>NC_048588.1:4645552-6023052 GCF_013265735.2 Oncorhynchus mykiss | reverse complement strand
CATGATTGTGTCCCACTTGTTGTGGATTCTTCACAAAAAAATACAGTTTTATATCTTTATGTTTGAAGCCTGAAATGTGGCAAAAGGTCGCAAAGTTCAAGGGGGCTGAATACTTTCGCAAGGCACTGTAATTCATTATAAAAGTATATCCATCATCTGAACAACATTGAAAGCTCTCTCATGCCCCGGCTCACAGCAATCCATTGGTTCTGGGATATGCAACTATTTCATGACTCACTCACTCAACTGTCCCAAACATAACAAATAAAATAAAACATAACACACACCACACCATCCACACATACTGGGCCTTCTGTTTACATAGTTTTTATCTTCACCATGTTGAATTAGTGCTTGTGTGTTCCAATTAGTTATATGTGAAGATATATACAAAAGCTATTATTTTTTTTTGTATTGTTACGATCCATAACCGGGCTAGAATTATGTTTCATTAATTTTCCTCATCTATGAGAACTTTGTATTTTAAAATAACTTTGTAATTTATATACCATCACATACTATTAATGTGGGGCAGTCAATTGCAAATGAGTCTGACATAATGTCCCTTATCTCACCACCACTAATTAGAGTGCTTGATGCATGTCGTGTCAGAGCTTTTTAAAGTCAGGGGGCGTGGTCGACAGTGCTCATCTCATCTCTGCTGTCACATCCAACCTGGATCGATATTTGGTTGTAATGCAGACAAGAGCACTGAAACCAGCTTCACGCAGATATGAGCTGGCGAAGAGTAGCCTACCATGAGTTTTATGATGCTTTCAAGACAACAGGGAACTCAGGAAAATACGAGGTCAAATCATGACGTCAGTGATCTTTAGGTCAGAAAGTCAGAGCTCTAGAAAGAAGCCAGAGATCCCAAGTTAGAATTCCGAGTCGGATAACTGTTCAAAATTATTTTTCCCAGTCAGAGTTCGTTTCTTTCCGAGTTCCCAGTTGTCTTGAACGCACTGAAGTCAGAAGTCTGAGATTTCCGAGCACGCAGTTGTTTTGAACGTGGCATTAATGCTCAGAGGGAGACGGCAGGGTATTCCCTTTGAGTCAGGAACCAAAACTCTTCTGTAGTTACCTGTGAATGCATTGCCTGCAGCATTCAGTCACATGACAGCTCGATCAGCTGTGAGACTGTCAACTGAGCGAGGATCACAGTCAAATGGATTGGGAAGTAGGTCCATCCCAAAGTGCTCTTCCAAGCATTGGAGGTGAGCATTCATCACTGGTGTGGGACAGTTACTGATGCTGTTTTCTGTTATTTCATTTTCATTACACCGAAAGTAAACCAGTTCCTCTCTCAACGCAATTTTTTTCTCTCCAACACTCCCCCTTGATAACCACCAAGCCTCGGTGTGAAACAGAACATTGTCATGCTCTGATCCCATATCTCCACATAGTTTTGTGAACAGGTGTGCGCACAGTGGATGTGGTTTGATGTTGTTTACAATCGAAGTTACCTGTTGCATTATATCTCAAAGCTCGGTGCTCAGCTCGGTGCTCGGTTGCTCTCGGTGTATCATACAATGCGTCCATATGGCAGACGGAGACACATACATAACTAACGTGCAGAGGCCTGCCTGCCGTCCCTGGATAGATGGAGCCCTATCTGTGCAAAAGACCACCATTTGATCCCATATGGAATCTGTTTTTTTGTCAATATAGCTACACAGCACACTGAACATCCCCTATGCCGATTCATGCTCTGGATTCATGCTCGCTGCACTTTCAGGTCTCTCCAGAGATGTTTGATCGGGTTCAAGTCCAGGCTCTGGCTGGGCCACTCAAGAACATTCAGAGACGTGTCCCAATGCCACTCCTGCATTGTCATGGCTGTGTACTTACGGTCATTGAACTGTTAGAAGGTGAACCTTTGCCTCAGTCTAAGGTCCTGAGTGCTTTGAAGCAGGTTTTCATCAAGGAACTCTCTGGACTTTGCTCCGTTCATCTTTCCCTCGATCCTGACTAGTCTCCCAGTCCCCACTGAAAAACCTCCCCACAGCATAATGCTGCCACCACCATGTTTCACTGTAGGGATGGTATCAGGTTTCCTCCAGACTTGACACTTGGCATTCAGGTTTTATCAGACTAGAGAATCTTGTTTCTCATGGTCTGAGCATCCTTTAGGTGACTTTTGGCAAACTCAAAGTGGCCTGTCATGTGCCTTTTACTGAGTACTGTCTTCTGTCTGGACATTCTACCATAAAGGCCTGATTGGTGGAGTGATGCAGAAATGGTTGTCCTTCTGTAAGGTTCTCCCATCTCCACAGAGGAACTCTGGAGCTCTGTCAAAGTGACCATTGGATTGTTGGTCACCTCCCTGACCAAGGCCATACTCCCCTGATTGCTCAGTTTGTCCAGGCGGCCAGCTCTAGGAAGAGTCCTTGTGGTTCCAAAATTCTTCCATCTAAGAATGATGGAGGCCACTGGAGTCACCTCATCCCTGTTGATGTTGAGACTGGTGTTTTGCGGGTACTATTTAATGAAGTTGCCAGTTGAGGACTTGTAGTAAACAGCGTTGTATGAGATCTTCAGTTTCTTGGCAATTTCTCACATGGAATAGCCTTCACTTCTCAGAACAAGAATAGACTGATGAATTTCAGAAGAAAGTTATTTGTTTCTGGCCATTTTGAGCCTGTAATCGAACCCAAAAATGCTGAGCTCCAGATTCTCAACTAGTCTAAAGAAGGCCAGTTTTATTGCTTCTTCAATCAGCACAACTGTTTTCAGCTGTGCTAACATAATTGAAAAAGGGTTTTCTAATGATCAATTGCTTTTTAAAACGATAGACTTGGATTAGCTAACACAATGCGCCACTGGAATGCAGGAGTGATGGTTTATGATAATGGGCCTCTGTATGCCAATGTAGATATTTCTTAAAAAAATCAGCCGTTTCCAGCCACAATAGTCATTTACAACATTAACAATGTCTACACTGTATTTCTGATCTGTTTTATATTATTTTAATGGACAAAAAAAACGTGTTTTTCTTTCAAAAACAAGGAAATGTCTAAGTGACCCCAAACTTTTGAACGGTAGTGTATATATAATTTTTCTTCAGCATTTTTGAAATTCTCCTGCGACAACATTTTCACATCATGCATGACCCCACATGGGGTCGCGGCCCCTAGTTTGGGAACTGCTGCCTTAGGCTAACATTACCAACGGCCTAATTGATCATACCCATAGGGGTCGCTATTATGCATGTAGCTGCCATTTGCCTTTTCTAATCCAACCAGGTTCTGATTCCAGTTGATACTGACACAGTCTGTAGTTTGCCCTCCAAAAAGTATTCAGAATAACACAAATGCCTTAGGAAACCCCAAAGATTACACCCTCACTAGACAATTAAGTGTGCTAATGCGCGGGACGACGTGATGTTGTTGGTGGGCGGCAGAGACACCGATGATGGTGTTCAAAACACCACAGAGCAGCCCCGGGCCCCGCTCAGTTCATTTGTATTTGGAGAGCGCAGATGTAGAGAAGATTGTGCTATACTGCGGATATTAAACTTACAGCAAATACCTCAGGGCCAGCGGAGGCAGCTATGATTAGTTTCATGGAAACAGAGAGTGGGGGAAGTCCCATCGGGCAGCGAGGGAAGGAAGGAGGCATGGAGCGAGTGAGCACGGCGTGCCCTCCTTTAGTGTTTATGTGCTGTGTGATTTTATGATGATTGCCTATTCCCATCAGCATTGGGGGCCTGGCGTGGGGCACCAGCAAAGCCTACCTGTCTGTCTGCAGCCACCGCTGCAGCTCAATAGGACCGGCTCACTGCACTGTTTACTGCGCTTCATTTAAAGAGGCAAGGATTATGCAGCATAAGTACTGCCCCTCGAAATAGACACTGCATGCAGATGCACCTACACTTACAGGAATAAACACAGCATGTACACACACACAAGCACACACAGACACACACACACACAAATCTGTAAGCTCTTACAGAAGCTGTCTGCAGAATTGTTAATGAATACACGTCAGCTCTAACCCCAGCCTTGTCTGACAGGAATCACCCACCTTGGACACGAGATAATCCTTGTTAAGGCAGAGGGACCCCAGCACCAGGAAATAAAAAGTGGGTGGTGTTGGGGCAGTCCCAGATCCTGTGTTATTGTGATATAGCATCCTCGTCCTTCACTGACTTCCCGTACTCTGGGTTCAAGTCCACTACCGTGGTCCCTTTCAAGGGCCCTCCGAAGCCCCCTTCCGAGGCCTGATGGGGTCCGTCGTGCCCTACCCTGTCCACTGGGCCAGAAGGCATGGGCCTATTGGTCGAGCCTGAGGAAGAGGAGGAGGGTGGGATGGCAGCGCCTCCCCCGCCTGCAGCCTGGCCCCCGTTGGTCTGAGAGCACACGTTGCTGACATGTGCCGCTTTCTGCTTGTAGTGGTTGCTGTGCAGCTTGTACTTCATGAGGAGGATGAAGATGAAGACAAGCACGGAGGCCACGATGATACCGCCGATCACGATGATCATGGTGCCGCCCAGGAACTGGTCGTGGAGGGAGCGGCACTGGCGGTACTCTCGCTCTGTGGTGAAAGCCACGCAGCCCACCAGGCGGGTGCCGGTTAGGGCTGTGACGCCGTCGTCGTACACCGCCAGCACGCACAGGTCATAGTCCCGCTGAGAGGCCAGGTCACTGAGTAGGAAGAACTTATGAGACGCAGGGATCATCCTAGAGAGAGAGAGACAGAGATAGAAGAGAGAGAGAACATTTGAGAGAAAACAAGGTTATTGATAGAATGAACATTCTGGCAGTAATCTGAAAACTGTTGAAAACTGAGCTCCCACAAAGGTACTGAACTCAACACCTATACTTTCAGTACCTGGAGATTACATTTAACCGTGACTACCCCAACCACACACAGACACACATTCACACCTTCGCTCCTCCTCTCCTCTCATTTTCCTCTCTCCATTGACAGGTTTACTTTCTGTCTCACAAACGCTAGACCACACAGGGGCTAAGGTGAGTGTGCGTGTTTATGTGTGTATGTGTGTGTTTGCTGTTACCCCGGCGTGCCAAAGTGCTCCATTTATCAATAGGGACATAGGGACCCGGGGGCTCCGAGGTGAGGAGACACAGAGCGGAATTTGAAAGTGCGGTGTGCCCAAGGGGTGACAGCGTGGGTGACAGTGTGTGCATTAAACATTTCTCCTCTAAACGCAGGCGCCAGTGGGGTCAACCTCTACCCTTGCACGACGGGATTCATACTGTCTTAGCATACCCTCCTCTACCCTGCCTTATCCACAGGTTAAACCTGCTGTTTCTATTAAACTGTCTTACTACCATTACTCTTCTCTTGGCATGCTGTTCATCCACTGTATTCTCCTATACACATCATAATACATTTATGGAGCATGCAGAATATCTTCCGCCCATAAATTCAGGGTCACATTATGGTCTGGTGCTTTACTATGAAGTAAACGTTTCATGGTGAGATATTGCTATTATGATTACGTGTTATTATTTTTCTACTATTTCTCTATTTCATCTCTCGCTACACTGTTGGGAAGGGCCCGTGAGTAAGCATTTCACTGTTGGTCTCCACCTGTTGTTTACGAAGCATGTGAGGAATACAATTAGATTTGGTGTGAATTTTAATTCCGTGAAGCATTTCCTTGAAAGAAAAAAAGAAAAGAGAAGACAGACGATCAGAATACTAAGAAAGGTGAAATCTCACTAATTAGGGGGAATAGTTTTGATGTCGAATCTGTTCTGTTCGCCAAAGTGCATATACACTCATCATTAGTGGATGCTCTGGATGAGTGGAGGTCGCTAGACGCCCACAGATGGGTCTAGCCATTTCATTAGCTCTGAGCCTAGCATACAGTCTAGGTATAAAAAGGGAGGTCGCCCGGGTCAAAAAATAATAGGCTCCAATATACTGTATCTTCAGATGTGTCCTTATCCACCTCCTCTGGTGTGGCTTTGATGGACATGCAGGGGAAGGCTGGGTCCTCTGTATGCCATGGGGGAGGAGGTGGTGGGGATGGTGAATGAGGAGCAGGAGCCCTCCCTGACACGGTCAGACCTGACCTTGCCACATCTCCTGTCACCAGTTTGTCACATTAGAGATGGGAATATGGATGTTACAGGCACAGGGGCCGGGAAGGGTTATGGGGACATGGAGAACTGTGTGGGTTCGTGTGCATGTGTGTACTCTAATGCGCGCGTGTGTGTGTGTGTGATCATGGATGTCAGTGTGTGCTGAAACCTCCCTACCACATGCTGTCTATAATGGCTTTGATATAGGATGGTCCTCTTCTCATATAAGTCTCCGAAGAGGCCAGACAAACATAAAGGCAATTAGGTAGTGATATCTGGAGAAAAAAATTGGACAGAGAGAGGGAAAATAGAGAAGGCAGTCGACTTGATGTAAGAATGAAGAAAGAGACTGAAAGAAAAGCTCATACCGTCCCAATCCTCTCCTGTTTTCAAAACAATGTTCATTTGTCTGAGTGTATATTAGCTGTCCTCAGCCCCCTCATCCTTTCATTCCCCTCTCTCCATCCCTCCATCCTCCCATTGCCACCTCCCAAATTCAATACAACTGTCAGTCCACACAGAGCAGGACTCATGTGTGCCTAATTGATTAAAAAACGCATTCCGATTACTTTGCAGTGCCATAAACCAAAGGCATCCATGTGCTTTTTGCATAATTAACAGCAAATTACTTCTCCTACGTGTCTTTTTTTTCTTAATCCATCCTCAGGGAAAGGCCGGAAGTTAATTAAGTACTAATGGGGCTCCTTTAACAGAGAATCTTTCCACAGTGAAATGTCGAAAAGGGCCGTGGCAGAATATAAAAAACAAAACAAATCAATAGATACATTTCTGTCTTTTAACGACTCTCTCCGTCCGTCCGTTATAGGCTTGTGGAATAATCCACTGTGTGAGTGCCGGTAAGAACTTCAAAAGAGAGGTGGATGGAACTGAGCTCGCTGGCTATTTTTGCCGTGGGGCAGGAAAAATAAGAAACACCCCTTAAGACTTCTAAATCAGTACAGTGCTCTCACTTCTATGTCTCTGTAAGAACATGGGCTGGCGGTGCAGTCAAGCCTCCAAGATTCATGGTGATGTTTTCCTCTGTACCGCCTATAAAAAATAATAAGCCGCTGAATAGCGAGTTTAAAGAAATCTTTGAAAAGCTCAAGAGGAGAATATTGCCCTAGGAGAAGAAAGGGGTTCGCAGCCGAGTCTGGGGGAATTTAATGGCCGGCGATTTCTGTTGTTTTCATTTTGAGGAGAGAATTCCACTTTTTTTTCTGTTAATGTTCCACTTGATTCTTAGCAGAGACAAACGGAGGACTGTAGTTACAGCGCCTATCTTCTCTGTGTAAATGGGAATGTTTCAGGTGTTTTATGCTCTTCAATAGTCATTCTCTGAAATCTCTGAAATGGAGGAGGCTCAGAAACCACTGTTCCCATAAGGACAGATTCTTTTCAATCACTAAAGTCGGGGTGAAGAGTTCAACTCAACTGTGCTTAATTTAAAATCAGTTATCAAACATTGCCTTCTGGAACGGATTGCACTTCACTGGGGTAATGTGTTTACATCAGTGTAACTCTGCACTGGGATTCCTTTGGGTGCTATTGAAAATACGTAATATTTTCTCTCACTGAAGATAATACCGCTATTGTCCAAAGCTTACAAATAATCACAATCACTTGAAAGCTTGCACAGTATGTTAATATTTCTGATAGGAACAATACTGCATTCCAAATGCCAAACTCAACACTTTTCAAAACCCTTCCACGACACTTAGTACGAGTGAGGCATTGCAACATTCAGTCCATCGTATCAATGAATGCTTGGCCTTTGATACTTGGGAGTCAACCCACCTAATATAACATATCAGTTAGGTCAATATGTAACGGGATCATCCTCTCAGTCCTATGGAGATGATTGTTGGGAACAAGTTCTCTTCCTACAGTTGTCTTCCTCACTCTATGTCACTGCAAAACCCATTACAGCTAATGGCTACTGCACAGTAAGGCTATATAGGTTGGTGTACCAATAGATGTACGCATACTGAGTCATTCCAACCCATTATGTCAGGACTTTCATGAGTTTTTCCCTGTGGGCATCATGCTCTTGTGCTTCTGCAGTTCGCTCTGTGACTTCTTTAGCGATGAGTTACAGTCCCCTGATGATGTCGTCGGCCACTAAATTCATTATCAATCTGATCGAGCGCCTCTCTGAACCAGGCTGATGTGAATTTGGAGGCTCATGAACTGTCGAAGAACAACAAGAGACTCGTAGTATGCAAGGGCAAACGTGAAGATCAACTTCCACACAGAAATACCAGTCAGCTTCATAGGGATAGTTGTACATCAACCACTCCCCATTGTAACATCAACCACCCCCATAGAGATGCATGTCATCTTATCCGATCTCATGCAAAAGCATGCGGTGACCATCTCACCTGTATATGAGGATGTCGTCGGAGGAGCTGTTGTACTGGATCTGGTACATGCGGACCCCCGGGATGTGGTCCTGGGAGGGCCATCGGATGGTGGCCGAAGTCGAGCTCAGCTCCGACACGCTGACCCTCTGATGGTCGGTGCGGGCGTGGCCCCCGCTGGCATTGGACTTGATGGAGGTGGGGATGTCCGAAGGGCCAGGCTCGGGCTCCAGCTTGGGGTCAAAGTGTGGCGAGGGGTTAACCACCAGCTCCACGGGCGCTGTGGCCTCGCCAGCGGCATTGGAGGCAATGCAGGTGAACTTCCCAGAGTCCTTCACAGTGGTGGTGAGGATGTCCAAAGAGCCGTTCTCGTAGCAGATGGTGCGGGACGTGTTCCCGATTAGCTTCCCCTCGGGGCTGACCCAATGCGTGGAAGGTTCTGGGTCACCCACTGACTTACAGCGTAGGCTCACCTCCTGACCCTCCATCACGAACATCTTGGAGGTGTGCCGCGTGATCATGGGCGGCTCGCACACAAACTCCTCCTCGCGGATAGTCCAGAAATACTTGCCGGCGAGCTCTCGGGGAGAGGCGCAGGTCTCCAGATCGTCTTCCCTGGTCAGCCGCCTCAGCCACATTAGCTCACAGTTGCAGTGCAGCGGGTTCCCACCAAAGCTCAGCACCAGCGACGTGAGTGGAGAACCCTTCAGCTTAGCGTAAACTGGGATCCTCAGGAACAGGGGATCTGGAGGGATCTTCTTCAGCTTGTTGGAGGTCATGTCTAGACGCGCCAGCTTGTGCAGGTTGGAGAAGATGCCTTCGGGGACCATCTCTATGAGGTTGTGGTCCAGACTGAGGGTGTTGACACTAGCCAGCAGGCCGATGGTCTCCCAGGGGATGTTCACCAGGTTGTTGTAGGACAGGTCCAGGTCTTCCAGGGTCTCCAGGAAGTCCTGGAAGGACCCCTCTGAGATGCTGTGCAGCTGGTTGTTGGCAAGGATCATGTGCCTGAGGTTGACCAGGCCCTGGAAGTGGGTGTCGTCCAGTATAGTGAGTCGGTTGGCGTCCAGGTGCAGGGCGTGCAGGTCCTGAAGGTCGGCGAAGGCGTACGGCTTGATCTGGCTAATGGTGTTGCGCGACAGCGTCAGGTGGATGAGGCTGCTCATGTTGGCGAAGTCACGGTGACGAAGGGTGGTGATGAAGTTGTCCATGAGGCGCAGCTCGGCCGTCTGCCGGTCAATGTTCGGCGGCACGAAGAGCAGGCCTGTCTTGGTGCAGAGGACAGTGTAGGAGGGCATGAGGTTCTGGCAGGTGCAGCGCTTGGGGCACAGCATGGAGGCGACGGGTGTAGCGAGGAGGGCCAGGAACAGGAGCAGGCTCTCCATGGCTAGGCTCCTGGAAGACGAGGGGAGGGGAAAGGCTGTTAGCGTACAACAACAACAACAACAATGAAAACAAGAACAACAAACAAAGCAACAACACTGGCATCATTGCGTTGGATAGATAGAACCTCGAGCTGCAAATGTTAAATATTTGTAAAATGAAATGCTTACATCTTTATCGGGAAAAGAAAAACAGAAAATACATTTACATAAGGCAGATTTTTTTCAAGGAAAGATATCTACTCCATTCCCCGACCTGTTCCCTAAAGGTGTGCTTGGATATCAAAACATGCACGCTTTACTACAGTTTAGTCAGCATGTCATGATGCGAATTTGGAGCAGGTTGCCCCAAGATAACAGGCAAATCTGTGGAGGCTGCAGAGAGAGTGCTGCTCCCTTGACACTGCACTTCATTCCACCGCACCCCACCACCTCAAAGAAGTGATATCTGACACCCCATCTGTCTATAACACACACTAAAATAGTTTCACAAGGGAATCCATTATGAATATATTCAGAACTGCTCCAGAATAGCCAATGGATATCTGATTCCAGATCCTTTGTTTATTGTTTGTGCCCACCCATCCATTCTCATAGCGTTTACATAGAAATGCATGAACATAATTATTTCCCACTTCCAGAGAACCCACTCTGAATATCAATACGCTAACTGCAGGGATATGAAAGAGAGGGACTGTCAAGTGGGGAAGAGGAGGAGGGAGAAGGTGGAGAAAACCTGGAAGTGCAGTTATGGCACTCTGCCAGGTGGGGGAGATACCGAGCCACACACATGGCCTATCAGAGCTGCTCTCTGCTCTGCTAAGTCGAGCCATATATCAGAGGCAGAAAAAAAGACAGTGCGGTGTCTCAGTGACACGCCCAGGCAGGGCTGAGCTCCCTGCTCTCCGTTATAGGGAGGATGAGAAGTCACAGCACCCCCGGAGAGAGAGCCAATACCTCTCTTCAACTAACTAAGAAAAGCACAACGGGAAAAGGTACCCATGTCAACGCATGCCAATGGTGGACTATTTCATGCAGGCACATTAGCCAAAGGCCTATCAGTGGAGGCTGATGAGGGGAGGACGGCTCCAAACAATGGCTGGAATGGAGGTCATGGAGTGGTATCAACAACATGGAAACTACGTTTTTCCATGTTGTTGATACCATTCCATTGACTCCATCCCAGCCATTATTAGGAGCCGTCCTCCCCTCAGCAGCCTCCACTGAGGCCAATGTGCTCGACCAAACAGTAAAGGATGCTTGAGTCATGGCATTAATATTAATGAGTTGCCAAGTGCAATTTACATTCAGTACCTACACAGCACATTCTCCAGTGTTAAATCAACACTGAGCGTGTTAAATTGAACACTGGTCCGGTGTCTATATGGCTCCACACTTAAATTAACACATTGATTAGTATAAAGCCTTATTTGAATATTTCCCAGAGTGCCTTTCGAGTGAATTGTAGAGTTACCACCCTTGACTGTATTTGTTAGTGACTGAGACATGGTTGTTGCATTCATCCATTTTCAATCATGTGGCCTTCCCCAAGTGGGATCCTAAGGAAATACAGTAGGTTATCATTAAAATAAAATGGGGTAGCGTAATACATCAGGGCCTAGTTTTACCCTAATACAGTGGCCTGAAACTCATGGTTTACAGGCCACATCAGGCCTGCATATCACATTATGCTTGCTTGCAAAGTGATGTGTAATTCTTATTGGAATCCAGACAGTGTTTTTATCCACCCGCAACCCTAGCAACATACTGAGAAGGAACTGTCAGATGTGTCACAATACCCCCAGGAACTAACTGCACTGGGCGCCATATTTGAAATCGAATACTTTGAATACTTAGAGCAGGGTTAAAATAAATCGCATTATAACAAGATATCAATGCGTTTTCGTAAGGGCTGTGGTCACCATTCATGTAATACATACATTAACGTATTGGGAAGCTACTGTATTCCACCGATTTTTCATGGGTACATTATTTTTCCATTTCAATCTTATAGCAACCCTATGCTACTTGTTGTGACTCTTATGGGAAGAGCAGACCATCCAATATACCCTTAAATATTTTGATATTTAAGAGGACCAGTGCAGTGAAACAAATCTCACATCTGTGCCATTTGCAAGTGATGTTGTTAGGCTACATTGTATCTTCATCTTCAGAGCACACTGGTGAGAAACAACATAATTTCACCTGGTCTCATTTCGTATTATTCTGTACATCAATCCAACACTCCATTTAGCATGATATGTTAAGTTTCACATGGTACAGTTGAAGTCTGAAGTTTACATAAACTTAGGTTGGAGTCATTAAACATCGTTTTTCAACCACTCCACAAATTTCTTGTTAACAAACTATAGTTTTGGCTAGTCGGTTAGGACATCTACTTTGTGCATGATTATTTCACTTATAATTCATGGTATCACAATTCCAGTGGGTCAGAAGTTTATATGGCTTTAGTAGCTTCTGAAAGGCTAATTTACATAATTTGAGTCAATTGGAGGTGTACCTGTGGATGTATTTCAAGGCCTACCGTCAAACTCAGTGCCTCTTTGCTTGACATCATGGGAAAATCAAAAGAAATCAGCCAAGACCTCAGAAAAAAATTGTAGACCTCCACAAGCAATTTCCAAATGCCTGAAGGTACCATGTTCATCTGTACAAACAATAGTACGCAATTAAAAACACCATGGGACTGCTCAGCTGTTATACAGCTCAGGAAGGAGATGCGTTCTGTCTCCTAGAGATTAACGTACTTTGGTGCGAAAAGTGCAAATCAATCCCAGAACAACAGCAAAGGACCTTGTGAAGATGCTGGAGGAAACAGGTACAAATGTATTCACAGTAAAAAAAAGTCCTATATCAACATAACCTGAAAGGCCGCTCAGAAAGGAAGAAGCCATTGCTCCAAAACTGCCATAAAAAAAGCCAGACTACGGTTTGCAACTGCACATGGGGACAAAGAATGTAGTGTTTGTAGAAATGTCCTCTGGTCTGATGAAACAAAAATAGAACTGTTTGGCCATAATGACCATCGTTATGTTTGGAGGAAAAAGGGGGAGGCTTCCAAGCCGAAGAACACCATCCCAACCATGAAGCATGGGGGTGGCAGCATCATGTTGTGGGGGTGCTTTGCTGCAGGTGGGACTGGTGCACGTCACAAAACAGATGGCACCACGAGGAAAGAAAATGATGTGGAAATATTGAAGCAACATCTCAAGAAATCAGTCAGGAAGATAAAGCTTGGCCGCAAATGGGTCTTTCAAATGGACAATGACCCCAAGCATACTTCCAAAGTTGTGGCAAAATGGCTTAAGGACAACAAAGTCAAGGTATTGGGGTGGCCATTACAAAGCCCTGACCTCAATCTTATAGAAAATTTGTGGGCAGAACTGAAAATGCGTGTGCGAGCAAGGAGGCCTACAAACCTGACTCAGTTACACCAGCTCTGTCAGGAGGAACGGGCCAAAATTCACCCAAATTATTGTGGGAAGTTTGTGGAAGGCCACCCAAAACGTTTCATCCAAATTAAACAATTTAAAGGCAATGCTACCAGATACTAATTGAGTGTATGTAAACTTCTGACCCACTGGGAATGTGCTGAAATAAATAATTCTCTCTACTATTATTCTGACATTTCACATTCTTAAAATAAAGTGGTGATCCTAAATGACGTAAGACAGGGAATTTTTACTGAGATGAAATGTCAGGAATTGTGAAAAACTGAGTTTAATGGTGTATGTAAACTTCCGACTTCCACTGTATGTATTAATTTGTGCATGTCCATCAGCCATTTAGTTTGATATTTTATTAATTACAATTCGTATGATATGTTACAAATTTGAAAAAGGTACAATATGTTACGAATTTGCAAATCCTACAATACGTATTCTAGCTAGGTGGATAGGTGGCTAACGTGAGCTAGGCTAGGGGTTAGGGTTAAGTTTAGGAGTTATGTTAAAGTGTTAGGTTTAGGGGATGGGTTAGCTAAAAGGGTTAAGGTTAGTGTTAGGGGAAGGGTTAGCTAACATGCTAAGTCGTTGCAATGTAGCTAAAAACGTGTAAGTTGTTGAAAAGTTGCTATTTAGTTACAAGGCTAAAGTTGTCCGTGACAAGATTAGAACTCGCAACATTTGGGTTGCTCGACATTTGCATTATACGCATACTCATCCAACCAGACCAACCACCCTCCGCTGGTTTTTGCCTTATGTAACTGTCTGTCTTAAGTAACTATACCAAACATAACATATCATACTATATGGAGTGTCTCAGAATAATATGAAATGCTTTGAGACCAGGTTGTTCACCGAGACATCCACAAGTTCTTCAAGTTTAGCACTATATCCACAAATGTTTTAATGATCCAAATAATGACGAAGGGGGTGATTGAATTTACATTATGGTGGTTCGAGCCCTTAATGCTGATTGGCTGACGGCCGTGGTATATCAGACTGTGGTATATCAAAACCTTTATTTTTACTGCTCTAATAACGTTGGTAACCAGTTTATACAAGCAATAAGGCACCATTGGGGGGGGGGGGTATATGGCCAAAATTCCACGGCTAAGGGCTGTAACCAGACACTTTGCAATGCGTCTGCCCTTAGCCATGGTATATTGGCCATATACCACACCCCTCATGCCTTATTGCTTAAATATACAACAGGGGTTGGCAACTACAATAGGTTTGGCCTCCAGCCGATTTGTTCCTGAGAAAGTAGCTAGATGGAGGGCCAGAACATAAATAGCTTATTTGCAAATAGCCTACTAGCTGCCCAATTCATAGTCCTAGACTAAACATTTAACACGTGGTTAGTGGGCTCACCAATTTAATGACACTAACATAATAATGTTGATCTAATTACAGTGGTAATGTCTCTATTATAGGCCTACCTATACTCTCTTAAAATATAGTCATTTTATCGTATTTCTCCAATTCCAAACCAGTGTGTCTTGTTTGCAACAAAACTGTTACTGTTTGCAAAGAATTGAATCTCAAATGTCATTATGAATCTAATCCTACTTTCTTCAGAAGGAGATTTTCAACCCCAGACATGAGGCCGGAAGGTAGGCCTGTTTAAGGAGTACATGGTGACAGGATTGGAGGAAGTAACTCTACCGACAAATAGATGGATAACATAATTGCGTCTGTCAAACAGGTAAGTCTAAGTCTTATTTCTTAGTGCTCCAGCAAAGCCCTCTTGTTTGTTCATTTGTCTACTCAACTTTTAGCACTGGGCGCTTTCCATATACATTTTAGAAATAGCGATCCACAAGCGAGCGGTGGCTGAATCTCAAATAATATTTTTCTAATTTATCAAAGTATATACCATTATCTTGTTTTTATCATGGACATGTTCCCACTAATATTGTAATTAAGCTTTCACGTGTGTTTTACACTTTTTATCAAGCTGTTGGTGCTTCCTTCTATTCATGCCAAATCATTTGACTGCTGTAGGTTGAGATTCTTGTTTCCTAAAGTTATTCCTTTACAATGTTCTGTAGTGAATAGAGAAGACCATGTGCCCATCACATCCCACATTATGTTAATGAAGTCCGGCATGGTTTTGGGTCTGGGTTGGGGAGGTGTGAAACGTATCAACGAGAGAAAGAAGCCAATCAATCTTACCCTGTCAGTTCTCTTCAGTTTATGAGCTGTCACTCCTCATGCAATGAAGGAGGAAATAATACCAGCATTAAACTTAGATTCATTGATTGAATGAAACTATATCAATGCATGTGAAATGACGGTCGTATGACGTAAAAGACGATTCCGACTCACGTTTGTCCTACAAGAGGAATTCTTAGCACTTCTCACAACGCCACACACTGTAGGCCTCAGCAAAACATATAGAAAACACAACAGTAAACAAACAATATGAACGGTCAGACAAATACCCTAGCATCCCACCCCACGCCTGCTCACATGTGGAGTTGTTCATAATAGTGACAGCCCCTGGCATGAAACTCCTCCTGAAGCGTGCAGTGCATGCCGTTTTATTGTCTGATTTCTCCGACATGATGGGAGATCAAAGCAGTGGTGGAGCGAGTGGTCTGGGCTGGAGATCATGTACTATCATACTATCAGGCTTTGCGCTGTATAGTAGGTGATGGGGATCCAATCAGTTTAGATGCCGTGAAAAAAAAATGAACTAGTAGGCCTATAGGCTACTCCAGTGATAGCTTACACTCTTCTAAAAAATGGTTCCTTATAGAACCAAAAAGGGTTCTATTGCTTGCTTTATATATGGAACCCCTGGAAGTTCTATATAGAACCCTTTTATAGTCATTTGATCAGAACCCTAGAGGTTCTTCTTCACCTAAAATGGTTCCATATAGAACCCTGCATGGTGCTATTTATGAATTATGGCTACTACTGTTAAATATAATTGGACAGGAACAGGCACAACGCTAGCTCACCATGTATATTTTGGGGTTTTATTAGACAAGTTTTGTCACGACTTCCATCGAAGGTGGTTCCTCTCCTTGTTCGGGCGGTGCTCGGCGTCCGACTAGCCATCACCGATCCATTTTTCTTTTTCCGTTTCTTTTGTCTTTGGTTCATTCACACCTGGATTTCATTTGCTTTAATTCCTGTGAGTATATTTACCCCTGTTTCCCCGCTTAGGCTTGTGCGGGATTATTTTCATGTTGCTTGTGGAGGCTTTCCTCAGTTTATAAGGCATTGTAATATCAAAATACTATTCAGTAGTAATGTTTTGAGTTAAGAATATAAGTTAATAAACAGTTAAATAAGGGACAAAAGAAAACCATCATAGTTTTTAGAATTTATTGTCATAATATGCAAACATAGTTTGGAAATATGCACTGGTGGACAGGGAGGTATCTCTTTGTTTGAATAATGGCCCATGTCAACTTTGGCTGACTTCTTTGCATTACAAAACAATATACGTTGTCTATTAGTTACAGTGAACAACAAAAATGTGTCTTCTGCTCCATTCTCAACACCCCCCCCCCCCCTCCCCTTCAAACACACAGTTGAAACCGCCCCTGGACAGAAAGCATGTTGTGGGGTTAAGGGCCTTGCTCAAGGGCCCAACAGTAGAGGAATGTTTTGAGGATGTGAACCCAGCAGCCTCCAGTTGTCAGATAAATTCCTCTCATTTTTTTTTTACAGCACCCGGCCCCGGATTCAAACCCGGTCACCTTTCGGCCAACTCCTGCCACAGGCGCAACTCCTTAGCCGCCGGGCTACCAGCTTGACTGGTTTTAGCAAAGAAGAAACAAATAGCAAAGACACAAGTTAATTTTCAGAAATAAGTATGAGCTAATCTTCTTTAATGCTATGCAGCCATAATTATTATGATGTAGAATAACAACTTACATGCAGCTGTTGTCAGCAGCAGCCGAAAGAGAGATCCTCTGTCTGATAGTTCTGGGTTACTGCCAGACTGAGCAAAAAACAGATAGTGTGTTAAAAGTCATGTAATGATTAACTAGGCCAGGGTTTCTCAGACTTGTCCTGGGCCCCCCTGGGTGCACGTTTTGTTTTTTTGCCCTAGAACTACACAACTGTTTCAAATAATCAAAGCTTGATGATGAGTTGGTTATTTAAATCAGCTGTGTAGTGCACCCAGGGGGAGCCCAGGAGTGAGTTTGGGAAACCCTGAACAAGGCTATTTAATCACCAAGACTGACTTTACAATATTTTATTCTAAACAATTGTACATACTTCTTCTCAGTCAGCAACAGTCTTCTAATGGCTTCAGTAAACATAGGCTGAATCCAGATACAATTTGATGTATTTATTTTATTGCATGAATGGTGACCACAGACCTTCTGAAAATACATTTAAATAATGTTTTAATTTGATTTTTTTCCACCCTGCTCCATGTATTCCATTTCAAATTTGTCTCCCAGTGTGGCTTTACTACCAGGCCATTATGACACATCTGGCAGTCCCTTCTCTGCATGTTCCTAGCCTCAACCTGATTTCAGAGTGACTGCTGGGTTGGGAAGAATGAGGTATGAGAATACCTAAACCATCTAAACTGGAACAACCATTTCAGTAACGGGTACAATTAAGTCTAAATAACAGATTGTATTAGTTTCGAAAAAAAGTATGTTATTTATATTTGAGTAGCATAAGATAATTAAGCAATCAATGTGCATGCAAAAACATAGATATAAAAACAAACTATTCTAAAAATCAACCTGCACTAGAGCATGCTGGGAAACATGATAGATGGGTGTGGTTTTGGTTTAACAATGGGATTCTTTTACATCAATGCGTGTTATTTGAACAATTACAGAGTTAATTGAACACCCGAATCAACACTAGAAATTATACATTGACAAATCAACAGTAGGTAACACTGGCCAATTTGTTGTGTACTAATACGTTAATTATGTTGAAGCAGGCATCTACAATAAGTGTCCTTAAAAATGCACACAGCAGCACAGCACGTGTAGTTTGTTAATAGGATATGAAATCCGTAATTATTTAGGCTCTTGACATTCTGGTTGGCTCTTATAATAATTACAAGTAGTGTTTTGGGTAAAATAGCTTAACATGAGTAATTATATTTATTTATTTTAATTTAACCAGGTAGGCCAGTTGAGAACAAGTTCTCATTAACTGTGACCTGGCCAAGATAAAACAAAGCAGTGTGACAAAAACAACAACACAACACATGGGATAAACAAAAATACAATCACTAACACAATAGAAAAATCTATACACAGTGTGTGCAAATGTAGTAAGATTAGGGAGGTAAGGCAATAAATAGGCCATAGTGGCAAAATAATTACAATTTAGCATTAACACAGGAGTGACAGATGTGCAGACGATGATGTGCAAGTAGAGATACTGGGGTGCAAAAGAGCAAAAATAAATAACAATATGGGGATGAGGTAGTTGGGTGTGCTATTTACAGATGGGCTGTGTACAGGTGCAGTGATCGGTAAGCTGCTCTGGCAGCTGACGCTTAAAGTTAGTGAGGGAGATATAAGTCTCCAACTTCAATGATTATTGAAACTCGTTCCAGTCATTGGCAGCAGAGAACTGGAAGGAAAATCGGCCAAAGGAGGAGTTGGCTTTGGGGATGGCCAGTGAAATATACCTGCTGGAGCGAGTGCAACGGGTGGGTGTTTTCATTGTTTCAAGGAATTTCAATGCTTTAATTACAGTATGTCGCTATTTATGAATTACATAAGATGGCATTATTTGTATTTGAGCATTGTAAAACTGTAGCAGCTCACTATGTCTGGGCAGAGAAAAGCAAATATAGACAGGAATCTCATATTGTGCACAGTTCAACAACTTTCAATCCATTCTCCAGCACTGGAACAAACAGCATTGACCAGCGCCATCAAAATCTCAGTGAAGCATCATTTGATGAGTGCTTGACAGGGGGAGCAGAGTGGGTAACCCCTTGCAATGTTATTCATTTAATAAGAGACTAATGCGTTCAGGAGTAAATACACAGCATACACTCTGTCATATGGATGTCTTACAATCACTGCATTATGTAAGGATCAAGCTGTGTTTCTCCTTCATTCACTATGGAAGGAGGACTGGCAATACATGCCAACTGATACAGATACACATGCACAGGTGGTTAAAAGGGGATGATAGGTTATGAATACAGAATACAGCGACTCATCTCCCGCAGCCATTGTTGTTATTGTTAACAGTGGGATTTCCATTTCAATGAAGATAGGAAAGGAGAGAGTGTCAGAACATGAGGTAGTGGGTGGAAGATCGAGATGGAGTGACACACTACCGACAAGCTCCTGCTGGCATAATGATCAGGAGGTGATAAAAACAGGCAGCACACAGAAACTGCCGGTTAGTGGATATCCTACTCTTAGAACCAGCTTCCTTTTTCATCAACACAATCTCACGGGAGAGGAAGGGATGGTGTGTGCGCACAAATGAAAAACAGAGAGACGGAGTAAGGAACAGTAGGATCGAGAGACCTTGAGTGAGTGAGAAAGAAAGAGAGAGTGGGATAAAGAGACAGGGAGGGAGAGAAGGAGAGGAGGTAGACAGCTGAAAGAGAGTGAGATAAAACGAGTGTGGTGAAAGCGGATTCCTCCACAATCCACTCCACTTCTCAGCGCAATATAACATTTCTGAGGGTGTATTAGCCATCCACAACCCTGCATCCTCCCTCCTCCAGAGAGAGAGGCAGGGATCGCTCATGACCCCAATCCCCTTCCACCTTCCAGCCCTCTAAAAGCATCCCTCTCCCAGTGCCGGATAGAAAAGAGACACAGCGCCTTCCCTGGGCTCAGTGCGTGGGTACAATCGCCCCTGTGATCAGCATTGTAAATATGAGTAAGTAGGGCAACTGTATTTGATCAACAAGGGCCTGCAGCCTGCGGTGTTCTCTCTCCCCGTGTTGTCACTGGGGCTTACCGGAGCTACCGGAGCAGACGAGTCACTGAGCCTGGCTTAACTCTCTCACTGAATGCCTCTGCTTGCCGGCCTGGCTGGCACGCAACGGCGGGCGGGGGTCACGTCCATACACCACCATCATGGCACACGCATAACACCCCCCCTTCCATTACAAGACAGAGCCTGTGACACAAATCAGCTGTGTTATCGGGACATCATCAGCAGGAGTGTCATTTACATGCTATCTCCTAACGACAGGGAGAGTGATCAAGAGGATCAAGCGGATTGGTCAATTCTACAGTAGAGTTTGGCTGGGGAGGGTCATAAAGGTCCCCCATCTATGACTTAATGACCTGACTTACTTGGGAAAGCTGGGGAGTAAGGCTGTTTTATTGGTGTGGAGTTACACGGTGACTAATTGCAGCCGGTTGCCTTTAAAGAGGAGATGGGGAGGGTAATGTTTTTGCTGTGGTGGCAGGCCAATGGATTTTGACTGTAACAGACATTCTCCAAAGCTCCTATCATTTCTGTGTGGGTTTTTTTTGTCCATGGAGATTTGCATTGCGGAGATAAAAAAACAACAGCCTATTGTTGATGTTGACATGGTATTTATCGGTGATGCATTGCAGCTGCGACAGTGTTGCCATGTATTTGTTAACCATTACTAAAGGTTTGAGCCACTTCTAGCATTGCCATTTCCACACGCTCTGTGGCCTGAATGGAAGTCCACCTGGACCGAATGGAATTTTATAATCATCACTTTCCATTGTGCGGGACTAACCTGTAATTGCTAAGTGCAAATTGAAAGCGAGAAATTAATAAATGGAGAGCATACCTATCTTTTCGATTAATGGGAAACGTTTTATTTTTGTTGTTTTGTTTCTTCCTCATTGCTGTTGGCCATAAATGTAATAGCCCATTTTGATTCGCATAAGCATTCCTTTCATGGGATTGTGTGTGGCGGAGTAATTTTTGTTCCAGTTCATTTTGAGACATTTTCTGTGCGAACATTGTAGCACAGTGGTTGAACTCTCCCAAGGGGGCTCGTTCAGTGGGACAGATGTTACATTACTGAATTCTATGTCGTCTGTTAGCTCATCAGAGACTTCTCAAGAAACCTAGTAAGTAAACAGTTGTTATGCTGGAGGTTATAGTGGGTGTATTGTGTACGTGGAAAACACTCCAATGCACGCCAATACACTGGATAGTGGATAAGCCTGTATCTTTAACCAAATCCTCATATAATCATACACATTTACTAAAGTCACAACATTTTCATTTAAAACAACCGTCCACCCACACACATGCATACAGTACAATATGTCTATACCACTTTAGCATAAACACTAAGGCATACATGTACATCATGCATGGTATGAGTCAACCTTGAACTTTGAACTCTTTCATACAAACATGTATTTAATATACAGATAAACAATCATGCCCAATTTAGCGGAATCTTCTGCAGTTTTGATAATTAGCATATATGGTAACTTTGGTTATTTATACTTGAATAACTTAAACACAAATCTATTCATATATACAGTATATATATATTTTTATACCTGTGTTCATATTGTATGGTTCAAGAGAAAATATCCTAATTACTGGAAAAGGCATCTAATCAACAATTACATTATTTTACATTAATAGTCTTCCAACTATTGACTTTTTTTCACAACTGCCATCAGTTTGATGCCAAAACAATTCAAGTGTGTAAAATAATAAATATACACTAAGTGTACAAAACATTAGTAACATGACAGACTGGCCAGGTGAATCTAGGTGAAAGGGTATTGATGTCACCTGTTAATTCCACTTTAATCAGTGTAGATGAAGGGGAGGAGATATGTTAAAGAAGGATTTTTTAAGTCTTGAGACAATTGAGACATGGATTGTGTGTGTGTGTGCCATTCAGATGGTGAAAATATTTAAGTGCCATTGAACGGAGTATGGTAGTAGGTGCCAGTTGCACCGGTTTGTGTGTGTCAAGAACTGGAACGCTGCTGGGTTTTTCAAGCTCAACAGTTTCCCGTGTGTATCAAGAATGGTCCACCACCCAAAGGACATCCAACCAACTTGACACAACTGTGAAAAGCATTTCGACACCTTGTAGAGTCCATGCCTCGACGAATTGTTCTGAGGGCAAAGGGGGCGCAACTCATTTCATGCTGAAACACTCATATTAAACACCAATGGTATTCAACAAGTTGATGGTTTATAATTATGATAATGTTTTACAGCTTTGTCAACCTATTTCCTTATTTGTAAGTGTGGTAAGGACACACAGACACACAATAATTACAGATGCATGTGCTAATCTGAAGTACCCAAAAAGGCCATTAGATGTCATCTTATACAATTCAAAATACAACTTGAAAGTTACCAAATTTCAAAAGTGTCCAGTAATACACCCCCCTTTCCAACCCTATGCCCACCACACATCTCTCTACTCACACATCTCTCTACTCACACATCTCTCTACTCACACACATCTCTCAACTCACACACATCTCTCAACTCACACACATCTCTCTACGCACACACATCTCTTTGCGCACACATCTCTCTACTCACACACATCTCTCTACTCACACACATCTCTCTACACACACACATCTCTCTACACACACACACATCTCTCTACACACACACATCTCTCTACACACACACACATCTCTCTACACACACACACACACACCTCTCTACACACACACACACCTCTCTACACACACACACACCTCTCTACACACACACACACACACACACACACACACACACACACACACAAAACCAGGCTGGCATTACAACAATGTTCAGGAAACACAGTGCCCCATTGGGCCTATCGTGTTTGACTTCCAGTGCAGTGACGGGGGAATTCACCTCCACATCAACATAAATTAACACAGCAGCGAGTTCCTGCCCTGCAACACCTAACCAGGCAGTGCAGACACAGTACAGTACCAGACATTATGCAGCATATCTCACCCACAGCCATTACACATACAATGGGAGGTGCTAGGTGGTGGCGGATTGTAGCCAGGCAACAAGTCTGACAGTACACACGAGAGAGTGCCAACTAGTTGACAGAAATGCCAACGCTGTCTCCCTTTAAGACAATGGCAAGATGGCTGGCGGAGTGCCTCTGTCACTCATTACCCAAGCAGGCAAATACACCCCACCTCCTCTATCCTCTCCTCCCTCTACCCCCCACATTTCACTCCCATCACTGGACACCCTCCACTCCCCAATCAGACTGTCAACTGTTGGCGATGGTTAACAGGATAGCGTTGTTGAGGTGAAGCAGCAACATGGTAATCCACTCTCAGTGCCAAACCAGTTAATGACAGTTAGAGCTCGTAATTAGCCCATGATCCCTCTGTCGTACGCTTTAACACCGTTGACCTTTCCCTGAGTCAGCTGTGTACGCCCGCTCCCTCCTCCACCTCGGTCCATCTCGCTCCATCTCCCGCCTCTCTCTCTCTCTCCTCTACCCTGACTGTCAAAGCAACATGGTGCATTCAGGGGGCGAACTGCTAGGGCTATGGCACACACTAAAGCAAACACGTAGAGGCAAGCAGGCACACACGTACCAGTATGCACGCACGCACGCACGCACACAATGACTACAGCCAGACAAAGCCACCATGACAGTGGCTGCGAGCTGCTCTGTCGCTAGTGACACTAAAGGCTGTCAAAGCTTACACATGTTAACTAGGGACGGGAATTGCCAGGGACCTCACAATATGACATCACGATGCTTAGGTGCTGATACGATTTGCGTTGCGATTCTCACGATTCTATATGTACTGAGATTTGATACTGTGATTTCATTGCAATTCGATGTTCCAAAGATATTGCTTACCATATGTCTACTGCGGAGGGACAAGAAGAAACACGTTTTGATCAGTCATGGAAATAAAAACTGCTGAAAACAAAATGAAAAAGAAGATGGAGAAACAGATATGAAGGGAAATGTTGGTGCAGGTACAGCCCACTAGCTCAAAAAAATAGTATTTGCGATATTGTCAAAACAACACGATGTATTGTCAAAAGTAATATCCCAATACGTAACTGCGTAGACTTTTCCCCCATCACTAATGTTAACGGCTAAGTGTCTCCCACCCGTTAGAGACCAAACTCCATGCTCTCCCGAACTAGTCCTCTGCTGAACATATAGCCTCCCTTTCAAAGACGAGCTGTTCAAAGACGTTGGTCAGAAGAACACTCTGCACTCCGCTTTGCCGTGTCGACCTACGCTGCAGTGACATAGGTCTTATTGTTGTTGTTGTTGTTGTTGTTGTTGTTGTGATAGTGGTGGTGAGGACTGGAGACCTGATGTGCTCACGGAGACGAGGCTCTGCCTCCAGGGCAAAAGGCAGCCGGGGTAGTAGTCGACACCCGCCTGGCATGAAAGAACAGAGTTGCACATCTATCACCACTGGGCTATGACCACTTATGACATATAACGATGGTACGATAATAATGCATTGGTCAAAATAAATCCTCAGATCTTTAAACAACTACACAACATTGCATTGGGCTGTAGATCACCTCATGCATCATCCTTCTGTAGCAGTGTGAGCATATTCTGTACAGGTTGGCAGCCAGTGGTTGCCAGAACACTCACCAATCATCAGTTATGGAAGTGAAGAGGAGGGTGATTGGAATAATACTCTGGGAACGTGGCCATGACAGCTGGGTGAACACCCTGGCTCACTAAAGAAATGCAAGGGGATCTTTATGACCCCAGAATCAGGTTCAGGACATTGGTTTTGAAGGCACATTCGTCCCAGCAATGATGTCCGTACAGCACTGTGTCCCTACAACTGCTATGGGACTTTGGATCTTCCATAGGAATCTCCCATACTGGCCCACTGAGACACATTCCCAAAGTTGTCTCCTCTCCAAGCACTAGCCAAATCTCACCTTACTTACCTATTGTCTTTTGTTGACAGCGAGGTGCTGGGTGTGATGAATGCTAGAAGGGTTTAAGTGCTTTTGTTATGGTGTGAGGTTTGTCCCATTTTCTGAGTGCACATCTTCTAAATCTGCGGGGTACAGCCTAGCCTGCCACCGGGGCAGCTGGAAACATCACCTCTTAAGAGGCAGCAGCGAGAGTCTCCTGTCAGTATTATTTCCATCACGGTGCAGAGGCTTTTGCTCGGCAGTTTGGGCAGTGAACTCACGGACGAGCGCCCCTCAGCCAGGAAGAGGACGGCTGCTACTTGTTGACATCCTGTACTACCTTCAAAGGCTACTGCTGTGCTGTGGTTGGTATAGATGGGAATGCTAATGTCTGGCTAGCCCTGGAGTCAGTCAGAGCGAGAAGCACAGCTCGGAAAGCCACAGCTGAGACGGAAGCGAGGGAGCTGCCCTCTGTCTCCCTCCCTTTCTCCCTCACTCTGCCTTGGCAGACATTACACCTCCCTTTCCACTCCCCTCCTCCTTAATTGAAAAAAAGTCTCAGGCGTTTTCTTGAAGGATCACTTCATTTCAACTCTATGAAGCATAATTTATGCAGAACAACTGGACAAAGTATAATAAGTACATAGCATAATCTGGTAGTAATACTTTACTGTTTTCTTATGAGATTGAGGTTTAGGCACACAGGCGATTAGAGTGGCCAAGTGTTGTTTCTGGATCAGTTTGAGATGTGTGCTCTGGAAGGTTTGGGTTAGAAGCAGGGCTGGTTAAGCTGGACCTGGATCTGCTCCATTGCAGCCTGCTGAGCTCTCCAGTTTCACTGCTAATAGACTGAGGTGACTCAGGGCCCAGTCAATTTGTGTCTGCCTCCCCATTCCCCCACACTGCTCCATGCCAGGGACTGCATTACACCTCCACCCACACACTCAGCAGAACCAACACTCTAGCTTATGAAGACAAACACTAAACTACACACGTGCACACGTTAATGCTAACGAACACACACACACACACACACACACACACACACACACACACACACACACACACACACACACACACACACACACACACACACACACAGGAATCTCACCTTTCTTTGAATAGGTGTGTGCTTAGACTCAAAGTAAAGCTCAATAGGCTCATTTCGATGGAGAAATGTAGGATATTGACCAAACTTCGGCAGCCTTCGGACTATAAGAGTCATTATTTTTCCTGCCTTTCTATGATATTGTGTGGATAGCACCATGATTTGGATACCTCACTGCCGGAATGCCCACTACTGGCCTTCAACGTGTAAACAAGAACACACACACAGCATTCCATCAGAGGCACCTTCTGCTTTGTGCTCCTAAATGACATGGAATAATGCTCTATACTTACCCATGGTAGTGGGTTGAAATGTACAAATCACAATGCAACAACATGAATGCGACCCACATAGGGAAGTTACAATCATCGAGAAAAAGAAAGAAACCTCTCCCCTATCGAGATGACCTCATAGCAGGGGTTGACTCCTGTCAAGGTCTCTTTCCTCAAATAGTTTGTATAAAGCATTCAGCGACACGTTGTGTTGTAAAAAGTGCTCTAAAATTACAATTGTATTTGATGTCTTGAAATCAAACAAAGGATGTGAGTGCCAGCATGACGTGAATATATCAGCCACAAGACAATGCCAGCATGACGTGAATATCAGCCACAAGACGGAATGCCAGAATGTTAAAGATTACACCATGTGTACAACTTCAGCCCAGTGGGTTCCATGACTGGGTGAACGGATTAAAACCTCTTCTCAACGGAGGAGCAGAAGATTATCAGCCCGCTGATATGTTAGCTGCCATTATCACTCCATAGCTGTAGCTAAATGATCAAATTAGTCTCTTTCCCATATTCACAATAAACAAAAGTTAGCAACCGTTGAACATTTGGCGATATTGTGCCATAATAGAGGATTCACTTTGTAACGGTTACACTTTGCAGGAAAATGATTCCTTATTAACGTATCGCACATAACAGATTTACACTGCGGCATGTTATGCAAAGTGAACCAACTTCGTCATAAGAATGTTCAGTGTATCACAGGTTCATTTCCTCACATAATTCCAGCAAATTAGAATTCTTCACACGTTAATTATGCATTCATGACCACACATAGCTTCTCCACCCAACTTCCCCACGCAGTCCTCACCGCATGTATCCAAGGTATACACTATGTGGCTTTACTGGAAAATGTTTGGTGAGTGCTTCTCTACCGAGCCCCTGGAAGGTAGTAGAGAGTCTCTTGTCAGCTTTACGCTCCCTTGACTCTAGATCATGGAGGTGATAGAAATACGATAGTGATGGAGACACTTGAGATTGGCTAATCTTTTCCCCATACACTGGGACCTCATCTAGGATAAGTGAAGAGTCCATGCCAGAGGGATTTCTCCCACGGCAGGCAAGGTAACGGCAGGGATCTCCCTCCCGCATTATCCGCCAGAAGTGGCCCTCCACATTTGCCGTAGATTCTCAGAGAATTACTTCTATTTATCATCCGCCACCCAGGGAGAAACTTGGCAGCTATAGAGCACAGAACGGCTTGCAGGTGGGAAAATTCCCCAGTAATACAGTTGCTACTGTGTGTACAGTACAGTGAGCTAGATCCAAAGGATGCGTGGAAGTGTTAGCGGTAGTGGAAATTTCCGCTGGGCGTGTTTCTAGAGACATGACAGCTTGTAGGTAGGGGAACATATGCATGCGGAACAAACAACAGCATGACGTGGAAGCTTTGACCTTGGCGAGGCAGGCTGGCGCTGCTGCAGGAGGCCCACGTTGCTGACAGGTGCCACAAAGCCAGGTACGATGCATTGTTTAGTTTTCCCACACTCGTGCACGAGTTCAGAACATGTGTCCCAATCAGGTGTGATACACTACATGGGCTCCATTCCAAGACTGGATTCTATATTAACATCATCCCGAGACAGTTTGTCTTTGATTGATGGGAAAATAGAGGGGTAATAGAAAAGAGTGGGACCTTAATAGCACATTTGATGTGCAGAGGCTTATCCCTGAATTTCAACTTGATGTAGAGTACAAGTCAAAGTTTGGACACACCTACTCATTCCAGGGTTTTTCTATATTTTTACTATTTTCTACAGCACTTGTTGGCTGCTTTTCTTTCACTCTGCGGTCCAATTTATTCCAAACCATCTCAATTGAGTTGAGGTCGGGTGATTGTGGAGGCCAGGTCATCTGATGCAGCACTCCATCACTCACCTTCTTGGTCAAATAGCTGTTACACAGCCTGGAGATGTGTTTTGGGTCATTGTCCTGTTGAAAAACAAATGATAGTCCCACTAAGCACAAACCAGATGGGATGGTGTATCACTGCAGTGTGCTGTGGTAGCCATGCTGGTTAAGTGTGCCTTGAATTCTAAATAAATCACTGGCAGTGTCACCAGCAAAGCACCCCCACACCTTCACACCTCCTCCTCCATGCTTCACGGTGGGAACCCCACATGCAGAGATCATCCGTTCACGATTGGAAACAAAAATCTCATATTTGGACTCATCAGACCAAAGGACAGATTTCCACCGGTCTAATATCCATTGCTCGTGTTTCTTGGCCCAAGCAAGTCTCTTCTTCTTATTGGTGTCCTTTACTAGTTTCCCCCTAGTACTTTACCCCTAGTTCCCTACATATCATGTAAGGATATCTATTGAAATCATGCATTTTTGGAGAAGATACATTTCCGAAAGTATGTGGATTCTTTTACGCCTAAGTATAAAGGCTTAAACTGTGCCTTGTTGCAAACAGGATGCATGGTTTAGAATATTTTATTCAGTACCGGATTCCTTCTTTTCACTCTGTCAATTACGTTAGTATGGTGGATTAACTACAATGTTGTTGATCCATCCTCTGTTTTCTTCTACCGCAGCCAATAAACGCTGTAACTGTTTTAAAGTCACCATTGACATGGTGAAATCCCTGAGCGGTTTACTTAATCTCAGGACGCCTGCATTTTTGTAGTGACTGGGTGGATTAATACACCATCCAAAGTGCAATTAATAACTAACTTCACCATGCTTAAAGGGATATTCAATGTCTGCTTTTTTTATACCCATCTGCCAATAGGTGCCCTTCTTTGTGAGGCATTGGAAAACCTCCCTAGTCTCTGTGGTTGAATCTGTGTTTCAAATTCACTGCTCAACTGAGGGCCCTTACAGAAAATGATATGTGTGGGGGACATAGATGAGGTAGTCATTCAAAAATCATGTTAAACTCTATTGTTGCTCACAGATTGAGTCCATCCAACTTATTATGTGATGTTATTATAACTTGTTCAGCACATTTTTACTCCTGAACTTATGCCACGACAAAGGGGTTGAGATTTCTTTTTAATTCATTTGTAAACACTTCGAAAAACATAACTCCACTTTGACCTTATGGGGTATTGTGTATAAGCCAGTGACAAAACATCTCTACTCACTTGTTTTATCCAGACTGTAACACGACAAAATGTGGAAAAGGTCAAGCGGTGTGAATACTTTTTTATGGCACTGTATGTCTTAAACTGTGTGCACATACATACCGTTGGCTAAAGTTAGCCAGCTGATGAACATACCGCGCAGAGCAGTACAGTGCAGTGTCAAGGGTAGAGTTCTATCCTGCAGTTTCTGTCTAGACAGGTGTTGTGTGTGTTGTGCCTACCATCTAGCAGCTGGCAATTACCCAGCCCTGCAATGCCTCATCCATTTTGAGACTTTTTTTGCTGACTCACAAAAACATTTAATGGTTAACAAGAAGATTTTATTGTTGAAAACGGCACATTTAAAATTCCAGACCTTCCGATGTCTGCAATTTCAATTCCATCTCCAGTCCATTTAGCCGAGCACAGATGACTTCCAATATAACCCCCCCCCCCCCAAATGCGGCGAGGAAATAGTAATATAATATTTTTTCGAACCATTCAAAATGCCCTCCCCAGCAAAAGGCTGATTTGATTAGCCTTCCAGAGTAATACATGCATGGCCGTGCAGTACTGCCTTCTCCGGGGACAGGGAGGTTGTGCCAGAGAGACAGACCCAGATGACCCAGAGGGCCATCCCATGTGTGAAACTCTCAGCTTCTCTTTAGCAATGCTGCGTGGCAACTCCCATCATGTCATCAGATTCAGGCCGCCGTAGCCGCACCGTGGCCAAGTGGTGTGTCATTGTCCTTTTGGCTTTTGTCCTCTTTCCCCAAACCATCTCATTAAATGAATTATCCAGCTTCATTCATCCAAATTATCCGGTACTATAAAAAGTAGATGAGCAACAGACAACCTTGGGTGAATATGCTACAACACAATAGCTACATATTTATTTAATTCCAAGCTAATACCTATGTCTCTTCTACTTAATCGGACGTTTGAAATTGAGCTTTCATAAAGTTTCATTGTGATGGGGCCTTCATTCTTTGCAAGGCCTTGAAGAGGCCTCTCTACAGAATAGAGCCCTTTATTAAACATTCTACTTCTAACGTGTACATAAAGATTATAATTTGCCAGCGACATAATAGGTCCGATGAGAACCATTATTCACATTTTAAGACCATCTATTATAGTTCACAAGCACCGAGTCAATTTCTAAACATGTCTAAGCTCATATACTGCCTCGTCTCACTTTCTGATCTATAGGCATCCAGTGTAACCTTTTTGAAATTGTCAATTGACTGGGATCTTTTACAAGCTACACGCCCTTGACGAGACGAGTCCTGATAGTCACTTTAACTTGTCAATTGTGTATTCAGTATGAGGATGTCTGGCCTGTATGTAATGAGCATCGGAGGCAGCCAGCCCAGCATCGGGCCATAAACTACACGCCTGTCAATGAGACACACTGGCTTGTTTGTCCCCCCCCCCTTCTGTAAGCAATCAAAGTCACGCCAGGCTTGTTAAGCATGGCATGGTGACATCTTCACAAGGAGGTGGCTCAATATTTATCGAATGGAGACAGAGGAGCGGCCTATAATATCTGCCTTCCTGCGGAATTATCGCTAGTAACGGGTCGGTTTGATGGAGAGAGAGGGAGAGCAGAGATGATCAGTCCATTGTCCGATGCTGGCCCTACGCACTCTGTCCGCCTCCTGCCATTCCTATTCATTTTTGAGGATTGGGGGCATTGACTGAGACATCTAAAATTTCAGGACTTAATTGTATGTTGGAAATTCTACACGAGTCTGCCCAAAGCATGGTGACAGCACCAGAAAGCACAGACACATTGAGTAGGCTCCAAGAGATTATGACAATGAAAGAAGGGGGAAGAAGAAATTGAGACAAATCCTATCTATTTGTCTGTTTTAAATCAGCGCAATGTCGCCGGAAATAATTAACATTTGGGTGAGTCACACAAACATTTCAGACGGGGGAAGAAAAAAACGTTCACTCATCTAAAATGTTCATTTACAAAACGACTACATCATTTATAGTATGTTATTGATCGCCTCACAATATAATTTTAAAAAGTAGCTATGGTAATTAAAACTTGTTCAAAAAGTTTGATGAATGCTCTGACGGGTATTCTTTGTAACATACAGTATATGGTCTAATGATGCCTGGAGGTGATAAGTCTAATGATGATAATAATGATAATGATAATAATGATAAGTCTAATGATGCCACCGGAGGGGAAGGCTGCCCCAAATGCTTTTGCCAACCATACTATTACTACTATTTTTTTTGCATTGTTCGTAATCTGTTTTGTACATAATGTTGCTGCTACCGTCTATTATGACCGAAAAGATATTCTGACATCAGAACTGGGAGGGATATAACTGGGAGGGATGGGAGGGATATAATACAGACACCCGACCAGGCCCAGATCCCCGTTATTTGCTGGAGAAGGAAACACAGATTTTGTGAAAGAGATCAGGGTGCCTTGTGAGGATCAGGCGACGAGAGGCTAATCTGCCCTTGCCTTCCGTCCTGCTAGCTAAAGTTCAATTGCTGGAAAATAAATGGCATGAACTGAAAGCACGTTTATCCTACTAACGGGACATTAAAAACTGTAACATCTTATGTTTCACTGAGTTGTGGCTGAACGACGACATTAAAAACATATAGCTGGCGGGATATACACTTTATCGGCAGGACAGAACAGCAGATTGAGTGAGAATCATACTTAGGTAGCATTTTTCCCACCTGGGTTGTGGGTAGTTGTTTTCTGTATAGTTTTAGTTAACTTACAGAACTGTTCGTTTCTCGCTTTGTTATTTTTGTTCTAGTGTTCAGATTTAAAGAAATATCATGAACATGTACCACGCTGCGCTTTGGTCCACTCCTTCTTCATCAGACGAGCGTGACAGAACTACCCACCACCAAAGGACCAAGCAGCAAGGTAGAGAGGACTCCTGGACATAGGAAGAGATCCTGGATGGTAAGGGACCCTGGAGGCAGGCTGGGGAGTATCGCCGTCCAAGGGAGGAACTGGAGGCACTGAAGGCAGAGCGGCAGCGTTACGAGGGAACTCGCACCTGAGCCGCCACCTCCCCTATAGGTTTAGGTTTTGCGGCCGGTGTCCGCACCTTTGGGGGGGGGGGGGGGGGGGGGGGGGGGGGGGGGTGCTGTCTCGCCCTGACCTTAGAGATCCTGTTCATGTCTCTATTTTTGTTTGGTCAGGGTGTGAGTTGGGGTGGGTATTCTATATTCTATTATTTGTATTGCTACGTTTTGGCTGGGTAGGGTTCTCAATCAGGGACTGCTGTCTATCGTTGTCTCTGATTGAGAACCATACTTAGGTAGCCTTTTTTCCCACCTGCCTTTGTGGGAAGTTGACTTTGTTTAGGGCACATAGCCTTTAGATTCCCGGTTTGTTTTTGTAGTGTTTATTGTTTTGTTCGGCGTCATTTTCCAAATAAAGAGAAAATGTACGCTCACCACGCTGCAACTTGGTCCTCTTCTTTTAACGGCCGTGACACCAGACTGTCTGCCTAGAGAGTTTATCTGTATTTTTCGTAGCTGTCTACATACCACCACAGACCGATGCTGGCTCTAAAACCGCACTCAATGAGCTGTATACCGCCATAAACAAACAGGAAAACGCTAATCCAGAGGCGGTGCACCTAATGGCCGGGGACTTTAATGCAGAGAATCTTAAATCAGTTTTATCTCATTTCTATCAGCATGTTAATTAACAAATCTTCTTAGGGCTAGGGTCCTTTTTTCAGAATTTCTGCCTGAATGACACGCCCAATGTAAACTGCCCGTTACTCAGGCCCAGAAGCCAGGATATGCATACAATTGGTACCATTGGATAGAAAACAATTTGAAGTTTGTGGAAATCTTAAAATACTGTATGATACCATAACACAATTGTTATGGTAGAAGAAAATCCAAAGATAAACCAACCGGAATTTTCTTTTTTGTTTTAGATCCCATGCTCTTACATTGGAAAGCTATGGGTCCTATGCAATTCCAGCTCCCAGATTGCAATTCCTATGGCTTCCACTAGATGTCAACAGTCTATGTTCAACATTTCAGGCTTGTTTCTTCCCAAACGAGGAAGAATTTTGAGTTTTGGTACTGGGAGTCACAGTTTGAAATCAGTCTGTGGCTCGAGACTAAGAGGACACACACTTGATAATTTTACTTTTCTATTGAACATACTTATTTCCGTATGAAATATTATAGTTTAATTACATTTTAAGGTACCTGAGGATTACATAGAAATGTAGTTTGACTTTTTAACAAAGTTTACTGGTAGCTTTTTGGATTCCTTTGTCTGCACGTTGAATGAGTGGATTACTCAAATCGATGGCTACAACTAAACAGACTTTTTGGGATATAAAGAAGAATTCTATCAAACAAAACGACCATGAATGTTGTATATGGGACCCTTTGGATTGCAAAACAGAGGAAGAATTTCAAAAAGTAAGTGATTATTTAATTGCTATTTGTGATTTTATGAAGCCTGTGCTGGTTGAAAAATATGTTGATGTGGAGTGCCATCCTCAAACAATCGCATGGTATGCTTTCGTTGTAAAGCATATTGTAAATCAGAAAATGCAGTTAGATTAACAATAATTTAATATTTTAACCGATATAAGATAAATGTTTAATATCCATAATTTTTATGATTACTTATTTGAATTGTGCGTCCTCCAATTTCACCAGATGTTGTTGACAGGTGTCCCGCTAGCGGAACGCCTAGCCTAAACAGGTCAATATTTAGAAGGCTCCAGGGCCAGATGGATTACCAGGACGTGTACTCCAAGCATGCGCTGACCAACTGGCAAGAGTCTACACTGACATTTTCAACCTCTCCCGGCGGTCTTAGTCTGTAATACCAAACATTTTTCAAGCAGACCACCATAGTCTCTGTGCCCAAGAACACTAAGGTGACCTGCCTAAATGGCTACTGACCCATAGCACTCACGTCTGTAGCCATGAAATGCTTTGAAAGGCTGGTCATGGCTCACATCAACACCATTATCCCAGAAATCATAGACCCACTCCAATTTGCATACCGCCCCAACAGATCCACAGATAATGGAATCTCTATTGCACTCTACTCTTTCACACCTGCACAAAAGGAACACCTATCTGAACACCTATATTCATTGACTACAGCTCAGCGTTCAACACCATAGTGCCCTCAAAGCTCATCACTAAGCTAAGGACCCTGGGTCTAAACACCTCCCTCTGCAACTGGATCCTGGACTTCCTGATGGGCCGCCCCCAGGTTGTAAGGGTAGGTAACAACACATCCGCCATGCTGATCTTCAACACGGGGGTCCCTCAGGGGTGGGTGCTCAGTCCCCTCCTGTACTCCCTGTTCACTCATGACTGCACGGCCAGGCACGACTCCAACACCATTAAGTTTGCTGGTGACACAAGAATGGTAGGCCTGATCACCGACAACAATGAGACAGCCTGTAGGGAGGAGGTCAGAGACCTGACCGTGTTGTGCAAGGACAACAACCTCTCTCTCAACGTGATCAAGACAAAGGAGACGATTATGGACTACATGAAAAGGAGGACCAAGCACTCCTCCATTCTCATCGACGGGGCTGTAGTGGAGCAGGTTGATAGCTTCAAGTTCCTTGGCGTCCACATCACCAACAAACTAACATGGTCCAAGCACACCAAAACAGTCGTGAAGAGGGCACGACAAAACTTATTCCCCCTCAGAAGACTGAAAAGATTTGGCATGGGTCCTCAGATCCTCAAAAGGTTTTACAGCTGCACCATCGAGAGCATCCTGACGGGATGCATCACTGCCTGGTATAGCAACTGCTCGGCCGCCGACTGCAAGGCACTACAGAGGGTAGTGCATACAGCACAGTACATTACCAGGGCAAAGTTTCCTGCCATCCAGGACCTCTGTACCAGGCGGTGTCAAAGGAAGACCCTAAAAATTGTCAAAGACTCCAGCCATCCTCCAGCCATCCAGTCATAGACTGTTCTGTCTGCTACTGCACGGCAAGAGATACCGGAGCGACAAGTCTAGGTCCAAGAGGCTTCTAAACAGCTTCTACCCCCAAGCCATAAGACTCCTGAACAGCTAATCAAACGGAAACCCGGACTATTTGTATTGCCCCCCCCCCCCCCCCCCCTCTGGAACACTGCCGCTACTCTCTGTTATTATCTACGCATAGCCACTTTAATAACTCTACCAACATGTAAATATTACCTCAATTACCTCAACACCTTTTCCCCCCACACATTGACTCTGTACATGTACCCCCTGTATATTGCCACGCTACTGTTATTTACTGCTGCTCTTTAATCATTTGTTAATCTCATCTCTTACTTTTTTTTGTTGTATTTTCTTAAAACTGCATTGTTGGTTAAGGGCCTGTAAGTAAGCATTTCACTGTAACAAGCTCTTTTTGTAAGTAGCTGGCTGGACTACAAATCCCAGAGATAAAATGCAGCACTGTAAACTCAGACTTCAATATGTATGGGACGGGTCCATTGAACTGTAGTGAGAAAGAACAACGGAAGCAGACTAGCATGAACACACTCCTCAGGACTGATGATGCCAATTATCACTCCAGGCTAATTATAAAATACATAGCAGATAGGCTGTTTCAGTGGCAGGCAGGTCTCTTGGTGCCAGAACAATCTTCACACATTCATCTTGTGGAGGAAATCCCCCGTGGCGTAACTACGCTTTGCCTCGAATGGTAATGCCAATAATGAGGGGACAATATAAGATAAGATATTAATTGAATTATGGAAATGAGACGTGGCCTTCTTTCTCTTCTGGGCTCCCCAAAGAACACATTCCGCATATCTCAATAAAGATTTCTCTCTGATTTGCGTAGCAAAAGTCTCTGCGTTTGACTTGGAAGTCGGCAGGGGGTATGCAGGCCTAACATTAGGCGATGTGCCATAGAGGAGGAACTGGGGAGGTGGTGGTGGTGGGGAGGAGGAGGAGGGTACAAGGCTGTAATTACGAGGATCTGTGCCCCGTTGGGACAGCCATGATGGAATCTGGGCAGGCTGGGAACACTGTGCTGTAATAATGACATACTGGAGCTCCGTGAGTGTTCCTGGAGCACAGCCAGGATACTCCTACCTACAAGACAGAGGATGTAAACAGAGATAAATGATATACTCAATATAAAAACTGCTGCTGTTCTTGACAACAGCATCAAACTCAACCAGTCATGAATACAGAGTCATCGACCCCGAGTTAACAGGTGATGAACATCTTCCTATGTGCCTCACCTGCATTCATAGCCTACTCGATGTACCATTTCATGGTTTTTGCATTGTTTTATTTAACATACACATTCAACCACCAACAACATGTTATATAACCTTGCAGGTGGCCAGTTATATAGCACAACGCATCACAGAATCCCCCTGGGATCCACAGAACAGCTTCTACCTGGACATACGCGGGGCTCAGTGACTCATCCCCCTCTCTCTCTCTCTGTGTGATTGTAATGATTATATTAAAACCCTCCATGTCTGCTCGACGTGGAGATAATATGCACATGGCACCACCCCAAGTCTGAAAATAGTATCGCTAATGACAACAACAGTAGCGCAGCAGTGGTGTTGGTGCGGGGCGATAAGACGGAGGAGGGAAAGGGGGCGAAGAGGTTTTGCAAAAACAGTCGTATAATCGAGACACAGGGCCTGCATCGCGGGCCGCTGCTCGCCTCTCAGCCCAGCGGAAGTCTCCCAAATCCCAGATTAAAGCTCCAACACGCCTCTAGAAATCTCCTCTGTTATCCCTCTCTCTCTCTCTCTCTCTCGCTCTGTCACTCTCTATCTGTTAGGAGAATAATTGCATAAGTGGTTTCAGCTCTCTGAATATCTCTCCCTTAAGTCAACTTGTCTCTCACACACTCTCCTCTTCTTTCGCTCTTCTTGCATCTTGCTCACCTGTCTTTCTTGCATTTACTCTTCTCTTGCATCTTTCATCAATGTCTGTAGCCCTCAGATTTGCTACAGAGCTGAACCCAAGAGATACAATTGACACAGAGAGAGAGAGAGAGAGAGAGAGAGAGAGAGAGAGATAGAGAGAGAGAACAGGGCTGAGGGTAAGAGGGTAAGATTTCTAGTGTCTTCTCTAAAGATGACATCCTCCAAAACAATCTCAAGATGGGGTCTATTGCCATTGTATTTTCATTGCTATCTTTCATTGCTGACCCTGGTGATCGTCAATATTTATATTTCCAATTTGGTTATGATTAAAACATCATAACGCAAACCCCTACTATGATGCAATCGGATCCGATGGTTCTCTCCCACCCACCTACTCACCAAGCGTCTTTGTAAACTGCTCATTAAGACTTCACCGTGGCAGAGTACTGGGCGGATCAATGAAGGGAAAATCAAGCCTGATGGGCTGAGATGATACTGTCCTCGCCTGGAGAGTGGCCCGGTCCATGCTCACCCACCAGCTGTCAATCTGAAGAGTACCTCATCTACACGCCCTCCAAACACTACAACCACCCAGCATGATACCTAAACCCTGCCAACCCCAGGATCAGTGGGAGGAGGGGGGAGGGGAAGGGGGGAGAAAGGAAGGGGAAGTGTGGGGAGGGGACCAATTCCCATGATGCCTTTGTTGTTGCTGTCGATATGGGAGATGAGCATGTGGAAAAAGTCCGCCAGAAGGTGGAGTCAAAGCACACCTTCCCTAGGTTGCCAGCATTGCATACTTGCATGATTATATGTGTGCACTCATTCAAACGTTCACGCCCAAATGCACACACACACACACACACACACACACACACACACACACACACACACACACACACGGACCCATACCCAACATTCTGAGAGTGTTGGAGTGTCATGTTGTCTTGGCAGGGTGGCTGCAGTGGCAGATGGACTGTGCTGATTCCTTGTCCCCTATGGTTTCCCTGGTAGTGCCAGGCAGAAGGGATGGTCTTGCTACCTGCAAGCCAGTCTAAAGTGCCTCATGTTGGGCTTCAGGAGACAAGAAAACGTCTCTCTTCATCCAAAGATGCTGTCTACTACTCTTATCTCTTTTGTAACATCTAAATGATTGAAGGAAATTCTAATCAAAAACCTTCCAATAGCTCACTAATTGTCCAATTGGCCCTTAGCTGACAGAAACAATTGGTGTGATGAACTCAGGTGACAGGTGAGTTCCTTTGATGCACCAATCAAAACATCCTGGCCCAGTCAGTTTAGGTCACATTTCAGTGACTCATCTTTATTGTGTCCGACATGGCAGTTCTCTCACTGTTACATTAAAGGTTTCCTCTTTATTCTCTCCACTGAGTGATAGCACTACCTGGATCACAAATGCCTCATTCGCAGCTATGATCGGACACTGACGCTGAAGAGGAGACATTAGCCATATCATTGTCAGAGAGCAGTGACGGCCAGTCAAGTTCTCCAAGGGTAGCTGGGTCTTCTGGCTTTATAAGTACTTATTCTATTAAGGTTACTTAAGTTCCTCAAAAGTTTCAGACTTCAGTCAATCCAGCCAATATCCCAGTTGAATGAATTGGCCCCTGATTCAATTTGAGTCTAAATCCCTGGAGGATTTACACCCTGAAGACTGAGCCTCCATACTCAAGAGCTGAAATGCAACACAACGTGAAAAATCTAGTTCACCTATTGCATTTGACTTGTCAACAAACAATTCACACAGGGAAATATTGACACTGATACCACGCTGCTCTCTTTTTCCAAATGAGGAAAAATATCGACACTGCTACACCGCTCCCCTCCCACCAACATGTGATTAATGAGATTCACCTCAGAATGAATCTGCCTCAATTTCTGACAGGAGGGATTGACTGGTGACAGGAGATCATTATATGTAACTACTCTAGACAAGAATGTCAGTCACTTTGATGTGATAGCATTCTGTTTCACATTGTTCCAGTATTCCACACATTGATGTTGTTACAGCTGTTGAAAGGAGCGGACCAAGGTGCAGCGTGGTGAGCGTACATTTTCACTTTATTTTAGAAATGACGCCGACTAAACAAAACAAAACGTGAAGCTTCAGGCATTGTGCCTTCAAACAAAGTTAACCTCCCACAAACACAGGTGGGAAAAGACAACGATAGACAGCTGTCCCTGATTGAGAACCTAGAAATAGAAAATCACAGAAAAAGGAACATAGAATGCCCACCCCAAATCACACCCTGACCAAACCAAAATAGAGACATAAAAAAAAGCTCTCTAAGGTCAGGGCGTGACAGATGTTTACTCCCTTTGAAGACAACAACAAGAACCAGGAATAAATATGTAGTGGTCGCTATCACTGCTCACTTCAAAAGCGCCATTCCAGCATCGATCAAGGCCTTGCTCGATTCGACATGATCTGTGGTCAATAAAGCCAGTGGCCGTGTCAAAACCCTGTTATTTCTGGACCGGTTGGTGAAAGATGAATCTGTATTGATTTGCCAAGTTTGTCTGAGGTTGTAAATCATCAGGAGATATTATTCTTCACAAAGTGGGCTACGATGTTGTGAAAGACAGAATGCTCTGGAGTCTAGCTATCCTCCATCCATGTCATTTTGATGAAACTACAAAGCTAGATGGTGGAAGAGTAGGTCTAAAACTGACTGTCTAGACATACAGTAGTTATGTGCTCCATGTGCAGTGGTGGATGAACATACAGTACTTTATATTCAACATGATTATAGATGAAAATGGTCAACCGTAACATATGATACATTTGCATTCTATACCAAAACCCAGCAACTTAACAGCGAACGATTTGTGATTTCTAATGATGGATCTATATTGATCAACCATTTTGCTCAACACCTGCTCAATCAAAGTAATCATTCTACATGCAGTAATGAATTACCCACAGGACGGCGAGATTTCTGCCTGACATCTCATCCTTTGTCCTCAAACAAAGAATGCAAATCCCACGGTCCCTACTCTTCAGTGTGGCTAAAAGTCTACAGTGTGCTTGAGAACCGTGGGCGATGCAACACATAAGCTGATCAATAGTGTTCAGGGAAGGGATCACTGGTGCTACCTCGCTTTCCAACCAAGGTCCACGAATCGAAGAGCAAACTGAAGGAGAGAGGAGTTTCAGCAACTCTTGGAGGACAATAGAATTCAATAAAACAAACAAAGTAGAACAATAGGCTTTCTTGAAGCTCAGATTGGAGATGCTTCAGAGATCTCAGATTCCAGGAAAAGGAGCAGCACAATTGGCCAGGACTATGGTGGTTCTACCGGGCAAAGTAGCACACAAGGTAACAAGCTCCTCTCCCAACACTTAACGTACCTCTTACTCAATCCAGTCAGAAGGTACTGGAGGTTGAATCTACCAAGACCCAAATTAAATCCCTCCAGACTGTCCCTATGGGGGGAAGAAAGAAAAAAGGAGAGCGAGAGAGAGCATGAGACAGTGTGATAGATGAAGTGAGAGAGGAGAAAGACAGAGAGAGAGAGACTCAAAGGTTGTTACTGGCCACGGGGTAGCGTGGAACTGTGAAAGGTATTTGCACATTGGGAGAAATCTGCCAATATTATGCTGCCTGCTAGCAGATGCCGAAAACATCTTCCTCTTATCACATAATCCATTTCCTGCTTGAGCAGGTGTTTCCTAGAGCGTGTCTGTGAAAAATGGCAGAATTGAGCTGGATCAATTCTCTCTTAGTGTTCATCTTGTCTGTGATCTTTGGAAAGTGGTTCATGTATTTTACCAGAGATCAGAGGAAACAACTCTTTTAGTGGAGTTTCTACAGGTCTTATGACTCCCTTTTCAGCTTGTACATAGCACACAGACCTTTTTCATGGCTGAAAGTGAGGCTTTAAATGGAGAAATGATAGACTAGAGGAGAGCCTCTTCTTATCGACCGATTATAATCACCACTACAAGACATTCTGCAGATGTAGCGTATCAGTTCACTGACTTTGTTAGGCTAGCCTTAAGCAGGTCCTTAACAGTTTTTGATATTTATAAAAAACCCACTGTGAACAATATACAGTATAATCCACAGTGAATAGAGCCATCTGCTTGGGGACAAAACAGTAATTATATAACAATTATACATTGAATGTGTATTGTGTAACAACATCATGATTTGACATTATTATTCTAACATAGGCATTTGAGAGGGAGGTATGTGATATATTTGGACTTAAACAGACTGTGAAAGGGAGTAGACCTCTGACGCACAAATACATTGACACACACAGACACGCACGCACGCCCGCACGCACGCCGTTCAGGAGTTGGGTGGAAGGAAACACACTCTGCCTTTAGGACAGTTTTATGTAACATTGCCAGAGGGATAGTCATGAAGGTTAGAGTGACGTCGATGTGACACAACACAAGAAGAGAGCGAGAGGGAGAGAGAGAGAGAGAGAGAGAGAGAGATAGAGAGAGATTGACTTGATGGTGACATGGACAGTGTCTGTCTGAGCAGCCCTGCCTCAGTGGGGACAGCACGGCAGGGATTGTGATAATAATCCTAGCCTGCTTCACAGAGTGTTTAAACAGATGGGCCCGGCTGCTGTGAAAGCCTCACTCACAGATTGCCTTGGAAACCTTTTGAAAAGTGAAAAGAACAAGCGAAAGAGAGTGAAAAGTGGTAGATGCCCTGGGTGGCTAACTCTGTTGCTAGAGCCAAACAGAAATATGTATTAGATCATCGGAATATGATGGAATATGTGCACATAAATGTGATGGTTATGCCACGGGTTCTAGCTTGAGAAATATTGGTTTTAGGGTATGCCCAATAATATAAGGATGCATACTGACATGTCGGCTAAGACTTGGTGTCCTTACGTCAGACTTAATTCATCCTAATAATACTTATGATAATGGATTTACAAAGATATTTCCCACTCGTCAAAAGTTACAATATGAGGGCTTAAAGAATCCTTAGGAGTCTATTGACGCACCTGGGTGTCAATCTAATAAATTTAATTTAAAAAATCCCCATCAAAATCTGTCAGTTTATACTAGTTTTAAGCTAGATATTTTTTTTTGCATGACCTCTGTCTCAAACCACCGCATCCGCCTATGTTGCCCTTCCTCATCTGCGGTGGAAAGTGGCAGAGCCACAGCGCTGTTTGTCAGAGCAGATATGACCACTCTATAAAAATATGAAACTCTCACAAACACGATGGTGTTCTCCCGTTTGCTCTATGACCCCCACACGTGTCATGGGACTCATCTGAAGGTAACCCATACAAATGAATGCGAGTATGGAGGTAGTTTTCTGCCAACAAAAATAAGGGGTTAAATCAGTGACAACCCTTCATTCAGGGCAGGTGGGGCAAAATTATTAAGTTAATAAAGCTGCATACAAAAATGGTCTCTTTTTTGCTTTCTTGAGTAAGGCAGCTCCAAATTGCAGGTTTTTCAGCCAAGCTCAGTGCTTTCTGTGGTGGAGGGGCAGCCAGCGGAACATACAGAGCGTATGGATTGGTAATCTTCTTAAGTTGCGCCGTGAATGTGTTCTGTCACTCATGGCGACACTGCATCCCCGCAAAATCTACAGGGAGAGTTGAAAGTTCAAGCCCCCTTGGGTGCTGCCATAGATTTCCATTAGACGTGCCCATTCAAGAAGGCTCAAGGTCATTGGCCACAGATAAAATTAAGTCAAATCACGTTACATCTACCGTAGCTTTGATTGGACTGATTATGTCAACATCATACTTTCAAAATCTTTGCTAGCAAGCTAGACAAGCAGTCATCATCATGAATCATGTCGACAATCTACTGGAAAATCCTTTTCAATTATAGAAAACATACCGGTGCGTATCAGCCATTGGACATAAACATTACACAACAAGTTGGATATCGCAAATTCAGCAATGACTGGTTTGGAAGGAATCAGTGGCTAACCACACGCGTCGCAAAGCAATCCTTATTTTGGCTCCCCTGCCTGCTATTTGGTGGAAAGGGTGTGTGGTCCAAGTCTTTGTTTAAGGGTCTCTTTTCCAAGCTTTTTAAGGACAAACATTCACACGCAACACCATGGGCCAGAAAAGGTTGAACGCATTGGCCATGCTGTCAAGCCAGCATGACTTCTTCCGTGTTCAAAACAACTGGAAACTCGTAAATGGGAAATCTCAGACATCAGTGAGTTTAAGACAACTGGGAACTCTGAAAAAAACAATTCTGATCGGGAAAATAAGTTCTAAACGGTCATCCAACTCGGAATTCCAAGTCGAGAAGTCAACTCCATCTTAAAGATCACTGACGTCATGATTCAACCTGTTTTTTTTTCTGATTTCCCAGTTCTTGAAAGCACCATAAATCCAGAAAATGGCAGACTTTGATTACAAAGTTTCATAACAAAGTTTGCCCACAAAAAGGACGGCCACAAGAAGGACGGCCGAACACAGAAAAACTGTGAGTCCAAAAATGTCTTGTATGTTGCTACATAAATGATGTAATATTCCAGGGAGATATGTATAGAATAGCTAAGAAAGTAATAATAAGTGTATGTTGTGTTGAAAGCTGTCAGTAGCTCATGTGCTTCACCCTAATAATTTGTTCCCTTTCCCCATCATAACTTGATCACATGATCATAACTTGATCACAGAAACATGATCACACAGTTTCTGTGACTACCTAACACATCATCAGAGTGCGCAGCAGAACACCGTGTGCTGGAAACACTCAATTTGTTATTTTTGACTAAAACATAACCAAACTTTGTTAAATATGAACATGTTTTTGCATGAATTACGTGACACAGATACTTTTTAACAGCTAGGACCGCTATTTCTTATCCCGGAATCCCACTGAACTGACAGGTTGAAGTCTGCTTGACATAGCCGCTAACCTGACTAAGCTGCTAGCCAAAGTTAGTCCAAGATAAGTTTTACAATTGAGTTCTCTTTGTCTGGAGAAGTAAATGAATGATTCCTTGGCTGTAGAAGCTGTATCTACTAAGCTTTGTTTCGGGACAAACTGGAGTTCCAATGTGGCAATTGTTTGCTTGCTGACGATTATAGACTTGAGGTGGCTTCCTTGATCATGCATGTCGCCAGCCTACGCATTTGCGCTTGTTTAATGCATCTCCGCCTTGTCATTTGTCACTATCCGACAGGCCGGTGTTTGCCAGGGGAGCCATCTAATGCCTCTCCTCCCCCATTTGATAGCAGAGTCAAAGGAGCACAGAAAGAGGAGCATGGCAATCAACGATGGTCGCATGTCACAAGTTGTGGAACCCGAAGACACCCGCAAAGCGGTCTACACTCCCAACAAGAGGCCCGGAGCGAATACAAACAATGAACAGTTGCGCATCCCTGGAGCCTGATCTTCCTGCACCTTAATAGCTGAGGGTACCTGTCTCTGTGGCTGCTATGCCTACTCCTACTCTTTCCCCTTTGAGTTTTAAGGTGACCTTGGCAACCTTCCGTCCCTGCTCTGGATCAAGCAGGGCTTCTCTATCTGTCAGAGGCCTGCACCAGGCGCCAGGAGCTGCGGGCCCAGGTTTTACTGCTTCTCGCCCGCCCTTAAAGGGTTCTCTGAATCCTGTGAAGCCTGGGAGTGGGCAGATTTCCTTTTTTTTCTTCCCAGCCATGATTTTGGGCAGCTCGATCATAAGAAATGTGACTGTTCCTGGTGCGAGAACAATGTCCTATCCCGGAGCTCCAGTAAATTGCATTACTAAGCTGCTACTGAATGTACTATGTCTGGACATCGATTCTATCGTAGTCCATGTGGGTTTTAATCCCATTATGAAGGGCAGATCTGAACAGTTGAAACTAGATTTTAAAGAGCTGATTGACTCTCTGCTAGACACACCATCATATCTGGTCCGTATGCCCTCTGAATCGTGGAAATTAATGATTTAGCAGGATTCTTTCTCTTCACAACTGGCTACTTGATTATTGCTGCTCAGTTTGTGTAACTTTTGTTGACAATTTCAATACCTTTTGGAAACAACACATGTTTTATCAGGAGGATGGGATCTACCCAAATCATTTGGGTTTGTGGATCCTTTCACAGCATTATAAGGCTTTGAGTTGAGACAATGACTTATCAATGACCCAAGCCCAGCTCAGTTAGTCCCTGCCATTGTGTCGCTGAGTCGTCATAATAGGAGTTTCTATGGAGTTTTTCTTAGCCACCGTGCTTCTACACCTGCATTGCTTGCTGTTTGGGGTTTTAGGCTGGGTTTCTGTACAGCACTATGTGAAATCAGCTGATGTAAGAATGGCTTCATAAATACATTTGATTGATTGATAATGCTTTAGCAAATGTACATTATACCCGGGGCGTTGGTAGACACAATGTAAGTAATTTAATTCATGTACCTCTAACTGCCATGAATGCCTCTGCTGATCATACAGCTATTTTATGCAGCAATCATGTGTTTATTGACCAGATTTAAGCTAAAAGCACTAGTAGGATGTGCACTGTGTGCAGCTCACCCTGCACTAACATAAATAACATGAGAATATCTACTTCTGCTAAGATTCTCAGTAAAGCAATGAAAACAAGCAAGCATCCCAGAAAAGTTCTCAAAATAGCCCACGTTAACATATGTAGCTTAAGAAATAAGGTTAATGAAAAAAATAACTTGCTAGGAACAGATGACATTCATATTTTGACTATCTCTGAAACTCACTTAGATAATACCTTTGGTGATACAGTGGTAGTAATACAAGGTCGTAACATTTACAGGAAAGACAGATTTGCCAGTGGCGGATGTGTTGCTGTTTATATTCAGAACCACATTCCTGTAAAGCTTAGAGAGGATCTCATGTTAAATACTGTTGAAGTAATATGGCTACAGGTTCATCTGTCTCACCTAAAGCCCATTATTGTGGGAAGCTGCTATAGACCACTAAGTGCTAACAGTTGGTGTCTGGATAAAATGTGTGAAATGCTTGATAATGTATATGATATCAACAGAGAGGTACATTTTCTGGGTGATTTAAATAATGATTGGCTTTCATCAAGCTGCCCACTCAAGAAAAAGCTTCAAACTGTAACCGGTATCTGCAACCTGGTTCAGGTTATCGGTCAACCTACCAGGGTAGTTACAAACAGCACAGGAATGAAATCATCACCATGTATTGATCACATCTTTACTAATACTGCAGAAATGTGCTTGAAGTGCCCATTCAAGAAGCAGTATCCAGCAGTATCCAGATCCATCAAATGTAGTGATCACAATATAGTAGCCAATTCTAGGAAAACCAAAGTTCCAAAGGCTGGGCCTAATATAGTATATAGGAGGTCATATAATATGTTTTTAGTGACTACTATGTTGTTGATGTCCTTGGTGTGTAATGAGGAGCAAACAGGCACTACACTTGACACATTTATCAAATTGCTTATCCCAGTTACTAATAAGGATGCACCCATCAAGAAAATGACTGTAAAAACTTAAATCCCATTGATGAGGAATTGAAAAATGGTATGGTTGAGAATGATTTTGGAAAAGATTGTGTTTGACCAGATACAATGCTATTTTACAGGAAACAAATTGACAACAGCACACTTATAGGGAGGGACATTCAACAAGCAAGGCACTTACACAAATAACTGATGATTGGCTGAGAGAAATTGATGATACAAATATTGTGGGGGGTGTTTTGCAAGACTTCAGTGTGGCTTTTGACATTATTCATCATGATCTGCTGCTGGAAATACGTACAGATTGTGTTTTGGCTTCCCCTACTATGTTGTGGATAAAGAGTTACCTGTCTAACAGAACACAACGGGTGATCTTGAACATAATCCAGGTAGAATCAGAATTTCCCCAGGGCAGCTGTCGAGGCCCCTTACTTTTTTCAATCTTTACTATCGACATGCCTCTGGCTTTGAGTAAAGCCAGTTTGTCTATGTATACGGATGACTCAACACTATACACGTCAGCTACTACAGTGACTGAAATGACTGCAACACTTAACAAAGAGCTGCAGTTAGTTTCAGAATGGGTGGCAAGGAATAAGTTAGTCCTAAATATTTTTTTAAAACTAAAAGCATTGTATTTGGGACAAATCATTCACTAAATCTTAAACATCAACTAAATCTTGTAATAAATAATGTGGAAATTTAGCAAGTTGATGTGACTAAACTCCTTGGAATAACCCTGGATTGGTCAAAACATATTGATACAACTGTAGCTAAGATAGGGAGAAGTCTGTCCATAATAAAGCGCAGCTCTACCTTCTGAACAGCATTATCAACAAGACAGGTCCTACAGGGTCTAGTGTTGTCCCACCTGGACTACTGTTCAGTCGTGTGGTCTGGCACCACAAAGAATGACTTAGGAAAATTGCAATTGGCTCAGAACAGGGGAGCACGGCTCGCCCTTGGATGTTCACAGAGAGCTAACATGAGTAATACGCATGCCAATCTCTCCTGGCTCAAAGTGGAGGAGAGATTGATTTCATCACTACTTGTATTTGTGAGAGTTGTTGAAAGCACCAACCTGTCTGTTTAAACGACTAGCACACGGCTCAGACACCCATGCATACCACACAAGACATGCCACGTGCTACAGACAGTAGAGCCATGACTACATGGAACTCTATTCCACATCATTTAACTGGTGCAAGCAGTATAATCACATTTAAAAAACTAATAAAAATACACCGTATGGAACAGCAACACAAACATAGGCATAGACACATGCATACACACACACACAATAACATACGCACTATACACACACGTACTCATGGATTTTGTGTTGTAGATATGTGGTAATGGACGAGGGGCCTGAGGGCACACACTTAATGTGTTGTGAAATCTGTTATGAATGCATTGTAATGTTTTTAAAATTGTATAACTGCCTTAATTTTGCCAGACCCCAGGAAGAGTAGCTGATGCCTTCGCAGCACTAGTGGAGATCCATAATAAATACAAATACAAACTTAGCCTACTGTTCTGTCTTGGTGGTGCACATTTAGCCTAAAGCCTGTTTAAGAGAAATGACATCATCGAATATTGTAGGAGCGTTCATTGTCTGCTTATATGCCCCCCTTGATTTATCCCACAGTTCTGACTTGGTGTACATAGAGAATGTTCTGAATTCTGTTGCTGTACATTTTGAAAGTGCTGAAGAAATAGTTATATTGACAACTTCCATCTTAGCTTGCTCGTGAATGTCTTAATCGAAATTACGGATGGCCTTTTATCCGCTCATCGTTCCCTTATGCCATAGTTTGTACATCTCAATTGTCAGCAGACAAAAAAAACAAGGATTCGCTCCATGGTGCTGAAAAGAAAGCTCTGCTGTTGGGACAGCTTTATGTTTGTGGGCACCGTTTGTCACCTTTATAGTGCAATTAAATGTATTGTTTAATGTTGTGTTGTGTAGTGGCTTTGCTGGCATGCATCTAAACATTTTTTGGGGAGTTTGCCACACCAAGATTTACATGCTACAATCACCAGTGGGTTAAATATATGCCCTGAACGTTCTTATATCTCTTAGATATAGGACAGACACTTCAAAACCTTATTCCTTAAGATAATGTTTTTTTTACTGTCTTTTTCAATGCATTTCTATGCCCTATAGTAGTATGGGCCATATTCAATATTTTATCAAATCCTTTGTAAATATTTGTTTAATATACCTAAAGGGGTCCTACAATTCTAAATCAAATAGCTAAAGGATCCATAATAATTCCATACGTTGGCTTAGTAGAACCCCCCCCCCCCCCCCCCCCCCCCCACCCCCCCACATCTCTATTAATGTGCAAATGTCTGCAAGGATTCCCAATTCATCAGGAACATACTGGTTCAGAGAGATAAGCAAATTGACTGCATTAACAGCGGTAACGGCTGCATAATGGACAAGGCCACCACACTGAATACGGGCACACAGAGAAAGTACAGCTGCGAGCAGCAATTCAAGACTACAAGCAGATAAGAGTTTTAGTATTATTCAAATAACATGAAATGTGGAAAGCTTTCTTTTTTTCCAGAGATGCATTTGTTCTACAAAAATGTTGACATTTGTACCCTGTTTTCGATTCCAAATGGTTGGTACAGAGCCACCGTGTTTTCAATCAACACCGTATCGTCTGTGTGAGTGTGGCACGTGGCCTGTTGCCTTCGTAAAAGTAGTACTGTATGTGTGAAGTTCTTACTGAAAAGAAAATCACATAAAATGGGCAGATGTTGGTTGAACAACAATACAAAAATAAATTGGAGTTTGTGCAGCTTCATTGCTAGGGACCCAGAGATCCCACATCGGTATCTTTCCCCCATGTAAAAGAGCGTTCAACAACTTACTTTCGTTTCAAAATTCATTAATTTAATTAAATTAATTAATTAATGCTCATAAAAACAAAAACAAAACTACTTCAAAGATTTGAATTCTTCTCCATACCTGAGTGACTCATGTCAGAGGAAAATAAAAACGATGAATCTCTGTCCCTCTTTCACCTGACTGGGGAGATGTTCTCTCCATCTCGTTTCTACTCGGAGCACTTTGTTTTCTCTCCATTCTCTCTGTTTCTCTCCATTCTCTCTGTTCAAAAAGTGCTTTGGTTTTTCATCACCTTTCCACAACTCGGCAGTCTCTTTGTCTCCCTGATGGCGGAAATGTTTGGTCTTTCTGTTCTTTTCTATTCATTCATAACCAAGCACTTCTTCCCAGCTCCATTATCACAAATACCTTTGGTTGATAATGGAGAAAACCTGACATGGTGGCTTTCCATTCTTGCGTTGTGTAAAAGGTTTTACCATAACGCCTGGTGCCATTTATTTGATCGAGAAAACAGGGGCTTTCACGCAGATAAAAAATGTACAAAAGTAAAATAACCACAAACCTATTGAAGACATGAAAATAATGTCCTGTCCACGAAAACAAAACATGAACGAGGCAAATCTGTCAGCTACTCCAATAATCACAGAACGGTAGAGACCAGGAGTGGCACATGAGACAGCGAGAGAGAGGGGGTGGGTGGGGGGGGGGGGGGGGGGGGGGGTGTGAGAGAGAGCGAGCGAGAAAGGGAGAGAAATAGAGAGAGGGAGGGTGTGTGAGAGAGAGAGAGCACTTTGACACCTCATCATGGTCTGCCATGACACTGACACGTCACAGGAGGAAGAGCATAGAGGGAGCGGGGGGGGGGTTCCTGTCAGAGCTCCCAGGCTCGCAGGCCTGGCATGTGGAAGATGGAAGACAGAGGATGCCCCCACCAGCAGGGCAATCAAGCTCAACAGATGGCGCCAACGTCTGGGAGCCTGAGACTGCTTACGCCCAGCTAGAGCAGAACTGGTGATGGAGACGCATAAGAACCATCTGAGCAGCACATGAGTGGGTGCAAGGGGAGTGGGGAGGGATGTATAGGCACATGTGTTTGTGTGGCAGTGTGTGTGTGTGTGTGTGTGTGTGTGTGTGTGTGTGTGTGTGTGTGTGTGTGTGCGTGACAGCGTGTGTTACAGTGTGTGGGTGGGTGTAGCCTACCTGAGGCTGACACACTGTAGACTAAAACATTGCCAATGCAAATGTGATTAATCAGCTAGTTATTTATAATTTCCACAAATGACACCTACTTCAAATGGTAAAGATTTTGTGTGACTGCAAATTCTTCCAATTGACATTCATGGCTGGAGTGTTATGCTTAGGGTAAAAATATGACAGTCACTTGTGTATTCACGTCTCTTCGCTATTGACAAAAACAGAGGGTAAATGAAGGTGAGAGGAGGCCAGTGAGTTGCACAAAAACAACGTAAAGATTTGAATAGAGCAGGGAAGGTAAATCGTAAGAAAGGTTTAGTACAGTACTGACATAGCAAGAGATAGATAGACGGGGGAGGGCAGGTTTTTCAAATGGGCTCCTTATAAAACACACACACACACACACAATCACTAAACGCTGCAGTGTATACACACATACACACATATCCTCCCAAATGAAATGGGCAAAAAGAACCAGAGATTTCACCTATCCCAGACAGATGAAATACTATGAAAGAGTGGGGGTTGTTCAAAAGCATAAAAGATCGTTACATCTGCCTATTCTAAATAATGGTCTTCCTTCTTCCAAGCTAAAGATAAATCACTGACACTTTATTATTCCGATGCGTTGATGTGTGTTCAAATGTATATGTCATCTGAGTACAGCACTTAACGGTTCCATTCTGCAACAACATCTCCTCTCACCATCACCATTTGACCGTCACCATCCAATTGAAACTCTCAATGGCCTCACATTTATTTATACCTCTGGCCATAAAAATGACACTGCATAACACCCCCACACCATAAAACATGCATATATATTCCTATGTCTTTATTAAGATTTCATGTAGTGACATGTTTGCTTCTAGGTGAGAAAATTCCATTTCAAATTTAATTTATTCTTCACACTAAATGGATTTCCAACCCTATGCAAGCCATGAAACGGGATGCCCCCTTTTCCAAATAATTCACCTAGACGTATGGAATCCATACTGTATGTGATTGGGAAAGAGGGTGTAATGTTTATGATGACCCCCAACACTCCTTTTTAGATTAGATTAGATTCAAATTTATTGTCATTGAACAGAGTCAGAATGCTCTCGACGGTGCGCCGGTAAAAGTTCACCAGGATCTTAAAAAGTACTGGCGCTGCTGCACCTTTGAGACCAGGGTTGAGTTGTTGAGCGTCCAGGAGAGGTCCTCGGAGATGTAGACACCCAGGAATTTGAAGCTGGGCACACGCTCCACCTCAATGCCATCAATGAGAACTGGGGCGTGACTGCAGTTTTTAGACTTCCTGTAATCATCAATGAGCTCCTTGGTTTTCTTTGCATTGAGGACCAGGTTGTCGTCAGCGCACCATGCAGGAAATCGGCTAATGGCTACTGGTCCCACTCCGCTTCTTGTGTTCTCTCTAATAGCGGTCACTTTTACTTCCTGTACTGTTCCCTTTAACCCTCCCTAGACTGCAATGAGCGCTGATGGGGCCCCGGACATGACACAGGCATGTATATGAGTCAATAGAGTGGGTCCATTATCTAAGACGGAGGAGAAAAACATTTAAGCAATAAGGCACAAGGGGGTGTGGTATATGGCCAATATACCACAGCTATGGGCTGTTCTTAGCCACGACACATTGTGGAGTGCCTGGACACAGCCCTTTGCCATGGTATATTGGCCATACTGTATACCACAAACCCATGAGGTGCCTTATTGCTATTATAAACTGGTTACCAACGTAATTAGAGCAGTAAAAACAAATGTTTTGTCATACCGGTGATATATGGTCTGATATACCAGGGCTGTCAGCCAATCAGCATTCAGGGCTTGAACTACCCCGTTTATAATGTCCAATAAAGTAGTGTGGATGTGCAGTGAAACCAAAACAGTACTGCTCCAGTGGTGTGTGGGCGTCGTGGAGCAGCTGTCAGCTCAAAGATGAAATTTGAACGATCCATTTCAGTGAAATGAAGGCTCTTGGAATAGAGCCCCCTGGCACAAGCAGATTTATATTAGCTTACCAAACAATGTGGTTAGAATAACTGAACAACAACGCAAGGACAACCAAGATTGATTTTTGAGTGCCTCCGGTCTAGGTGTTTGGTCAGCGGTTGGTTGGTGCCCATCTTCAGAGGCCTTGTCAGATTGTCAGTCACAAATTACAATTCATCTACTGTTTTATAAATAATTCTGACTCTTCCATCTACACCTAGTTTCTCTTTTATGCATAAATGAATAGAAAATCAAGGAAGGCGATAATTCATTGAAAATTAGGTGGATTTAAAACCATCCCAACCAACCCATTTCCATATACAGCAGCTGCTGTGGCTGTGGAGGAGAAAAGAGATGTGCATTGGGCTTCATTATGATTCCAGCCGGACATATTTGTCAGGGATTATCTCTGAATGTCTAACACTTAATTACCGTAGGGCCACTGTGTAGGGCGTCCCTTAGAGAGCTCTGCTGGCTGGTTGGCTGCAGCTGGTACCTCTGGGGTGCCCTTCCGACCTGCCTGCCCAGTGTTACCCTTGGTCTGCCACCATGCCCTCACACCACACCATGTCCTTATCATCCAGCTGCCCGGTCAACCAAGGGCCAAGCCTTTGTATCCATTTACATTTAAGCAGACACTCTTATCCAGAGCAATTTACAGGAGCAATTGGTGTTAAGCACCTTGTTCAAGGGCACACTGACAGATTTTTCACCAAGTCAGCTAAGGGATTTGAACCAGCAACATTTCAGTTACTGTCCCAAGGCTCTTAACCACTAGGCTACCAACTGCCCGGTGTCATCATCGCTTCAGGGGAAGAGCCAGATATTGAATATAGATGGTCATATTATTCAGAAACACATACAAATACTACTTTCTATGTTCTTTCATCTAGCCTGGATTTGCCTATAAGTGTATAGATTAAACAATGTCCATGCACTTGTTGTTTTTCTGCCTCTTTGTTTTATCACAGTGGAGTCAGCAATTACTAGCTACTTACTTTGCCCTTAGACAAAGTAACTCCTTAATATGATCATTCCACCCTGCTGCTCCCACATTTCACGGCTATTAACCCTTTTTAGATTTCTCTGAGCCCCTAACATTTAGGATGCAGCGCCCATTTGAGAATGAATGCATTAATCAAATAGAATCCAGAGATTGTATTTTCGATTTCTCCATTGAAATTCATGTAAAAGGCCTTGGTAAAAGTCTGTGCATATACAGTTGAAGTCGGAAGTTTACATACACCTCAGCCAAATACATTTAAACTCAGTTTTTCACAATTCCTGACATTTAATCAGAGTAAAAATTCCCTGTCTTAGGTCAGTTAGGATCACCACTTTATTTTAAGAATGTGAAATGTCAGAATAGAGAGAGTAGAGAGAATAGAGAGTAGAGAGAATTATTTATTTAAGCTTTTATTTCTTTCATCACATTCCCATTGGGTCATACATTTATATACACACAATTAGTATTTGGTAACATTGCCTTTAAATTGTTTAACTTGGCCTTCCACAAGCTTCCCACAATAAGTTGGTTGAATTTTGGCTCATTCCTCCTGACAGAGCTGGTGTAACTGAGTCAGGTTTGTAGGCCTCCTTGCTCGCACACGCCTTTTCAGTTCTGCCCAAAAAAATCTACAGGATTGAGGTCAAGGCTTTGTAATGGCCACTCCAATACCTTAACTTTGTTGTCCAACTTTGGAAGTATGCTTGGGGTCATTGTCCATATGGAAGGCCCATTTGCGACCAAGCTTTAATTAACTTCCTGACAGATGTCTTGAGATGTTGCTTCAATATATCCACATAATTTTCCGTCCTCATGATGCCATCTATTTTGTGAAGTGCACCAGTCCCTCCTGCAGCAAAGCACCCCCACAACATGATGCTGCCACCCCCATGCTTCATTGTTGGGATGGTGTTCTTCGGCTTGCAAGCCTCCCCCTTTTTCCTCCAAACATAACGATGGTCATTATGGCCAAACAGTTCTATTTTTGTTTCATTAGACCAGAGGACATTTCTCCAAAAAGTATCATCTTTGTCCCCACACACACACACAAAATCACTAAATGCTGCAGTGTATACACACACACACACTGCAGTACGCACACTGCAGTACACACACACACACACACCAAAAAAAAATATCACTAAATGCTGCAGTGTATACACACACACACTGCAGTACGCACACTGCAGTACGCACACTGCAGTACGCGCACACACACACACACACACACACACACACACACTGCAGTATACACACACACACAAAATAACTAAATACTGCAGTGACAGTCACAACAAGTTTGCTGGTTCACATCTATCTTTAGGGCATATTCAGAACACATTATACTGTAAGAAGTGGTGGCGAATAAGATTACACTCTTAGGAAAAAAAAATCTATTTCGAACCCTTTGAAGAACAGTTTTTGGTTCCAGGTAGAACCATTAACACAGAGGGTTCTACATAGAATCCAAAAGGATTCTACCTGGAACCAAAAGGGTTTAACCTGGAACCAAAAAGGATTCTCCTATGGGGACAGCAGAAGAACCCGTTTCAAACCCTTTTTAGTAATGGTGTAGCTTAATGGAGAAACCTCAAGGACTGATTTACAAAATATGAATTGCATTTAATTGGTTTTCATATTTATACAGTGTCACCTGTGGTGTGCCAAATGAATGGCAAACCATTGAAAGAATGCTGTTGTCAGTTCCACTGCACTAATGCATGTTGACTTCCAGTGCTCGGTCCTTGCTCTCCAGATTGTTTACCCTACACCCTAACACTTGGGGAAAAGTGGCAAAAAATCTCCCTGGAAAGGGTTCAAGTACAGTGTCTCTTTCTATGACTGGGGACTTTATGTTCACATTCTAAGCTGTCTCTCTATCTCTGCCATCTAACATGACTCTAATCAATGTGAAGTGGGTCAAAGGAGCCTCTCTAAGAATAGGCCAGGCACTCTCCCTTCGAGGGAATAAGCCATGTAGCCTCCTCATGTACAACCTTCCTGTCCCAACCATCACTTTACCCGGCCCGGCACTCCCCTACCCTGCTTGGCAGCAGCTAAAGTGACGTTGCCCTTGGCATGTCCAGGGAGACTGGAATATGGGGGGGGGGGGGGGGGTTCTCTATCAGTCTTATTCCCTAGACCCCTCAAACTCAACTCTGTACCTCGAAGCCAGTTATTCTGCCAGTTCCGTTTTTTTTGTCATTGTTCCTCTCCAATCAGGGACTGATTTAGACCCGGGACACCAGGTATGTGCAATTAATTATCCGGTAGAAAAGAAAACCAGCAGGGTCCAGACCTCGTAGGGTCAGAGTTGAGTACTCATGCACTAGACCATACGGTATACTCCAGTGACATTTAATCACTATTTAAGAGGAATTAAGCCACTATTACTACCAAAGATGTGGCCCCTTTACTCTAATGAGGAGTTTTAGTTCTGGTGCCTGTATTAACCATATAAGCACCCACTTGTCAATGGTGTGCTCCTCGAATCACATGACATCATCCAGCTAATGAGTGTGTTTACCTGGCAGTGTGTACAGTGAAATATGAGAACCTGCATCCAGAATGTGCATTAAAGCATCAACTACCTTGGAGTCTTAATTGCATACACATCATGGAACAAGCAGTTAATTGCAAGTCGTTTATCATGTTTACACATTCAACTAGGGGATATCAGGGTAGAGCAAGTCATTATTTCATCAACATTTCCTACAGTAAGTTAGTCTGCAGCTGCTGTGTGACACAGGGTCAAAGTCTCCCGCAGACTGTATAGAAGTCAGCTATGCTCCAATATCCGCACTAGCATACTAGCCTACCACTTAGTATGAAGAAATGCTTTGGCCATGAACTCTAAGTAGATAGAATTCTAGGGAAGGTATCGGAACACAGCCACGTCATGTTCTGTCCTTGAGGGTAAAAAGAAAATAAAAAACCCACCGAGGCCATGCTATTCAGCGTACCTTATAGACGTGGAGGGGAAGCCGCCACTTGGCGTCGTCCACAAGCCGGCGGCCTGGGCTCTCATCCGTGTATGTGTATGTGGGTAGCCTCCACTCTGTTCTATGTTGACAGCTTTGGCTGGACTCATGTTGACAGCTTTTACTTTGGCTGGACTCAAGCCTGCCCGACGTTAAGACTCCTCTCCGCCTGTCATTGGCTCAGCTCGGGCCACCTGCCAATCTGCCTGTGATTGACAGGGAGAGAAAAAAAAAACACAGATGAGGAAAAGAAAAACACACACCAACTGTCACTTTTACAGATACATTTACATATAAAGTTAATTAGCTCGACCACGACAGAAAACTGATTACGTCTTAGAGAACAGACAGAAAAACAAGAAGTTGAAAAATAACAAATTTTCCACCGGAGCTGAGTATAGGAGACGTTTCAGAAATTGCTTCTCATTCATCAATACGCGGTGGCCTTGAGCAGTGTGGGCGATAAATGATAAACAATTTATGTTGAATTTAAATGAAAAATCCCAAAAGATTTACATGATTTGACTGTGGAAGCTGACTGTGCATATTCACAAGAGACAATGACATGAAAGTTGTGGATAGAGCTTTGTAATAAGGTCATGTTCTCACACAGATTATATGGGATTTTTTTTTTGGGGGGGGGGGGGAATTTGGACTGCTACAGGGGATTTGGGTAATGGTTGCATTGAGAAAGCCGGTGAGATCAAGCGCTCAGTTGAAATCTCTGGCAGCTCATCGTTGCGTCATCATTTTTTCTTGTGGCCCTTCAGGGCTTGAATATACATTTCAAACAGACCTCAGGAAGGCTCAGTCATCCCTGTATCTATTAGCATGTTTTATATCTGTCATGCGAACCCTACAGAGTAGACAATAATGCACACTGAGTTACACTGCATGGGACCTGAATTGGACAACTGAACTGATCACTACAGCATTGCAGCCTTTGCACCTTGAATGCATTTCTCTCAGTGGGAAACTAAAACATTTGTAGTGCTTGTCTAATCAGACAAATTAACATGCTAATATTGCTGTTAAATAAACAAACAAAGCAACACCTGATTAAACCTATTCATTAATGCATATTGAAGGATTTTCTGCTCTATCGACTGGATATGTATTCGTTTAGCAATACATGCATCCCTACAGGCATCTACTGAGTTGTAAATTAGTCACACTAGTGAGTTATGTTATCCCCTTTAAATCAGAGACAGCGTTAGACATGATACTAGAGGATAAAATCGAAACATGACGAGGCACACACACGTAGACATGGACTCACGTGTGCATAGTCACTCACTCACGCACTCACGCACTCACTGACATACCCTGAGGTTTGGCATCTTGGCCGTGTCATAAAGACAACATCAAATGAAATCTTTCCACTCTAATAACAGCCTCCCCTGCACCATCTCAAATCAGCTCCATCTGACAGCCAGAGCAGCCAGTCTGGCAAGCAGGAGACAGTGTCACAGTTTTTCTTCTTCTTCTACAGTTCATGTAATCGCTCCCTCGCACTATCAACATCAACCCTGCACAGCTCTCCTATCTCGCAGTACAGCAGTCGGAATTCGAGCCTAGCACTCTGGTGCTTTACAACCCTCTGATATTGCTAATAGCTGGAAAGGTCAAACGCACATCTTAGTAGAATGGTTGCTCAGGCTTATCAGTAGGACAGTCTCCCCCTCTTCCTTTTTAAAATCGTTCACATCTGACATCTAGGGCAAGGGGTTTCAAGGTCGGCTCAAACGTGGAAATCAAACAAAATTAGAAGAGAGCTTGGAATCAACCATCCCTCTATTTGCACAAGATTCATCACCTGGGGTTTCCTTTAACGGTTGGTCACCCCAATGTGGACCCGTTGCTGTGTTCCTCATCTGAGACGTGTCCGAGGCAGCTAGAGAGCAACATTTATCAGTCCATCAGGTCTTGCTCATACTGATGTCTCCGGTGGTGGTCAGTGGTCAGCGGTCACACACGGTGTCAGACCTCTCCGCATCTAAGGCGTTAGGATGGAGTCAACTGAACTGTCTTCTAAAATGGACCTCCGTGGCTCTAATTGTCTCTGAACTCGCCACAACCCAATCGTTTGCAGCAGATGGGTGTCAGTGGTTATGGTCATCTGATGACCAGAAGTCCCGGCAGGAGCAGGCCAGAAGCCAACCTTCTCTCTGTTCCCCAGGTGTGAGGGTAGAGGAAGGCAAAAGATCCAGAAATGGCTGCAACCTGCAAACGTTCCTCCCTAACCAACCAATATGCAGTGTGTAGTCACTCCAGTCAGCAAAGGAGACAGGTTGTCATGTTGTTACTGCATTGTTTTTTGTTTGTTTTTGTTGTTGTTGTGGAAGATGCACCTGTCATTTCTTCAACGAAGGGATTTGTCACAAGCTGCAACACTTCGACATGCCCGTGTCTCCTTTCACTGTCAGTATGACACATGGTTCTTCTGAAGATATTGAATTACAGGTACTAGATGTACATTGGGCCTAGTAGGCTGCTACTAAAAAAGCTTGAGTGCCGTGCTAAAGCAATGAGTGACTATGTTATGGACAGTGCTTGGACAGCCACTCCATTGTGAAGGTGTTTTCTGGTTTTAAGGCTTCCAGGGGCTGAGTCATAGTGCAGAAAGAAAAGGGTCGATGTGAATGCAGATCGATTTGCTCACTGCAACACTGCAGCCACATGGTAATGCTTTCATTTGGCTCTCCTTAACAGCCTAGGTAAGCAATAGTCACTCTACACACATTAGCCAGTCCGACCAGTGCATTCCAACCACTAGGTAAACACAGTGAGGTAAACAAGAGTGTCGGAGAGTGGATCTAAACCAAACAGTCTAAGAAGAGCCAGTCCCCCCCCCCCCCCCCCCCCCCCCCCACCCCCTCCTCTCCATGAGGGATAAAACAACATATGCTGACTTCAAGGCAATCCAAACGTTATTAGTCTTGGATGAACAATTGACAATCCTCAAGATGCTCAGCCCATTTGAGTTCAAGGGAGAAAGAGAGAGAGAGAGAGAGAGCTTCACTTAAGCACTTTCTCAGCTTGCGACCCTGTCAGTCTTTGAATTCAGTCAAGCCAACCCCATAACCCCCCCCCCCCAAATAGCTAACCTCAGGAGAAAACAAGGAGAGAGAATGTGTATGTGTGATAAAGAGAGAGAGAGAGAAAACAGAGCAAGCAAGAAAGAAAGAGAATGAGAAAGGGGGGAAAGCACTTACTTAGAGTTTTCCCAGCATGCTTTGTACCTCAAATCCACTGCACACATCCGCCCTCGCCCAAAAAGCACAATCAGATAGATTTAGGTTGGGAGTGACAACGATGGAGAAATCTAATTGCTATTTCACGATTTTGGGAGGAGAAAATGGCTCCCATTCGCTGTAGGCCCCACTGTCCAAAGAGCAATTTTCTCTATATTATAAAGATGATGAGCCACCCTGACCACAGAGCCAGGAGTGAGCATGAATTGTTTCACTCTGGGGGAGAAACAGAGATATATATATATAGAGAGAGGGTGAGACAGAGAGATACCTGGCATATGAGTGATGGGCTATAAAAAACACCCAGCTTCAATCCAAATCACCCTGCTCTGGAGTGCAGAGGCAGAACGGCCTGTACTTTCTTCCTATGGAGGTACTACCTGTACTTTCTTCCTATGGAATAACCTGTGTGATGAATTGGAGTTGCAGAGGGCAGCGTCAATGGGCCAGCCTCCCATTTAGTTGAAATGTGAGCAAAGGTGGTTAGGTAAAGTCAAGGCAACATTACATTACATTAAATGAAATGTCAATCAATCAATCACACTAGCGGTTATGTAAAAAAAACATACACCACATGGCCAAAAGTATGTGGACATCTGCTCATTACAAAATCATGGGCATTAATATGGAGTTGCCCCCCCCCCCCCCCTTTGCTGCTATAATAGCCTCCACTCTAAGTCACTGAGCTCTTCAGTAAGGCAATTCTACTGCCAATGTTTGTCTATGGAGATTGCATGGCTGTGTACTTGACCTGTCAGCAATGGGTGTGGCTGAAATAGCCGAATCCACTAATTTGAAGGGTTGTCCACATACATTTAATTGGCATAGAAAAACACATACAGGTTAACATGATGTTTGCCAATGGCAAATGTTAAAGACAAGGTATGTCTGGTTTTGTATGGCAGGCCCAGCCTTGACTTACCGTGAACAAATCCTGCTTAAGTTTACATTCATTGTTGGCTTCACCTGCTAGCCTCTTTAATCGTGACTTTGCCAAGTCATTTTATTTGCCTATGTCAAGAGGTTTAATTCAATCATGATTTGGAAAGAAATCATATTTTTTTCAAAGCTTTATTCTGAAAGGACCCTAAGCTACAGTATTCTGAGGAAAACTTTGGAGAGTAAACTAGGGGAACTAGAGTTTAGCAATTCTATCATTTCTCAATTCCAATCCAGACGTGAGAGGAACAGCAAGTATGCTCAGATTTCTTTACACTTTCAAATTGCTGCCTCAACTCAACCTTGCATCTCCGTGGAGTGAATACAGAGTGTGCGTGTTTGTGTGTGTCTGTCTGTCTGTCTGTGATATGGGTGGATGGCTGAGAGATGAAATACACAGTGAAGAGGATGATCAATGCTACACAGTTTAACCCCACAGCACCACATAAAACATGTACTTGATTACTGCCAGAAACATATGCCCTCGCTACATATCAAATAGAATTAAAGCCATTAAGAGCCTCCAATGGGCATTGAATTGCAGGTGGAAGGCAGGGCCAATGAACCTCAATGCATAAGACAAGCGACAGACCTTGAGTCTCATTCTCCAATCAATTTATGTCAACAGCAGAGATATAATTAAATTAGTGCTGCACTCACAATGGCGTCGCCCAGTCGAGCAACAACTGCCTCAGTAAAGTGGGCTGGAGGCAGGTGACCTTGCACTCATACACTGAGAAAAAAGGGTTCCAAAAGTGTTCTTCGGCTGTCCCAATATAACCATTTTTGGTTTCAGGTTGAACCCTTTTGGGTTCCATGAAGAAAGGGCTCTTCATGGAACCCAAAAAGGGTTCTACCTGGAACCAAAAAAGTGTTAATCAAAGGCATCTCCTATGGGGACAGCCGAAGAAATATTTGAGGTTCTAGATGGCATCTTTTTTTTCTAAGAGTGTAGGAAGACATGTCAGAAAATGTAGTGCAGTGCTTCCAGAGGAATGTAGAAAAAGAAGAGGAAATAGGAGAGGTAGAAAAGAGGAGAGCAAGAAAGCAGCGTGACGCCTGTTCCATCTCATGCCAGGGTATCTCGGGATAACTGGGTTGAGATCAGCCTTGTCAAACAAAGACGTGGTAGCTGCTATTTTAAGAGGTGGGGTGAAGATGGGTGTGAGGCGTGCTTCCCCCCCTCCTGCTGTGTCTGGGAAGTGGGTGAGAAAGAAGGTGGAAGGTTTATCACACAATCACACTCCCTGTACAGGTAGGCTTACAACAGTAACAAGCACAAGCAGCCACCAAAGACAGACTCCACCACACTTCAGACAGTAGTAATCTCCACCAATCAGTTTTGAAGACAAACTTTATTTGGTCACAGGCCAAAAATCGCATCATCGTGTATTCTGCTGATTTTCCTACTTTTCAGATAACCCGAAAATACCGTTTTAAATGTTCATCTGGGAGTGGGTGACACACAGTCATAAATGTGTTTCTGTGCACATCTTCAAAGTCATGCTAATGCATGTCCAAATAGGAGTCATGTTCACTTTTCCCTTTCAAGACGATTTGATACATGTATCATGGGCTCCTATACAATACATGAACGATACGTGGACCGATGCACTCGCATCTTAAACGTTTGAACCGGGGACCGATGTGTATCGGTGAATCGTCACATCTCTAGAAATATATACATTTAAATATAATACTTCATGACTGAAGAGACTGTGTCATTCACAGTTCGGGGGCCATAGGTATCATGTCATTCAGCTAGTTTTTCCAATAAATACCATCAGTTTCTTGTAGTGGTGTTTACTATTTAATAAATCATTGAATCGACCTGCGTCACTGAGAGTAGTGTGCAGCCAGAAACCCCTTATTTGAGAACTGATTCCGAAGAAGCCTAAAATAACGTGTGTCACTGTCAAAGCCCTCGTATCAATTTCTATCTCCTTCTTCCCCTCTTCAAAGGGAGCTCAGTGTCCCCCTGTGATTGATGTCAGATCCAATAAGAAAGCTGACGCAGAAAACCTCATCAAATTATACCCTATCTTTTTGACAGGAAGTCGGCCTGGGTTCAAGACTTTACCTACTCCCCCGTGGGCATTAATTGATTTCTCCCGTCTGCCCTGACATGCCGTATTCATCTCAGATACTGAGAGATTTACACCGCTGCCAAAGAGTACCATCTAAGAGCACTTAATTGAATTACTGTCATACAGTCTTTAGTTAATTGCCGTCCTAATAATGCACCACATTCCCTTGTCTGGGAGAGAGATGGTGCATTTAAGTACATGGAAGAACTGACTTCATACTATGGAGGCAGAGGGAAGAAAGGGATTTGAAACCTCAATCCCTTGTTAAGTTGTTATCCTCCCCTGAATCTCTGGCAGTCATTTTGCCAAGTGCAGCTACATCAGGACTGGCTAGTCAGTGGAACAGATTGTATTGCACAACTTCCTCCGAGTGCTAGCTACTTTTGCCAAGGTGCATGTTCTGTCTACTTGAGAATGATGTAGCCTGGCGCCATTATCTTGTCTCGGTGAAGGGGAAATGGGTGGGAGGGGAAACAGTAAACAATTTACCGTTCTTAACAAGGCTGTCTATCATCAGATTGGTACATATTGGAAAGGAGGGCAGATTGTACAGAAATCATTGGGCATGGCAAAATGTCAAGCACACACATATTTATTAGAAATTCAATCAACTAACGAAATAATACATGCACGTAAATATCGTCTACTGGGTCACGATGCAGACAGACGGTTGCCTTTTACAGGATATTAAATGGGCCATTTGATTACAGTATATGAGTCACACTATCCTTGGATTGGTGGGCACATCACATTAGATTCCATTGACTCCTTATAAAAGGGATATTTAATAAAGACACTGTCGTGGAATGTGTGCTGTACAATGCAGCATGGCTATTATCCAGTATGACAGACATCCAGTTGCACTTGTAATTGGTGAAGACTGGCCATATTCAGCTTACAAAATGCATGTTCTTCTGTAAATAGGCTAGGTCTAATCATAAGCTCAACATAACATATATCAAAATATACAGAAAAGTTTCTGAACCACGTAAATATTTGAACAACATGCCTAAAACTCCAGCCAGTGTAGAGGTGTTTACAAGGAGCAGTTGATAAGGCTCAGCATGGTAATGAGTGGTCATATGAGCACAGGGAAATGGAGGCAACGTGCCGGTGCGCTTATATTGCTCATCACTAGAGATTGTTTGTCATTCAAGCCTCAACATGCTCTCCAAATTCATTGACCCCCTCCTGCGAGAGATTGAATTTTGTATATGGGTGAAAGTCTATGTGGTCTCCAAAACTTGAAGAATACTTACCGGTATTATAATAACAGACATGAGCAGGTGAAGTGACTCTCAATAACAGGCTAACATTATGCATGCACTCTGCACTCTGCATTATGCATGCACTCTGGTGAGGATGCATACGTTAGCATGCTCAGATATTGGTTTCAGTTGCTGGGTGGCATTGGGCATAGTGCATAGTCAGATATAATATTGCATTGCATAGTCAGTGCAAAGAGGGGATGGATCTCAAATGTGATCTGGCCCTAATCTGACCCTAGCTGAAAAGGCAATGAAATGAATATATTAACAGTGGGGCAAAAAAGTATTTAGTCAGCCACCAATTGTGCAAGTTTACCCACTTAAAAAGATGAGAGGCCTGCAATTATCATCATAGGTACACTTCAACTATGACAGACAAAATTAGATTTTTTCTCTCCAGAAAATCACATTGTAGGATTTTTATGAATTTATTTGCAAATTATGGTGGAAAATAAGTATTTGGTCACCTACAAACAAGCATGATTTCTGGCTCTCACAGACCTGTAACTTCTTCTTTAAGAGGCTCCTCTGTCCTCCACTCGTTACCTGTATTAATGGCACCTGTTTGAACTTGTTATCAGTGTAAAAGACACCTGTCCACAACCTCAAACAGTCACACTCCAAACTCCACTATGGCCAAGACCAAAGAGCTGTCAAAGGACACCAAAAACAAAATTGTAGACCTGCACCAGGCTGGGAAGACTGAATCTGCAATAGGTTTGGTTTGCAGCTTGGTTTGAAGAACTCAACTGTGGGAGCAATTATTAGGAAATGGAAGACATATAAGACCACTGATAATCTCCCTCGATCTGGGGCTCCACGCAAGATCTCACCCTGTGGGGTCAAAATGATCACAAGAACGGTGGGCAAAAATCTCAGAACCACACGGGAGGGCCTAGTGAATGACCTGCAGAGAGCTGGGACCAAAGTAACAAAGCCTACCATCAGTAACACACTACGCCGCCAGGGACTCAAATCCTGCAGTGCCAGACGTGTACCCCTGCTTAAGCTAGTATATGTCCAGGCCCGTCTGAAGTTTGCTAGAGAGCATTTGGATGATCCAGAAGAAGATTGGGAGAATGTGATACGGTCAGATGAAACCAAAATATAACTTTTTGGTAAAAACTCAACTCTTTGTGTTTGGAGGACAAAGAATGCTGAGTTGCATCCAAAGAACACCATACCTACTGTGAAGCATGGGGGTGGAAACATCATGTTTTGGGGCTGTTTTTCTGCGAAGGGACCAGGACGACTGAGCCGTGTAAAGGAAGGAATGAATGGGGCCATGTATCGTAAGATTTTGAGTGAAAACCTCCTTCCATCAGCAAGTGCATTGAAGATGAAACGTGGCTGGGTCTTTCAGCATGACAGTGATCCCAAACACACCGCCCGGGCAGCATTTCAAGGTCCTGGAGTGGCCTAGCCAGTCTCCAGATCTCAACCCCATAGAAAATCTTTGGAGGGAGTTGAAAGTCCATGTTGCCCAGCAACAGCCCCAAAACATCACTTCTCTAGAGGAGATCTGCATGGAGGAATGGGCCAAAATACCAGCAACAGTGTGTGAAAACCTTGTGAAGACTTACAGAAAATGTTTGACCTCTATCATTGCCAACAAAGGGTATATAACAAAGTATTGAGAAACTTTTGTTATTGACCAAATATTTATTTTCCAACATAATTAGCAAATAAATTCATTAAAAATCCTACAATGTGATTTTCTGGATTGTTTTTCTCATTTTGTCTGTCATAGTTGAAGTGTACCTATGATGAAAATTACAGGCCTCTCTCATCTTTTTAAGTGGGAGAACTTGCACAATTGGTGGCTGACTAAATACTTTTTTGCCCCACTGTATATTTTTTATCTTTATTTTAACTACGCAAGTTATTTAAGAACAAATTCTTATTTTCAATGATGGCCTAGGAACAGTGGGTTAACTGCCTGTTCAGGGGCAGAACAACAGATTTGTACCTTGCTCTAACCACTAGGCTACCCTGCCGCCCCGGCTCAAGATGGCTGCTTCACCCTGAAAGACAAATCCCAATCAAGCAGTCCTGATTTTCTCAAAGAGACCAAGAAGAGCGATAATCTTCATCTAATCTTGGCCAAGTACTTGTTGTGAAATTGGAAAAAACTGAATCTTAAGAACAGTAATTTTGTCCAAATGCCTGTTCACAAGAGCTCTTAAACACCACCGCACCTCAACACGGACAATCACCTTCAACACTCTGGGGCATATGTTCACACCACTCGCACATTCACACAACACTAACTAGGCATCCATCAAGACCAATTTCCCACTCCCTCCCAATTATTAGCTGGGAAAACTCCCGCCTCCTTGAGATGGGGCCTCCACCCCCCGGAGTAGGCTCCATGCAGTAGCAGGTTGGAACTTTCATCACTGCAGGGTTATTTTGAATGGCTGCTCTGGGATCAGATCTGGGATCAAGTGGTAGGTCGTACGGATGGATGGACATGCTGTAAAGCCTGTGAAGCTCACCCAAGCCCCTCCTCGTCTTCCTCCCAGGGAGTGATATAGCATTGCGTAATAAACACTCAGTCAAGAGTGATGGTGATGGTGGGGGGGCCTGGCGCTACCCCTGTTTGATGTCAGCCTCCTCTGCACTCCTGTTGCGCTCAGATTCCTATCTGGGTGTCGACCAACCTCAATTTGCAACACATCAAATGGAAGACTAGAGCATGTCACTCACATCACCGAGACTGTGGTAAGAAAATGTGGCACTGACACTAGCTCTTTAAATTACAGAAGAACAAACATTCTCCAGTGACAATGTGACATGTACAGCAGGCCTACTTATAGCAATAACCTCCTGCAAAAGGCATGTGTCCTTTAGACTGTTGAAAGAACATTTGTGTAGTAAGTGTTGCATCCTTAGAAAGAGCATAATGAAGTGACACTCATGCCTTTAGACCACAGAAAGAAATATTCTGTATTGACACTGACATGTCCCTCTGACTATAGAAAGAACAATCTACTGTGACTCCCACCACCCTCTATGTTAATATTATCTTCAGCCTGGGTATATGATGGGAAGGAGTAGTTTATACGGCTACTTTAGCAGGATTGTTTCAAAAAATGATTCCAGCCCATCACCTCATTACAGGAAAGAATTGAAACCCATGAAAAAGTGGATTACTTTCAAAATGAGGCCAGTGGATATCCAGGCCACATAAGAATACAAAAGACTATATTTGTGAGGAAATTAGTTGCGATAAAGGAAAAAGACCAAATTACAGATGAAGAGAGAAAATTATAATTTTCTCAGGGAAATGAAGAAAACAGCGACAATGCATCGAAACAGACAATCCACCCGTAAAACAGAGAAGGGAGAAAAAGGGAGAGAGAGAGGGAGAGAGAGGAATAGAGAGTGAGAGAGCCCACCGGGCACACACTGGTCGAATCTATATTGTTTCCATATCATTTCAATCAAATTAAGTTGAACCAATGTGGGATTGATGTTGAATTGATGTCTGTGCCTAGTGGGAAGTAGTTGTACTAGGCTATTTGAAATTCCATGCCATTGTTGCCTGATAATGAAGTAACTAGCTACTGCACCTCCACACTACACACAGGGCAAACCTGTATTAGCATTCCTTAGTGTTACATTTCTCTTCCTTAGAGGACAAGGAGACAGGAGAGGAAATCTCGCTCATGTGGTAAATTACCATGTCTGTGTTAGCTGAAGGGAACTACGTAGGTCATCATTAAGGGTGCTGTCCCCAGAGTTTCAAATACCAAACGTCTCTACAAAGAATGAGGACTTATACTATATATAAATACCCAAGGATACCAGTCATTATCAAACAGGGCTTAAAAGCAGTAAAATTATCAAATGAAGTGCACTCAAGGGCTTACTCATCACAGGGAATCTGCATCCAAGATGGCATAGCAGTAGGACGTGTGTGTTTGTCTTTGTCTTATCCCATGTAAATAGCCGGTCCTTTTCGGATATATCTTAATCTCACTTTCTATCTATGAACTAAATATACTTTCCTGCAATCCGCCTCACCCAATGTGGTACGGATCTGCTATTTGTATTCCTTATAACTGGAACTTCCATCTGGAGCTAGCCAGCTAACTAGATACTAGTCTTTGTTAACCCCGGCTAGCGGTCTTCACGTTTTTCTCGGTCAGCAGCCAACCTTAGCTCGGACAATACCTGCCAGTCTGCACAGAGCGATATCAACCCAGAGTATATCGGACTGCTTCTCTCTACCACATCATCGGATTCCTGCCACTCTGGATCATTACACCAGATCATCGCAGCTAGCTAGCTGCAAACAAGTGGCTACTGTTAGCTAATGCCTCTGTCCCGAAGCAAGCACCAGCTAGCCGAACTAGCCTAGAGCTAGGCCCATATATCAGATCATTCTAGGGCTACAATACCTCCTTTTCCAATTGGCCCGGGACCTTTATTGTCGACATGGAGCCCCGCCGATCCATCACGACTGGGCTGCCGACGTATGTGGTCTCAACAGGCTATTCTGTTACGATGTCGCCGAAGAACAATCTACTAGTCAGGGCCTGCTAGCTTTCTGAACGCTGTGTCCCCTGCTCGGCTAGCATAGTAGTGACTACCGAACGGCACCCTGACTCACCTATTGCTGCTCTTTTGACCCTATGATTACTCGGCTACACAGCTAACCCTAACCCTTGGACTGTTTCAATAACACGGTACCTCATTTCATTTACCTGTTGGCCCCAGCCACGAACTCAGGTCCTGTATATACCGAACAGACCCGTTCTGCCCATTCATCACCATTTACCCGTTGTTGTCTTAACTCTCCTGATCAACACCTGTGATTGTCAATATGCCTTGTCTACTGCTGTCTTGGCTAGTTCTTATTGTTTTTATTGTCTTATAGTTCTATTTCACTGTAGATCCCTGATTTGTTGCCTTAGATGGCTCTTTTGTCACACCCACACACATGCAGAAACCTCACCTGACTTAACTGGTGTCTCCAGGGACGAAACCTCTCTCATCTTCACTCAACACCTAGGTTTACCTCCACTGTACTCACATCCTACCATACCATTGTCTGTACATTACACCCTGAATCTATTCTACCACGCCCAAAAATCTGCTCCTTTTATTCTCTGTCCCCAACACACTAGACGACCAGTTCTAATAGCCTTTAGCCGTACCCTTATCCTACTCCTCCTCTGTTCCTTTGGTGATGTTGAGGTTAACCCAGGCCCTGTAGCAACCAGTTCCACTCATGTTTCCCAGGCGCTATCATTTGTTGACTTCTGTAACAGTAAAAGCCTTGGTTTCATGCATGTTAACATCAGAAGCCTCCTCCATAAGTTTGTTTAATTCACTGCTTTAGCATACTCCGTCAACCCTGATGTCCTAGCCGTGTCTGAATCCTGGCTTAGGAAGGCTACCAAATATTCTGAATTTCCACCCCTAACTACAACATTTTCCGTCAAGATAGAACTGACAAAGGGGGTGAAGTTGCAATCTACTGCAGAGATAGTATGCAGAGTTCTGTCATGCTATCCAGGTCTGAGCCAAAACAGTTTGAGCTTCTACTTTTAAAAATCCACCTTTCCAGAAATAAGTCTCTCACTGTTGCCGCTTGTTATAGACCACCCTCAGCCCTCCGCCCCCAGCTGTGCCCTGGACACCATATGTGAATTAATTACCCCCCATTTATCTTCAGAGTTTGTACTGTTAGGTGACCTAAACTAAGCTAGATGCCCTCAATCTCACACAAATTATCAAGGAACCTACCAGGAACCTACCCTCATAGATATCATCCTGATCAACCTGCCCTCTAAATACACCTCTGCTGTCTTCAACCAGGATCTCAGCGATAACTGCCTCAATGCCTGTGTCCGTAATGTGTCCGTGGTCAAACGTCCACCCCTCATAACTGTCAAACGCTCCCTAAAACACTTCAGCGAGCAGGCCTTTCTAATCGACCTGGCCCAGGTATCCCCGAAGGAAATTGACCTCATTCTGTCCGGCAGAGGATGCCTGGTTGTTCTTTAAAAGTGCTTTCCTCACCATCTTAAATAAGCATGCCCCAATCAAAAAAATTGAACTAAGAACAGATATAGGCCTTGGTTCACTCCAGACGTGACCACCATTGACCAGCACAAAAGCATCCTGTGGCATACTGCATTAGCATCGAATAGCCTCCACGATATGCAACTATTCGGGGAGGTTAGCAACCAATATACACAGGCAATTTGAAAATGCTATCCTTTGCTTTCCTAACAGAAATTTGCATCCTGTAGCACAAACTCCAAAGAGTTCTGGGACACTGTAACGTGCAGTCACAGCAACTTGTCCAAGCTTCCCCCATTTCTCCTTCACCCAAATCCATAGCTGATGTTCTGAAAGAGCTGCAAAATCTCGACCCCTACGAATCAGCTGGGCTAGACAATCTGGACCTTCTCTTTCCAAAATGATCAGCCGCAATTGTTGCAACCCCCATTACTAGCCTGTTAAACCTTTATTTCGTGTCATCTGAGATCCCTAAAGATTGGAGAACTGCCGCGGTCATCCCCCTTTTCAAAAGGGGAGACACTCTAGACCCAAACTGTTACAGATCTATATCTATCCTACCTTTCTAAAGTCTTCGAAAGCCAAGTTAACAAACAGATCACAGACCATTTTGAATCCCACCGTACCTTCTCCGCTATGCAATCTGGTTTCCGAGCTGGTCATGGGTGCACCTCAGCCACGCCCAACTTCCTAAACGATATCATAACCGCTATCGATAAAAGACAATACTGTGCAGCCGTCTTCATCCACCTGGCCGAGGATTTTGACTCTGTCAATCACCACATTCTTATCGGCAGACTCAAAAGCCTTGGTTTCTCAAATGACTGCCTTGCCTGGTTCACCAACTACTTCTCAAATCATGTTCAGTGTGTCAAATCGGAGGGCCTGTTGTCCGGACCTCTGGCAATCTCTATGGGGGTGCCACATGGATTATTTCTCAGGCCGACTCTTTCCTCTGTATACATCAATGTTGTCACTCTTGCTGCTGGTGATTCTCTGATCCACCTCTACGCAGACGACACCATTTTGTACACTTCTGGCCCTTTGGACTAACCTCCAGACGAGCTTCAATTCCATACAACACTCCTTCCGTGGCCTCCAACTGCTCATAAATGCAAATAAAACTAAATGCATGCTCTTCAACCGATCGCTGCCCGCACCCGCCTGCCCGTCTAGCATCACTACTCTGGACGGTTCTGACTTAGAATATGTGGACAACTACAAATACCTAGGTGTCTGGTTAGACTGTAAACTCTCCTTCCAGACTCACATTAAGCATCTCCAATCCAAAATTACATCCAGAATAGGCTTTCTATTTAGCAACAAAGCATACTTCACTCATGCAGGCAAACATGCCCTCGTAAAACTGACTATTCTACCAATCCTTGACTTTGGCGATGTCATTTACAAAATAGCCTCCAATACTCTACTCAGCAAATTGGATGTAGTCTATCACAGTGCCATCCGTTTTGTCACCAAAGCCCCACATACTACCCACCACTGCGACCTGTATGCTCTCGTTGGCTGGCCCTGGCTTCATATTAATCGCCAAACCAACTGGCTCCAGGTCATCTATAGGAGGGACTGGTGCACTTCACAAAATAGATGGCGTCACGAGGAAAGAAAATTATGTGGATATATTGAAGTAACATCTCAAGACGTCAGTCAGGAAGTTAAAGCTTGCTTGCAAATGGTTCTTCAAAATGTACAATGACCCCAAGCATACTTCCCAAGTTGTGGCAAAATGTCTTAAGGACAACAAAGTCAAGGTATTGGAGTGGCTATCACAAAGCCCTGACCTCAATCCTATAGAACGTTTTCGGGGAGAACTGAAAAAGTGTGTGTGAGCAAGGAGGCCAAAATTCACCCAACTGTGGAGTTTGACCCAAGTTAAACAATACTAATTGAGTGTAAGTAAACTTCTGCCCCACTGGGAATGTGATGCTACTTTTCACCACAGCATCTCTACTTGCACATTCATCTTGCACATTCATCTTCTGCACATCTATCACTCCAGTATTAATTGCTAAATTGTAATTATTTCGCCACTGTGGCCGATTTATTGCCTTACCTCCCTAATCATACTACATTTGCACACAGATTTTTCTATTATGTTGTTGACTGTACGTTGCTTTATCCCATGTGTAACTCTGTGTTGTTTTTGTCGCGCTGCTTTGCTTTATCTTGGACAGGTCGCAGTTGTAAATGAGAACTTGGTTCTCAACTGGTCTACTTGGTTAAATAATGTTTTAAAAAAATGTAAAAATGTCTTTCTCCAAATATAATTGCATAATGCCAAGTCAAGGTGAATCCAGTATCCACTCCAAAAACAAAACAAAGATATCCATAATAAATTGGGCACGGTCGGTCTAAGCAATCTCTTTTATAATAAAGCTATTAATAACCCGTGCTATAGTCTATAGTAATTTGATGAATGACAATATTACTATAAGACATTGGGCCATAGTCCTCTTGTGAATTTCAATAACAATTAATTTTAAAGCTATCAATATTGCAATAAGCAATGATCACACACTGTAGGCAATGCAATATGCATGTGCCAAATTTAATATGGGACATCAATGCACTATACTAAATTCTTGTATTGCCTGCCTTAAACCTCCAAAAGCAGGGCCTTAGGAAAGTCTTGAAACATTGACATACTACTAATTTGGCAGTTAAAAGAGCTCGCTCAAGCCTGGACTGGTCTGATGTCAAAATAACTGCATCATTTAGTCCTCTCAAGGGAATTAGTGCATCAATGATGCATTGGGGGTAAGTGACACTCAACAGCACTTATCAACATTGATTTCCTCCAATCCTGAGCCCCATATCTTATGATATTAAAGGCTAATTCAATATTCATCGGGAATATCATAGAACCCACCCCATGAGCTCAGGAGGAGCAGATACACAGAGAATTAAGGACAAACAGCGGAGCGTTGCTTCATTACACACAGACTAAATCAAATCAAATCTAATTTTATTTGTCACATACACATGGTTGGCAGATGTTAATGCGAGTGTAGCGAAATGCTTGTGCTTCTAGTTCCAACAATGCAGTAATAACCAACAAGTAATCTAGCTAACAATTCCAAAACTACTACCTTATAGACACAAGTGTAAGGGGATAAAGAATGTGTACATAAAAATATATGAATGAGTGATGGTACAGAGCGGCATAGGCAAGATACAGTAGATGGTATTGAGTGCAGTATATACATATGAGATGAGTATGTAAACAAAGTGGCATAGTTAAAGTGGCTAGTGATACATGTATTACATAAAGATGCAGTAGATGATATAGAGTACAGTATATACGTATACATATGAGATGAATAATGTAGGGTATGTAAACATTATATTAGGTAGCACTGTTTAAAGTGGCTAGTGATATATTTTACATAATGTCCCATCAATTCCCATTATTAAAGTGGCTGGAGTTGAGTCAGTGTGTTGGCAGCAGCCACTCAATGTTAGTGGTGGCTGTTTAACAGTCTGATGGCCTTGAGATAGAAGCTGTTTTTCAGTCTCTCGGTCCCAGCTTTGATGCACCTGTACTGGCCTCGCCTTCTGGATGATAGCGGGGTGAACAGGCAGTGGCTCGGGTGGTTGTTGTCCTTGATGATCTTTATGGCCTTCCTGTGACATCGGGTGGTGTAGGTGTCCTGGAGGGCAGGTAGTTTGCCCCCGGTGACGCGTTGTGCAGACCTCACTACCCTCTGGAGAGCCTTACGGTTGTGGGCGGAGCAGTTGCCGTACCAGGCGGTGATACAGCCCGACAGGATGCTCTCGATTGTGCATCTGTAGAAGTTTGTGAGTGCTTTTGGTGACAAGCCGAATTTCTTCAGCCTCCTGAGGTTGAAGAGGCGCTGCTGCGCCTTCTTCACGATGTTGTCTGTGTGGGTGGACCAATTCAGTTTGTCTGTGATGTGTATGCCGAGGAACTTAAAACTTACTACCCTCTCCACTACTGTTCCATCGATGTGGATAGGGGGGTGTTCCCTCTGCTGTTTCCTGAAGTCCACAATCATCGCCTTAGTTTTGTTGACGTTGAGTGTGAGGTTATTTTCCTGACACCACACTCCGAGGGCCCTCACCTCCTCCCTGTAGGCCGTCTCTTCGTTGTTGGTAATCAAGCCTACCACTGTTGTGTCGTCCGCAAACTTGATGATTGAGTTGGAGGCGTGCGTGGCCACGCAGTCGTGGGTGAACAGGGAGTACAGGAGAGGGCTCAGAACGCACCCTTGTGGGGCCCCAGTGTTGAGGATCAGCGGGGTGGAGATGTTGTTGCCTACCCTCACCACCTGGGGGCGGCCCGTCAGGAAGTCCAGTACCCAGTTGCACAGGGCGGGGTCGAGACCCAGGGTCTCGAGCTTGATGACGAGCTTGGAGGGCACTATGGTGTTAAATGCCGAGCTGTAGTCGATGAACAGCATTCTCACATAGGTATTCCTCTTGTCCAGATGGGTTAGGGCAGTGTGCAGTGTGGTTGAGATTGCATCGTCTGTGGACCTATTTGGGCGGTAAGCAAATTGGAGTGGGTCTAGGGTGTCAGGTAGGGTGGAGGTGATATGGTCCTTGACTAGTCTCTCAAAGCACTTCATGATGACGGAAGTGAGCGCTACGGGGCGGTAGTCGACTAAATGCAGGGCTGGCGCAAACACATACTCACTCATACTAAAACACATAATACACATATTACTAACAAAATGCACTCCCTTTTAATCTCTCATACTCCTGCAAACACACTTGCACACACACTTCTACAGATGCCCCCATTGAGAGCATCCTGTCGGGCTGTATCACCGCCTGGTACGGCAATTGCACCTTCAGCAACCGCAGGGCTCTCCACAGGGTTATGCGGTCAGCCCAACGCATCACCGAGGGCACACTGCCGGTGTAAGAGGAAGGCCAGGAAGATCATCAAGGGCCTCATCATCAACCACCCGAGCCACGGCCTGTATCAAAGCTGGGTCCGAGATACTGAGAAATAGTTTCTATCGCAAGGCCATTACACAGTCACCAATACTAGCCCAGTACCCTGCCCTGAAACTTAGTCACTGTTACTAGCCTGGCTACCACCTGGTACTCTACCACGCTCCTTAGAGACTACTGCCCTATGTGCATAGAGTCATTGAAAACTGATCACTTTAATAGTGTTTACATACTGTTTCACCAAATGTATACAGTATTTACAGTATTCTAGTCATGGCTCATAATTATTTATATATTTTTGGGGGATTATGTTTGTATTTTTTTATTTTCTTGCTAGGTATTACTGCCCTGTTAGAGCTAGAAGCACAAGCATTTCCTACACCTGTGATAACATCTGCAAATCTGTGTACGCAACCAATAATTTGATTTGACACACACCTGCAAACACGGACACACACACACACACACACACACACACACACACACACACACACACACACACACACACACACACACACACACACACACACACACACACACACACACACACACACACACGTAATGCGGGAAGCTCCAATCACTGCCACAAATTAGCAACACTCTAAAATGCAATTAAATACCGCTCTACCTTCTTTGCATAAGTGGGTGATGGCATTGGCTTGGCCTTGCTCCCATGGGAACTGAAGATGGAGTAGAGATACAAGGAGCATACGGCACAGGTACGACTCATCATATCGTGTTTGTAGCCCAAGTAAGGCGAATACATACGTCTTATTCCAACACGCTACAGTATACTGGTATTGTACAGTACAACATCAACCTTATTGAAAGGGAGTTTGTTCACCTTGGTTCAAATTACCGTATTGCATCAAAATGAATGTATTGCTCTATGACTATTTAACTTCCAACAACGATGCCATTTTCATTATAAAAAGTCTTGGTTTTTGGTTTTTCTAAAGTCAGTTAGACTACGACGATTGGCACTCCATTCTAGATGGGGAATGAATTCACAATTCATTTGTTGTGTAAATGCTAAATTACAGAGGGTGGCATTTTCCTGCTAGGCTCTGCAGCATGATTTCATTTCACAATACACTGCTTACAGGTCCCCAGCTCAGAGTTTACAAACAGTAATAAATGCTGTGAAATTAAATCGCGAGGTCGAGAGGCAAACAATTCTGGAAATATGGAGAGGAGCTTTTTCCTTTGCACTGCCTGTCTCTAGTTAGTGTAACAGTGGTTTATGTCTCAATAATGTTCACCTCCTGTCTTCTAAGGATTATGCTGAGTTCATTATTTTGGAGAAACACCGTCAAACAGTTAGCTAATACAGTGGAAAGAAAAAGTATGTGAACCCTTTGAAGGACCTGGATTTCTGCATAAATGGGTCATAAAATCACAACAATAGATAAACACAGTGTGCTTAAACTAATAACACACACATTATTGTATTTTTCTTGTCTATATTGAATAAATAATTGAAACATTCACAGTGTAGGTTGGTAAAAGTATGTGAATGACTTCTCCAAAAGCTAATTGGAGTCCAATCAATGAGACGAGATTGGAGATGTCGGTTAAAGTTTCCCTGCCCTATAAAAAACACCCACAAAATTTGAGTTTGCTGTTCACAAGAAGCATTTCCTGATGTGAACCATACCTCGAACAAAGAGATCTCAGAAGACCTAAGATTAAGAATTGTTGTCTTGCATAAAGCTGGAAAGGGTTACAAAAGTATCTCTAAAAGCCTTGATGTTCATCAGTCCACGGTAAGACAAATTCGTAAATGGAGAAAGTTCAGCACTGTTGCTACTCTCCCTAGGAGTGGCCGTCCTGCAAAGATGACTGCAAGAGCACAGCACAGAATGCTCAATGAGGTTAAGAAGAATCCTGGAGTGTCAGCTAAAGACTTACAGAAATCTATGGAACACGCTAACATCTCTGTTGACGAGTCTACGATATGTAAAACACTGAACAAGAATGGTGTTCATGGGAGGACACCACAGCTTCACAAAAGTGCACCTGGATGTTCCATAGCACTACTGGCAAAATATTCTGTGGACAGATTAAGCTAAAGTTGAGTTGTTTGGAAGGAACACACAACTCTGTGTGTGGAGAAAATAAAGGCATATCACACCAACATCAAAACCTTATCCCAACTGGAAAGTATGGTGAAGGGATTATCATGGTTTGGGGCTGCTTTGCTGCCTCAGGGCCTGGATAGCTTGCTATCATTGACGGCAACCTGATTGAGATGCTGTGGTATGACCTCAAGAGAGCGGTTCGCCCCAGACATCCCAAAAATATTGCTGAACTGAAACAGTTTTGTAAAGAGGAATGGTCCAAAATTCCTCCTGACCGTTGTGCGGGTCTGATCCGCAACTACAGAAAACGTTTGCTTGAGGTTATTTCTGCCAAAGGAGGATCAACCAATTACTAAATCCAAGGGTTCACATACTTTTCCCACCCTGCACTGTGAATGTTTGCATGGTGTGTTAAATAAAGACATTCAAACGTATAATTGTCTGTGTTATTAGTTTAAGCACATTGTGTTTGTCTATTGTTGTGACTTAGATGAAGATCATATGAAAATTTACGACCAATTTATGCAGAAATCCAGGTAAATCCAAAGGGTTCACATAGTTTTTCTTGCCATTTTTTGTCCAATACTTATTCTCGTTCAATTTGAAATCCCTGCGAGATAAGGGCATCCAAGTCTGCATGGAATAGATTTCCACAATAAAAACAACATGCTGTAGCTAGTGTAACCTCCATGTCTCACAAGGCATGATGCAGAGAAACGCAGTCAATGGTCGTATTATCCCACTATAAAAGCATGCTGAGGGCAGTAGAATAATATTCAATATCCAACGCTTATGAAATTGTACTCAATATGAGACATTCTGCCTTGATTTAAACCACCCCATACAGTGGCTGGTATTCACTGTGCCAATCTGTTCAGGCCCTGAGAAGATTTACAACAGGGAAATCTAGGATTTGTAGACCTGTATTTTTCATTGAATGTGCTCATATTGACCTCTGTGTGCTAATGATGAATCAAGGCTATTTTAAAAGGTTAATATCGCCCGTCTGAGCGCCTTTCCTCTGAATCACAAACAATTGTAGGTGTTGAGCCACACTTACTCTTCTGTCGTAATGTCATTCACAGCCTTCAGTGCAATTACCAGCTCGTTGGTTACTGTACTCTATCAATTATTCTCTCAGTGTCCACTCCCCGCAGTGCCATGCAGAGAGGGGATTAGAGGATGAAGGATGACTTAGGGTCAATGCCAGAGGAGCACAGTAGGGGGACCACACACACACACACACACGCACACAAAATGTATAGCAGATACACAAACACAAAACACACACACAATATATAGTTGACACACAAACACACAACACGCGCACACACACACACACACATACACACACACACACACACACATACAATGTATAGCAGATACACAAACACACAGCACACACACCACTCACACCCTTGATACCTTGCCAGGAATGCAAGAAAGTTACTGTAAGCACATGGGAAAACACCAAAAGCATATATTTCAACGTGCAACTGCATTCTCCACTTAGTATGTTCATTACGCAATCTAACAACACGTAGACACATCTGCATGCTCATTCACATGGACAGAATACTGCACACTGACTCGGGGGAATAATGAGATAAAAAATGGGACAGTGGTGTATCCCAGCCCCTTAGCCTCTTCGCATTTATACAGGCAGCCCAATTCTGATCTTTTTCCCAATTATGGATAAAATAACTGATCTGATAGGACAAAATACCAAATAGTGGAAAAATATCAGCATTGGACTGTCAGTGTGAACGCAGCCTCAGCGGAAAGGTTGGAATTAATCTAACGCAGCTCAATTAAGTGCTCCTCTCCAGACGTTGCTAATGTTTCTTTCTCCCCTGCTGGGCCACTTGACCATATGGCCTCACTCATCCTGAACACCGCAAGGCTAGGTGTGGTTTAAAACAGACAGATGAAACAGGGTTCCCAATTGAATGGCTGCATGGCCAGAGTATATTTATTCTGTTATGTAGTCTACTGCAGCACACAGCAGCTTATGTTTTTTTGGTTCACCAATTAAGAGAAGAACAGGAGGAACAGATGCTGGATCCGACATGCCAGCCAGATGTGGGTTTAAGCAATGAGAAGGAATAATCTATATAACTTTCAACTAAGATAATGAGCATGAGGCTGATTGTATAGGAAATCAACAAAAGAATCCTTGTTTAATAAGAATGAAAGGATTGCTTTACCCTATCCAGTCTTAGGTAAAAGTCAAAACTCATCTCCGAGCGTGAACACTCGATCATTGCTATTTTGGGTACAGCAGCAATGGTATAACGTGGCATTCCGACACCCAATGGGAATACTGAGAGTGAGAGGACCGAGAAAGGGTTAACGCTGTAGCCGACTGTAGTGAGTTCTGTGCTACGTAAGTCCATATTGCCCATAGCTATGAGTATTGTATGGAGTTAAAGTTGGCAAGCATTGAATAATTAAAGACTTGGCTGTTTCATTGCTTAATTAAGTACATTCATTTGCCACATCTAGCAGAATTGCAGAGGCTGCGCTCCCTCCTCTCATCCCCCCTCTCATCCCCCATCCCTACCACAGCCTGGCCCACGTCAGCCTGCCCCGAGCTTCATCATTTATCCTGTTGAAAGAGGACAGCTATTCAATGTGTCTGTGAGTCTGTATATCATATTTTATGGGAACCACTTTTCCACAAGCACTATAGAGGAGCCTTTGACAAAGACTATACTGTAGAACCAAATGCAGCCCAAAACACCTTTTGTAAGATATACTGTACATTCATAGGGGCTTATCTAGAAACTTCGATAAAATCTATATTTAACCTGGTACGATTTGTGTTTTACTGTTACTCAGGTCTGATTTAGATTAATACTAGATGAGTCGTCCTGGTCAAAGCCTCTGCTTGGCTCCCATCTGCATTTTCATCACGCTGTTCTAATCAGCACCTCGATAATTCAGACTGATATTTGTGTTGCTGGATGAAGGGGTGACAATGTAATAAAAAATATATATAATTGAACAGTGAATGGAGTTACAGTGATGTCAATAACTTCAATACTTCAATAAGTATTAGAACCCCTAGATTTTTCCCTAAATTCTGTTGTTTTACAGCCTGAATTGAAAATGCTTTAAATTGAGATTTTGTGTCACTTATACACTATACCCCACAGTGGAATTATGTTTTTCTTATTATTATTTTTTTTTACATCATCTCTGTACCCCCCCACACACAATTACCTGTAAGGTCCCTTAGTCAAGCACTGACTTTCAAACACAAAGACCAGTGAGGTTTTCCAATGCCTCGAAGAGAATGACACCTATTGGGAGATAGGTAAAAAAAAAGCAGAAGCTGAATAGCCCTTTCAGCATGGTGAAGTTATTAATGAGGCATTGGATGATGTATCAATATACACAGTCACGACAAAGGCGCCCTTCCTAACTCAGTTGCCGGAGAGGAAGGAAGCCACTCAGGGATTTCACCATGAGGCCAATGGTGACTTTAAAACAGTTACAGAGTTTAATGGCTGTGATAGGAGAAAACTGAGGATGGATCAACGACATTGTAGTTACTCCACAATACTAACTTATTTGGCAAAGTGAAAAGAAGGAAGCTTGTATAGAATAACATTTTTCAAAACATGAATCTTTTTTGCAACAAGGCACTAAAGTAATACTGCAAAAAATGTGGCAAAGCAATTCACTTTCTGTCCTAAATACAAAGTGTTACGCTTGGGACAATTCCAATACGACACATTACTGAGTACCACTCTCCATATTTAAGCATATTGGTGGCTGCATCATGTTATGGGTATTTTTGTAATTGTCAAAGACTGGGGAGTTTTTCTGTATATAAAAAATAAACATAATGGAGCTAAGCATGCAAAATCCTGGAGGAAAACCTGGTTCAGTCTATTTTCCACCAGACACTGGGAGACGAATTAACCTTTCAGTAGGACAATAACCTAAAACACAAGGCCAGATCTACACTGGAGTTGCTTACCAAGAAGACAATGAATGTTCCTGAGTGACCGAGTTACAGTTTTGACTTAAATCTACTTGACATCTATGGCAAGATCTTAAAATGGTTGTTTAGCAATGACGAACAACCAATTTTACAAAGCTCGAAGAATTTTGAAAATAATAATGGGCAAATGTTGGTCATAGAGACTTACATCTGTAATCACAGCCAAAGGTGCTTCTGACTTCTGAGGTGTAAATACTTTTTTTAAATGAGATACTGTATATCTGAATTTCATTTTCAATAAATTTGCAAACATTTCTAAAAACATGTTTTCACTTTGTCATTATAGGATATTGCGTGTAGATGGGTGAGAGCGGGAAAAAAAAGCTATTTCATCCATTTCGAATTCAGGCGGTAACACAAAACGTGGAATAAGTCAAGGGGTATGGATGCTTTCTGAAAGCACTGTAATTTCTTCAATCACCATCTGATGTATCTGCAGCAGGTTATCGATTGCATTTCCTGGCGAAAACAGCCATATTAGCGAGAAAAGACATTTGCGAGCGCCACTGTGCGTGACCTATTTAGAGCATCTAAATATACAGTGGTGCAGTATTGTAAACACACACATTCCACTCTTGGCTAATCACTGAGGATCCCTTTGATGGTATTCACAGTCAGAATTCCCACAGCTTTGTATCAGATAAAAGGCTAATCGTTAATTTATTTGATCTCTCTAAAATAAAACAGGGATTATAAATAGATAAGGTCTTGTACCTTCAGACGCGTTCCCTCCCGTCTCGCTCTCTTTATATTCGTATGTTGACATGTGCGTACACACAAAACACAAGCACTTACATGCATGAGCACGCTGCTGATCTAAATGAGAGACTAACGAGGGAAAAGTGTGGTTAGCACAGGCTAATTAGTGATGAGATCGTTTTCTGGAATCAGCGTTGCTGGTAGCAATACGTTTTAACAATACGTTTTAACAGGTGAGCACGACATGGTTCATCTCAGGGCAAAATGAGGGAAACAGACAGCCTTCAAAACGTTTAATGAGTTATTGATGATTTGTATCTAATGTTGTGGCCTTGAGCATCAACAGCCTGATATATAATGCATTAACCTGCGTTCGAAAAAACCACACTTTGAAATGCAGAGTGAATTTCCTAGCCGTTTCCCTCCTTTCAACATTAAGCAAGAGATCAATAATTAAGTCCCAATACAGTAGTTAATTTAACCTATACGATACTGAAAAAAATGTGGCAAATGAATTGGCACTGTCATACTCTTGCTCTCAGTTAGTATCAGGAGTATTCAATATAACAGGATTTCAGTGCCATCACTCAGCATCAATGAAGCAGAGATATGATTTGTTTGAATGGTAGGCGAATTTAGAAACAGAGAGGGGCCATGGGTATGCTACTCCTATGTCGGTTGAGAGCACATCCTAGAAAAAAAAGACAAAGCTGTGAAAACAATCCATGGACACAATTGGCCCCTCAATCAGTCTCTGCTCGACTCAACAAGTACTCAAATCTAACTTGTGTTTGTAGTGCACAGACAATGAAAACAATGTCTGATGGATAACACCGCTGAGAGAATGAATTTCTATATTCTGAAAAGATAATATGCTCCCTTTAATTTATTCTGGCCATCGAAACATTCAAAACAAAACAGTGACTCAGTCTCTCTGAGATAAATCATCTGGAAAGAATTAAGCAGAGAGCTTGTTACTTTGAACGGTGGACATATTGTATAGGAAGAGGCAAAAAAAAGACATCACTCAACAACAAAAAAGGTGAATCAGAGGAGTTGTTTCACTGTCCATTAGTCAATATGCATTAATCAAGTGGATGTTACCGAGAATGACTGCACATTAAATGATGCCCCTCCCCCAACATGAGTACAGTCATTTCCAATAGTATTCGACACTGGTGGATATAAGCCTTTTGGGATGGAAAATCAATCAAATCAATTGGGAACCCTTGGCAGCCCTGTGGAACGGCCTTAAAATGAGCGATTGACAGGTGATATTCTCTCCTATGATGTCTTTTATGAAGTCGATGTTGTACAGGCGACTGTGTATGTCCTACCACCCAGCTGAGCATTCCCCTGTCAGCCCTAATCTCAAGTGATTTGCAGACACATGGCCTTCAGCCATGAGCATGAACACCCATCCACATGGTATACTGATCTCGTTAAATGGAGACTGGAGGCTCAGCAGAAAAAGACCAAAGCCCTCGCTGCAAACCTCTCTGAAGCAGTTTACATCCCCATAGTGCTGCGCTGGAGAGAGGAGGGGAAATTGCATCCGAACAGGAGGAAAATCCTCCCCAAATGCCCCATAACATAAAGAGACCCCTGGATTGTCCAAGAATCCACCACTTATTTTGAGTGCTATGAAGTCAATAGGAATGCTTCCTCCTGTTCTTTGACATGACCTGCTGCTATAACGTTGTTGGTATGGTTCTTGTTCAAGTTGTTGACTTCTCATTGTTTTGACTATTTTACATCTGAAATTATGGCCCAGTTGCATTTATTAATTGTCTGAGTTACACAGGACTTACCAAACTATCCATGGTAGTTATTATTATGGAACACTTGTTCTACGCACACAGATATGAACAAGAAGAAGGCATGGGAGTGCTTTAGCGGGCTTTTCATTGTGTTGGCATTCCTATGCTTTTATATGTGGAACAATGGGAAGACTATTTCAAGCTCTGGAATACCTTATTGGGTAATCACTATGATCATAGAGCGTGGAACCCGTTGTCTGTGCATTTCTCATCGAGGAGGAAGCCTACTGCTTTAAATCTTAAGCTCTCAGGACTTCCATAGCGACAATAGTGCGAGGCTGGTGAGAAGAGGATGTGGGATGCGAGGACCTTCGGGTAGGTGCATCCAAGACAACAGTATTAGTGATGAGAATAAGGAGTTTATAAGAGGATAATGTTTTGTAAGTGGACTTCCATGTTAAGTTGGTCTCTACACCTTGAAAATGAAAGCCATTTTCATGGATGCCGGTATAGACTGTATCCTTAAACGGTCTTTTGAGTGCCCTAAACCAAATTTTGTTGGGGGCCACCAACCTCATGTGCAAAACAGTTAAAGGTGGAAAGAAAAAAGTTTGAGTTAATTTCTGCTAGGAATTTTATGAATAAATGACTAAACAATATCCCCATTTCAAATAGAACTGTAACTAAGTAAACTTCTACACTGTTTTATTATATCTGATTAACAATATGAATTCATAAGTGAGGGATTGTGGAGCCTGAAACAGGGGGTCATTAAATTAAATAAATACCATTCCAGCCAGGTTGGAGAAGATTGGAAGTGTGTTTTGGAAGCAGAAAGGGTAATTAACCTACGGTTGAACCGACTCAACTTAGCACTGGAATGTTCAAATAAGACATTGTGTGTTTTCTTAGGTTTTCCATTAGCTGGAACTGTCTGCTGAAGGGTGATGAATGAAAAACCTTCTGAAGTTATCTCGAATGAACTTTTGAACTGTTGGGAGAAAGAATATTTTATGACCTGTGACGTCATATTTTGTATAGAAACTGTTGTTCGTGGTTACATGGCAGCGCGCTCCGAGAATAAATACTATTATCTATTTTTTTAAAGATTGGTCTCTGTCTATTTTATGCAAATAAAAATCTTACAAATTCTCATAAAATAGACTACGTGAATTCAATTAATGAAAACATATTGGAATAATTAAATTATACCAACAATTTCCTTAAATTCTACACATTTTCCATGGGGCAGAGCAAAGATTTAGCAATTATTTAACTAATTTCATGTAGTTATACTTATTTTGCCATGGGGTGGAGAGAAAAAAATATTTTACAGCAAATTTCCTTTAATTCTACACATTTTACCATAGGGTGGAGAGATATCTTTTACAGCTTTAAAGCAAATTTCCTGCAAATCTACACATTTTGCCATGACTTATGCCATGTTAATATGATATCTGAGTGAGAGTGACTAACAAAATCAATGAGGGCTCCCTGGAGGTCAGGGCCCATGGGCATGTGCCCTGTGTGCCCGGTCATTAATTCGACCACGATTACCACAAGTTTAGATAGCTGGTGAAACTAACTTACCAATCAATGTTTTGGGACTGACATGGGCTAATTGAGTGTCAATGACTGGCATAAGAGAAAAACTGTTGATGCACATCCAAATTTCGAAATTGCACCTTGTGTGTCCTACTATTCTAAGGGCTGGATTCAATCTGTATCGCAGAAGTATCACAGAAGATCAGCGTTATACCGCAAATGAAATTTAAAGACAATGTTCCCACATTCGCGCTGAATGCATTCATGGTTAACACTGCATATGTGGGCTAAATTGGAAATGACCTTCACATTTTAAAGCGGATCTTCAGCGACACTTTCATGAAACGGATTGAATCCAGCCCCAACTCTCAACATGAAGTTGAGACCCTGACTGAGTTCCTCACTTATGCATAGGGCCAGCCCTGTCCCTAAAGAACACAAAGAGAGTGTTATAGAAGGCCCGGACATGCCTCGGTGTGCTGTTTGAGTGCCTTCATCCATCTTCCAACTTTTAAAAACCTGAAACGTACCTCCTTCATGATTCGGACTCTTACCCCGCAGCCAACTGATGGGAAACGCTTCATTACAGAAATAGAGCGGTGCGAATGGAGCTACATGAGGCAAAGAGCTCATTTGCATTCGCTTTAGAATCTCTCCTCAGACCTGGTATCATCTGAAGCCAACACATTTCCCATGGGTGGCTCACTGAAAGCATGGAGAAGAGGGGTTGGCCATTGAGGTTTAAGTCCAACCTCTCCGGAGGGTTGATAACTCCTTAATCATCTATGGTAAACAACAGTACCAGTAAAAAGTTTGAACACACCTACTCATTCAAGCGTCTTTATTTTTACTATTTTATACATTGTAGAATGATAGCGAAGACATCAAAACCATGAAATAACACGAAATAACACATAAGGAATCATGTAGAAAGCCCCCAAAAAATTAAGAAATACAAATATCTTTAAGATTTTAGATTCTTCAAAGTAGCCACCCTTTGCATTGTTGACAGCTTTGCACAGTCATTCTCTCAAACAGCTTCACCTGGAATGCTTTTCCAACAATCTTGAAGGAGTTTATACAAATGCTGAGCACTTGTTGGGTGCTTTTCCTTCACTCCAATCCAACTGATCCCAAACCATCTGAATTGGGTTGAGGCAGGGTGATTGTGGATGCCAGGTCATCTGATGCAGCACTCCATCACTCTCCTTCTTGGTCAAATAGCCCTTACACAGCCTGGAGGTGTGTTTTGGGTCATTATTCTGTTGAAAAACAAATGATAGTCCCACTAAGCACAAACCAGATGGGATGGCGTATCGCTGCAGAATGTTGTGGTAGCCATGCTGGATAAGTGTGCCTTGAATTCTAAATAAATCACGGACAGTGTCACCAGCAAAGCACCCCCAAACCATCACACCTCCTCCTCCATGCTTCACGGTGGGAACCAGACATGCGGACATTGTCACGTTGGTCATATGAACCGGACCAAGGTGCAGTGTGGTAGGCGTACATTCTTTATTATATTAAGAATGAACACTGAACAAACTAACCAAAGTAACAAAACGACACGTGAAGCTATACAAAATGAGTGCTGACAGGCAACTACACATAGACAAGAACCCACGAACACAAAAGGGAAAATGGATACCTAAATATGATCACCAATCAGAGACAATAATAAATATCTGTCTCTGATTAGGAACCATATCAGGCCAACATAGATATACAATTTACCTAGCCCTGCAAAACCCCTAGACCTACAAAAACCCCAGACAATACAAAAACTAGCATACCCACCCTCGTCACACCCTGACCTAACCAAAAATTAAAGAGAACAGAGATATCTAAAGTCAGAGCGTGGCAGACATCCAGCCATCATCTGTTCAGCTACTCTGAGTCTCACAAAGACATGGCGGTTGGAACCAAAAATCCACTGGTCTAATGTCCATTGCTCATGTTCTTGGCCCAATCAAGTCTCTTCTTATTATTTGTGTCTTTAGTTGTGGTTCTTTGCAGCAATTCGACCATGAAAGCCTGAATCACGTAGTCTCCTCTGAACAGTTGATGCTGAGATGTGTCTGTTATTTGAACTCTGTGAAACATTTATTTGGGCTGAAATCTGAGGTGCAGTTAACTCTAATGAAATTATCCTGTGCAGCAGAGGAAACTCTGGTTCTTCCTTTCTTGTGGCGGTCCTCATGAGAGACAGTTTCATCATAGCGCTTGATGGTTGTTGCGACTGCACTTGAAGATTGACTGTCCATGTCAGGATCCGCACCTTTTTAAAATTTTCACTGAAAATGACATACCCAAATCTAACTGCCTGAAGCAAGGATATGCAAATTCTTGGCACCATTTGAACAGAAACAATTTGAAAGTTGTGGAAATGTGAAAGGAATGTAAGAGAATATAGCACAATAGATCTGGTATAAGATAATACAAAGAAAAAAACAACTGTTTTTTGTATTTTTTAACCATCATCTTTGAAAGTCAAGAGAAAGGCCATAATGTACTATTCCAACCCAGGTACAATTTAGATTTTGGCCACTAGATAGCAGCAGTGTATGTGCAAAGTTTTAGACTGATCCAATGAACCATTGCATTTATGTTCAAAATGTTGTATCAAGACTGCCTAATTTGTTTATTAATAACTCAAAGTTTTGAAACTGATCAAAACTGTGCATTCTCCTCAAACAAAAGCATGGCATTTTTTCACTGTAATAGCTACTGTAAATGGGACAGTGCAGTTCGATTAATAAGCTTTCTGCCAATATTAGATACAGTGGGGAGAACAAGTATTTGATACACTGCTGATTTTGCAGGTTTTCCTACTTACAAAGCATGTAGAGGTCTTTAATTTTTTATCATAGGTACACTTCAACTGTGAGAGACTGAATCTAAAACAAAGATCCAGAAAATCACATTGTTTGATTTTTAAGTCATTAATTTGCATTTTATTGCATGACATAAGTATTTGATACATCAGAAAAGCAGAACTTAATATTTGGTACAGAAACCTTTGTTTGCAATTACAGAGATCATACGTTTCCTGTAGTTCTTGACCATGTTTGCACACACTGCAGCAGAGATTTTGGCCCACTCCTCCATACAGACCTTCTCCAGATCCTTCAGGTTTCGGGACTGTCGCTGGGCAATACGGACTTTCAGGTCCCTCCAAAGATGTTCTATTAGGTTCAGGTCTGGAGACTGGCTAGGCCACTCCAGGACCTTGAGATGATTCTTAAGGAGCCACTCCTTATTTGCCCTGGCTGTGTGTTTCGGGTCGTTGTCATGCTGGAAGACCCAGCCACGACCAATCTTCAATGCTCTTACTGAGGGAAGGAGGTTGTTGGCCAAGATCTCGCGATACATGGCCCCATCCATCCTCCCCTCAATACGGTGCAGTCGTCCTGTCCCCTTTGCAGAAAAGCATCCCCAAAGAATGATGTTTCCACCTCCATGCTTCACGGTTGGGTTGGTGTTCTTGGGGTTGTACTCATCCTTCTTCTTCCTCCAATCGCGGCGAGTGGAGTTTAGACCAAAAAAACTATATTTTTGTCTCATCAGACCTCATGACCTTCTCCGATTCCTCCTCTGGATCATCCAGATGGTCATTGGCAAACTTCAGATGGGCCTGGACATGCGCTGGCTTGAGCAGGGGGACCTTGCATGCGCTGCAGGATTTTAAACCATGACGGCGTAGTGTGTTACTAATGGTTTTCTTTGAGACTGTGGTCCCAGCTCTCTTCGGGTCATTGACCAGGTCCTGCCATGTAGTTCTGGGCTGATCCCTCACCTTCCTCATGATCATTGGTGCCCCACGAGGTGAGATCTTGCATGGAGCCCCAGACCGAGGGTGATTGACCGTCATCTTGAACTTCTTTCATTTTCTAATAATTGCGCCAACAGCTGTTGCCTTCTCACCAAGCTGCTTGCCTATTGTCCTGTAGCCCATCCCAGCCTTGTGCAGGTCTACAATTTAACCCTGATGTCCTTACACAGCTCTCTGGTCTTGGCCATTGTGGAGAGGTTGGAGTCTGTTTGATTGAGTGTGTGGACAGGTGTATTTTATACAGGTTACGAGTTCAAACAGGTGCAGTTAATACAGGTAATGAGTGGAGAACAGGAGGGATTCTTAAAGAAAAACTAGCAGGTCTGTGAGAGCTGGAATTCTTACAGGTTGGTAGGTGATCAAATACTTATGTATTTATGCAATAAAATGCAAATTAATTACTTAAAAATCATACAATGTGATTTTCTGGAATTTTGTTTTAGATTCCGTCTCTCACAGTTAAAAATTACAGACCTCTACATGCTTTGTAAGTAGGGAAACCTGCAAAATCGGCAGTGTATCAAATACTTGTTCTCCCCACTGTATGTCTATGTCCTGGGAAATGTTCTTGTTACTTACAACCTACGTTAGCTCAACCCTCCCGTGGTCAGGACACTAATCCCGAAGAAGTTAACAAGATTTTGAGCTTTCTGCCAATATCAAATATGTCAATGTCCTGGGAAATTGCCTTGTTACTTACAACCTCATGCGAATTGCATTAGCATACGTTAGCTCAACCGACCCACCGATCCTGTAATGTTAAAGTAATGATGGATTGTCATTTATCTTTGCTTATTTGAGCTGTTCTTGCCATAATATGGACTTGGTCTTTTACCAAACAGGGCTATCTTCTGTATACCACCTCTACCTTGTCACAATACAACTGACGTGCTCAAATGCATTAAGAAGAAAATAAATTCCACAAATTAACTTGATAATTAAAATGCATTCCAGGTGACTACGTCATGAAGCTGGTTGAGAGAATGCCAAGAGTGTTCAAAGCTGTCACACTTTTATGGCTACTACATGATTCCATATGTGTTATTTCATAGTTTTGATGTCTTCACTATTATTCTACAATGTTGAAAATAGTAAAAATAAAGAAAAACCCTTGAATGTGTAGGTGTGTCCATACTTTTGACTGGTACTGTATATTTTTCCATGAGCTGCACTTGATACTGCTGGGACAGGCCTGTGGTGTTGTGCTGCCTGTCCAGAGTCGATTGATAAACCTTAATCTGTCCATAGCAGGGACTGGGTTCTCTGTGATACGCAACGTCTGTGGAGTAGGAGGTTGGGGGGGTTGGGCTGAAAGTCGACAGCCTGTCAACTCAGAGATTCAGGGTCAGAATCATAGGTGCAGGCAGGCAAGTCGGGGCAGTTTGGGCCGGCTCTCTTTGGATCTCACCCCCTCTTGACTTCTCTGTACTTCTACTTTTATTTTCACTCAGTGTGTAGTTTCTCTGTTCTGTTCCTTTTTACCTTTATTTTTCCTGAGGGTTCCCTCCTGGGCAGTCAGGTACGGTATGAACGAGATTGCAATCATGTGTATCTCAGCTCAGTGATTTCTGGGTAAACTTAAACTGTCTGTCATAACAAACTGTCGCTATAATACACGCATGAGTAAGCATGAAAACTTGTCACTTCTACTAAAATCCAGGGAATGTGTTGTATATGGCCAGGGAATATACTACTTTAAGGAAATAGCTCACATACAGTGGCTTGCGAAGGTATTCACCCACGTTGGCATTTTTCCTATTTTGTTGCCTTACAACCTGGAATTAAAATCGATTTTTGAGGGGTTTGAATCCTTTGATTTACACAACATGCCTACCACTTTGAAGATGCAAAATATGTTTTATTGTGAAATAAACATAAATAAGACACAAAAAAGAAATCTTGAGCGTGCATAACTATTCACCCCCCAAAGTCAATACTTTGTAGAGACACCTTCTGCAGTAATTTCAGCTGCAAGTCTCTTGGGTTATGTCTCTATAAGCTTGGCACATCTAGTCACTGGGATTTATGCCCATTCTTCAAGGCAAAACTGCTCCAGCTCCTTCAAGTTGGATGGGTTCCGATGGTGTACGGCAATCTTTAAGTCATACAACAGATTCTCAATTCGATTGAGGTCTGGGCTTTGACTAGGCAATTGTAAGACATTTAATGTTTCCCCTTAAACCACTCAAGGGTTGCTTTAGCAGTATGCTTAGGGTCATTGTCTTGCTGGAAGGTCAAGAATTTCCCTGTATTTAGCGTCATCCATCATTCCTTCAATTCTGACCAGTTTCCCAGTCCCTGCCGATGGAATAACATCCCCACAATATGATGCTGCCACCACCATGCTTCACTGTGGGGATGCTGTTCTCAGGGCGATGAGAGGTGTTGGGTTTGCTCCAGACATAGCGTTTTCCTTGATTGCCAAAAAGCTCAACTTTGAGCAAAGTACCTTCTTCCATATGTTTGGGGAGTCTACCACATGCCTTTTGGCGAACACCAAAAGTGTTTGCTGATTTTTTTTCTTCAAGCAATGGCTTTTTTCTGGCCCCTCTTACATAAAGCCCAGCTCTGTGGAGTGTATGGCTTAAACTGGTCCTATGGACAGATACTCCAGTCTTCACTGTGGAGCTTTGCAGCTCCTTCAGGGTAATCTTTGGTCTCTTTGTTGCCTCTCTGATTAATGCCCTCCTTGCCTTGTCCATGAGTTTTGGTGGGCGGCCCTCTCATGTCAGGTTTGTTGCCATATTCTTTCCATTTTTTAATAATGGATTTAATGGTGCTCCGTGGGATGTTCAAAGTTTAGAATATTTTTTTATAACCCAACCCTGATCTGTACTTCTTCACAGCTTTGTCCCTGACCTGTTTGGAGAGCCCCTTGGTCTTCATGGTGCTGCTTGCCTGGTGGTGCCCCTTGCTTAGTGGTGTTGCAGACTCTGGGGCCTTTCAGAACAGGTGTATATATACTGAGATCATGTGACAGATCATGTGAAACTTAGATTGCACACAGGTGGACTTCATTTAACTAATTATGTGACTCATGAAGGTCATTGGTTGCACCAGATCTTATTTAGGGGTTTCATAGCAAAGTGGGTGAATACATATGCCCGCACCACTTTTCCATTTTTTTATTTTTTATTTTTTTTATTTTTTTCAGTTCACTTCACCAATTTGGACTATTTTGTCCATTACATAAAATCCAAATAAAATTATATTTCAGTTACAGGTTCTTAAAGTTTGCTTTGTGTAGTGTTCTCCACTCAGAGTCCTCTATTAAATAAGACATGATGCCATGGTCTTAGTGACAACAGACCTCCTAGAAAAGAGGAGGAGATTTCTTGGGGTGAAATAGTAGTGCAATTCGACATTTTCACAGTTGAAGCTACAGTACATTATGCTTAACAGTGTAAATATTATTATGGTACAGCTAAATGGATACTAAATCACCATGGTACATTTTGATGGTAAGTTCACAAACATTGGTTGTGTAATGTATAATTGAAACTTGGGTAACATTATGGTAAGTGGAGAAATAAATATAGCCAGTTACAATTAGCAGATCATAAAAAATATATACATTTTGACATAGCTCAAGAAATAATATATGTGTGAGGTTGGGTGAAAAAAGGACTGGGAGGGAGAAATATATTTTTGTCATGGGCAAAGAAACTCAAAAGGGGTGACTATATTAATTAACAACAGTATTAATCTGATTGTGTAAACTGTGCAAACAGATTCTCAAGGAAGATGGATCCTTTTAAATATGTTATTGGACAAAAAACAGATCCGGCTAATTAATCTATATGGGCCAAATAATGATGATCCACACTTCTTTGAAAATATATATATACTAATCTATTAAACTGAAAAGTAACTAATTCATCTATTATTATGGTGGGAGAATATAATATGGTTTTAATTACCTCAATGGATCATATTTGAAATCACACTACAAACTATCACCCTCATGCACTTAAGGAGATCACGAACATCATGGATACATAAGAACTAGTGTATATATGGAGGCTAAAAAACCCTGAACAAGCGAGATGTACATGGAGGAGGCTTAGTCAAGATAGACGTCTTGACTACTTCCTGGTCTCATTCATGCTGTCATCAAATGTTTTAAAATGATTAATCGGAGACAGAGTGAGATTGGACCATCGTCTAATTGGCCTCCACATGACGCAGAATTTCCAAGTGGACGGGGATATTGGAAATTGAATCAAAGCCTACTGGATGACAATTTGTTCTCAACTAACGTAACATAATTCATAATTTACTTTTTTCTGCACAACAGAAAATCCCCTTATTGTATGGGGCACTTTTAAAGTTATTTTAGGGATTTCAATGACACCGGAGGGGATGGCTGCTGTTTTACGTGCTCCTAACCAACTATTATGTTTGTTTTTTCACATTGTTTGTAACTTATTTTCCAAATGATTTTGTACATTGCTGCTACTGTCACTCAGCAATTACTCACTTCAAACTGGACGAAGAAGATTTTTTCTTTAGCGAGTCCGACGCAAAGGATATACTACTTTCTCGGGAATGGGCTCAAATCCCCGTCATTTGCGTGAAGAAAAGATAGAGAAAAAGGGGGCGGAGGTCGGGCTGCCTTCTGAGAATTCGTAGGCGAGTTAATAAACTTCCTCTACCATCAGTCCTATTAGCCAATGTGCAATCATTGAATAACAAAATAGATGAGCTCTGATCAAGGATATCCCACCAACGGGACATTAAAAACTGTAATATCTTATGTTTCACTGAGTCGTGGCTGAATGACAACATACAGTTGGTGGGGTTTTTGGTCCATCGGAAAGATAGAACAGCTGCCTCCGGTAAGACAAGGGGTGGCTGTCTTTGTCTATTTGTAAATAACAGCTTGTGCACGAAATATAATATTAAGGAAGTCTCAAGGTTTTGCTCGCCTAAGGTAGAGTATCTCATGATAAGCTGTAGACCACACTATTTACCAAGAGAGTTGTTATCTATATTTCCCGATGCTGCCACTAAGACGGCACTCAACGAGCTGTATAGGGCCATAAGCAAACAAGAAAATGATCATCCAGAGGCGGCGCTTTTAATGGCCGCGGACTTAATGACGAGAAACTTAAATCCATTTTACCTCATTTACTACCAGTATGTTAAATGTGCAACCAAAGGGAAAAAAACAAGACCACCTTAACGCCACACACAGAGATGCATACAAAGCTCTCCCTCGCCCTACATTTGGCAAATCTGACCATAATTCTATCCTCCTGATTCCTGCTTACAAGCAAAAACTAAAGCAGGAAGTACCAGTGACAAGCTCAATAAGGAAGTGGTCAGAAGACGCAGGCAGATGCTATGCTACAGGACTGTTTTGTAACACAGACTGGAATATGTTCCGTGATTCTTCCGATGGCATTGAGGAGTACACCACATCAGTCACTGGCTTCATCAAGTGCATCGATGACGTCGTCCCCAAACTGACTGTACGTACATACCACAACCAGAAGCCATGGATTACAGGCAACATCCGCACTGAGCTAAAGGGTAGAGCTGACAATTTCTAGGAACGGGACTCTAACCCAGAAGATCATAAGAATATTTTTTTAATAATATGTTTATTATTTTACAATAAAAAATCTAATAAAAAAGATAGCAATACTAACAATGACATTCATTGTACTGTTGAATGGGATGGCCAATTTAGAGGACAAAACAAAACTTAACTCACACATACACAAAATAAAACAAAATCCTATTAGGTGGTGCATGTATAAGAAGACAGCATATAGTCATTACAAGCAGTGTAGTTAAGCCAAAAATAAATATTGAGTGGAGTACAGCACAGAGTAGCAGCAGATCGTCAACCCAGTTATGAAGCGGGACTAGACCATTTATCCAGTATCGGCTGCCATATTTTGTAAAACATTGGACTTCTATTGGAGGTATTGTATCGAATCTTTTCCATATGTATTACATTTCCTAAATCCCGTAACCACATTTCAAAGGTAGGTACAGTCTCCAGTTTCCAAAATTGCAATATGAGCCTTTTGGCTAATAGAGTACAAAGAGAGACAGCTTTAGTAACTTAGGGCATGCCCAGAATAAGTGGGTCAACGTCCCCTCATCCTGCTTGCACCTCTCACACAGTGGTGAGGTGTCCGGGAATGTTTTATGCAGTTTTACTTTTGAGTAATGTAACCTGTGTATCACCTTATGATGTACAAGGTTGTGTCTGGCATTCACTGAACTGTGGTTTATATTCCTGAGAGCTTCTACCCAGTCCTCATCTGAGATTTCTGACCCAAGTTCTTTTTTCCCAAGCCCTTCTAATGGTGTCTGTGGATACCTCTATGTGGGCTTGTAGCACATCATACAGTCTAGAGACCGACCCTTTTGAATGGGGTTTGACAAGGATCAAGCTAACTAATGTAGGACTATTTGGCTTCATGCCATACTGTGGGATATGTGTCCTTATGAAATTCCTGATTTGGAGGTATCTGAAAAAATGTGTTGTTGGCATGTTGAACTTTCCCTGTAATTGTTGAAATGAAGCTAACTGACCATCTATGTATAGATTACCAATTGTTGTCAGCCCCTTCTCCCTCCACTGTGAAAACACCACATCATCCAATGCGGGGTGGAAAGCATGATTCAGGCAAAACGGGCTGTCAATGTATACAGTGGGTATGTTAAGGAAATCCCTCATCTGTTTCCAGATCCTAAGCGTATGACAAATGACTGGGTTAGAGTCATGAGTGGATTTTTTCACATATTATGGGCTATTAACAAGTGTAGGGAGTGAGGAACATTGACAGGAGGCCTGCTCAATCAAAAGCCATGCAGGCATATCCTTCTGTCTCATCGCAGGTGAACGTTCCCTCCAGAAAGAGACAATGTTCAGATTAGCAGCCCTATAATACAGTTTAAAGTGAGGAAGGCCAAAGCCCCCCTCTATCTTGTACTTGCATAAATGCTTCTTTGAAATTCTGGCTGCCTTGTTATCCCATAAAAATGGAGTGACTATTGAATCCAGTTTCTTAAAATAGCTTTGTGGTATGAAATTGGGTAGACATTGGAAGAGGTAGAGAAACCTGGGTAGGACAACCATTTAATAGCGTTTATACGACCAACCAAGGAGATAGGCAGAGTTTTCCAAAAATCTATATTTTGTTTAAGCTGATATATTTTCATGTCCCAATTCGCTTTCAATAGCTGATCAAGGTCTCTTGTCACTACAATGCCAAGGCTTGTGAACTTGTCCATCACTGTTCTAAATGGGGTAGATTGCAGAAATTGCATATCCACAGGCCGTGATATTGGCATCAACTCACTTTTTTGCCAGTTTTCTTGTAGCCAGAGAAGGAGCCAAAAATGTTTATCAAGTTAAGTAAGGGTGGAATAGAAGTTTTAGGCTTGGACAAAAACAAAAGAACATCGTCTGCATATAGGGAAATTTTGTGCTGTGTGTCCTTTATTTTAACAGAAGCTATATCGGCACATGCCCGAATGCGAGTAGCAAGGGGTTCCATGGCTATAGCGAAGAGAGCAGGCGAAATAGGGCACCCCTGTCGGCACCCCTTGAACAAGCGGAATGACTGCGACATTTCTTGATTGGTTACCACGGACGCCATTGGGTGTGCATAAATAATTCTTATCCAATTAATACATTCCTTTCCGAACCCGAAGTGCTCCAGAACCGACATCATATACAGTGCCTTGCGAAAGTATTCGGCCCCCTTGAACTTTGCGACCTTTTGCCACATTTCAGGCTTCAAACATAAAGATATAAAACTGTATTTTTTTTTTTGAAGAATCAACAACAAGTGGGACACAATCATGAAGTGGAACGACATTTATTGGATATTTCAAACTTTTTTAACAAATCAAAAACTGAAAAATTGGGCGTGCAAAATTATTCAGCCCCTTTACTTTCGGTGCAGCAAACTCTCTCCAGAAGTTCAGTGAGGATCTCTGAATGATCCAATGTTGACCTAAATGACTAATGATGATAAATACAATCCACCTGTGTGTAATCAAGTCTCCGTATAAATGCACCTGCACTGTGATAGTCTCAGAGGTCCGTTAAAAGCGCAGAGAGCATCATGAAGAACAAGGAACACACGAGGCAGGTCCGAGATACTGTTGTGAAGAAGTTTAAAGCCGGATTTGGAAACAAAACGATTTCCCAAGCTTTAAACATCCCAAGGAGCACTGTGCAAGCGATAATATTGAAATGGAAGGAGTATCAGACCACTGCAAATCTACCAAGACTTGGCCGTCCCTCTAAACTTTCAGCTCATACAAGGAGAAGACTGATCAGAGATGCAGCCAAGAGGCCCATGATCACTCTGGATGAACTGCAGAGATCTACAGCTGAGGTGGGAGACTCTGTCCATAGGACAACAATCAGTCGTATATTGCACAAATCTGGCCTTTATGGAAGAGTGGCAAGAAGAAAGCCATTTTTTAAAGATATCCATAAAAAGTGTTGTTTAAAGTTTGCCACAAGCCACCTGGGAGACACACCAAACATGTGGAAGAAGGTGCTCTGGTCAGATGAAACCAAAATTGAACTTTTTGGCAACAATGCAAAACGTTATGTTTGGCGTAAAAGCAACACAGCTGAACACACCATCCCCACTGTCAAACATGGTGTTGGCAGCATCATGGTTTGGGCCTGCTTTTCTCCAGCAGGGACAGGGAAGATGGTTAAAATTGATGGGAAGATGGATGGAGCCAAATACAGGACCATTCTGGAAGAAAACCTGATGGAGTCTGCAAAAGACCTGAGACTGGGATGGAGATTTGTCTTCCAACAAGACAATGATCCAAAACATAAAGCAAAATCTACAATGGAATGGTTCAAAAATAAACATATCCAGGTGTTAGAATGGCCAAGTCAAAGTCCAGACCTGAATCCAATCGAGAATCTGTGGAAAGAACTGAAAACTGCTGTTCACAAATGCTCTCCATCCAACCTCACTGAGCTCGAGCTGTTTTGCAAGGAGGAATGGGAAAAAATGTCAGTCTCTCGATGTGCAAAACTGATAGAGACATACCCCAAGCGACTTACAGCTGTAATCACAGCAAAAGGTGGCGCTACAAAGTATTAACTTAAGGGGGCTGAATAATTTTGTACGCCCAATTTTTCAGTTTTTGATTTGTTAAAAAAGTTTGAAATATCCAATAAATGTCGTTCCACTTCATGATTGTGTCCCACTTGTTGTTGATTCTTCACAAAAAAATACAGTTTTATATCTTTATGTTTGAAGCCTGAAATGTGGCAAAAGGTCGCAAAGTTCAAGGGGGCCGAATACTTTCGCAAGGCACTGTATTTCCACTCAATCCGATCAAACGCCTTCTCTGCATCAAGAGCTATTACCACTGCCTCAACCTTTATGATCATGATGCATTACGTTGAAAATGCATCTCAAATTGTAGTATATATGTCGGCCTGGGATAAAACCTGTCTGGTCAGGGTGTATGATGTCGGAAATATATGTTTTCAATCGGTTTGCCAATATCTTTGTCAACACCTTGTTTTCTATGGGGAGTAACGACATGGGGCGATAAGACGACATCTCCATGGAATCTCTATCTTTTTTCAAGATCAGTGCTATTGTAGCCTCATACAGTGTTTGCGGGAGTTTGGCATCTTCTTTGGAGTGTTTAAACATTCGCAACATAAATGGAGCTAGACTGGCACAGTACTTCTTATAGAATTCTATTACATATCCATCGGGCCCAGGGGCCTTGTTGTTTGGACATTGTGTTATTGCTGTGTTAATTTCCTCTAAAGTTATCCCTGCATCGAGTGCAGCAGCTGCCCCCCTGTCTAGTTTAGGAAGTTCACATTCAGCAAGAAAGCGTTCGTTCCATAGTTTGTGGATCAGTAGCATCGCATTTTGATTGGTATAGCTCTGAGTAAAACTGTGCAAAGCATTTATTAATATCCTGCGGATCTGTTACTATTTTACCCTTCTCGTCTTTTTTTTTGTGAATAGCTCTAGATGCCTGTACATGCCTTAGCTGTCTTGCTAATAATTTGTGGTTTGTCACCCAGTTCAAAATAACTTTGTTGCGTTCTAGCAAGTAAAGAGCCCAACCGTTTCGAAAGGATGGTATTGTATTCATATTTTAACTTTGTGATCTTCTCAAGGACTGTATACGAGGAATTAGTCCTTAAAACGTTCTCCTGTTCCTCTACCTCTCTTTCAATTTCTCTCAGCCTAGTATTGGCGCGTTTCTTCCTCTCTGATGTATAAGAAATAATGTAACCTCTAATCACAGACTTTAGAGATTCCCAAAGCGTGGAGTCGTCAACATCCCCCGTGTCAGTTCCGAGGAAAAGGGCAATCTGCTCCTTCAAATACTGACAAAAAGCCTCATCTTTCAGCAGGTATGCGTCTAAGCGCCACGGTCGCCGACCTGTCGACATATTGTCGAGTTTCAGCACCATGGACACAGGAGAGTGGTCCGTAATTAGAATAGGGTGATAGGTAACCGACTCAGCTGCTGAAATTAGTTTGGAGTCCAACAAAAAATAGTCATTTCTGGAATATGATTTATGAACTGATGAAAAGAAAGAATAATCCCTATCTGTTGGGTTCATCAGTCTCCAAATATCGACAATGTTAAGGTTTGTCATCAATGTATTTAGACAGACACTGCCATTTGATTGTTGAAGTGACCTTCATAACTGTTTATCTAATAGAGGATCTAACGTACAGTTAAAGTCCCCTCCAACAATAACACTTGTATCCGAGATATTTGGTATGTCCTTAAATACCCTTTGAAAAAATAAATAATAAATTGACTAAGGTTACTGGTTACTGGTTTCGAATTCAGTGTACCAGCCACAATAATATACCGACCATTAGGATCTGAAATCGAGGATGAGTAAACAAACGGAATGTTTTTCCTTATCAGAATTGCTACCCCTCTCGCTTTTGCATCAAAGTTAGACTGGTATATCTGACCGATCCAGCCGACTCGTAGCTTGGCCCGAGCGGAGCGTTTAATATGAGTTTCTTGAAGAAACACTATGTCAGCACCCAGTGATTTAAGATGAGAGAAAACCTTAGCCCGCTTCACCACATGCCCTAAGGCATTACAGTTCCAGCTGACTATCTTTATTCCACCTGGTCTAGTCTGTGCTCTGTTACTATGTGGCATTTCTTATTTTAGAGCAAATTGTTGCTGTCATACAAAACTCAGAAGAAAAACGTCCCGCCGTGCGGGAGCTTGTCATGCCCTCTGTACTAATAATAAACGTGAACATAAAACACAGACCCCATCCCCCCTCCCGTACCTTTACTGAGGGTATAGATGCTCCACATATACGCTAATATTAAATAACACTTAACACTTAACTCTCACGTTAGGGGGTGAGTGGTGCTAAAGCATGATGTGCTAAACAATGCTATATTAGCCACAACATCTCACCTATCATATAAGTCCCAATTTCTGATCTTCTAATCGAAAAGACATAGGCCGGAAATCCAAACACATTCCTGGCCTGTATTTGGTCATTTAGCCGACTGACACAGCCGTTCTGTATCCTCAGCCAGGGAGCTTGCTTGTCAAGAACAGTTCGGCCTCTTTTGGGTTGTCAAACGTACGTGTTGATCCTTCGACTGTCACCTTAAACCGGGCTGGGAAGAGGAATCCATATCGGATGTTGGCCGCCCTGCATTTGTTGCGTACCTCATCATACTCTTTCCGTTGGTTCCGCACCTCCATCTGTGAGTTGCCTTCACAGTTTCGGCCAAAGTCCCAATACTCTTTGAGATATCAGCCAGCCTTGTGTCCACCTTCTTGCTTAGCGAGTTTATGGCAGCCAGTATGTCACTTTGGGTAGGCTCTGTGAGGACCTCTTGGAAGCTACCCTCTTCAGCTAACTCCTCGTGGGTTGGCGACGTTGAAATTGGTTCGTTGTATATCTCATTCAAATTATCTTGTTTAGCGCTCCCTTTTTTGGTGTCTTTTCCCTTTGTCATATTTGTTTGAAGTTATAGGTCGTGAGAGGTTAAGATAAATACTAATTTGTTTCAAAATGGAGCGGAGCTCTAGCAAAGCATGTCTACTCCATAGCACGCTCTCTAGCGCCCCCTTCACTGACATTTTCAACCTGTCCCTGGCCGAGTCTTTAGTGCTGTCATTAGGGCGGCAGGTAGCCTAGTGGTTAGAGCGTTGTGCCAGTAACCGAAAGGTTGCTGGATCACATCCAAGCTGACCTCTGAACAAGGCAGTTAACCCACTCTTCCCCATAGACCGTCATTGTCAACAAGAAATTGTTCTTAACTGACTTGCCTAATTAAATAAAGGTTTCATTTTTTTTATTGGTTTAGCTTAATACGTTTCAAGCAGACCACCATAGTCCCTGTGCCCACTAAAACCAATTTCACCTGTCTAAATGACTACTGACTACTCACGTCTGTAGCCTTGAAGTGCTTTGAAAGGATAGTCATGGCTCACATCAACACCATTATCCCAGAAATCCTAGACCCACTCCAATTTGCATACCGTCCCAACAGATCCACAGATGATGCAATCTCTATTGCACTCCACACTGCCCTTTTCCACCTGGAAATAAAGGAACACCTACGTGAGAATGCTATTCATTGACTACAGCTTAGCGTTCAACACCATAGTGCCCTCAAAGTTCATCACTTAGCTAAGGACCCAGGGACTAAACACCCACCTCTGCAACTGGATCCAGGAATTCCTGGCAGGCTGCCCCCAGGTGGTAAGGGTAGGTAACAACACGTATGCCACGCTGATCCTCATCACAGGGGCCCATCAGGGGTGCGTGCTCAGTCCCCTCCTGTACTCCCTGTTAACCCATGACTGCATGGCCAAGCACCACTCCAACAACATCAATTAATTTGCCGACAACACAACAGTGGTAGGCATAATCACTGACAACAATAAGACAACCTATAGGGAAGTGTGGTGCCAGGGTACCAACATCTCCCTAATGTGATCAAGATAAAGGAGATGATTGTGGACTAAAGAAAAAGGAGAACCGAGCACACACCCATTCTCATCGATTTGGCTGTAGCGGAGCAGGTTGAGAGCTTCACGTTCTTTGGTGCCCACATCACCAACAAACTATCATGGTCCAAACACACCAAGACAGCCATGAAGAGGGCACGACAACGCATATTCCCCCTCAGGAGACTGAAAAGATTTGGCATTGGTCTTCAGATCCTCAAAAAGTTCTACAGCTGCCCCATCGAGAGTATCATGACTGGTTGCATAACTTTCTGGTATGGCCACCGCTCGGCTTCTGACCGCAAGGCACTACAGAGGGTAATGCGTACAGACTAGTATATTTCTAGGGCCAAGCTTCCTGCCATCCAGGACCTCTACACCAGGCAGTGTCAGAGGAAGGCCCAAAAAATTACCAAGGACTCCAGTCACCCTAGTCATAGACTGTTCTCTCTGCTATCGCATGGTAAGCAGTACCGGGGCACCAAGTCTAGTTCCAAAAGGCTTCTTAACAGCTTCTACCCCCAAGCCATAAGACTATTGAACAGTTAATCAAATGGCTACCCGGACTATTTGCATTGTCCCCAGCCCACCCCTCCTTTTTACACTGCTGCTATTCTCTGTTTATTAACCATGCATAGTCACTTTACCTCTACCTACATGTACATATGACCTCAATTACCTGGACTAACCAGTGCCCCCGCACATTGACTCTGTACCGGAACCCCCTGTATGTAGCCTCGCTACTTTTCATTTACTGTTGCTCCTTAATTATTTGTTGTATTTGCATTTGTATGTTTTTCTTAAAACTGCATTGTTGGTTAAGGACTTGTAAGTAAGCATTTCACTGTAAAGTTCAAACCTGTTGTATTCAGCGCATGTGACAAATAACATTTGATTGATTGATTGATTTTAGAGGCCATTCAATACAATGCTCATAATTTAAACAAAAGCAGTTTAGGTAAAAAGAGATTAGAGTAATAAAGGAAATAACAGGACAGGGTAGATGGTAATGGAAACTGTACCTTAGAGGCACAAAATAGATTACAGGAAAAAAAAAATTGGAGGAACTTATTCAAGAACGATCAGGTACAAAATGATTACTAAAATAAAGCGAATTGGATGGACATTTTACATTTTTCTTGAATCTTCAACATAGAAATGCTACCAAAAATAATTCACAGAATTTACAGTCATCCATGATTCACCAAGTTATATTTTATTTTCAGTGTCCTCCCTTTCCACTGAATGATGATTTTAACTGTAAGGTTTTTATTTACTAATAATAATAATGTAAAATTAAACAAATGTACATAAATACCTGTGTGAAGGCCAACTTACAGAGGAGGAACTTCTTGAGGAAATTAAATATTTTCAGTCCGGGAAAAACACCTGGTATACCAGTAGAGGTACTGTACTGTATATCAGACCATTTTTGATGTCCCAAAAGATTAATTATTAGCATGTTTTAATTACTCCTATAAAAATAGTAGACTTTCAGGTACTTAACAAGAAGGTCTGAATTCATTACTACTGAAACAGGACCCAGGGGAAAAACTGGAGGCCTCTTACACTTCAATGTTGTGATGTGAAAAATCCTGGCGAAATGCGCAGCACATAGAATAAACAGATATTGTTTGTCCTGATCAGACAGGTTTTTTACATGGACAATATATTGGAGACAATATACAACAATTACCTGAAACAATTGAAGATTATGAATCATCAAAGATACCAGGCTTGATCTTCATAGCAGATTTCGAAAAGGCATTTGATAAATAATGACTAGAATGTATATATAAATATCTGGACTACTTTAATTAGAGTGAAGTTCTTAAACAATAGGTTAAAGTTCTGTACAGCAACCCCAGGGGTAAAATAGTAAATAATGGTTACTTCTCAGAAAGTATTGAGGTTTTAAGAGGAGTAAAACAAGGCTGTCCGTTGTCTAGATATTAAATTAGATCCAACAAGAACATCAAAGGGTTAGGAAAGTGTCAATTTGTGTCTCTAATTTGGATCCCTGTCTCATTGAAGATCTTGATCACTTTTCTAGCCTCTCTCGACTAAAACCTAATTATAAAAAGTGTACCATATTAGGTATTGGATCGTTAATAAGGACCTTTTTTCAATGTTTGCCTAAAATGACATACCCAAATCTAACTGCCTGTAGCTCAGGACCTGAAGCAAGGATATGCATAGTATTGATACCATTTGAAAGGAAAAACTTTGAAGTTTGTGGAAATGTGAAATGAATGTAGCACATTAGATCTGGTAAAAGATAATACAAAGAAAAAAACATACGTTTATTTATTATTTTTTTGTACTTTCATCTTTGAAATGCAAGAGAAGGGCCGTATTGTATTATTCCAGCACATCTGCAATTTAGATTTTGGCCACTAGATGGCAGCAGTGTATATGCAAAGTTTTAGACTGATTCAACGAACCATTGCATGTGTGCCTCATGTGCATATGTGCCTCATGTTCCTCATTGGTTTATTAATACATTTTCAAGTTCATAATTGTGCACTCTCCTCAAACAATAGGATGGTATTCTTTCACTGCAATAGCTACAGTAAATTGGACAGTGCAGTTAAATTAACAAGAATTGAAGCTTTCTGCCCATATCAGATATGTCAATTTTCTTGTTACTTATGAACTCATGCTAATCACATTAGCCTACGTTTGCTCAACCGTCTCACGGGGGTGGAGAGACAGAATCACAAGATAATTTATTCTGGTGTTGCCCCTATGTAGCTTGCTTCTAGTCACAGGTTCAGGAATGGTTGATAAAAAAAAATCACAACATTTACTTAAAATGAACCTTATAAATAGCAGTGTCGGGCGATTTGGAAAGCCATAGTAAATAAGTCAATCAATAAAAATAATACTCGTAGGACAGGTTTTCATCTTTATCTCATAGTCTGTGGATACTATGTGAATAGAAAGTTTCAAAAATCATATAAAACATCACAACACAATTGTAAAATATATCGCAGATGGGAACCAAACGAGGGTGATCTATGGTGATAGGTGGAATGGGCTGAGAGTGGCTGAGGGGGTCTATGGTGATAGGTGGGGTGGGCTGAGAGTGGCTGAGGGGTGGGATTGAGAGCATATGTTTGGTAATGTAATATTGTTATGTGATTGCTGTATACAAAAGTACCACATACGTAAAATGTATATGTCAAATGTACACTACCGTTCAAAAGTTTGGGTTCACTTAGAAATGTCCCTGCTTTTGAAAGAAAAGCAAATTTTTTTGCCCATTAAAATAACACCAAATTGATCAGAAATACAGTATAGACGTTGTTAATGTTGTAAATGACTATTGTAGCTGGAAACGGCAGATTTTTTATGGAATATCTACTGGGCGTACAAAGGCCCATTATCAGCATCCATCACTCCTGTGTTCCAGTGGCACATTTTGTTAGCTAATCCAAGTTTATCATTTTAAAAGGCTAATTGATCATTAGCAATTATGTTAGCACAGCTGAAAACTGTTGATCTGATTAAAGAAGCAATAAGACTGGCCTTCTTTAGACTAGTTGAGTATCTGGAGCATCAGCATTTGTGGGTTAGATTGCAGGCTCAAAAGGGCCGGAAAGAACTTTCTTCTGAAACTCGTCAGTCTATTCTTGTTCTAAGAAAATAAGGCTTTTCCATGTGAGAAATTGCCAAGAAACTGAAGATCTTGTACAACGCTGTGTACTACTCCCTTCACAGAACAGCACAAACTGGCTCTAACCAGAATAGAAAGAGCAGTGGGAGGCCCAGGTGCACAACTGAGCAAGAGGACAAGTACATTAGAGTGTCTAGTTTGAGAAATGCTGGCCTTCTAGGCAGACTTGCAAAGAAAAAGACATATATCAGACTGGCTAAGAAAAATAAAAGATTTAGATGGGCAAAATAACACTGGACTCTGGACAGAGGATCTCTGCCTTGAAGGCCAGAATCCCGGAGTCGCCTCTTCACTGTTGACATTGAGACTGGTGTTTTGTGGGTACTATTTAATGAAGCTGACAGCTGAGGACTTGTGAGGTGTCTGTTTCTCAAACTAGACACTCTAATGTACTTGTGCTTTTCTTTCAAAAACAAGGACATCTCTAAGTGAACTTAGAACTTTTGAACGGTAGTGTATGTCTATGTAGCGGAAAAGCTGTAAAAACAAAAAAATATTTGTGTCCTCCGAAAAGGGGTGGTGGTGAATGGGTTAAAAATTGTTTTTGTAATAATAATTTTAAAAAAGACGATGCCACCGGGCCTAGGGCCAACTCGTTCAAACAAAGCTCAAAGGTCATTTTGCAAGCGAACAGCTGTGTCATTGATGTTAAGGTGCAGTAAAGTATGTATGTTTGTACCTTTGCACCCTCAGTGTGGTTGCAATACAACCTGTATTTAGAAAACTGAGGTATACTCAATGACTTTATTGGCCATGTCTGATTATCCAGTCTGAGTATTAAAAAGGACTATGAGGCATTGAAGGTCACGGAAGCCAGAAACATGCTAAATAAATTTTAACATGTTGCATCACATCTTTCAACCATTCAAAATGGTTCTTTCTTTCTCTTTTCCCCCTCGCTGTCTCTCCCTTCAAAGTCCATATAATCGCTTACGTGTGAAAGAAAATGTCCGCTCATCTTCTGAGATACAGAAAAAGTAGGCTATACTTCAAATTAAATGTATAATATCAGACTGTGATTTATTTATGTATAACTATTGCTCCCGAAAACATGTGCAACACAATTCATTTAGTTTGTGTCACAGAAAAGAGTTCGGTCTACTTATACAACATGTTTATTACAATAACGCCAGGTACTGGACAATAGTCTAATGCAAGCTGTAATCTACCACTTTATCCCACTTTCACATTGCTTCAGTCAACGCAAAAATAAAATTAACATGATTATAATATCACTGATAATTGGTTTTACATTTGAGATAAGGTGACAGGAAATGACATGTGAGATGTTAAAGTGACATTCACAGTTTTAAAGGAAATCTGATGGATTTAAACTCTGACAGTCTCTGACAGATATCTAAATTAATCTGAGGTATTACAAGTCATTCACATCCGCTTAAGCTATAGGACGAGTGGAAGCAATGTAATAAACAGACAGGGTTTCAAGGTGTGACAACTTTGTACAAAGTCACAATCCCAATTATAGAGGCTTCTGTCAAAAACAATACACCTACAACAAGGGTGTTAGACAATAATGGACTACCTACAGAACACACACGTAGGTACCTACGGACGCAGGAAAACACACACACACACACACACACACACACACAAAAACAAAGCATGTAATTGGAGGGTTTGGGGGAATTACAATGTCATAAAAGCAATGGTTTTTCTGCATAAAATAGCAATCATTCTGCATAATTTCACATGATGAGAATCTCCTCCCGAGGCAGTAAGTATCTTAGGATGCAAATGAGCTGATCCAACCACGAATAGTAGAATTCAGACGATATCAATTACTTCTTCAATGTTTGCTTTTTAAGGCTTTTCACTCGTTTGGCTTTTAAGTTACTTCACTGTGCACTCTATGGGGGTTGTCTAACTTATTTGATACTTTGGGGAGGGTAGTGTGTTTTTTCCTAGGTTTACATACACCCTTTTGGAGGAGGTTTTACTATATAATTTCTTCCATCCTAGCCAAATGTCCTCTTCTGCTTGCATGTGCCTCCTCTAGATCAAGGTGTTTTGGTACCTCACTTGTGCACTACGCTTTTCCTCATGCCTACTTTTATTATACACTGGGTGGTTTGAACCCTGAATGCTGATTGGCTGACAGCCGTGTTATATCAGACCATATACCACAGGTATAATAAAAACATTTGTTTTTCCCTGCTCTAATTACGTTGGTAACCAGTTTATAATAGCAATGAGGCACCTTGTGGGTTTGTGGTATATGGCCAATATACCACGGCTAAGGGCTGTGTCCAGGCAGTCTGCTTTGCGTCGTGCATAAGAACAGCCCTTAGCCGTGGTATATTGGTCATATATGACACCCTCTCGGGCCTTATTGCTTAAATATCCCACGGGTGAGTATAGTCTACCAGTCTAACTGTCTATCTTTCCAACTATCCACCATTCATATTGACAATAGTGGTAGGTGGATCGTTTGTCCAGATCTGCAATAGGCTAACTAGCATCATACCACACATAAAATCATTAAAAGCTGCACCCATGTTCAATATAACCGGAGAGGCCACTTTTTTGGGTCAGTTCAAAAAGCTCCCCTATTGATCTTGTTTAAGGACAATACAATTATCTAGACTAGCCTGACATGAATAATTGCATTATTGTTTTCAAATGAGTACCAAATTCTACTCTAGGCAGTGAAAATGTTACTTGAAAAACGGCACAAAATGACTGAGCATGTCAGTCTGGCTGCATTTTAAGTTCTGATACTGAGATGAGCTGTCTGTTGCGGATATCATTCTCCTAAGTCACCCTATAATAATGTGGCCACATACAGTATGCTTCCAGCAGGTCCAGTTATTCAGGAAAGTTTAAAGGGAAAATCCACAAACAAATATCTTAAATAACTAATAAGATGCGTGATTCTGTGTTGATCATATAAGAGGCAATACAATTACAATTCATGACAGGTTAATTAAAGTAATTATCTCCCAGTGATAGGATATCAATTTCCCAAGCCATAGTTATCAATTACCATGTGATGCAGGGAACCAAAAACTTACCTCCTTTCACCACATACTGTAGCACCTTAACCTGAGTTTGTCACAACACTCTGCTGATGATGGGCTCCAGAGTGGCGCAGATGTATAAGGCACTGCATCTCAGTGCTAGGCATAACTACAGACCCTGGTTCGATCCTGGGCTGTATCACAACTGGCTGTGATCGGGAGTCCCATTGGGTAGGGCAGTGCACAATTGTCCCACCGTTGTCGGTGTTAGAGGCCTTAATTGCAAAATAAGAATTTGTTCTTAAATGACTTGCCTAGTTAAATAAAGATTAAAAAAATGTGTCATAGCAACAGTCTCCATTGCTCTATCCAGATCAGCCATAGATGACAGATAATCCCTGCCTTTCAAGCTGTCAGCTCTTGATTTGTTAAGCCTTGTTACCTGTCAGCCACTGCTGAAAAAGCGGTAGAGAGAGAATTGTTTTCACTAGGTAACGCCCCAGAAATGGAAGAGCATAACATTGTATTGCACTGCAGGAGCTAGGAACAAAAGCATTTTGCTGCACCTGCTTTAACATCTGCTAATCTTTGTACGCAAAAAAATTTACTTTGATTGGAACATATCGTATTTTACTTGACTTTTGCCACAATGGCCGTCTGAGGCACATCTTTCACTGCCCCCTCTGGCCTGTCCATGGTCTATCCTCCTCGCTCTCCGCGACTAATCTAATGCTCACAAAGAATCCCAGCTAAAGTTCACACTGCAAATCCTCTTTCAATATGTGAATCTCTTTGATGTTATATGCAAAGAGCCCTGCTTTATCTGGCACATGCATGCTCCATCACAGCCAGGCTGAGCTCTTTCCTTTTAGTGATCATCCCTGACTCGCACATCCACACTGACAGCTCAGTATGGGCTCATGTATTACCCCAGGAACCACCCAGACACTGTCAAACTTGAACAAAAGCAAAGCCCACAAAAATGAGACATGCATGGCCTAATTAACATCTAACGCCTTCAGCTCATGTCCTTTCCTATAGTGAGCTTGTGGCAACATTGTAGTTCTGTGCCTTTAATCTCCATGTACATTTTATATGTGAAAGCTGCAGAGGACTTTCTACAGTAGCTAGGACACCACCTCTCTGTGGAACTTCTGGGCAGGATCATCCTGCTACGGAAGCTTCTCTTAGGGGCAATTCACATTTACACACTGTAACAACATAGACTGAAGACATAGGGCCATTTAAAGGTACAGTAGTCATTAGGACAGGTGAGAGAGGACGTTTGACTCCACAACAGATTGCCGGCCTATTCCTCAGTCAGCAAACATCCATAGAAGACATCAAACATTAACTGCTTTGTAACTGTGGGATCATGAGTCACTAGGTCTCCATTGTTCTGCTGCTCTGCTTCCATTGATCCATTTATCTTCTGAGGTAGAGATCTAGATTTAGCAGAAGAGAGATAGTGTCAGACTGGGGGCACTATCTATGTACACACCTCCATCTGTCTTTGTGCAAGATGGATGAAGTAAAAAAAGAAGCCAAGAGAGAGCAGTGAATATAAACTTGTGCTGAAGTGAGCGCGAAAAGTGAGAGAGAGACGCCCGGGACATGCAGGGGTGTGAATAATGAGGAGGATAGCAGCGCTAAGATCCCTCCAATCCCTCGGAAACACCGTTAACAACGTGTCGCTCTTCCCCATGGGATGTGTATGATACAAGTCCTCGCTATCTTAAGCCGCCCATGTGCAGGGATCCTGCAAAGCAATTTGGCTGGGGGTCATTAAGTCACACCAAACTGTCAGCGATTGTCCATCTATTTCCCCATGTACTCTCTGTAGAAAACTAGGAGCCTGGGTTGGCGTTTCTTTATCCTCTCTCGTTGCCAAGGCTTTATCATGCACGGAAAAACTGGCATATTAATTGAGCTATTACAGTGAGGTATTGCTTGCTTGTTAGGCAGAACAATAACCTGCAGGAGCGCTAGCCTTAAGAAGAATAAAAACGGTTTTCTCTTTTTGTGCTTATGGAGACAAATCCCAGTAGGGGTATGGGTGGGAGATATCCTACTTTAATGGAGCACACTGGGCTCCGATTAGGACTATTGATCCCCGCAACAACATGTTCTGCTGTTCAACTGTTCAGCATTGCAGAGCCAGAAAGAAAATGGCAACCCACTCTGACATCAATTCATGGTGCACTGAGAACAGCAAAAGCATAGGGGAAGGATATTATGGAGGAGATGGGCCTGAGATAACAGCTTTGTTTGGACTGAGATAACAGCCTGGTTGGATCTGAGACAGACAGCCTGGTTGGGCCTGAGATAACAGCCTTGGAGAGCGGGCAGGTGTATTCTTTATGTACTTTTTAAATGTTTTACTTGTGCAAAACCTCCCCTAACCCGGATGACGCTGGGCCAATTGTTCGCCGCCTCATTGGTCTCTCGGTCACGACGTTGGGCTTTTTCACAGGAACTGTCAAGTAACATGTCTAAATGGGAACCAAGCACAGGAGTTTGAACATGTCCACAGAAAAGACAAAACAAAACAGAGAAACAGTTTTCATTTATCCATTTTCACGTTGTGTCTTTGTACAGTAGCTTGTTGGGAAGGCACAGCACAACCAAGACAGCATGACAGCAGTGTTCTGTCTCGGAGAAGATGGCCTTCCCACAGGGAGAATTGTTTTGTGTGCTTTCTCTCTCGCTCTCGCCTATTCACCCTTTAGCATGTCTTCTTATTGAAGGGCAACGCATACAGGGAGAAAAATAACCGAGCAAAATTGTTAGGAGAGGTGTAGTTGTTAAATTGACCGCTCCTCCTCAAGAAACACAGATCGAACACACACAACCCTTAATGTCAAGCAGAAACCACCTGTTTTAGAAACATAATTAGCAACAGATTGGTTGATGAATAGATGAGCATGCAAACCAGAATGGCGAGGAAATAAACGCATGATTCCAAAAGCAATGTCCTACTATGACCCAGGATATGCCCGAGTGACAGTGTATCATGGCACTCCCGAGAAGTCAGTGGTGTCTAACATTAATCTAGCACTTAAAACATCATTCATAATCAGAAGTTAGCTATACGCTTTTGCATTTAAACAGTTTGGCTGAAGGCAAACGCCTCTGTTGCCTTTGCCGATCAAGGCATACGACATCCCAAGGTACTGTAATGCCCCATTCTCTGAGCTATTCGTGTACTTTTCAAGCATTTAGAGATGCATGTGATTCCAGCGAAGTAACACAGAGGAGTGTACAACATGGAATTATTACAGCATCACATACAAATAGTAAAAACAAAGCCCTTGTGCCCACGTCATTCGTTTCAAATGTCTTGAGGTTTGGATAACTATTCATGGATCACATGTTTCTCGTCCCTCTGGTTAGATGTATAAATGGCACTAATGTGCATAACACTGCACCTCTAGCAAGAAATGTCCATATCGAAAACCACAGCAACACACAAATAAATATCCAGTAGTGGTGAAATAAATTGCAAGCAGTGTCCATTGAGCAAATTCTATTGTGTATGTTACAATGCAATACCCCTAATCTCCATAGTAACCAACAGAGCACACAACTCAAGGGCTTCTTGTCCTTGAAAGCACTAACTATTTTCCATTTAGTACCTTGCCAGTGTGAATATCACATTTGAGAAATGACAGGCACACACAATGTCCCTGTGTGTTTTAGCCCGTACTAATGCAGGTCAACTTCTCTTCCATAATTGCAGGCTAAAATCAACCGCATGTTTCAAACCCATAAGTCATGAGGTCTTGCGCGTTTATGGCACACCCGTGAACAGGACACTCGCATATGCTGATTTGTTCATGATGTGCACTGCGCCGTAAAAGGCTTCATTCACTCACCTCGCTCGAATTGTCCATTTCACCATAATGACATTGACAAACAAAACAACAGTGGAATAAAATGGAATTACAGCTGGGGGCTTAGATCTTCTCTTTGCTTCTCTCAACTTTCCATCACCCCACCTCTCTCCCCCTGGTGTCTACTATCCTGCAATATTTAAGGTGGACAATTTCAGGAGGTTATGCAAACGAAAAGCTGGGGTTGAATGCAAGTCAATCTTGATAGTAAGGTCATTTATCACACTATTGATCTTCAGCGCTTGCGGATTTGGCACGGAGTGGGTGTGGTGTGTGCCTGTGTTTGTGTTGCTCTGGTTATTTTCATAGAACGCAGCTTTTCATCCAAGGAGACACTATGCGTCAGCTTTATCCGGCAGTCTCATTTTAGCCTCCATAATACCGGCAAAACCACCGTTGGCAAATGTCTATGTACCAATCGATACAATGCAGAATGCATTCAAAATCAACTCAGCACAGCTGTAAGCGTGGCGACATCGATACATTTTCATGCTCGGACAATAAGAATGCTAAAGACTGATTGAGATTGGCTTTGCCAGACGAAGCGCACTGTATCCATTTTGTGAACAATGTGTTTTTGTTGCCCATGTCAGAAGCAAACCACAGTACAGTGGGTATTACAGTTTGATGGTACTTTGATCATCACCGTCCTTTACTTTTCAGACTTTTCCTCTTCCCGGAGACAAAGGATGTATTTTTAGATGGAGGGATCGAATGGAGAAACATGCAGGCATCCACAATGGCGCTGAATGATTTAAGGGCTTGAAGGTGTGCTCTTCCTCCTCTGACCTTTGGAGTGTGCATGCTATGGGACTTAAAGTAAACACTGCTCCAGTTCACTGGTGCTCAAACAGAAGATAACACTCCACATGCAACCTAACACGCACCTTTCCCATCTCTGTCCTCAGCAGGTCAATTTTCAAAAGTCACATGGACTCGTGGCCAAAAGTTTTGTGAATGACAAAAATATTAATTTTCACAAAGTCTGCTGCCTCGGTTTGTATGATGTCAATTTGCATATGCCCCAGAATGTTATGAAGAGTGATCAGATGAATTGCAATTAATTGCAAAGTCCCTCTTTGCCATGCAAATTAACTGAATCCCCCCCTGCAAAGTTCCACTGCACTTCAGCCCTGCCACAAAAGGACCAGCTGACATCATGTAGTGATTCTCTCATTAACACAGGTGTGAGTGTTGACGAGGACAAGGCTGGAGATCACTCTGTCATGCTTATTGAGTTCGAATAACAGACTGGAAGATTCAAAAGGAGGGTGGTGCTTGGAATCATTGTTCTTCCTCTGTCATCCATGGTTATCTGCAAGAAAACATGTGCCGTCATCATTGCTTTGCACAAAAAGGGCTTCACAGGCAAGGATATTGCTGCCAGGAAGATTGCACGTAAATCAACCATTTATCGGATCATCAAGAACTTCAAGGAGAGCGGATCAATTGTTGTGAAGAAGGCTTCAAGGCGCTCAAGAAAGTCCAGCAAGCGCCAGGACCGTCTCCTAAAGTTGATTCAGCTGCGGGATCAGGGCACCACCAGTACAGAGCTTGCTCAGGAATGGCAGCAGGCAGGTGTGAGTGCATCTGCACGTACAGTGAGGCGAAGACTTTTGGAGGATGGCCTGGTGTCATGAAGGGCAGCAAAGAAGCCACTTTTCTCCAGGAAAAACATCAGGGAAAGACTGATATTCTGCAAAAGGTACAGGGATTGGACTGCTGAGGACTGGGGTAAAGTCATTTTCTCTGATGAATCCCCTTTCCGATTGTTTGGGGCATCCAGATAAAAAGCTACTCCGGAGAAGACAAGGTGAGCGCTACCATCAGTCCTGTGTCATGCCAACAGTAAAGCATCCTCAGACCATTCATGCGTGGGATTGGGCTCACTCACAATCATGCATAAGAACACAGCCATGAATAAAGAATGGTACCAAAACATCCTCAGAGAGCAACTTCTCCCAACCGTCCAGGAACAGTTTGGTGACGAACAATGCCTTTTCCAGCATGATGGAGCACCTTGCCATACGGCAAACGTGATAACTAAGTGGCTCGGGGGAACAAAACATCGATATTTTGGGTCCATGGGCAGGAAACTCCCCAGACCTTAATCCCATTGAGAACTTGTGGTCAATCCTCAAGAGGCGCGTGGACAAACAAAACCCCACAAATTCTGACAAACTCCAAGCGTTGATTATGCAAGAATGGGCTGCCATCAAGTCAGGATGTGGCCTAGAAGTTAATTGACAGCATGCCAGGGCGGATTGCAGAGGTCTTGAAAAAGAAGGGTCAACATTGCAAATATTGACTCTTTGCATCAACTTCATGTAATTGTCAATAAAAGCCTTTGACACTTATGAAATGCTTTTAATTATACTTCAATATTCCATAGTAACATCTGACAAAAATATCTTGTGAAAATTAATATTTGTGTCATTCTCAAAACTTTTGGCCACGACTGCACTTCCACTATACAGGGTAGCTTTTTTAACTGAGTCTTAATTGAGTTTCCATTAAGCATGAAGTAATCTATAGCAGGCTGTGTGGTGAGGGCGTTCCTATAGAGTGCGCCTGCTACAGAATCTCAGATGGGCCACACAAAGCTCAAGCTAACACACAGGGGCTTGGGCAGGGAAAACTATTTAACTGCACCCATCCGGCAGGCTTCATTGTGCATCGATGCTTGGAGGCAGGGCTATAAACAGATTAAAGTAGAATAGTACTCTGAAGGGTGCTAAGTAAAGCCCATTAAAACTGAAATGGTTTCTGTGCAGCAGCTCATACAAATTGCAGCAGGGGAAACAAGCCACTCTCTTTTGTGAGAGGATCAAATCCTCTGTTTGCTTGCTTTGTAACAGATCTAAAAGAATGTTGTCTTTACCGTGAGAGCCTAAAGCTGTCATGTCCCTTCCACATTTCTGACGAGAAAACTGTGTCTCCATTGAGAAATAAACTGTGGGATTATCCTATCCTAACCTGATAAAAGTAGCACAAATAGTGACCTAGGGTAATTAGGATAGCTCCAAATGCCACTCAAACAGCACACAGGCATTTATGGACAAATTGTGTTATTAAAGTTACATTGGTGGAATCAACTCAATTGATAAAATTGAGAAGTTTTTGTGTGTTTACATGAGCATTTTTACAAGGTGTACATTGCATTCGGAAAACATTCAGACCCCTTGACTTTTTACACATTTTGTTACGTTACAGCTTTAAAAAAAAATGTTTTCTTTCCATCATTAATATACACACAATACCCCATAATGACAAAGCAAAAACAGGTTTGCAGAAATTTTCATGTATGAACGTATGAATGTATGAAAATGTATGAAAACCCCCCAGAAATATCACATTTACAAAAGTATTCAGACATGTGACTCAGTACTTTGTTGAAGCACCTTTGTCAGCGATTACAGCCTCAAGTCTTCTTGGGTATGACACTAGAAGCTTGGCACACCTGTGTTTGGGGAGTTTCTCCCATATTTCTCTGCAGATCCTCTCAAGCTCTGTCAGGTTGGATGGGGTGTGTCGCTGCACAGCTATTTTTAGGTCTCTCCAGAGATGTTGAATTGGGTTCAAGTCCGGGCTCTGGCTGGGCCACTCAAGGACAATCAGAGACTTTTCTCGAAGCCACTCCTGCATTGTCTTTGCTGTGTACTTAGGGTCTTTGTCCTGTTGGAAGGTGAACCTTCTCCTCAGTCAGAGGTCCTGGGTGCTCTGAAGCAGGTTTTCATCAAGGATCTCTCTGTACTTTGCTCCGTTCATCTTTCCCTTGATCCTAACTAGTCTCCCAGTCCCTACAGCTGAAAAACATTCCCACAGCACGATGATGCCACCACAATGTTTCACCATAGGGATGGTGCCAGGTTTCCTCCAGAAGTGACACTTGGCATTCAGGCCAAAGAGTTCATTCTTGGTTTCATCAGACCAGAAAATCTTGTTTCTCATGGTCTGAGAGTCCAAGTGGGCTGTCATGTGCCTTTTACTGAGGAATGGCTTCCGTCTGGCCACTCTACCATAAAGACCTGATTGATGGAGTGCTGCAGTGATTGTTGTCTTTCTGGGAGTTTCTCTCATCTCCACAGAGGAACTCTGGAGCTCTCTCAGAGTGACCATCTTGGTCTCCTCCCTGATCAAGGCCCTTCTCCCCGATTGCTCAGTTTGGGCATTTTAGAAGAAGGCTGTAACATAACAAAATATGTAAAAAGTCAAGGGGTCAGAATGCCTTCTGAATGCACTGTATATGCTAATATACATTGTTTATCTTATATAATACATAGGTCTTGATCAGTGTATGCAATGAGATTATTTATAATGTGAGAGTGCTGATCTCTGAATCTGTTTCACTTCTCTAACAGAGATGCAACATTTTTCCTACATTATGCTAGCATCTTATGCGTGTGACAGGGCACTGTGTGTTCTTCTGGCCTGTGCGGTGTTGAAGCTCTCCTATGTGACCCTAAAGGTTGTTTTTCTTCTCAATAAGCCCTTACTGTTACATCATCGCTGACACCAGAATAACTCTTAGTTTCTATTGTGTGCCGCTTTTAATTGGCTTTTAAATGGCGAGTACTGGAGAGACACATAAAGGCACTAAAGCGTCCCGGCCCTGTTATTTTAAGATGCACGTCGTAACAAGGAAGGCAGTTACACGCGGATAATCCAAACTGACTACAGCACGTTTGACCTTAACAATGAAGTTTCAACTGGTAAAGTGTCCTGGCTTGCCAGCAGCTCCTCAGACAGTGTCTGTCAGCGCTGACCCAAGTTTTAATTAATGGGCTCACTGTAAAGGCATTACTCAGGCTTTGGGCAGACATGACTAAGGGAAATCCAACAGACAATCTCTTTCACAAAATGGACCATTGTACTGTATGTCTCTAACCCTAACCATGCTTTGTGACATACATGTACTGTATAAATAATAGGCTATTATTGTGATATATAGAAGTACAGTATGTTCCCACAAGAGACATACAAACTTAAGTGTCTGTCGAAGGTGAAAAAACAATGGTTAAATGTAATTGTTTTGATAATCCAATGAGATCATGTAAGGGGGTACGTAACTGGTGGCAATAAAGTCAGACTCAGGAGAGCAGAACTAGGTAATAGACGGAGCAGTTCAATATCAAAACCAACGGCCTAAAGAAAGAACCAACATGGGTACAAAACCCGACGGACACCAGTAAACATGTGCACAAGCACTTACAACAAACAATTCCACACAAAGACATGGGGGGAACAGAGGGTTAAATACACAACACTTAATAAGGGAAATGAGAACAGGTGTGTAGGAAAACAAGACAAAACAAATGGAAAATGAAAAGTGGATCGACGATGGCTAGAAGATCGGTGACGCCGACTGCCGAACGCCGCCTGAACAAGGAGAAGAACCGACTTCGGTGGAAGTCATGACAGATCATGTTGGTTTACACCACATAAGGATAAATAACAAATACAGACACTATGACTACCACTACCACTACCTTCACCACAACTACTACAATAGTTAATACAAAAGGCTACCGAGAACAGTGCATTCACGTATTAGTCTCTTTCATATAACTCTTCCGCTTTAAAGGGTGTAATTTTGTTATTCGACACCCATGTGTAACATCCATCTGGGTGATGTATGGGTCCTATTCAGCACCAAACTGCCCTTCACACGCCAATGCCTGTTGTGGAAAGACGAAGTCTATTAAATGTTGAAGAGATGTCCTCTCTTTCAACTGCATGTCTTGATGTCTGTCACAATCCTGCTACACAAAGTTGTTCCATTCGTAACCTCTATAACAATAAGGCAAATGCAGGCACACGCGGTTGGGAAAGTAATATAAATGATATAATCTTGATGTTATATCCTGTGAAGGGTCATATGTTTTGTGGCAATTAGTTGACAATGTCCATTGTCTCCAATCGTAGAACCCAATTTTTATGCTTTTTTTCTTCCTTTTTTACAATTAGAGATAGCATCATGCTTACAACCAGAAAATAAAGGAGATAAGAATTTAACCAACAAGACAAAATGGCTCAAAATATAGAATGCTACAAATTAATTACCTGGAAACCAACTGCTGGCCACCGGAGACAGATAACCCATGATTCTTTGACTGTTTTCTAACTATCAGGACATAACCGTCACTGTCACTGTCACAATATCATTTAACCAGTTTAAGTCATTTGTAAAATGTCAGTTCTCATTAAGAGCTGTTTGTAATTCCCCATGCCATGAACATCTGTGTTAATGACACAGTCAAAGGCAACTGCAAGTGGGGACCCACCCCTGAACACAAGGGTACTCTCCAGGCCTTGCCTCCTTTCATTACCTTTCATTACAGTCAAACTGAGGTCACAGCCTGGTCCATGGCCAAATTCTATGATTCCTCCACACAAATACTTGTGTCAAACAATCATTTGCGCCACGGTTAATGTGGCTCCCAAGTTTTCCCCCTCATCTAAATAACTACAATTTGCGGCTTCTCTGGTCTTGTGCGTGACACCTTTTAATCTGCAACTCATCCTAATGGTTCCTAATTCCTCAGAATGAAGGCTAGTCTCCCTGGCTGAGAATAGAAAATGAAAGGCTGCCTATTCATTCCATCTATTTTTAAACCCTCACAGAGGTGATACTGGAGTTGGTGTGCATGCAACCTTTGTCTGCTAGGCCTAGTAGCTCCCCCCTGCTCAGGCTTGAGGAGGGTTAGGTATAAATTAAGGAAGGGGAAATGACATGGAGAACAGGAGCACAGGGTGGAACTGGCAGGGCTTATCGGGGCCTATCAGCCATGTAAATGTCCCCTCATAAATGATGAAAGATGTATTATCACACAAATGGAAAGGGTGACAGTGATGGAAAGAAATGGGTTCTGTCAAAGGTATTTCTTCAGCATGGCCTGGCAATTATCCAACAATAATGAATTACTATTCCAACAGACTAAAACTCCAGACCCCTTCACTCACATGCACATGCTTCAATTCATCCGGGCATGGACTCTACAAGGTGTCGAAAGTGTTCCACAGGGATGCTGGCCCATGTTGGCTCCTATGCTTCCCACAGTTGGGTCAAGCTGGCTGGATGACCTTTAGGTGTTGGACCATTCTTGATACACATGGGAAACTGTTGAGCATGAAAAACACAGCAAGCATTGCAGTTCTTGATAGAAACCGTTGCTCCTGGCACCTACTACCATACCTCTTTCAAAGGCACTTACAATTTGTGTCTTACCCATTCTACTTCTGAATGGCACACATGCACAATCCATGTCTCAATTGTCTCAAGGCTTAAAAATCCTTCTTTAGCCTGTCTCCTCCCCCTTATCTACATGTGCACAAGCACTTACAACAAACAATTCCACACAAAGACATGGGGGGAACAGAGGGTTAAATACACAACGCTTAATGAGGGAAATGAGAACCAGGTGTGTAGGAAAACAAGACAAAACAAATGGAAAATGAAAAGTGGATCGACGATGGCTAGAAGATCGGTGACGCCGACCGCCGAACGCCGCCTGAACAAGGAGAGGAACCGTCGTGACAGATCATGTTGGTTTACGCCACATAAGGGTAAATAACAAATACAGACACTATGACTACCACTACCACTACCTTCACCACAACTACTACAATAGTTAATACAAAAGGCTCCCGAGTACAGTGCATTCACGTATTAGTCTCTTTCATATAACTCTTCCGTTTTAAAGGGTGTAAGATTGAGATGCCCTCAATCTCACACAAATCATCAAGGAACCCACCAGGTACAATCCTAAATCTGTAAACAAGGGCACCCTCATAGACGTCATCCTGACCAACTGGCCCTCCAAATACACCTCCGCTGTCTTCAACCAGGATCTCAGCGATCACTGCCTCATTGCCTGTATCCGCTACGGAGCCGCAGTCAAACGACCACCCCTCATCACTGTCAAACGCTCCCTAAAACACTTCTGTGAGCAGGCCTTTCTAATCGACCTGGCCCGGGTATTCTGGAAGGACATTGACCTCATCCCGTCAGTTGAGGATGCCTGGTCATTCTTTAAAAGTAACTTCCTCACCATTTTAGATAAGCATGCTCCGTTAAAAAAATGCAGAACTAAGAACAGATATAGCCCTTAGTTCACTCCAGACCTGACTGCCCTCGACCAGCACAAAAACATCCTGTGGCGGACTGCAATAGCATCGAATAGTCCCCGCGATATGCAACTGTTCAGGGAAGTCAGGAACCAATACACGCAGTCAGTCAGGAAAGCTAAGGCCAGATTCTTCAGGCAAAAATTTGCATCCTGTAGCTCCAACTCCAAAACGTTCTGGGACACTGTGAAGTCCATGGAGAACAAAAGCACCTACTCCCAGCTGCCCACTGCACTGAGGCTAGGTAACACGGTCACCACCGATAAATCCATGATTATCGAAAACTTCAACAAGCATTTCTCAACGGCTGGCCATCCGCCTGGCTACTCCAACCTCGGCCAACAGCTCCACCCCCCCCCCCCCCCCCCCCCCCCGCAGCTACTCGCCCAAGCCTCTCCAGGTTCTCCTTTACCCAAATCCAGATAGCAGATGTTCTGAAAGAGCTGAAAAACCTGGACCCGTACAAATCAGCTGGGCTTGACAATCTGGACCCTCTATTTCTGAAACTATCCGCCGCCATTGTCGCAACCCCTATTACCAGCCTGTTCAACCTCTCTTTCATATCGTCTGAGATCCCCAAGGATTGGAAAGCTGCCGCAGTCATCCCCCTCTTCAAAGGGGGAGACACCCTGGACCCAAACTGTTACAGACCTATATCCAGCCTGCCCTGCCTATCTAAGGTCTTCGAAAGCCAAGTCAACAAACAGGTCACTGACCATCTCGAATGGTACCTTCTCCGCTGTGCAATCTGGTTTCCGAGCCGGTCACGGGTGCACCTCAGCCACGCTCAAGGTACTAAACGATATCATAACCGCCATCGATAAAAGACAGTACTGTGCAGCCGTCTTCATCAAACTTCATCAACCTGGCCAAAGCTTTCGACTCAGACTCAGTAGCCTCGTTTTTTCTGATGACTGCCTTGCCTGGTTCACCAACTACTTTGCAGACAGAGTTCAGTGTGTCAAAACGGAGGGCATGCTGTCCGGTCCTCTGGCAGTCTCTATGGGGGTGCCATAGGGTTCAATTCTCGGGCCGACTCTTTTCTCTGTATATATCAATGATGTTGCTCTTGCTGCGGGAGATTCCCTGATCCACCTCTACGCAGACGACACCATTCTATATACTTCCGGCCCGTCCTTGGACACTGTGCTATCTAACCTCCAAACAAGCTTCAATGAACATACAACACTCCTCCCGTGGCCTCAAACTGCTCTTAAACGCTAGTAAAACCAAATGCATGCTTTTCAACCGTTCGCTGCCAGCACCCGCACGCCTGACTAGCATCACCACCCTGGAATGTTCCGACCTTGAATATGTGGACATCTATAAGTACCTAGGTGTCTGGCTAGAATGTAAACTCTCCTTCCAGACTCATATCAAACATCTCCAATCGAATATCAAATCTAGAGTCGACTTTCTATTCCGCAACAAAGCCTCCTTCACTCACGCCGCCAAACTTACCCTAGTAAAACTGACTATCCTACCGATCCTCGACTTCGGCGATGTCATCTACAAAATTGCTTCCAACACTCTACTCAGCAAACTGGATGCAGTTTATCACAGTGCCATCCGTTTTGTCACTAAAGCACCTTATACCACCCACCACTGCGACCTGTATGCTCTAGTCGGCTGGCCCTCGCTACATATTCGTCGCCAGACCCACTGGCTCCAGGTCATCTACAAGTCCATGCTAGGTAAAGCTCCGCCTTATCTCAGTTCACTGGTCACGATGGCAACACCCACCCGTAGCACGCGCTCCAGCAGGTGTATCTCACTGATCATCCCTAAAGCCAACACCTCATTTGGCCGCCTTTCCTTCCAGTTCTCTGCTGCCTGTGACTGGAACGAATTGCAAAAATCACTGAAGTTGGAGACTTTTATCTCCCTCACCAACTTCAAACATCTGCTATCTGAGCAGCTAACCGATCGCTGCAGCTGTACATAGTCTATCGGTAAATAGCCCACCCATTTTTACCTACCTCATCCCCATACTGTTTTTATTTATTTACTTTTCTGCTCTTTTGCACTACAATATCTCTACCTGTACATGACCATCTGATAATTTATCACTCCAGTGTTAATCTGCAAAATTGTAATTATTCGCCTACCTCCTCATGCCTTTTGCACACAATGTATATAGACTCCCTTTTTTTTCTACTGTGTTATTGACTTGTTAATTGTTTACTCCATGTGTAACTCTGTGTTGTCTGTTCACACTGCTATGCTTTATCTTGGCCAGGTCGCAGTTGCAAATGAGAACTTGTTCGCAACTAGCCTACCTGGTTAAATAAAGGTGAAATAAAATAAAATAAATAAATAAATCTACACTGATTTAACAAGTGACATCAATAAGGGATCATTGCTTTCAACTGGATTCACCTGGTCAGTCTGTGGTCATGTAAAGAGCTGTTGTTAATGTTTTGAATACTCAGTGTACATCATGTGCACGTCATACTGTATGCAGGAGTTGTGGATCACATCTGACCGTTTTTCTAAAAGCCAGGCAATAATGGCCAGGCAATTCCAACGTGGAATCAGAATGTGGTCTGAATGGCTGAATGGCATTCCAGGGCCCATTTCATCTTATTTTATGACATAGAAAATGGATCTGCGTTATTTATAGTGTTTGCTTGAATACGAACAGCCCAACGCTTTAATAAGGTCCATTGTCTGTTATAGGATGCGTGAAATAATTATTAATTTAAAGGTAAACTTTGCCAGGGTGTGAGGTTTAGAAGGGTGAGAGAAATCCAAGTCATCCAAGGGCATATTGTGTTACAGTGTGTTACAGTAGTAGGTTTTTAAAAGGATCACTCCAGGCTAGGGCCCATAATCTTTAAGAGTTTGATGATAATCCAATTCTGGCCTGAAGTAATTGGTGTCAAATATTTCTTGAGATGGTTGTCTTGTTTGGTCATGTATTAACACTGGGTGACAACATGTCACAACAGAGTGTCAAATTCAGACATGAAGCCCAAGGATGCAATCACTGTCTTACACACTAAAGTACAATAGCCTTGGTGATATGAGAAACAGCACATACAAGACAAATGCTGTGCTTCTTCACTACTGAACAATGCGACATAAATCGAAGTCACAGACAGTCACATCAATGTCAGCAATGGTTCAGTTTTCAGAGAAAACGTAGGTCCCAGTTTGTCTTACAACATGGTGCTGTTAGGTTGTCATATTAGGCCATGCTTATCTAAGGGAATACCACATTGCTGCATGGCACAGCCAATTCTTTGCTAAATACCTTCCAGAAAGTAAATTCTGTTTAGGTTTGTATAGTGGTCATTTCCCTCTCCCCAAATACTGTCTAGTCTACCATCTCCAAGTCCACGGTGCAATACAGCAGGAAACAGGTGCAAAGGGGTAGGCTACTTTCATTGTTTAATAAAAGCTATAAACCTTTTGAGAGGATAGAGCCCATAGACTTAAACGAGGTAGTCTGCAATGCATCTTCCCAGAAGTGCCACAACAGGAGTATTTGTTATGCAGCATAGCCACAATAACACTGCCTAGATGCCCCAACTGTCTTAAGTGGATACATACTTATTGATGGATTATAACTCAAGAGCAGGGATGGAAAAAGCCCTAGCTCATTTCATAGCCCCAATACTCCTTTACTTGGATGTTGAAGGGCACTTCCATATCCAGCGGCGATGGAATATGAAGGTCATCTCAACGGTGCCATTAAATATACTCCTATCTCTCCACTTGCCATTATATGTATCGCTCATAAAAATGGCTGACTGCTTGCGCTATTATTAGGAGAGAGAGAGAGAGAGAGAGAGAGAGAGAGAGAGAGAGAGAGAGAGAGAGAGAGAGAGAGAGAGAGAGAGAGAGAGAGAGGAACAACTCCTGTTGCCTCAGCCTTTTTGGATCTGACCATGCGTTTGTCTTCTCTGGTCTGTTTGGTTTACCCTCACCGGCATAATTGTTGCTGTAGCTAAGTCTGTGCCAAGCTGTCTGAATCCGTTGGCCAAGAACAGTGGTTTCCTGTTAATGTGAGGTGTCTGCTGGATAACGGTTGTTGCCAGTGTTTTTCATGGCTACTTTGGTTTGACTTCCCTGTCTGCCAGAGTGTCAGGTGGGAAACTGCCACAAGACTAACCCGAAATTCAATTGGTTATTCTAATATATTTTAACCTTGAACAAGATCAGCCTTTTGGAATAACTTTGGAATATATATTACTGATGGGTTCCATTTGAATTTCAAATCAAGACGGGATGAACGAATGCCACATTCAATTTCAAATATCCCATTGAAGACTGAGCATGGATTGATAGATAAACACAGTATTGACATAAGTCACAGGGCAGAAAGGTCAGCCTTCACTACACGGCTGTTACCATCATCTGTCTTTGATAACAGTCATTGCCTCTTGACTTAAAACTTAGCAATGATACTCTAATCAACCAACCATCATCCATTCAATACCCGGAGGCCTCTAGCAAGGCCAGACTAGATATTTCCCTGTCCTCCTTATTCATCTCTAACATAATCCACCATGCTAAACGTGTCTCCTGTAGTGAACATGTTTTAAAATTGGTCTTGTAACATAAATTCATTTGGAGGAGAGTTGCACCTGAAATGACTGTAATTTATGCAATAAACGATTGAATAAATTACATTGACTGGCTCCAGTTTGAAGTGTCTGTTTTTGATGCATGGTAGTGTCAACTCCTGCACGGAGCACTTCTGCTATCTTTTCCCCATACACAACTCAGAGTGCTGGAAATCTATTAGACATTGCACTTTATCAAAGGATGCCTTCCTCCTAACTTCCTCAGAAATTGCAGAACTTGAGCTTTTTGAAGTGAAAGCGAAAAAGCCTGTGATTTCGAGATTTTGCTTGGCTCTTTGACAATCACCATAACTCAATTATATTCCCCTAGTGCAGTCACCCGATTCGTAGGTTTGCATCCTGCTACTTACAAGAAGAGACCTCATTTACATTGCCATTGTGTATGATACGGGCCATGCTAGATGGTGCATTCGTTCCATTTTAGGCCATAAAAACTGTTCCTTGCAGGTTCTTGCTAAATACTGATATCAACAGAATGCCAGTAGCATGTCCTCTCACACCCAAGGTTAAGATCATGTCTTGAGTTCTGTGATCAGTGGGAGGATACACTAAAGATCAAGCATTAGCCTAATTAAGTAGAAAATGATATGCATTGGCAACGTTTTTATGCTGATGACAAAGGAACTAATAAAAAACTATATTCACTGTTTCTTCCTTGTTTTAAAAAGTAGAAAACAAGTAAATTGCTGATGCTCCTTCAGGTTGAATGCATTAGCATTTGGAAGAGCTTGGGGACCTGGCCACATAAACCAGGAGACAGTATCACATCAGGAGCATCTAAACACACTCTCACAGTCACGGGTGTTCTATTCTGGGTTGTTGGGACACACAAGCTAAAGGCTAACAAATGTTTCTGTTTATATATTTTTTTAAATTACAACAACCTGAAGGTATGCACAGAAATTATGACAATAACCAAATGTTGTTCTGCTCATGAAATGTCTGAAGATAAAGAATTAATTATGATGCAATTATAATTCGTCATGACACACAAGCAAGTACTTTATATTGTTTATCTTTGGGCAAATGTGTTAGCTTGAAAAGATGCCTTACCGTGGTATGGTGTTTACTGTACCCAGGTGAGAACAATAATTAGAAACTTTATCAACACAATCTCTGGAGCTTGCAACAACCAATTTCTAGACACTGCTGTTGTTTCATTTATCACTGTCAAGCTAGAACCAATGCTTTGCTTAGTCGTGCTTTTTGCCTTATTTCTTTGTGCTACTTTTTACCTTATTACTTGTGTTCTGATTATGAGACAATACAGCATACACACCCACACGCATACAACCAAATGAAATAAGCATAAATAAGCATATATTCAAACGTAATCAAAGAAAGAAAAACTAAAGGATGAGCAACAGCCAAGGCAAAACAACTGTCTTATGGATGAGTATTAGAATGTTTGGAGACAGACAGACAGACAGACAGACAGACAGACAGACAGACAGACAGACAGACAGACAGACAGACAGACAGCGAAATGATTGATAGTGGATTTGATGGATGTTTGCATGTAAATACTGTATGTTTTTGTGAGTTTATGAATGTCTCTCCATCTGTACGAATGTGTTTGTTGGTCTGCTACAGAACACCACCTTATATAATATACAGTCATACTTCTCCTGCCACCTACCCACACTAAAGGTCTGTTCAGCTCATTCATTCTCTACCAGCAAGGAAGTGACATAGGAAATGCATTTACGGGAGAGGGATAAACGAAATGCTACATTTACTTTAGAAGACAGCTGGTGCAGTGATGGAAAATTAGGCTTTGCACCATAGAGGTGTACCAGATTGATATTGTGAAAATTTTCCATCAATTCCTTAAAGTGGCAAAATACAAAATGGTCTCTGGCAAGAGTCTTCTGAATGGCTGGAGGTGGCACATCCCAGCAAACAAAGGACATCCTGAGGACATTTGGCGACGTTCCCATTGGGTTCCTTAAGACTTTAAGCACAATACGACCCATTGACATTCTGAAAATGTTCTAGGAACATTAAAGTTCGAAGGATGTCACTGAGGACCATGTCAGGACCTTTTTAGGATGTTCTTGGTATTTTCCTTTTATTAATCCTTAGGACGTCACGTAATTGTCCCAAGGGAACGTTATCTGGGGGACCTTTGTCTAGTTCCCTGTAAGTTACCAGGACGTCAATGAGGACCATATCAGGACCTTCTCAAGACTTAGATTTGACTAGTAAGTAGGACTGCGTGATGGTCCCAAGCGAACATTCTCTGGGGGACTTTTTCTAGTCCCTGGTTTGTCCCAAGGAATTTTTTTGAACGATCTTGGGATGTTGTGTCATGGTCCTTTGGACATTTTGTCTAGTTCCCGGTTTGTCCCAGGGACGTCCCCAAAGACGTTTTTAGGACATTCTTTGGACATGGTGTAATGGCCACCTGGAGGTTTTTTCTAGTTCCTGGTTATCTGGAGACAGTCACAAGGACGATTTTAGGACATTCTTGGACATTTAATCATGGTCCCCGAGAGGTTTTTGTCACGTGATGGTCCCAGGTGTCCCAAACCATTATTTATTTTATTTTATTTTATTTCACCTTTATTTAAACCAGGTAGACTAGTTGAGAACAAGTTCTCATTTACAACTGCGACCTGGCCAAGATAAAGCATAGCAGTGTGAACAGATAACAACAGAGAGTTACACATGGAGTAAACAATAAACAAGTCAATAACAAAATTTAAAAAAAAAGAAAGAGTCTATATACATTGTGTGCAAAAGGCATGAGGAGGTAGGCGAATAATTACAATTTAGCAGATGAACACTGGAGTGATAAATGATCAGATGGTCATGTGCAGGAAGAGATACTGGTGTGCAAAAGAGCAGAAAAGTAAATAAATAAAAACAGTATGGGGATGAGGTAGGTGAATTGGGTGGGCTATTTACCGATGGACTGTGTACAGCTGCAGCGATCGGTTAGCTGCTCAGATAGCAGATGTTTAACCAGTTAGAGCTCTAGGGGCGCTATTTCATTTTTGGATAAAAAACGTTCCCGTTTTAAGCGCGATATTTTGTCACGAAAAGATGCTCGACTATGCATATTCTTGACAGTTTTGGAAAGAAAACACTCTGAAGTTTCAGAATCTGCAAAGATTTTGTCTGTAAGTGCCCCAGAACTCATTCTACAGGCGAAACCAAGATGATGCATCACCCAGGAATTAGCAGAATTTCTGAAGCTCTGTTTTCCATTCTCTCCTTATATGGCTGTGATTGCGCAAGGAATGAGCCTACACTTTCTGTCGTTCGCCCAAAGTCTTAGCAGCATTGTGACGTATTTGTAGGCATATCATTGGAAGATTGGCCATAAGAGACTACATTTTCCAGAGGTCCGCCCGGTGTCCTTTGTCTAAATTTGTGCGTAATCTTCAGGTGCAGGCATTTTCTCCTGGGATTCAGGAGAGAAAGCATGTTTCCAAGAACGATGTATCAATGAAGAGATATGTGAAAAACACCTTGAGGATTGATTCTAAACAACGTTTGCCATGTTTTCAGTCGATATTATGGAGTTAATTTGGAAAAAAGTTTGCGTTTTGAGGACTGAATTTATGGATTTTTTTTGGTAGCCAAATGTGATGTATAAAACGGAGCTATTTCTAATACACAAGGAATCTTTTTGGAAAAACTGAGCATCTGCTATCTAACTGAGAGTATCCTCATTGAAAACATCAGAAGTTCTTCAAAGGTAAATGATTTTATTTGAAGGCTTTTATGTTTTTGTTAATGTTGCGTGCTGGATGCTAACGCTAATGCTAACGCTAAATGCTAACGCGAAATGCTAACTCTAGCTAGCTACTTTTACACAAATGATTGTTTTCCTATGGTTGAGAAGCATATTTTGAAAATCTGAGATGACAGTGTTGTTTACAAAAGGCTAAGCTTGAGAGATGGCATATTTATTTCATTTCATTTGCGATTTTCATAAATAGTTAACGTTGTGTTATGCTAATGAGCTTGCTGATAGATTTACACAATCCTGGATACAGGGGTTTTTTCATAGCTAAACGTGACGCAGAAAACGGAGCGATTTGTCCTAAACAAATAATCTTTCAGGAAAAACTGAACATTTGCTATCTGAGAGTCTCCTCAATGAAAACATCTGAAGTTCTTCAAAGGTAAATGATTTTTTTGAATGCTTTTCTGTTTTTTTGTGTAAATGTTGCCAGCTGAATGCTAATGCTAAATGCTACGTTAGCCATCAATACTGTTACACAAATGATTGTTTTGCAATGGTTGAGAAGCATATTTTGAAAATCTGAGATGACAGTGTTGTTAACAAAAGGCTAAGCTTGAGAGCTAGCATATTTATTTCATTTCATTTGCGATTTTCATGAATAGTTAACGTTGCGTTATGGTAATGAGCTTGAGTCTGTATTCACGAACCCGGATCCGGGATGGGGAGATCAGAAAGGTTAAAGTTGGTGAGGGAGATAAAAGTCTCCAACTTCAGTGATTTTTGCAATTCGTTCCAGTCACAGGCAGCAGAGAACTGGAAGGAAAGGCGGCCAAATGAGGTGTTGGCTTTAGGGATGATCAGTGAGATACACCTGCTGGAGCGCGTGCTACGGGTGGGTGTTGCCATCGTGACCAGTGAACTGAGATAAGGTGGAGCTACCTAGCATGGACTTGTAGATGACCTGGAGCCAGTGGGTCTGGCGACGAATATGTAGCGAGGGCCAGCCGACTAGAGCATACAGGTCGCAGTGGTGGGTGGAATAAGGTGCTTTAGTTACAAAATGGATGGCACTGTGATAAACTGCATCCAGTTTGCTGAGTAGATTATTGGAAGCTATTTTGTAGATGACATCGCTGAAGTCGAGGATCGGTAGGATAGTCAGTTTGGCGGCGTGAGTGAAGGAGGCTTCGTTGCGAAATAGAAAGCCGACTCTAGATTTGATTTTAGATTGGAGATGTTTGATATGAGCCTGGAAGGAGAGTTTACAGTCTAGCCAGACACCTAGGGACTTATAGATGTCCACATATTCTAGGTCGGAACCATCCAGGGTAGTGATGCTAGTCGGGCGTGTGGGTGCAGGCAGCGAATGGTTGAAAAGCATGCATTTGGTTTTACAAGCATTTGAGAGCAGAAAGGAGACCACGGAAGGAGTGTTGTATGGCATTGAAGCTCGTTTGGAGGTTAGATAGCACAGTGTCCAAGGAAGGACCAGAAGTATACAGAATGGTGTCGTCTGCGTAGAGGTGGATCAGGGAATCGCCCGCAGCAAGAGCAACATCATTGATGTATACAGAGAAAAGAGTCGGCCCGAGAATTGAACCCTGTGGCTCTCCCATAGAGACTGATTTGACACACTGAACTCTGTCTGCAAAGTAGTTGGTGAACCAGGCAAGGCAGTCATTAGAAAAACAGAGGCTACTGAGTCTGCCAATAAGAATATGATGATTGACAGAGTCGAAAGCTTTGGCCAGGTTGATGAAGACGGCTGCACAGTACTGTCTTTTATCGATGGCGGTTATGATATCGTTTAGTACCTTGAGCGTGGCTGAGTTGCACCCGTGACCGGCTCGGAAACCAGATTGCACAGCGGAGAGGTACGGTGGGATTCGAGATGGTCAATGATCTGTTTGTTGACTTGGCTTTCGAAGACCTTAGATAGGCAGGGAAGGATGGATATAGGACTGTAACAGTTTGGGTCCAGGGTGTCTCCCCCTTGGAAAAGAGGGAAATGACTGCAGCAGTTTTCCAATCCTTGGGGATCTCAGACTATACGAAAGAGAGGTTGAACAGGCTGGTAATAAGGGTTACGACAATGGCGGCGGATAGTTTCAAAAATAGAGGGTCCAGATTGTCAAGCCCAGCTGATTTGTATGGGTCCAGGTTTTGCAGCTCTTTCAGAACATCTGCTATCTGGATTTGGGTAAAGGCGAAGCTGGGGAGGCTTGGGCGAGTAGCTGCAGTTGGCCGAGGTTGGAGTAGCCAGGAGGAAGGCATGGCCAGCCATTGAGAAATGCTTGTTGAAGTTTTCGATTATCATGGATTTATCGGAGGTGACCGTGTTGCCTAGCCTCAGTGCAGTGGGCAGCTGGGAGGAGGTGCTCTTGTACCCCATTGACTTTACAGTGTCCCAGAACTTTTTGGAGTTGGAGCAACAGGATGCACATTTCTGCTTGAAAAAGCTGGCCTTTGCTTTCCTGACTGACTGCGTGTATTGGTTCTTGACTTCCCTGAATAGTTGCATATCACGGGGGCTATTGGATGCTATTGCAGTCCGCCACAGGATGTTTTTGAGCTGGTCGAGGGCAGTCAGCTCCGGTGTGAACCAAGGGCTTTATCTGTTCTTAGTTCTGCATTTTTTGAACGGAGCTTGCTTATCTAAGATGGTGAGGAATTTACTTTTAAAGAATGACCAGGCATCCTCAACTGACGTGATGAGGTCAATATCCTTCCAGGATACCCGGGCCAGGTCGATTAGAAAGGCCTGCTCGCAGAAGTGTTTTAGGGAGCGTTTGACAGTGATGAGGGGTGGTCGTTTGCGGATACAGGCAATGAGGCAGTGATCGCTGAGATCCTGATTGAAGACAGCGGAGGTGTATTTGGAGGGCCAGTTGGTCAGGATAATGTCTGAGGGTGCCCATGTTCACAGATTTAGGGTTGTACCTGGTAGGTTCCTTGATAATTTGTGTGAGATTGAGGGCATCTAGCTTAGATTGTAGGACTGCCGGGGTGTAAAGCATATCCCAGGTTAGGTCACCTAACAGAACAAACTCTGAAGCTAGATGGGGGGCGATCAATTCACAAATGGTGTCCAGGGCACAGCTGGGAGTTGAGGGGGCTCGGTAGCAGGCGGCAACAGTGAGAGACTTATTTCTGGAGAGATTACATTTTTTAATTAGAAGTTTGAACTGTTTGGGTATGGACCATGGGCTATCTCTGCTGTAGACTGCAACTCCTCCCCCTTTGGCAATTCTATTTTGACGGAAAATGTTCAAAAAAAAACGTTAAAAAAAAAAAGATTTATATTTTATTGTATGTGTAAAATTGTCCTCTGTAGTGGTCATTAGGACATAAATATGAATACAATTACATTACAGTCAATGGGTACAGTACGTGAAAAACATAGTTGTGGCATCGGTGTGCCCACTGCAATGGACATTTATTGTCCTCTTATTTAGCTCTTATTTAATGTGAAAAAAACGTATTCACTACCGTTCAAAAGTTTGGGGTAACTTAGAAATGTCATTGTTTTTGAAAGAAAACCACGTTTTTTGTCCACTAAAATAACATCAAATTGATCAGCAATACAGTGCAGACATTGTAAATGTTGTAAATGATTATTGTAGCTGGAAACGGCTGATTTTGTATGTAATATCTACATAGGCCCATTATCAGCAACCATCACTCCTGTGTTCCAATGGCACGTTGTGTTATCTAATCCAAGTTTATAATTTTAACAGGCTAAATCATCATTAAAAAACACTTTTGCAATTATGTTAGCTCAGCTGATTAAAGAAACAATAAAACTGGCCTTCTTTAGACTAGTTAAGTATCTGGAGCATCAGCATTTGTGGGTTCGATTACAGGTTCAAAATGGCCAGAAACAAAGACCTTTCTTCTGAAACTCGTCAGTCTATTCTTGTTCTGAGAAATGAAGGCTATTCCATGTGAGAAATCGTCAAGAAACGGAAGATCTCGTACAACGCTGTGTACTAATCCCTTCACAGAACAGCACAAACTGGCTCTAACCAGAATAGAAAGAGGAGTTGGAGGCCCCGGTGCACAACTAAGCAAGAGGACCAGTACATTAGTGTCTAGTTTCATGGCAGCTTCATTAAATAACCTGGGAACTAGGGTACAAAAACCTCCAGGGGAACATGACACACCGATCCAAGAACATCCTAAAAACATCCTCAGGGTTGTCCCCGGCACCAACCAGGAATTAGACAAAACCTCCAGGCAACCATGACACAACGTCCTGACCACTTTAGGCGACCATTTCGTGACATTCCGGGGACGTCCTAATGACTCATTTTTGTTTGCAGTGATGCCACGTCGGTGTGCTGCGGGCATTTGTCACTATAAATGAGTAGGTAAGTGTCCCAGAGCTTGGATAAATCCACTTCGCAGGGCAGAAAATCCATCTCGATTAATGACCTCAGTCTTATCAGCAAAGCCACTGCCATATCTGATTGGCATAAAGGGCCCATTTTATTACACACAGTCCCAAAGTCCAATGAATACCATATCAAATCCAAATCAAATGTTTTGGTCGTATACACATACAGTATTTAGAAGATGTTATTGTGGGTGTAGCTTGTGTCCCTAGCTCTACAGTGCAGTAGTATCTAAAAACAATTCACAACAATACACACACATCTAAAAGTAAAATAATGGAATTAAGAACTACATAAATATTAGATTGCGCAATGTCGGAGTGGCATTGACTAAAATACAGTAGAATAGAATACTGTATATACATAAGAGATGAGTATAGCAGTATGTAAACATGATTAATTTAAGTGACTAGTGTTCCATTATTAAAGTGGCCAGTGATTCTAAGTCTATGTATATAGGGCAGCAGCCTCTAAGGTGCAGGGTTGCGTAACCGGATGGAAGCCGTCTAGTAATGGCTATTTAACAGTGTGATGGCAGTAGAGAGATACAGTAGAAGCTGTTTTTCAGTGTATCGGTCCCATTTTTGATGCACCTGTACTGACCTCGCCTTCTGGATGATACCGGGGTGAAATGGCCGTGGCTCGGGTGGTTGATGTCCTTGATGCTCTTTTTGGCATTCCTGTGACATCGGGTGCTGTAAGTGTCCTGGAGGGCAGGTAGTTTGCCCCTGGTGATGCGGTGGGCAGACATAATATAATGCAGATATAATAGGAGCAGCATGCGGGATTACCTCATAGATAAGCAATTTCTCAGCCATTCCCAAGAAGAAGCCACAGAACTACCCTGTCTTCCAGATCGTCCCTGAAATTGGACCAACCATTCAGCTACTACGTTTCTAAAGCCAACGTCATGTCACATGTCACTTGCACATCCTCATCTGCACATCTATCACTCCAGTGTTAATTGCTAAATTGTAATTACTTCGCCACTATGGCCTATTTATTGCCTTATCTCCTTACTTCATTTGCACACACTGTATAGAGATTTTTCTATTTTGTTATTTGACCGTATGTTTGTTTATCTCATGTGTAACTCTGTTGTTGTTTTGTCGCACTGCTTTGATTTATCTTGGACAGGTAACAGTTGTAAATGAGAACTTGTTCTCAACTGGCCTACCTGGTTAAAGAAAGGTGAAATAAAAAAATAAAAAACTTTCAGAAAGTAAACCATTCATCGAAAGCAAGGTGAGCTCGAAAAAGGAACTGCTGAATCTAGGTTACCCTACTTCTCCTGCTATCCTTCCTTCACCATACAGTACCTATATGCACTGCACCATACAGCACAGCACATGTTTCTCAGCATAATGTGTTCATTCTTCCACATATGTGACTTGTTTCAGGAAACTAGGCGTATGTCTCATGTCACTACTTCACAGGAGCAGCATTTGAACATAAACACGTTTTTTGGCAGAAATGCCTTCTGGTACATGTGAACTTTCATGTCCCTTAATAATAACTTGTATTCCATCCATAAAAATGTATTAAATTGTTAAAATTGCGAGCCTAGTTGGTTTAGCCACAGAAAAAAGGCAAGAACCTTCCCACTAGTATTGAGTATTGATTGGCTGAGATAATGTATGGGCTGGACATGCCCGGAGATGAGTTTGGATTGGTCTGCCATATAGCAAGCTTCTGTCTATAAAGTCAGCTGTTCAGTATGTGTTGACAGTCCTTTCTACCGCACCGTTTTTGAAAGATATAACCTTAGCCATGGAGAACTACAAAAATGTTGCTACCTTTCTCAACAACATTGATACACTGAATTTAGCAGGGGCTATCGACAGATCAGTTGGAAAATGTGATGGGCTGTTTTCTGCACACGCCACATTCAGTGTGAACCGGAGTGACTTGACATAAAGCTGGCCAAACAAGATGTTGCTTCAAGCAAGACAGAGTTAAATGGTTCCAGTCTGCCGTGAAGCGTTCATCTATATGGGCAAGAGTCTAGCTACATTTTCCAGATTTAAGTTTCTAATTTTGTCATGAAGTAATTTATATTGCAAGTTAAAGCATACTGTTAGTTAGCTAGCAAACGTTAATACCTTTCTTGCACTATTGGTTAGAGCCTGTAAGGAAGCATTTCACTGAATACCTGTTGTATTTGGCTCACTTGACACATAAACTTTAATTTGATTTGATTTGTTGGCTCGCTAGCTAACGTTACGTGTACGATCTGTGTAGTAATATTATTCGAACCAGAAATTAATTTCCATTGCTAGTTATAGCCTAATGTTAACTAGTTTGTTAGCTTTAGCTACCTGCAGATTCATACTAGAGCTTTGACAATGTTTGTATTGGTAGTAGTATGAGTTGGGGTTATGCTGATTCTTTATTTAGCTAGCTACATGTCTAAACAAAAGACTCCACTTTGGCCGGATTATTAGATGACCCTTCAAATTAGCAGGTGTGTCTGGGGGTGATTACGGGCCATCAATTCTATTTCATGAGACGTGTACATGTCTAGACAATAGTGAACCATTCACTATTGGTGGGTATAGCATTTCCTTCAAATGACCCATCAATTTAGAGAAGTGTGTTGGGTAAGCATCTAATAACGATGAAATATTGTGTTCTGGACACTTTGTTTTTGATATTGCTCCTATGCAAGTACTATCACTGTACCGTTTCCCCCTTCTGTATCCCGTGCATGTGACAAATAAACTTAGATTTTATTTGATATAGTGTGTGTTTACCACATGGCCTCACATGTGAATCTTTAAAGAGATGGATGGGACAAAGGTCTAAGAGGGTGTGAACGATGCTGAATGGGTGTAGACAAAGAAGAGCTCTCCAGTAGGTGTACAAAAACATTCAAGGGCCATTTTCTCAAAAGTGAGGTTACAAGTTGATCAACTTTCAAAGCAGAATGACTTTCCAATCGTTCCTCAACTGCAGTGTGTGATATACCATTTTCTAGCTCTGAATCACACTTTTATTGAATGCAAAAAACACAGTTTCAAATTTTGCTACTTAAGACCGAGTCAAGTTGGTTGGTCACATATAGTATGCCTCAACACATACAGTATTAGGTAAAACTGCTTAACTTCTTCAGTACGGCGAATCAATCACCATTTGTCCCCCTTTCTCTCTCTTTCCTCCTTCCATTTTCTACTTAGCCCACATGAATATAAAGTGTGTGTGTTCATTGACTCGCGTTCGTTGCGCATGAGTCGTCAATTTTTGTGGCTGATGGCGATGGGATTGATGAGCAATGGGGACGTGAGAGAGGGGGTGGGAGTGTTGACAGCTCTGACACTAGGAACAATGAAAGCAAACAAGAGAGGATGGAAAAAAAATGATGCCGCCTGTCAGCCAGCAATAACATTGAGTCTCTCAATAATCTGATTGAATGTGTTATTTACCTCTTGAAAGGGAAACAAAAGTGGAACCTTTCGAGACAGGGTGGTGGTGGGGGATGATGAGAAGGAGAGATTGAGTTGCTTTCGAAAAGGAGATGGAGAAAACAAGGGATGGGAGAAATGGAGAAGGCAGGAGGAGGAACATGGTGGTGTTGAAATCCTACAGTCAAAGTTTTATTCCAAATAGCCTCCCTCTGCAGTTCCTTGGTGGAGGGCTTTGCAGAGCTGAGATGTAGCCGTGACAATGAGAGCTACTAGGATTGTTTTTCATTTTGATGGTACATGGGAATTGATTTTTACTGGGGAGGGATTCTGGGGGTATATGGAGCAAAATCCTTGACCAAAGCTTTGGCAGAAAGTCTTGCGATTTGCAAGGGCAGATCGAATGTTACATTGTTCACTATTCTGAAAACATTATTAGACTATTATTTCCCTTTTAATTGGTTACACTCACACACTCCTACTCCTATGAAATCAATTTGTGGTCCTGGGAGGACAACTACAAAAATGTACTTTCTTGACCTTGCCTCTAACCAAGCACAGCCCAAAATCTTATCTGCCAATGTTGCTCTTGTCTGCAATCCCTGATATGCTTATGTGCTGCCTCAGAGCAACCAGATATCCTGAGATTATTGCCTTGGGGTTTACCATATAATATGCATCCAGGGAAAAGAGTGTCGACTCTTTTCTGGATTGCTGTAGGGAAGAAATTCCAGAAACATAAACGGAACACTTGTCAAGTATGTAGTGCAATACGCACACATGTAAATGCTGGATGATTCATGTTCCATGATAGGGGACCTACTGTAGTAGTAACTCAATGAATTAAGAGTAGACAAATGGCAAATAGTATGAGATACTCAATATAATATCTGAATGATTACTCTGATTGTTCTATTCTAACCCTCAGCGTGTCTCCATGGCCGTGGTACGCCCAACATTGATGTATGTTATCGAGTCCCCATGTGCAAGCATCTCAAGAGTGAGTTAGCTACTCCACAACAGGTAACATAACTACTGAATATCAACCTACAGAGACATCTCCTCCTCCAGAGTTACAACTCCATAGAGTCTAAAGGGCAGCCTGACTTCTGAAAACGTTTTGCAGGGTGGCCTACATAGCTCTATCTGTGTGCTGTGTGCTGCTGCTGGGTGGGGTGGGGGGGAAACCATTTTCTTCAGCTTCCAGTGCATGATGGGAAACAGTGGTTGGTGCCAGACAGTGTCAGGGCCCAGTAGGGATCTAATCACCCCAGTCTCAGCAGGGAGCTCAGCCACCACAGCCACTCTGGGCGGACTCAGGCTACAGGTAGTAAAAGCCTGCTTCACCCCACCCACCAACTGATCAATGAGTGCTAAGGTTCAGGAAAGAGAAGGAGAGAAAGAGTGTGTGCATGCGTGTGTATTTGTGTGTGCATTTGTGTGTGCGTGTGTGACATGGGAGCGCAAGGCTGAGCTGAAAGGATGGGGAGAAGGAGGAGATGGCAAATGGGAGTGTGAGGTTTTTGAAATATATTTGCCATCAGGTATTGATCAGATTATCAATTGAAGCAATTAATGGTTGAAACAAGTTTGCTGAGCCACTGTTACTCTCTCCTTACAGCACTGAACCCACAATGCATTGCAGAGTCTCATATGAAAAATTAATGAGGATCCCTTTCGTGGGGAATACATCAAGTGCAGAATTACAAGAGGGATGCAGCTCTCACACTCCAAAGACTCAAGGCTCACACCTACTGATTATTTTGTTTTCTCTCCGACACATGGATTACTCCATGGCCCTAATAGAAAAATAGGGCTAGGAGAAGTCATATGCTGTATCTGTGAGAGATAGGGTGAGAAAGAGAGTTAGAGAGGTAGGTAGAGATAGTGAGAGATAGAAAACGAGAGACAGGTAGATACAGGAAGAAAGAGAGAAAGGAAGTGTGTGTGTGTGTGTGTGGGGGGGTGTGTGTGGGTGCGTACCCGCATGCATGTGTGCTACTCTCTTTTCAGTTAATCCCTTTTTTATTAGATTAAACAAGAGGGTGTAGAAAAAAGCTGGTTTAATTTCCCTGGGCATATTTCACTGGACCGCTGTTCAGAGAGGTATTCAAATTATCCACAGTTAATTTTTTCATTTTTATTTTATTTTTACCTTTATTTAACTAGACAAGTCAGTTAAGAACAAATTCTTATTTACAATGAAGGCCTACAGTAAACAGCCAACAGAGTAAATTGATATGTACGATATTAAATCAATGATCATTTCATAGGTGGCACATTATATGTGAAATTGCTGCAGTGCAAGTCTGCTAGCTAGATTAATAAGATTCAAAATGTTTATGTGTGGGATAAAGTGTAATTTACACTTTACACTTTAATGCCGCAAAACCCAGAGCTTTGGCAATGAATCTTCCCTCTTTTTATCCAATACACTTTATCCTTTTGTATTGGATTTGAAATGATCTGAGAATCTCAAGAATGCGGCGGTTATCAGTCCTTTTCGCCCGTCGAAATAAGTGGAGACACAAATGAGTGATTAGCACTTGAAAGGCTGTGGGTCATATCAAAGTGCTGACAAAGTGAAGTTAGAAAAATTCATGTTTTTCGAGATCAGAGCGAGAAGCTCAGAATCCTCATTCACTCTCTCTCCTGTCCTCAATCTCAGGCTATTTGAGTGCATTGCGCCTTTGGATATTGAAGCACGAATGAGCAATGGATATGCCATTTCCTTGTCACCGAGATGCGATTGAAAACTGCATTCTGACACACGCAGGAAAAATATGACGCACTCTGAAGCAAAGCTAGAATGATGTGATTGGAACTAACATTACATTCAAATGTGATCAGAATTTTGTGGAAAAGAGATCCATTTACTATTACACTGTTCTTGCAGTAAAATGACAATCAGTACAACCTTCAAAAAAGTATAATTTGTGTCTATGACAATCTATGCAAGAATCGCAATACATGATTTGTCACCAGTACTTGAAAACGCCAATAAAACAGTACATACATTATGCTCCATACATACATATGATGTGTTACAGTAGATATGACATCACACCATACAGAAACTATGATGATAGCTTAGTAAGACACTTACTGTCACAGGAACACACACCAAAGTTATTATTAGTAGTGTGGGCGCAAGCCGTAAAATGTGCCAGGGAGGAAAAAGTTTATGCTTTGGCTCTCGACGAAGATTAAAAAAACCTCGATGTGAATTAACGAGGAAGTCGAACACACCTCAATTCAAACTGTTGTTAGAAAATCAAACTCAAATTGGCAAGTTGAAACATAGCCTATGGAAAATTAGCAGGCGGCGTGAATTTGCTTGAGGGCGGCGTGGGTGAACTGTCCAGTTGCGTAACAATCACATTTTGGAACGGCGAGTGCATTCTGCGATCACACACACATAACAAACAAAAAAACTCATGCTGGGACGACCATTAGAGATATTTGGAACTCACACGTGAAAAGGTTAAAAAACATTCCTTCAAAGAAACAATTTTGAAGCCAAATCAAAATGGAACACTTTTCAATGTTATATCTGACATGGTACAGGTGTCTTTTTTTTTTTTTTTAAGCCCATAACCATGTGTGTGTGTGAGGTGTGTACTTTTGCTCAAAGTAGATTTGTTTAAGACTACCAAGAAACAACCCGATTTTAGCCCACTGCAGTAAAAGGTTCATGAAATAAGGGAGAAGCACAAGATCTAAGGCGTGAATAGAACCTTGGGGTCCAGAGATGGGCACATTAGCAAGAAAGCTAGCTCCCTTGGGGGAGCTGTAATTGTGCTTATCAACGCCACAGTCATTACAATACAATGGGGTAAGTGTGTAATGTTAATGCAGCATGAAAAACTAAACCATCTTTGGTTAATATGTTGCTGTAGCTGGCAAACAAACACACATCCATGTGCATATGCATACACATGTGAGAAAGTCAATAATCCAGATGTCTTTAGAAGGTCTAATATATTTGAGGCTGTGCTCCATGGCTAATTGCTTCGCTTTCCAGGTGCCTGCTCGTACATGACCAGGCTACTGTGCTGTTAAACAGGCTCGTTAAAACCTCATGTAGTATCAAGCCTCTCTCCACCCAGACGTGATCGCCTTCGGCTGCTCATCTCGAGACCTTTGACCTACATACAGTATGCAGAGGCAGGAATGGCTACTGGAGGTGTGCACTCCTCTCACATGGGACACTCACTCATGTTCTATTCGTCTGAGAACAAATTTGTTCGCAGATGCACAACAAATCCTGGCCATGGTTGCAAACAGTCAAAGCAAACATATTACACATAAGAAAACACAGTGGTGAGGTATAACAATAGGGGTGAAATAATGCAGGGTACTACAGCGCTCCTCTACTGTCCACAATGGATGCAGTACTTCTCCAGTTTCATAGCTACAAATTGATGAAAGCCATTGATTGAAAGACGAGTCAATTTTCCTAGCTAGTGTCTTAGACTGGAACTATACTGCAGCATTAAGGATCTGTATATTGCACCTGCAGCTACAGTCTCTAGACTAGTCTGTGTTGGTGGGTCTAGCTGGTCTCCTTGGAGATCATGTCCATGAAAGTCTGCTGGGGTGAGATGACGGTCTGGAGGATGATCCCTGATCGTTGTCCTGCAGGCTCACACAGGGGGAGAGAGAAAGGAGGAAAATGGGGTTTCCTCTTGTTTATTGGCCAGAGCAGCCATTTGTCCACATCTTGACGTAATAGTGAGACTACCTCCATGGCATCACTCTGTATCTGCTGGAGCCATGACAATGGATGGCGGTGGTTGAGAACGGAAGCATCGATCATCTATAGGGCCCCATCATCCTCCCACTAGGCCGACACTGGGTGACACCGCAGGGACGCCCCTATCTTGACCCCGGCGAGCACTTGTTTCCTCTACCGTTGACCTGGCTCTGAGTTGGAGGGTGGAGCATGGAGAGCCAAGCAGCGTTGGACTAAGTGCAACGTAGAAAATTGATGATCGAGGAAGCATAGGAAAGGAATACTTATTGCTTACGGTACATGCGGGGTAAATTTTGTTACCCTCCACTCACAGACACATTGATAAAAGATAATCTCACTCATTACACAATGTTGATCTTGCATCAATCGACTTAACTGTGTGATCCCCAAAAAAGACAAAAGCAGTTTAGATTGAATTGCATTTCAACCTTTCATCAAGCAACCAGTAGGGACTTGACTATCCATGTATTTCCATGAACTATTTATGAATCATTTTTATTGGATAACGAGGCTGTTAGCCAACAATAAAGGCAGACAGCTCAAGAAAGTATTAGCCCCCACTTTAATCTCCCCTTGAAGTTCTCTATTGCCTCTGGTGGAAATATGATCCGGAGGGTTGTGCCAGCTGTCGTGATTTACGAGCTGGAAGGAAAGGTAATCATGACCTCTCATTCACACCCAGTGTCTTTTCTCCTTGCTGGTTACTCTCTGATGTACAATGCCAGCCATGATGGTCTTATTGTTTTGATTTCTTGCCATTGAGTATCTCCTTTAACCAGGGGTGACCGACCTACCATTGCATTTCATCCTTAGAACAACATCATATTTACTGAGCTGGATATTTTCACTGTTGCCAGCTCATATCATCACAAGCACAGCCTAGTAATGAATGTGGCAACATTATTGTCTGTAGTGATGTCAACCATGGCCCATTTCAGAATCCATAAAACTAAGCTTGTCGGCTCCAGCCACTGACTAATGTGGGTCGTAACCTACACTACGTGAGAGTATGGGTGTGTGCCTATTGAAGCTTAGAGGAATGTTGGTGTTAAAAGAAAAAGAAGCTCAGTCCCACTTTAAACAAACAACGACTGTATGTGTTAAGGTTTTGGAGCAGGAGCTGTTATGTCACACTTTACACAGCATGACAAACATACATTATTTGTGAAGAATATGTCATGAGTAATGCTCTTTAAAGCATTTATAACTGGTTGTTTGCTTAAATGCCCCAACCTCTCCAATAATGTACATTAAGGGGAAAGAAAGAGGGAAAGAGAGGAGGAGGACAAAGAGGAGGAGGATATTCAAGGTGAAAGTGATGGCTGAGCTTGGGGGTGAGAGTTGGATCAATGGTGGAGGAGACTACTGAGGGTCAGTGGGCAGCTAGATCACAACAGAACAGCCAGCAGCCCTGAGGAGGTATTGAGGGCCTGCCAGCTCACTGAAAAGGGCTAATAAAGGCCTCACTGCACGTGGATCAAACCGTCACCAAATGGGAATTAGGAACAAAGCTCAGGCGGTGATGACCCCACACCTTAATTCACACATTGAAGACCTTCTGATGGACAGAGAGATCAACTAATCCAAAAAGGTACACCATATCCAGGACTTCCTGAATATCTGTGAGTAAGCCTATGTTTTGAAAACAAAACAATTTACACGTTGTATAATTTCATTATGTGTTATGTACATTACATACATTTCACTAATCTAACAATAATATGGAAACTTATCATGGCTCGATCATACAGTCCCTCCCCTATCTTTTCCCATCTGCATTGGTATTTCCAGCAAATTAACCCCATACACATCATTACTAGTCACACCCTGATCCGTTTCACCTGTCATTGTGCTTGTCTCCACCCCCCTCCAGGTGTCGCCCATCTTCCCCATTATCCCCTGTGTATATATATACCTGTGTTTTCTGTCTTTTGCCAGTGTGTCTTGTTTGTTCAAGCTTACCAGTGGTTTGTCTCAGCTCCTGGTTTTCCCTAGTCTCTTTTTCTTGTCCTCCTGGTTTTTGACCTTTACCTGTCCTTACCCTGTGCACGCCCGCCTGACCACTGCCGGTCTCTGACACAGAGCCTGCCTGTCATCCTGTACCTTTGCTGCACCTCTGTATTACCGACCTCTGCCTGACCTGAGCCTGCCTGCCATCCTGTACCTTGGCCTCTGTTCTGGATTGACCCCTGTCTATCTTGACCTGTCCCTGTGGTTACAATAAACATTGTTCCTTCACACAGTCTGCACTTGGGTCTTACCTTGATTCCTGATAATTACTAGTTAATGACCTCATGCTTATGCATGTATAGCTTTTATAGGGCAGCAGGTAGCCTAGCGGTTAGTGCATAGGGCCAGAAACCGAAAGGTTGCTAGTTCAAATACCTGAGCTGTCAAAGTAAAAATCTGTTGATGTGCCCTTGAGCAAGGCACTTAACCCTAATTTGCTCCATGGGTGCCATACTACTATGGCTGTAAAACATCGCGTTTCGATGCACCTATCAAGTGTCACAATAAACATTTTCTTTTTTTATATATCAAATTGTGTATGAGCTCATGCTTGCAAGCCGTTGAGTTTGGTTTACGCATTAATTTCATGCCTATTGCGGACGGGAAATGTCACCCTTTCTGCATGAGTTCTGCCCACATCTGAAGTTCATCAACCCGATTAGGCTACTGACTGGAGCATATACATTTTCTCTATAACAGTTGCAAAAGAGGATTACACTTGCCCAAAACAATGAGAAAACAAACCCCAGCCAATAGCAACAGTACAGTATGGGCTGCAGCCGCAATGCTGTAGTTTTGTGGTTCACACAATCTATTTTTATCTTAATGCTGACAGCAACCACGCCACTGTTCACACAACGGTGATTGAGATAATTGGGTGCCATTTATCCACGGTCTCGCTCAAAGCCTTAGACATTTCCCCCCATGATGCCTTATGGTGCAATGATAGTAGCAACGGTATGCATTCTATCCCTTTTCTCCCCTTGTAATTCCCCTTTTCTAATCTATATAGTGCCCCAGCATGGGGAACCTGTTTACAGGAGTTGAATCAGAGGGCAATATTTACACACCATGAAAGCAGGGAAGAGACTGCAATGAGTGAGTGTGGCTATTTCAGGTTTATTTCCATGCGGGGTAGTTCAGACAAGTTATTTAACATATGCCAAGTCTTCAGCTTTGATGGAAAGAAGGGAAGGCTGGGAGTTAAAGGAGAAACTCCCTTGAGCTATTGCTGTGTGTGTATTGTGTTTGACAGGCCATGATGGACCGCAAAAAGGCTAAATCTACAAAGGATTCACCTTACCAACCTAGCTGTTCTAAATAATTCCCTGCATGAGTAATTCACAATAATACACCTACATTGCAATAAAACCACCCTAAACCAATAGCAAGTCTCAGTTTGTATTCCATTGTGTGACTACAGGGGAAGTTCATTCAGGTAGCGGATGGAGAGAGTTGCTTGCTGGATGCCAGACTCTATGGATCAAAGCAGGCTGTAACAGTGAAGCTAATCCACTACAACCTGACCTGCCTCACACAAGTGCAAGACTAGGCCCTGTTAGGTCCCTACCAACCCACTAACTCCAACTTCACAGCTGCCTTGAATGTTAACAGACACAATAAGACTGCACAGCCCTCACTTACCACAATGTGGGATAGTCAAGGGCATGAATCGTTGCTGAGCTGGGCTGGGGAGGCATGGTCTTGACTGGGGATGGAATGAAGAGTGAGAGCGGACCCGTATGCCTCAGGATGTCTATTCCACCATAATGGCCTACTCTGTTCTAATTCTCACCCTACTGACAGAGAGCCCGCTCTGGGCAGGCACAGAACACCAGACAGCCTGGAGTAGCCAGGTACAAATGCATTTTTGTTAGCACCAGCCGTGTCCACCTAATCCCACCCATGGGCTATGAGTTGGAACTCACACACACAAACACACACATACACACACACACACTGCTAGGAAGGTGTCAACATGCTGTTTCTGAGCTATAGCAGTACATAAAATATAACCTAGACTGAAACAAACAGACACACACACACACACACACACAAAAAAAACACACACACACTCTCTCTCTCATGACAATGATTCAGCCTTCATCCTGCGCAGGCCCTCCCCAAGGAGGCACAAACTCTAACACCAGGCAGCAAAGTGGTCTTCAGCTATTGACTGGTCATTAAAGGCATTTGGGCTTTTTATGAAGATTGCAAAAATCTATCTTGTGTCTATTAGTCTACAGGGCCTGAATATTATTGAGAGCCTTTCATATTCAACTCACCAATAGTCATCCTCTATGCTAAATACAAACCTATCCATATTTGGCACCAGAACAGGCCACCACAGGTGCTGGCTGACTTAGAGGCAAGGCTGTCACAATGGAGAGGAAAATGCTAATTGGTGCACATTAGAGACACGTCATATTTCAAAAAGGCTATCAGAATTGTGTCAGATATGACCTTCAAATCAAATGACGCCCTAATCGCTGATGCATGAAGATTAGTGACTTAGCTGTCTTGTAATTACATTGTAGCCTAGATATAAGTGCACTCACTACATTTCGTACATGCGAGTGTGTAGGCTAGGTGCTGAGTGGTTTTTTGTCTGTGTGTGAGGCCGTCTCTGTGAGAATAAGTGTGTGGGTGTGAAGTGCGAGTGATATAAAGTAGAGCACCTTGTAATGCTCCATATGACCGTTATCGAGGCACACACATCGCCTGAGACACAGTTATCTATTATTTATCGTTTGTTTGTGCAGCAGATAACTAATATATTCCTGACTATTCATTTGATCATGATGCAGCGTAAAATATATAATGCCATATGGCTCTCAAAACGGTAAAGTTTCAAGGATACCGTTTCGGGAGCTATTGCACTGAGCGTCTCATAAAGCCAATTCGTCAGTGAATTCAATGCTAACGTTGGAGAGCTGTCAATGGTGCTGAAAAGTCTCACCCAGCCACATCTGCCAGCGAAAACAGTGCTAGTTTTGATTTCAGTGCAGCCTACCTTACCAACCACACTCCTCGCTGTTTCTTTCGCCCCTACATAGCTAGTCACTGCAAGCACAGAAGCAAATGAAACATACCTAAAATGTGTCCTCATTCCAACAGAGTTAACGCATTCCAATGCGGTCAGGATTACAGGCAGCTCTGGCAGCCACAAAGCACACCATTTCGTAAATGACACCAATTAGGCCTAAACATGTTTTAGTGTTTCACTCATTTCTGTACATCATTGAGACACTGCATAAAATACCTTGCTTTGGTAACGTAAATATGCTTACAAAACATAGATTCACATATTCCTGCATTATTAGCTAGAATGGAAAACATACTCATTCGTGCACAAATATACTATATTTAATCAAATGGACGTCAAATATTAGAATGCATGTTGGCACAAGGATGGCGATGCAGGCTATCGTCAGTAGTGCATGCCGGTAATTCTTCAACTAATAAAAATGCAGCAATGTTCAGGGCTGTTCTCATGCGAAATTGCATTCCAAATCGCAGAAACCGGCATTTCATTTTCGAACACGTTTACATGATTAATACGTTATCAATTAGCCTACCTTTTTTATTTGAGCCCTCTCTCCTGTCCCTCAAAGTCGAAAGATCCCGCTCTCTAACGCACGGCGTCTGGCGATTAGCGTCCAACTTTGCACTTCTGTCCCCACACGGATGGATCCGATGCTGCCCAGGGTGAAACAGAGACGGCGTAGGGTTGCTCTATAGCAACGCCAGTCAGGCAGCGCAGGGAAATGTCTAAGCGCGAAAAGACGCACACCCAGACAGGAGACAAGCTTCAGGTACCACCACCGGCCACAGGTATAGCAAACACACACTGGAAAACGCATAGGAATAACAAAGATATAAGAGTGGAAAGTTACTACTATAAGGGGGTTTTAGTAAATCAAGCTACTACTATAAGGGGGTTTTAGTCAATCGATTCGGTTTCATCTGTGCTGGGTAGCAATGCCTCTTCGCACCTCGGTTGCACTGCAAAATGTCCTTGACTAACATGCTGATCACATTTATCCAATGGTTCCTGGCACAACGTTCTTTGAAACGTTGTGTTGTCCGTTCCCCAAAATGTCAAAGAAAGCATACAATTGTTAGAAACACACTCCGGTGAATTGAAACGGACTGTACCGTTATTCAAAAACAATCACTCATGTATTTTGGAGAAAAATTATGCAGTAACCTTGAACTTTGTCCAAAATACAAGGTGCAGGCGTGTCCAGCGTTTCTCCAAAATCCATAGCTGGGTTCCTACAACCTCCTACAAAGCCAACACTTTAAAAAAATACATCCAGTGAAAGTAAAACAACCTTTCAAGCGAATGAATGTCCTATATCAATGAATTACATCGCTGTCACCTGATATCCGTCTCAATGAGGTTATTGGGCAAATGACCGTGAATAATTTACACAACAATTCTGTGGATCACCCTAGGTGAGCGAGCGGGTGGGGTGAGATGCAATCTCAGCTCCGGAATTGCAGCGGCACGCCCAGTCCGATGTCTTTCCTTCTCATTCCCACCCGCGAGTACTTTCCGCGTCTCTCCTTGTAGGCCTACTTGCTGACCAAGTAAGTAGCTTGCAGAGAGAGACCTATCTCATCCACCTCCAGGTCTTCAAGTCAAACCGTGAATTTAGTTCAATTGAGCTGGTGTGGAGGTGTTGCATTGTGCCTCGTTGGGAATACCATGTAGGCTAATAGGTTTCACTAAAACATGAGATGCAGAGAGGGGGGGAACAGAGCTGTGCGCGGGAGGGAGGGAACGATGCACTCACTGGTGGCAATGCACTTGTGAATTTAAAAGAGATATGCGCTTGTGGATTTAAATTTATTGAATTCAGCCTTTTAATGTGTAGCCTAATAATAATCATTTCAGTTGCTCATGATTTTAAATCATAATGTTTACTTGGTCCTTGTAGGCCTACATGGACGTCGTAGATTTGATGCTGTTTATTGTGCTCAGGCTGTCATCATATATCTCTAATTGCCATTAATACCATTCAATTAAGTCTTACATTTACAATTATTGCATTATTATTTGTATAGGCCTGGCAAAGGGTACCATGTCTCACCCCAGGACAGTTAGGCACAGAAGGCTAGATTATTTCCAAGGTGCAAGATTTAGTGAATAAAGTTGCAGAAAGTATCTTAAATCATGGACTAATGCATTCAAGTTCTCAAGACCAAATAAATATACAGTACCAGTCAAAAGTTAGGACACACCTACTCATTCAAGTGTTTTTCTTTATTTTTTTGTATTTTTTTCTACACTGTGGAATAGTGAAGACATCACAACTATGAAATAACACATATAGTGTGTTATGTAGTCCCCAAAAAAGTGTAAACAAATCTAAATCTATTTTATATTCTTCAAAGTAGCCTTGATGATAGCTTTACACGCTCATGGCATTCTCTCATCCAGCTTTACATGCAGAAATCATCCGTTCACCTACTCTGCGTCTCACAAAGACTTGGCAGATGGAACCAAAAATCTCAAATTTGGATTCATCAGACAAAAGGACATATTTCCACAGGTCTAATGTACACGTTTCTTGGCCAAAGCAAGTCTCTTCTTCTTGTTGGTGTCCTTTAGTAATGGTTTCTTTGCAGCAATTCAACCATGAAGGCTTGATTTACGCATTCTCCTCTGAACAGTTGATGTTGAGATGTGTCTGTTACTTGAACTCTGAAGCATTTATTTGGGCTGCAATTTCTGAGGCTGGTAAATCTAATGAACTTATCCTCTGCAGCAGAGGTAACTCTGGGTCTTCCTTTCCTGTGGCGGTACTCATGAGAGACAGTTTAATCATAGCGTTTGATGGTTTTTGCGACTACACTTGAAGAACTTTCAAAGTTCTTGACATTTTCCGAATTGACTGACCTTCATGTCTTAAAGTAATGATGGACTGTCGTTTCTCTTTGCTTATTTAAGCTGTTCTTGCCATAATATGGACTCTGTCCTTTACCAAATAGGGCTATCTTCTGTATACCACCCCAAGTTTGTCACAACACAACTGATTGGCTCAAATACATTAAGAAGAAAATAAATTCCAAAAATGTACTTTTAACAAGGCACACCTGTTGATTGACATGCATTCCATGTGACTACCTCATGAAGCTGGTTGAGAGAATGCCAAGAGTGTGCAAAGCTGTCATCAAGGCAACGGGTGGCTACTTTGAAGAATCTCAAATGTAAATGCAGCTCCGGACAGGAGGGCGACTCTGGCAGCTCCGGACAGGAGGGCGACTCTGGCAGCTCCGGACAGGAGGGCGACTCTGGCAGCTCCGGACAGGAGGGCGACTCTGGCAGCTCCGGACAGGAGGGCGACTCTGGCAGCTACGGACAGGAGGGCGACTCTGGCAGCTACGGACAGGAGGGCGACTCTGGCAGCTACGGACAGGAGGGCGACTCTGGCAGCTACGGACAGGGCGCAGGCACAGGACTCACCAGGCTGGAGGCCTAGTACGTGGAGGAGGCACAGGATAGACCGAGCTGTGGGGGAGCACTGGAGATCTGGTGCGTAGCCTTGGCACCACTCTTCCAGGCTGAATGCCCACTCTAGCCCAGCAAGTGCGGGGAGCTGGAACAGGCCGCAATGGGTTCTCCTGGCAAACTGGGGAAATCGTGCTTAGAGCCGGCGCAGGATATCCTGGCCTGAGGAGACACACTGGAGGTCTGGAGAGCAGGACTGGCACAATCCGTCCTGGCTGGATCCTCACCCTAGCCCGGCAGATGCGGGGAGCTGGGATGTAGCGCACCGGGTTAAGAACGCGCACTGGAGACAGCGTGCGCTCCACCGCATTACACGGTGCCTGACCAGTACGACGCCCGCCACGGTAAGCACGGGGAGTTGGCTCAGGTCTCCAACCTGACTCTGCCACACTCCCTGTGTGCCCTCCCTAAAAAAAATTGGGGGGCTGCCTCTCGGGCTTCCTTGCCAGCCGTGTTCCCTTGTAATGTTGCCGCTCAGCCTTAGCTGCCCCCAGTTCCTCCTGTGAACGGCGATACTCCCCAGCCTTCCTCCAGGGTCCCTTCCCGTCCAGGATCTCCTCCCATGTCCAGGAGTCCATTACACCACGTAAGTGTTCATGATTTATTAATAGAACTGAACACTGAATAACAAAAACAACAACGAGAATGAACGAAATGGAAACAGTTCTGTCTGGTGCAGACACAAAAACAGAAAACAACCCACAAAACACAGGTGGGAAAAGGCTACCTAAGTATGGTTCTCAATCAGAGACAGCGATAGACAGCTGCCTCTGATTGAGAACCACACCCGGCCAAACACACAGAAATAGAAAACATAGAACACAAAATATAGAATGCCCACCTCAACTCACGCCCTGACCAAACCAAAATAGAGACATAAAAAGGATCTAAGGTCAGGGCGTGACAAGGACAGACATTTCAAAACCTTATTCGTTATGATACATTTTTTGACTGTCTGTTTTGCCATTTATGAATGTGTTATTCAATGCGTTTCTATGGGCTTTAGTAGTAAAGTTCAAATACAATATTTTATCTAACATGTTTTATGTAGCAACACCATAACCACTTCTTCAAAATAGTAAATAGCTTAAAATAGTCAGAAACAATCTAAGATAAATCAAGAAATCTGTAATTAATTAAGACATTTTTGCGGAGGAAGTCAGCTGCACAGTTTTACATCTTACTAAGGTGTTTGGTGCAATATTTCTCAAGTAAAAAAATGTGATTGAAAAACTAGTCCGTGCACTGCATACAGTTTATCAATTCGGGAAAGTCTGGTTGCATGCGCAGGACTGATTTCTGAGAACATAACATGTCTACAACTTCATCATCTACAAACTGTCAAACTACTGTAAAATAAAGCACAAGCTACATGCTGTTTATCAGTGTCCAAAGTACTATATGGCTCAGTGTTAACTCTGTGTTTGTCAATAAAGCTAGAAAGTAGTAGCTAGCAGGCACATTGAGCAGTCAGGCCACAATAAGCTTATCAAGTCACTGGCGAGTGGCGACATGTGTGCGTCTGTGCCGTTTAGCTTTTTTATAACTTTCTCACTATCTGTTACCAGAGTGCGTCTGTCTGTCAGTGTTTCATAGGGAATCATGTTCTCACTATCTGCTACCAGAGTGTGTCTGTCTGGCAGTGGTTCATAGGGAATCATGTTCTCACTATCTGTTATCAGAGTGTGTCTGTCTGGCAGTGTTTCATAGGGAATCATGTTCTCACTATCTGTTACCAGAGTGCGTCTGTCTGGCAGTGTTTTATAGGGAATCATGTTCTCACTATCTGTTACCAGAGCGCATCTGTTTGGCAGTGTTTCATAGGGAATCATGTTACAAAACAGGTCGTAAGAGGACACAAAATGCTTGTGAATGGGTTTGAAACATTGATAAGTTGCAGTTGGGATACCAGTGCACTCTGATCGTCTCAATTCAAATTTTGCCCCAAAAAGTGTCAGACTCGAGTGATTGACAATTTTAAACACATCAGCTAGTGGCCACTCCATAAAGGCCTTAGGGCAAAGAGTTATTTCAACATAACATTGCCCGACGTGTTGTCTAATGTAAACATATGAGGTACTGCGTAATGGGCAGGTCTGTTTCCATAGAGATCCTATTAAATTACTTCTAAATTATATTGAAAAGTGGCTGGCTAGCTAGCTAACTAGCTAACAAAGATAACTGCATATATTTTCAGTTTTGGGAGTAGTGAACTAACTACATGTAGTTAAACTGGTAATTTAATTACATTTTGCAGTAGCTTGGTGGTTGAAATAAATTCAAATCATAGTAGTGTTTTCATTAGTTAATTACTTGTTTTGCCATGTAGTGCAGTGATGTATCTAAAATAAAGTAAAATATGGGTGAAGTAGGCACTCATTTCCATTCTTTTTGGTATTGGACCTCCCTAATTCTCACTTGAATCACTTTCCGTGTGCCTAATTCTCATTTCATGTGTTTAATAGGCTAAATCCCACATTCTGTTAACATCTGACTGCAGGGTAATCTATTCTTGCAATTTGTGGTCTGACATTTCAGATAAAGATATTATACAGTGGGGAGAACAAGTATTTGATACACTGCCGACATAAGTATTTGATCACCTACCAACCAGTAAGAATTCCGGCTCTCACAGACCTGTTAGTTTTTCATTAAGAAGCCCTCCTGTTCTCCACTCATTACCTGTATTAACTGCACCTGTTTGAACTCGTTACCTGTATTAAAGACACCTGTCCACACACTCAATCAAACAGACTCCAACCTCTCCACAATGGCCAAGACCAGAGAGCTGTGTAAGGACATAAAATTGTAGACCTGCACAAGGCTGGGATGGGCTACAGGACAATAGGCAAGCAGCTGGGTGAGAAGGCAACAACTGTTGGCACAATTATTAGAAAATGGAAGAAGTTCAAGATGCCGGTCAATCACCCTCGGTCTGGGGCTCCATGCAAGATCTCACCTCGTGGGGCATCAATGATCATGAGGAAGGTGAGGGATCAGCACAGAACTACACGGTAGGACCTGGTCAATGAAATGAAGAGAGCTGGGACCACAGTCTCAAAGAAAACCATTAGTAACACACTACGCCGTCATGGATTAAAATCCTGCAGCGCATGCAAGGTCCCCCTGCTCAAGCCAGCGCATGTCCAGGCCCGTCTGAAGTTTGCCAATGACCATCTGGATGATCCAGAGGAGGAATGGGAGAAGGTTATGTGGTCTGATGAGACAAAAAGAGCTTTTTGGTCTAGACTCCACTCGCAGTGTTTGGAGGAAGAAGAAGGATGAGTACAACCCCAAGAACACCATCCCAACTATGAAGCATGGAGGTGGAAACATCATTCTTTGGGGATGCTTTTCTGCAAAGGGGACAGGACGACTGCACCGTATTGAGGGGAGGACGGATGGGGCCATGTATCACGAGATCTTGGCCAACAACCTCCTTCTCTCAGTAAGAGCATTGAAGATGGGTCGTCGCTGGGTCTTCCAGCATGACAACGACCCGAAACACACAGCCAGGGCAACTAAGGAGTGGCTCCGTAAGAAGTATCTCAAGGTCCTGGAGTGGCCTAGCCAGTCTCCAGACCTGAACACAATAGAAAATCTTTGGAGGGACCTGAAAGTCTGTATTGCCCAGCGACAGCCCCGAAACCTGAAGGATCTGGAGAAGGTCTGTATGGAGGAGTGGGCCAAAATCCCTGCTGCAGTGTGTGCAAACCTGGTCAAGAACTACAGGAAACGTATGATCTCTGTAATTGCAAACAAAGGTTTCTGTACCATCGAATACTTATGTCATGCAATAAAATGCTAAATTAATTACTTTAAAATCATAGTGTGATTTTCTGGATTTTTGTTTTAGATTCCGTTTGTCACAGTTGAAGTGTACCTATGATAAAAATTACAGACCTCTACATGCTTTGTAAGTAGGAAAACCTGCAAAATCGGCAGTGTATCAAATACTTGTTCTCCCCACTGTATATTTTAGTAGTTTGTAATTAACAATTTTTTCGAAGTAACTTTAGTTGAAGCTGCAAAATATTAATTTTGGTCAACGTGACAATAGATCTGTCATTCTAAATCAAGTCTAAGAAGCGGTGTATCTGTTTTATGTGCATTATTTCTATGCTTCCTGTTAAGTTTCATTTTTTGCATATTTTACTTTCGGTTTGGTACACCAGCTTCAAACAGCTGAAAATACAAAATGTTTGGTTTTAGAAAATATATTTCACAGCGGTTTAGATTGTACAATGATTCTCTACAACAGTGGTGTCAAACTCATTCCAGACACTCCAGACACTCAGCCCTTCGTTGAATGAGTTTGACACGTGCTCTAAACTAGACTTGTTTGTTTTGTCACAGAAACTGAAATTAGGCCAACTAAATTTCTTAGAATTTTACCAAAGAGGAAATGGCAGAGCAATTTCTGCATAGTGCATCTTTAAGAAAACTATATTTCCTAAAGGTATCTTTAGTGTAGCTTAACTTCTTCCAGTGTGAAGTAATTGGTAGCTTGGTCGCTTCCCCAACACTGATTATTTGACACAATATCTTATCACAGCCCTGGCATTCAATGGTTAACCATCTCCCTGACCAAAATGTCTGACCTTTTATCCCATCATAAGAAGATTTATGTCCAAACCTAGTGTTCTAATTCCTAATTCTATGTCTGTCTCACTGTCTGGAAGTTCTGGCTGCTATGATTGGATAGCGTGAGCTCATTTGATAGAGAGCAATCAGCACAGCTACTTCTCTCGTCTTAGTGGGCACTGGGCAAGTGGACATGATCCTAATCCATACCCAACTCACCAGTAGGCTAAGTCGTTACGAACTCACTTAACACAGTTTTGAACGAGACTGATATTATGACAAAATGATCCTATTTACACTTTGTACATTTTCACACTAAAATTCATGTTTCTGACTCATATCGATGCCACATATCTGTAGGCCATTTACAATTGGGGAAGTTGGTTCTAAGGTAGCCTAGGCAGCGATTCACAACGTACTGGGTAAAGATGTAAATTCAACTTCTTTTCCATGTTGGTTCAAAGTAAATTATTTGAAATGACGTGGAAACAACTTGTGTTCCCAGTGGGTATCGGCTGCCAAGGCAAGTTCTAAGGGGAAGTTTACCTTTAAAATCAGATTTTAAACACAATCTTAACCACACAGCTAGAGATATGTGTAACCCTATCCTTAAATGAATACCAAAAAGCATATTTTCGTTTGCATTTGTACTTTGTGGCTGTGGTATCTAGTGACAACTGCGCTCCCTAGCGGCGTTACTGTAATGATCTACAGGGGATATGGCTGGGACTGACATATTAGTAGCTACAGTGGGGCAAAAAAGTATTTAGTCAGCCACCAATTGTGCAAGTTCTCCCACTTAAAAAGATGAGAGGCCTGTAATTTTCATCATAGGTACACTTCAACTATGACAGACAAAATGAGAAAAAAAATCCAGAAAATCACATTGTAGGATTTTTTATGAATTTATTTGCAAATTATGGTGACTAAATACTTTTTTGCCCTACTGTATGTTGCCAAATTGAGGCAAACGGCATTGGCAAAATCAATATGACATGTAGGCTAATCAACTAGGTCTACGGTAGCCTAGGTAGCCAATAGTGGACACTAGATCTGCACTGTTGTCTAGGTTTGATGTGATTTCCCGGTAATACACTCATATCCATCCGTGCACTGGCTCTTACATCCTCCTCCATTCCACCGTCCTCCATTCAGGCTGCAAGGCACCATTTCCCTCCTTAGTCACCTTTAATGGCGAGCTGCCGAAAATAAACAGGAAAGAGCTGTGTCTTTTATTAATGGCGTTTTAATAAAACAACATTTTCCACCACCCTTTTCAAACAACTTAGGATGTTGCACACCGCGTTCAGCCAAGGGTAATTGACCATGTGCATGTAATTATGATGGACGCTGTAGGAGAGAGGAATAGCGTTGTGGGAGAGACAAAAAGTGAGTAAAAGAACACCCTAAATATGTTTAGAACTACAAATTAACTTTCTTCTGTCGATTCTTCTTTTTTTTTTATGTCACAATTCCAACCCTCCTCCTTTATCCGGGCTTGGGACTGGCAAATGTGACCCAAAAGAGACACTCTGGCGGAGTTACTTCGTTTTTAATTTTGTTTTTGTTTTTTACATTTACATCCCTGGGCCGCCTGTGAGTGCTTTTGGATGGGGGTGGGTGGGGCCCACAGCAGCACCCGCTGGTCGTTGAGAAGAGTGCTTTCACGTCAGAGTCTCCAAAAGCCTCCAATAACACCAGAAAAAGTTGCTAGATTTGTCGCTAGTCGCATCTCCCAGTTGAGACCCCATTAGCTAGCCCTCCATTGGGTCAATAAACTATAATGAACTTGTACGCCTGTGAATTGAAACACTACTCACGTTCCAGTTCTCGTGATTTATAAGGCTGGCTGATAGTAGAATGTCACCTCACTTAGGAAGACAGCAAAACTGAACTATGGTTTTCACAATTGTGGAGAATGAACTACAGTGAAAAGCACAGTTGTAACCTCATCCATTTTATATTGGACTTTTCTCTTGATTCCTCGTCCTGAAATTAAGAAACCAGACACACTTCAAGTTTCAAAACCACTGCTTAAAAGAAGTGCTAAGGAGCAGGGCGATAAAGAAAGTATTACAGTAGAGATGATGGCTAATTATGCAGTCCGCAGATACGTTCACTAATCTCCTCTCTCTTTCTCTGACTGCCAGGGTGTACGGACTGTATCAGCACATGAATGGGAGCAGGTTTGCCTGGAAAATTGCATGTGTCTGTGTGACTGGAGCACTCAGTGTTCACTTTCTAAGTGAAATCTGACACTAGAGAGGGTTAAGGTGGGTAACAGAGCCAAAACCGAACTGCTGACAAAGTTAAAGGTGTCAACTCCCCAATATTTACACCCAGCCACATTGAAACAAAGCTGACTTGGTATCTTGACTAGGCCTTCTGACTAGCCTGATATTTTCTGTGTTTAATATATATTTGGAAACCCAAACGCCCACATGCCTGAGTGGGATTTCTCTCCATAGCCACAGCAAAATTGAGTCCGTCTTTTAAAGGACCCACACTCTCATGAGGCGAGATGAGGGTGAACAAAATAAGAGTGAAAGTGAGGGGGACCATGGCTCACTTTGCAGTGACAAGGCAGAGGTTTTTTTTAGATGTTAAATGCAGGTTAGCAAAAAGCTGATCCCTCCTCAGCTGGAAGCGGCTGTCACTCTGCGCCTATTTGTGCAACGTGACTTTCCTTGGCCTGACAGATGGGGGGAGTACTGGTTTATAATGGACCCAGTCCACTTGTTGTTTGTCTTCCCCCAAATTAGTCGGAGAGTTACCGCTGACGAGGGGAAGTAGGCCTATACAAGTCAGGACCACCAACCACTGACTGGTGCCAAAGTTTTGGTGCCGTCTTGGATGGTTCCTCCTACCATGCCATACTGTAGCCGTGCAACCTTGTCATGCCACACTGTGAGTGGATGAGTGTGGCCTAGTTCTATCGTGCCGTTGGAGGATATTTGGTTTGCGGGGCCAAGTTGCAGAATAATGCAGGCGCAATGGGAAATCATATAGCTCTGTTATCCTTTGAAAATAAAGTTAAATAATCGGTGTTGAGTGCCGTATTGCTCCATGTAGGAATGTACAGCAGAATGAGAATATATTCTAATGTAAAGACTTCCTATCATGTAGACCCACAGTACTACCGGTTAGCTAATGTTAAATCACATCACTTTGTGTGGTTAATTATACACTATTTGCATCTCCCAGTTGAGACCCCATTAGCTAGCCCTCCATTGGGTCAATATACTATAATGAACTTGTACTGCTGTGAATTGAAACACTACCTACTTTACACTTCTTATGATTTATAAGGCTGGCTGAAAGTAGAATGTCACCTCACTTAGGAACACAGCAAACCTGAACTATGGTTTAACACAATTCTTTAGAATGAACTACAGTGAAAAGCACAGTTGTAACCTCATCCATTTTATATTGGACTTTTCTCTTGATTCCTCGTCCTGAAATTAAGAAGCCAGACACACTTCACGTTTCAAAACCACTGCTTAAAAGAAGTGCTAAGGAGCAGGGCGATAAAGAAAGTATTACAGTAGAGATGATGGCTAATTATGCAATCCGCAGATACGGTTCACTAATCTCCTCTCTCTTTCTCTGACTGCCAGGGTGTACGGACTGTATCAGCACATGAATGGGAGCAGGTTTGCCTGGAAAATTGCATGTGTCTGTGTGACTGGAGCGCTCAGTGTTCACTTTCTAAGTGAAATCTGACTCTAGAGAGGGTTAAGGTGGGTAACAGAGCCAAAACCGAACTGCTGACAAAGTTAAAGTGTCAACTCCCCAATATTTACACCCAGACACATTGAAACAAAGCTGACTTGGTATCTTGACTAGGCCTTCTGACTAGCCTGATATTTTCTGTGTTTAATATATATTTGGAAACCCAAACGCCCACATGCCTGAGTGGGATTTCTCTCCATAGCCACAGCAAAATTGAGTCCGTCTTTTAAAGGACCCACACTCTCATGAGGTGAGAAGGGTGAACAAAATAAGAGTGAAAGTGAGGGGGACGACGGCTCACTTTGCAGTGACAAGGCAGAGTTAATAAGGATCGGTGTCCCACTAGCGGGGCAACTTCCGGGGAGGTTGGAGGGCGTGCAAATCAAATAAATTCTAATAAATATTATGTATTTTAAACATTTAGGTACATAAGTGTCTTATATCGGCTTAAAGCTTAAATTATTGTTAATCTAACTCTACTGTCCGATTTACAGTAACTTTTACAGCAAAAACATGCCATGCGATTGTTTGAGGACGGCGCCCCACATCAAAATATTTTTCCCCCGGCACAGGTTTCACACATTCACATATAAAGATTAAATATTCACTTACTTTTTGAAAATCTTCCTCTGATTTGTCATTTAAAGGGTCCCAGCTATAACATGTTGTTAGATGAAATCCTTCTTCATATCCCAAAAAGTCAGTTTAGTTGGCGCCATCGATTTCAGTAATCCACTCGTTCAACTTGCAGATAAAGGAATCCTAAAATCTACCCCAAAACTTTGTTTCAACAAGTCAAAATATGTTTCTATTTACTCCTCAGATGCCCTAAAATGTAATCAAATAATATTTATTTCGGAAAAAGTATTTTCAATTGGAAACATGGATATCCAAGACTGTGTCCTTCTACTAAAACTGTTATTTCTTATTCATTTTTGAATTTACAAGCCTGAAACCTTGAACATAGACTGCTGGATGCATGGGAATTGCATCCAGGGAGTTTTTTACAACATTACCTTTCTCTTGCGTTTCTGAGAGGATGGTCTCTCAAAAAAATAATCTGTTTGTTTTTTCTTGTATCTATTGTGTTATATTCTCAACATCAAAGTTTTTTCTTTCCAATGGTACCAATTATATGCATATCATGGCTTCAGGGACTGAGATACAGGCAGTTTACATTGGGCACGTCATTCAGGCGGAAATTGAGAAAAAAGGGGCCTAGCCTTAGAAGTAAAGAGTTTTTTTTTCAGACGTTAAATGGAGGTTAGCAGAAAACCGATGACGTCTTGGATGGTTCCTCCTACCACGCCATATCCATGCAACTATGTCCTGCCACAGTGGGTGGATGAGTTTGGCATAGTTCTATAGTGCTAGTGGAGGATGTTTGGTTTGCGAGGCCAAGTTGCAAAGTAATGCAGGAGCAATGGGAAATCTTATAGCTCTGTTGTCCTTTGTATATGAAGTTAAATAATTGGTTCTTGTTTCCCAAGATATTTGACCTTTAACCTGTCAACCCTTACTATGCATTGAATGATGTTAGTGGAGGCAAATAATATTTATTCAGAGTTTCTCTTTTTTGGTAGGGTTCCAAATGAAATAATTTATGGAGCATATACATTGTAACAAGGCATTGTAACAACACTCTTGGGTAATTTAACTTACAGTTAAACACAGGATTATTATTTTTTTTGCCTCAGCACAAATATCCAATACTGGTGCAGGACTTTTCTAGTCCCACTGGAGTTTTATTGCATATATTTCTGCCAAGATCCCCAACTAAATGTGAATTATTAGCATAATATAGAATCATGTCCTTTGCTACCAGTATATGTGAAAGTCTCATACATTACAATGATGAACCTGAACAATTTAGTATGTCAAGGTACTCAGTCATAAAGTCAGCCCTATCTACAGCAGTGAAGGCTCCTCAGAGGAAGAAGGGGAGAACCATCCTCCTCAGTGAATTTGACCAAATAATGGATTAAAACACAGTTTTGCTATGAAAGTCTACAGAAGCCTCAAAAGCACTCTGTTGGGTAGCACCATGGTGTAGCCGGAAGACAGCCAGTTTCCGTCTTCCTCTGGGTATATTGACTCAATACATGGTTCTCACCTCCTTCCATAGACTTACTCAGTAATTATAACAACTTCCTCCAACTTCCTCCAACCTATCAGAGCTCTTGCAGCATGAACTGACATGTTGTCCAACTAAATCAAAGGATCAGAGAATGAATCTCGTACTGAAAGCGTAAGCTAAAAGCACTGCATAACATGTGGCCAGTAGTTGACTCAAAGAGAGAGAAAGACAATAGTTAAACAGTTTTGAACAAAAGCATTTATTAAAAAATGTAGGAGAAGCAAGAGTGAAAGAGAACTAGCTATATTTGTCATTGTATTTTTATTTTTACTTTCACATACTTAAAAAAAAATCTCACATCTTTTTAAAATATTAAAAACATACTAATACTAAGGTTATATCTTTCCTGTTTGGCCCTGTCTGGGGGTGTCCTCGGATGGGGCCACAGTGTCTCCTGACCCCTCCTGTCTCAGCCTCCAGTATTTATGCTGCAGTAGTTTATGTGTTGGGGGCTAGGGTCAGTTTGTTATATCTGGAGTACTTCTCCTGTCCTATTCGGTGCCCTGTGTGAATCTAAGTGTGCGTTCTCTAATTCTCTCCTTCTCTCTTTCTTTCTCTCTCTCGGAGGACCTGAGCCCTAGGACCATGCCCCAGGACTACCTGACATGATGACTCCTTGCTGTCCCCAGTCCACCTGACCGTGCTGCTGCTCCAGTTTCAACTGTTCTGCCTTATTATTATTCGACCATGTTGGTCATTTCTGAATATTTGAACATCTTGGCCATGTTCTGTTATAATCTCCACCCTGCACAGCCAGAAGAGGACTGGCCACCCCACATAGCCTGGTTCCTTTCTAGGTTTCTTCCTAGGTTTTGGCCTTTCTAGGGAGTTTTTCCTAGCCACCGTGCTTCTACACCTGCATTGCTTGCTGTTTGGGGTTTTAGGCTGGGTTTCTGTACAGCACTTTGATATATCAGCTGATGTACGAAGGGCTATATAAATAAATTTGATTTTTATTTGATTTAATCTACTTGCAGTGAAGCCACTCAATATTTACATTACATTCAGTCATCTAACAGACTTCCATCCAGAGCGACCCACAGAACCAACCAGGGTCAACGCCCTGATCAATGGCATGTCGACAGATCTCCTACAAGGTCTCCCACAGATCTCCGATTTTGCGCCCTCCTTGGGCTCATGTGGTGGAGGAGATCTTCATGGGCTATACTCAGCCTTGTCTCAGGGTAGTAAGTTGGTAGTCTGTTGATATTCCTCTAGTGGTGTGGTACTGTTTGGCCCTGTCCGGGGATATCGTCGGACGGGGCCACAGGGTCCCCTCGACTTCCCCCTGTCTCAGCCTGCAGTATGTATGCTGCAATCGTCTATATGCCAGGGGGCTAGGGTCAGTCTGATATATCTGGTGTAATTCTCCTGTCTTATCTGGTGTCCTGTGTGAATTTAAGCAAGCTCCCTCTAATTCTCTCTCTCCCTATCTCCCTCCCCTCGTTGAGGACCTGAGCCCCACTACCATGCCTCAGGACTACCTCGCCTGAGGACTCCTGGCTGTCCCCAGTCCACCTGCGGCTGTGGAACCCAGACCTGTTCACCGGATGTCCTACCTTGTCCCAGACCTGCTCAACTTTCTCTCTCTCTACCGCACCTGCTGTCTTGACCTCTGGATGCTTGCCTATGAAAAGCCAATTGATATTTACTCTTGAGGTACTGACCTGTTGCCACTCTATAACCACTGTGATTATTATTTGACCCTGCTGGTCATCTATGCACTAAACATCTTGAAGAACAATCTGGCCTTAATGAACATGCACTCTTATAATCCCAGTTTTAGGCTGGGTTTCTGTATAGCCCTTTCTGACATCTGCTAATGTAAAAAGGACTATACAGTATATACAGTGCCTTGCGAAAGTATTCGGCCCCCTTGAACTTTGCGACCTTTTGCCACATTTCAGGCTTCAAACAAAGATATAAAACTGTATTTTTTTGTGAAGAATCAACAACAAGTGGGACACAATCATGAAGTGGAACGACATTTATTGGATATTTCAAACTTTTTTAACAAATCAAAAACTGAAAAATTGGGCGTGCAAAATTATTCAGCCCCTTTACTTTCAGTGCAGCAAACTCTCTCCAGAAGTTCAGTGAGGATCTCTGAATGATCCAATGTTGATCTAAATGACTAATGATGATAAATACAATCCACCTGTGTGTAATCAAGTCTCCGTATAAATGCACCTGCACTGTGATAGTCTCAGAGGTCCGTTAAAAGCGCAGAGAGCATCATGAAGAACAAGGAACACACCAGGCAGGTCCGAGATACTGTTGTGAAGAAGTTTAAAGCCGGATTTGGATACAAAAATATTTCCCAAGCTTTAAACATCCCAAGGAGCACTGTGCAAGCGATAATATTGAAATGGAAGGAGTATCAGACCACTGCAAATCTACCAAGACCTGGCCGTCCCTCTAAACTTTCAGCTCATACAAGGAGAAGACTGATCAGAGATGCAGCCAAGAGGCCCATGATCACTCTGGATGAACTGCAGAGATCTACAGCTGAGGTGGGAGACTCTGTCCATTGGACAACAATCAGTCGTATATTGCACAAATCTGGCCTTTATGGAAGAGTGGCAAGAAGAAAGCCATTTCTTAAAGATATCCATAAAAAGTGTTGTTTAAAGTTTGCCACAAGCCACCTGGGAGACACACCAAACATGTGGAAGAAAGTGCTCTGGTCAGATGAAACCAAAATTGAACTTTTTGGCAACAATGCAAAATGTTATGTTTGGCGTAAAAGCAACACAGCTGAACACACCATCCCCACTGTCAAACATGGTGGTGGCAGCATCATGGTTTGGGCCTGCTTTTCTTCAGCAGGGACAGGGAAGATGGTTCAAATTGATGGGAAGATGGATGGAGCCAAATACAGGACCATTCTGGAAGAAAACCTGATGGAGTCTGTAAAAGACCTGAGACTAGGACGGAGATTTGTCTTCCAACAAGACAACGATCCAAAACATAAAGCAAAATCTACAATGGAATGGTTAAAAAATAAACATATCCAGGTGTTAGAATGGCCAAGTCAAAGTCCAGACCTGAATCCAATCGAGAATCTGTGGAAAGAACTGAAAACTGCTGTTCACAAATGCTCTCCATCCAACCTCACTGAGCTCGAGCTGTTTTGCAAGGAGGAATGGGAAAAAATGTCAGTCTCTCGATGTGCAAAACTGATAGAGACATACCCCAAGCGACTTACAGCTGTAATCGCAGCAAAAGGTGGCGCTACAAAGTATTAACTTAAGGGGGCTGAATAATTTTGCACGCCCAATTTTTCAGTTTTTGATTTGTTAAAAAAGTTTGAAATATCCAATAAATGTCGTTCCACTTCATGATTGTGTCCCACTTGTTGTTGATTCTTCACAAAAAAATACAGTTTTATATCTTTATGTTTGAAGCCTGAAATGTGGCAAAAGGTCGCAAAGTTCAAGGGGGCCGAATACTTTCGCAAGGCACTGTATATTTCACTTACTTAGCAAATGCAGCTAGCTAGTTTAGCCTACTCAAACACCTGAGTCAAACAGAGAGGAATTCTTTGTTAGCTAGCTGGCTATGGCAATCCAACACTGTAACTCTTCCAAATCAAGGTAAGCTTTTGGTTTTATTAATTTATTGCCATTGGGGCCCGCCGGTGTAAGTGCTAAACTCCTTTCTGACTGTACTCTGTACTGCATGAATGTAGCGGGTTTACTAACATGTTAGTTTTAGTAGCTATATTGACTATGACGTTAGCTAATATGGTGACAATGATGTAGGCTGTGTGTAGCGGTTATGATATGAAGGTGTGGCTTGGATTTTTTTTCTTGCCCGGTAACAGACAGCTGATGTGGTGTGCACTGAAGTCCAAAAATGAAGGAAAAAGGTGAGAGGAGGAGAGCGTGTAGATGCGAGAAGGAATACAACGAGCATAGAGAACTGTGTTTGCCTGTGATCAGGGGTGTGTATTCATTCAGCCGATTCTGTTGGAAAAATGTTTCTTAAACAGAAGAAAATAGAACGAAACGGGGAATAGAAACTCAAATTTGCAACTGTTGGACTAATGATTACACCCTAGATCAGCTAGATGCAGGCATGAGTGTGCAAGGTAGTATTAAATGTGTCACTGTCTGTCACCTTGATTAGTCAAATTGTTATTTTGACCTGTGCAACTACAGTTTCATTTTTCATTCATAGGCTAGGTTGTAGCCACCTCATGGTGGGAATAGGGGAAAATTGAGTGTAATGTGTCGTAGCCTAAACCTATCGATGTTACATTGAGCCGGGTGAATGGATTAAGAATGACAATCATCCAATATGCTGTAATAGAAATAAGACCATGTTTATTTAAAAAACAGCACCGACCTCCACTCATCTACAGTATTGGTTTCTATATGAGAGACCTCAGAGTCAGATCTCTGAGTGCAGCCAGATACTCATAACTTAGAGGCAAACCGCGCGCCACTCAAATTCTGTGTTCCAATCTAATAATGTTGTGTCTGTGCCATGTGTGTCAGAGGCTCCGGCTGTTTCAGTATAAAGGCCCATGCTTTGCAGCAGCCTCTGAGGACGGTGAGAAGCTTAGCTGCTCTGATGGCAGTGGGAAGCCCCTCTGACCCAGAGGATCCAGGAGGATTGGATGTGCTCTTGCTGTTAGGCCTTAGCCACTCGAGTGGAGAGAGGGAGTGGAGGATTTACTGGAGAGAGAAAGAGGGAGTGAAAGCTTGGAGTCAGGACTGAAGGTCGGCTTGGATCGAAAACTGATCCTGCGCCCTCCATGCCCCTTTGGTAATCTGCAGTTCTATTGCAATGCCTTTTAACTGGGAATAGGCCACACCTTTAAACTTTCTCGCAGGCCGTGTATATACACACACGCACACGCATGGCTCAGACATGGACGCAGACACACACACATACGGACGCAGCACTCTCAGATCGCTTCTCGTTCACTTCCGCATTCCTCTAATGCACCATGCACCAATACACATTTACCCAAGTTCAGTGTTTTAATAACTCCTTGTTTGACGGCAAAAGTTGTGTTTTCTAAGATAGTCATTACAGAGCCACAATGTCTCATTGTAGCCACAATGTCTCATTGTAGAAGACAATATTGTTCCACTGAGTGGTTTTAATTAAAGACTAGAACGCTGTTCTTCAGCTCGCTGCTTTTTGTCAGTGACACAGAGAGGCATTTGTCTAAACTCTAAAAGGTTTCGTCAGGCAGGGCTGGCATGTGACTGATGCAACTGACAACAGGAAGCTTCTCAGAGCAGAGGCTGAGGCTGAGCGATCCAATGCAACTGTTTTTGCAGTGAGCAACTGTTTCTTTACTGTAGATGCACAGCTGAGTGGTTGGATATCCCAACCCAGAGTCATATACACTGAGTGTACAGAACATTTATGAACACCTGCTCTTTCCATGACATAGACTGACCAGGTGAATCCATGTGAAAGCTATGATCCCTTATTGATGTCACTTGTTAAATCCACTTCAAATCAGTGTAGATGAAGGGGAGGAGACAAGCCTTGAGACAATTGAGACATGGATTGTGTATGTTTGCCATTCAGGGGGTGAATGGGTAAGACAAACTATCTCAGTGCCTTTGAATGTGGTATGGTAGTACATGCCAGACGCACCGGTTTGTGTCAAGAACTGCAGCGCTGCTGGGTTTTTCATGCTCAACAGTTTACCGTGTGTATCAAGAATGGTCCACCACCCAAAGGACATCCAGCCAACTTGACACAGCTGTAGGAAGCATTGGAGTAAACATGGGCAACGCAATACATGGACAGTGTGGTGAAGAAGGTGCAACAGCGCCTCTTCAACCTCAGGAGACTGAAGAAATTTGCCTTGTCACTTAAAACCCTCACAAACTTTTATAGATGCACATTTGAGAGCATCCTGTCGGGCTGTATCACCGCCTGCTACGGCAACTCCACCACCCACAACTGCAGGGTTCTCCAGCGGGTGGTGTGGTCTGCACAACGCATCACCGGGGGCAAACTTCCTGCCCTCCTGGACACCTACAGCACCTTATGTCACAGGAAGTCCAAAAAGATCATCAAGGACAACAACCAACCAAGTCACTGCCTGTTCATCCCACTATCATCCAGAAGGCGAGGTCAGTACAGGTGCATCAAAGCTGGGACCGAGAGACTGAAAAACAACTTCTATCTCAAGGCCATCAGACTGTTAAATAGCCATCACTAACACAGCGAGGCTGCAGCCTACATACACAGACTTCAAATCATTGGCCACTTTAATAATGTTTACATATCTTGCATTACTCATGGCATATGTATATACTGTATTCTATACTATCTACTATTTCTTAGTCTATGCCGCTCTGACATTGCTTGTGTATATATTTATATATTATTAATTCCATTCCTTTACTTAGATTTGTGTGTATTAGGTATTTGTTGTGAAATTGTTAGATATTGCTGCACTGTCGTAACTTGAAGCGCAAGCATTTTGCTACAACTGCAATAACATCTGCTAAACATGTGTATGTGACAAATACAATTTGATTTGATTACGAGAGTCTTTTTCCTGACTGAACGTTCGGAGAACGCCACTTTCTTCTCCATGGGAGTTGCTAATTGGTAATTGACCCTTCTGCATTGTATTGTTTATTTCTGATCATTTTTAAAACCTTTGAATATATCCAGTGAAAGGAGATATGCAATTTGTTGACACCACAACACAGTACAGACATAATTTATAGGGAATAGTCAGAGGCAATTATATTCCGATCTAGCCCAACCCTGCCCTCCACTGCCTCAGAGCCTCTATTCTCACAGATCCACATGCATAGTCAACCAGTGTCTCCAGACGTGATACTTTGCCTGACACTGTTCGCTTTCTTACTTTTGCATACTTAGTCCATAGACCATAGAGTCCAGCAACATCAGCAGAGCTAGGGTATGGTGGAAAAGATGGCCATAGACCGACAGAAGTGGACATCCTTGTGAGTGAGTCAAATATAACCATATTTTCCTGATAGCCAAGATAGAGAGGAAAGTCATGGGAGGTGCTGGGAGATGTACATTACAGTTGTTGCATCATGTTAGAAAGGGACACATACCTTAGCACCTTACTTCAGCACTATTGAAAATCGCATTGATGTATATTAGAGTGGCAGACAAATTTGTCCTCGGGACAGTGTAATAGATTCCCCTTGTAGTGTAGAGAGTGAGGAATTGCAAACTTGACAGCCATTTGCCTCAATAAGTGTTGTAGGTGGCTAGAATGTGCCATAGACTCAGAGAAGATGAAGGACATACGTGACTCACCACCTGGATTCGGTCTTACATTTTAAGTTATGTTGTTTACATTGGATAAAAGTAGAGACTCAGAGCTAAAAAAGGGTATATCATACACGGCATTTGAGGAAACAATGGGAAAGTAATTCTGCTTAAGCTGGAAAACTCACTTTTGAGAGAACCGTCTTTCAATGTTTTGGTACTAATATTGGAGAGCCCCTCTTTGTCTTCACTAATTCAGCAGTGTTCACACACCTTTAAGCCTTAGCCCCACCCATCTCTTTAAGGGTGGATCTGTGGTGTCTGTACTAACTTCCCAGCTACTTCCAGACATCTAAGAGCGAGAGAACAGCTCACTGAATATTACTCATCCTAGCAGAGATTGTTAGGCTGTTATGTTAGCCAGAGTGTTGGTAACTGTGCTGTCAGATTGTTCATTCGTAAATTCAGAGTGTTTCGCATTCAGAGCGCACACTGGACGCTCTGGCCTATAATAGGGTTGTTCCGAAAGTTCTGACCTCACAACAACAGTCAAGCACCCAAGCTAACTGGCTAACATTGGCTAGCTACTTCCAGACACATAATGAGAGAACACCCCACTCTGACCATTTACTCACATATTCAACAGGTGTTGAACGTTTAAAAATGCATCAGTTATTCTGCACTCTGGCAGACTAGTCTTTTGTTAAGAAATGTAGCTAGATAGCTAGCTAGGTAAACAATGAATCCCAACGCATGATGTAACGTCAGTTAGTGAGCCAGCCAGCTAACGTTAGCTAGCTAAGAGTACACTAACTTGAAATGAAAAGACTATCAACATTAGAGTGGAGTCTTTTGTTAAGAATGTATTAGCTAGCTAGCTAAACAATGGTCCATAAACACAACTCATGACGTTCCTACCCTGCATGAATCTGCAGGTAGCTAGCCAACCAGGTTATATTGCTATAACTAGTCAAGCAAATGTGTCTGTGATACAAAGAATAAGATCATACACAATGTTAGCTAGCGACCCAGCCAGCTAACGTTAGCTAGCTAACAGTGCACTTGAAATGAAACCATTTAGTAGAAATTAGAAATGTGTAATATCTGAAAATGTAGCTAGCTAGACTATCTTACCCGTGGTATGAAATCGTAGATAGCCAGAGCGAATTTACCAGCTACTACGTCTATCAACAGTTGCAGTGACATTCTATTGAAATGGATACTTGCATGGAATCTTTTGTTAAAACATGTAGCTAGCTAGCTAAACAATGGACTTTAATCACAACTCATGACGTTACTACCCTACATGAATGTGCAGGTAACCAACTAAATGAAACCACTTTCTGTCAAAATTAGACACTTGTAATATCTGAAAATGTAGCTAGCTACACTATCTTACCAGTAAACATCATGGTTGGATGCGTCTCCTGTCTGATGCCATGCATGGTTGCTGTTAGTTTGACGATGTAATCCAAACTGGTGTTTTCTCCATCTCCTTAGCTATCATACTCAAATTCCACTGATTTCAAAACTCGGTCCTCCAGAAAATGGAGAGCATACACATAACGTTAGCTAGCGAGCCAACCAGCTAACATTAGCCAGCTAACAGTACACTTTAACTTCACATTAGGTTTATGGAGTTTTACTGCACAATACATTTTTTTTAAAAGCAGCATTTGACATGATTACCTAGACATACTGACCATCTCCAATAGACAAATGCATGCAATATGGCAGACCAATCCAAGGAAGGTTACTCACTTTTTCTGTGGCTAAACCAACTAGGCTCGTAAATGTAACAATTTTATTCGTATTTACAGATGGCATAAAAGTTTGACATTGAGGCACATGAAAGTTCACATGTTCGAGAAGAGATTTCTGCCCAAAAAAACGAATTTTGATGAAAAAACATTTTTTACCTCCCAACAGTTCTCCTGTGAAGTCGTGACATATGCCTAGTTTCCTGAATCGGGTTAAACAATTGGGAAACAGTGTACAGCATTCTGGCAAAAAGGGCATTCTATCTTGATAAATGAGTGTCTCGATGGTTTCTCAAATTGATTCAACGGTTTAAAGATGAAACCTTATTTAAATATGTGAACAGTGGGAGGCGGGTGATTAATGATGTGTTCATCAATTCCCACCTGACCTGACAACTGCAGTACATGTTTTACCCATCTGGCTTAACTATTGACTAAGCTGGAGCTGGACATGGGCCAGGAGCAAGGCATCATGTTCAACTTTGGAAGAATCATCAAATCAAATGTTATTAGTCACATGCGCCAAATACAACAACAACAACAACCTTACAGTGAAATGCCTACTAACAGTACAAGCCCCTAACCAAGAATGCAGTTTTAAAAAACATGGATAAGAATAAGAAATAAAAATAATAAGTAATTAAAGAGCAGCAGTAAAATAACAATAGTGAGAATATAAGCTCAGCAAAAAAAGAAACGTCCCTTTTTCAAGACCCTGTCTTTCAAAGAAAATGGTTAAAAATCCAAATAACTTCACAGATCTACATTGTAAAGGGTTTAAACCCTGTTTCTCATGCTTGTTCAATGAACCATAAACAATTAATGAACATGCACCTGTGGAACGGACGTTAAGACACTAACAGCTTACAGATGGTAGAAAATTAAGGTCACAGTTATGAAAACTTAGGACACTAAAGAGGTCTTTCTCTAACTTCCGCGACGCATATAAGGCCCTGCCCCGCCCCCGTTTCGGAAAAGCTGACCACGACTCCATTTTGTTGATCCCTGCCTACAGACAGAAACTAAAACAAGAGGCTCCCACGCTGAGGTCTGTCCAACGCTGGTCCGACCAAGCTGACTCCACACTCCAAGACTGCTTCCATCACGTGGACTGGGACATGTTTCGTATTGCGTCAGACAACAACATTGACGAATACGCTGATTCGGTGTGCGAGTTCATTAGAACGTGCGTTGAAGATGTCGTTCCCATGTGGCAGGGTCTACAGTCAATCACGGACTACATGAAGAAATCCAGCCCAGTCACGGACCAGGATGTCCTGCTCCCAGGCAGACTAAATAACTTTTTTGCCCGCTTTGAGGACAATACAGTGCCACTGACACGGCCTGCAACGAAAACATGCCGGTCTCTCCTTCACTGCAGCCGAGGTGAGTAAGACATTTAAACGTGTTAACCCTCGCAAGGCTGCAGGCCCAGACGGCTTCCCCAGCCGCGCCCTCAGAGCATGCGCAGACCAGCTGGCCGGTGTGTTTACGGACATATTCAATCAATCCCTATACCAGTCTGCTGTTCCCACATGCTTCAAGAGGGCCACCATTGTTCCTGTTCCCAAGAAAGCTAAGGTAACTGAGCTAAACGACTACCGCCCCGTAGCACTCACTTCCGTCATCATGAAGTGCTTTGAGAGACTAGTCAAGGACCATATCACCTCCACCCTACCTGACACCCTAGACCCAGTCTAATTTGCTTACCGCCCAAATAGGTCCACAGACGATGCAATCTCAACCACACTGCACACTGCTCTAACCCATCTGGACAAGAGGAATACCTATGTGAGAATGCTGTTCATCGACTACAGCTCGGCATTCAACACCATAGTACCCTCTAAGCTCGTCATCAAGCTCGAGACCCTGGGTCTCGACCCCGCCCTGTGCAACTGGGTACTGGACTTCCTGATGGGCCACCCCCAGGTGGTGAGGGTAGGCAACAACATCTCCCCCCCGCTGATCCTCAACACTGGGGCCCCACAAGGGTTTGTTCTGAGCCCTCTCCTGTACTCCCTGTTCACCCACGACTGCGTGGCCACGCACGCCTCCAACACAATCATCAAGTTTGCGGACGACACAACAGTGGTAGGCTTGATTACCAACAACGACGAGACGGCCTACAGGGAGGAGGTGAGGGCCCTCGGAGTGTGGTGTCAGGAAAATAACCTCACACTCAACGTCAACAAAACTAAGGAGATGATTGTGGACTTCAGGAAACAGCAGAGGGAACACCCCCCTATCCACATCCCTGGGGCGGCAGGGTAGCCTAGTGGTTAGAGCGTTGGACTAGTAACCGGAAAGTTGCGAGTTCAAACCCCCGAGCTGACAAGGTACAAATCTGTCGTTCTGCCCCTGAACAGGCAGTTAACCCACTGTTCCCAGGCCGTCATTGAAAATAAGAATTTGTTCTTAACTGACTTGCCTGGTTAAATAAAGGTAAAATAAAAAATAAATAAAAACATCGATGGAACAGTAGTGGAGAGGGTTGCAAGTTTTAAGTTCCTCGGCATACACATCACAGACAAACTGAATTGGTCCACTCACACAGACAGCATTGTGAAGAAGGCGCAGCAGCGCCTCTTCAACCTCAGGAGGCTGAAGAAATTCGGCTTTGTACAAGAGAGTAGTTTTGGAATTGTTAATTAGATTACTTGTTATTACTGCATTGTCGGAACTAGAAGCACAAGCATTTCGCTACATTCGCATTAACATCTGCTAACCATGTGTATGTGACAAATAGAATGTGATTTGATTTGATTTGATTTCTACTGACTCTGAAAAACACCAAAAGAAAGATGCCCAGTGTCCCTGATCATCTGCATGAATGTGCATTAGGCATGTTGCAAGGAGGCTTGAGGACTGCTGTTGTGGCCAGGGCAATAAATTGCAATGACGGTACTGTGAGACTCCTAAGACAGCGCTACAGGACGACGGGTGATAATGCTTGTATTGCATTCTAATGGTTGTTTTATTCGTCAGAATAGAGTATTCTGTTTACTATTGTGTGTGTGTTCTACTGACGATGGGCCTCTATGAGATAACACTGACAGAGGAGATTAACAATGTCTTTGGGTGATAAAACCTAAAGAGCATTCCAGAGAACATGAGTTATTGTTTCTGTTCTATACCGTACCAGGAAGAGACGGTTCCCGTTTGGAGTAGGAGAGCCAGACACTGGTCTATACAATGAAAACTGTTGACACAGCAGATGCTGTCTGCTATGTATTATAGATATATTTCATACAAAGCTTAACCTTGTGACCATTCTATGTAAGGGGTATATCCTGGTTATAAAAGACCTTTGTACTTTTGTTTTGCCACTCTCAACGGATCATTAGAAATAGTGAATCGTTGAAAGTCATTGCTATTGCAAAGCTCTTATTATTAAAGATTTAGTTTAAGTATAACTCTGACTGCTGTGATAAGTTTGTCTCTCCTCATTTGATAGGGCGGACAGCTGATCGTCCTCGCCGTGGCAGACCACGTGTAACAACACCTGCACAGGATCGGTGCATCCGAACATCACACCTGCGGGACAGATACAGGATGGCAACAACTACTGCCCGAATTACACCAGGAAGGCACAATCCCTCCATCAGTGCTCAGACAGTCCGCAATAGGCTGAGAGAGGCTGGACTGAGGACTTGTAGGCCTGTTGTAAAGGAAGGTCCTCACCAGACATCACCGACAACAAACGTCGCCTATGGGCACAAACCCACCGTCGCTGGACCAGACAGGACAAAAAGTGCTCTTCACTTAAATAAAACGCCATTTTATTCAATCAATTATTAAAGCCACTGTAAAATCCAAGGTAGCCTATTAGTATTGTGTGGCAGCAATGACTGTGAAACATCTTTGGGGTGAATAAGACCATGAGCGCATGGCAGGGAAAATTAGGAGAGGAGCTAAGTGTAGATCCATGAACGGTGCAAACGTTCATTATTAAAATCTAAATTCCTATGCAGGAGGATGAGAAAGTCGTAGACATCGATTTTCAACAAACTAGCTTTGAAATGTTGACCTCATTAGCAGAAGAGCGATAATTCCACCAACAACAAGATTAAAATCCTCTCACACTTCTTCATCTGCTTCGTATATCAAAGTGCTCTCTGATATTCCTACAAATGGTGGCCTGACTTTATTATGAACAATGAAGCAAGCTCATTTTGAGTTGTTCATTCGCAGAAATTATTACGAAATCAATTTCTTTGGTTGATCAACAAAGCTTTCCCCAGATGGGTTTCATTACATAGTTTATCACAATAATGTCCATTAAACAAAATAGCCCAAATGAGAAGATTCATTTCCTTTCCATCATTTCCCTTATTGCTATTGTTCAGAGCATCCATGTATTTCCTGTCCCTGGCAGTTTGGGAAGATAGGCTACATGTTCCTAAAGGAGCTACTATTTCTTATTTTCCTTCAGAATCCATCTAAGAGATCTTTAAGATGATCTTATCATTCTTATTAGAGAAGATTAACAGTCCACATGCTCACTTAGGCCATTATGGAGACACATATAACCATAGAAATGTCTTCAAAGTAAAAGAAGAACATGTTATTTTACCTGAAAAATGTAGAAAGGAATGATATACAAACTACCTGAAGGGTTTTAACATTTCTCCATGACCCTATAGAAAATTGGTTGATAGAGTGGTACAATTATTATTCACTTATTCAAGTTCACCAACTGAGCAATCAAACACTGTTAGGAGAATATTCAGCTCTTGACACAACGAAAATAAGCTGAATGCATCGCTATTACTGTGCATTATTCAAGTGTAGTAGATGGATTACTGTCTTTAATATTATTTCTGGGCACCTTGAAATATTGTAGATAAAACAAAAACCCCAGATCTGTACAAGTGAGACTAAAAACCCCAGATCAGTACAAGTGAAACTAAAAAACCCAGATCTGTACAAGTGAAACTAAAAAACCCAGATCTGTACAAGTGAAACTAAAAAACCCAGATCTGTACAAGTGAAACTAAAAACCCCAGATCTGTACAAGTGAAACTAAAAACCCCAGATCTGTACAAGTGAAACTAAAAAACCCAGATCTGTACAAGTGAAACTAAAAAACCCAGATCTGTACAAGTGAAACTAAAAAACCCAGATCTGTACAAGTGAAACTAAAAAACCCAGATCTGTACAAGTGAAACTAAAAAACCCAGATCTGTACAAGTGAAACTAAAAAACCCAGATCAGTACAAGTGAAACTAAAAACCCCAGATCTGTACAAGTGAAACTAAAAACCCCAGATCAGTACAAGTGAAACTAAAAACCCCAGATCTGTACAAGTGAAACTAAAAACCCCAGATCAGTACAAGTGAAACTAAAAACCCCAGATCAGTACAAGTGAAACTAAAAACCCCAGATCAGTACAAGTGAAACTAAAAACCCCAGATCTGTACAAGTGAAACTAAAAACCACAAGTGAAACTTCGGTAAAGACAGGGAGACACATTTCCCCTTCCTGACATATTTAAAACCCAGCTACTGGAAGAGGCAATCCATTTATAAACTAATAAAACAAGACTGCCAACGAGTATTACATTTCAGGTTAGGTCAATTTATGTAAGGCGCAGTATATTGACACAAATAAACAGCTTCCCTTACCAACATGCTAGAATGAAAATGCTGAGTAGTAAATAAATACGCTGCTGCCTGCTGTGGCAGCAGGATAATTTGATTCTGTGTTCCTAGTAAACCATGTTCGAGGCGTCATTTTTAGGATGTTTTTTAGGATGTCACCACACAATGGGTTAAGCTCTTATAATGGAAAGATTCCCTATGAAGTGGAGCCAAATGTTTGTTGTTGTCACGTGTGCTCCCTCTCCGGCCTCTAGGTCACCAGACTGCTCATTAGGGTGCACACCAGTCACCAGCGTTACGCGCATAATGATACTCACCTGGACTCCATCACCTCCTTGATTACCTGCCCTTTATATGTCACTCTATTCGGTTTCTTCCCCAGTCGTTATTGTTGCTGTTTCATGTCGGTGCGCTGTTTGTGGGTCTTGTTTTGGTAATTTATTTCTTAAATGCTTCCCGACTCTCAGCGTACATCATTACAGTTGTTTTTTGGAAGTAAAACTTTTTTCCTGTGAACCTGCCCCCTACAGACATTCACTGTTCTTTGTTTCATCCTTTTTCTCGTTAAAACCAGGGCTACAGCCACAGGCCTCCATGGTTCCTCTTGGGAAGAAAGAACAGATGTCAGTAACTAGGAGCAGAAAGATGGACATCGTTGATTCTTAAAGTGTTTGTTGGGTGGGTGAACTCCAAGAGATTTCCTTCCTTCATCTTTTTTGCTGCAGTTGCTTTTGCCATAATATTTAGTGATTAAAGTGCTTATTTTAAACCATAGCAACAATGTATAGTATGTTGCAAAACATATGCTCACATACAACTTTCCACCAATTTCCCCCCAACTTTAATGTTTTCCATCAATTAAGGTTTTGGGAGAACCTCTTCAAAATTGTCCTTTTGCATTCCAACAAGCAGTATTATACATGAAAAGCCACATCACTATGGCATTGCAATGCCTGTCACTCTGATTTGGACAGCATCACTAATATGAAATATGTATAATCATAATTTTCCGTGTTCAGCCATTTTCCATTGCCATTTTCAAAGAGAGCATTGGAAGTTGTGCCAACTAACCATGGCAGTCAGTCCATTACCTTTTCTATGGAGAAGATTTAGCTGTTGAGTGCAATGTTGTGTTGAGAATAAGATAAAGAAAATGAAAACTATGCATTGTAGTGTATAAATTTGAATAAGAACATTGCTATGCACACTCAAGCAAATGTGTGGCTGTAAGCAACATTTTGAAACATAGCAATCCATTGTAGGCCTACTGCTATCCTCTATACAACTTCCACCAGATCCCTGCTGGCACAGGTGCTATTGATTGTTGATCTGACTGTTGTCAATCAACTCATTAATGGTCCTGTGAAATCACCTGTTTAAACCAAGGACTGGGGGCCAATTAAATCAATTCAATAACAGGTTACCTCTGCAGCTGTGTTGTGTTTCACCTGCCATTGCCTACAGCAGTAACCACACTTCTAAGCGCACCAGGAATGAGGACATGCTCACACATGCAGATTAGCGCAAATCCATTTGCAGACTATAGCAATACCAAGTGATGGGTTGAGAAGTGGTGAAACCATCAGTCTGCAGCTAGCCTCAAAAGCAAGGCTCAAGGAGGTCAATGTCTGGGTAACTGAATTAGGACTTGAAAGGCTAACCCAATTACTGTACATTACAAAGGAATTCTGTAAACCAAGGCAATTCAGTTCATTTAAAAGCTGAGGCCATTACTGGATAAATATTGAGAAAAGGCCTGCAGTATCGGGTTTCTGTGCTCAGATGCAATGCTGTGTATAGTGTGCACACGCCCACATACTCAAACGGGATTTCACACAGTTTACATATTATACTAATTTGTAATACTGCTATTCAATTGGATCTTTAAAACAATCTTGAGGATGCACACATACAGAAACACATAGACTCCTCTCTCCCAGAAGGTCTGCCTGCCCCTGCCTGAGAGCAGAACGACCCAGTGGCTGCTAATGATTAATAAAGCAACAGGCTTCGTCCACAGCTTATTCACCTGTCCAGTCATCAAAATACCCGCAAGGGGCCTGCTGCTCTCAAAAAGAGCCCAATCTGTGATCCTCTAAGGTAGGAGATAGGGCTACTGTCACCCACAGGGAAGCAAGCCCACATCACAGCAATCCTGCAACTCCCCTCCCATTCCACTATTGCCTCGGAGAGACGTTATTGTCCCAGCCCACAAAGACCTGTGTTCTCGTCTCTAACTGTCCAACACCCACCACCAAACGATTCTTCTCCGTGCTTCCCATTGTCTCACAAGCCGACTAGAGCGAGATATTTCATACCCAAGTCTCTAGTGTTTCTGCCAACATCACAGGAAATTAAACCCACTGAAAAGGCTAGCACTTACCTGAGTCACGACATTGCCAACATTCTCCAATGTAATCACATGTTGTTGAGAGGTGTTGTATATGACGTGCCATATTCTGGGAGGTACCAAATAGAGGATGCTACAATAGACATATGTGTATACAAAGTCCATTCAACTTTACATTAAATGCATATAGCACAATATTAGAGCCTGTGAATATTTAACATGGGCTCAATGCACAGTGAACATGCTCCATTGTGTTTTGCATCGCAAGGGAGGCTATTAGGCCAAGCTGTATAATTGAGATACACTGGTGGTGGCTGTGACCTTTCCAGATGGGAGGCACAACTCCCTCAGGAGCCGATGGGCTGTGAACCCTGTGTAAGTGAAACCACAGTGGAGGACAGTCAGTCACAACAGAAAATGTCTGATTCATAGACCTCGCAGACAGTGCTGGAGATAATGCAGTCTAAAAGTCTGTAGAACTAGGCTATGTCTTGCGCCATTGGATTTTCAGCACAGCCCAGATTCATCACGTGATTTTTACGAAGCCACTGTGATAGTCTAAGGTGTAAGGAGATGTGATGTCCCAAAAGGAGGATGGATATCAACTGGCATGGGGGGTATTTTATTTGTTGATGACCAACTCTACAGTACCATTTCAATTGCATGTATTTGGTGGCCACTGTATGTTTTATCTAGTATATTTTATTGCTGAGGCCTTTAGGTTGTGAATCTATGTTTTTGATTTCTCACGAGTCCCAACATGATTTTACCTGGGAAAGTGTTACACAACCTCAAAATATGTCTGTTGAATACTTCCGCTGACTAAGTGTGTCTTGATTACAGCTTGCGGGTAAAATAAGTGACTTTCCATTTGGTGAAACAATTAAAAGATAATTGTGGAGAAAATGCCCTGCTATGGGGAGAGAAAAAACACTATATTGTCACGTCCTGACCTTAGTTCCTTTTTTATGTTTCTATTTTGGTTTGGTCAGGGCGTGAGTTGGGGTGGGCATTCTATGTTTGGCCTGGTATGGTTCCCAATCAGAGGAAGCTGTCTATCGTTGTCTCTGATTGAGAACCATACTTGGGTAGCCTGTTCCCACCTGTGTTTGTGGGTAGTTGTTTTATGTTGTGTCACATGATAGGACTGTTTTGATTTTCGTTGTTTCACTTTTGTTATATTGTATTCAGTTGTAATACATTTAAAATGGACACTTACCACGCTGCAGTTTGGTCTGATCTTTCATATTCCTGTTCCACAGATGAAGAAGATTGTTACATATATGTTGGACACGCCATCAAATCAGTGGATTTGGCGATTTCAGCCACACCTGTGGTAGGCCACACAAGCTCACAGAACAGGACCGCCGAGTGCTGAAGCACGTAGCGTGTAAATTATAGTCTGTCCTCAGTTGCAACACTCACTACCGAGTTCCAAACTGCCTCTGGAAGCCATGTCAGCCCTATAACTATTCGTTGGGAGCTTCATAAAAGGGGTTTCCATGACACAAGCCAAACAGAGTCGGCTGGAGTGGTGTAAAGCTCGCCGCCATTGGACTCTGGAGCAGTGGCAACATTCTCTGGAGTGATGAATCACGCTTCACCATCTGGACGAATATGGGTTTGGTGGATGCCAGGAGAATGCTACCTGCCCAAATGCATTGTGCCAACTGTAAAGTCTGGTGGAGGAGGAAAAATGGTGTGGAGCTGTTTTTCATGGTTCAGGCTTGGCCCCTTAGTTCCAGTAAAGGGACATCTTAACGCTACATCATACAATGAAATTCTAGACGATTCTGTGCTTCCAACTTTGTGGCAACAGTTTGGGGAAGGTCCTTTCGTGTTTCAGCATGACAATGCCCCTGTGCACAAAGCGAGGTCCATACAGAAAGGGATGAGATCGGTGTGGAAGAACTTGACTGGCCTGCACAGAGCCCTGACCTCAACTATATCGAACACCTTTGAGATGAATTGGAACACTGACTGTGAGCCAGGCCTAATCACCCAGCATCAGTGCCCAACCTCACTAATGTTCTAATGGCTGAATAGAAGCAAGTCCCCACAGCAATGTTCCAACATCTAGTGGAAAGCCTTACCAGAAGAGTGGAGGCTGTTATAGCAGCAAAGGGGGGACCAACTCCATATTAACGCCCATGATTTTAGAATGAGATCTGTCCACATACTTCTGGCCATGTAGTGTATCACTACCATTTTGGTATTGTCAAACGTAACATAAGATATGATGTAATCATCAAAATATAGCAGATTAAATTCAAGCCTTATGATTGCTACCATTTCATAATTAGAGGAGTCATGTTGAGAAATTGCAAAAGTGAGCCACCATTTTTTGGTGTTCCATAGAAGACTGGCTGTGAAAACTACTTTACAGAGTTCTATGAAATGATTCATGTGTACTCTTTTAAACAGCCCTGCTATTTACAGTGAAGTGGCTTTTAGCTTGTCTAGACTGTTTCACTCTTTCACAGTTTTTTGTTATTGCACAGATGTCTGTATTTCATTGTGAGGAGCAATTTGCAGTCCTGTAGAGGACGTCTACCATGATGTTCTTTGGCATTCATGAGGGGACCTCAGCAGTTTGAACAATGCCAGATTGCTCTTCTAAGACTAGAACATAGACTGCTCATTCAAGTTGCCCGATAACGTTTGACATTATGTCTAGAGAAATCTCGGACACCTCGCCTTTTTTTTCTTGGCAACGCTGCGCCTCACTGCAAAGTATCTTCTGTTTACTGATTATTTGGCTTCGAGTATACCTTCTGGTTTTAATATCCACTTTGACAGAACGCTGTCTCACACCATCAAAATTCATTTTGGCACAGTAATGGACTCTGTATATTACCTGCCTCTGGATGGCTGCCGGTGAGCTAAAACACTTTAAAGAGACCAAATAGAATCAGGACTGAAGAGTAGGAAAAGATGAGAAAAGGAAAAAAAGCAATGACCTCTTAACTTCATGGCCACAGCACGTCGTTAAATGTCAGGAAATTATTTAAATACGTTGAAAGGCATGACAGATCTATAGCTGTCTCCAGTCCCACTGTCAGTCATCTCTTCCTCTATTCATAGCTTGACATTTTTCCATTTCACAACTGTAATGTCCAATGTCCTGGATGATAATTAGATAAATACTAGGAAAAGTCTGATTTTAAAAGGTCACAGAGTTGTACCACTACACACCGATTCACTCGCTTAACTTTGCCTTTAAAGTGAGCTATATGGCTGCACTACAAATGGTGCACCTCAGTCTAGTATTCTTTGAAATAGCTTGTGTGAGGGGTTAAGTGACAGTTAAACTGTCCATCAGGTTTGCCACTTGGGGGTGTTGAATTTTAAAAGTTGTGAGGAGGGGATTGGAGAATGTCATTTTTTAAAGTATTATACAGTTGAAGTCGGAAGTTTACATTCACTTAGGTTGGAGTCATTAAAACTTGTTTTTCAACCACTCCACAAATTTCTTGTGAACAAATGATAGTTTTGGCAAGTCAGTTAGGACATCTACTTTGTGCATGACACAAGTGATCTATCCATCAATTGTTTACAGACAGATTATTTCACTTATAATTCACAGTATCACAATTCCAGTGGGTCAGAAATGTACATACACTAAGTTGATTGTGTAAATGCCACTCCAAATGCCTGAAGGTACCACGTTCATCTGTACAACCAATAGCACGCAATTAAAAACACCATGGGACTGCTCAGCCGTCATACTGCTCAGGAAGGAGACGCGTTCTGTCTCCTAGAGATGAATGTACTTTGGTGTGAAAAGTGCAAATCAATCCCAGAACAACAGCAAAGGACCTTGTGAAGATGCTGGAGGAAACGTGTACAAATGTATCTATATCCACAGTAAAGCAAGATCTATAACTACATAACTTGGAAGGCCGCTCAGCAAGGAAGAAGCCACTGCTCTAAAACCGCCATAAAAAAGCAAGACTACGGTTTGCAACTGCACATGGGGACAAAGATCATACTTTTTGGAGAAATGTTCTCTGGTTTGATGAAACAAAATAGAACTGTTTGGCCATAATGACCAGCGTTATGTTTGGAGGAAAAATCGTGAGGCTTGCAAGCTGAACAACACCACCCCAACAGTGACGCACAGGGGTGGCAGGATCCTGTTGTGGGGGTGCTTTGCTGCAGGAGGGACTGGTGCACTTCACAAAAAAAGATGGCATCATGAGTTAGGAAAATGATGTGGATGTATTGAAACAACATCTCAAGACAGTCAGGAAGTGAAAGCTTGGTCACAAATGGGTCTTCAAATGGACAATGACCCCAAGCATACTTCCAAAGTTTTGGCAAAATGGTTTAAGGACAATGAAGTCAAAGTATTGGAGTAGCCATCATAATGCCCTGACCTCAATCCTATAGAACATTTGTGGGCAGAACTGAAAAAGAGTGTGCGAGCAAGGAGGCCTACAAACTTGATTCAGTTACACCAGCTCTGTCAGGAGGAATTGGCCAAAATTCCTCCAACTTAATGTGGTAAGCTTGTGGAAGACCCAAGTTAATCAATTTAAAGGCAATGCTACCAAATACTAATTGAGTGTATGTAAACTTCTGACCCAATGGGATTGTTATGAAAGAAATAAAAGCTTAAATAAATCATTCTCTCTACTATTATTCTGACATTTCACATTCTTAAAATAAAGTGGTGATCCTAACTGACCTAAAACAGGGATTTTTACTTGGATTAAATGTCAGGAATTGTGATATTGAGTTTAAATATATTTGGCTAAGGTGTATGTAAACTTCCGACTTCAACTGAGTCAAGAGGTCTGAATCCTTTCTGAAGGCACTGTGTGTGTATATATAAATATACACACAGTGTCTTCAGAAAGTATTCAGACCCCTTGACTTTTTCCACATTTTGTTAGGTTACAGCCTTATTCTAAAATGTATGAAATAGTTTTTTTTTTCTCATCAATCTACACGCAATACCCTGTAAATGTCACTGGTGTAGAGAGAAGTAAGCAGGAGGCAGTCACAGGTTTAGTACTACTGAATGTATTTAAGCACCATAGATCAAAGCAGGACGAAACCCAAACGCTGTTGTGCTCTAAATATATCTCATAAACAAAAAGGCACAGGGCGAACCCAAAGGGCAAAATATAAAGTACTCCGGAAAGAGTAGAAGAGATTCCTCTCAGGAAGACAAATATACAGTGATAGAGTGAGGATTGAAACCAGGTGTGTGTAATGATGAAGAGACAAGTCCGGGGTTGATGGGTGAAGGGCGTTTGCTGACAAATAACAGAGGGATTATATATACAGTGATAGAGTGCGGATTGGAACCAGGTGTGTGCAGTGATAACAAGACAAGTCCGGGGTTGATGAGTATAGGGTGTTTGCTAGAAGGCGGGCGATGCCGAACTCCTGAGCTGGTCAGGAGGGGGAGCCAAAGCAAAGGCTGGTGTGACAGTACCCCCCATGAGGCGCTGCTTCAGCAGCATGGCTCCTCTGGCCTTGGGGACAACCCCAGAGATGTGGTGCGGGTCAGTTGAGTCTACAACTGAGGAAGTCCCAAATGAGAGAACGATCCAGGACGTCCTGCGCCGGGAACCCAGCACCGCTCTTTGGGACCGTACCCCTCCCAGTCAACCAGGGACTGGAGAAGCCCACCACAATGCCATGAATCCAAGAGGCTGCGGACGGAGTACACCGGGGCCCCGTCGACGTCCAAGTAAGATGGGGATGCGTCGTGGGGTCCAGCACTAGTCAAGGGACCAGCTGCTACTGGCCTGAGGAGAGATACATGAAATGAGGGTGAGACACATACGGTAATTGACGGGGAGCTGTAATCTGTACGTCACCTCAATGAATCTCCTCAGGACTTTGAATGCCCCTCCGCCTGCCCTGCCGGGATCAGCTTCCGGCAGGGCAGGTCCTTTGTAGAAAGCCAGACCGTGTCACCGGGGTGAAATACCGGGGCCACACTGCTGTGACGATCGGCCTGCGCCTTCTGCCGGAGGACAACGCACTGGAAATGGGTGTGCGCAGTGTTCCATACCTCCTCGGCATGCCGGAACCAATTGCCCACCGAAAGAGCCTCGATATGACTCCGGTGCCAGGGTGCCAGGGCCGGTTGATAGCCTAGTATACACTGAAAGGGTGTGAGGTTAGTGGAGGAGTGACGGAGGGAGTCTTGTGCATATTCTTGGGGACGGTACTAGGAGGTGAGGCTGACTGACTGAACCCCAGTCATTCCATGAAGGCCTTCTAGACAGGAGAGGTGAACTGAGGACCACAGTCAGACACGATGTCCTCCAGGATCCCTTAGTGATCGGAGCCCCCAATTCACGTCTCGGGTATGGAGGGTGTTCATGGAACGTTTGGAGGTCTCTGTCAGCCTGACCTCCGGTTATCACCCTGAGAGCAATGGGCAGGTGGAGAGAGTGAACCAGGAGGTGGGTAGGTTTCTGCGGTCGTATTGCCAGGATCGGCCAGGGGAGTGGGCACAATACATTCCCTGCCTGAAATGGCCCAGAACTCACTACGCCACTCCTCTACTAACGTGTCCCCTTTTCAGTGTGTGTTGGGGTACCAGCCGGTCCTGGCACCATGGCATCCGAGCAAGACCGAGGCTCCTGCGGTGGAGGAATGGGTACAGCGCTCCAAGGAGACCTGTAGGGCTGTCCAGGAATCGCTACAACAAGCGAGTGGACGGCAGAAGAGGAGTGCCGACCGCCACCGCAGTGAGGCCCCCGTGTTTGTACGGGGGGGATAGGGTCTGGCTCTCGACCCGAAACCTACCCCTCCGCTTGCCCTGCCGGAAGCTGGGTCCGCAGTGTGTAGGGCCCTTTAAAATCCTGAGGAGAATAAACGAGGTGTGTTATCGATTACAACTCCCTTCCTATTATCGTATTAACCCCTCGTTTCATGTGTCTCTCCTCAGGCCGGTGGTAGCTGGTCCCCTGCAGGACAGTGAGGTGCCGGAGGTCCCTCCCCCCTCTGGACATCGAGGGGTCCCCGGCTTATACGATCTGGGCCATTCTGGACTCAAGACGCCGGGTGAGGGGCCTGCAGTACCTCGTGGACTGGGAGGGGTACGGCCCGGAGGAGAGGTGCTGGGTACCGGTGGGGGACATCTTGTATCCATCCATGTTGAGGGATTTCCATCGCCTCCATCCGGATCGCCCTGCACCTCGTCCTCCGGGGCGACCTCGAGGCCGGTGTCGGCGCGCGTCAGGGGGAGGGTACTGTCACGAGTCCGACCGAGGATGGTTTCCCTTCCCGGACGGGTGGCGCTCGGCGGTCGTCGTCACCGGCCTATTAGCTGCCACTGATTGTCTTTCCTCCCCCTCCTTGTATGTTTATTGGTAGCACCTGTTTATGAATGATTAGTTTGTCTTTATTAGACAGCCGGCCCGCATGGCTGTTGTGCGGGATTATTCATTGTAAACCTTCGGCTCTGTTGTAGAGGTACGTGTTAGTGCCTGGTCGTGCATTTTCGGTTGTACATTTTCATTCCCTGTGTTTGGGGCCGTTACTATTGTGAGCACCCTGTGGTGCGTTGGTGCTATTAAAGAAGCACATCATTGCACTCTCTGTCTCCTGCGTTTGACTCCACACCCACGACACCCGGAGCATTACACTGTCTTAGGTCAGTTAGGATCACCACTTTATTTAAAGAATGTGAAATGTCAGAATATGATTTATTTCAGCTTTTATTTATTTCATCACATTCCCAGTGGATCAGAAGTTTACATACTAATTGACGTTAAATTGTTTAACTTGGGTCAAGCATTTCAGGTTGCCTTCCACAAGCTTCCCACAATAAGTTGGGTGAATTTTGGCCCATTCTTCTGGACAGAGTTGGTGTAACTGAGTCAGGTTTGTTGTTCTCCTTGCTCGCACAAGCTTTTTAACCTTTTTGGGATAGGGGGCAGCATTTTCACTTTTGGATAGCTTGCCCAGACTGAACTACCTCCTACTCTGTCCCATATGGTAATAAATGCATATTATTATTAGTATTGGATAGAAAACACTCTGAAATTTCTATAACTGTTTGAATGATGTCTATGAGTATAACAGTATAACTCATATGGCAGGCAAAAACTGGCTTGAGGATTCTACTATAAAGGAGGGGCTCATGAGAGCTCTTTGAGTGAGTGGTCTTGGTCTCATGACACGCGCTCCCGACAGAGTTTGCTCTCGTTCCAATGCTTTTCTTCAGACAATGAAATTCTCTGGTTGGAACCTTATTTATGATTTATGTTAAAAACATCCTAAAGATTGATTCCATATATCATTTGACTTGTTTCTACGGACTGTAATGGAACTTTTCGAGTTTTTGTCTGGAGGAAGTGCTCACGCCTTATGAAGATGGATTACTGGGCTGAACACGCTAACAACAAGTTGTTAAATTATGGGCTTTATGGAACTTTAAGGAACAAATCAGTCATTTATTGTCGAACTGTGATTCCTGGGAGTGCCTTCTGATGAAGATCATCAAAGGTAAGTGAATATTTACAGTGTTTTTTCGAACTTATGTTGACTCCAAAATGGCAGAATTTTATTTGGCTGGATTGGGTTCTGAGCGCCGTTCTCAGATTATACTATTTCAGTAAAAAAAAAAAAAATCTGACACAGCGGTTGCATCGAGGATAAGTCTATCTTTAATTTTGTGAATAACATTTGCATATTTTATCAATGTTTTGAGTATTTCTGCAAAATCACCAGAAGTTTTGGAATCAAAACATTACTGCACGTAACGTGCCAATGTAATCTCAGATTTTTGGATATAAATATGCACATTATCGAAAACAAAACATACATATATTGTGTAACGTGATGTTCTATGAGTGTCATCTGATGAAGATCACCAAAGGTTAGTGATTAATTGTATCTATATTTCTGCTTTTTTGACTCCTATTTTTGGCTGGAAAATGGCTGTGTGTATTTTTGTGACTTGACTCTGACCTATCATAAACAAATGTTGTGCTTTTGCTGTAAATTTTTTAAATCGGACACGATGGGTAGATTAACAAGATGTTTATCTTTCATTTGCTGTATCGGGCTTGTTAATGTGTGAAAGTTACATATTTCAAAAAATGTTTTTGAAATTTGCGCGCTCCCTTTTCAGCGGAATGTTGTCGAAGGGTTCCGCTGCGCTAGAAAGGTTCAGTTCTACCCACAAATTTTCTATAGGATTGAGGTCAGGGCTTTGTGATAGCCACTCCAATACCTTGACTTTGTTGTCTTTAAAACTTCTTACGGCTGAAATCCCGGGATCGATTTGACAATAGCCAGTGAAAGTGCAGGGAGCCAAATTCAAACAACAGAAACCTCATAATTAAAATTCCTCAAACATACAACTATTATACACCATTTTAAAGATAAACTTGTTAATCCCACCACAGTGTCCGATTTCAAAGGCTTTACGACGAAAGCATACCATGCGATTATGTTTGGTCAGCGCCAAATCACAGAAAAACACAGCCATTTTTCCAGCTAAAGAGAGGAGTCGCAGAGAGAGATAAAAACAATAAAATTATCTTCATCAGATGACACTCAAAGGACATCATGTTACACAATATATGTATTTTTTGTTCGATAAAGTTCATATTTATATCCAAAAATCTCAGTTTACATTGACACGTTATGTTCAGTAATGTTTTGCTTCCAAAACATCCTGTGATTTTGCAGCGAGCCACATCAATTTACAGAAATACTCATCTTAAATGTTGATGAAAATAGAAGTGTAATACATGGAATTAAGGATATACTTCTCCTTAAATGCAACCGCTGTGTCAGATTTCAAAAAAGCTTTACAGAAAAAGCACACCATGCAATAATCTGAGTACAGCACTCAGGCACCAAAACAAGCCATACAGATACCCGCCATGTTGTGGATTCAACCGAAGTCAGAAAGAACATTATAAATATTCACTTACCTTTGATGATATTCATCGGAATGCACTCCCAGGAATCTCAGTTCCACAATAAATGTTTGTTTTGTTCGATAAAGTCCATAATTTATGTACAAATACCACCTTTTTGTTCGCACGTTTCGCACGTTGTTCGCACAAATCCAAATTCAAGAGGCGCAGGCACTTAGTCCAAAAAGTTATATTACAGTTTGTAGAAACATGTCAAACGATGTATAGAATCAATCCTTAGGATGTTTTTAACATAAATCTTCAATAATGTTTCAACCGGACAATTCCTTTGTCTTTAGAAACGAAAAGGAACGCAACTCCCTCTCACGGGCACACGCCTGACTTAGCTCATGGCATTCTGCCAGACCTCTTAGTCAAACAGCTCTTATTCGCTCCCCCTTCACAGTAGAAGCCTGGAACAAGGTTCTAAAGACTGTTGACATCTAGTGGAAGCCTTAGGAAGTGCAATCGGACCAAATTTTACACTGTATATTGGCTAGGCAAAGACAGCTGATTGTCCTCGCAGTGGCAGACCACGTGTAACAACACCTGCATAGGATGGGTATATCCGAACATCACACCCATCGGGACAGGTACAGGATGGCAACAATATCTGCCCGAATTACACCAGGAACGCACCATCCCTCCATCAGTGTTCAGACTGTCTGCAATAGTCTGAGAGAGGCTGGACTGAGGGCTTGTAGGCCTGTTGTAAGGCAGGTCCTCACCAGACATCACCGGCAACAACGTCACCTATGGGCACAAACTAGAAGTCGACCGATTATGATTTTCAACGCCGATACCGATAATTGGAGGACCAAAAAAAGCTGATATAGATTAAAATCAGCCGAATTTATTTTATTTTTAATAATTACAATTACAACAATACTGAATGAACACTTATTTTAACTTAATATAATACATCAATAAAATCAATTTAGCCTCAAATAAATAATGAAACATGTTCAATTTGGTTTAAATAATGCAAAAACAAAGTGTTGGAGAAGAAAGTAAAAGTGCAATATGTGCCATGTAAGAAAGCTGACGTTTATTAAGTTCGTTGCTCAGAACATGAGAACATATGAAAGCTGGTGGTTCCTTTCAACACGAGTCTTCAATATTCCCAGGTAAATAGTTTTAGCTTGTAGGTATAGGAATTATAAGACTATTTCTGTCTATACGATTTGTATTTCATATACCTTTGACTATTGGATGTTCTTATAGGCACTTTAGTACTGCCAGTGTAACAGTATAGCTTCCGCCCTCTCCTCGCTCCTACCTGGGCTCGAACCAGGAACACATCGACAACAGCCACCCTCGAAGCAGCGTTACCCATGCAGAGCAAGGGGAACAACTATTCCAAGTTTCAGAGTGAGTGACGTTTGAAACGCTATTAGCGCGCACCCCGCTAACTAGCTAGCCATTTCACATCGGTTACACCAGCCTAATCTCGGGAGTTGATAGGCATGAAGTCATAAACAGCTCAATTCTTGAGGCATTTCGAGGAGCTGCTGGCAAACCGCACAAAATTGCTGTTTGAATGAATGCTTACGAGCATGCTGTTGACTACCGTCGCTCAGTCAGACTGCTCTATCAAATCATAGACTTAAATCAAAATATTCCTGTTAGATTGCACAACCTTCAATGTTATGTCATAATTACGTAAAATTCTGGCAAATTAGTTCGCAACGAGCCAGGCGTCCCAAACTGTTGCATGTGCAATGAACGCAAGAGAAGTGACACAATTTCACCTGGTTAATTAAAACTTCTTATGGTCAGGGGTGCCGCTAGCGGCACCCATTCGTGAGGACCTCCCTCCAGGAGGGAGGTGAGAGGGGCCACCACTGTGCTGAAACCCCTAATGAAGCGCCTGAAATAGTTGACAGACCCAAGGAAGTGCTGCACCGCCTTGATGTTGGAAGGAACAGACCTCGACTGTACTGCACTGACCTTCTGCTCTTCCATCTCCACTCCTGCGGTGGATAGCCCAGGAAGGAAACCGCCTGCTGAAAGAAAAGGTACGTACAGGTGATGCCCTATCAGCCTCTCCAAAATGGACCTGACATGAGAGACATGTTGCTTGTGTGTAGTGGAGTACACCAAGGTGTTGTCTATGTACACCACTACACAACGCCCCAACATGTCTCTAAACACCTTGTTAATAAATGATTGAAACACCGAGTGTGCATTTGTCAGGCCGTCCCACCTGTCCCAACATGACGGGCCAGGTGGAGGTCACACTGCAGGAGAAACCCCCTACAATGAGCTGGGGGGCCGTCAAACCGTTCCGGGAGGGGCAGGTGGACGTTGCTGATTGGTTCGGGTGATGTAGATGGTGGTGCGGTGGCTAGAACGACTGTGGGAAGCTAGGAAGGTGGTGGTGTAGCCTGCAGTTGGTGTATGGCCCGAAGCACCTCGTCCATGGCAGTCCCGAGGCACTTCAAGCATGAGTCGTGGTGGCGGAGCTTTGCTCCTACAGAGGTCGGGATGTCCTGCTGCTTCCTGTTTTCTTGGGTCGGTCATTCTGTCTCTGGTGTAGAGAGGACTAAGCAGGAGGCGGTTGCGGGTTTTGAACTAGTGAATTTATTTAAGCGCTATAGATCAAAGCGGGACGAAACCCAAACGCGGTTGTGCTCAAAATATATTTCATAAACAAAAAGGCACAGGGCAAACCCAAAGTGCAAAACATAAATTACTCAGGAAAGAGAAGGAGAGATTCCTCTCAGGAAAACAAGTAACATATACAATGACCAACAAAGACAAATAACAGAGGGAGTATATACACAGTGATAGAGTGCGGATTGGAACCAGGTGTGTGCAGTGATGACAAGACAAGTCTGGGGTTGATGAGTGAAGGGCGTTTGCCAGCAGTAGGTTCAGCAGCAGATAGAAGGCCGGCGATAACGAACGCCTGAGCTGGATAGGAGGGGGAGCCAAACCGAAGACTGGTGTGACAATAATGACAAAGCACATTTAAAAAAATATATATATGGAAATATCACATTTATATAAGTATTCACACTCTTTACTCAGTACTTTTTTGAAACAGCTTTGGCAGCGAGTACAGCCTTGTCTTCCTGGGTATGACGCCACAAGCTTAAGACAACTGTATTTGGGGAGTTTCTCCCATTCTTCTCTACAGATTGTCTCAAGCTCTGTCATTGATTGTGTAGAGATCAAATCTGCACGAAATAAGCCTTTATGGTAGAGTGGCCAGACGGAAGCCACTCCTCAGTAAAAGGCACATGACAGCCCGCTTGGAGTTTGCCCAAAGACACCTAAAGACTCTCAGACCATGAAAAACATGCTGTGGGGATGTTTTTCAGCGGCAGGGACTGGTAGACTAGTTATGACAGAGGGAGAGATGAACAGAGCAAAGTACAGAGAGATCCTTGATGAAAACCTGCTCCAGAGCACTCAGTACCTCAGACTGGTGCAAAGATTCACCTTCTAACAGGAGAATGACCCTAAGCACACAGCCAAGACAAAGCAGGAGTGACTTTCGGGAAATGTCGCTGAATGTCCTTGAGTGGCACGGCCAGAGCACCAACTTTAACCCGATCAAACATCTCTGGAGAGACCTGAAAATAGCTGTACATCAACGCTCCCCATCCACCCTGACAGAGCTTGACACGATCTGCAGAAAGGAATGGGAGAAACTCCCCAAATACAGGTGTGCCAACCCTGTAATGTCATATCCAGGAAGACTGAAGGCTTTAATCACTGACAAAGGTGCATCGTCATTATGGTGTGTAGTTTGATGAGGCAAAAAACATTTAATCAATTTTAGAATAAGGCTGTAATGTAACAAAATGTGGATGAAGTGAAGTACTCTGAATACTTTTGTAATGCACAGTATGTACTGACATGTATGTGTAACTGACAGATGCAGACACACACTACATGTTAACGTTTAAAATGTTTGTAAATATTAGTATTTTGTCTGTTGTCTTTTTCGTTGTGTCGGACCCCAGTAAAACTATCTATCGCCATTGGCATGTGCTAATGGGGATCCTAATAAAATCTAAAATGTCTGAGGCATGAATATACCATTGCATATGCAATGGTCAGAGACTCACTCTTAACAGTTAGGATCTTTCTCTCTTTACCTTTCTCTACTTTCTCTCTTTCTCTCTCAGCCCACACACACAGACCATCCTCACCAGACCAGAGGGGATTTTCGTGAGGAGTCTTTTCTTTGTGGAGGTGAACGTGGGCAGGGTATACCTTGGTCTTTTGAGTAGGAAGCTTTGATAACAGAGTGGTTCTTAGGAGGTTTCTGATGCTGGGGGGTCTTTAGCTTCCAGCAACAATCTCATTGGCTCCAGGGATCAACGGGGACTTGGCAGAGGGAAACTGTTAAGGGAATATATTTTTGGCAACGAGGAAATACATTTTGGGCAACTATAACAGAGGATAGTAAATCATGAGTCTTTGTAGTTTGTTGTGTAGCTTTTTTGTAGTAATATGAGGATGTGTACTGTATTACCAACCGTACTAATTGGTATTGGCAGAGGTCATTAAGCCGGCATATGAAACAATATTGCCTCCCTCCCATTTCCCCTTGAGTTTGTCCTCTGTCTTGCTCTGGCTACCACATTGGCGTTGTTTCTGTACAAATCGTACTTTATCACTTGATGTTTTTCACACAAGGATGCAGTCTGTTGGCATCGCACAGTTGTTCAGTCACCCACAGGGGTTGACCAAGCTGTCAGTTTCAACGGAGCATGCTCTGAAGACTTTTTCACCGTATAGGTCTATAATTAGTGGTATTATCAGACACACAGGCTACAATCAACAAATGCTGAGCATAGTCCATTATTCACTCTTATTTTGGTAGCACTACATAATAACTCCACATAATAAAGCACTTACAATGGAGTAGTAAATAGTTTATTCATCAGGGGCGCAACTTTGGTTTAAGAAGTGCGGGGGACAATGTTTATTTATTTTTAATCCAGTCGAATAAGCACTCTAAACAGCCTACCCGGCCGCTCGGAGGCATCTGGTTGATCCTAAAGCGCACCTTTGCCTCATTTTGTATCACATTACAATGATGAAACTGGGGGGGTACAAAAATTATATTTCAGAACCTGCGAAGGACATGTCCTCCCCCCATCCCCAGTGAAAGTTGCACTCCTGTTATTCATAATATATGAATCGTTACTCCCACATTTGTAAATGTTAGTAACCTAGTTATTCACACTTTTATAAACAATTTAGTAAATACTATTTCAGAATTATTAATAAGATCATTAAATTTAGGTCCTTAGAAACCATTTACTAATTATCAGTTAAGTATTTTTGCGTGGCCTCAAGTGTGGGCTATTTATGTTTTGAGAGACAAGTGTAATTTCTCACAGAAAGTTGGACATGCCATTGGTGGACATTCCAGCAGTACCTGATGCTCCTTAACCTCTTGAAACTCTGGGGGGCGGTATTTCATTTTTGGATTAAAAAAAGTTCCCATTTTAAACGGGATATTTTGTCACGACAAGATGCTCGACAATGCATATAATTGACAGCTTTGGATAGAAAACACTCTAACGTTTCCAAAACTGCAAAGATATTGTCTGTGAGTATAACAGAACTGATGTTACAGGCGAAACCCAGATAAAAATCCAATCAGGAAGTGCCCCATATTTTGAAAGCGCTGCATGCCAATGACTCCTTATATGGCTGTGAATAGGCTACGAATGAGCTTACGGACTGCTTAGTTCTTACTAGGTAAGGAAACACATATCGGAATACATTGTTTTGCTGAACTATCCCATTTACGTTTAAAGGCTCAGTAAAGGTTCAGCCAAACAAAGCCATGGGTGAAAATAGGCTGCCTTTAAAAGACTGAAGCACTGGAAGCATTTAAAGGTAATACTGTACATATAACATTTCTACCTCAATCACATATCAGTAGTAAGGAAGGAATAAAAATCCACTAGAGAAACACTTTTAAACAGTTTATAAGAACCTATATTCAACATCTTATGAATGAAGTAATGCTTAGTAAATTTTGAATAAACAATTTACTAATCCTTTATAAATACTTTATTGTGTGGAACATTTATAAAGTGCTACCCTTCTTTCAAAGCATAAAACCTTGAACTGAATAGCACTGGATTGGAACTATTGACCTTTGAACTCACTTAAATTCATGTGAAGTAGTGTCCATTGGGACTCCATTGGCCCACTACCCAAATGTGAAGCTCAACACTCTTTAACCTCTCCTGAGGGCTCACCTCTTGTGACTCTGTCCTCTCAGGGGCCTGACATCACATGTTGCAGTGTACTAATGCATGGTGTATGCCAAGACCCTCTGAAGCACTTTGCGCTCCACTTCCCAGACACATGACAGATGTCAGGTGTCTGTGCATTACAAAATGTTGTATTATTCATTTGCCTGGAAGATGTGTTTACTAATTCATAGGTGAGAGGGTCAAATAGAAATAGTCTGTTATTTTGTGAATAATGTATGATATGTATAATGACATTGCTTATATGTGCATTGTTCTACAAGTCAGCAAAATGTAGCAAACCATTTTTTTTTTATGGATAACGAGAATGTTCTTATTGGTCAAATTCATGTAGTAGTAAGGTACTTTCCGTTTCAATTAATTTCTAAATGTTTTCTATTGTTTCCTGCCTACTGAACATGACCCAGATCTAGGGTTATTTTACCCTTTGATTTTTTTGTTGTTGAAAGATTACATGCCATTAGCTTGAACAACGCTGTGATCTGTTAAAACGATTTTTCAATCTGATACAACAATTTTACACAAGGTGATAACTATCTAAATTGTCATTATTTTTAAACTTTTTCCAATTTTACCATTGAAGATTAGTAGTTAGCAACTGCCTTGGTAAGTTGATTATCAATTGAAAGAGATGGTGGGGGACCTTGAGGCAAATTCCTGCAGTGATGTCGGTCTTTGCTAGGTAACCAAACATATATTATCTGTACCTATGGCTACATAAAGCAATTATCCTGCAGAGATGAACACAATGGACTCCAGTAATTGTTGCAAAATGCAGGAATGCTACAGTGATTTTCCGTGAGGGTCCAGAGAACCATTGTAAGACCATGGTGCAGATTTATCAAACAGTGTGTTGGTGCATTGAGGGTATGTTTATAAATGAGTATGCTGTGAGAACCCTATGAGTTCATATTAAAAGCTGGCTGGCGACTAATAGCACTATTAGCATAACCCACCTATAGCAGTATTTAGCACAATGAAGATACAAAAAGTTGACCGATTAATCGGGGCCGATTTCAAATTTTCATAACAATCGGAAATCGGTATTTTTGGGAGCCGATTGACGATTTTCTTTTAAATTTTTTTTTTAACCTTTTATAGTATCTGACTGAGCGGTGGTCGGCAGAAGCAGGCGCGTAAACATTCATTCAAACAGAACTTTCGTGCGTTTTGCCAGCAGCTCTTCGTTGTGCGTCAAGCATTGCGTTGTTTATGACTTCAAGCCTATCAACTCCCGAGATGAGGCTGGTGTAACCGAAATGAAATGGCTAGCTAGTTAGCGCGCGCTAATAGCGTTTCAAACGTCACTCGCTCTGAGCTTTCTAGTAGTTGTTCCCCTTGCTCTGCATGGGTAATGCTGCTTCGATGGTGGCTGTTGTCATTGTGTTGCTGGTTCGATCCCAGGGAGGAGCGAGGAGAGGGAAGGAAACTATACTGTTACACTGGCAATACTAAAGTGCCTATAAGAACATCCAATAGTCAAAGGTTAATGAAATACAAATGGTATAGAGGGAAATAGTCCTTTAATTCCTATAATAACTACAACGTTCCTGGTGTATTATATTAAGTTAAAATAAGTGTTAATTCAGTATTGTTGTAATTGTCATTATTACAAATAAATAAAAATCGGCTGATTAACCGGTATCGGAGTTGAAAAATCATAATCGGTCGACCTCTAGAAGATACGTATTACTTTTATAATTAAGAACCCTCAATAGACTTATTCCTTACAAAGGACCACGTTCTGTAATTGTCTGCACATCAAAAATTAACATGTTTAAAATCTGGTATAATTCTAATTTATCCAAAGTGTGTGTTAATTTCAGGAAATACACGTTAAATTGAGCTTGTCATATTTTCTCAATATGCTTTCCAGGTGGTTTATTTCCTGATGTATTGGATGTTATCCACATCAGCAAGGACTGTCTATTGACTCTTCACTTTGGCTCTTGACAGGCATGAAGGCCGTGGCTAAGTGATAGATGACGTTCACGGATTAGAAGGTCCCCGCCAAACAAGCTGGCTGTGGCACACATTGGGCCGGGGAGCCAAGGTGATATCCCCTGTTTGATATTAAATCTCTGTCCGGCTTACCGGTCCCATCAATGTCTGAGACCGTCGAGGGTCTTCGGAGTTAAATGGAATTGCAAGAAGAGGGAGAGAAGAAAATAGTTAAATAAAGAAGAGGATGAAGGTCAATGAAGGATCACAATTACATTACATGGGGTTGTTTAAGTTAGCCTCAATAGGGGGGAGCAATCAATTAAGTAAATTCAATTGCATCGGAAGGATGCCATTGTATTTATCTTGTTTACAGGGGGAAGATCTGGGTGGTGCCACAGAGTCTTTGGAAACATTTACATGTTGAGCTGAAATGATTGTGCAGATTCCCATAGACAGACAGATGAAGTCAGTCATTCTCTGAAATGAGGGGATGAAAAATGATCTGGTGCCATTACTTTTGCTGTCTTTGAGATTTCCTGATATGTGAACTACTTTGTGCAATGTTTTGCAGTCATGACGATATCATGTTTGGACACACCTACTCATCCAAGGGTTTCTGCTTAATTTTTTACTATTTTATACATTGTAGAATAATAGTGAAGACATCAAAATTATGAAATAATACATATGGAATCATGTAGTAACCAAAAAAAGCGTTAAACAAATCAAAATGTATTTTATATTTGAGATTCTTCAAATTAGCCACCCTTTGCCTTGATGACAGCTTTGCAAACTCTTGGCATTGAATGGAAGAAAACTGGAACCATCAAGACTCTTCCTAGAGCTGGCGGCCGGCCAAACTGAGCAATCGGGGGAGAAGGGCCTTGGTCAGGGAGGTGACCAAGAACCCAATGGTCACTCTGACAAAGCTCTAGAGTTCCTCTGTGAAGATGGGAGAACTTTCCAGAAGGACAACCATCTCCGCAGCACTCCACCAATTAGGCCTTTATGGTAGAGTAGTCAGACAGATGCCACTCCTAAGTAAAAGGCACATGACAGCCTGCTTGAAGTTTGCCAAAAGACACCTAAATATTTTCAGACCATGAGAAACAAGATTCTCTGGTTTGATGAAACTCAGATTTAACGTTTTGGCCTGAATGCCAAGTGTCACGTTTGAAGGAAACCTGGCAACATCCTTATGATGAAACATGGTGGTGGCAGCTTCATGCTGTGGGGATGTTTTTCAGCGGAATGGAAAGGGAGACTAGTCAGCACAGATGAACGGAGCAAAGTACAGAGAGATCCTTGATGAAAACCTGCTCCAGAGCACTCAGTACCTCAGACTGGGGCAAAGGATCACCTTCCAACAGGACAACGACCCTAAGCAGGGGCTTCGGGACAAGTCTCTGAATGTGAACTTGTGCAGCAACACTCCCCATCCAACCTGACAGCGCTTGAGACGATCTGCAGAGAAAAATGGGAAAAACTCCCCAAATACAGGTGTTCAAAGCTTGAAGCAACAAACCAAGAAGATTCAAGGCTGTAATTGCTGCCAAAGGTGCTTCAACAGAGTACTGAGTAAAGGGTCTGAATACTTACAGTTGAAGTCAGAAGTTTACATACACGTAGGTTGGAGTCATTAAAACGCGTTTTTCAACCACTCCAGACATTTCTTGTTAACAAACTATAGTTTTGGCAAGTCAGTTAAGACATCTACTTTGTGCATGACACATAATTTTTCCAACAATTGTTTACAGGCAGATTATTTCACTTATAATTCACTGTATCACATTTCCAGTGGGTCAGAAGTTTACATACACTAAAGTTGACTGTGCCTTTAAACAGCTTGGAAAATTCCAGAACAGGATGCCATGGCTTTAGAAGCTTCTGATAGGCTAATTGACATCATTTGAGTCAAATTGTACCTGTGGATGTATTTCAAAGCCTACCTTCAAACTCAGTGCCTCTTTGCTTGACATCATAGGAAAATCAAAAGAAATCAGCGGAGACCTCCACAAGTCTGGTTCAACCTTGGGAGCAATTTCCAAATGCCTGAAGGTACCGCGTTCATCTGTACAAAGAATAGTACAGAAGTATAAACTCCATAGGACCACACAGCCATCATACTGCTCAGGAAGGAGATGTGTTCTATCTCATAGAGCTGAACGCACTTTGGTCTGAAAAGTGCAAATCAATCCCAGAACAACAGCAAAGAACCCTGTGAAGATGCTGGAGGAAACAGGTACAAAAGTATCTGTATCCACAGTAAAATGAGTCCTATATCGACATAACCTGAAAGGCCGCTCAGCAAGGAAGAAGCCACTGCTCCAAACCCGCCATTCAAAATCAGACTACGGTTTGCAGTTGCACATGGGGACAAAGATCGTACTTTTTGGAGAAATGTCCTCTGGTCTGATGAAACAAAAATAGAAAAGTTTGGCTACAATGACCATCGTTATGTTTGGAGGAAAAAGAGGGAGGCTTGCCAGCCGAAGAACACCATCCCAACCGTGAAGCACGGGGGTGGCAGCATCATGTTGTGGGGGTGCTTTGCTGCAGGAGGGACTGGTGCACTTCACAAAATAGATGGCATCATGAGGACGGAAAATTATGTGGATATATTGAAGCAACATCTCAAGACATCAGTCAGGAAGTTAAAGCTTGGTCGCAAATGGGTCTTCCAAATGAACAAGGACCCCAAGCATACTTCCAAAGTTAACGACAACAAAGTCAAGGTATTGGAGTGGCCATCACAAAGCCCTGACCTCAATCCTATAGAACATTTGTTGGAAGAACTGAAAAAGCTTGTGCGAGCAAGGAGGCCTCCAAACCTGACTCAGTTACACCAGCTCTGTCAGGAGGAATGGGCCAAAATTCATCAAACTTATTGTGAGAAGCTTGTGGAAGGCTACCCGAAACGTTTGACCCAAGTCAATCAATTTAAAGGCAATGCTACCAAATACAAATTGAGTGTATGTAAACGTATGCTATCTGCCAAATATTCTAATGAGCTGCTTCCCCTACATATTATCACCATAAGAACAAAATAACATTTTGTGAACTGTAAAGGACCATTGAAGAGGTGAAATAGTCATTTGAGTCATTATGGTTCCACATAGAACCATCTCCCTTCCCAAAGAACCCTCCAGCTTCTATCCCCAAGCCATTAGACTTCTAAATAGCCAACAGAATGGCTATGTGGACTATTTGAGTTGACCCTTGTATTTTCTTTTTTGCACTGTCTCCATGCACACTCACAAGACTCTACACACTCTCACACACTGACACTCAAACACACACACATGCACACACATTTGGAGCAGCAAGTGGCCTAGTGATTGGAGCGTTGGACTATTAAACAAAAGGTTGCAAGATTGAATTCCAGAGCTGTCAAGGTAAAGATCTGTCGTTCTGTCCCTGAACAAGGCAGTTAACCCACTGTTCCTAGGCCGTCATTGAAAATAAGAATTTGTTCTTAACTGACTTACCAAGCTAAATAATGGTAAAAAATGTATACTGACTACATTATACAATCTTAATTTACGCTGCTGCGAATTTGATAATCATACATCCCGATGCCTAGTCACCTTACCCTTATACATTTCTACCTCTATCACTCCAGTATCCCTGCACATTGTAAATATGTTATTGTAACTGACCCTGTATATACAGCCAGGTCCATAAGTATTTGGACAGTGACACAATTTGCATTATTTTGGCTCTGGATACCACCACAATATATTTGAAAGGAAACAATCAAGATGTGCTTTAAGTGTAGAATTTCATCTTAATTTAAGGGTTTTGTCAAAATTATTGTATAAACCGTGTAGGAATTACAACCATTTTTAAACATCAACCCCCAATTTTACAGGCTCAAAAGTAATTGGACAAACTAACATAATCATAAATTAAATTGTGAGTTTTAATACTTGGTTGCAAATGCTTTGCAGACAATGACTGCCTGAAGTCTGGAACTCATAGACATCACCAGATGCTGGATTTCTTCCCTGGTGATGCTCTGCCAGGCCTTTACGGCTGCTGTCTTCAGATCCTGCTTGTACTTGGGGCGTTTTGCTTTCAGTTTTGTCTTCAGCAAGTGAAACGCATGCTCATTTTGATTCAGGTCAGGTGATTGTCTTGGCCATTTCAGAACATTTAACTTATTTGCCTTAAAGAAATATTGGGTTGCTTTCGCAGTATGCTTCTGGTCACTGTCCATCTGCCCTGTGAAGTGCAGTCCAATGAGTTTTGAAGCATTTGGCTGAATCTGAGTAGATCATATAGCCCTAAATACTTCAGAATTCATCCTGCTGCTTTTGTCAGCAGTGACATCATCAATAAATACAAGGGAACCAGTTGAATTGGCAGCCATACATGCCCACACCATAACACTACCTCCACCATGCTTCACAGATGAGGTGGTATCATGAGCAGTTCTTTCCCTTCTCCATACCCTTCTCTTCCCATTCCGGTACACTTTGATCTTTGTCTCATCTGTCCATAGGATGTTGTTCCAGAACTGTACAGGCTTTTTTAGATGTTTTTTGGAAAACTCTAATCTGGTCTTCCTGTTTTTGAGGCTTACCAATGGTTTACATATTCTGTGAGGTCTTCTCTTAGTTATTTTCTTTGGTCTTCCGGGCCTTTTGTTGTTCCTGAGCTCACCAGTGCATTCTTTCTTTTTAAGAATGTAACAAATAGTTGATTTGGCCACACCTAATGTTTGTGCTATCTCTCTGATGGTTTTGTTTTGATTTTCAGCCTAATGATGCTTGTTTCACTGGCAGCATCAACTCTTTGGACTTCATGTTGAGGGTTAACAGCAACATATTCCAAATGCAAATGCCTCACTTGAAATCAGCCTTTTATCTGGTTACTTGTAAATTAACTAATGAGGGAATAACCACTGCACCAGATTTGCCAGTTCTCGCTGTGAGATGTTACCCCACTCTTCCACCAAGACACCTGCAAGTTCCCGGACATTTCTGGGGGGAGTGGCCCTAGCCCTCACCCTCCGAACCAACAGGTCCCAGACGTGCTCAATGGGATTGAGATCCAGGCTCTTCGCTGGCCATGGCAGAACACTGACATTCCTGTCTGCAGGAAATCACGCACAAAACTAGCAGTATGGCTGGTGGCATTGTCATAATGGAGGGTCATGTCAGGATGAGCCTGCAGGAAGGGTACCACATGAGGGAGGAGGATGTCTTCCCAGTAACGCACAGTGTTGAGATTTCTTGCAATGACAACATTGGTGTTGTTACACATAGTCTGCCACTGCGAGGATGATCAGCTGTCCGTCCTGTTGCCCTGTAGCGCTGTCTTAGGCATCTCACTGTATGGAAATTGCAATTCATTGCTCTGGCCACATCTGCAGTCCTCATGCCTCCTTGCAGCATTTCTAAGGCACGTTCACGCAGATGAGCAGGAACCCTGAACATCTTTCTTTAGGTGTTTTTCCGAGTCAGTAGAAAGGCCTCTTTAGTGTCCAAAGTTTTCAGATCTGTGACCTTAATTGCCTACCGTCTGTAAGCTGTTAGTGTCTTAACGACCGTTCCACAGGAGCATTATCATGAATTGTTTATGGTTCATTGAACAAGCAGGGGAAACAGTGTTTAAACCCTTTACAATGAAGATTTGGATATATCCGAATAATCTTTGAAAGACAGGGTCCTGAAAAAGGGACATTTCTTTTTATGCTGAGTTTATAAAAAGTACTGTAATTCTTACACAGTACACCCGATTTGGATGTAAATACCCTAACATTTAAGCTGAAAGTCGACACTCAGCGCATATTCTTTATTTAATTTCACCTCCAGTATGCTGTGGTAGACAGCTAAAATAAAAATAACCTGGTCAATGTCCAAATATTTATGGTGTTTTTGTTCAACCTTATGTTATTTTTAGTTCTACATTGCTATTGATTCCTGCTTTGTTGGGGTTTGGAGCTTGCAAGAAATGCATTTCGCTGTACTTGTGCATTTGACATTAAAATGTCACACTTAACAATCAAAACTTGAGGAAACCTCATCTTTTTGTGTGTATTTCCACCCTTTCAGGGGTATAAGATTACAATGTATAGCTAATAAGCTATGTGTTTTGTAGATCGACTGAGGTGAATGAACCTACAGCTGCCAGGGTGATAATGGCTGCGGTTATTTTTGCTTGGTTTTGCTGTTCTCCAAATAGCATTTGACGTTTTTTTTAATTGTATAGAAATGCAGTAAAACTTTCAACAAATTCCCCCCACCCCTTTCGGACCTCACTAACACTCATATCCCAGTTACTGCTCTGGATGATATAAAGTGGTCTAGTTATCGTGGTCAAAGAGTAAGGGTGTGACATAAGTGCTGCAGAACGCCAATAATCTGAACAGGTATACCCTTGCAAACCAGGTATATCCTTGCTTTACAACACATTTTCCGCTTTTATAATCGTAAAACTATCACGACTCAGGATAAGACCCAGATGCAGACACAGGAGGCGGATGGTTCGGTTCTCAGAATGTTTATTATAACGAATGGGCATGCAAAGGGCAGCTCGGGGGCAGGCAGGGGTTCGTAGTCCAAGGCAGAGTTAAAAAGGTACAGAACGGCAGGCAGGCTCAAGGTAGGCAGAAAGGTCGGAACCAGGGAGACTAGAAACAGGAACTGGTAACACACGTAAAACACACTGGATAACTTGACGAGACAAGATGAACTGGCAACAGACAGACAGAAAACGCAGGTATAAATACACAGGGGATAATGGGAAAATAGGAGACACCAGGTGGGGGGTGGAGATGAGCACAAGACAGGTGAAACAGATCAGGGTGTGACAAATACGCAGCCATTTCAAAATGTGCGCTGTGGATACCTCTCATTTTCTACATAGGATGTACCTACTTGGTCCAATATTCTGTAGCATTACATTTGAGGGCTTCTCTCAAGAGGGCCTCCACAAAGTATTCTACCTGTGATTTTAAAAAGCAATCTATTGGGCACAAAGACATGTGCAAGCCACTGCAGTGCATGCCACAGTATGGCTGTACGAAGTTCTTCTTGTCACTCTGCCAACATCTCTTTACTGCAAGATGAAGAGGATGATTCAAGCTACTATCCTTCCCTCTCGGCACTCTAGAGAAAGCCCCTAGAGAGCTTCAGCTAACTCGCGTTATTGGGAGATAGCAGATCAGATACAGCTGGTTCTTAGAACAATCCCACTAAAACCCTGGGATTGGATCTCGCAAGAGCAGTCAACTTTTGGGGAAATTGTGTTTTATTGAACTTGGACACACTACATTTGAACGATCTCTCGAAATTCTATCAGCGCTGGAGGAGTACAAACTGCAGTTGCATGTTGTTATTGTTGTGCTTTACATCCGGCTTCAGACTTGTTTTTGTTCTTGTTACGATATGGAGGAACGCGACAGAATTAAAAACACGAGAGTTCTTGTCTCCACACCATTGCAGTTATTCTGTAGGATAGATGGGCATCTGTCTTGCTGTAGAATATCTCTGAGGACATTCAATACTTGGGATGTTTTTCATGATCAAAGTACTGTAAGCCTTTGTCTTTGAGTGACCTTGTTTTTCCTGACTGTCTATATAGTTCCAGATATGTTTGCCTAATTAGAACCCGACACTGAGGCAGAAACCAGTCCTCATATGAGGGATTTGAAGTGTGACATACATTCTGAGAAATCTCACCACTTCAGATCACAAGTTTTCAGACTGTGTCATTTCCAACTCCATGCTTTCGTCTGCATTTTTCCCTAGCCTGATCTTCCTGGCATGGCTCATAAGCTATTGTTCTGTGGCTCAGTAACGTTGGAAAGTAGGGCAGTGCTCACAGAGCAGAGGTCCCAAGGGGAGTCTGCAACTGTGTAAAACTAGAAGATAGCTCAGCCTTTAAACAAACATATTAAATATTGCACGTTGAAACCTGTCTACAAACCACACTTTGGGAGTGAAATCAAGAGTCTCCCATCTGAAAAGGATTGATGTAACTTTTCACGCCACATCTGACAGTTTCCCTACTCATCCCTCTGCAGCTATCTAATTCTTCTCCAGGTAATATCATGAAAACAGACATTTCGGGGAAAAACAGACATTTTGGGGAAAGAAGTGTGTGCATTAGGACAGCTAATGTGCATTAGGAGTGCATTCTATTGTCATATTAAAACAGTTTCAAAAGCAGAGACAGTCAGAGACGAGTGAGAAAAACATGTCACTCGTGAGGAAAGTCATCGTTACTTAACATGGTAAGTAAAGTCAAATAGTGCTTTTTATGGATGATTTAACGTCTTCACTTCACAGCCTTGAGCAGCAGCATCTTGCCTCCTCTTTTCAATGGGGGATTTTTCCTAGTACCTGGCATGATATGCTTCTTATTGTACGCAAGGTGATTCTGTCTATTTCCCAAAGCACACATTACGGAAGCTTGTTTGCCTGGGCCGTCTTTTGTTTGTGCAAAGGAATGGTAGAGAAAGCTCTAGAGTTAAACCAGTGGCCTACAGACTTAGGGCTCCATTTTAACAAACCAAACGCAATGGTAAATCTAAGCGCAGGTGGAAGAGCTGTAGGTTCAGGGGTGTGTCAGAAATATTTGACCTATTTTCACTATTATAACAATCACCCCACTTGCTGAAATTGGCACAAGAGGGCTGGATTTGATGAATAAACATGTTATGAGTATGTCTAGGCTTAGCCCCTCACTGGCCAATCAGAGCATGCTCCATTGTGAAATATGTGGTTGCTTCAAGTTGTGTATTTACAGTCCTCTATGTATTGCCTTGGAATCAACTCCAATTCCAATGGTAGTTTAGCTTACAGACACAAAATAACAAAATGTAGACCTATCTTTGCTAAATACGTTAACTTGAACCCAGTTGCAGTCCACATTGTTCTACGTAATTGCATGGCTTCAATAGCATTCACTGGCATCGCGGCTAGGCTTGCAATAAATTGCATTATGGCTGAGCACGGACATGCCAAACATTGTCAATAAGGAGGTGAAATTCACTATTGACAAGATGAAAAAAGTGAACAAATAATTCTAATCAAATTCTAAACAAAACGAAACAACAGCTTGTTTTAAATAGGCTATGTCAGACTTTCAGGCGCCAGCATTTCTCAAGGTAGGCATGTAATATTAAAACAACGCAGACTGCTTGGCTAAAATTATGTGGGCCTGCCTACAATAAATAGATAAAAAGGCAATGTCAGCTCAATGTTTTATTTTATTCATATTTTAATAAAAACTTTGGTGATTAACATTTATTTCCAAGTGTTCTCTGGAGCCAAACCCATTATCGGTAGTCTTGACTATGTCACAATTGCATTGGGCAGGGAAAAAATACTTAATTGAGAGGGGGTGTGCGTACTGGTAGAGGAGTCAGGTGGAGGAAAGCAGAGAGTTGTGAACAGGAGCACACTTTATTGAGGCAGGAGAAGCCAACAGACGGAAGCCACTGCGTCAAAACCTCCAGCCTATTTGCAAAAGTGCAAAAACGAGCAAACAAATAAACATACCCGAGACAAAACACGGAACGTCAAAAATGACACATAACACAAACAATATCACACAAAGACATGAGGGGAAACAGAGGAATAAATACATGCAGTGTGATTGGGAAATGCAAAACAAGACAAAACAAATGGATCAATGAAAAATGGAGCAGAGATGGCTAGAAAGCCGGTGACGTTGACCGTCGAACGCTGCCCGAACAAGGAGAGGAGCCGACTTCGGCGGAAGTCGTGACAGTGCCCAAGGCCGTTGTGGAATGGGTAAGGGATGTAGCTTACCTCTGGGCAGGTGTCTAGGAGCCTTACACTGGGGGCACACCGAGCAGGAGGAAACAAACCCTCACGTCCTTTGCCAAGGTGGGCCACCAGTACGTCCCAGTCAGACAGCGCAGCGTCCGACTGATCCACAGATGCCCAGAGGAGGGTGACATGTGGGCCCAATAGATGGTCACGGACAGCAGACGGAACGTACAGACGCCCGACGGGACACTGGAGGGGAGCGGGCTCTGTACGCAACGCCAGCTCAATGTTCGCGTCCAGCTCCCACACGACCGGCGTTACCAGGCAGGAGGCCTGGAGCATGGGAGTCTGATCCATGGGTCGCTCCTCTGTCATACAGCCTGGACAGTGCGTCTGCCTTCATATTCTCGGAACCTGGTCTGTAAGACAGGATAAACACAAAACGGGTCAAGAACATGGCCCACCTTGCCTGATGAGGAATCAGTCTCATCACTGCCCGGATGTAGTCCAGGTTGCGGTGGTCAGTCCAGATGAGGAAAGGGTGTTTAGCCCCCTCAAGCCAATGTCTCCACGCCTTCAAAGCTTTAACCACACCCAACAGCTCCCGGTCCCCCACATCATAGTTCCGCTCCGCCACGGCTGAGCTTCTTTGAGAAAAAAGCACAGGGGCGGTGGTGTGCCCGAGAGCTGAGAGAGTACGGCTCCTATCCCAGCCTCGGACGTGTCCACCTCCACTATGAACGCCAAAGAGGGATCCGGATGGGCCAGCACGGGAGCTGAGGTAAAGAGAGCTCTTAGGTGCCCAAAAGCCCTGTCCGCCTCAACCGACCACTGCAGACGTATAGGACCCCCCTTCAGCAGTGAGGTAATGGGAGCAGCCACCTGGCCAAATCCTCGGTAGTAATTGGCAAACCCTAAAAACCACTGCACCTCCTATACCGTGGTGGGAGTCGGCCAATTACGCACGGCTGGAATGGGGTCCCTCTCCATCTCCACCCCTGATGTAGAAATGCGATACCCAGGAAGGAGACGGCCTGCTGAAAGAACAGGCATTTCTCAGCCTTGACGTACAGGTCATGCTCCAACAGTCGTCCAAGTACCCTGCGCACCAAGGACACATGCTCGGTGCGTGTCATGACGAGGTACTCTGATGCCCTGGGGTGGCACTCGTCTCCCTCCCGGACACGCACAAGGTTGTACTCGCTCCTGAGATCCAGTTTAGTGAAGAAGCGCGCCCGTGCATTCACTCAATCGCCGTGGCGATGAGGTAGCGGGTAACTATACCTCACCGTGATTTGATTGAGACCTCAATCCTTCTTCTTCACAAAAAAGAAACTTGAGTAGGCGGGTGAAGTGGATGACCGAATGTACCCCTGTATATGTTTCCATACCCGCCGTCTTGGCTTACGAAAGGGGATACACATGAGGTGCAGCGTCTACCAGGAGATTTATTGCACAATCACCCCGTCGATGGGGTGGTAATTGAGTCGCCTTCTTTTTACAGAAGGTGAGAGCCAAATCGGAATATTCTGTGGGGATGCACATGGTGGAGACCTGGTCTGGACTTTCCACCGTGGTAGCACCAACGGAAACCCCTACACACCTCCCCGAACACTCTCACGGCCACCCCGTGAGAGCCCTATGTTGCCATGAAATGGTGGGATCATGACGAGCTAACCAGAGAAGTTCTAGTACCACGGGAAACACAGGAGATTCAATGAGGAAGAGACCGATTCTCTCCTCGCGGCCCCCCTGCGTCACCATAGCCAGGGAGATGGTGGCTTCCCTGATTAACTCGGACCCCAATTGTCGACTATCCAGAGCGTGTACCGGGAAAGGTCTAACCACAGGAATAATGGGGATCCCTTTGGTGCAACCGCCCTAAACTAAGGGCGAGCGCTCTGTCGACAAAATTCCCAGCCGCGCCTGAATCGACGAGCGCTTTATGCTGGGAATGCGGGTTAAACTCAGGAAAACAGACAGGTACAAACAGTTGGTCAACAGAGGACTCTGGATGAGAGTGGTGCAGACTCACCTGGGGTGACGCTAGAGTGCCCTGACTGCTGCCTCGACTCCCAGAGGAACCATCCAGGCACCGTCCCGCATTGTGCCCTCTGCGGCCACAGATAGTGCATGTGAAGGCTCCTCCTCCAGCCTCCCTACACGCGGCCCCTGGAAGATGGAACCGACAGAGCCCTCTCTGGACGTCCGCGGGTGACCAGCAGGTTATCCAACTGGATGGACGGATCCACCAGTAGGTCAAAAGTGATGGTGGCGAATGACCAGAAATGACCAGAAAGCTAGCGTCAGTTTGTTTTCTTCCTGTATTGAACACAGATCATCCCGTCTTCAATTGTATCGATAATTTACTTTAAAAAATACCTAAAGTTGTAGTTTGAAATGTTTTGGCAAAGTTTACAGGTAACTTTTGAGATATTTTGTAGTCACGTTGCGCAAGTTGGAACCAGTGTTTTTCTGGAACAAACGCGCCAAATAATGGATATTTTGGATATATATTGATGGAATTAATCGAACAAAAGGACCATTTGTGAGGTTTATGGGACATATTAGAGTGCCATTAGAAGAAGCTCGTCAAAGGTAAGACATGATTTATATTTTTATTTCTGCGTTTTGTGTCGCGCCTGCAGGGTTGAAATATGTTTTCTCTCTTTTGTTTATGGAGGTGCTATCCTCAGATAATAGCATTGTTTTGCTTTCACCGAAAAGCCTTTTTGAAATCTGACATGTTGGCTGGATTCACAACACGTGTAGCTTTAATTTGGTATCTTACATGTGTGATTTCACGAAAGTTGGATTTTTATAGGAATTTATTTGAATTTGGCGCTCTACATTTTCTCTGGCTTTTGGCTACCGTCCCACATATCCCAGAGATCTTGGATATAGGGGGCGCTATTTTAATTTTTGGATGAAAAACGTTCCCGTTTTAAACAAGATATTTTGTCACGAAAAGATGATCGACTATGCATATAATTGACAGCTTTGGAAAGAAAACACTCTGACATTGTCTGTGAGTGCCACAGAACTGATGCTACAGGCGAAACCAAGATGAAATTTCAAACAGGAAGTGCCCCAGATTTTGAAGGCGCTGTGTTCCAATGACTCCTTATATGGCTGAGAATGGGCCACGAATGAGCTTACACTTTCTGTCGTTTCCCCAAGGTGTCTGCAGCATTGTGACGTATTTGTAGGCATATCATTGGAAGATTGACCATAAGACACTACATTTACCAGGTGGTCGCTTGGTGTCCTCCGTCACAATTATTGCGTAATCTCCAGCTGCAGTACTTTTTCGTTTGCTATTGAGGAGAAACCCAACTGCCACAAATGATTTATCATCGAATAGATATGTGAAAAACACCTTGAGGATTGATTCTAAACAAAGTTTGCCATGTTTCTGTCGATATTATGAAGTTAATTTGGAAAAATGTTTGGCATTGTAATGACTGAATTTTCATTTTTTTTCTTAGCCAAACGTGATGAACAAAACAGAGCGATTTCTCCTACACAAATAATATTTTTGGAAAAAATGAACATTTGCTATCTAACTGAGAGTCTCCTCATTGAAAACATCCGAAGTTCTTCAAAGGTAAATGATTTTATGTAAATGCTTTTCTTGTTTTTGTGAAAATGTTGCTTGCTGATTGCTAAGCTTAATGCTATGCTAGCTATCAATACTCTTACACAAATGCTTGTGTAGCTATGGTTGAAAAGCATATTTTGAAAAACTGAGATGATAGTGTTGTTAACAAAAGGCTAAGCTTGTGAGTGAATATATTTCTTTCATTTCATTTGCGATTTTCATAAATAGTTAACGTTGTGTTATGGTAATGAGCTAGAGGTTAAAACCTTTTGTGACTAGGGGGCAGTATTTTCCTTCTTGGAAAAATAACGTTCCCGTAGTAAACGGGATATTTTGTCAGGACAAGATGCTAGAATAGGCATATAATTGACAGCTTAGGATAGAAAACACTCTAAAGTTTCCAAAACTGTAAAAATATTGTCTGTGAGTATAACAGAACTGATATTGCAGGCAAAGGCCTGAGAAAAATTCAATCCGGAAGTGACTCATCTTTTGAAAGCTCTGCGTTCCATTGCGTCCCTATTGAGCTATGAATGGGCTATCCACCAGATTACTTTTTCTCCGTATTCCCCAAGGTGTCTAAAGCATTGTGACGTAGTTTTACGCATTTATGTTGAAGAATACCCGTAGGCAGCTACATTGCGCAACTGGTCACCTGATGGCTCCCAGAGTGATTCTCGCGTAAAATACAGAGGTAGCCATTATTCCAATCGGTCCTACTGAAAAACCAATTGTCCCGGTGGATATGTTATTGAATAGATATTTGAAAAACACCTTGAGGATTGATTATAAACAACGTTTGCCATGTTTCTGTCGATATTATGGAGCTAATTTGGAATATTTTTCGCGGTGTTCGTGACTGCAATTTCCGGGCGATTTCTCAGCCAAATGTGAAGAACAAACGGAGCTATTTCGCCTACAAAAATAATATTTTTGGAAAAAAGAAACATTGGCTATTTAACTGGGAGTCTCGTGAGTGAAAACATCCGAAGCTCATCAAAGATAAACGATTTAATTTGATTGCTTTTCTGATTTCCGTGACCAAGTTACCTGCTGCTAGCTGGACAAAATGCTCTGCTAGGCTATCGATAAACTTACACAAATGCTTGTCTAGCTTTGGCTGTAAAGCATATTTTGAAAATCATAGATGACAGGGTGATTAACAAAAGGCTAAGCTGTGTATCAATATATTTCACTTGTCATTTTCATGAATAGGAATATTTATAATATTTATGTCCGTTGCGTTATGCTAATTAGTGTCAGTCGATGATTACGCTCCCGCACGCGGGATGGTGAGTCACTAGAGGTTTAAATAATTATTCAGTTTGAGCACGCTATTTATCCAAAGTGAAAATGCTACCCCCTACCCCAAACAGGTTAACAGTTTTTGAAACTTTAGAGTGTTTTCTATCCAAATCTACCAATTCTTTGCATATCCTAGCTTCTGGGCCTGAGTAACAGGCAGTTTACTTTGGGCACGCTTTTCATCCGGACGTCAAAATACTGCCCCCTAGCCCAAAGAGGTTATTAATTAACAATGTGATAAGCTATGCATAATTATATATGCATGAAAACCAAAGTCTGAGACCATGACAATTCCCACTCTCCCTTCACCTGACTCTATGCCTCCAGGATACTTTTATGCTGGATTCCACAAAAATGAAATCCCTAAAATAGCTTCCTCATGCTTTCGCCCAGTCTCCCCTTTCGGCCCCAGGTTCCGAGAGGTGTTCCCAAGACATGTCATTTTTACTTTGTTCCCCATCTCCTCCATTACACCGGATAGGCATGTCACCTGATATGCAAGTGCTTATCCCTAATCAACATTACATCCTCTTGAGGTAACTCAGCACTGTATCTGCTTTCACCTCAATGACTTCAACATGTTGTTTAGAGTACAATTACACCAACATCTTTCCTCGACCATATGATGTATTAACCAATAAAGCAGCTAACCCCAACCCAACTATGATTTTTAAAGTAGCTCCCAGACCTGACCCATCTGCATGTCTTACAATGGAATCTAGTCTCTTTCTCTCTTTTGCTCCGCTTCCTCTGTCATGGTCTCTCAAGCTCACCCATTATGCAGCTGGACCTCACTTCACGTGAGAACTATGCACCCCCTTTCAAGGAGAGACATGACAATCTTTATCGCTGCAGGTGCTGTAAGGAGTGGTGTGTGGCCCAAACCAACGCTGTCCGAAACAACCCCGCCTGGTGCATCTTCATGTACATTCATTCAGCCCGTGCCCTTGGTTATCTTTGCTTTCACCTGAGGATATAAACACTGCAACACATGGTTCATTTCCTGACAACATAAACTCTTATGGCAAGATCACTAATTTGTGACATTTATATAACATCCACCCCTGTACTTCCATCGGTCTCCCAGTTACCAGTTACCAATACATGTGGCATGAGTACTCATAAACTGATATCCCAACAATGCTACTAAAGTAACCCCTGATACTACTAACATGGCCCATGACTATAACCACCTTCAATTAATCTGGCAAGTGTTCGCTTGCTGTTATAAATTAGGAACAATTTTAATGAGTTGGGAATAATATTTAACCTAACAAACTCTGAGTCACAGGTTTCCTGAAAGTTTACCATAGTGTCTGAAATGCCACCACTATCTCTTCTTTTCTCACCATGGGTATGTGCAATGTTCAATTAATCCCTCACATTGTGTACTGTACAGTTAGCTGTCCTCCCTCTTCTATGAGCTATCTCTTGTAACAATATACAGTCTCTGGGAATGAAACTCCTCTATCATTACATCTAAGCCATAACACACTAGTCATTACTCCTAATGCATTTCTACAGTTATAAACACACAAAAACATTCTCAACTCAATTAGTCAATATACAACAGTCCCTCCTTTGGAACAATGTTCAGTCTTATGTTCCACAAAACCTAACAACATATTTACTTGAAAAGGAAAGAGGAGAAAAAAAAAGTACATGTTTAATAACTTCACCCCCCTCATTAATGCGACTAACATTATAATTCTGAGTACATGGTAAAACAAAAGAGAACAAAAAACACGTTCTTGGTTGTCCCAAGCTATCATCCAGTGATTCCCTAACAAACCACCTCCCTTTAGGAGGACAGTTAGAGATTAGGTTTCTGGAGCTTCCCTCAACCAGATACATTTTAGCAACTCTCTCTCACTGTATCCAAATCATAACTAAAACATACACTGCTCCAAAAAATAAAGGGAACACTAAAATAACACATCCTAGATCTGAATGAATGAAATATTCTTATTAAATACTTTTTTCTTTACATAGTTGAATGTGCTGACAACAAAATCACACAAAAATTATCAATGGAAATCAAATGTATCAACCCATGGAGGTCTGGATTTGGAGTCACACTCAAAGTTAAAGTGGAAAACCACACTACAGGCTGATCCAACTTTGATGCAATGTCCTTAAAACAAGTCAAAATGAGGCTCAGTAGTGTGTGTGGCCTCCACGTGCCTGTATGACCTCCCTACAATGCCTGGGCATGCTCCTGATGAGGTGGTGGATGGTCTCCTGAGGGATCTCCTCCCAGACCTGGACTAAAACATCCGCCAACTCCTGGACAGTCTGTGGTGCAGCGTGGCGTTGGTGGATGGAGCGAGACATGATGTCCCAGATGTGCTTAATGGATTCAGGTCTGGGGAACGGGCGGGCCAGTCCATAGCATCAATGCCTTCCTCTTGCAGGAACTGCTGACACACTCCAGCCACATGAGGTCTAGCATTGTCTTGCATTAGGAGGAACCCAGGGCCAACCGCACCAGCATATGGTTCACAAGGGGTCTGAGGATCTCATCTCGGTACCTAATGGCAGTCAGGCTACCTCTGGCGAGCACATGGAGGGCTGTGCGGCCCCCCAAAGAAATGCCACCCCACACCATGACTGACCCACCTCCAAACCGGTCTTGCTGGAGGATGTTGCAGGCAGCAGAACGTTCTCCACGGCGTCTCCAGACTATGTCACGTCTGTCACGTGCTCAGTTTGAACCTGCTTTCATCTGTGAAGAGCACAGGGCGCCAGTGGCGAATTTGCCAATCGTGGTGTTCTCTGGCAAATGCCAAACGTCCTGCACGGTGTTGGGCTGTAAGCACAACCCCCACCTGTGGACGTCGGGCCCTCATACCAACCTCATGGAGTCTGTTTCTGACCATTTGAGCAGACACATGCACATTTGTAGCCTGCTGGCGGTCATTTTGCAGGGCTCTGGCAGTGCTTCTCCTTGCACAAAGGTGGAGGTAGCGATCCTGCTGCTGGATTGTTGCCCTCCTACGGCCTCCTCCACATCTCCTGATGTACTGGCCTGTCTCCTGGTAGCGCCTCCATGCTCTGGACACTACGCTGACAGACACAGCAAACCTTCTTGCCACAGCTCGCATGGATGAGCTGCACTACCTGAGCCACTTGTGGGGGTTGTAGACTCCGTCTCATGCTACCACTAGAGTGAAAGCACTGCCAGCATTCAAAAGTGACCAAAACATCAGTCAGGAAGCATAGGAACTGAGAAGTGGTCTGTGGTCCCCACCTGCAGAACCACTCCTTTATTGGGAATGTCTTGCTAATTGCCTATAATTTCCACCTGTGAAAGCAGCATGTGAAATTTATTGTCAATCAGTGTTGCTTCCTAAGTGGACAGTTTGATTTCACAGAAGTGTGATTGACTTGGAGTTACATTGTGTTGTTTAAGGGTTCCCTTTATTTTTTTGAGCAGTGTCTTATAAATGATCCAACCCAAATTTAGAATGACAGTCCTTAGTGCTTACTTTGAGTGTAGGACTCAAATTCCAGCTCCTCAATTACCAAAGTGGCCTGGTAATGGAAGATCAGTATTTCAATGCACCCTTAGTCTAAATTTTTCACAGTGTGTAGTCCAACCCCCGACCCCCCCAGTACCTCTGTGTATTTACCCAAAGACCAGGACCCCAGGGAACTGGTAATTTCCCCTTTCAAACACGTGATTCAAAAACATGTCAAATAAAAAATAAACACATTTGAATAACTAATCAACTTAGAAGTACAACTCTTTATAACTCCCTACTGAAATAATAATAATCTCCTAAAGTAGTGGTATGATTTGAATAGAGTGGTGTTTCTCATTCATTTTATAATTAAATGCCTCTGTTCCGATCATTTCTTGTGAAATTGATTAGGCCTCACCAGAAAAAGTCGGGATACAGGGCATTCGACACCATTAACATTTTTACTTTCCCTTTTCCTTCCCTGTCCTTCAGAAACCATTTAAACACATTTTCAAAACATTTCCATCCTTCTTGGGTGGCAGGGTAGCCTAGTGGTTAGAGTGTTGGGCTATTAACAAAAATGTTGCAAGTTCAAATCCCTGAGCTGACAAGGTACAAATCTGTTATTCAGTTAATCTTTTGAGTGTAGGGGGCAGTGTATGGATGAAACTGCCTATTTCTCAGGCCCAGAATCTAGAATATGCATATAATTGTCAGATTAGGATAGAAAACACTCTTAAGTTTCCAAAACTGTCAATTGTATTATATAATATTGTCTGTGAGTATAACAGAACTGATATTGCAGGTGAAAACCTGAGGAAAAATCCAACAAGGAGGTGCCTAAGAGAAACGAATCTCCCTGATTGCATGCCTTCCCTCCATTGAAAGGGATATCAACCAGATTCATTTCCTTATGGCCTCCACATGGTGTGAACTGTCTTTAGACATAGTTTAAGGCTTTTATTCTGAAAAATGAGTGAGAAGGATCACTTCGAGTCAGTGGATGGCTGGGTGCCAGCAGAGTTTTGCATGTGCAACAGCTTGGAGCAGACATTTTCTCTCTCTCTCCTATTGAAAAAGCTACGGTCCTGTTGAAATATTATCGATTATTTATTGTAAAAACAACCTGAGGATTGATTATAAAAATGTTTGACATGTTTATACGAACTTTACGGATACTATTTGGAATTTTCATCTGCCCAGTCGTGACCGCTCGAGCCTGTGGATTTTTGAACAAAAGGTGCCAACCAAATGTTGGTATTTTGGATATAAAAATAATCTTTATGGAACAAAAGGAACATTTATTGTGTAACTGGGAGTCTCGTGAGTGCAAAGTTCCGAAGCCCATCAAAGGTAAGCGAATCATTTTATTGCTTTTCTGACTTTCGTGACCAATCTACTTTGCTGCTAGCTGTTTGTAATGTTTTATCTGCTGAGAGAGATGTCCTAACTTAAACACTTGGATAGCTTTTGTTGTAAAGCTTTTTTGAAATCTGACACGCCAGGTGGATTAACAACAAGCTAAGCTGTGTTTTGCTATATTATACTTGTGATTTTATGATGCAATTCAGTGGATGTTGACGAAAATGATCCCGCTAACGGGATGGGTGCGCCGAGAAGTTAACGCACTGTTTCTAGGCCGTCATTGAAAATAAGAATTTGTTTTAAACTGACTTGCCTAGTTAAATAAAGGTAAATTCTGCATACCCAATTGAAAAGACCCCATCCAATAAGTCCCACAGTATCAACACACCACTAACGCACATTCTTAACCAGTAAATAGTGTGCGCGTGCTGGTGAACCGTAGGCCTCACTTATTATCTGGAACTCGTTTATGGCCTAATCCAGATACTTTTATACTTAAAACTGCCACATATCACTAACTGCTCTCTCCCCACAGTCTCTGGGGACCTTCCTACGAAAAAATAATGAAACACCCTCTTTTGGAAGAGGAAGAGAGTGCAGATTTCTTTAGCATTCAATATGCTACATTTTAATCAGCAATCCAAAAATATGAATTATAAAGCAAACCTGTTAAATGTAAATCCACTGTCCTTACTCCAATCATTAAATGTTTGTTTTCATCTACCCCATCCTTTATTTAGCATCTACTACCCTTCAACACAGTGACATTATCTTGCCACTGAGTCTAACGATTCACTGGTCTCTTCCCCATGATTCTCCTTAACCACATTAAAAAGTTCAAGTTCATTTTAGGTTTGGTAACCCCTATACTAATTCCTCGTGACCCCTCCACCCTTTTGTCCATTCTAGAAATCTATTCCAGAATCAGACAATATAAAATGTGAATCTATTTTTTTTAAAAAGCACATAAAATGTCTCATAATAATAAAAAACTCCCCAAGGCATTCTGAGTTTGCGAGGAGTGTTTAGCCATATAATTTAAATTTTCCTGTGGCAAATTTAGCCAATTTCTCATCGCAAGGAATCCGCAATATTTGATCCCTGGCCTCTACTAAAATGTTAAGTAAGGCGTGATCTCATACGTCTTCCTTCACATAGAAACTGTAATCTCTATGAACCACGTATCGATCGAACAGAGGCTATATACCGCTAGGTGAAAGTTCCTGTCCTGCTACTTTTCCGGGGACTTGTTGCTCTTTTGAAAAAGATGCAAACACTTGTATACCGTAATTTCCTTCGAATGCAGCACGCTCCATACCCACTTTACACTCCCATTTCCAATTACCAATAGCCCAACTCCTAAAAGGGAACTCTGTCTCCCTACGCTTTGATGCTTTTCTGCTACATTTCTTTGACTTATCTTGGCCATTGAAACTATAGTTTGTGATTTTCCCTATGGTCCCATTAACCCCTCGCATGTCTGCTAAGTGAACAGAGTTAAATTCCACTCTCAAAACATCCTCTTGAATTGAATCCACTAACGTTTTGAATCCATTACCATTTTGATCACAGGGTTCAAACCGGCCATCAAAGCATAAGTGCAAATTCTATCAATGCACTCCCGTTCCCAGTCTTTCTGTGGCAGCGTACTGGTACTCATTCCGGGTTTATCGTGATGTATTTTTTGTTGATAGAATTCTGACATCAAAACGCTGGTATATTGAGCTTTTGATTCTGGTTTTATGTCTTTGTGCCAAGTCAAAATTGCCTCCCTGAATTCTTTATTTGATTTGAATTCTCCGTCAGCGGGGAAGTGTTGCCCAATTTGATCCATATTCGAGCCAAATTGGTAGAGTGCTGGTGCACTTCTTTCAGCGCCTCCATGGCATTATTAAAACCCTCTAGCTCCATATTATGGGGAGAATTGGAGCCGTTTGTCGCCATATCAATAGTTATTATTCCCTAAACTCTCCCGACGGTGTTCAGGGTATTTTAGATTTCTTCTACCTGTCTATAATAGGGACCTTCTATTAACTATTTGACGATTAAGATTAAGTTAGCGCTACACTCTTCCCCGGATAATAATTGTTGGTTACGGCACTCTTAAGGATACGCCCGTTTTTTTCAGTTTTTACCTAAAATGACATACCCAACTTTAACTGCCTGTAGCTCAGGCCCTGAAGCAAGGATATGCATATCATTGGTACCATTTGAAAGGAAACACTTTGAAGTTTGTGGAAATGTTAAAGGAATGTAGGAGAATTTAACACAATAGATCTGGTAAAAGATAATACAAAGAAAAAAACAATCGTTATTTTGTATTTTTTATACCATCATCTTTGAAGTGCAAGAGAAAGGCCATAATGTATTATTCCAGCCCAGGTGCAATTTAGATTTTGGCCTCTAGATGGCAGTAGTGTATGTGCAAAGTTTTAGACTGAAACATTGCATTTCTGTTCAAAATGATGTGTCAAGACTTCCCAAATGTGCCTAATTTGTTTAGTTATAACATTTCATGTTCAAAATTGTGCACTCTCCTCAAACAATAGCATGATATTCTTTCACTGTAATAGCTACTGAAAATTGGACAGTGCAGTTAGATTAACAAGAAATTCTGCCAATATCAGATATGTCTATGTCCTGGGAAATGTTCTTGTTACTTATAGCCTCATGCTAATCACATTAGCCTACATTAGCTCAACCGTCCCGTGGAAGGTACACCGATCCCGAAGAAGTGAATACCTTGTATTAGAACCGATACCATAGCGTCTGCAAATTTATTACTGGAGAATACGGATGACTTAATGGCTTTTTCCCGTATTGCCTCCAATATCCCTATTGTTGATGACACCCATCACCAAAATGATTCACACTTGTCTTCCTATTTCCACATAATCTACCATGGTCCACCACCCCAACAGGGCACAAATCTAACCTCTTTCACATACTGGGCTTCCACCCTTACGGGTCTGGCCAATATACCGTTACACTATGGTTTTACTCTCCACAGGACTACCCTGTTCAGGACTTCCCCTCTCTCTATGAGATTTTACCCTCCACAGGCTTTCTGCTCGGGACTTTATCTATGAGATTCTACCCTCCACAGGAACTATCATACTGGACTTATGAGACTTACCCTCCACAGATATATTCTGCTCAGGACTTACTCTTGAAATTATTCCCTCCACAGGAACTATCCTGCTCCGGACTCATGAGACTTACCCTCCACAGGATCTATCCTGCTCAGGACTTACTCTCTTTAAAGCTATGAGACTTACCCTCCACAGGATCTATCCCGCTCGGGACTTACTCTAAACTACTAGCATATATCACAAAGCTACGACCGGTCATTACACAATGGGCCTACCGAATTAAACTCAGGCTCTCCAGGTCCGTATCCCATAAATTGTTCAGCCCACGATTCTCATCTCCCCAAGATGTCAAAATAAGTGGAATAGGTATAGGAACTTGCCTACCTTGTTTGTTGCCAGCTCTGCTCCAAAGATCTGGACTATTTGGTTTGACTACAAATCGTGGTGAACCCTGCTCGCAGCGCCATGTGTTAGGTTCTAATTTTTCCGGGTAAATAACTCACTGACACTGAGAAGCTTAATAACCAAGTTTAATTCTTCCCAAAGGGTCAGTACAGCTGTAATTCAAACCAAGACATGTTCCCACCATCACAAGTATATATACTCCACTTATAGACACTCCTCCTTCTCTCCAAGCCTTGAATCTTATGAGGGTAATAGTATAATAAACCATTATTTCTCCCCCCAGGGGATCTAACCTGACCTACTGACATCAATGACTCCTTCGCTTAATCCACAGATGTCCTCCTGTATCACCTATCGCAATTCTGTGACTCCCTCCAGTCCACCCAGCACATTCCACAGCCAATTCTGTCTTTCTACAGAGAACCATTAACTTCTGACATAAAAAACAGTCTCTATCACTACTTTATATACAATGGTTCTGATCTCTCATGTACTTAGTATATCAATGTTCAAAGTTGACCCCGAATCCAACAAAGCTGTCCAGACTGAATAAATTATGTTTGTGAATGTGTGACAATGGTGGTAACTGTTTGGTTTGTTTGTAGAGTGATTCAAATGGTTTCAGAATAGTAGCTCCTGCTTGTGATCAACATGTGAGGCAATTTCTCAGATGTGAGAAGACCATAGCATGCATATACAGCTCTGGAAAAAATTAAGAGACCACTGCAAAATTACCAGTTTCTCCAGTTTTACTATTTATAGGTATGTGTTTGGGTAAAATATTTTGTTTTGTTTTATTCTATAAACTACTGACAACATTTCTCCCAAATTCCAAATAAAAATATTGTCATTTAGATAATTTATTTGCAGAAAATGAAAACTGGTCAAAATAACAAAAAAAAGTTGCAATTTTGTCAGACCTCGAATGATGCACTGAAAATAAGTCAATATTCATTTTTAAACAACACAATACTAATGTTTTATCTTAGGAAGAGTTCAGAAATCAATATTTGGTGGAATAACACTCATTGTAATCACAGCTTTCATGCATCTTGGCATGCTCTCCAACAGTCTTTCACATTGATGTTGGGTGACTTTATGTCACTCCTGACGCAAAAATGCAGGAACCTCGGCTTTGTTTGATGGCTTTGACCATTCATCTTCCTCTTGATTACATTCCAGAGGATTTCAATGGGGTTCAGGTCCAGAGATTGGGCTGGCCATGACAGGGTCTTGATCTGGTGGTCCTCAATCCACACCTTGATTGACCTGGCTGTGTGGCATGGAGCATTGTCCTGCTGGAAAAAAAACAATCCTCAGAGTTGGGCAACATTGTCAGAGCAGAAGCAAGCAAGTTTTCGTTCAGGACAACCTTGTACATGGCTTGATTCATTCGTCCTTCACAAAGACAAATCTGCCAGATTCCAGCCTTGCTGAAGCACCCTCTGTCACGCCCTGGCCATAGAAAGGCTTTTATTCTCTATTTTGGTTAGGCCAGGGTGTGACTAGGGTTGGCATTCTAGTTTCTTTATTTCTATGTTTTCTTTTTCTATGTTTTGGCCTGGTATGGTTCTCAATAAGGGACAACTGTCTATCGTTGCCTCTGAGTGTGAATCATGCTTAGGCAGCCTGTTTTGCCACCTTAGTTGTGGGTAGTTGACTTTGTTAGTGGCCTGTATAGCCCTAGTAAGCGCCACATTTGTTTTTGTTATTCTTTGTTTTGTTGGCGACATTTATAATAAAAAGAAATGCACGCTCACCATGCTGCACCTTGGTTCGGTCATTTCCCTGACGACGTTCGCGACACCCCCAGATCCTACACCAAATTTCACAGTGGGTGCGAGACACTGTGGCTTGTAGGCTTCTCCAGGTCTCGAACCAACTGTGACATTTGACCAGTTGTCACAAGACTGTCTAAGAATGCCATTGATTCTACCCAAAGAGCTGATCTTATCATTAGTGAGAATCTAAAAGTTGTGTCTATCTTCAGGTATCTCAGCATCATTTTGGACTCCAACTTGACATTTAAGAAACAAGTGAAGTGAAGAAGGTGGTTAACACAGTCAAGTTTGGATTATACAACTTCAAATAAGCCACTAAACTATACAGCTCTGGAAAAATGAAGACACCAACTGCAAAATTATCAGTTTCTCTGGTTTTACTATTTATTGGTATGTGTTGGTAAAAATGAAATGTTTTGTTTCATTCTATAAACTACTGACATTTCTCCCAAATTCCAAATAAATATATTGTCATTTAGAGCATCAGTTGTCATTTTCTGCAAACAAATGCTCTAAATGACAATATTTTTATCTGGAATTTGGGAGAAATGTGATCTCATGATCACATTCTTTTAGCATTGCATTTGGATGATAATAAAACGAGGTATCAGATGTTGGTGGTTGACATAATCCAATGATGGTGAGAGACAGAGGGGAGAGGAAAACATTCAGCCCCATACATTCAAGGTCATTGGCATGTTTCAACGTGAAACGACTATCTTTCATGTACATAAGCAATCCACCCCCTACCCTGAGCCGCGTGGGTGTTTGTTGATTCTGGATTGATTGAATGAAGGCCAGCATTGATATTTGGCAGCCTTCTTTTGCATTCCCCAGAGAGTTGCACCGCCTTTGGGGCCCCTTATTATACTCAGAGATTTGTATTGGGTTATGATTGTCATTGGTCTAAGTAGCCACTTTCCTAGCTTCATTTTTAGCACTTTTCCTCTTCCTCTTCTTCTTCTTCTTCTGCCTCTTCTTATTTTTCTTGGAATGAGAGGTCACTGTTGTAGACTCTGGCTCACCAGGTACCAACTACAATGTTTCATTCACTTCGCATTTGTCCTTGGGAGCCGAGAAATTATCCTCTTCAACCTCAGTCTCACATTGTCATTTCAGCTCGGATATGTGATACATCTGCCCTACTCATGGGGACAGGATTGCTGTCCTGCAGATAATGTGGAAAAAGTTTCCTCTCTGGAGCTTCTGTTTTCCAGTGTAGTAGGACTGTACTCGCCCATCTCCTGACCCCTTCTAGAGTGTGATTTTGTCTGCCAGTCCCGTCTACGCTCCAGGGCCTTGTCCATCATAAATGACTTTGATCCATTCAGGGTCAATCTTCACAGACCGCATTATGGGAGTGATAGGTGCTGCTTCAACATATACAAAACGATATCCATTGGCGTTTGTGAGTTGACCATTGTATTTTGTCATGCGCCTCATCAACCTCCCCTACCACTTTATACATCCAGCTTTAGCCAGAAACTCAGTCACAACACTATCATCTGCTGATTCAGGTAGTATTTTAATTGTAACTTGAATTGAGTTCTGGTCAGCCATGGGCGACTTCAAACTGAAAGGATTATTCTCTTTGAACAAAACTGTTACTCCTCTGATCATAAGCTTTGCCCTTGCTTCTTTACTGAGAAGATATATATACACCAGAGTGCACATACTCTCTGTACTGACCTCAAGTGGTTTGGAAGAATTTCATGTGTGCGACTGTGGTAGAGCTCCTCTTCCTTAATGGGGTTTGTCTATGGCCTCCTCTTTGTCAGGATTTCTCTCTCCATGATAACAATAGGTAAAACAGTCTCATTTGGGTCTTTTCATACCACAACCTTGCTCCAGGTCTCATTTTCCTTGACATCAGTTTTTGCGTCGCTAGAGATAGCCACAACTGCAGCAGCCATCTTAAATGTAGCGTTAATGTTTAAAGTAATTTGTTTAACATTGAAATGTATCAACAAGACTGTTCAGCATTATACAGTTAGTAAGTTTCTTACTTAACTAAAAATTGATGGATGGCTGATCCTCAAAAAGATATTTGCTGGATTCAGTCTTCTCCAGCAGTTTAAGCTTCTTAGTTGGCCTGAATACAAGACGAAAGGAGATGTCAAAACAAAACAAAACAAAATATGGATATATTTTTGCGAACCTTACAGGCTGTCGGTCAATAAATCCAGAAAATATATGAACAAAAAAGGCATCCAATAATTCACCTCCCCACACTCCTAAGATTTATTTCCAAGCTGTCTCAGGAACCAAACCCTTTATTTATAGTCTTGCCTACTTCGCTATTGCATTGGGCAGACACCAAAAAAAGCCTTCATTGAGAGGAAGGGAGGCTACTGTTGGTTTTTAACCAAATATGAAGTATACAGGCACCAAAAGCACATTAGGCTGCTCTTGTTCCATGCACATATGGGTAGTGTGCTTCACGTCTGGATAGGTTGCATTTCAAAATTTATGCCATAACCAACTGTGTTACTGCTAAAACCTTTTGGTAGGTCTTACATATCCCTACCAGTGCTGCCTGAAATAAGCACGTTGGATTGTGTTTTGAAGAACACACAAAAAATATTTCCAAACCCTCCCATCTGAGTGTAAGTGTGCTGATGTTAGAGAGTTACATTTCCAAACCTGGCGTTAGGGCTGGGAAATGCCAGTGCGCCCGTTTTTACATTACAAAATTGCAAACTAACATGTGTTTGACACTTAACACTAGCTGAAAATAGAGCCCTACATTTCTGAAAACACATTGACGTGCTAGGTTGGAGGGCCAATCCACTCCCCATGCCTTTCTAACCCTTGTTCAACCTTAGTGATATTGAAAGACCGAAACAGCACCAAAACGAAAATCGAGATGCTGGGGAGAGGTTATTGTTTTTTTTCAGCCAAAATGGCTGCTGTGAAGAGGAAATGTACAGTCACAAGACTGCCCGAATCTCCAATCCTGCTGCTTCTTTGATAAACCAAGTCAGACAGTCTGAAGGTGTCCATGTGGAAACTGTTGTTAGAAGGCCCGATCACCATCGAGACAGAAAGCCTTAATTGAGAGCTGTCATCATTAGAGGAGAAAAACTGGCATACAGAGTGACTCCATGATGCCCTGTTTGGCTAGCAGGGAGCTGTGCTCTGCAGGATGTCACCGAAGCGGAAACATGCCCCATAATGCTCCCCTTTATCATGGCAGGCTTCTGCTCTCATGGGCACTGATGGAGGGAGCAGTGGATGATTCCTTGGGGACAAGGGGGGGGGGGATGCTGTGTGACACAAGAGCCTCAAATGCTTGTAGCTGGTTCTTCTATATTGGCTTTCCCAGTTCGTCTCCGCGGAAGGCTGGAAGATACCATATGACTTCACGATTTATGTTGTAAATTGAACACCTCCGCAATGTCACATAGATCTACAGTACTGTCAAATACAGTGGTGGTTCATTGGTGTGGTAACAAGGAGTCAATTTATGGTCCATGCTGTAAATGTTCTCAAATTATAACATCATTCAAATGTTTCTGTACAGTATGTGAGTATGATGTGTCGCATCATTCAAACTTGTCTCAGAGCATTTCATATTATTCTGTACATAACTCCGAGACACTCCATTTGGTATGATATTTGACGTTTCGTATGGTATGTATAAATTTGTATGATATATTATGAATTAAAATTTGTATGATATGTTGCGAATTTGCAAAATGTACAATATGTTATGAATTTGCAAAACGTACAATGTTAGAATATTTTTTTTTAATGATATATTCCAATTTCCAATTTGTTGTGGTTAAGTGGCTAATGCTAACGTTAGCTAGCTGGCTAACATTAGCAAGGCTAGGGGTTAGGGGAAGGGTTACCTAAAAGGGTTAAGGTTAGGGTTAGGGATATGGGAAGGGTTAGCTAACGTACCAAGTCGTTGCAAAGTAGCTAAAAAGTAGTAAGTTGTTGAAAAGTTGCTAATTAGCTAAAATCCAAAAGTTGTCCTCTTGTTTGCTAGACGTTCGTGTTGTACACCCACCCATCCACTCCGACCAACCACCCTCCTTTCCTTTTTCGCCTTAAGTAACCTTCTGTCTTATGTAACCATACCAAACATAACATTTCATACAAATTTGAGTGTCTCGGATTTACTTTTACTATGTTATGTCTTGTCTATGAGACCAGGATGCATTATTACATGCACTTAGCCAGATAAAACACATACACTTCTTTACCACCCTTCATTTTGAAAGCTTGAGACCCATTTTCAAATGCTGTGACATTTCACAAGAACGAATACTCTCTCTGGGAGTCAGGCAACGTCACTAATGCTGTTATAAAAGCCACTTTGAGCCCTTTGCAAATACCAAGGCAGACAAACATGTGCATCCAGATGCTGTGGGCATTTCATCTGTTGATATTTAAAGGCGCAGGGAACACATAGCGGGGTGACAAGCAGATGGGGTGTAGGGACTATGGGTCGCAGGGTGACAGAACACACATGGTAACTGCCAGAATGACAAGGATTTGGTGAGTGGCCTCAAAGAGAGGTCAACAGCTGATACCAAATTATAAAAAGGAATAATCCCAATCTGGTTACATTACTTGATATAGCTGTTGTTCAGACCTATTCTCCTATCCGAGGCAGATACTATTGTACTTGTTGATATACAATATCTGTCGTTAATCCTTGTTCTGCAGTTTCTAATTCTGGTGTTTTCTATTGTCTCCCGAGACAGATCCTGTTCTCTGACTTGTTGCTATGTCTGGTGTGGTGGTTGTGGTCTGTCCTGCTACCCGGGGCTGAGTTGGGCTGGCAGTAGAGTGGGATAATTCCCAGAGGCAGTGGAGGGGGACTGGAGTGTGGAGCGGTCTGTGACATTTCCTGCCTGTCAAGGTCTGTACTCGGAATCCACAGATTGTATACCTACCGCCGCCAGCTTTGGCTCCTCGACTCTGCACACTGTCACAACTCGTCTGACCATAAGCGAGTGGTTTGTGAACTGAAGCAGCCCCCCTGGTGGGAACCGGAGTAAACCCACTTCAGGTTCAAATAGAACAGGGGAAACGGGCATGTTGAGTGCACTCGTATGTGGGAGCCTTACCTGGGCCAGAGGGGAAATAAACTGAAATTAAGATACTTACATTATGTCCATCTGTGAGTAGTACAATGTATGATGAGATGATCTTTACGAGTCTGCACTCTGCACACGCCTTTGTGTTTGCAATATTGGCTTTTGATGGGAGACTATGTGACTGGATGGTTTGAAATTGTGCAAATGCAACGTCTTCTGTTGCTATATTGTATATAAACAGCAGCGGCAATAGAGGATGTCGTTTCCAAATATCATTAGGTTTCCCTATCAGGGGGGCACTTTAGATTTGTGAAGGCTCTGAACCTCTTGGGAAGGATTACATGCAACACAGAGAACGATTTTGTAATACAAATATTTTGGGTAGCCAAGGACAGGGATGAATTTCAATACTAATGTGCAGTGGTCATGCTAACTTATGATGAGACATCCCCCGGGGAGCAACACACAACATCAATTTTGTTTCAAGACATTTCCTTTTAGAAGTTTCTAGCTAGGCACTCAGCCCAACAGTCGAGTCGGAGGACTATCAATTAAATATACTAGCGCAATAACTACGGTATCTGTACCTTTGTACACACTCCCTTACTTGCATGTCCACCTAAACCAGCATGTGGGGCTATGTAATAATGATCACACAACATGCAGGTAGGCTTCACTGTGTGCTAGTGTAGATAAGACATTAGTCTAGTCATAGAGTGGGAGAAGTCAGAGGAGAGCATCCTCTCACTGAACAGCATGCTCACTATCAGGCTGGTACTTTATCAGAAAAGAGCAGAGGACTGGCTTGTGGTATAGTAGAACGAGAGATAGATAGAGCGAGAATTTGTTTTTCCAAGCAGAGGGGGAGGCATTGGGGTCTTCCATTAGGTAATTGTTGCCCTCCTGAAAACAGTAGGTTGTACACAGAATTTTCAGTGGACAGAATTGAGCAGTAAATACATCTTGTAGCTTCGAAGCTCCATATTACATGACACATTCAGAGCTAGAAATGAACCTCTGACAATTGTCAAGGGGCTCAACTGTGGGACTAGCCATGGCCTAATTGTCTAATTGAGTCGTAGAGGTTCACTGATGCTGTGTGTGTGTTTGTGTGCGTGTGTGCGTGCGCGTGTGGTGTGTGTGCGAACATTCGTTGCCGGGTGCTACTGTATTTGCATGGTAAATATATATATTTAATCATTTGACACTGAATATTTTGTTAATTTAGTGCATTTTCCCATTTGTTTGATGGTGCACTAAATGTGTCCTCCCTACTTTATGTTAAATGTAACAAATTCCCATTAGTTCTGGTTGGATTAGTCCCTGGCGGTGATGCTAATTTCATCATCTGTTGCTCCGTCGGGTTCCCGACCTTTTGCAGATTTACAGGGAGGATGTAATTATAGGCACAATGCAAGCCACATATATTTTACTCTTTAGGTATTCAGTGTCCAAGACAGCACATTTCTACAAAATATAGTTTACAAACAGTTGATTATAACTCCTGCAGGCAATTTGACCTCCCCAGCTAACTCCGCAATCAAAGTGAAAAGCATGATTATGTGATAAAGAGTATTGAGTTGTGAGAACGCTTCATTGCATTTATGTATAGTTATAATCTCTGGCTGTGTTACATGAGTATCCCATAGAATTTTTTAAACTAAAGAAGCCGGGCCTCGAGCAGTCATTTTTACTCTAACATTCTAACAGTCTAATAAATACATTTTGTGTAAGGTATCATAGAAATTATCATTTGGTGGTGTTTATGAAGGTCTTTGGTAACATCAGAATACGAAAAATTTGTATTTCAAAGAACACAATACCATTTTCATAAGTTTGTTACTGTATGCTATCCTTTGCCACATGCTCACGTGGGGGGGGGGGGGCGCAGTTCATTCAACTTCATTTACTGCCTTTTTTAAAAACATAGTTGATATGCAGACTTGCTTAAACAAATGTGGTTTCTACTGACAATTGCCATTTACAAACTATGGCATAAGGGGACGACAAGCGGACAGGAGGCAATCAGTAATTTCGATTAAGACATTAATTAGCAAGCAACGAAGGACGTAGTCAATATAACTAAATGTTCAGCACTTTTGAAATGTACAGCGACATAATTCAGGACATGGGCCGTTCTTACAGTGTACTCCCTGTACACCAAGTCAGAACTTGGGGCACATAAACAGACAATGAAACTCGTACAATATTATATTATTACATTTCTCTTAAACAGGTTATATAGGCTGTTTGTGCACCACCAAGTTAGAACAGTAGGTCAAAATGAAGAGGTGAAAATAGACCAAATAATTAGGGTGAGGCACATTGAACGCCGTTTGGGTCTTTGCATGTCAAAAAAGATACACGTCACATAACACAATTCTATTATAGAATGTTGTGTGTGCTGAATTTGCACGTGCAGGCCAAGCACCACAACCACTATGTGTTTACAATGCCGTGTTGGTGAAAATATACCAAATTATTAGGGTGAGGCATATTGGTTACTAACAGCTTACTACACAACATACACTTAGTATTACTTTCTTAGCTACAGTATACATTTCTCCCTTGCATATTGCATCATTTACGCAGCAGCACACAATACATTTTTGGACTCATTCACGCCCTGATCTGTTTCACCTGTTCCTGTGATTGTCTCTATCCATTCCAGGTGTCGCTTATTTTCCCCAGTGTATTTATCTCTGTGTTTCCTGTCTCTCTGTGCCAGTTCGTCTTGTATGTTAGTCAAGTCAACCACCGTGTTTGTCCCGTACTCCTTTTGCTGTTCTCCTTTTGATAGTCTTCCCGGTTTTGACCCCTGCCTGACTCTGGACCACTGTCCCACCTGCCTGATCAAATCAAATCAAATTTTATTTGTCACATACACATGGTTAGCAGATGTTAATGCGAGTGTAGCAAAATGCTTGTGCTTCTAGTTCCGACAATGCATTAATAACCAACAAGTAATCTAGCTAACAATTCCAAAACTACTACCTTATAGACACAAGTGTAAGGGGATAAAGAATATGTACATAAAGATATATGAATGAGTGATGGTACAGAGCGGCATAGGCAAGATACAGTAGATGGTATTGAGTGCAGTATATACATATGAGATGAGTATGTAAACAAAGTGGCATAGTTAAAGTGGCTAGTGATACATGTATTACATAAAGATGCAGTAGATGATATAGAGTACAGTATATACATATACATATGAGATGAACAATGTAGGGTATGTAAACATTATATTAGGTAGCATTGTTTAAAGTGGCTAGTGATATATTTTACATCATTTCCTATCAATTCCCATTATTAAAGTGGCTGGAGTTGAGTCAGTGTGTTGGCAGCAGCCACTCAATGTTAGTGGTGGCTGTTTAACAGTCTGATGGCCTTGAGATAGAAGCTGTTTTTCAGTCTCTCGGTCCCAGCTTTGATGCACCTGTATTGACCTCGCCTTCTGGATGATAGCGGGGTGAACAGGCAGTGGCTCGGGTGGTTGTTGTCCTTGATGATCTTTATGGCCTTCCTGTGACATCGGGTGGTGTAGGTGTCTTGGAGGGCATGTAGTTTGCCCCCGGTGATGCGTTGTGCAGACCTCACTACCCTCTGGAGAGCCTTACGGCTGTGGGCGGAGCAGTTGCCGTACCAGGCGGTGATATAGCCCGACAGGATGCTCTCGATTGTGCATCTGTAGAAGTTTGTGAGTGCTTTTGGTGACAAGCCAAATTTCTTCAGCCTCCTGAGGTTGAAGAGGCGCTGCTACGCCTTCTTCACGATGCTGTCTGTGTGGGTGGACCAATTCAGTTTGTCTGTGATGTGTACGCCAAGGAACTTAAAACTTACTACCCTCTCCACTACTGTTCCATCGATGTGGATAGGGGGGTGTTCCCTCTGCTGTTTCCTGAAGTCCACAATCATCTCCTTAGTTTTGTTGACGTTGAGTGTGAGGTTATTCTCCTGACACCACACTCCGAGGGCCCTCACCTCCTCCCTGTAGGCCGTCTCGTCGTTGTTGATAATCAAGCCTACCACTGTTGTGTCGTCCGCAAACTTGATGATTGAGTTGGAGGCGTGCGTGGCCACACAGTCGTGGGTGAACAGGGAGTACAGGAGAGGGCTCAGAACGCACCCTTGTGGGGCCCCAGTGTTGAGGATCAGCGGGGTGGAGATGTTGTTGCCTACCCTCACCACCTGGGGGCGGCCCGTCAGGAAGTCCAGTACCCAGTTGCACATGGCGGGGTCGAGACCCAGTGTCTCGAGCTTGATGACGAGCTTGGAGGGCACTATGGTGTTAAACGCCGAGCTGTAGTCGATGAACAGCATTCTCACATAGGTATTCCTCTTGCCCAGATGGGTTAGGGCAGTGTGCAGTGTGGTTGAGATTGCATCGTCTGTGGGCCTTCATGATGACGGAAGTGAGTGCTACGGGGCGGTAGTCGTTTAGCTCAGTTACCTTAGCTTTCTTGGGAACAGGAACAATGGTGGCCCTCTTGAAGCATGTGGGAACAACAGACTGGGATAGGGATTGATTGAATATGTCCGTAAACACACCAGCCAGCTGGTCTGCGCATGCTCTGAGGGCGCGGCTGGGGATGCCGCCTGGGCCTGCAGCCTTGCGAGGGTTGACAAGTTTAAATGTTTTCCTCACGTCGACTGCAGTGAAGGAAAGTCCGCATTTCGTTGCGGGCCGTGTCAGTGGCACTGTATTGTCCTCAAAGCGGTCCAAACAGTTATTTAGTCTGCCTGGGAGCAAGACATCCTGGTCCGTGACGGGGCTGGTTTTCTTTTTGTAATCCGTGATTGACTGTAGACCCTGCCACATACCTCTTGTGTCTGAGCCGTTGAATTGAGATTCTACTTTGTCTCTATACTGACGCTTAGCTTGTTTGATTGCCTTGCGGAGGGAATAGTTACACTGTATTCGGTCATGTTTCCGGTCACCTTGCCCTGATTAAAAGCAGTGGTTCGCGCTTTCAGTTTCACGCGACTGCTGCCATCAATCCACGGTTTCTGGTTTGGGAATGTTTTAATCGTTGATATGGCAACGACATCTTCAATGCACGTTCTAATGAACTCGCTCACCGAATCAGCGTATTCGTCAATGTTGTTGTCTGACGCAATACGAAACATATCCCAGTCCACCTGATGGAAGCAGTCTTGGAGTGTGGAATCAGATTGGTCAGACCAGCGTTGAACAGACCTCAGCGCGGGAGCTTCTTGTTTTAGTTTCTGTCTGTAGGCAGGGATCAACAAAATTTAGTTGTGGTCAGCTTTTCCGAAAGGAGTGTGGGGCAGGGCCTTATATGCGTTGCGGAAGTTCGAATAGCAATGATCCAAGGTTTTTCCAGCCCTGGTTGCGCAATCGATATGCTGATAAAATTTAGGGAGTCTTGTTTTCAGATTAGCCTTGTTAAAATCCCCAGCTACAATGAATGCAGCCTCCGGATATATGGATTCCAGTTTGCAAAGTGTCAAATAAAGTTTGTTCAGAGCCATCGATGTGTCTGCTTGGGGGGGAATATATACAGCTGTGATTAGAATCGAAGAGAATTCCCTTGGTAGATAATGAGGTCGACATTTGATTGTGAGGAATTCTAAATCAGGTGAACAGAAGGACTTGAGTTCCTGTATGTTGTTGTGGCCACACCACGTCACGTTAACCATGAAGCATACGCCCCCGCCCCTCTTCTTACCAGAAAGATGTTTGTTTCTGTCGGTGCGATGCGTGGAGAAACCAGCTGGCTGCACCGACTCTGATAGCGTTTCTCCAGTGAGCCATGTTTCCGTGAAGCAAAGAACGTTACAGTCTCTGATGTCCCTCTGGAATGCTACCCTTGCTCGGATTTCATCAACCTTGTTGTCAAGAGACTGGACATTGGCGAGAAGAATGCTAGGGAGTGGTGCACAATGTGCCCGTCTCCGGAGTCTGACCTGCCTGCCCTGACCTTGATTCCGCCTGCCCTTCGGTACCTTTTGGACTCTGAACTGGTTTTGACCCTTTTGCCTGTCCACGACTATTCTCTTGCCTTACCTTATTGGATTAATAAATATTGTAAGACTCCAACCATCTGCCTCCTGTTTCTGCATCTGGGTCTCTCCTTGTGTCATGATAGACTCACCTTGTGAAGGTGGCGCAGCGGTCCTTCGTCGACAAATTTTGCCATCAAAGAGTGGGATTCTCAGGATTTATGGTGCGAACTCTGGGAAAAAAAACACAGCTACTTCATTGAATAGCAGGCTAACGTTAGTGGTTTCTTTGCAACGCTTGCAGGTAGCCACTGATTCCTTCCAAACGACTCATTGTTGAATTTGGGATTTTTTTGGCACTATGGGAAGAAAATGACATGTCCTCTTAAAACTGCTTAGAAAACAAATTATGTTTGTGATATCAAAATTCTGACAACATAAATAGACCTATTCAGGAAAAGTCGAGGACCGACGAGGGCATTTCTTTAACCCTCCTGTTGTGTTCGTTTCATGTTTCAATTACTTCTGTGTTCCTGGTCCAAAATGACCACGCTGATTATAAATCCATAATAATACATATATTATCACCTTCAGTTCTTGTGAACATTACACGTCTTGAGCTTCTATTTATCGCCTGTAGGCCTCATTGACCTGAGATCATAAAACTCTTTCTTAAATAAAAAAATAAGCATAATGTATGAATTATTTTGACTACAAGTACAAGTACTAAGATGAAACATATTGTGCTATTTGTGTCAAAGATATGATCAAGAGCCTCACATACAGTATATTGTTTGGTCATTGTTCTGCCACAGAATGAATTGTGAGCAAGTCCTCAAAAAAGCTTTATATACCAGAGCTGCGAGACAAGTTCTATATGTTATTGAAACAATGTTGAGATTGTTTGTGAGAATGCCAACAGGTGTGGTTCCCGTGGGGGAAAGATTCTATTGGGGAAAGGTTCCTGTGGGGGTTGCCATGGATGCCAAGAAGGGGAGTGAGGTGTGTGTGTGTGTGTGTGTGTGTGTGCGTGTGCGGGTATGGGAGAGGCAGTGTGTCCATCTGATGAATGGGCATGTGCCTGAACTCAATTTTATACACCAATTGTAGTTGTTTGACCGGGAACACCACAGGTGTACAATGGTTAATTAAAACACCCAAAATGTAATGAAAATCATCAAAATGTATTTTGTGTGTTCAGATGACTTGTGTGGACAAAGTCATGGAACCTTATGACAATCAGATGAAATTAACTTAATTTTTCAGAGAAAAAAACGTGTAAATTGGTCAGAACAGAGCAGGAGGGTTAAAAATGGCAGAGATTTTCACGTTTAATTCATATTGAGTTAAAATGACTAATTTGTCTCTTCTAGTGTTAAGGTACTAAAGAGACGTAATCCTCTCTGAGATGCTTTTTGACTCCAGGCATTAGATACACTACCATCCATACATGTGGTATAATGGCTCTTATCTTGGAATTGCACCAAACTAACAAAATACGAAGTCTGCAAGAGGGAGAGAGAGAAAGAACATTATTTTTTTCAAAGAAAGGGTGTCTTCCATAGGATAATGGAAGACTCAGGTTGTACAGTGAGATTCCAGTGAACAGAATTGAGCTGTAAATACATCCTGTGGCTTCCAAACTCCACATTACATGACACCCTGAGAGCTAGAAATGAACCTCTGACAATTGTCATGGGGCTGAACTGTGGGGCTAGCCCTTGGCCAAATAGTCTAATTGAATCGTAGAGGTTCAATGGTGCTGCGTGTGCGTGCGGTGTGCGTGCGGTGTGCGTGCGGTGTGTGTGTGTGCGCACGTTCGCTGCCGTGTGCTATTGCATTTGCATGGTGTAGATATGTATTTAATCTTTTGACACAGACTTTTTTTTGTTCATTTAGTCAATTTTCCCATTTGTTTGATAGTGCACTAAATGTGTCCTCCCTACTTTACGTTAAATGTAACAAATTCCCATTAGTTCTGGTTGGATTAGTCCCTGGCGGTGATGCTAATTTCATCATCTGTTGCACTGAACGGGTTCCCGACCTCTTGTAGAGTCAGTGGGAGCATACAATTCTAGGCACAGTGCAAATCACATATATTCTACTCTTTAGGTATTCATTGCTCCAGACGACACATTTCTACAACATATAATTTACAAATAATTGATTATAACTCCTGCAGGCAATTTGACCTCCCCGTTGGACCTTCTAACTCAACAATCAAAGTAAAGATCATGATTATGTGATAAAGAGTATTGAGTTTCAAGAATGTTTCAGTGCATTGATTTCTATATACTCTTCTTGTGTTGCTGGCGTTTATGATGCCGATGAAAAGTCTCTTGCTTGTGTTACCCATTTCGCAGGGAAATGAGGCAAAAGATGTGGAGATTTCTGATTACATTTGTATGTCAATCACAGGACTCGGCTTTCCAGATTGTCTTACGAGTCAAATTTGTCTCTACCATGTCTATTGGTGTATGCACTTTATTGGGAATCAACTGATATAGTGTCAGATTGGTTTTTCACACTATAGAAGCCAGGCCTAGAGCATTCATTTTTACTTGAACATTCTAGCAGTCTAATAAATACATTTCAAATAAGGTATTGGAAAAATAATCCTTTCAGTTTCAGAGTTATTTGACAATGGTAAGGGTTTTGGAAACCTAAGAATCTGCTCTTTCTGATACTACACAGAACAAAAATATAAGCCCAACATTTAAAGTGTTGGTTCCATGTTTCATGAGCTGAAATCAAAGATCCCAGAAATGTTCCATACACACAAAAAACGTATTTCTCTCGAATTTTGTGCACAAATTGGTTTACTTCTGTGTTAGAGAGCATTACTTCTTTGCCAAGATAATCCATCTACCTGACAGGTTTGGCATGTCAAGAATATAATTAAACAGCATGATCTTTAGACATATTGTGCTGGGGACAAAAAAGCGGCCATTCTAAAACGTGCAGTTATTTCACACAACCCAATGCCACTGCAGGAATGACTCTTGCCAGAGAAGTGGAGGCCAACATCGGTTGTGGTGTCTGGCCTCACAAACGCAGACCACGTGTATGGCGATGTGTGGGCGAATGGTTTTCTGATGTCAATGTTGTGAACAGAGTGCCCCATGGTGGCGGTGTGGTTATGGTATGGGCAGGTATAAGCTATAGACAACAAACACAATTGCGTTTTATTGATGGCAATTTGAATGCGAAGAGATATCGTGACGAGATCCTGAGACCCATTGTTGTGCCATTCATCCGCCGCTATTACCTCATGTTTCAGCATGATAATGCTCGGCCCCATGTCGCAAGGATCTGTACACAATTACTGGAAGCTGAACATGTCACAGTTCTTCCATGGCCTGCATACTCATTAGACATGTCACCCATTGAGATGATGTGGATCGACGTGTACGACAGCGTGTTCCAGTTCCCGACAATATCCAGCAACTTCGCAAAGCCATTGAATAGGAGGAGTAGAACAACATTCCACAGGCCACAACCAACAGCCTGATCAACTCTACGCAAAGGAGATGTGTCGCACTGCATGAGGCAAATGTTGGTCACACCAGATACTGACTGGTTTTCTGATCCATGCCACTACCTTTTTTTAAAGGTATCTGCGACGAACAGATGCATACACTGTATGTATTCCCAATTATGTGAAATCCATAGACTAGGGCCTAATGATTGTATTTCAAATGACTAATTTCCTTATGTGAACTGTAACTCAGTAAAATCTTTGAAATTGTTACATTTTGTTTTTATATTTTGGTTTAGGCTTATTTACAGTGATGCAGACATAGAAAGAGAAAGCCCTGTATCACACTAAAGGGACCTCTCCGGAGTGCAGGCACACCTTTTTCTCTCGTACACCTAAGGATAAGTTATTTTTCTCCATAGATCCTTTTCTCTACTGTACTCTCTGAGATTGTGTAACACATGACGATGTCTTCTTGGTCTAATGACGTCTTTGTGACTCTGTCTATTAGTCAAGTCTCTGCATCACATACTATTTACAGTCCTCAGTCATTTGACATTATATCAAATTGCTAATGACTAACATGATTCGTGTTAGCGCTTTTCTTAAGGACATAGGAGTGTGAAAACATGTTCTCTTATCTGTTAGAGCTGAGATCTTGGTCCAAACAATGAGACTGTGTGTTTATTATCTTGGCTCTGAGTTGTACTGGCATTTACTTGCCTGTCAGTAATAAGCCAATGATGGCTGTCTAATGTTTAGATTCTCTTATGCTATCCTTATGACAGGGAAATCCTTCATATTAAGCACATTGCTTGGTTGGTTTGGTAGAAGATAGATTATTAACCTTTTCTGCTTACACATATTGTATATATATTTTAGAGCACAATTTAACACACACTCCAATGTTCATCAATTTCCTCTGTTTGTCAGCTGCAGAATCAGTTTTAGAGACTGCGGGAGAGGGGACTCATAAGGCAATCAATAACTTAAATCAACCAGTCGACTGAAAACAACCAAAAGAAGGATCATATCCCTCCATGCTGGACTTGCGCATCAGTTTGAAAGATTGTTTGCCATTCCCTGTCTCTTTCTATTCACTTTTGAGTAGGAGAAGTTGAGATGAGAAATGTACTCTGGTATATAATAGCTCCACCTCGTCACTGTCTTGATGGAGGTGCTCGGCCTGACTGCCAATGAGTGCCTGGGTGGGGATGACTCACTAGAAATGACAGCTCAGAGGAAGACAGCAAATAGCATTTGTAAATGTTTGCTGGTAAATATCTTGTGGCAACTGGCGAGATGCCTTTTTATGATGAGAAGACTTGGATTGATTGAGAGTGAACCATTATCCAGAGGAAATGTATGAAAATAACATCATGATATTACATGAGTGTATTCTCATGTGGCAGTAGTGTAATAGTGTGAAACAGTGTAATTATTATTAATAGTTTTAAAGGCAATATAGGTGGCTGGTTGCCAGAATATCAATAGTGGTAGAAGTCAATAATCTTTGCGAAAATATGTGTGCAAAGTTTCAAAGATACACTACATGGCCAAAAGTATGTGGTCAAACATCTCATTCTGAAAATCATGGGAATTAATGTGGAGTCGGTACCCCTGTTGCTGTATTAAAAACCTCCACTCTCACGGGAAGGCTTTCCACTAGATGTTGGAACATTGCTGCAGGAACTTGTTTCCATTCAGCCACGAGAGCAATAGTGAGGTCGGGCACTGATGTTGGGCATTTAGGCCTGGCTTGCAGCCGGCGTTCCAATTCCTCCCAAAGGTGTTAAGTCAAGTTCCTCTACACCGATCTCGACAAACAGTTTTCTGTGTGGATCTCGCTTTGTGCACGGGGGAATTGTCATGCCGAAACAGGAAAGGGCCTTCCCCAAACTTTAGACAAAAAGTTTGAAGCACAGAATTGTCTACATTGTCATTGTATGCTGTAGCGTTAAGATTTCCCTTCACTAGAACTAAGGGGTCTAGCCCAAACCATGAAAAACATCTCCACACCATTATTCCTCCTCCACCAAACTTTGCCGTTTGCACTATGCATTGGGGCAGGTAGCGTTCTCCTGGGATCTGCCAAACCCAGATTTGTCTGTCGGACTGCCAGATGGTGAAGCGTGAATCATCACTCCAGAGAACGCGCTTCCATTGGTCCAGAGTCCAATGGCGGCGAGCTTTAAACCACTCTGACGCTTGGCATTGCACATGGTTATCTTAGGCTTGTGTGAGGCTGCTCAGCAAATGAAATCGATTTCAACGAACAGTTATTGTACTGGCGTTGCTTCCAGAGGCAGTTTGGAACTCGGTAGTGAGTGTTGCATGTCCCGTTCTCTGAGCTTGTGTTGCCTTCCACTTAACGGCTGAGCCGTTATGCTCCTAGACGTTTGCTTTTCACAATAACAGCACTTACAGTTGACCGGGGCAGCTCTAGCAGTGCTGCAATTTGACAAACTGACTTGTTGAAAAGGTGGCATCCTATGACATTGCAACGTTGAAAATCACTGAGCTCTTCAGTACGGGCCATTCTCCTGCCAATGTTTATTTATGGAGTTTGCATGGCTGTGTGCTCGATTTTATACACCTGTCAGTAACGGTTGTTGCTGAAATAGCTGAATGCACTATTTTGAAGGGGTGTCCACATACTTTTGCCCATGCGGTGTATATTGGAATAATCTAGAACATCATTCTAAATAATTCAGGAATAGGAGAACAAATCATGTTACATTGAGATTTACTGTGCAGAGAGGATGCCAGGACTATATGCAAATACTACCATAACTATGTTTCTTGGCAGGAGAAGAGAAATCCAATAAAAACTCTGCATTAATCTGTACACCTTAGACCTTTACACTTTAGACATGGCCTTTCCCCAGACTTCAAAGACATCCCCAATAGGAAGTTTATTTTTAGAAAACGCCTCTAGCTAGCACTGTGCCGAGAACAGTGGCAGTTGAGGTGAGAGAAAAAAAAACAAGGAAAGAGAGAGAAGAAATGGAGGTGAAAAGGTATGAAGGGAGGGGTGGAGGGTGGAGGGATATGCACCAGTGGGCTCCCCAGGGCTGGTTTATTACCTGGTGGGAGTTCACAGTGGGACAGTCATATGTTCAGACACTCAGGTGTGACTGTCTTGTTTTCTTTAAAAGCTTTGCACCTTCTGGGCTGTCTAAAACATTGTGCAGCAAGCTGTGCATACACGTCACCACAAATAATGTCTGACAGGAATTGTGTGGGCCTTGAGATGAATCTGTCACCTTGGTTCAATACTCTATATATTTTTATAGAGATTTGACTTTATCTCAGCATCAATTACTATGGTATATGTTATTAATTATTTTATAATAAAGGCAGGTAGATGTCATGTCTGTCATGGTAGAGATGTGCTTAGCTGGGAAAAGACAACATATTGATGGTTAAACACATACTTCAACCAAGGAATCATCCAATTCTATTTGTCAAGTCACAATCTCTCTCTCTCTCTCTCTCTCTCTCTCTCTCTTCAATGCTTATGTTGATCTATGATTCCTATCCCAGAGTGCTTTGCTGACCTAAAAATACCCCTCTTTTGTGACCAGATGTCTGCAGGGTAGTGCAGATTTAAAGGGGACCTTCTCCATCGTGGGAGAGCCGTCATGCTTACAGTGGCAAGACAAGCCTTGCTGTGGACACAATGCACTAGCAGAAAATTACCAATATATCCTTCTCCAACACACGCGGACAGGCGTGGGCTGTAATTCCTCCTGAGTGGTCGGTTGTCAAAACGAGAGGGGTTGAGTGGTTGAAATGGAGACGTACAAAATAAAAACCTGGCCAAAGTGAAAGTATTACACAGTGGCTGAGTACAAGAGAGGATGCAGCAAAATACTTTGGGATTTGAAGTGTTGCTTCTTCTCAGGCAGTATCAAAACAAGGGGAAAGCAACACAGAGAGCCGTAATGTTTTGTTTTGTAAATGTACAGTATGTATACATTGCAGGTGCCTTACTTAACTATCTGCTGTATGAAAAATCCGTAGTGTCCTATATCCTGTTTTGTATTTCAGGCAACATAATTATACGTTGTCTCTTGTGTATTCATTAGTACCGGTGAACATGAGGTGATGGACTATTGTGACAAGCTTGTCAGGCAAGATCCAGATGATAGTCCTGTAGAATACCGTACATCTGGTGTCTTGTTCTAACAAAAGGCCACATCTGACCGACCTGCTCGATTCGGTCTTATGTAGCAAAATTGGATATTGGTGTTTTTTGCATTGGATAAAAGTAGAGACTCAGAGCTAGAAATGTGTATATCATACACTACAGTTAAAGTTATTCTGCTTTTAAAGTTGATAACCTTTTGCGACTAGGGGGCAGTATTTTTCATTTTTGTATAAAAAACATTCCCGTTTTAAACGGGATATTTTGTCACGACAACATGCTCGACTATGCATATAATTGACAGCTTTGGATAGAAAACACTCTGACGTTTCCAAAACTGCAAATATATTGTTTGTGAGTGCAACAGAACTGATGTTACAGGCGAAACCCAGATAAAAATCCAATCAGGAAGTGCCGCATTTTTTGAAAGCGCTTCGTGCCAATGACTCCTTATATGGCTGTGAATGGGCTATGAATGAGCTTACGCTTTCTACCTATTCCCCAATGTGTCTACAGCATTGTGACGTCTTTTTACGCATTTATGTTGAAGAATAGCCGTAAGGGACCACATTGAGCAAGTGGTCACATGATGGCTCCCGCAGAAAATCTTGCATAAAGTACTGAGGTAGCCATTATTCCAATCGCTTCTATTGAGAAACCAATTGTCCCGACGGATATATTATCGAATAGATATGTGAACAACACCTTGAGGATTGATTCTAAACAACGTTTGCCATGTTTCTGTCGATATTATGGAGCTAATTTGGAAAAAAGTTTGGAGTTTTCCGGTCGATTTCTCAGCCAAACGTGAAGAACAAACGGGAGCTATTTCGCCTACAAAAATAATATTTTTGGAAAAAAGGAACATTTGCTGTCTAACTGGGAGTCTCCTGAGTGAAAACATCCGAAGTTCTTCAAAGGTAAATTATTTAATTTGATTGCTTTTCTTATTTTCGTGAAAATGTTGCCTGCCGCTAGCAGAGCCTAGCATAGCATTATGCCATGATAAATTTACACAAATGCTTGTCTAGCGTTGGCTGTAAAGCATATTTTGAAAATCTGAGATGACAGTGTGATTAACAAAAGGCTAAGCTGTGTCTCAATATATTTAATTTGTGATTTTCATGAATAGGAAGATTTTCTAGGAAGATTTATGTCCGCTGTATTATGCTAATTAGTTTGAGGCGATTATTACGCTCCCGGATCCGGGTTTGAGAGTCACAGATGATAACTTCTAACATCACTTTTGAGAAAATGGCCCTTGAATTTTTGGGAAACCTACTGGCTCTTCTTTGTCTAGACCCATTCAGAATTGTTCACACCCTCTTAAAAGCACCATGCGATTAGTTTCAGGAAACTAGGCATTTGTTGTGCGTCACCACTTCACAGCAGAGCCATTTGAGCGTAAACTTTATTTTTTGTTCAAAATGCGTTTTTTTGGCAGAAGTGCCTTCTGGAACATGTGAACTTTAAATTTGATCGATTATTTACGTTTTAGGATACCTAAGGTTGGATTAGGAAAGTTGTTTGAAATGTTTGGACCAAGTTTATAGGTAATTTATTAGATAATTTGTAGTCATTTTGGGCAAGTTGGAAGCGGTGTATTTTTGAATCAAACGCGCCAAATAAATGGACATTTTGGGGATATAAAGAAGGACCATTTGTGATGTTTCTGGGACATTTTGGAGTGCCAACAGAAGAAGATCTTCAAAGGTAAGGCATGAATTATATCGTTATTTCTGACTTTCATGTCACACCTCCCTGGCTGAAATATGTTTGTCATGCATTTGTATGATGGGGCACTGTCCTCAGATAATCGCATGGTTTGCTTTCCCCATAAAGCCTTTTTGAAATCTGACACGGCGGCTGGATTAACAAGAAGTTACACTTTATTTTGATGTATTGCACTTGTGATTTTATGAAAGTTAAATATTTCTAATAATTTAATTTGAATTTCGCGCTCTGCAATTTCGTCGAGATGTTCCGCTAGCGGAACGTCTAGCCGTAACAGTTAAGCTTAAGCCCCACACATCTCTTTAAAGGATACACATGTGAGGCCATGTAATAATCAACCAAAGATTTCAAGACTGAAGGCTGGTTTTATGCTATGGTGTGTTGGTAAATTCAATCTGGAGTGCCAGAATGCGCTCAGAGTGCACTCTAGGTGTTCATAAACTCAGAGCTTTGTCAGCTTGTCCGTGTGTAAATTCAGAGAGCACACTGGATGGTCTGGTCAAGGAGTAGGGTTGACCCAAGCATTCTGACCTAACAACGGCAGTCAAGCACCCAAGCTAGCTGGTTACTTACAGACACAAATGAGACAACAGCTCACTCTGACCATTTTACTTCCCCTAGCAGACATGGTTAGGATGTTTTTATGTGAATGTGCTGCTGACAACAATTTAATTATGATTTTTTGTCAACGTTCACTGACAGTTATTCTGCTCTCTGGCACACTCAGACGAGAGTGCTCTGAAATCGGAGTAGATTGCCAGAGCGAATTTACCAGCTACGTCTATCGACAGTTGTGACATCATGAAAGTTCTATTGAAATTAGTATTTTGTGTCGGCATGTTTAGACAATTAACAATATTCCAAACTCATAATGTTACTACCCTGCATGAACATGCAGGTAGCTAAACAATCAGGTTCAGTGTTAGCTAGCTAGCTAAAATTAGGCTATAACTATGCAAATGGCTCTGAGATACAAATAATAGTACAACACAGATCATACATGTAACGTTAGCTAGCGAGCCAGCCAGCTAACATTAGCTAGATAGCTAACAGTATGCTTTAACCTCTTACAGCCACCGAGACGCCAGCGTCTCACCTAGCCAACAGGAAATGCGTAGCGCCAAATGCTAATAGTACTCGCTAAAACTCAAACTTTCATTAAAACACACATGCAGGGTACTGAATTAAAGCAACACTCGTTGTGAATCTAGCCAACATGTCAGATTTTTAAAATGCTTTTCGGCGAAAGCATGAGGAGCTATTATCTGATAGCATGCAACTCCCGAAATACCTGAAGGGGACGTAAACAAAAGAATTAGCATAGCCGGCGCTACACAAAACGCAGAAATAAAATATAAAACATTCATTACCTTTGACGAGCTTCTTTGTTGGCACTCCTATATGTCCCATAAACATCACAATTGGGTCTTTTTTTTCTCGATTAAATCCGTCCATGTATACCCAAAATGTCAATTTATATAGCCCGTCTGATCCAGGAAAAAACAGCTTTCCAAAACACGTCATTTTTTTAAATTAAAAAAGTTGCCTATAAACTTTGACAAAACACTGTACAACAGTCGCTGTATGTTTTAATATTATGCAAATAATAATAGCATAGTAATGGAGCATTGATTAATCTAACCCAGAATGTTGTTCATATAATGCATATAAACAGTGAACAGGGCTGACTTGCATTAGGAGCACATCCAGCAAAGCTAAAGTTTTTTTTTTATTAACTGAAGAGTACTGTAGTACTGTAGTGGCTTTAAACAATGTCCCAACATTTTAACTAGGCCACTTCTACAGACGCCTTTACAGGGTTGGTTTCAATGCATTTCCCCATTGAGAGTTGCAGCTAAATTATATTTATTGCCCACTAATAATTGTCCGGGTTGTCACACAGTTCCAGGATGATAACTTAATATTTGTTTTGTTATGGTGGTTGAAAACTGTGGTTGAAAACTGCAACTCCTTGGTGTCTTCTATTCAGGCTTAAACACCTGTTCCAATTGTCTACATTGCGGTCATCTTAGGTTTAACCCTTTAAATGCTGTCCTAACCCAAAAGGGTGTCAACAGGTGTCTCAATAGCAATAGAAATTGAATTTTTATATTAATATAAACCCTTAAAAAAACAGTGACTGTTTTCATATAATTCTAAGCAATAAAATGTTTACCAAAACATATTCTATACATGTCATTTTACATATATAAATTGGCTCTTACAGTTACACTCAGCCTCCCAGTCGTATTCTCTGTGGCTCTGTCTATTCTGCCCTGAGGTGAGCGTTCCCATCCAAATCCACAGCCATCAACATGAGAATGGCATGCTAGACAAAGGCCTGTGAGTCATGGACCCGGCCTTTCACGATCCCATGGTGTCATTTATCATGGATGCCAGTGTGTTCTGCTAACTGCTGGGGAAGGCAAAGAAACCCCTGCTTCTTCCTGACCGACGTGCAGTTATGGGTTTAGATCAGTGTCAGACCAGTGCTCAGGTGGAGCAATGCAAACATCGCCCTCAGTTCTAAGAGGCAGAATCATATGGACATGTATGGAGAAGAAATTACCTTAAAACCTGTTGGGGATAGGGGGCAGTATTTTCACGTTGGATGAATTGCGTGCCCATAGTGAACTGCATCAAACTCTGTCCTAAATTGCTAATATATGCATATTACTATTGGATAGGAAACACTCTGAAGTTTCTAAAACTGTTTGAATTATGTCTGTGAGTATAACAGAACTCATAGGGCAGGCAATCTTCCAAACAGGTTTTGAAATTCTGAAAGTTGGGGCAAATTTGACGTCATCGCCCCCCTTGGAAGATAACTTCCAAAAGATATATTCCAGGTCGAAAAAACTGGTCAAACTAACTACAGAATCAATCTTCAGGATGTTATAATCAAATTTATCCAATAACGTTCCAACCGGATCATTCGTTTTCATCTGGGGCTGATTGGAACAGCCGTAGGACTCACAGAGAAATGCGCCACAGCAAAATGGCATTCTCTTGCGACACCGACTATTTTCTCTCCCATTAGGTCAAAGTTCACAGCAAATGCTCCATTACACTTTCTACTGAATGAGGACATCTAGTGGAAGGCGTAGGAAGTGTTTCAAGACCCATAACTTGTTGGGAAGGGAGGGGGCGATGATGTCAAATTTGCCCCAATATGCATATATTAGCAATTTAGGACAGAGTTTGATGCAGTTCACTATGGGCACGCAATTCATCCAAAGTGAAAATACTGCCCCCTATCCCCAACAGGTTTTAAGGTAATTTCTTCTCCATACATGTCCATATGATTCTGCCTCTTAGAACTGAGGGCGATGTTTGCATTGCTCCACCTGAGCACTGGTCTGACACTGATCTAAACCCATAACTGCACGTCGGTCAGGAAGAAGCAGGGGTTTCTTTGCCTTCCCCAGCAGTTAGCAGCTGCGTCCCTGTCAGAACACACTGGCATCCATGATAAATGACACCATGGGAACGTGAAAGGCCGGGTCCATGACTCACAGGCCTTTGTCTAGCATGCCATTCTCATGTTGATGGCTGTGGATTTGGATGGGAACGCTCACCTCAGGACAGAAAAGACAGAGCCATAGAGAATACGACTGGGAGGCTGAGTGTAACTGTAAGAGCCATTTTATATATGTAAAATGACATGTATAGAATATGTTTTGGTAAACATTTTATTGCTTAGAATTATATGAAAACATTCACTGTTTTTTTAATGGTTTATGTTAATATAAAAATTCAATTTGTATTGCTATTGAGACACCTGTTGACACCCTTTTGGGTTAGGACAGCATTTAAAGGGTTAAACCTAAGATGACCGCAATGTAGACAATTGGAACAGGTGTTTAAGCCTGAATAGAAGACGCCAAGGAGTTACAGTTTTCAACCACAGTTTTCAACCACCATAACAAAACAAATATTAATTTATCATCCTGGAACTGTGTGACAACCCGGACAATTATTTGTGGGCAATAAATATAATTTAGCTGCAACTCTCAATGGGGAAATGCATTGAAACCAACCCTGTAAAGGCGTCTGTAGAAGTGGCCTAGTTAAAATGTTGGGACATTGTTTAAAGCAACTACAGTACTACAGTACTCTTCAGTTAATAAAAAAAAAACTTTAGCTTTGCTGGATGTGCTCCTAATGCAAGTCAGCCCTGTTCACTGTTTATATGCATTATATGAACAACATTCTGGGTTAGATTAATCAATGCTCCATTACTATGCTATTATTATTTGCATAATATTAAAACATACAGCGACTTCATTAGTTCAGGAGGCGATAGATATTGACGCTCCTACCCTTCAAATATTATTTTTGTTTGAACTCCAACAGTGGTATTGCTGAAAGGGATTGTTTACCCATTGTGTGCTTCAAAGTGCAACGTGCAGCAATTGCACATTATATCCACAGGGAAACAAGCAAATGCTCAAAAACAGACATACATTCAGGTCCATAATTATTGGCAGCCTTGATAAAGTTGAGCAAAAACTACAGTACAAAATAAATAATACATAGCTAATGTATGCTCCCCCCAAAATGGGAAATTAAGTTATTTTATACTAATACAAAGAGATTTTGTTTAAAAAGTAATAAAGAAATCTCAATAAGATAGGGCAAAAAAATATTGGTACCCCTGTTTTCAATACACTATCACCCTTCCCTTGCGAGGATAATGACACTGAGCCTTTTTCTAAAATGTTTATGAGATTGGTGAGCATTGGGGGGGATATTCTACCATTCCTCAATACAGAAAATGTCCAGATCCTTGAAATCCTTCGTCAGCTCTTATGGCCTGCGCTCTTCTATTCAAAATGGAAAACGAATCATACTGTGACACTTAGTTCTATATCTTGAAAACGTGATTGCTGACATGAAAGCAATTTGGGTCTGTACTGTATCAACAGGACAGGAAAATTGTCAAATTCACCCACTTATCAAGAGAACACCTGGTCATCCCTACTGCCTCTGGCCTGGCAGACTCACTAAACACATACAGTGGGGCAAAAAAAGTATTTAGTCAATCACCAATTGTGCAAGTTCTCCCACTTAAAAAGATGATGTCATGTTCATCATAGGTACACTTCAACTATGACAGACAAAATGAGAAAAAAAACATCCAGAAAATCACATTGTAGGATTTTTTATGAATTTATTTGCAAATAAGTATTTGGTCACCTACAAACAAGCAAGATTTCTGGCCCTCACAGACCTGTAACTTCTTCTTTAAGAGGTTCCTCTGTCCTCCACTCGTTACCTGTATTAATAGCACCTGTTTGAACTTGTTATCAGTGTAAAAGACACCTGTCCACAACCTCAAACAGTCACACTCCAAACTCCACTATGGCCAAGACCAAAGAGCTGTCAAAGGACACCAAAAACAAAATTGTAGACCTGCACCAGGCTGGGAAGACTGAATCTGCAATAGGTAAGCAGCTTGGTTTGAAGAAATCAACTGTGGGAGCAATTATTAGGAAATAGAAGACATACAAGACCACTGATAATCTCCCTCGATCTGGGGCTCCACGCAAGATCTCACCCCGTGGGGTCAAAATGATCACAAGAACGGTGAGCAAAAATCCCAGAACCACACGGGGGGACCTAGTGAATGATCTGCAGAGAGCTGGGACCAAAGTAACAAAGCCTACCATCAGTAACACACTACGCCGCCAGGGACTCAAATCCTGCAGTGCCAGACGTGTCCCCCTGCTTAAGCCAGTACATGGCGTCTGAAGTTTGCTAGAGAGCATTTGGATGATCCAGGAGAAGATTGGGAGAATGTCATATGGTCAGATCAAACCGAAATATAACTTTTTGGTAAAAACTCGTCGCGTTTGGAGGACAAAGAATGCTGAGTTGCATCCAAAGAACACCATACCTACTGTGAAGCATGGGGGTGGAAACATCATGCTTTGGGGCTGTTTTTCTGCACGGGGACCAGGACGACTGATCCGTGTAAAGGAAAGAATGAATGGGGCAATGTATCGTGAGATTTTGAGTGAAAACCTCCTTCCATCAGCAAGGGCATTGAAGATGAAACGTGGCTGGGTCTTTCAGCATGACAATGATCCCAAACACACCGCCCGGGCAACGAAGGAGTGGCTTCGTAAGAAGCATTTCAAGGTCCTGGAGTGGCCTAGCCAGTCTCCAGATCTCAACCCCATAGAAAATCTTTGGAGGGAGTTGAAAGTCCGTGTTGCCCCGCAACAGCCCCAAAACATCACTGCTCTAGAGGAGATCTGCATGGAGGAATGGGCCAAAATACCAGCAACAGTGTGTGAAAACCTTGTGAAGACTTACAGAACACGTTTCACCTCTGTCATTGCCAACAAAGGGTATATAACAAAGTATTGAGATAAACTTTTGTTATTGACCAAATACTTATTTTCCACCATAATATGCAAATAAATTCATAGAAAATCCTACAATGTGATTTTCTGGATTTTTTTTCTCTCATTTTGTCTGTCATAGTTGAAGTGTACCTATGATGAAAATTACAGGCCTCTCTCATCTTTTTAAGTGGGAGAACTTACACAATTGGTGGCTGACTAAATACTTTTTTGCCCCACTGTATGCATGTCTGAGTTTTGGAGTGTGCCCCTGGCTATCTGTACATTTTTTAAACAAGAAAATGGTGCTGTCTGCTTTGCTTAATATAAGGAATGTTTAATTATTTATACATTTACTTTTGATACTTAAGTATATTTAAAACCGACTTTTACTCAAGTAGTATTTTACTGGCTGACTTTCACTTTTAGTTGAGCAACTTTCTATTAAGGTATCTATACTTTTATAGATACTATAAAGTACACAATGTACTGTGTAGGCTGGATAATATTAACTGTATAAACTGGCTGTTTGTAAATTGTTACATGAACTGAAGTTGTTCAAAATATGTTTGACTTTGGAGGTAAAACTAGCTGTCATTTAAAATAGCTTGGCTTTGATGGTATGCAGCTAAACAATCAACACAAAATGGCTGAAGTCGATATGTGGGTGTAATGAGAAAGTCCGGCTCTAATCTATTGTATCTGTCAATTTGACAATTTGATTACAAATATAGGATTTAAATTTGCTCTCTGACTGCCAACAGCTTTCCCAAGAGCCGAATCATCATTGTCTTACGGAGAAGAAAACAAATGATAACAATATGCTGCATTGTTGACGACGATCCAACGTACAAGTACTGCTGTGGAGAATCCGGATGAGGAAACGATCAAGGGAACTGGCGTGGGAGTGTGCAAGGGGAAGGGTCGGTGAGTGTGGAAGTTTGTCAATCACGTCTGACATGAGATGTCGGCGGTCATGGTGGATGCAGCATTGCTCTTGACAAAGAGGATTGACACCTGTCAAATTAGTGCTCTATTTATAGCTCCCTGATGGTGGTGCAATGCTGTGATATTTTTAACAGAAGATATTGCCTTGGCAGTAGCTACAATATGTTACCCCAACGCAGTATAACACTGGAATACTGGCTAAGACCAGGATAACACAAATACTTATCCTCTTTAATGTTAATTACAACCTCTGAGTCTAATTAATGAAATGACTGAGGTGGCTGATGTATTTAATCAAACTATAATTAACATGGTAATACTGAAGAGGTGGAGCCAACTCCATGGGTATGGCTACCTGCAGAACGATTGAAATTCAATCACCTGGGATGATCAGTACATGCTGCAAGTGACTCAGAATAGATTCTGGAACAGTTAATGCTCTTATCTAATAATCACGATTTTTATGTAAAATAGATTAAAACAATCACATTCTGGGTAATTACAGTGTCTTCAGAAGGTATTCACACCCCTTGACTTTTTCCACATTTTTTCATGTTACACACTGAATTTAAAATGGATTAAATTGAGATGTTTTGTCAGTTGCCTACACCCAAAAATGTTTTTATTGATAAAAAATGAAAAGCTGAATTGTCTTGATTCAATAGGTGTTCAAACCCTTTGTTATGGGAAGTCACATGAAATCACTCTGTGAAATACTAGTGTTTAACATTATTTTATTAATGATTACCTCACCTCTGTACTCCACACATACAATTAATTACCTGTAAGGTGCCTCAGTCGAGCAGTGAATTTCAAACACAGATTCATCCAGAAAGACCAGGGAGGTTTTCCAATGCCTCGCAAAGTGTATATGGGTGATACATTTAAAAAAAAAAAAGCATTTAACATCCCTTTGAGCATGGGGAATTCATTTTTAATTACTCTTTGGATGGTGTATCAATACACCCAGTCACTACAAAGATACAGGCGTCCTTCCAAACTCAGTTGCCGGAGAGGAAGGAAACCGCTCAGGGATTTCACCATGTGGCCAAAGGTGACTTTTAAACAGTTACAGAGTTTAATGGCTGTAATAGGAGAGAATTGAGGATGGATCAAAAACTGCAGTTATTCCAAAATACTAACCTAAATAACAGAGTGAAAATAAGGAAGCCTGTACAGAATAAAAATATTCCAAAACATGCATCCTGTTTGCAACAAGGCACTAAAGTAATACTGACAGAAAATGGCAAAGCAATTCACTTTTTGTCCGGAATACAAAAGTGTTATGTTTGGGGCAAATCAATATAACACATTACTGAGCACCACTCTCTATATTTTTGAGCATAGTGGTGGCTGCATCATGTTATTGGTGTGCTTGTAATCGTTAAGAACTGGGGAGTTTTTCAGGTTAAACAAGAAACTGAATGAAGCTAAGCACATCTAAAATCCTATTGGAAAACCTGGTTCAGGTGGCTTTCCACCAGACACTGGGAGACAAATTCACCTTTCTGCTTGAAAATCTATGGGAAAACCTTAAAATGGATGTCCTGCAATGATTTTTTGAATTTTTAAAAGAATAATGGGCAAATGTTGCACAATCCAGGTGTGGTAAGCTCTTAGAGACTGACCCAGAAAGACTCACAGCTGTAATCACTGCCAAAGGTGTTCAGGGGTGCGAATTAGACATTTCTTTATTTCATTTTCAATAAATGTACAAGCATTTCAAAAACATGTTTTCACTTTGTCATTATTGGGTATTGTGCGTAGTAGGCGGAAAAAAAACATCTATGTCATCCGTTTTGAATTCAGGCTGTAACACAACAAAATGTAGAATAAGTCAAGGCACTGCATGTTGGTGTAATGTCAAAGTCATTTCATTCCTTGTGAACTCATTTCTGTTTTATACATTCTAAAGCATAATGGTTAAATATCAACCCAACTGAAGCAACCACAGTGGGTAGAAGGATGGAACCCAGGACTTCATGCTCCAGTACTTGCATTGACCACACCACTATCTCTCTACGTTAGGAGGGAAATCGTTTTAAAGATCAAAAGTACATAAAAGTACACCTCACCTTAATACAGCCATGTGTGGCTGGATTTAGTGCACAGTCCAATTAACCTCCCAACTTTGAGGGATAATGAAAAAATCTCTACCAAACGTTACATATCAACAATAAACGTATGTCCTGTTGCCACACATCCCAGCAAACCCATTTCATCCTACTACTTTCCCATTCAAAGTGAGCATAACTCATGCTGGTAAGAAAACCTACGGTGCAGCAGAAATGGCATCCTGCTAAGTTTAAAGGATCATTGGAAACCATGTGGGAACATGAATTTCATCCTCACCGAGCAAGATAGTAGGCAGGGGTGGTGTACGCCATGCAAGTCAATTAAGCCAATTTGACATATAAGGCCATGGTAATGCTGTTCCTGCGTTAAAATATTAATGAGCCATTGGAAACTGAAAAGGCTGTTCTGGAAGTCAGAAACTGAATCGTGCAGACATTGATTATTCAAATGAGTCTCAGTGGGTGCATATCTGTGCAAAGTATAACTCCATGTAATGGAGGTGTCACATTAGTTATACAATAAAGAATCCTGCCTATTTATCGAATGCATAGAAAAGCCCCTGAGCTTTTCTTGGCTGTGACACATTGTAAACAGCAGATTTTGCAGTATCTTCTATCTAATACTTCGTAACAGGTGGGGCACGAGGGGGCATGTCCCTCTTTTATTGCTGGGGGGAGGCAATGAAATAAATGGCGAATAGTGCACCTGCGACACCAAATAAGCGTTGTTAGCTTTTATATGTTACTTGCCACCTGTCACCTCGACTGACGTTCAGCATTTACCGCCTTTTTTTTTGTTCCACAAAATACCTGCTCTGTATGCTAGTGGTAGGTCTAATCTGTGCACCCTGAACTAAAATCTTCCACAATTGTGACAGATGCTCGATGAAGTTCAAGAGGGAAGATGTGTTTATAAACTATACTAAGGCGACTAGCGATGTCTCCGCCCCACTAATCAGAACATCTTAGCCAGTTTCGGGCAAGTCTATTGGCCAAATGTCCCACACCCCTTACTACATTTGAAAGATGCTAAGACCTACGAAATTGGGATATGCCGTAGTGATCAGTGACAAAAGATATCTGTGTGCCGCAACAAGGTTCCTCGTTGGTTGTTGCATCCCAAAGTCTTTTGACAGACGCCACTCTACCATTTTAGGTTATGTGCATCTGTCCACAAGAGATGATCTTAGACAAATGCTGGACGATGTAGCTAGCATCCATACAATTACCAAGACCTGTATGTGCCTTTGATCTAAACTGGGCACTTAGTTAGACAGGCACATTGTGGAATAATCAGTCATGCTCTAATTATTATGGTCGATGCAAATTCAAGTGAAATGGCACATTATCCTTCTGTTGGGTTTGTTTTTCCTTAAACACACATGACAGCAACAATGACAGCGAGGCCTTGAATATGTGACTTAACGCCTGTCAAGTGAACAGTGCAGTCATGGAAGGTGAATAGCAACTCTCTCAGTTTTTTTTTTATTGTATTGCTTCAACCGAGCGAGAGACTCGCAGGCACTAATTACACAGTTATGATGTCAGGCACAGCTGATAGTTAGTAGACAGAGAGAGCTCCATCGCAATGTGATGGATAGAAACACAGTACTGTGCTTGTGTTTCACCATGCTCACAGTATCTCAGCCCTTTTTTCCATGGCAATCACCAAAGCGCCCAGGACCCCCTCTCCCTGTCTCACCATCGATCACCCATTTGATGGCTCTGATTGTAACGCCAGCCCCCTCTCTGCCTATCACTCATTTCAATCACGCCTACACAGGCATACCACTACAGATGCCTGTCATGTAGCGCACCAGCAGACGCTCATTTCGCCCAGGTACACAAAACCCCAGTAATTAAGCAGTCTCAGAATTGATGAGAAAAGATGTCAAGAAGCTTGTCATTCCAATGAAGGGGGTATGGTATAGAAGATTAGTGGGAGGTCTACACGAAACCCAGCACCAAAGGTGGTTTGAAACAAGGACACTACTTGTACCTAATCTTGGGAGCAATTCTCTTCACAGCTCGGGGGAGGATGCACTGCTGACATGGCATTGCCCCTCCACAGTTAATGATTAAGCATTTAACACACAAAGAAACAGGATTCAGATTAGATTGCCTACAACTACCACAGCCGCTTCCACATACAGTTCAGCTCCGAGTACATTTGGGAACAATAGCTGACTGGCTGACTGTCCTCTAGTGTGCAGAGAGGGAGGACATCCAATCAACTCCTGTCCTGGAGCTGCTCTTTTCTATACAGTCATTGTGAAAGTCATTTTAGTGACATTTATTTGACTTTTTGGTGCCCCGCACGCACAGTTTGTCCCAAAAGCATCTCTCATCAGAGCAAAATAAGCCAGGTAAGTTGGTCTAAATTCCCATTGAGGCTGGTGTTGTCATAATGGGGATGCCTCTTTAGGTTGATATTACATTTTCTCGCACACCTTCCTAATGAAAACGAATACATACAAATGTGCCCTCAGATTTAGGAAAATAGAGGGTTTCATTTCACACTCTTCTGACGATGTAAGAATTCATGTTCATAGTAATGATGCATATCTCTCCATGATGATGCTAATGAACGCCTTTAGTTTTGTACTTTAAACACAGGTGATCATATCTATTTGTGCATTCATCTTATAATGGATAATCGTCCCAAACAGTGCTAATGAGAGACATGAGAAGACTCTCCGATGTGCTTGGATGACAAATTGCTCGACAAGAATTGTGATGCTCCCAACAACTCTGTTGGCAACGAGCTCCACGGAGCCATACACACGATTCAATTAGGCCCCATTAATCTTCTAACAGAACATAATTAAACAATTAATCACAACCTTATGTGGACATGACTATGTAGCCTCCCCCTTGATATTATTGTCTTCAAGGAGTCTTTCAAGCCCAATTAATCAATTCCACTAAGTACACTGCACCAGTGAAAAACCAAGGTGTGGATGGAGACAAAGAGTACTGACGAGATAAGAAAATAACTGTAGATGAACATAGGAAATGTTCTGCCTGGCCCTCTTTACTTAGTTGCAAGTTCCTAATATTCTGTAGCCCCAGACCTAGGAATGTAGCTGTTTATTCCTATGAGAAGTTTGGTATTCATCTGGGTAAAAAGTTAGAACCCCAGTAATTTCGAACTAGGTCATTCCGAGGCAATCCAGTGTGAATGTGCCATAATTCGATTTTCAACACAGGCGTGTGCAATCAATGCTGTAGTGAATTATTGAGGAGTGCACAATTAATAAAGTCAGTGTAAGATGCTGCACATGATGTCAGAGCTCTGTCTCTGCGCTTCACAGCGCTGTATGAAGAGCAGAAAGACAATGCCCCATCCATCCCGCTAATTGGGCAAAACGTGTTCTTGTCTGAGTGAGGGAAACGCGGAAAGATGAGATGTTGAAGATTATATTAAATACCTCTTTGATTTCATACAAGCAAGCCAAACACTGGTGAGTCCAAAGGAACAAGCTTCAAATAATGCCCACCTGACCCAGATTGCGATTTATAATGGACCGTTTCTTTGGATTGCGTAAACAATAACAGTAATTGTGTGTTGGCAGGGATGCAGGGTTGAGTTCCAAACAAAACAACTACAAGTATTGCTTGCTCTAACTCCTCAGTGGCACAGCTCGGAGAGCTCCTAAAAGTACTTTATAGTTGAAGACTCTTCTTTGAGTCATAAACGTGCATTGAAATTAATTAAGACTGTGCACACATTGGAGAGATGTGTGGCACTTGGAGACAGCAGTTAGTCCTCTCACTCAAGGAATAGTCTTATGTTACTGAGTATATCCAGAGTATTTTGTATCAATAAATGCAGTGAAAAGCACAGTACATGTCAAATGCAACAGTGTGATGTTTGGATTCAAACTGTCAGGTGAACTGTTGTGTATTTGCCTTTGGTCTAATGATTTCTTTCAATTGCTACTGTACCATGGTTACATATTGACCAATATGGCCAAGCTTTTAATGACGTTCAGCTTATAAAGGCTTCATAAAACCCTCTTAAGCACTACATGAATGTGTTACAAAGCATCTATAACCGTCACATTGATTTATCAAGACCAGTCCCCATGCTTGTCTCAGAGCAGTGCGAAACGGTGCTAAAATAGTTGTTGACTTTTACTTCTATCTTCAATATGCTCTTGAAATAAGACCTACACCACTTTTAACAGCACATTACTCAACACTAACGAGATTCATGTCGCCTACGGTAGGCCTACAGTATATCGAAAAATATGACCTGACTCTCCGTCAATAATTACCTACAGAGGATTGGAAGATATTTCTGTAATCCAGTAACATTTATTCCCATAGTAATTCGTTATGGACCCATGACTAAATAAATATTGTCATTTTGAAAGAGTCATTATTTGATGAACAAAAGCATAAAGATGTCGTTATTAGTTACATTGTTTTTGTTTGAATGTGCAGACTGGTGTTAAGAACAGAGCAGCGGGAACGTTTCCTTTGTCAGCGCCATTATTACTGCAATGGCCCTTAAAGTGTTGCCAGTGAGTGTGGCCCCTCCCCCTCCTCCTAGTCCCAGCCCCATGCTCTAGGTCGGTCTTCTGTGCGTCTTCTGCCCATCCCTTGCCCCCTGTCCTCGTGCCTTTTAACCTTGTGCGCTTTCAGTGGATACAGCTGGAGAACGGCAAGGCAATATATATATTGTCCTGCTTGTAACAGGGTTAATAATATATCTGCGAGAACATCCAATGGGCTTTTATATCATTCTAAATTAATAATAACAATAATAGTAATCGCTTTGTTTAAAAAATAATATTTTGGAGATGATTTAGTTTTCAAATAACGTAAAATGGCCAATCTTGAACATGGAGTGAGACATTGCTACTAATTTGCAAATAAAGCCAACCGTTTTCAGAGGGAGAGAAACCAAATACCTACAATCATCCCACGGGTGTTGAACCAGCATCTGTAGCAACACAGCTTGCAATGCTAAGCAGTGTCTCAGACCATTGGGCCACTCAGGTGCTGTATAACCTGACCAGTTTGAAGTGGCCTACAGTACTACAGTAAAACCAAAATCATCCCAACAAAATTAAATACTAAAACTGTTGTTACACTAAGGTTTTTATTAAATAATATTGAAGTCGTGCATTATTATCAGTTTCTGTTTAGGTTTATGTCGCCGATTAATTGTCAGTTAGAGACACACAGTAGGACCCAGAAGCATAATCAGTGCTCTAACTCCCCCTTGCGCTGGACTGGAGCAATGAAGTGGTGACGCAGGGTACCGTACTAAGTCCCGCAGCGTAAGCTCACAATTTTTAAAGGAGGAACCACTGGTTACATATTGACCAATATGACCAATATGACGTTCAGCTTATAAAGGCTTCATAAAGCCTTAAAGCACTACATACATGTGTTACAAAGCATCTATAACCATATTTCATGCTTTAAAGGGTTACTAAATGTCGATTTAACTGTGTGACATAATCACCAATATCAAATGTGACATAACCCACTATGTCGAATATGATATAAACATGTGCTTCATAAAGGGTGACTTGGTGTGCTGATGGTTAACATACGCTTTAAAGAGATGTCATGTTAGTCACATAACACCTCCTCTCATTCCCAGACACTTCCGCCCCAAATGTGCGGTAGGTCTGGTGACCCAACGCATCAAACGTGGCCTTCAAGAAGATAAATTGTGGAAATGAGCAGGGTTTAGCAAATATTTGACTGTTTGACTGTGTTAAGTAGAGACGATGAAAAATACTTTATTCAGTAAGGTCACTCCTATAGAATTCCATGGTCACTATCACTATGGCCAAATAAATGGCTTATGTGCTGTGTCTGCAATAGCCGGGAACGATTTTACACCAAGAAACACTTACCTCAATCAAAGCCCCCAACCTAAATACATTGAAAGTGTATTTTTATGGAACTGAGTTACATGTTCCTCAGCACCAGTGGTGTAAAGTACTTAAGTGAAACTACTTAAGTAATTTTGGGGGGTATCTGTACTTTACTATTTATATTTTTGACAACTTTTACTTTTACCTCACTACTTTCCTAAATAAAATAATATACTTTTTACTCCATACATTTACCCTGACAACCAAAAGTATTTGTTACATTTTAACAGGAAAATGGTTCAATTCATTCCCTTATCAAGATAACATCCCTGGTCATCCCTACTGCCTCTGATGTGGCTGACGCACTAAACAAAAAAGCTTTGCAAATTGCAAATGAATGTCTGAATGTTGGAGTGTGCCCCTGGCCACCCGTAAATAATAAATAAAAAAATAAACATTTGCGCCGTCTTGTTTGCATATGACTCACTGAGTCATTTTCTATTAAGGTATCATTACTTTTAATCAAGTATGACATTTTAGTACAACTACTCAGTACACATTGTACTTATTATGAAGTCAGACCCATTTGGTCATTTTAGGCCCCTTGACTTTTTCCACATTTTATTACGTTACAGCCTTACTCAATGTTTTTAATATAGTTTTTCCCTCATCAATCTACACACAATACCACATAATGACAATGCAAAGACAGGTTTCTAGATATGTTGCAAATTTATAGACAAAAGCATTAATGAAATAACAGATTTACATAAGTATTCAGACCCTTTATTCAGTACTTTGTTGAAGTACTTTGTTGAAGCACTTCTGGCACCGATTACAGCCTCGAGTCTTCTTGGGTATGACGCTACAATTAAAAAAAAAAAATAACTAGGCAAGTCAGTTGAGAACAAATCCTTATTTACAAAGACAGCCTAGGAACATTGGGTTAACTGCCTTGTTCAGGGGCAGAACAACAGATTTGAACTGTCAGCTCAGGGATTCAATCTAGCAACCTTTCGGTTACTGGCCCAACGTTTTAACACCTAGACTACCTGCCGCCCGAAGCTTGGCACACCTATATTTGGGGATTTTCTCCCATTCTTCTCAGCAGATCCTATCAAGCTCTGTCAGGTTGGATGGGGAGCGTCGCTGAACAGCTATTTTCAGGTCTCCCCAGAGATGTTTGATCGAGTTCAAGTCCGGGCTGTAGATGGGCCAGTCAAGGACATTCAGAGACTTTCATCAAGGATCTCTCTGTACTTTGCTCTGTTCATCTTTCCCTCAATCCTGACTAGTCTCACAGTCCCTGCCGCTGAAAAATATCCCACAGCATGATGCTGCCACCACCATGCGTCACCGTACTTGACGATTGGTGCCAGGTTTCTTCCAGATGTGATGCTTGGCATTCAGGCCAAAGAGTTCAATCTTGGTTTCATCAAACCAGATAATCTTTAGGTGCCTTTTGGTGAACTCCAAGCGGGCTGTCATGTGCCCTTTTACTGAGTTGTGGATTTCGTCTGGCCACTCTACCATAAAGGCCTGATTGGTGGAGTGCTGCAGAGATGGTTGTCCTTCTGGAAGGTTCTTCCATCTCCACAGAGGAAATCTGGAGCTCTAACAGAGTGACCATCGGATTCTTGGTCAACTCCCTGACCAATGTCCCACTCCCCCGATTGCTCAGTTTGCCTGGGAGGCCATTCTATGAAGAGTCATGGTGGTTCCAAACTTCTTCCATTTAAGATTGATGGAAGCCACTGTGTTCTTGGGCACCTTCAATGCTGCAGATGTATTTTTGGTAACCTTCCCCAGATCTGTGCCTCAACACAATCCTGTCTCTGAGCTCTGTGGACAATTCCTTTGACCTCATGGCTTGGTTTTTGCTCTGACATACACAGTTATCTGTTGGATCTTATATACACAGTTGTGTGCCTTTCCAAATCATGTCCAATCAATTTTATTTACCACAGGTGGATGCCAATCAAGTTGTAGAAACATCTGAAAGATGATCAATGGAAACAGGATGCACCTGAGCTCAACTTCGAGTGTCATAGCAAAGGGTCTGAATACTCATGTAAATAAGGTGTTTGGTAAATTTGCTTTGTGATAATGGGGTATTGTGTGTATGTTGATGAATAAAAAATGTAATTTAATACATTTTAGAATAAGGCTGTAAGGTAACATAATGTGGAAAAAGTCAATTGGTCTGAATACTTTCCGAATGCACTGTACATAAATGCCTTGAATTATATGACACAGGACTTACTATAACGTCAGACACTTTTGGTCATTCATTCATTTAATAACACATACATACATGGCTTATATCATATGACGCTGTACTGATTATAAAGGCAGACACCTTTGCTCATTCATAACGCATACATTAAGGCTTAATGATGTAAACACACATGTATTAACACGTAGGGAATTGTCACTAACAGCTAAAACAAAACAAAAACATTATAGACATGTTTAAAAACTACATTTCCTTTTATTTGTACATTTCTAAAACAATACAAATACTTTAAGTTTCAAAAAGTCCAGCAATGCAATTACATTGAACATTACACAGGGCTATGAATAGGTTAGCTTGTCCCCTGAGCTGGCTGACGAATGGTTCTGGCCTCTCTTCCTGCTGGGAGTACTGCATGTTGGTTCCAAACTTAAAAGAAAGTTAGCATGCCTGTTAGGAAATACCTTTGGTACATCATCTGGATAAGGGCAATTCTGTGCTATGCCAGAAACTCTAAATGGGAAGATGAGAAACTCCATTCATTTTGTATTATTATATTCCTCATTAATTTACAAATCTCATGACATGACTATGAGACATGGATGTATCTTGGGGATTTGTATTTAGCTAGCTACATTTTGGCTGTGACATCACCAAAATTATTTTAAATAACAATTGAGTTAGATACAGTATGTAATCTAACTCAACAATTAGCTTACTACTACAAACTAATTTCAATTACAAAGAATAAAGCTTAATCTCTGAAGGATTCGCCCCTTTTTTTTCAATTTTCGCCTAAAATGACGTACCCAAATCAATCTCCCTGTAACTCAGGCCCGGAAGCAAGGATATGCATATCCATGGTACCATTTGAAACTAAACACGTTGGAGTTTGTGGAAATGTGAAAGGAATTTAGGAGAATATAACACATTAGATCTGGTAAAAGATAATACAAAGGAAAAAACAACTGTTTTTTGTATTTCTTTGTACCTTCATCTTTGAAATGCAATATGATATAGAGAAAGGCCATAATGTATTATTCCAGCCCAGGTGCAATTTAGATTTTGGCCACTAGATGGCAGCAGTGCATGTGCAAAGTTTTGGACTGATGCAATGAACCATTGCATTTCTGTTAAAAAATTTGCATGACGACTGCCCTAATGTGCCTAATTTGTTTCTTAATAACTTTTCATGTTCCAAACTGTGCATTCTCCCCAAACAATAGCATGGTATTATTTCACTGTAATAGCTACTGTAAATTGGACAGTGTAGTTAGATTAAGAAGAATGTAAGCTTTCTGCCAACATCAGATATGTCTATGTCCTATGGAAATGTTCTTGTTACTTACAACCTCATGCTAGCCTTCGTTAGCTCAACCATCCCTTGGAAGGGACACAAATCCCTAATAAGTTTTAACTTGTTTCGCTGTTCCGTGGCAGCACAAGTGCGGCATTTGATTTGCAAACTCATTAAATGATCGGCGTCTCATTTAAACATTAACAATGATTCATATTTGTTCATATTTAACCTCTTGATCCTACTTGAGACGCAGACGTCTCATCTAGACACCTGGAAATGCAAATGCACTACGCTAAATGCTAAATGTACTCGTTAAAACTCAAACGTTCATTATAACACACATGCAGGGTATTGAATTAAAGCTACACTCGTTGTGAATCTAGCCAACAAGTCAGATTTTTAAAATGCTTTTCGGTGAAAGCATGAGAAGCTATTATCTGATAGCATGCAACACCCCAATATACCTGAAGGGGACGTAAACAAAATAATTAGCGTAGCCGGCACTACACAAAACGCAGAAATAAAATATAAAACATTATATATATATATATATATATATATATATATATATATATATACACCTATATGTTCCATAAACATCACCATTGGGTCTTTTTCCCGATTAAATCTGTCCATGTATGCCCAAATATCCATTTGTATAGCCTGTCTGGTTCAGGAAAAAAGCTCTCTTCCAACACGCAACGTCATTTTTTAAAATTATATAAGTTGCCTATATTCTTTGACAAAACACTTCAACCTACTTTTGTAACCCAACTTTAGGTATTTGTAAACGTTAATAAGCGATCAAATTGATCACTGGGCGATCTGTATTCAATAGCAGCTACTCAAGAAAACGATGTCCTTTCTCTCTCTTCCAAAATCGATTGCTGTATGCTGGACGGAATGAAGGATCTATTTGTCATTACACAAAGTATTTTTGTCAATGAAAATTACGTTTTTGGCTACATCGTGTGGAAGTTGTAGGAACTGCAAGCTCCCTGCTATATATTTTTGCTTGCAATAAACAACTCAGAGACTGGCGGATTAATACTTTTCTGTGGTTTTTGTGACCAGGTTTTTCTGGGGATTACGCTTGCTGTTCACGTTCTGTTATAGCCACAGACATTATTTAACCAGTTTTAGAAACTTCAGAGTGTTTTCTATCCACACATACTAATCATATGCATATACTATATTCCTGGCATGAGTAGCAGGACGCTGAAATGTTGCGCGATTTTTAACAGAATGTTCGAAAAAGGAGGGGGTAGACTGAAGAGGTTTTTAAGTGACATTTGTGTTACATTTGGGATTTAAAACATATTCCAAGGACAAATAAATGTTTACGTATTGGTGGTCCCGGGAATCGAACCCAATATCCTGGCATTGAAATGCTCTACCGAGATGCATGACAGGGTTATAAATGCTTTTTGAATCCCCAATTTGTTATGCTTTATAAGGCCTTTATTAAGCAGTGTTTATGTCACCCTTTTTAAAGCACATATTTATGTCACATTTGACATTGGTGGTTATATCACACATTTATGCCACATTTATGAACCCATTATTAAGCATTAAGCATTACATTACATACAAGCATTATGTGTAACACATCTATGTAGCGTTTATGGCTTTATGAATGCTTTATGAAGCCTTTATAAACTGAACAGCTATTTAATTATAGCGGGACCCACAATAGAAGGTAATTTATGATTGAGCCAACATATGCAGCATTTACCTTGAAGGAAGTCTCTAAGACGGGAACATTGCCTAGAGTTAAATGCGGAAGACAGATTGAATAGAGCCATGACATTTTTATATCAGACGTGTTGAGTAAAACATAAATAACATATTGGATGCCTAAGTGGCAACCTATCACTTTCAGTTCCAGAGGGATGGGGGAAGGCACACAGACTATCTGCATAGGAATTAGAAAGTGAGTAACCTTCTATTCAACTGATGCATTGAACTCAAACAGACTTTTCTCCAGCGATTGATTCAACTGTGATTCATTACAATGTTTGGTTGAAATAACTCTTACCTACTACAAGAACACCATGTTTGCTATTGAATATTAATGTTGTGCTACTTCCACCCCCAAATATATGTTAGCATGAGTGACCTATTCACTTGTAATATCCCCATAACTTTGTGGTTCTCCCTAATGTATTTTGAGGCAGTGTTTATTCTGAGTCAAATGGTAGGTGGTGATACAATATAACTGTAAAGTATCTGGCTTTGTAGTCCATTGTGAGACAATTATGCAGGTTCTCAAGGACTTCTTCCCCATAATGACAGTCTGCACTTCTGTGAAGCCTGGGAGTACTGTTGTAGCGGGAAACAGATTCTTCATGTGTTTCCAGTCCCTGGCACATGTTCTGTTGAGGGAGCTTGGACAAGATGGCAGGAGGGAGAGAGGGAAGGTGGGGAAGTGGGGTGGTGAGGATGCCGGAAGCCTGCAAATGCCTGTCCACGGAATGGAGGATGGGTTCCGGAGTTCCGGTGGCTTGCGGCAAGAAGATATCAAAGGACCGGAATGGATCTGAATGCTAATTTCTCAATCTGTCAGTCACTGGGCCAATCTGCCTCTACCACCACCACTAGCGTCCACACTCCCCACCTCCCCCTCTTCACCACCTTACGTACATTCCTCTGTCTCTCGCTCTGGCCTGACAGGTAAGTCGTCAGAAGACTGTGGGACGAGGTGGTCGTAACATTTTCAAATCCGCCAATAACCTGAATGTCGAGGAGACCCCCAAAAAATTGCTCACGCCAGCCTTACAAATTCCCTTTTTACAGTATAAATGATTCATCTTTATACGTGTCCAGACACCTGCATTGAGAAATTGTGAAGGCAGGTGAGATACGCTTTTCACTGTTTGACAGTCAGCCTGAAAACTGACTGCAAACCACTTCTGTTGGGGTACTTGAGAAATGATAACTCTATCCCTCTGAAGGGAACATTAAAGAGGTAGTTATTCCTCTTGTTGATATGGCACACAGTATAATCCACTCCAAGGCATTTCTGTTAGCATACTGATGCTTAGCAAATGAGAGATACGGTATGTCAGGCAATGACAGTGATTTTCAGCACTATACGTTTCCACCCACGCCCTGCAATCCAGACCCACAGCCTCGTGTCTTTGTGTCTGTGTATGGAGAGAGATGGGACCACAGGGCATGTATTCATATGTATGTGCGTGTAGAGGGGTGTGCAGCTTGGAGGCAGAACAAGTGTATTCATTTCGGGAGATGACTGCTCCTCAGTACAGTGTGTTTGTGTCTGAATGATAAGGGAGAGGTGTGTACGTGTTGGGAGTGCAGTGCGATGTTGGGCTGCCTTGTCCCCAGGGTGAAATGGACCCAGCAATCCTCACACTCGCTCATTCACCGTCACAACGATAGAAATAACACATCAAGGTGCCGTAGACAGACGGGGCAAATCATCCGCTCCAAACGAAGCACACTGCTGTCAACACTAAATTAGACTGAGACAGAGGGAGGGGGAAGAGCCTCCACCTGCTAGAGGATGAAAACAATTAACCTGAACCTATGGAGGTTTCACAGAGAACACACAGTATCAAGGATAATGAAAATGAAATTCATTAGTATTCTTCTTTCATTGACATTTGTTTTGAGTGTTATTATTTGTGTCGCTATCGCAAGCAAAACATTTCATCCAACTTTTTGGCGTGAAGGAATTCATAATAACACCCAGTAAATGACAACAGCAATTAATACGTGTGAAAAACATTTGTTATTGATGCATGACTGCAGGGTGTAGCAGGTATGACGTTGATACGTCCTCTCTTTTTTGGACGTCAAAGGGATCTTTCGGTCATCAGATCCCGTTGTCACAACATCATTTAACAATGGAGTTTGTTAAAGCTGACATGAAAACACATTTTTGCTAAACGTGAGGCTGTTCTTCCCTTCTTACAACACGGTTACTCATGCTTTGTTGTGTTAGCAAGTCATACTCAATTGCGTAAAATTGAGCAAAGTCTCTCCAGCTATAGCTCTAATTGGGCGTCATTAGCTTTAAACACTTTTGACTTTTACGGAACAGCAAACAACTGTAATGTGACTTGATATAACAACTCCCCTTCCCTTCATGAGCAAACCACAAGCCTTGCCAAATATTGCGGTTACCTTTAGATAGTCGAGAATTTTGTTGAATATAAAGTGAGGTTTGGAACTTTCATTGGAAACAAGCTTGGTGTCTGCTGCTTTGGAGAGAGTCTATTTTGTGGCTTGATCCACCACTGGTTGCACAGGCCATAAAATCGTAATGAGATTAGGCCCGGATGAAATGTGAGACCCTGCATCGGCCGCCATGGATCGAGGCTGGATTACATTTGAAAAGTGTGGTACACCTGGGCATCCGAGCTCATATTTATTTCTCTCTGTGCCATGACACACCCATTTTCCCAAGGTTTCCAGGCATTCGGAGGACATTGAGAGACCCCATGGAGCCATCTGTCAGGGGACGAGCTGCAGAAGGAGAAATACAGAGACATCTCCTCTGCAGCTCACAGCTGAATAACACAGGAGGAGGAGAAAAGGGAGGACGTGATGTTACATACAATGGAAGGTAGATTATCATCACCAGCGGGGTGTTGCCTTGTGTTATTCTCTCGTCATTCACGGCTCAGAGAGCTTTGGCTCAGCAGCCATATTTCCTCACCTTCAGCCTGTCCAGTGTGTGACTTGGTTTATCATTCTGTTTCTCACTTCACCTGAGAGCTAATTCAGCTAATTACTGTGGCTAATGGAATAGAGACATCTGCTTCACTCTGAAACAGTGGGAGATTCACAGACAGCATTGGAGTTCCCGCTGGACTCTGTCCTTCCTCAGAAGAAGAATGTCAGAGTGTCGTCTTGGCTGTGCCCTAAAGGAGAAACCATAATGGAGGATTTACCTGTAGTGCTATGATAGTGACAGGAGCCCTCTCATTATTCAGTGTGCTGGTTAGCGCACCTTTCCTGAGAAGGATATGCAATGAATCAAACCACAGCTCCAAACCGCACCTGTGCCTTCTCTCCAAGGAGCTACCCAGCCCCAGTATGATTTGGCTGATTCATCCCATGCTTGTCAGAGAGAGGTGAGAGAGGAGAAAATGGGTACAGATGACATAAGGCCAGGGAGGGAGGGTGGGGGGAAATACAAAGAGATAGACGGGTGGGTAGAGAAAGAGAGAGAGAGACACACCTCATACTGCTGAAACTGAACAATATGAATGCTGATACGCCATTGCCAACAACAAAACATTGTTTGCTTGTTTTTACCCAGATGTATGAATAACTCCACCTGAATTTTTGTTGATTGCTCTGGGAAGCCAAATGGGAACCCCAGCAACAGCTCTCCCTTGCACATTACCCTTTCCCCAATTCCCTGTGGTGGAGGAAGATGGTGATAAGCTAGCCTGGTGCCCTTTCGATCCGTGCATCCTGCAAGGCGCTAACATTCCCCATCTAGCCATTATTTATAGCTGTTGCTCTGTTTCCAATGAGTCTCTGTATCATATGTGCCTTCAGGGCAACTGCTCTGACATTACAACAAAGTGGGTTGGTATGAGGCAGAAACTTGTTTGTTTTAGAATGATGAAGCACCACTACTTAGTGGATAACTCTGCATTGTAATTACTCACTGTAAACATCTGCAGTGATGTGCAATCAAACTCCTGGAGGACTTAGGCTTCTTGCTTTAGTATTGTAAGATTCATTCAGGAAATTATTTGCAATGGAGAATGATCCAATCTTGCTGTACTGGTGCTAAACTGCCAAAGTGGGAAAGGTAATTTTAAATGTTGACCTGCTACATTGATTGAATGTCGTCCGAATAACTTTTATTAATTTACTCCCCAGTCTCAGTGTGCTGGACATATAACTTGTGTCTTTCATCGACATGAGAAGAAAGAGCAAACTATATTAAAAAAAGGGCCATCACTAAATCAACCTTCCGTGTCAAGGCAATGCAAATGACAAAGTGTCTGTGTCAGCCCATCACTGCAGATGAAGTGTGCAGTGTAATCTTTCATAGCAGTCACATCAGGCTGACACATCAGACTGCATGGTACACATGCTTCTTCAATCAGGCTAACTGTAACAATAAAAGATAACGTCAGCTCCACCATCTCTGTAAAGCTAATACACTACAATAATGGTCTAGTTGTGTTCATGTTCAGTCCACGTGCCTGTCCAGGCAGTCCTCCTTGGGTCTAATTCTCCAGTCTCTCCTGCCCCGGTGGACTTGACTTGAAGTGATGATTGAATTCAATGCAGCGCTGCATGTCATAAACTCTGTGATGGAGGAATGGACCTTGGCCTGAAATAGGTGGATTTAATTGTGAATTCTTCTGTCACATTTCACATCGGAGGGGAGTCCATTTTGTCTTGTTCAGGCATCTCGTAAGTCATCAAAATGCAGTAGTGGGAGCTGTAGTCCGTATATCAGAGTAACGCTAGGGTTTCCAATTATTCTCCCTGATGAGTTTCCATGCCAAGAGAATTCATCTCATCGGCTAGCTCATAAATAGACGGTGAGAGTGACACTACCAGGCACACAACTCTCTGTTGGGTTAAAATAAAGGAGGAGAGAATCAATGGAACAGTGCCTTGTGTGCACTGTATGTGGGGTTTAAGTGTTAGAGAGAGTAAATGGCATCATGCATGACTGTCATGATGGCCTCTTCACCCATTGCTTTTGTTCATGTTCAGCTCGGTGTAATGATTCTCTCGGAATCATAACATCTTAGCATCCAGTCTTTCAATGTCAATAACTTGAATGCTCAAATGAATGCCAATTCTTCGTATACATGGCAATCGCATGAACTCACAGCACAGCACTCAAGGATAGTATGGAGAATGGAAAAGGAATGTCCCATCACTCACCACCGTGAGTGAAATTAAATCATATACTGCAGCATTTTAGAGTTGGCTCTGTGCAAAGAACATTACTTTTGGGGAGGGTCGAGAGAGCAAAGAGAAACACCTGGCCTTAGGGAAACGTTACTGCTGCTGCCCCACTCATGGAGCACTCAAGTGTGAAACGATCATCAGAAAGGTCAAGGATTAATAATCCTGGAGAGTTCCCATTGCCTGTGTTTTGAGAGGATTGTCACGGTATGTGCTCCCACCAGGTAACTTAGCCCAATCATAGTGTCAGCCTGCACAGTGCAGCTCAACCACACTACAGTGATGTGATTCACTGGGTCAGAACTGTTGCTTATTTGGCCATGTTGTGCCCCGAGGAGATTGGAATGGAGTGACTCAGTCCCCTCTGATGACAGACTGTTCATTCTCTACTTACGGAGGGCTTGACCCTCATTCGCATGATGTAACGCATTAGCCTTGCATCATCACTGACGCTTCAGCAACTAGACAGCTTGGAGGTCAACCCCATGGCGAGGTGATAAAGGAAGCAGAACCAGACGCGCACAGTAATGGTGCCTCCTATTCATCCAGGGAACTTACATTGACAAGCCCCCATAGCCGCAAAGTGCCATCGTGGAGCATCACTGATGAATGGATGGGCGTCATAGCGTCCCATTCCAAAGTTCTGTCTGAATAAAGGGCGTTCTACAGCTTTAAGGTGTAATGATGCATGCATGAGCAAATGGTTAGACCTGTGTAATTAAAGTTTGGAAAGCACACTTGCTCACGCCCCCTTGGTGATTAATTCTGCTCTAATTGATGTGTGTTTTCCTCCCTTGAATGTCATAGCTCCCGTTCTTCAAATGGAGCTTCCTGTCACTCCTCAAATGACGCCAGTTCCTTACCTGCCTGATGTGACTCTTCTCCTCAATGAGAACCCCTGTTAGGTTTGGAAGCAATGGGCCTCTCCTTGCCTGGGGCTAACTGTACTCCCTGCATACTTTTGTTCCTGTTCTCTACTTGAGAGGAACCAGCCATTTGATTTGGTGTCAGGTTTTTCGTTGTATTAATTTTTCTACGACAGTCTGAGCTCCGTTGAATACTAAACGTATGGGATTAGATGTTTTCCACTTTTGAAAATGTTGCGGATTAAATCAGTAATGCTGAGTTACAGCAACGTGATTGGCTGTGACACGACTTGGGCCGGAGGGAGAGCGAGAGAGACAGACACTAAATTTGAACTGAAGATAAAGTACAAGGGAAAGTGTAGTGGATCAAATTATACAGCCTGGACTAGTAACATAGTAAACGTAAATCCGGGACACTCAAATGAGTATGATATGTCTGGTATGGTTACATAAGACAGAAGGTTACTTATTAAGACAAAAACAAAAGCAGGGTGGTTGGCTAGGTGTATTTTATTTTTATTTAACTAGGCAAGTCAGTTAAGAACAAATACTTATTTACAACGACCAAACCTGGGCCTATGGCACTCCTAATCACAGCCTAGATTTGAACCAGGGTGTCTGTAACCTTCAAGCACTGAGATGCAATGCCTTAGACCGCTGCGCCACTCGGGAGGCCATCTGGCAACCCAAAGGTTGTGTTAGAATCTCATCATGGACAACTACTTAGCATGTTAGCTAATCCTAACCTTAACCTTAACCCCAAGCCTAGCTAACGGTAGCCACATAGCTAACATTAGCATTAGCCACCTAGCTAAGGTTAGCCACAACAAATTGTAATTTGTAACATATCAAACTAAATGAATGATGGACATCCACAAATGAACACATGCATGTGAAATGTAACATATCATACTAAATGGAGTGTCTCAGATTTAGGTACAGAATAATACGAAACGCTCTGAGATCACGTTGAGTAATAAAGAAACAATCGCACGCACAGCCCTACTTCCTGGGGATAGCTTCTGAAGCTAGCTTCTGAACAACTAACCTGTTTTCCAGAGCGGATTCAGCCAAGTCTGTGTCCACGTACGTGTCATTTACTAAGGGCTGGTTGTTACACTATCTGTTTCCTCATAAGGTCTATTTCTTATCTCTAATGATCCTCTCCTCCAAAAACATTTCTGTTACATTAAATCCAATTATCTGACCAGCTATTTTAGGACGATTCAACACAAAATGTCTCTTCATCTACAATATTTGAAGTAGTAGAACAGGTGCTCTCCAATTCAAGTTTTTGCCGTTGTCACTGTGAGTCCGGGCTTGGGCTGCCGCTTCCCTTGTAAGCACCTTGTGGACCCAACACGTAGGTAAGAAGCACTCCTCTATATGTAACCCATGCAGATCAGCAACCGCCATGCTAAATGGTCAGGACTGTTTCTTCTTTTGCATGATTTTGCAAGATTTATTTTGCATGATTTTGCATGATTTATTTTGCAATGCTTTTAAAAAGTGAGTAAATAGTTCAGGATGGTAAATGAGACAGTAACTTGACAGTAAAGGAAGATTGAAATGCACTTAGCGCTTTAGCCCCTAGCTTGTACTAGGGTTACCTCTAACGTGGTTGCTAAGGCGGTATTTCCCCTTTGCTGCTACTCCACTGTCTCCAGGGTTAGCCAACTTCATTGAATCTGATCTCCAGTCTCATCAAGTCCTATTAGAATGCCTCTGGCAATGCCACTAGCTGAACTCTTCACCAATCACTCCGTGCCCGAGGGCCTCTCCCGATGATTGTTAGACTCCCGTTACTCTGGAGTGTATCAACAGCAAATTATTGGGTGTTGAAAACTTGTGAGAGCTCCGAGATTGCTGTGTTGATTGCTGATGTGGTGTTTGGGGAAATCGTGTTCGAGATAGTGAGTGAAAGTGTGCGATTGTGTGTGCGATTGTGTGTGTGTGTGTGTGTGTGTGTGTGTGTAGGATTTTTGGGGTGGGGATACTGTGATTGAAGCAAGAACCTAACAAACAACGTATGGACAGGTGAACAGAAGCGCAGCTTGAAACTTGAGCTCTTATTAAATTAAATGAAGAAAATAACATTGATGAAAGGTTTAAGAAATGAAACAAAGGTGTTTTTTTTATCCCTTTTCTTTCAGAGACCAGCTGAAACAAGACAGTTTAATACCTCACATAGCATTCTGTCAAAGGTTTTGTCGAGCCTAGTCTTCTCTGCTGCTCTCTAACACTTTTCACTCAAGAGTGAAATGGAAATGGACTAAAACGTGGATATACTGTAGGATGGCACCTCTTTGATAAAGCATTCAGTTTGCATTTGTGGAGCAGATGTGATCAGAGAGGCTGTAGTCAATTAGCGAAAAGGGTGCAAAGAAGCTAGACATCGCTGGGATGGGTCGTCTCATGGACATACACTAATGAGCAGCTTAAGAAAGAAATACTCTAAATCGCTACCCAGAGTTGTAAAAGGTTCAACCATCCAGGTAAGCGAAGGGAAGCACATTAATACATAGCACTTTCTTTTCCCTGTGTTTATTTCCAACATGGTTATGAGAACTATAGTAAAAGAGGTGTACAGTGTACTGTAATTGGGTTGCCAGGACTCAAAAATAAGCCAGTTTCAGCATTTGTGTGGTGGATAAATTGTGTCAAATACACCAATTCCACGTGTTTATGCTACATTTTTATGATTTAGCCATATTAACAGTTCTGTTGTTCTCCCTTATGAGTGGACCAACATGAAAGTTGTCAAAAGTCCCTTCAGTTCCACACTTCAAAGATCTGAGCTAAATCCAGGACCTCTACACCAGGCGGTGTCAGAGGAAGGCCCTAAAAATGGTCAAAGACCCCAGCCACCCCAGTCATAGACTGTTCTCTCTACTACCGCATGGCAAGCAGTACCGGACTGTCAAGTCTAGGACAAAAAGGCTCCTCAACAGTTTTTACCCCCAAGCCTTAAGACTCCTGAACAGCTAATCAAATGGCTACCCGGACTATTTGCCATGTGTGCCACCCCCCAAACCTTTTTTTTTACGCTGCTGCTACTCTCTGTTTATCATATATGCATAGTCTTTTTAATCTATACATTCATGTACATACTACCTCAATTGGGCCGACAAACCAGTGCTCCCCCGCACATTGGCTGGCAGGGCTATCTGCACTGTGTCCCGCCATCCACCACTCACCACCCTCTTTTACACTACTGCTACTCTCTGTTCATCATATATGCATAGTCACTTTAACCATATCTACATGTACATACTACCTCAATCAGCCTGACTAAACAGTGTCTGTATGTAGCCTCTCTACTTTTATAGCCTCGCTACTGTATATAGCCTGTCTTTTTACTGTTGTTTTATTTCTTTACTTACCTATTGTTCACCTAACACCTTTTTTGCACTATTGGTTAGAGCCTGTAAGTAAGCATTTCACTGTAAGCTGTTGTATTTGTCGCACGTGACAAAAACTTAGATTTGATTTGATAAATATGAACAGACTGAAACGTGGAGAGTACGAGGAGAGTGCCTAGGCGTTTGTGACATGGAGGGAAGATCAGTGTACGCCGCAGAAAACCTGTTCCTTTCATCACTCCACACCCATGGGACTATGGGAGAAAGGGCTGACCCCTACAAAAGCATCCAGTAGTGGAGGCTCTTCAGAGGAGGAAGGGGAGGACCATCCTCCTCACTGAATTTTTAAAGGAGAAACAAAAATAAATCAAACTATTCTAAATATATTCACGTCACCAAATAATTTCTTAAAACACACTGTTTTGCAATTAAGGTCTACCTTAACCTCAAAAGCACTCTGTAGGGTAGCACCATGGTGTAGCCTGAGAACAGCTGATTGCCGTCCTCCTCTGCATACATTGACTCCATAGATTTACACAGTAATTATTACAACTTCCAGAGGAAGTTATTATTATATTACAACCTATTAGAGCTGTTTTATTTTTGTATTTTTTATTTCACCTTTATTTAACCAGGTCGTCCAGTTGAGAACAAGTACTCATTTACAACTGCGACCTGGACAAGATAAAGCAAAGCAGTATGACACAAACAACAACACAGAGTTACACATGGAATAAACAAACATACAGTCAATAACACAATAGAAATGTCTATATACAGTGTGTGCAAATTAGGTAAGATAAGGGAGGTAAGACAATAAATAGGCCAAGGTGGCGAAATAATTACAATTTAGCAAATTAAACACTGTAGTGATAGATGTGCAGAAGATGAATGTGCAAGTAGAGATACTGGGGTGCAAAGGAGCAAAAAAATAAATAACGTGATGAGGTAGTTGGATGGGCTATTTACAGATTGGTTATGTACAGGTGCAGTGATCTGTGAGCTGCTCTGGCAGCTGGTGTTTAAAGCATGAGAGGAAGATATGAGTCTCCAGCTTCAGTGACTTTTGCAATTCATTCAAGTCATTGGCAGCAGAGAACTGGAAGGAAAGGCAGCCAAATGAGGAATTGGCTTTGGGGGTGACCAGTGAAATACAGTGACTTGCGAAAGTATTCGGCCCCCTTAAATTTTGCGACCTTTTGCCACATTTCAGGCTTCAAACATAAAGATATAAAACTGTATTTTTTTGTGAAGAATCAACAACAAGTGGGACACAATCATGAAGTGGAACGACATTTATTGGATATTTCAAACTTTTTTAACAAATCAAAAACTGAAAAATTGGGCGTGCAAAATTATTCAGCCCCCTTAAGTTAATACTTTGTAGCGCCACCTTTTGCTGCGATTACAGCTGTAAGTCGCTTGGGGTATGTCTCTATCAGTTTTGCACATCGAGAGACTGAATTTTTTTCCCATTCCTCCTTGCAAAACAGCTCGAGCTCAGTGAGGTTGGATGGAGAGCATTTGTGAACAGCAGTTTTCAGTTCTTTCCACAGATTCTCGATTGGATTCAGGTCTGGACTTTGACTTGGCCATTCTAACACCTGGATATGTTTATTTTTTAACCATTCCATTGTAGATTTTGCTTTATGTTTTGGATCATTGTCTTGTTGGAAGACAAATCTCCGTCCCAGTCTCAGGTCTTTTGCAGACTCCATCAGGTTTTCTTCCAGAATGGTCCTGTATTTGGCTCCATCCATCTTCCCATCAATTTTAACCATATTCCCTGTCCCTGCTGAAGAAAAGCAGGCCCAAACCATGATGCTGCCACCACCATGTTTGACAGTGGGGATGGTGTGTTCAGCTGTGTTGCTTTTACGCCAAACATAACGTTTTGCATTGTTGCCAAAAAGTTAAATTTTGGTTTCATCTGACCAGAGCACCTTCTTCCACATGTTTGGTGTGTCTCCCAGGTGGCTTGTGGCAAACTTTAAATACACTTTTTATGGATATCTTTAAGAAATGGCTTTCTTCTTGCCACTCTTCCATAAAGGCCAGATTTGTGCAATATACGACTGATTGTTGTCCTATGGACAGAGTCTCCCACCTCAGCTGTAGATCTCTGCAGTTCATCCAGAGTGATCATTGGCCTCTTGGCTGCATCTCTGATCAGTCTTCTCCTTGTATGAGCTGAAAGTTTAGAGGGACGGCCAGGTCTTGGTAGATTTGCAGTGGTCTGATACTCCTTCCATTTCAATATTATCGCTTGCACAGTGCTCCTTGGGATGTTTAAAGCTTGGGAAATCTTTTTGTATCCAAATCCGGCTTTAAACTTCTTCACAACAGTATCTCGGACCTGCCTGGTGTGTTCCTTGTTCTTCATGATGCTCTCTGCGCTTTTAACGGACCTCTGAGACTATCACAGTGCAGGTGCATTTATACGGAGACTTGATTACACACAGGTGGATTGTATTTATCATCATTAGTCATTTAGGTCAACATTGGATCATTCAGAGATCCTCACTGAACTTCTGGAGAGAGTTTGCTGCACTGAAAGTAAAGGGGCTGAATAATTTTGCACGGCCAATTTTTCAGTTTTTGATTTGTTAAAAAAGTTTGAAATATCCAATAAATGTCGTTCCACTTCATGATTGTGTCCCACTTGTTGTTGATTCTTCACAAAAAAATACAGTTTTATATCTTTATGTTTGAAGCCTGAAATGTGGCAAAAGGTCGCAAAGTTCAAGGGGGCCGAATACTTTCGCAAGGCACTGTATACCTGCTGGAGCGCATGCTATGAGTGGGTGCTGCTATGGTGACCAGTGAGCTGAGATAAGGCAGGGCTTTACCTAGCAAAGACTTATAGATGACCTGGAGACAGTGGGTTTGGCGACGAATATGAAGCGAGGGCCAGCCAAGCATACAGGTCGCGGTGGTGGGAGGTATATGGGGCTTTGGTGACAAAACAAATGGCACTGTGATAGACTGCATCCAATTTGCTGAATAGAGTGTTAGAGGCTATTTTGTAAATGACATCGCCGAAGTCTAGGATCGGTAGGATCGTCAGTTTTACGAGGGTATGTTTGGCAGCATGAGTGAAGGATGATTTGTTGCGAAATAGGAAGCCGATTCTAGATTTCCTTTTGGATTGGAGATGCTTAACGTGAGTCATGAAGGAGAGTTTACAGTCTAACCAGACACCTAGGTATTTGTAGTTGTCCGCATGTTCTAAGTCAGAACCGTCCAGGGTAGTGATGCTGGACGGGTGAGCAGATGCGGGTAGCGATCGGTTGAAGAGCATGCATTTAGCTTTACTTGCATTTAAGAGCAGTTGGAGGCCACGGAAGGAGAGTTGTATGCCATGGAAGCTCGTCTGGAGGTTAGTTAATAACACAGTATCCAAAGAAGAGCCAGAAGTATACAGAATGGTGTCGTCTGTGTAGAGGTGGATCAGCGAATCACCAGCAGCAAGAGCGACATCATTGATGTATACTGAAAAAAGAGTCAGCCCGAGGATTGAACCCTGTGGCACCCCCATAGATACTGCCAGAGGTCCGGACAACAGGCCCTCCGATTTGACACACTGAACTCTGTCTGAGAAGTAGTTGGTGAACCAGGCAAGGCAGTCATTTGAGAAACCAAGGCTGTTGAGTCTGCCAATAAGAACGTGGTGATTGACAGAGTCGAAAGGTTGATGATTACAGCTGAACAGTATTGTCTATTATCGACTGCAGTTATGATATCATTTAGGACCTTGAGCGTGGCTGAGGTGCACACATGACCAGCTCGGAAACCAGATTGCATAGCGGAGAATGTACGGTGGGATTCAAAATGGTCGATGATCTGTTTGTTAACTTGGCTTTCGAAGACCTTAGAAAGGCAGTGTAGGATAGATATAGGTCTGTAACAGTTTGGGTCTAGAGTGTCTCCGCGTTTGAAGAGGGGGATGACAGCGGCAGCTTTCCAAGCTTTAGGGATCTCAGACGATACAAAAGAGAGGTTGAACAGGCTAGTAATAGGAGTTGTAACATGAACTGACATATCAAATGATCAGAGAATGAATTTAGGACTGAAAGCATAAGCCATAGCTAGCTAATACTGCAATGCATAAAATAGTTGAACAGTTTTGAACAAATTGAGAGAGAGAGAGAGAGAGAGATAGATTTCATAGTTTTTTTTTGTTGCTTTGTTTAGCCTAGTCAAACACCCGGCTCAAACAGAGAGGGATGCTATGTTAGCGAGCTGGCTATTTCTATCCAACACTGGAACTCTTCCAAGTCAAGGTAAGCTATTGGTTTTATTAATTTATTGCCACCTTGGCCCTCTGGTGTAACTGCTATGCTGCTTGCTGTACACTGTACTGCATGATTGTAGCAGGTTTATTAACGCGTTAGTTCTAGCAGCTAGCTATGTTAACTATGACATTAGCTAATATGGTGACAACGATGTAGGCAGTGTGTAGCTGTTAGCAGTTATGGTGTGAAGGTTTGGCTTGGAAAGGTTTTTTTGCCTGGTCACAGAGAAACAAAGGGAAAAGGTGAGAGGAGGTGAGAGGAGGGGAGCGCGTAGATACAAGAAGGAGTTATACAACGAGCAAATGATCATGCTGTTTGTATGTGGCTGCTATGAAAGTGAACTATGTTTGCGGTGATCATGGGTGTATTCAGTCCACCAATTCTGTTGAAAAACTTTTCTTTAACAGAAGCAAAGGAAACAGGGATAAACGTTCCTGAATTTGTCCAAATGAAACTCTCATTTGCAGCTGTTGGACTAAGGATTACACCTTAGATCTTCTAGATTCAGGCAAGAGTGCAAGACGGTATTGAATGTGTCACTCTGTCACCTTGATTACTGAAAAAAAAATATCTCGACCTTGTAAACTTTTATTCTCAGGATAGGTTGTAGCAACTTCGTGAAGGGTATAGGGAACGTTTTTGTATCATGTTTTAACCTAAATCTATCGATGTTACATTGATCTGGGTGAATAGAATATGAAGGTCAGTCATCCAAATATGCTGTAATAGAAATAAGGCCATGCTCATAAAAAGATGATCGTCCTCCCTCATCTTAAACTGCACTGACCGCCACTGGCATCCAGGGAGAAGTAGCAACAAAGGAAGAGATGTTAAGCAGGTCTGCCAGTGAGCCAAGCCACACAAACACACATGCACACATTTTAGAATTGATTAGCAAGTGATTTGACATACAGTGTAAAAACTGAACAATGCATTTATGTTGGCAATCAGTAAGCTATTATGCAGTATTCATATGTCACTTTTTATCCCTTTTCAAAACAAATCACCACAAACCATTTGGCCGTAGTCATGAATTCACACTTGAACAAAAAAAGAACACTCTCTGGAACAGTGTCTTCCTAGAGAATCATCTCATATGAAATTCAATTGAAATGGAAAAATCGTCCTAGTTTTGATGGCGTGTGTGTAGACTGCTGGGCTGTCTCGGGGGAAAGTGGTGGTGTCAGGATTATTCATACCCTTGATTCAGCCTGATGGCTTGAATATTTCGGCACTGGATTTATCAAACTGAGGCCAGATAATGAACAACGGTGTCTGCCAGGGCCCTAGAGGATCATGGTACTGCATAGGGATTAGGACCCGGCTTGATGTTTAAACACAATTGGTCATAGCATGACGCTGTTGGACCTCGATGGAGTAGGAGAGTGTGAGAGAAACCTTATTCATGCATTAGCTTAATATTTCCAATATGCTGATGTGGCTTGGACAGAGAATCCTGTGGTATAAGGGAGCCACATTCACCAGCCCTATTTCTCATGAAGCCATGCTGAATCAATACAGCACTAAGCTCCATCCGTGCTTCATTCTCTGGATGAAAAGAAATTGATTCCACTCTATTTGCTCCACAGAGTTAGCGCGGCAAGCACCCATAATATTGCATGATATTACCTAAATAGTGCTATGACTTAGTGTGTGTGTGTGTGTGTGTGTGTGTGTGTGCGCGTGCGTTTAGGATTTCTGCTTTACAAATGTTTTAATTTTTTTCTACTAATAGAAAATGCATACAACTTCCTTCCAGAAAGCATTTAAAAAGTTTTATTTCACATGAAAAGGGGCCATTTGTTGACATCTTATTTACAACTCATTCTTCCCAAACTCCAGAACTACACCCGTCAAATGATACTACTAGTGTCACAGTTTTGTTAGTATTTTATTCAGTGGGGTTATGTTAAAACTGGGTCTTCGGTACCCAAGTGGTTGTTAAAATACAGGGTCAGTTTATCAGCATACAAGCAACCAATTCATGAATGGAATTTAAATGAAAGTGGGCACCTAAGGCAAAATAAAAGTATCACATTTCAACTTCAGTCTACGAAAATCACACATGGCACTGTCAAACATCCCCCAACACTCACTTTCTCTGATTTTCAACTGAGCAGAATGTCCACAAGTCTCATATCATGTAGCCAAATGTCAATCACACACACTCCTGAACTCAATGTTCACTCTTGCCATCACTCTGTGAGTCCAGGGTCACCTTCACTTTCAGGAAGGAAAAAAACAGTCCTCCCCAAACCGTAACATTGTTATCAGCAGAGTGACAGCTATGGGCTGGTTTACTGCTGTCCAGAAGGGGCTGCAAAGCAAACTGACTTGGGAGAACAATCCATTGTTGTCTTCCCTTATCTCGTCATCTTCATCTGGTGGAGGGTAAATTGAATAAAGTAGTGCAGAGGAAAATGAGGTACTGCACTGGTCAGTGGAGTGGAAGGATAGATTCCCAGGCTTTTCCCTTGCAAAGCCGGTGGGATTCAGATGCATCGCTGGGCTAAAACTGTCAGAATACTATGTTGGAGGATACCTGCCTTGTCAAACTAAACGGTGTTAATAATTTTTTCCCCCCGGGGAACTTAGCCAAAGACTACGGCTGTTTTTTGACCATAACAAATTGGTATCTTTGGGAGTCATCATTGAATTTTTTTTATTTACAGTGATAAACAATGAGAATGTTAACTAAGTAGCTAAAACATACAACATATACTATGTTACCTAGTTAATACTTATTGAGCGCAGAGCTAACATGACATTACACCTTCTGGATACACAAGACTATAGTGTCTGCATCTGAGTAATTTGGAGAATTCTGGAAGCGTGAAAGTTATGTGCAGTCAACCTTAAACTGATACGTGTTTCAATCCCAGTGTTTGCTCTCACTGACAAGACAATATCTGTATTCTTCTATGTTTTTGTAAAGACGGATTGTATGAGTTGATGTGATTTTTCTTATGTTTATCTTGTTCCTCTCCTCTGTGTCAGCAAGCTGTCTGGCCTATCACAGGATCGGGCACACATACACCGCTGCTTCGTCGGTCCAACACATTTCTCCATTATTTCTGTCACAAGAGATTGAGAGGGCGTTCCTTTTGTGTTTTCGGCACAGCTCTCCTGCTCAGCTGTTTCCCCCTGTATGGTGCTACACAAATGAAAGTTTGGCTGTGTGATCTGTCACTACTGTCATAGTGGGAGGATGTTTACTTTGCCCAGCTCAGCCACACATGGATATATAAACATAACTGCATTTCTCTGAATGTCGAAAATGCCGTCTTTAAAAATTACAGTCACTCATGGCATTAGAGGGATAACTATGACTGTCACAATGTGCAAATTGAACACAAACATGCAATAACAATCAATATATAATGGTTATTGCATATCATATATGAAAGTATTGTGATTAAAGACACTGTACAGGGGTCCTGTGTGGCTTAGTTGGTAGGGCATTGTGCTTGCAATGCCAGGGTTGTGGGTGCGATTCCCACAGGGGACCAGTACGACCAAATGTATGTCTGTAAACTGTAAGTCGCTCTAGATAAGAGTGTCTACTGAAATTTTTTCCAATGTTTTTTCACCCTCACTAATTTACTTTGATTGTGTTGTCAGTGGAGGGGACTGTAATAAAAGTTATTGTAATAAAAGTCAATAGAAGGTTGATAGAAATAAATGCTGCTGTTTTGTTTACCGTCTGTTCCAGATTAAACTTTGAACTAACCAGATGGAGCCTGCAAGCCTATATTAAACTATCGATAAAATGGGAGCTCAGTCAAACAATCAAATGCGTTCCCCTAGGTCAATACTGGCCACACATTTCAATAGTAAAATGTGAAATGGCGTTTTTTAAAATTGGATAAAGTAGAGACTCAGAGCTAGAAAATTGTACATCATACACTGCAGTTGAGGAACAATGGGGAAGTAATTCTGCTTTGAAAGTTGATCAACTTCACTTTTGAGAAAATGGCTCTTGAATGTTTTGGTACACCTACTGGAGATCTCTTCTTTATGTACACCCATTCAGCATCATTCACACCCTCTTAAGCCTTAGCCCCACCCATCTCTTTAAGGATTCACATGTGAGGACATGTGGTAAACACACCCTATATCAAATTAAAAGTTAAAGTTTATTTGTCACATGCACAGGATACAGAAGATGTAAACGGTACAGTGTAGTGGTTGCTTGCATGGTAGCAATATCAAAAACAGAAAGTGTCCAGATAAAAATATTTTGTCAATATTTGATCATTTTTAGATGACGCTTACCCGACACACTTGTCTAAATTGATGGGTCATGTGAAGGAAATGCTATAACCACCCCCCAGCCACATATAGCTAAGTGGATGGGTCACTATTGTCTAGGAATGTACACATTAACTACAATAGATATCTGTAATAACTCCCAGACACACCTGGCTAATTTGATGGGTCATGTAATAATCCGTCCGAAGTGGGGTCTTGTGTTTAGCCATGTAACCATGAACAGGCCTAATCCCAACTCATACTACCTCTGAGGGTGATTACTACCTCTGATGGTCTAGAGCTTGGTAGTCACCTCATACAAGACCTTTGAAGTATGGATAGACAGTACACTGTCCTTCTCTCAACACATATCAAAGCTGCAGGCTAAAGTTAAATCTAGACTTGGTTTCCTCTATGGTAATCGTTCCTCTTTCACCCCAGCTGCCAAACTAACCCTGATTGAGATGACCATGCTAGATCACAGAGACATCATTTAAAGATCGGCAGGTAAGGGTGCTCTCGAGCGGCAATAAATATAATAAAAATGCTACCTATGCAAACATTGTCATAGCTGTAGTATGAATGTGCAGGTAGATAACGCTAACATACTAGGTTCAATGTTAGCTAGCTAACATTAGGTTATAACAAGCAGTGCAAATGGTTTCCTGATTCAAATAATACTAATACCCATTACCCGTGTACATGGATGAACGCTTTACGGAATGACTGGAACAATTTAATTCTGTTTTGTTTGATGCTACATCTTGTTTGGACAGCGTTGTGTCAAGTCACTCTAGTTCACACTGACCGTGGCGTGTGCAGAAAGCAGCACATCACTTTTTCCAAATTATCTGTTGATAGCGCCTGCTAAATTCAGGGCATCAATGTTGTTGAGAAAAGTAGCAAAACTTTTGTAGTTCTCGATGGCTAACGTTATACCTTTCTCTCTCAGTTCAGCATTACAGACCACCTTGCCTGTTCTTTTTGCTAAAATCATTACCTCCATCACCCATGCTGCACAAATTTGTGATTTTATAAGATGTAAGACCTAGAACTTTACAATTAAAATATGCATTGCAGAGTCATTGATTCTCATCAAAGACAAATGACTCCTTCCCTGGGGATAGTATGAAATACAATATTTATTCACGGCTAGCAGTCAGATGGATATGCTTCAGGAACCGTGGCAAATCGGCTATCCCAGTCACCACGGTAACAGCTTGGCGAAGCCAAGGTAAGCCTGCTGTTCTCTGATTTGTTGGAGGACAGTGAAGATGCTAAAGACTATTGCACAGGACCCCAGGTGTTCTCTGAGACAGGTTCATGTAATCTACAAGGGAATCAGCCTTTTTCAGACAATCAGATGGTTGGACACACTCTGTTGATTCTATATGTGTGTAGAATGGCTATAGGGCACTGTAATAAAATTTTCCATGATAAAGTAACAAAGGCCAGCCTAGGGTATTTGTATTTGCATGTATTATCAATCCCATTAGCTGCTGCCTTGGCAGCAGCTACTCTTCCTGGGGTCCAGCAAAATTAAGGCAGTTTATACAATTTTAAAAACATTACAGAACATTCACAGATTTCACAATACACTGTGTTCCCTCAGGCCCCTAATCCACCACTACCACATATCTACAATACAAAATCCATGTGTACATGAGGGTATAGTGCGTATGTTATTGTGTGTGTGTGTGTATGCATGTGTCTATGTTTGTGTTGCTTCACAGTCCCCGCTGTTCCATAAGGTGTATTTTTTTAAATCAAATATTACTGCTTGCATCAGTTACTTGAAGTGGAATAGAGTTCCATGTAGTTATGGCTCTATGTAGTACTGTGTTCCTCCAATAGTCTGTTCGGGACTTGGGGACTGTGGCATGTTTTGTTGGGTGCATGAGTGTCCGAGCTGTGCACCAGTAGTTCAAACGCACAGCTCGGTGCATTCAACATTTCTAGTGATGAAGTCAATCTCTCCTCCACTTTGAGCATTTAAGGTGCATAATATTAATATTATCTCTCTTTGTACATCCAAGGGCCAGCCGTGCTGCCCTGCTCTGAGCCAATTTCAATTTTCCTGGGTCCCTTTTTGTGTAGGAGGTGGATATGAGATTTTCTAACTTGATCCCTATTAATCAGAATAATTAATTTATCAACCATTGAAGTCCTGATAAATCCTACCCCCGCAAACCTATGTGAACTTTCCTCCACATCTAAATGTGATGAGTTTGCAACATATTTCAGAGATAAGATAATCAAAGTTAGGCTGGGTATCAATCAAGCAAGACCTGATGAGAAGTTTGATGATATGTGCCCTAACCTACCACGCAAAGGCACTATGGATTTGTTTCTCCCTGGTTGACACAGACATTCTCAGGAAAAGGATATCACAACTTAAGCCTTCTACCCGAGTTCTGGATCCTATCCCCACCACCTTCTTCAGAACAGTTTTTAATTTGATATAAGAAGAAGTGCCAGCTATTGTTAATCAATCCCTGTTCACAGGCACTTTCCCCACCACTAAAAACTGCTATGGTGAAACCCCTTCTGAAGAACAGTGATCTCGATTCTTCAGCTCTTAGATATTTCCGGACAATCTCTAACCTTCCATTCTTAAGCAAAATTTGGCAGAAATTGGTGTTCAAACAGCTAAATAATTTTTTAAGTACTAATTGCATATCTTTTTTAAAAATCCAAATCTGGTTTTCGTGCCCACCACAGGACAGAGACAGCTTTAGTTAAAGTGGGAAATGATCTTAGAGTCAACACAGATGCCAAACAGGTCTCTGTCCTTGTACTCTTAGATTTAAGTGCTGCATTCAACACTGTTGACCGTGACGTCCTTCTGGATAGACTGGAGAGATGAGTTGGCCTCTCCGGGCCAGTTCTAAATTGGTTTAGGACCTATATAAGTGGTTGAGAGTTTTTTGTTAGACTCAGTGAACATAACTCAGAGAAAATACATATCACATGTGGCGTTCCACAAGGTTCATTTTTGAGTCTGGTACTGTTCAGTTTACATACGTTATCCCTTGACAGCGCCATCAGAAAGCCCTACATTGATTTTCAGTGTTACGAAGACGAAACATAACTTTACATTTCTGTCACCAGAGGATTTTTAGCTCCACTGATAAATTATTAGACTGCATTAGTGATTTAAATACTTGGATTGCTCACAACTTCATCCCGCTAAGACAAGACAAGACCGAGGTCCTTATTGTTGGAGCCAAAGCACATAGAGAGAATCTAGCTGCACATTTTAATTCACGGGCAATAATGATAAAATAATAAAAAAACTGTGTTATTTTAGATTCTAAACTCAATTTCGAATCCCACATTAGGAAAGTGACCAAAATAGCTTTTTACCACCTGAGAAGAAATAAGGTGTGGCCTGTTTCTCTCTCAGGCTGATACAGAGAGACCCATCCATGCCTTTATCACAAGCAGGCTTGACTACTGTAATGCACTCCTGTCTGGCCTACTCAAGAAAGCCATTGGTCAACTGCAAAACATACAGAATGCTGCAGCACGGGTACTGACCAAGACCAGACGGAGATCACACATTCCACTGGTTTAAAGGTGTCTACGCTAGCTGCCTGTGAGTTTTAGAATTCATTTAAAAATTATTATATTGATTTTTAAATCAATTCACTATTGTGCACCACAATACATGTCAGACATGCTTACAATATATGTCAGATATGCTTTTAAGTTATGTACCCAGTAGGTCCCTCAGGTCCTCTGGCACTGGCTTTTTAGTGATTCCATAGCCTAGGACCAAGAGGCATGGATAGGCAGCCTTTAGTTATCATGCCCCCAGCCTCTGGAATAGTCTGCCTGAATAGCTTTTATTTTCCTTCGGGTGCTTTTTAATTGTTCAGTTTGCGTCAATCATTTGATTTTTATTTTTCATCATTCCTTTTTTTTTATCTGTTAGTGTAGTGAATATTTCAGCTTTTTTGTTCATTGTTTTTTTTTCTCCTGTAAAGCACATTGCGTTGCATTCCATGTCTGAAATGGCTGTATAAATAAAGCTTGATTTGATTTGAAGAATAATGAAATTAGTGAATTAGTGAAAAAAATATCAGAATTGGTCTGCCTGTCTAAACGCAGCCGTATATATCTGACTTGGAAACAGAAGAGGGATATTCTCTCACCTAAACCATTTAAATGCCAAGTATTGAGACACAGAAGGGAACTTTCACAATGAGATGTGTGACTAGCTTGGTGGGAACACAAGCTTGAATGTGTGACCTCAGACTGACACTTTGCATATGAGATGAAATCATTGAAAGCATTGGTTTACAGTTTATAAACCAATATTTCCACAGTAAACTGTACAACTGGCACAGGGTTTACATATTATTCAGTGATATAACACTGCTTTGACACATTGCATCTCAATGAAGATGTCATACAGAGAGTGAGCCATTGCTGGCAAACCTTCCATGACATGGGAGGAAAAATGGACTCTTGCAAAATGACAGTTACACAAAACCTTGTAAGAAGCAGATTCATAGCTCTAATATCAACTATTATTTTACATTTTTATTTCACCTTTATTTAATCAGGAAGGGCTCATTGAGATTAAAATATATTTTTCAAGAGCGCCCTGGCCAAGATAGGCAGCACCAAGTCATTGCAAAAAAATTACAGACAGACAACATGAAAAACCACAAGTAATCTAGTAAAAACCATTGAATTCACAAGAGTATAAAACAGCAAATTAAAAACATTGACAGGTCAGGGAATCAGCCTCAAAATCCTTCATCTGTGATTTAAAAACACCAATCGGGACAAGTTCTTCCAGTTTAAAAGTATTTTGTAAGGTGTTCCAAGACGATGGCGATGGAGTACATAAAAGCCCTTTTTACCAAATTCAGTTCGGACATTTGGAACAGTTAGCAGGTTAAAGTCCAGCGAACGAACAGAGTACCCACCACATTTCTGAACAATAAAAATGCACAAATAAAAAGATAGTAAACCCAAAATGGCTTTGTAAATAAAATTATACCAGTGACTGAACCTACGAGTGACTAGAGAAGGCCAGCCAACCCTAGTATACAAAGTCAGTGGTGCGTAAGGGTTTTGCAGTTTAAAATAAAGTGCCATGGTAAAGAGTGTCAATTGATCTCAAAAACTGAGCGGAAGCATTCATATATAAAATATCCCCATAGTCTAGTAAAGGCATAAATGTAGCTGATACTAGCCTCCTTCTGGCTTCAAAAGAAAAACAGGCCTTATTCCTAAAATAAAATACAATTTCAGCTTCAATGTTTTTGTAAGAAGTTGAATATGCAATTTAAGAGAGACCGTCATCAATTAAAATTCCAAAATATTTATATGAGGTTACAACCTCAATCTCCTTGCCCTGACAGGTAGTAATAGATGAAAGGTTCAGAGGTCTATTTCTTGCATTAGAAAACACCATTAGTTTAGTTTTGTTAGTATTGAGGATAGGCTTCAATTGACACAAGGTATGTTGAACAGTATAAATAGCAGTTTGCATTGTCATGACGTTGGCCTCTTTGGGTATAGCAACCCCATCCCCCTCTCCCTACCTCCCCCTTGCCTCCTTCAACTAGGCTGCTGTGGTCAGAGGTTGTAAATTCCTGAGAAGACCCCCTCATGGACACACAGTATAGAGAGAGTAGATTCTCATGGAGCACAAAGGAATTTCTTCCACCTCACAGAACTTGAGGTACAAACAAATTTCATGTTCCGGAGAAAGTATAAAAGATCGGTGAAGAATCCAGCTACGAACTGGTCCATTTGTCACAACTTGGGAAGCTCATGGGAGACGGTGTGGCCACATTACCATAACGCTGTTTATATAAATAGCCTCAGATATGAGGTTTATGAGGCCTCCTGGGACAGCCCCTTTTCTGCCATTCCGAATAAAACCCAACTTTGGGAAATTATCAGCAGACCTCAATTGCGAGATGGCTAAAGGTTGCAGACCATGTTTTTCTCCATTATGAGGACAAAGGTTGTAGACTATTGCTGAATCTTTTAAGCATACCACGTGGCTAAACTCTTAGACTATCGATACCGACAGAATAAGAACAAGTCTTTGATATTAATTACTAGTCTGCAGCTAGGAATTCGGTATCATTAAACGCGAAGAACGACAACCGCCGAAACATCCAATCTACAACGAATGTGACTATGAACAATCCCTCTCTTACCACAACCGAGAGAGGGAGAGAGATGGACAATTCTACAAAAGAAACAAACTTTTCACCAGCGATCAAGACGACACATTGAGCGCAAATATATATATTGATTGTAATTGTTCCCAAATGAGTGAGAATTGTTATAATTATTAACTCTGTAGTGACTTCTTAGTCGACCCCCACTTCTCCCTTTGTCTAACAAACCGCCATGCCAGTTTAGCCCACTAGGGCACATTCTCCTATCATTTCATGTAACCACATTTACCTGGTTTGTTTATGCATTTCTGTGAATTACTTAGTAATAAATAAATGATTTAAGAAAATTGATGTATGGATGACTCATAGTGAATACTGGGTTTGTGCAGATACGTTTGGAATGAGACTAACGTGAGGTAAAGTAAATATTTTATAAATTCGAAGACTAATTGATCAGATAAAATATCTGAAAAGTTATTTTAGGAAATGATAACTTTGTAATCTGAATATGTTTCCTTGGTCCCCTAACATCCTAGTAATTACGGTTACATGATTAATCAGTCTAATCGCGTATTAACTAATTACAGAGAATCTTTGATAAAAACTATCAGTCTTCAGTTAATGATAGTACAGACACGGCAGCATGTTCTGGAAAGCTTTTGTAAGAGACAAGGCACAACAGTAAATAACAGTATCATCAGCATAACAATGAAGTTGTGCATTTTGGACATTTTTGTCTAAATCATTTATATAAATAGTGAATAAGAGAGGATCAAGTACAGAGCCTTGGGGCACACCATTCAAGACAGACAATTTAACAGACATAAGCCCATCAAATTGAGTGCACTGAGTTCTTTCAGACAGATAGTTAGCAAACCATGCAACTGCATGCTCCGAAAGACCTACACTTGACAATCTCTGCCTGATCAGCTGTATAAAAAGCCTTAGAGAGATCAATACAAAGTGAGACACAGTGCTGTTTTTTTGTCAATGGCTGCAGTGATATCATTTAAAACCTTCATGGCTGCTGTAATTGTGTTATGCTTCTTCCTGAAGCCCTATTAGTGTAACGGTTTTCTTGAAGTGAAGGAGAGGCGGACCAAAACGCAGCGTGGTTATTATTCATGGTTCTTTAATGAAGAAAACTATACATGAATAAACTAACGAAACAACAAACATGAGAAAACCTTAACAGCCTATCTGATGACAACAAACACAAAGACAGGAACAATCACCCACAAAACACTCAAAGAATATGGCTGCCTAAATATGGTTCGCAATCAGAGACAACGATAAACACCTGCCTCTGATTGAGAACCACTCCAGACAGCCATAGACTATGCTAGATACCCCCACTAAGCCACAAACCCAATACCTAACAAAACCCCAAGACAAAACACACCACATAAAAAACCAATGTCACACCCTGGCCTGACCAAATAAATAAAGAAAACACAAAATACTAAGACCAGGGCGTGACAATTAGTACATTGATAAAATAGAGTTAGTAAATAAAAACACTTTTAGTTGTTCACTTACAAGGGTTTCAAGTATTTTTTACCAGGGGTGACAGCTTTGAGATTGGCCTATAGTTATTTAAAATAATTGGATCTCCCCCTTTTAAAAGTGATAGGACAAATGCTGATTTCCAGATCTTTGGAATTTCATTACATTCCAGGGTTAGATTGAACAGAGATGTAAGTGGTTCAGCTATGAAATCAGCTGCCAGATTTAAAAAACGGGGATCCAAAAGATCAGGACCTGCAGGGTTTCTCTGATCTAAGGATTTCAGGGCTTTATGTACCACCTGCACTGAGAATGGCAAAAAGCTCAAAGTTTGACCAACTCTAACTGGTTCATCCACACAGGGTTGTACAGAGACAGAGGACACTGAATCAAACAGCCTACCAGATGATACAAAGTGCTCATTGAAACAACTCAGCATTTTAGTTTTGTCATATATACTGTAGCAACAGAGTCCTTCAAAACACATGACGGTAATTCATTAACATTCATCTTTGGAACCTTAGTATTTCTAACAGCAACAACAGCACAATGGTCACACCAACCGCAGAATATTTACAGTGCCTTGCGAAAGTATTCGGCCCCCTTGAACTTTGCGACCTTTTGCCACATTTCAGGCTTCAAACATAAAGATATAAAACTGTATTTTTTTGTGAAGAATCAACAACAAGTGGGACACAATCATGCAGTGGAACGACATTTATTGGATATTTCAAACTTTTTTAACAAATCAAAAACTGAAAAATTGGGCGTGCAAAATTATTCAGCCCCTTTGGACTGATCCAATGTTGACCTAAATGACTAATGATGATAAATACAATCCACCTGTGTGTAATCAAGTCTCCGTATAAATGCACCTGCCCTGTGATAGTCTCAGAGGTCCGTTAAAAGCGCAGAGAGCATCATGAAGAACAAGGAACACACCAGACAGGTCCGAGATACTGTTGTGAAGAAGTTTAAAGCCGGATTTGGATACAAAAAGATTTCCCAAGCTTTAAACATCCCAAGGAGCACTGTGCAAGCGATAATATTGAAATGGAAGGAGTATCAGACCACTGCAAATCTACCAAGACCTGGCCGTCCCTCTAAACTTTCAGCTCATACAAGGAGAAGACTGATCAGAGATGCAGCCAAGAGGCCCATGATCACTCTGGATGAACTGCAGAGATCTACAGCTGAGGTGGGAGACTCTGTCCATAGGACAACAATCAGTCGTATATTGCACAAATCTGGCCTTTATGGAAGAGTGGCAAGAAGAAAGCCATTTCTTAAAGACATCCATAAAAAGTGTTGTTTAAAGTTTGCCACAAGCCACCTGGGAGACACACCAAACATGTGGAAGAAGGTGCTCTGGTCAGATGAAACCAAAATTGAACTTTTTGGCAACAATACAAAACGTTATGTTTGGCGTAAAAGCAACACAGCTGAACACACCATCCCCACTGTCAAACATGGTGGTGGCAGCATCATGGTTTGGGCCTGCTTTTCTTCAGCAGGGACAGGGACGATGGTTAAAATTGATGGGAAGATGGATGGAGCCAAATACAGGACCATTCTGGAAGAAAACCTGATGGAGTCTGCAAAAGACCTGAGACTGGGACGGAGATTTGTCTTCCAACAAGACAATGATCCAAAACATAAAGCAAAATCTACAATGGAATGGTTCAAAAATAAACATATCCAGGTGTTAGAATGGCCAAGTCAAAGTCCAGACCTGAATCCAATTGAGAATCTGTGGAAAGAACTGAAAACTGCTGTTCACAAATGCTCTCCATCCAACCTCACTGAGCTCGAGCTGTTTTGCAAGGAGGAATGGGAAAAAATTTCAGTCTCTCGATGTGCAAAACTGATAGAGACATACCCCAAGCGACTTACAGCTGTAATCGCAGCAAAAGGTGGCGCTACAAAGTATTAACTTAAGGGGGCTGAATAATTTTGCACGCCCAATTTTTCAGTTTTTGATTTGTTAAAAAAGTTTGAAATATCCAATAAATGTCGTTCCACTTCATGATTGTGTCCCACTTGTTGTTGATTCTTCACAAAAAAATACAGTTTTATATCTTTATGTTTGAAGCCTGAAATGTGGCAAAAGGTCGCAAAGTTCAAGGGGGCCGAATACTTTCGCAAGGCACTGTATGTGGAAAATTTGGCAATATCAAATCAATCAGGGTAGATTTATCTGGGCATTTAAGATTTGGGAGAGTGGGTGAGTTAATCAACTGGGTAAGATTCATAGAATTACAAAACATTTTTAAATCATCAGACACCGGCTTTAACCAACACCAGTTGAGATCACCAATCAAGATCATTTCACTGTAAAGAAGTTGACATAAGGTGCGTCAAAGAAGAAAATGCATCACCGAGAGCAGAGGGGGGTCTATAACAGCCAATCACTGTTATAGAGAGGCCCTTTGAAACCTCAATATTCAAAGCAAGAAATTCCAACTGTTTACAAATAGTTTCAGACTTTTCCACACTTACATGGAATTTCGATTTTACATATATAGCCACACCCCCACCTTTCTTAACCCGATCAGTGTGATAAACATTGTAACCACTTATACAAATATCCTTATCAGATAGACTTGCTGAGCCAGGTTTCAGAAAACACAATTACACCAGCATCAGTAGATTTAGCCCAAATCCTAACCCCATCAATTTTTGACAATAGCGTACATTAAATGTGTACATTTAAATGAAAAATACCAAACCAGATCTTGATTTAAAATCAGAGGGGGTTTGGATACATTGCATATCAGGGCCAGGGTAAGGTTGCACGTTACCTGATATCAACAAAAGAAGAATAACTAGTCACCTCTGTTTAATAACCTTGCACGGCTTCTCTTTTTTAAGAGACCTACTGCAAGCGAATTCTACAAGTGAGTTTCCAGACAATACAAAACAGTCATTTAAAACCATTAGACTTTGGTAGTGACACAAATCCGTACTGTTCACATCGTGCCACAAATACATCGGCACTTGGACGAGTGGACAGAGTGAAAAAGAGCGAGTTCCTGCAGACAAAATGTCCAATGGACGGGAGAGCACCCAGCGACAATGTTCGTTTTCTCCAGAGTTCAGTAAAGTCAGTGCACAAAGCAATACCACGAAAACTGTCAGATAATTATTTTTTTTTAATTAGAGGCCAACGAATGTAAGGGGAGAGAGAGACAGCGTGTATGTATGAGTCTGAATGTGAGTGTTTGCTTGTTGAGCTGCCACTGACAGTTAGGCGAAGAGCAAAAAGGAGCAGCTTGGACAAGACACTCCACAGATGAAGGAGGAACTCAGGCCAGCCAGAGATGGGGTTACTTTGGTAAACTTCAAGTAATGAAGTGCCGAGTTGAGGAGGACCCGTGATCTTTACACCAGCAAAAACAACATAGTTTGCACTACACAACAACGAAGTAACGCAACCATAAATAAATAGGTTATTAGTAGGTTAAAATGTACTAGTCACAGACAAACGACTTGACATGCTGCCATCGTGGATTTGAATTTGAGGATCTCGCTAGTTCGCTAACTAAAACCAATCTGTTACCAACTTGAGCGACAATAGGATGTAGGGACAGACTGCCTCAATATTAATGACACTCATGCATTTGCATAATACTGGTCAAATCGATATTCACTTTGTATTTATTCCTTGTGTCACTATTTCTATCAATTTCCTTAATCTTTAACTCTGTTGGAAATGAACATGTAAGTAAGCATTTCACTGTTAGCCTACACCTGTTGTCTACGAAGCATGTAACAAATACAATTCGATTTGATTTGATTACATATTAACAGAAAATACGACCTTAAAATTTACCTAGTATGAAAAGCATGAAAATGTATGCACTCACTACTGTAAGTCGCTCTGAATAAGAGCGTCTGCTAAATTACGCAAGTGTAAATGTAGCTGAAAATGTATTTATGAAATATGAGAGTATAATGCCTTTAAAAGACATGGTATGAATGTTCATTTAACATTCATCCATCTTTTGGAATGCCACTGGTTGACTTGACAAACAAAATGAACTGGCAACAGACTAACAGAGAACACAGGTATAAATACACAGGGGATAATGGGGAAGATTGGCGACACCTGGAGGGGGGTGTAGACATGCACAAGGACAGGTGAAACATTTCCCACTCTGAATGAACACCTAACCTAACTCATCCAATGCACCATGATCCATCGGGCCAAAATGATTTAATACTGAGCAAATTTCTTGGTGTTTTTTGCATTAAATCCTATTTCCTCTGACAAGATTTTGAATAATAATTTGTCCGTGTTAAATCCCAGATTCCTGTTAATTTAACCATAACCCTCTTACTCTATAGCATGAATGACTTGAAGAATGGTGTAGTCTTACAGAGCCAACAACAGTGTTGCATCACATGGGAAAAAAACATGAATTGCCTGTTGTGGTGTTGTTACTGTTACGCTTACACCATCAACCCTTCCATGTGACCTCCAACCTGGATGTGAATAAAAGAGAGGCACTTCAACATTAAAACAGGATCCCCCACATGAGTTTTCCTGAAAGGGAGGACCTTGTTGATCAGAAATAAAGAAAAGACAGCGGGAGCTGGCTGCTAGGGAGCACTCACTCCTCCATTGGAGAGGGAGGCAAAGGGAAACTGTTTCATATCCAGTACACAAATGTACGTTATAACAAATACTTGTGCGGTTGCCAGGGGGGGGGGGGGGGGCACTGGAACGGAGAATGCAATCTCTAGTGTAGGCGGTTAAGTATAAGAAATAAGACATGGTTCCCTAAAAAATGCATTGTTTTTTATCTGCACAAAGACACACAAGAGAACTAGTACACTGAGTGAGGGGAGGAGATGCACAGTCTATGAAGCACTGAAGCACAGGTTGTTCAGAAATGCATTGCTTTTGCCTTTCATTAGTTCAAAGGGATCAACCCGATGTTCTGCTGTACAGAGAACAGAGTGTGGGTTCGCCAGCACTTTCGGTCCTCTTCAACGGCCGATAACACACTAGGATATTGATGGAGATGTTGTGGCTATATCTATGGAAATACATCTCACTCAGATGTTCTCCGAGACTGTGGGTGGCCTCTTTGATATCTTATCTCTCTGAGTCAGTTGTGAAGGATAGGCCTCAACCTGTAACATTATGCTGACAGATCCGGATAGCAAAGGGCATTGTCCTGGAATGACCATGAGTGACAGCTGTTTGAGTCATAGCTTGCAGAGCCAGAGGTCAAAGCTGAGTCATGGTGGATTGAGGCTGTACGCTGGTAAAAATCTGCAGTCCATGCACACTTAGCATGGCACAGCATGAGACAGAAGTGCCATTGGGGTGGTCCTATCAGGCTTTTTCAGACATCCTCATGCTATGTCAGAGAGAGAGAGTGATTGCTGCCCTCCTATCCTTCATGTGCCCTTTTTTCCGTTTTGTTGACATTCAGTATTGTGGACAAACACTCTCGTGCCTCGTGGACGAACAGCTAATAATTTCACTCCATTCACATCCCAGTCAATGACCATTGGAACCCATTCTAAATAGGTTGTAAATAATCGAGGCACCTGGATAATTAAGTAGGATCTATTCAAAAAAATCCTCTAACATTATCATATTGTCTACACCAGGGCTCTCCAACCCTGTTCCCGGAGCGCTACTCTCCTGTAAATTTTCACTCCAACCCCAGTTGTAGCTAACCTGACTTAAACATAATTCCTGTCCATAAAATATACTTAGATTTACAGACACATAGATTTACCCCAAGAGTCCCAAAGAGTTGGACATTGTAATTTAGGGAGATTTCCTTAAAACAGAGGCTTTCTGTGTTCTATTGTCAGCTCACAACCTGTCTTTTGAGATAAAAAAAAATGCCTTGAACAGCAGTTTGGAGGCAATGTGCATTTGTTAAACACCATTGCCAGAGCCCCAGAGTTTCCAACTGCAACTGCCAGTTTCCTACTACAGAGCCAGGTAGTCATTCAGGTCAAAAAAAAGTATTTATATCATTGGGTGCTATGTGTTGATATGCCCTGAAGCAGTTTTGTTGATTACTGCACACTGGGCACACACTGGTTGAATCAACGTTGTTTCCACAATTTCATTGAAATTATGTTGAACCAACGTGGAATAGACAGTGAATAAACATATGTGCCCAGTGGATTTTGGTTAGTAACACTTCAGCTTTGAAAGTGAGTCCAATTAAACCAAGAGTTTTCTATATCAAGTTACAGTAATCAACACACTGCACAGTCTATCATGCTGGTCGGTCCATAATTGAGAGATATGAACAAAGTGACCTTGTGAGTTAGAGATGGACCAAAATGTACAGAATGGGTACCTGGAGGAAAAGGAGGGAGGGTCATGCTTTTACAATTTCAGTCAATGGAAGGGTGTAGTATAATGCTTTTATAAAGTATAGGGGAGGGTCATGTCATTTGTATTTGAGGACGTTTCAAATTTTCTCAGTGTTTTTAAAATGAATTGCTTATTAGGCTATACATCGATGTGTGCCTGATGCCGCACCTCATCTCTGATTCTCTGCTTGCCGTGCAATACTGTTACTGTAATTTAAGTTTTCATTAACTGAATTCCCTTAATCTATTTCATGAGAATTTGTAAGATTCTTGTTTGGATAAAATAGACGGAGACCAGTCTTATCAATAATAGGTAACAGAATTTATTCTCGGAGCGCGCTGCCACGTTACCACGAGCAACAGTTTATATACAATAACATGACGTCATTTCATTGCTTAAAACCTCTTACTTCTACCCCCTCCTTTTTCGAACATTCTGTTAAAAATCGCGCAACTTTTCGGCGTCCTGCTACTCATGCCAGGAATATAGTATATGCATATGATTAGTATGTGTAGATAGAAAACACTCTGAAGTTTCTAAAACTGGTTAAATCACGGCTGTGACTATAACAGATCGTGTGTTTCATTGAAAAGCGCAAGAAAAACTGCTCTCTGAAAGCTAAAAAGTATTTCCATGCGTCACTTTCATGGTTGTTAAAAGGGCACAAAATTTATTATCGACCTGCATGCAATTCCTACAGATTCCACACGATGTCGCCATTGTCATCATTTTCAATTGAGTTTTTTCTTGGAAAATCCAACTAACTGGATTCCGTTTCTTCCGGTCTCCACCAGGATATTTTGAATGTGCACATTGGCAGCCATTGATTTGCAGACGAGGAGCTATTGAATATACATCGCCCTGTAATCATTTTGATAGATTATAAACGTTTACTAATACCTAAAGTTGGATTACAAAGTATTTCGAAGTGTTTTGTGAAAGTTTATCGTCGACTTTTTTAATTTAAAAAAATGACGCAGCGTTTAAAAACGATGTTTTTTTCTGAATGACACAGCTTCCATAGAAAGCTATTTTGGGTATATATGGACCGATTTAAATGAAAAAAAGACCCAATAGTGATGTTTATGGGGCATATAGGAGTGCCAAGAAAGAAGCTCGTCAAAGATAATGAATGTTTTATATTTTATTTCTGCGTTTTGTGTAGCGCCGGCTAAGCTATATCTTTGTTTACATCGCATTCAGGCATTTTGGGGTGTTGCATGCTATCAGATAATAGCTTCTCATGCTTTCGCCGAAAAGCATTTTAAAAATCTGACTTGTTGGCTAGGTTCACAACGAGTGTAGCTTTAATTCAATACCCTGCTTGTGGATTTTGATGCACGTTTGAGTTTTAACGAGTACAATTAGCATTTAGCGTAGCGCATTTGCATTTCCAGGTGTCTACTTGAGACATCTGCGTCTCAAGTAGAAGAAAGAAGTTAACAGAATCCCCTCCTCTCGACCGGGACAAAGTGAGGTTAAAAGTTCATTCCAACTTACTAACACACTCACAGGTCACACAACATAATTGAATTAACTTTTGACCCCTCAACATTATCGATCACCACTTAGCTGACAGTTCTAATTAACAGAAAACCTAGGAATGCACTCACTGTCTTATCTAAAACACCCCAGAGCTAAGTTTCGTCGGTTCAACCATAGGTTAACTACCTTATCTGCTTACTTAATCCCCAACCCATTCGTTTCTGCCTAGTTGGAATTGTGTTCATTTACTTTATTTGCTCCTTGTCCGTGTCACACAATCCCTTCTTATGAACTCATATTGTTAATCAGATATAATAAAACAGAGTATAAGTTTACTTATACTTAGATACTTATATACTTGTGGGTGTTTATTTGCTGTCTTTGTGTTACGTGTGTATGTCACCAGACAGGACTGTTCCGTTCGTTCACTTTGTTATTTTTGTAGTGATTCAATGTTCAGTGCTTTCTTTAATTAAAATGATGAACACTTACCACGCTGCGCCTGCACGGTCTGATCCTTCTTCCACCTCTGAATCCTGTTACAATGATCCATAGCCTATAGCCTATAAGCTACGAAGTTCATGCTCGGAGTTGCACAGAGCAAAAATATACGGTATATTTCTAAGATACACTATATAGAAAAGTATGTGGACACCCCTTCCAATTAGTGGATTAAGCTAGTTCAGCCACACCCGTTGCTGACAGGTACAGCTGAAGTCGGAAGTTTGAATATACCTTAGCCAAGTACATTTAAACTCCGTTTTCATAATTCCTGACATTTAATCCAAGTAACAATTTCCTGTTTTAGGTAATCTAGGATCACTACTTTATTTTAAGAATGTGAAATGTCAGAATAATAGTAGAGAGAATGATTTATTTCAGCTTTTAATTATTTCATCACATTCCCAGTGGGTCAGAAGTTTACATACACTCAATTAGTATTTGGAAGCATTGCCTTTAAATTGTTTAACTTTGGTAAAAATGTTTCTTGTACAATAAATTGGGTGAATTTTTGGCTCATTCCTCCTGGAGGAGCTGGTGTAACTGACTCAGGTTTGTAGGCCTCCTTGCTCGCACACACTTTTTCTGTCTGCCCACAAATTTTCAATAGGATTGAGGTCAGGGCTTTGTGATGGCCACTCCACTACCTTGACTTTGTTCTCCTTAAGCCAATTTGCTACAACTTTGGGAGTATGCTCGTGGTCATTGTCCATTTGGAAGACCCATTCGCGACCAAGCTTTAACTTCCTGACTGATGTCTTGAGATGTTGCTTCATTATATCCACATCATGTTCCTACCTCATGATGCCATCTATTTTGTGAAGTGCACCAGTCCCTCTTGTAGCAAAGCAGCCTCACAACATGACGCTGCCACCCCCATGCTTCATGGTTGGGATGGTGTTCTTTGGCTTGTAAGCCTCCCCCTTTTTCCTGTAAACATAACAATGGTCGTTATGGCCAAACAGTTCTATTTTTGTTTCATCAGACCAGAGGACATTTCTCCAAAAAGATCTTTGTCCCCATGTGCAGTTGCAAACCGTAATCTGGCTTTTATATTGCGGTTTTGGAGTGGTGGCTTCTTCCTTGCTGAGCGGCCTTTCAGGTTATGTCGATATAGGACTCGTTTTACTGTGGATATGGATACTTTGTACCTGTTTCCTCCAGCATCTTCACAATGTCCTTTGCTGTTGTTCTGGGATTGATATGCACTTTTCACACCAAAGTACCTTCATCTCTAGGAGACAGAACACGTCTCCTTCCAGAGCGGTATGACAGCTGCATTGTCCCATGGTCTTTATACTTGCGTACTATTGTTTGTACAGATGAACGTGGTACTTTCAGGCGTGGTACTTTCAGACGTTTGCGCTGTTCTGTGAAGGGAGTAGTACATAGCGTTTTACGAGATCTTCAGTTTCTTGGCAATTTCTTGCATGGAATAGCCTTCATTTCTCAGAACAAGAATCTACTGACAAGTTTCAGAAGAAAGGTCTTTGTTTCTGGCCATTTTGAGCCTGTAATTGAACCCACAAATGCTGATGCTCCAGATACTCAACTAGTCTAAAGGCCCATTTTATTGATTCTTTAATATGAACAGCAGTTTTCAGCTGTGCTAACATAATTGAAAAATGATTTTCTAATGATCAATTAGCCTTTTAATATGATAAACTTGGATTAGCTAGCACAATGTGCCATTGGAACACAGGAGCGATGGTTGCTGATAATGGGCCCACTGTTCCTAGGCCGTCATTGAAAATAAGAATTTGTTCTTAACTGACTTGCCTAGTTAAATAAAGGTAAAATAAAATGACAAAAAGCACAGGCCTACCAATATTTAAGTTAAGATTTTAAAGAAAATAGATCTGATTATATGAAGAGATCCATAACAGTGCCTTCGTCCGTTATGCAAGAAAGAAGCTGTAAAATACAGAGGAAAGATTGTTTTGTTTCTTTGACATTCAGAGGCTGAGCTACAACCGAGGACATAAAAAAACGACTTTGCTTGGGAAGTAATCTAATTCTGCCACTATCAATTGATTAAGCTATTCACTTTCTGTAGAATAGGCATCTCTTAGGGAAACACTTGTGACCTTCTCTTGTTGGACTAAGCCACTGAAGAAGAAATTCCAGCAGTTAAAGCTAACATTCTGCATTGGTAGGCCTACTGTCTGGGGTGGAAAGGAAGGCCTAACTTTTGAAACTACCATTCTCAGATTCCTAATGACATCTTAGATGCAATTATTTGTAAACAATGACAGTTTCTTTGCAAAGAAGACACACCGATTTGGCATTGGAGAAATAGGATAAGATGAATACATAGGCCTATTTCCCTGTCCAGTGTTAGCCTGAAATTTTGGTAATTAGTGTGGTATTAAAACATATTCTGCTAATATGTAAAGTTGTAGAATTTCATGAATTTCATGTAGAATTTTAACAAAGGGCCATTTTCAACGCCGATACCGATTGTTGGTGGACCAAAAAAGCCGATAACGATTAATCGTCCGATTACATTTTTTAAATTTGTAATAATGACAATTACATCAATACTGAATTAACATTTATTTTAACTTAATATAATACATCAATAAAATCATTTTAGCCTCAAGTAAATAATGAAACATGTTATATTTGATTTAAATGATGCAAAAACAAAGTGTTGGAGAAGAAAGTAAAGTGCAATATGTGCTATGTAAGAAAGCTAACGTTTCAGTTCCTTGCTCAGAACATGAGAACATATGAAAGCTGGTGGTTCCTTTTAACATGAGTCTTCAATATTCCCAGGTAAGAAGTTTTAGGTTGTAGTTATTATAGGAATTATATTATATATATTATATTACCCTATATACCATTTGTATTTCATTAACCTTTGACTATTGGATGTTCTTATAGGCACTTTAGTATTGCCAGTGTAACAGTATAGCTTCCGTCCCTCTCCTCGCTCCTCCCTGGGCTCGAACCAGCAACACAATGACAACAGCCACCATCGAAGCAGCGTTACCCATGCAGAGCAAGGGAAGCAACCACCCCAAGGCTCAGAGCGAGTGATGTTTGAAACGCTATTAGCGCGCGCTAACTAGCTAGCCATTTCGCTTCGATTACACCAGCCTCATCTCGGGAGTTGATAGGCTTGAAGTCATAAACAGCGCAATGCTTGATGCACAACGAAGAGCTGCTGGCAAAACGCACGAAAGTGCTGTTTGAATGAATGTTTATGCGCCTGCTTCTGCCTACCACCGCTCAGTCAGATACTTGTATGCGTGTATGCTCAGTCAAGGTGAAAATCTGTCGTTCTGCCCCTGAACAAGGCAGTTAACCCACCGTTCCTAGGCCGTCATTGAAAATAAGAATGTGTTCTTAACTGACTTGCCTAGTTAAATAAAGGTATATAAAAAAATATATAATAATCGGCAAATCGGCTCCCAAAAATACTGATTTCCGATTGTTACGGAAACTTGAAATCGGCCTTTCCGATTAATCAGTTGACCTCTAATTTCCACCCCTACTCTTGTCCACAGTAGTCTGTGAACCCACAACCTTCTGGCCCGCAGCCCTGTGCACCATCAAAAGTCCTGTGTTGCTCTGTAATACTTACAGGACGAAGTCGAGTTTCTAGAATGCGATATCTAAGGCTCTGGTCTGTCCAAGAAGTGAGGGTGGAAGGTAAGAATGTTCTCTGCTATCCATTTTAAATTTAAATTATTATTTGTGGTATAGGGAAGGGTCACTTGTTTTTATTTTCAAGCCTTCATGGAGGGTTTAGGTAAAAAATATTTTGCTGAAGGGAGGGCAATCCATGTAACCCTTACTATAAATGACGTTCACTACTTTAACTACATTACTGAGTTTGAGATAACCCAGCCAATCGGTTCCTTTTGCATGTCACCTGTGTGTTAAAATATAGTCGTCTCTGGTAGTGAATGTGTGTCTTTGGGAGATAAGGTAGCACAATAAACCTGTATCTCAGGTTTAGCTAGGTGGGGTTTTTAATTAGTCCCCAGCGAGCTGCAGACAGCGGGCTATGCCTCGAGTCCAGAAAGGAGTGCTACTAATTCAACTCTGAATCAAGCCTGAGAGGTCTGTATTACTCTCCACTAACACAATGTTATCCCCGCATACCAAAGGACTGTACATCCAATTCCACAGGAACACATAATGCCACCAAAAGTAGACTGGCATGCATCCACATTGGTGAAAATATCCAGCTACTATACTAGGACTCTAGCATTGAGTCAAGCACTTTCTTGAACGCACACAAACACACAAACAAGTACACTAAGGTCCATCCAGGATGTATTATTAAAGACATCCATACACTATAAATGCACATGAAAAAGCATGTTACAGCCATGAGTGCATCGCGCATGCATGAGGAAGTAGATTGCATGTCATCTTTGAATTTAAACAGTTCCTGCAAATGTCTATTCTCCAATCCTGCATACCTTAGTGCTATTGCTATGTATGATTAATAACAGGTGTTGACTCCTGATCCTATAGAAGTCCGATCTGTCCAGTCAGGGCTGTAAATCACCGACACGGTGTAATCTGTGAGTCCCGGTGGACCCCTCTAAGATTCATTAAGAGTCGACACACTGTAATTCAAAGAGAAGCTCTGTCTCTTGCGTCTACAGCCCACGTCCGCAGAGACATACTTTGATATATGACACCTAGCTCATAAACACAAGATCAATTGTACACTGTATATCTCTAATAAAGTCCAATAGAGTCTTTGGAATGTTTGGTAATGTAGTGGCATTTGGGGGTTGTTGTTATTTTTTCAATTATCATAGCCTGCTGCATGTAGCAAAATCAGCGTGGTTACCATCAGTAGGCCAGTGTGTTACCCAGCTGGCCATGTTTCATAATGGACATGGGGCCGAGGCAATTTAACACATGTTGGTGGCCTCAGAAAAGAGAGAAAGGGGAAAAAAGCGTGATTATCAAAGCTTTGGATTGGATTCAAGGATGGAGCTGAATTGCCTTCCGCCTAATCCCTGTGACATTGTGCTGGGCTGCTAGGGAGCTGGCAGGTGGGGGAGCAGGGACGGGAGTGGGCTCATGTTTATACCTCCAACGGAGAGAATGAAAGGCCCGTCAAGTGAATGTGGCCATGCACAGATGGTGCCCGTTGTCCTCAAGAGAACAGTAATGCGTTAGTCTATCTAAAGTCTATATAAAGAATGTCAATGGCCCTGAATGTACTATAGCTAGTTGATTTGGTCCTGATGACTGCATTTAAAATTCATTTAAGTTAGAGCAATTTTCAACGTTTAAATTTTTTCATGAAATGTGATGTTTCAAATACCATCAAATAGCATAGGTTACATGTCAAACACATGCAATTTGTCATCTAGCTTTCCAAGTAGCACAGTATATTATATTTGTTACCATGGGAACAAAAGGCTGGTTTCCGTTGAAAAAAAATCTATCAACCGGATGCAATCAGCAACTGGAACACGTAAATTGAGGTTGAGACATAAAGTAAAGTTGAAAAAATGTCACAACATAAACTGGAACGTGGTTAGTTGTTAGGCACACATAGCTTACCTATTATATTAGTGTGTGAACCAGGATCAAGTGTTTTGATTTTAATTTTCTTCCCCCTGAGTTTTGTTTGAAGCTTGACATATCCTGGATATTTTTAAAAGTACATAGACAAAGATGGAGTCGTGCTGTGAAGTATCCATCAAAAAACAAGAAAGGCTCACAAATGACAGCCTTAAAAGTACGTTCGATTGAATTTTGTTTCTGACTTGAAAGTGAGCGGTGCACTTTTCAGTCTTGTTTTCACGCTTTGTGTGTCTGCCTTCAAATTAATATTTAAAAAATGTCAAAAGGAATGTTAAGGTAATGGACCCTGAGGCACTGCCCTCCCATTACAAATTGGCGTCCATCATTTGTGGCATTAGGATAACTTCACCCTCTCTCCTGCTATTAGACCACATTCACAACGCTCCACCTACACAATCCATTAATCACGCATTGAATTCTCACATTTGCAAGTGTGGATGTGTTTACCCTTACACAGATGGACAGATTACTGATTCTGCTATATCACTGTCAGGACAGGACAGTGATCCAGCCTAAAACAAATACAAACCTGCAAGTGCATCTGTCAGGATATACTGTACAAATAATACACAGCATGTTGGAATGCCTGAACATCAGCTCAAACAAAGGTTTGTTGATTCCAAACTTGGCAAAAGCTCTGGGTTTCGGGAAAAGCTTAACTAAGCTGGCAATGGTGGTTGCTTAATGACTTCTTTGAATAATTTCACTGTGGCTGCTGAACTTGTGTCATGCTTTCCCAAACAAATTAACATCTTTCACCCTCATCACACCCCCCCCCCACCCCATACACAAACTTGTTTTTAACACCTTTGTCAGTTTCACAGAGTTTATGTAAAAAATGTTTATTTCTGGTTTTTACCTCATGCATGGCTTTTCCCTCTTGTCTGACAGACAGTGTCCCACAGGATATCTATTTGAAAGGAGGCCATCGCACTTTCCTAAAACTTCAGATAAGCAAACAAGTGTGATGGCAGTGGTTTAGCTCAGTTTTGCAGGAACCCACTGCAAGGTCTGAGCAGGATGTGGTGCTTCTCTTAGAAAGACATGGCAAATGAATAGCAGTAGGAGAACCGAAACACTGTTGGAAGAGTGTAGTCTAAAGAGCCTTGATTATCTGATACCTGCGGCCTGTTCAATCAAGCCAGGTTATCAGACATCCAAGAGGGGTTTACAAATATATTATTGTGCTGACATAATAGACATTTCGATTAATGTACTCAACAAACAATGTTTGCAGTCTGAAGAGCAGATGGGTTGTTCAACAGAATGGGTAACGTTTGCGGTAACATTTGAAGTGGAAATTGTGCACCAATATTTACTTTTAAAAAGCCTGTTATATTAATGGAATTGCCCTTTAATATAGACCACATGGAGAAGTCAATAAATCTGATTTTGAATATGAATCAAGACTTGCTAAATTGCCAAAATTCGTCATTTTGACATGTTCCTCCGTCAACCCTGTCACTTCTAGGAAGTTTTCACCCACTTAACCCTGACATGCATCCAAGTTTTCACCATAATTGTAAAGCCCCCGTTGTTGTTGTGTTGCTTTGACAAAGTAATTTCTGAAAATGATTATTCATTTCATGTGATTAGTAATTAACGGATGTCTGTCTCTCATTTTAAGGTCAACCCTGTTACATGAACTGAACTGAACATTCATTTTAATTTGGTGAAACCTTTCCTACAAAATAAACAATTCTAAAGAAACATTGAACATTTAATCGTCAAACCTAATGTTAAAGCAGGTGAGAAAGTTTTACTCTTTTTGTCAATGTTTTGGTGTTTTGTGGTTGAAAACTAAACAAGTTGACCACAGCATGTAAACCCTGTTACCCATAGATCGACAGGCAAGAATGTTTGAACAATTATATTTTGGTGTTGTGAAGCTTGCATTCAATTGCCAGTCCCTGTTGCACACAACAAGCTTCCATTCCCCCTGTCTAGGGTTACAAATCTACCGGTAATTTGCAAAAATGACCGGAATCATCTGTAATTTTGGGGATTAAACCCCGTTCCACCAGCGGAACCCCTCGCCAACAGCCAATGAAATTGCAGGGCGCCAAATACGAAACAACATAAATCTTTAAAAAAATCAAATTTCTCAAACATACAATTATTAGGCACCATTTTAAAGATATAATTCTCGTTAATCCAGCCACAGTGTCTGATTTCAAAAATGCTTTACAGCGAAGGCTCCACAAACGATTGGTAGATCACCACCAAGCCACAGAATAAACACAGCCATTTTTCCAGCCAAAGAGAGAAGTCACAAAAAGCACAAATGAATAAACCCCAAATGAGATAAAATGAATCACTAACCTTTGATGATCTTCATCAGATGACACTCATAGGACTTCATGTTACACAATACATGTATGTTTTGTTCGGAAAAGTGCATATTTATATAAAAAAATCGTATTTTACATTGGCGCGTTACGTTCAGTAGTTCTAAAGCATGCGATGATTTAGCTTAGAGCCCCATCAAATTACAGAAATACTCATAATAAACATTGATAAAGATGTGACTATTATACATGCAATTAGAGATATACTTCTCCTTAATGCAACCGCTGTGTCAGATTTCAGAAAACGCAAACCATGCAATAATCTGAGAACAGCGCTCAGACAACAAAGAACTCAAAGCGATATCCCCCATATTGGGTAGTCAACATTAGTCAAACATAGCATTAGAAAAAATAACTTACCTTTGATGATCTTCATCAGAATGCACTCCCAGGAATCCCAGGTCCACAATAAATGCTTGATTTGTTCGATAATGTCCATCATTTATGTCCAAATAGATCCTTTTGTTATGGTGTTTGGTAACCAAATCCAAACGCGCATGCAGGTCCAGCAGAACATCGGACAAAGAGTTAAGAAACCTGTCAAACTAATTATAGAATCAATCTTTAGGATGTTTTTAACATAAATGTTCAATAATGTTCCAACCGGAGAATTCCTATGTCTGAAGAAAAGCAATGGAACGAGAGCTAACTCTTTCGTGACCACGCGTCATGAGACCAAGGCACTCTGTCAGACCACTGACTCAAACAGGTCTCATGAGGCCCTCCTTTATAGTAGAATCCTCAAAAAACTTTCTAAAGACGGGTAACATCTAGTGGAAGCCTTAGGAAGTGGAAAATTACCCATAGACACTGTGTATTCGATAGGCCAAGCTTTGAAAACCTACAAGCCTCAGAATTCTCACTTCCTGGTTGGATTTTTTCTCAGGTTTTCGCCTGCCATATGAGTTCTGTTATACTCACAGACATCATTCAAACTTCAGAGTGTTTTCCATACAATACTACTAATATTGTGCATATATTAGCATCTGTGACAGAGTAGCAGGCAGTTTACTTTGGGCACCTTATTCATCCAAGCTACTCAATACTGCCCCCCTGTCACCAATTAACAGAAAGTCTATTGCAATCTATCATAACTTTGAATAACTTTTAAAAACATGTATTTATATATACTATTAAGTTTGTATATCTGTGTCCATATTGTCCATGAGTTCATAGCAGATAGACCATATAGTTCAAGAGGAAATAGCCTAATTAATTTTTAAAAAGCATCTAATCCACAATACTCGTCCAACAATGAACTTTTTTTCACCACTGCCACCAGTTTGACACCAAAAGATTGGCAACAAATACATATTTACTTAGTAAAGTAAATTCAAGTGTAAAAAGGATATTTCGCTGCTGAAACCCTCATCATATTAAATACCAATGGTATTCACTGAATTGATAGTTTATATTTAGTGTAATGTTTTACAAATTTGTCATTCTGTTTTTTGATGATCTTACTAATAAACTTTAATTAGTTTATATATTTGACGTGCGATAATGCCAGAGAGAGGGCCAGAGATAATTACAGACAACTGTGATAATCTGAAGTACCCAAAAGGGTCACTAGCTATCTTGTGGTTTACTGATGAACTTAGAACATTTCCAGTAATATACTTTGAACTTGCAACCCCTGTCACAAGGGGATTTTTGGCTGATTTTAGATGAAATCGTCAATCCTGTTACGGCCAATCCTGTTACTTTATTTGGTACTGAATGGGCACTTATTATAGCCATGTATTTGATTTGACCTCTTTAGATGGGAAAACTGAACATGTGCACTTTATGACAGAACGTACACATTTGGTGAAATCAAGTCTTTTTTGAACACGTTACACTTTTCAAAATACACCAAATTGGTGGAACGACCCAGAACACTCAACTCATCAAACTTCAAACATGGTCAACTGCTGCTGGGGAAAGAAATATATATATATATTGGGGTTATTCCAGAAACTGGTAACTAGTTTTGCTTAGAACATTTGACAGTGTGAAAGTTCAAAGACGTTACAGTTATCTAAATGGCCTTGAAGCTCTCCTACACCATGAAATAGCACACATCATTTTTTGTTGTAGAAATATATGTAGAGTCTTAAGAGAATGGGCAGCTCTCCTCACCTTAAATGCGCTGTACTTCAGTGCACTCTAATAGTCGTTGTTCATTGTCTATGTACATTTACTACTCTTTACAACAAGGTAACATAAAATTTGACTCGTTTAAGGAACTTAGGCCTATGTCACAGGTCACTACTTCATAGGAGAGGCATTTAAACGTAAGCATACATTTTTTTATCAAAATGTGTTTTTTGGCAGAAATGCCTTCTGGAACATTTCATGTGCCTTAATAACAAACGTGTATGCCATCTGTAAATACAAATACAATTGTTCAATTATGCGCTTAGTTGGTTTAGCCACAGAAAAAGTCAGGAACGTTCCCACTCGCCATGTTTGGCTGAGATAATGGTTGGGCTGGACATGCAGAAAGATGAGTTCAAATTGGTCTGCTGTGTAGCACACTTCTGTCTATAAGATGAGCTGCTCAGTATGTGTAGGTTATCCTTTCTAACACAGTTTTTTTAAGATATCACCAAAAACTGCAAAGAAGAAGTTGACTAAGTTTTGAAATCAGTTTAATGCCCGGTGGAAGCGAGTATGATAACTAAAGAAGAGAATTCTGGCGTTTGATTTAAAATATTATGCAGAGGGAGTCAAAAAGAGAACACCTGTTTCCGGATTACATCTTCAAACTAAGGGCAACCATGACATCTGTGACAGAGAGGGAGAAGCATTCATCGATGTATATGGGTAAGAGAGACTAGCTAGCTACATTTTGTGATATGTTTCTAATTTTGTCTGAAAGTCATTTTCGTTGCAAGTTAAAGCGTACTGTTAGCTGGCTAGGTAATGTTAGCTGGATGGCTCGCTAGCTAACGTTGTGTGTATGATCTGTGTAGTAATATTATTTGTATCTCTGAAAGCAATTTGCATTGCTAGTTATAGACTAATGTTAGCTAGCTAGCTAACATTGAACCTAGTTGGTTAAATGTAGTTACCTGCATGGTAGTAACGTTATAAATTGGGATTATGTTTCGTTGTTTAGCTAGCTAATTAGTTAGCTAGCTACATGTCTAAACAAAGGATTTCACTATGCAAGTAACCATTTCACTGTACTGTTTACACCTTCTGTATCCCGTGCATGTGACAAATAAACTTTGATTTTATTTGATACAGTGTGTGGTTACCAAAGACTGTAATGTGAAGTACAACATGACCTGCAAAGTCAAATTAGGGTATAATGTTAGGCCAACAAGACAGTGTACAGGTTCTAAAATTCCCCTGTAGAATGCCCTGCTTTTATTTCATCACACTCACATCAGTAAGTTTAATGTTAGCTAGCTAACAAGCTAGAAACTAAATATTAAATATTGCTAAATTGACACATCCTATATACATTTTTAAACATATGGGTTTGTTGGTGTTAAAATACACCAGTTATGCTATTTTGGACCATCAGGCTGCTGATGTCAAGCAGCTTGTCATTTTTGTGCTTGTACTTTTTCAAAATGCAATGGCAAGTTTGATGTCTAAAGACAGTAGAATGTTCATGATGTCACTATTATAACTGTCTACAGACTTGTCGATAGATGTAGTATAAACCAGCCTTTAGTCTTGAAATCTTTGGTTGTTTTTAGCACATGTTTAGCACATGGCCTCACATGTGAATCCTAAAGAGATGGGTGGGGCTAAGGCTTAAAAGGGTGTGAACGATGTGAATGAGTGTAGACAAAGAAGAGCTCTCCAGTAGGTGTAGAAAAATATTCAAGGTCCATTTTCTCAAAAGTCGGTTTACAAGTTTATCTTTCAAAGCAGAAATGATTTCCCATTGTTCCTCAACTGTAGTGTAAGATATACCATTTTCTAGCTCTGAGTCTCTACTTTTATCCAATGTAAAAAACACAATTTCAAATTTTGCTACATAGGACTGAATCCATGTGATCTGTCAGGAATATTACATAAAAAAATAAAAAAAAGTGAACTGCTGAAGAACAAAATTGAAAAAGCTATCTGAACCTCTTCATCCTACCCTCCTTGTTCGAACATTCTGTTAAAAATCGTGCAACATTTCATCGTCCTGCTACTCATGCCAGGAATATAGTATATGCATATGATTAGTATGTGTGGATAGAAAACACTCTGAAGTTTCTAAAACTGGTTAAATCACGGCTGTGACTATAACAGAGCGTGTGTTTCATCGAAAAGCGCAAGAAAAACTGGTCACTGAAAGCTGAAAAAAGTATCCATGCGCCCCTTTCATGTATTGTTTCAAGGACACCAAATTTAATATGGACACGGATGCAAATCCTACGGCTTCCACACGATGTCGCCAAAAACGTCATTTTCATTGACAAAAATCCTTTGAGACATTACCAATAGATCCGTCATTCCATCCAGCCTACAACAATCGATTTTGGAAGATTGAAAAATGGACATTGTTTTCTTGAGTAGCTGCTATTGAATACAGATCGCCCAGTGATCAATTTGATCGCTTATTAACGTTTACAAATACCTAAAGTTGGGTTACAAAAGTAGGTTGAAGTGTTTTGTCAAAGAATATAGGCAACTTATATAATTTTTAAAAATGACGTTGCGTTGGAAGAGAGCTTTTTTCCTGAACTAGACAGGCTGTACAAATTGATATTTTGGGCATACATGGACGGATTTAATCGGGAAAAATACCAATTTCTGATGTTTATGGGACATATAGGAGTGCCAACAAAGAATATCATCAAAGGTAATGAATGTTTTATATTTTATTTCTGCGTTTTTGTGTAGTGCCGGCTACGCTAATTCTTTTGTTTACGTCCCCTTCAGGCATTTTGGGGTGTTGCATGCTATCAGATAATAGCTTCTCATGCTTTCACCGAAAAGCATTTTAAAAATCTGACTTAATGGCTAGATTCACAACGAGTGTAGCTTTAATTCAATACCCTGCATGTGTATTTTAATGAACGTTTGAGTTTTAACGAGTACATTTAGCATTTAGCGTAGCGCATTTGCATTTCCAAAATAAAGGATGACCTGAAAAGGAAACCACAGGAGGTAGGACCAGTCAGGCATATACTTTTCACCCAAGGTCCTGATGTTCCTCACAATCCAGTACAAGCGACAAGTGATCTGATTTAAACTGGCCTGCTATCGTTCTCCAATGCGTGTGCAACATCTGTGTGACTTTTTGGGAGGCAATTCTATCCATGACACCACTCCTCTTCAACAAAGTATCTCTGGGACATGTTCAAGAGCAGTGATTGAAGGTGAACGTCAATGGCATGCTAAAACAGCATTCCAGACAAGCTCAGAATGGTACCTACTCAGTGGACTGTTTAGTATGAACTTGATCTAGACATGCTGTGATACAGGGCTTCATGTTGCCTTGAATGTACAGTATGTTGTGATATTTTTTTAATTTAACTATGCAAGCCAGTTAAGAACAAACTCTTATTTACAACGGCGGGCTACCCCGGCCAAATCCAGACAACGCGGTTGTGCGCCGGTCTATGGGACTCCCAATCACAGCCGGATGGGATGCAGCCTGGATTCGTACCAGGTACTGCAGTGATGCCTCTTGCACTGAGATGTGGTGTCTTAGACCACTGCACCACTCGGAAGCCCCCCCGAGAGACTTCAGTCAGCAAAAATAGATCAAATGCCATCTTTCTTGTCTAAATCTGCATAAAAGATCATAAAATATGTATTATTGTTCCGTGTAGCCTGGCCTTGTCATATAGGGCATAATCTGAATATAGCTGCTGTAACTGATTTTAGACTTGTTATTCTCTATTTTCTTCAGATGTACATTGACTTTCATCAAGGTCTGGTGTAAAAACTGTAGTTGCTTCAATGTATAATCTTTTAATCTCTGTTGTTATAAAATTACATATTTTTGTTTGGTTAGCATATACTAACAAGCACTCCAATTAAAATGGAATAATTGAATGGAAGCCGATGAATCTTTTCCTAGTTATTTCTAATGTGCTCACAATAGTTTACTATACTTAAAAGAGAAAAAAAAGTGAATTAATACAGGGACGAGAGGTTAACTGGTGTTTTTGTGTATTTTGACATGAAAAGATATTCAAACTGTTTGTGAAAACCTTGCCGTAGGCTACTTTATAAATATTCCTGTCGTATATGGGGAATGATTCTGGTATGTTCATTTACTGCTCCTTTTCAGAGAATAGGTTCAATACCATTTTGCACAGTGAAACAACCCTTCTACACGTGTCAAACATTCTGAACGAGTTGGTAACTAGACTGACAGAGCTCACTCTACCCAAACTGTAATGACTGGTGCTTCCCAAAATATATAGAACATTTTGACCTTGCTTAAAGTTGAATGGCTTTAAGCATTGTATTTGAATCCTTCCTTGGGTGTGATGTGTAGAAAGTGATTTTCTCAAAACTTTTGAACTTGCTCCAGTTTAAAAAAGATATATATATATATTTTCTACTCATACTTAGCAGTGTTGGTAGGTATGCTATATGTGTGTTCTAAAACCTAATTAAGCAACCAATAACAATAATTTATTAATTCAGACTAACGTTGTTAGAGTGGTGAAAAAATATTTTTACAAATCATTAAAAATCACTATGCAAAATTATTGCAGTTTAACCTAATACCATTCCACTATTTCAGATGTATTAATACCTGTTAGAATTGTGTAAGTTAATTATGTAAGTGAATAATTGTAACGGCATCTAGAGGTAGTGGGTGGAGGAGTCAGGCGCAGAGAGCAGGGTAGTTAAAGAATGTGGATCTTTTATTTCCAAAAAAACAGAGAGACGTTCACGCCACACACACACAAGGGCGCATAAAGACCCAGTCCAACAAACAGGATGAAACTGTTTGTAAAAAATGGAATCCACAAAATATTCACACACCATAAACAGAAAAAACAAGCCCGCACAAAAGCCGGCGGGCCTACCGGATTTAAATGGCCCACAATCAAAACCTAAACACGAGACAGGTGCAACTAATAAGACACAACTAAATGAAACAGAAAAGGGAATCTGTGGCAGCTAGTAGGCCGGCGACGACGACCGCCGCCCGAACAGGAAGAGGCACCATCTTCGGCGGGATTCGTGACAGTAATGCTGGGGGGACAACTGTTTGTGGAATATCTGGCTTTGCAGATCTAAGTTAACACATTAGCATCAACAAAACATATGGAATGTACTTTGCTATATGGTAATACTGTATGTGCTCTGCACTTTCCTTCTTTCCCATTTAAAATACATTAGAGGTATTAGTGCGTTGAGAGGTATTATTTTGCTAAACGTCAAGAAGGAATTAACTCCATCCAGTTGATACATTTGAAAACAAAATTCTGTATGTTTTGTCAGACATTTCCCACACCAGGGCTGATGAATTGATTAGGAGTGTGAAAACAAATGGCTTTTTAAAGTAACTGTCCCAAAGTTATCAGGCCTTTGGAAGAGATGAACTACATTTTTACATGGTGCAATGAATCCAGGTGTATCAAATTCCAGCTCACAGAGATTCCAACACGCCCACTGGGCTTCCACTCAATTAACACATCACTTGCAAATGTTTCTCCTCTTAAGTGCACTTAATATTTCAAATGTAACCTGCACTTCCCCAATGACAATTACCACTATTAGGAATAAGTGATAGTTACCTACCTAAGCTTAATTTGGATCCTTATCTGATTTAACTCTAACAACAAGTGTATTTTTGTCTGTGACATGAGTACATTTTAAATGTATTAATCAAAGGAAATGGCCTTGTGATTGAACAAAATAAAAAAATAAAGACGTTTGCATGGCTCTTCACAGCAACACAAAGTGTAGTGTATGACTTGACGTGACATGCCTTTAATGCACTTTGTACACTGCATTCAAATCTATTCCGTATGTGTTAACCATAATAATTTGAATATCCATACACAACTCTGTTTAATTTTTCAGAACTGGATTTCAAAGGACGTCAAAAGTTGACGGACTGACAAAAGTATGAAGTTAAAACTTTGATAAGGGCTGCCATCTAAAAGTAATGTGCAATTTTCTTAGGACTACGCCACTATGTGTGAAACATTGGAGAGAAAATTAAATCCTCTGTGAAGGTCTGACACATTTCATGTGAGTCATGACTGGTGCATTATTAGTCTTAGCAGCTGGTAAGCAAGCCTACAAATGGGAGTGAAGGTTGAAGGTCTCACATTTGCACTGCATTGAAATTCCTGGTAGTCTCATTCTAAAGCAATATACTTGTATTGTGTTGTTTTGCAACAACACCATGCCTTTACAGTCACACAGGGACTCTAATAAGAGTCCTTACAATTTTCAAGATCTCAGCACAGAACCCAACATTTCAATGATAATTGCATTTGATTGCAAGGGAAAATGTAATGGTCTGCCTGCCAGCTGCAGTGTCTCTTTGGCTCACCCCTGTCCCAATTATGTTAGATGTCTAGAAATGCTGTGTGTTTTCCCACAAGATATCTGTGCAGTGCTCTCAGAAACACCAATTCTTTCTGAAATAATTTGGGCAAATAAAAGCAGGTAAACCAATGGCCTTTTTCCATTGCAAGGACATGGATTCAACACAGGATAACAACATGTGTATAGGGCCGAAATCACTGATAGACCCAATTAAAGTCAAGAGTCCGCTTGAACACCAATCCTATTGGTGAACTATCGATCTTTGTTTTCGATCTGTGTTTTCAGTCTGTGTTATTGTACTCTAGGTCTATGGTACATAGGAGGTTAGTAAAATACTTATTCAACAGGGACAATGAAAGAGAAGTCAGCATACATTTATAGAGTATGCTCCCCATCAGGGTCAGGCTGACTGTAAAAAAAATGATAGGACATGTTTATCCTTGAATATTTCCATTTTGACACAAGCGATGAGGTGAAAAAGATAGTGACTTCAGCGCGAGATCTTGTTCCGTTTCAAATGGCGTGGAACAGTTGTGTGAGACACATAGAGGTAAAACAATGTTTTGTGAAATGCAGACCTGCTCTTTTCCCTATGACTTGACTCAACACTTGAGCAGCAGAAAGCACCATCTTAAGACACGACTCCTCCTGCCAAGAGCCATTCCTCTCCAGGTAGGTGGGTGGTGTGTAGGAGTGGAAAACCTTATGACTGTGTCTTATGTTACAAATAAACACAGCAATGCTACAAACTAATACTGTACTAACATTCTCAACACTTGAATGGAGGAAAGTGGCATACCTTGGAGTTGTAGTAGGTTGTCAAATATTATTTATATTCTGATTAAATGAATTCAATCTGTCATACAAATTCAAATTACAGCATGTGTGTGTGTATTCCTGAAAGTGTGATGGCTAAATGTTTTAGGTCCACCTCTTGGATGTTCTCCATAGCCTGTGTCTATCATTAATGTGATAACTGTTATTCATAGAATAATTACCTACTATGTTTATTAAATTCAATTAATCATGTAATAATTAAATCATTAGGAATTTGGGGCACCACTGTAAAAGTTGTTTAACGAGTTATCATCTCCCAAATTAATTAATATATAGATATCAGAAGTCACTAATGAATTAGTTCCTCATATCAGTCTCATTCTGAACATCGCAGACTTTGTGAAACTGCACAAACCCGAGTCTCACTGATCATTCCTTACCACACAAATTCCTTTGATTATTTATTTACTAACAGATTAAATGAAAACATAGGATACGTACCAGATGTGGGACCAAGTCATTGTTTTACAAGTCACAAGTAAATCTCAAGTCTTAGCACACAAGTCTCAAGTCAAGTCCCAAGTCAAGACAGACAAGTACGAGTCAAGTCTCAAGTCAAGACCGACAAGTATCGAGTCAAGTCTCAAGTCCTAAACTTTGAGTTTCGAGTCCAAAACAGGTCATAATGTGTTCTTCACCAAATGTAATACCATTTCATATTTTTAACAAGAGTAATAGTTAGTATATTAGATTTACGCAAACCATGAATGCTTTTAAAAATATCTATATACTCATTACTTTTCAAATAAACATTATATTTCCATGGAAATACATGGGTAGCCATGAGAAAGACCCCCCCCCCCCCCTGATAGTGATCAACTATCGAGGAACGCTGTGGGGTGCAATCAGGCGATGTAGGCTTGTACACAATTGAACAAAGTTGGAAATTGTTGTGCCTCCATCTGTAATTTTCTTCCTGCATGTTTTGCAAGTTGCAATCCATTTTTGTTGTTACAGCATCGTCTTTATAGCCGAAAATAATAATTTGGGGTATCATCTTTCCAAGGGCTCTATCTGAATTCACCTGCTGACGTTCCTCTGCACTGCCACGCACAACTTTTTCTCAGCTGGCAAAATTTGATTGGCTGCTGTCTGATTCAAACTGTAATCCATTAAATGAAGAGTTGATGCACTGCACACTTTTTTTAATAGCGTCATTTTTAACATTTGGGCTTGGGTAGGGTATCAAGTCAGGTCGGGTCAAAAGGTTCAAGTCCAAGTCACGAGTCATTGGTGTTGAAGTCAAAGTCAAGTTGCAAGTCATCATATTTGTGACTCGAGTCTGACTCGAGTCCAAGTCATATGACTTGAGTCCACACCTCTGATACACACACACACGCACACACACACACACCCCCACACACATACACACATGGTATAGGTTATTGATTAGAAACTTAGTCTGCTAGGGACTTGTTGTCATCGTATTAACACAATATGACACTTGTTATACAAGATGGAGAGTTAAAGAGAGAGAGAGAAAGAAGCAACACTTGGATACATTTGGGAACTATGCTCACAATAACCCTAATACCTTGCCCCGAACTGCCACTCTTTTGGGTAAGAAGTAATGTATGTTTTTAAGGTCTTCGTCGGGTATCTCTATTAGGCCCAGGCCTTCATGGAAAGGGTTCCACTTTGTGAGAAGGGTTCGATGGAGGCCTAGTTCTTCAGATGAGGGCCTTCTCCTTCGTTCTCAGGTGTAAATCTCTGATTTCCCACAAGAGGTCACAATGTCCTTCTTCTTAGTTGACTGTTTACTTGCACTTCTTCTGGAAGAGTGATCTTCTGAGGACAGCTAATCAGCAGTGTCGATGATCCCAGAGTGGTGATGAGAGCAGTGTAAGCAATGATGATTTGAAGAGAATAACCAGACGGTACTACTTAAATTCACCTTCTTAGACACAGAACAGCTACTCATCCGTAGAATTGATTGTTAAGAGGTTCCTTTGTCTTTTTCAACCTCGTGTTGTGTTCCAGGGTCGTGACAAATGTGGACCAAGTTGCAGCTTGTGGTCCGTCTAGTCACGACCTTAGAACGCAACACAAGGTTGAAGAAGACAAAAGAAACAATACAAGTTGAATAGCTTATACTGTAGTAGTGTATCTAAGAAGGTGAATTTAAGTAGGACCATCCGGTTCTTCTCTTCAAGTCATCGTTGCCTACACTGCTCTCATCCCCATTCTGGAATCATCAACACGGTTGATTAGCCATTCTCAGATGACCACTCTTCCAGAACAAGTGCAAGTAAACCGACAACTAAGAAGAAGGACATTGTGACCTCTTGTGGACAATCAGAGACTTTCACCCGAGAACGAAGGAGAAGCCCATCCAAAGAACTGGGGACCAATCGAGATCCTCTCACCAAGCAGAACTCTGCCCACGAAGGCCTGTGCCCAACAGAGATACCCAACGATGATCTCCAACACGTAAATACATACATTACTTCTTACTCAAAAGAGTGGCAGTTTGGGGCAAGGGCTACTGAAATCAATAACCTATGCATGTGTGTGTATCCTATGTTATCATTTAGCTTGTTGGTAAATAAATAAACAAATCAATTTGTATGGTACAGAGTGATCAGTGAGACTCGGGATTGTGCAGATTCACGAAGTCTGCGACATTCAAAATGAGACTGATATGAGGAAATGATTGACTAGTGACTATTGATATCTATATATTTTTGAGTTCATTCAGGATACGGTAATTCGTTAAACATCTTTTCCAGTAGTGCCCCAAATTCCTAATGAGTTAATTGTTACATTATTCATTTAATCTAATAACAATTTAACATAGTAGGTAATTAGTCGATGAATAACAGTCATCACATTAATGAGAGTCACGTCACAACAGTGTGTATTCATGTCACGCCCTGACCTTTGATCCTTTTTATGTCTCTATTTTGGTTTGGTCAGGGCGTGAGTTGGGGTGGGCATTCTATGTTTTGTTTTCTATTTCTTTGTGTTTGGCCGGGTAGGGTTCTCAATCAGGGACAGCTGTCTATCGTTGTCTCTGATTGGGAACCATACTTAGGTACCCTTTTTCCCACCTGTGTTTGTGTGAGGTTGACTTTGTTTAGAGCACTTTGCTTGTGAGCTTCACAGTTTGTTTTTGTAGTGTTTATTGTTTTATTTGGCGTCATTTGGATTAATTAAGAAAATGTATGCTCACCACGCTGCACCTTGGTCCTCTCCTTTGAACAGCCGTGACAATTACTGAAAGTGTGATGGCTAAATGTTTTACATCCACCTCTGTGATGCGTTCCACGGCCACCCATGGCCAATCAATCATATTATTCTTCCTGTCACCTCCATTTATAAGCCAATGTAGCCGGAAAGTGGTGTATCTCAAAGCGAGTCTTTGCGGATGTCCGGTGGAACATATTAGCCATTGAACAATTATGTATCCTTACGTTTGGGTCAAAGAGGATAAATCAAGAAATACAGCAATTGTCTGTACAAATGGTCTAAGATGCTTCTCCCCGGAGGAAAAGTAAGTAAAGACCACTGATGTGAGCCGAGTGCAATTTAAGATTGTTTAATGTTGTAAACGTCAGTGACACAACCTCAGCCTAATGGAATTTTAATGGAGGGATGCACAGATACGCTTCATTTCAGAAAAGCCGAGTGGGATAATGTTTTTTTAGGGAGGTCATTACTTGATCATAGACTTAAAATAAAACACACTTCGTCAACATACTTTTTATATTTACAGGATGAAATAACTTGCCTTGAAAGGTGCATATTTCCCTTAAACTGCAAATGTAGAATGTGTTTTAAGATGGCCATGATTCTGCAGAATTTCAAATCGTTTTGGATGCCCTTCCATCTATTTAGAACGCAAAAGCATGTTTAGCAGAGAAAGAATGTCATCCTTGATTATATACCATCCTGTCTAACTATGAATTTCATGGTTTCCTTTTGGCTTATATACCATGTAGGTGGATCTATTGCAATTTCATACATGTTTTTATGTTTTATTCAAATGTTAAAATGGGCTATGAAAATATATATATTTATATATAAACTACCAGTCAAACATTTGGATACACCTATTTATTCAAGGGTTTTTCCTTATTTCTACTATTTTCATCATTGTAGAATAATAGTGAAGAAATCAAAACTATGAAATAACACATATGGAATCATGTAGTAACCAAAAAAAGTGTTAAACAAATCAACATGTATTTTAGATTCTTCAAAGTAGCCACCCTTGGCCATGATGACAGCTTTCTCTCAACCAGCTCCACCTGTGATGCTTTTCCAATAGTCTTGAAGGAGTTCCCACATATGCTGAGCACTTGTTAGCTGCTTTTCCTTCATTCTGCAGTCCAACTCATCCCAAACCATCTCAATTGGGTTGAGGTCAGGTGATTGTGGAGGCCAGGTCATCTGATGCAGCACTCTATCACTCTCATTATTGGTCAAATAGCTCTTACTCAGGCTGGAGGTGCGTTGGGTCATTGTCCTGTTGAAAACCAATGATAGTCCTACTAAGCGCAAACCAGATGTGATGTTATATCATTGCAGAATGCTGAGGTAGCCATGCTGGTTAAGTGTGCTTTGAATTCTAAATAAACCACTGACAGTGTCACCAGGAAAGCACCATTACACCTCCTCCTCCATGCTTCACGCTGCGAACCACTCATATTTTCACCTACTCCGCATCTTACAAAGACACGGCGATTGGAACCAAAAATCTCTCATTTGGACTCGTCAGACCAAAGGACAGATTTCCACTTGTCTAATGTCCATTAATTGTGTTTCTTCGCCCAAGCAAGTCTCTTCTTTTATTGGTGTACTTTAGTAGTTGTTTCTTTGCAGCAATTCAACCATGAAGACCTGGTTTACTCAGTGTCCTCTAAACAGTTGATGTTGAGATGTGTCTGTTACTTGAACTCTTTGAAGCATTTATTTGGGCTGCAATCTGAAGTGCAGTTAACTCTAATCCTCTAAAGCAGAGGTCCTTTCCTGTGGCGGTATTCACGAGAGCCAATTTCATCATAGGACTTGATGGTTTTTGCAACCGTACTTGAAGAAACTTTCAAAGGTCATGACATTTTCCGGGTTGACTGACCTTCATGTTTTAAAGTAAGGATTGACTGTCAATTCTTTGCTTATTTGAGCTGTTCTTGCCATAATATGGACTTGGTCTTTTACCGAATAGGGCTATCTTCTGTATACCACCCATACGTTGTCACAACACAACTGATTGGCTCAAACAAGGAAAAGGAAAGAAATTCCACAAATTAACTTTTAACAAGGCACACGTTAATTTAAATGCATTCCAGGTGACTACCTCATGAAGCTGGTTGAGAGAATGCCAAGAGTGTTCAAAGCTGTCATCAAGGCAAAGGCTGGCTACTTTGAATAATCTCAAATCTATTTCTATTTGTTTGACACTTTTTTGGATACCACATGATTCCATATAATATTTCATAGTCAAAATAAAGAAATTCCAGGGATTGAGTATGTGTGTCCAAACTTTGACTGGTGCTGCATGTATGCATTTATATGTAGGTGTAGAGCAGAAGTATTTTTATTGGCAGCCTTCTCCATCAGTGAGTAAGGTCAGGTCCTGTGGGGTTAAGGTTATGGTCAGGGTCAGTGTATCCAGATCATACATGAGTTTTATATCTGCTTATTTATTTTTGTATATTGATTGGTGATATCAAGTGTGTGGGACTTGTTCTTTGCAATATTTTCTACCTATATAGTACTCTAAACACCCCAACTCATGTTAAGTATAAAATTAAAAAATACAAAAATAACTGACACCATTCAAACCAATGAGGGTTGGGAACTTGAATACCAATTATCTCAAAATCATATTTTTGCATATATAACCTTTTAGTTTCAAGCTCTCGATATTACCATGCTTAATTTAAGCATTCTCTGTGGTGAAGGGGCAGAAAACAATGCACAAAATATCCGTCTTTGGCACCCTCTCAAGAAATGTAGCCTTTCATTTGTAGAATGCATGCTGTCAGACTCTAGAGCTCTGTTTCAGCAGAGAATCCTATACAGAAAGCTATCGTTTTTGCCTTTCGTCTGCCAAGGACCTCTCTTCTTCTTCTCCCGGATTTATGAAATGGCTTTTTCATGTCAAGAGCCATGTTGACTGGCATAAAGGTCTGCCTCTTCAGAATAGCAGGGCAGGATTTCTGCATTTCTACAGTATGATCGCTGCCAGCTAATTAGGGTGGCATTGTCCCGTGTTCGCATTGCCAGGAATAACTAAAGCATCTCACAAAAGCTTCCCACAGAGCAATTCAGCTGTGCTCAACGGCCAGGGCATACTGATGAACCTGCGCTGTTGCATTCATGTCAGCTGAATAGTGGAAAGGTGATAATTATAAATCAGGCATGTGTTGAAGAAAACAGTGTTAGGCCATTTTGAGAACAGAAAGGGACAGATTTAGTGAATCAACTTGAATATAGTCAATTACATTGCTTGTTAAAAGGTAACAACTTGGCCATGATCTTGGATTGTTGGGGAATGTGTTGCCTGTACACTACCGGTCAAAAGTTTTGGAACAACTACTCATTCAAGGGTGTTTCTTTATTTGTACTATTTTCTGCATTGTAGAATAATAGTGAAGATATCAAAACTAGGAAATAACACATATGGAATAATGTAGTATCCCCCCAAAAAGTGTTCAAACAAATCAAAATATATTTTATATTTGAGATCATTCAAATCGTCACCGTTTGCCTTAATGACAGCTTTGCACACTCTTGACATTCTCTCCACCATCTTCATGACGTAGTCATCTGGAATAATTTTTTAATTAACAGGTGTGCCTTCTTAAAAGAAAATCTGTGGATATCTTTCCTTCTTAACACGTTTGAGCCAATCAGTTGTATTATGACAAGGTAGGGGGGTATACAGAAGATAGCCCTATTTGGTAAAATACCAAGTCCATATTATGACAAGAACAACTCAAATAAACCAGGAGAAATGACAGTCCATCATTACTTTAAGACATGCAGGTCAGTCAATATGGAACATTTCAAGAACTTTGAACGTTTCTTCAAGTGCAGTCGCAAAAACCATCAAGCGCTATGATGAAACTGGCTCTCATGAGGACCGCCACCAGAATGGAAGACCCAGAGTTATCTCTGCTGCAGAGGAGGAGTTCATTAGAGTTACCAGCCTCAGAAATTAGCCCAAATAAATGCTTCACAGAGTTCAACAGACACATCTCAACATCAACTGTTCAGAGGAGACTGGGTGAATCAGGCCTTTGTGGTCGAATTGCTGCAAAGAAACCACTACTAACGAACACCAATAATAAGAAGAGACTTGCTTGGGCCACGAAACACGAGCAATATACATTCGACCGGTGGAAATTTGTCCTTTGGTCTGGAATCCAAATTGGAGATTTTTGGTTCCAACAGCCGTGTCTTTGTGAGACGCGTGGTGGGTGAACGGATAATCTTAAGTGTGTACTTGCGATAATTGTGCTGATAGCGACACACTAGCACATCTTTGCTTCAAAACACATTATAAGGGCCTCCCGAGTGGCGCAGTGGTCTAATGCACTGCAACACAGTGTTCGCTGTGCCACTGTCCAACTGGTTTCCACATAATTGGGGGGGGGGGGGGAAAGAGGTTAAAAAATTATAATTAAAACAAAGAACACTTTGAATAGCTCAAATTCCCAAGCATCCCTTTTAAAATACTCACATCTTAATTAAGGCGTCAGCATACTTCAGTTCGGCTGGCGCCTAGCTGAACTCGGATAGCCGAACAGAATGAGTGTGCTTGCATATTCCTTTAAAAACCTGTGCTTGAAAAATAAGACAACAAGCGGCAATTTTACTCTCTGTCCAATTTGAGATTCCTTAGGCAGCCACTTCCTCAAAATTCTCAGAATTAATCTAAGATAACTCAAGAAATCTGTAATTAATTTTGACGTTTTTGCCGAGCAGATCTTAGTCACACAATTTGACATCTAACTAAGATGTTTGGTGTATTATTTCTCAATGAAAACATGTGCATGAAAATTAGTCGTCTCTCATTGAATGATAACAAAGAATTTGCCATTAATAAATTGGCGACAGCCTGTATGCCCTCTCACCTATCTGTTTCATGTCTCAGGTAGCCCGCGAAAGCCAGCATGGATAGAATGCAATAATTTACTAATATTAGCCATATTCTAATAATTCTCCTGTGCCAATGTTTCGCCATTGTCCGTGCCATAGTGAAACTTGCACTCCTGTAAATCTGAAATATTTTGGATGGTGAAAATTGCCAGGCAATCAGAAAAACAAGGTGAAGCAATTCAGACATTATTAAAAGTCACAACAATCTTTGTCTTGCAAATAAACAATATTTTTGTAGTTTTGCAAGCAGTAGGCATTTCAAATTAAATGTGGAGTGGAGTGCCCCACGTACCTCCAACATAATTAGGAAATCATAATTTCTATATAAAAAAAGGGTCCATCATCGTTAAAATATTCCACCGCTGTTGAACGATATTGTTGATCTGTCACACCCTGTTCTGTTTAACCTGTCTTTGTGTTTGCCTCCACCCCCCTCCAGGTGTCACCCATCTTCCACCTTATCCCAAGGGTATTTATACCTGTGTTCTCTGTTTGTCTGTTCGTTCGTAAACCTGTAAACCTGGGTCAGTAGCAAACCTGCCTAATGTCTCCATACCAAGTTGATAGTGTTGGAACTGAGTTTATAGCCCATAGCGTTCCAAAGTTAGAGCTATGTAAACGTTTGGTGTCACCGGCACCCGTATTGCCTATATAACCCATATCTGTAGCCATTTTTAGGTTGTATCAGTATGTCAGATTAGCTCAATTTCCAAATTCTTAGCCTCTGTCACAGAAACAAACCACTTTTAATTAATAACAGACAAATGTTCATAACATGTGGCTATGGTGAAATGTCTAAAAAATATATGAGGCAAAACATGAAAAATCTAACTATAAATTTTCCATCCATCCTTTGTCACATCCTGATCTGTTTCACCTGTCCTTGTGATTGTCTCCACCCCCCTCCAGGTGTCGCTCATCTTCCCCATTATCCCCTGTGTATTTATACCTGTGTTTTCTGTCTGTTGCCAGTTCGTCTTGTTTGTCAAGCTTACTAGCGGTCAGCTCCTGTCTTTTCCCAGCCGCCTGGTTTTTGACCCTTGCCTGTCCTGACCCTGTACCCGCCCGCCTGACCACTTTGCCCATCCCTGAGCCAGTACCTTTGCTCCACTTCTGGATTACTGAACTCTGCCTGACCTTGAGCCTGCCTGCCGTCCTGTGCCTTTGTTCCTACTCTGGAATATTGACCCCTGCCTGCCTTGACCTGTCGTTTGCCTGCCCCTGTGGTTACATTGAACATTGTTATTTCACACATTCTGCACTTGGGTCTAACCTTGATTCCTGATATCCTTTCCAATTTTGGGTAAAAAATTAACCCTGCCCCTTATAGGGGTCCAAAGATATTGGCACTTATATTAACAATCTTTGTTTTATTATTCTACAGTGCTTCGTTCAATGGCAGAGACATTGATACCATAGTTGCGTTGACATCAGCTTTTACTTACTTACTGACTTTATTGTCCTGCAGTGTCATGTAAATACAAAACAAAATTGACAACTTTCATAACAGTTACATACCAATAAAACATTTTATTTAAAAAGACTAGCCTGCTGTTCTTACTGAGTCGATAGGAACATTAGCCCAAGCCTTTTAGGAGGGATATCACACCTGGCACAAATGATTGTCTAGTTCTGTTTTTCCTGCTGAGGGTTGCCCTATACCTGCGCCCAGAGGGGAGTAGTTCAAAGTCCTGGTACAGGGGGTGGCTTGGGTCTAAAATGATTTTGTGAGCCTTGCGGCGGGCCCTGAACTTAAAGATCTCATCCAGGCCTGTCTGTTTGACTCCAAGTACCTTGATGTGTGGGAAGCTTCTTTTTTTCTTACTTGATCAGATCTAATTTTGGGAGACATATTAGCATGGCTCAGCTCCCCGCCTTTATGTCTAACTTGTTTCAGAGGCAGAAATAATTGTGTTTTTTGACATAACTGAAGGAGTAGTCAATTAGCCTGGGTGTTATGCATGGCCAATTTCACATTTCTTTGGGTTGCTACCCAACAAACAACATGGTCAATTTCAAAAGCAGTTTGTAGCCCCAAGAGACAGCCATACAGATAAGGATCTGCAGTCTTTCCCCAGATAGTATGGAAAATCATCTTATTGAAAAGCTGAAAGTACACTAATAATAACTCCATGTAGAACATTGTTTTTACAGTGACTGTCACGACTTCCACCAAAGTCGTTTCCTCTCCTTGTTCGGGCGGTGTTCGGCGGTCGGCGTCATGACGTTGGCCTGGGGGATAGGTTTATGACAGTCATAAATACCTCTTCCCCCATTTCCTCTCTCTACCCTACTGATGTGAAATTTGAAAACCACTTGGTTAACACAGAGTTTCTGGGAACATCAGAAGGTGGGGGGAAATGAACTATATTCTGGTAATCAGACCAATTTAACATATGGGGTGGTACTTAATGAATATGATGTCAGTTCGGTTGTCATCTGAGACATTCTCATCAATTATAAGATGACAAACTCTACAGTGGAAAGTCTACACATCAGAGTTATCGGATTCACATGGAATTGTTGTTCAATTTAAATGTTTGAATATAAAATTATCGGTGAAGAGATGAAATGTAATTTTAGCTTCCAAATGAGAGATTTGGGATTTCATAAGGTTAAGGCTCTGCTTAATCAGTGGCCCACCCTTTTGAAGAGACATGGGTTATAAAACTTTTCAGACACACCGTTCTCGCTCCACTATATAAGGCTGTGAGGATGTGAGGACGACGGTCCGATGTTAGAATGGTTCAGATAATAACTACAGAAGCCAACATTAGTATGAGCTTTGGTAGTGAATGGCATGAACTTTGAACTCTTATTCACTACAGAAGTGATACCTCGTAGCCGTTGAGTTAGCAACAGCAGCTGCAAACGAGGGTTAGGAAGGAACAGACAGAGTATCCCGTCTGTCACACAACGTATCCAATTGACTCCAGAGACATTCTTCAAAGGACAAAGGACTCGGTTTGGCAACACGGCCTTCCATCTACCATCAACCTACCGAAGCGCAGCTGAGTAAATATTTATTGCATTTTCCTTTTCCAGATGGGTGGTAATTTAGAATGCATAAGATACTGCATTTACAATAGCACAGCTTCTTCCTTTGTCTCTCAGTCTTCCCGCTCTTTCACTCAAACCCAGCCCTTTTCTTTTGTGTAACCAGCTGTTATATCTGTTCCGCCCGCTAGGGACGTTTTCCTTTATGACGTAATTTGTAATCAAGGTATAATTCATTCTTTGTTTATGTAATTCTGTGTGACTAGTTAGGTATTTAGCAAATAAATAATTAAACCAAATCCAAATCAAATTTATTTATATAGCCCTTCGTACATCAGCTGATATCTCAAAGTGCTGTACAGAAACCCAGCCTAAAACCCCAAACAGCAAGCAATGCAGGTGTAGAAGCACGGTGGCTAGGAAAAACTCCCTAGAAAGGCCAAAACCTAGGAATACACCTAGAGAGGAACCAGGCTATGTGGGGTGGCCAGTCCTCTTCTGGCTGTGCCGGGTGGAGATTATAACAAAACATGGTCAAGATGTTCAAATGTTCATAAATGACCAGCATGGTCAAATAATAATAAGGCAGAATAGTTGAAACTGGAGCAGCAGCACAGTCAGGTGGACTGGGGACAGCAAGGAGTCATCATGTCAGGTATTCCTGGGGCATGGTCCTAGGGCTCAGGTCCTCCGAGAGAGAGAAAGAGAGAAGGAGAGAATTAGAGAACGCACACTTAGATTCACACAGGACACCGAATAGGACAGGAGAAGTACTCCAGATATAACAAACTGACCCTAGCCCCCCGACACATAAACTACTGCAGCATAAATACTGGAGGCTGAGACAGGAGGGGTCAGGAGACACTGTGGCCCCATCCGAGGACACCCCCGGACCCAATTTTGTATTGCTGATTCAACTTGTTAGCCAGGGTTCGTGAAGATAACCTTGTTTGTAGGTGACCAAATACTTATTTTCCACCATTATATGCAAATAAATTCATTAAAAATCCTACAATGTGATTTTCTGGATTTCTTTTCTAATTTTGTCTGTCATAGTTGAAGTGTACCTATGATGAAAATTACAGGCCTCTCTCGTCTTTTTAAGTGGGAGAACTTGCACAATTGGTGGCTGACTAAATACTTTTTTGCCCCACTGTATGTGGAGTCACAGCTCAGGGATATTCTAAACCAATATGGAAGATGGAGAAGATTGTGATTTCCCCTGGGGGAGCCGCCAGACCATTGCAGATATAAACAATAGAGTCTCCTCAAAGAGATTCAACAGAGCTAGAGAGGAGGATAATATGAGATGGTAGAGAATGGTTCAATGGAAAGCAAGCTGCAAGTGTCATACTGAACAACAAAATGGTGTTAATTTACATGTGATCTTTAAAAATATATTCTGTGTCAATGTCTATGACTCCCTCTTTATCAGTCATCGTAGTGTTGGTTTGAATAATGGTCTTACATTGTTCCAGGAGACTACTGTATATCCTGGATCTAGCATAGTTATCTACAGGTTTATAAAACATGTCTTATGCATGGATGATAGAACCTGTTTTCATAGCATATCAATGTTCATATTGCAAATGCAGTGTCCTCAAAGTGTTCTCTCAAGCAGTGGTGGGAAAAGTACTCAATTGTCATACTTGAGTAAATGTATAGATGTCTTAAATATAAAATGACTGAAGTGAAAGTCACCCAGTAAAACTCAAATTGAGTTAAAGTATTTGGTTTTAAATATTCTTAAAAACTTCTTATGGCTTAGATCCCGCTACCGGGATCGATATGACAACAGCCAGTGAAAGTAAAGGGTGCCAAATTCAAACAGAAATCTCATTAAAATTTCTCAAACATACAAGTCTGTTACACCATTTTAAAGATAGACTTGTTTTTAATCCCACCACAGTGTCCGATTTCAGAAAGGCTTTACGCCGAAAGCACACCAAATGATTATGTTAGGTGTGTGCCTAGTCACAGAAAAACACAGCCATTTTCCAGCCAAAGAGAGGAGTCCCAAAGGTCAGAAATAGAGATAAAATTAACTTGTTGTAACTCCCATCCCGTGAACGGGATCGTTGTCATCGTCTAACACTAATTAGCATAACGCAACGGACATAAATATTACTAGAAAATATTCCTATTCATGAAAATCACAAGTGAAATATATTGAAACACAGCTTAGCCTTTTGTTAATCACCCTGTCATCTCAGATTTTCAAAATATTATTTACAGCCAAAGCAAGACAAGCATTTGTGTAAGTTTCTTGATAGCCTGGCATAGCATTATGTGTCCAGCTAGCAGCAGGTAACTTGGTCACGAAAATCAGAAGAGCAATCAAATTAAATCGTTTACCTTTGATGAGCTTCGGATGTTTTCACTCACGAGACTCCCAGTTATATAGCAAATGTTCCTTTTTTCCCAAAATATTATTTTTGTAGGCGAAATAGCTCCGTTTGTTATTCACGTTTGGCTGAGAAATCCCTCGAAAATTGTGGTCACGACAATGCCGAAAAATATTCAAAATTAGCTCCATAATATCGAGAGAAACATGGCAAACGTTGTTTATAATCAATCCTCAAGGTGTTTTTCAAATATCTATTCGATAATATATCCACTGAGACAATTGGTTTTTCAGTAGGAGCGAGAGGAAAAATGGCTACCTCTGTATTTTACGCAAGAATCACTCAGAGCCATCAGGTGACCACTTGCGCAATATAGCCGCTTACAGGTATTCTTCAACATAAAGGCGTGAAACTACGTCACAATGCTGTAGACACCTTGGGGAATACGTTGAAAAAGTAATCTGGTTGATAGCCCATTCACTGCTCAATAGGGACGCATCGGAACGCAGAGCATTCAAAATACTTCCGGATTGGATTTTTCTCAGGCTTTCGCCTGCAATATCAGTTGTTTTACTCACAGACAATATTTTTACAGTTTTGGAAACTTGAGTGTTTTCTATCCTAAGCTGTCAATTATATGCCTATTCTAGCATCTTGTCCTGACAAAATATCCCGTTTACTTTGGGAACATTATTTTTCCAAAAATGAAAACCCCCTAGTCACAACAGGTTAATCACTAACCTTTGATGATCTTCATCAGATGACACTCATAGGACTTTATGTATGTTTTGTTCGGGAAAGTTCATATTTATATCCAAAAATCTCAGTTTGCATTGGCGCTTTATGTTCAGTAGTTCCAAAACATTCAGGGATTTTGCAGAGGGCCACATCAATTTACAGAAATACTCATAATAAACATTGCTAAAAGATACAAGTCTTAAGCATGGAATTTTAGAATTCACTTCTCCTTAATAAAACCGCTGTGTCAGATTTCAAAAAAACAAACCATGCAATAATCTGAGTACAGCGCACAGACACAAAAAACAAGCCATACGCCATGTTGTGGAGTCAACAGAAGTCAGAAATAGCATTATAAATATTCACTTACCTTTGATGATCTTCATCAGAATGCACTACCAGGAATCCCAGTTCCACAATAAATGTTTATTTTGTTCAATAAAGGCCATCATTTATGTCCAAACGCCTCCTTGTTGTTTACGCATTTAGTTCACAAATCCAAATTCATGAGGCGCGATTAATAGGTCCAGACGAAAAGTCAAAAGGTTCCGTTACAGTCCGTAAAAACATGTCAAATGATGTATAGAATCAATCTTTAGGATGTTTTTAACATTAATCTTCAATAATGTTCCAAACGGAGAATTCCTTTGTCTTTAGAAATGCAATGGAACGCAGGTCGCTCTCACAGGAGCGCGTGTGATCAGCTCATGCCAGACACCTGATTGAAAGAGCTCTCATTCCCTCCTCCTTCATTGTAGAAGCCGGAAACAAGGTTCTAAAGACTGTTGACATCTAGTGGAAGCCTTAGGAAGTGCAATATGACCCCACATATACAGACACTGTAAATTTGATCGGCAATGAGTTGAAAAACTACAAACCTCAGATTTCCCACTTCCTGGTTGGATTTTTTCTCAGGTGTTTGTCTGCCATATGAGTTCTGTTATACTCACAGACATCATTCAAACAACTTTTTAGTTTTTTATATCCAAATCATGCAAATCTACTAGTAATATGCATATCTTAGCTTCTGGGCACCTTATTCATCCAAGCTACTCAATACTGCCAGCCATAAGAAGTTTTAAGTATCAAAAGTAAAAGTACAAGTATAAATCATTTCAAATTCCTTACATTAAGAAAACCAAACCTCATCATGTTCTTGTTTTTTTGTTTACAGATAGCCAGGGTCTCGCTCCAAAACTTAGACATAATTTACAAACACAGCATGTGTTTAGTGAGTCCGTCAGATCAGAGGCAGTAGGGATGACCAGGGATGTTCTTTTGATAAGTGTGGGAATTAGACCATTTTCTTGTTCTGCTAAGGATTTAAAATATAATGAGTACTTTTGGGTGTCAGAATTTTATTTAGGAATTTTGTGGAGTAGAAGTAAAAGTGGTAAAAAAAAAATATAAATAGTGAAGTAAAGTACAGATACCCCAAAACCTCCTTAAGTAGTAGCTTCAAGTGTTTTTACTTAAGTACCCAGGTACTTCTGCATTCTCTTGGAACAAAACTTAAAATTTCTCAACAGACTTGCAAAAATCATTTGACACATTTAGTGTGCCACAAATCCCATCTCAAGCAGTCATGAAATTCAGATCCCTAGACACAAAGTATTTTCATGAGACACTATTAGTTTCCCGAATGCAAAGATAGAGAAAAGGTCAGTGTTATTGGGTAGGCCTATGTGCTAGCTACAAAGCAAGTTGTTTATGAGAAAGCTCAATATTATCATGTTTCAGGTAAGACCCAAATGCAGACCGTGTTGAGGTAACAATGTTTATTACAACAACAGGGGCAGGTAAATGACAGGTCAAAGCAGGTAGGGGTTGATAATCCAGAGTAGTGGGGCAAAGTTACAGTACGTCCGGCAGGCTCGGGTTCAGGGCGTACAGAAAAGGACAACATCGGGAAAAACAGGAACAATCAATAGACAGGAACAGAGGGAAAAACGCTGGTGGGCTTGACAAAATAAAACCAACTGGCAACAGACAAACAGAGAGCACACCTATAAGTACCCAGGGGATAATGGGAAAAAATGGGTGATACCTGGAGGGGGGTGGAGACAACACAAGGACAGGTAAAACAGATCCGGGCATGACAATTATAGCTTGTTGTACATGGAAAACACTCACTTACACCTGGACACTGAAAATAGTGTTTTTGGGCCACCTTGCTCCAATTGATTTGTCCCGAAACTGTCAAGATCAGCTGACTTGGGCCTATGGTAGGTGAATTTGTTTGGAACAATAGCGCCATTCTAAGATTTGAGGAGAGAGCACATTGAAGCAAAACAACGCTGTGGCAGCGACAAGGTAAGGATGCTTTCATCCAAAACTCCCCTTTTCTGCATTCAGCTAAGTGAAATGGCCCGGTGTTTTACTAATCCTTATACTAAGATCTGAAAAGTAACACTTTATTTGTCATCTACCTAACAGGGTAGAACACATCTCTAGTTAAAAAACATAATGATGATATTTTTTGTGTTCAATGTGTTCATGAAATATAAATGCAATCGTATAATCATGACTCATTTACTTAGTGGTTTTAAGAGGAAGCCCTTTCCTTGTTTATAATTTTCAATCAACATCTACATGAACAGTCAACTTAAGTACAGATGTAGGATCTTAATTTAAGTCAGTTTGCTACAGCAGGAAAATAATCCTGCAGCAACAAGAAAAGTGAATAATTATGTGGATTATAATTAATGGAAAATTGTGTAGGGGTTGACGCATTTTTTTGTAACAGAAAATTCTAAACTTCAGAAGCCTTTTTAAACTTAAAATACACTACAAGTTTTACACTTCCTGCATTGCAGGAAAGTTCTTCTACAACAGGTGATCAAATTAATATCCTACATCTATAGTAGAGACATTTTGTGTAATGTCCTTGTAATCACTTAAACATTACAACGCATGTAAAGATAACTGTATAATAAGTCTGTCCATATTTCCTTCCCATCTAATACCTTCCAAAGGCAAGTGTGGAATTCGATTCAACAGTGGGACACCAAATTATTTTCCTCTGTGTTGAAAGGCAGCCATCCAGTGAAGCGTGACATTGCCATACGATTACACAGTAACTACAGAAAGCAATTTCATTGCTGAATAAAAGTGTATCGGATGCATAAACACACATTAATTATTGACACACATGCTACAAAAAATAAACACCTCTCCAAGGACTTCCTCCAAGGGCATCTTCTATTAGTGCTCCACTCACCCTGACGTGTACAAACCAAAAGTTGTCTGTCTTAAAAAATATATATTTATATTCTTGACAAAGTAGTTTTATACAAAGCCACCCATAGAACAAAGAGTAGTGCTTGTTATAGTGCTTGTTATGGGAAAGATCAACATTGTATTATGATATATGGTCCCGGTGTGGAATGGGTAATGCACCTCTGACAACTGTAGGCTTTTCTTATTTCCGTTCTATTAAGCACAAAGATGGGTCCTGATTGAACTGTTAAATAAAGTGCACACATTTTCGCCCAAATGCCTTTTCCACTCCTCTCTGTAATGACATTTTGTAGCACGTCGGCTGGAAACATCGGTATCTTCCTAGTTATTTCACAGTGGCTTGTCCATCTAAATTCTCTCAGATGGACTACGGTGTCCTCCCAAGCGTAAAGTCTCTCCGCACCTTTCACTCAAGAAAGTTCTGTTTTGAATTCTCTTATGTCAACTTCTGATGTTGTATATGTGTTCCCATGCTAATATATCTGCCAAAAACACTGTGAAAAAATGATAAATATTTTCTCAAAATGATTCCCCATTGCATTTGATATTAGCTTGGGTATTGTTACCTTTATTTAACCAGGCAAGTCAGTTAAGAACAAATTCTTATTTTCAATGACAGCCTAGGAACAGTGGGTTAACTGCCTGTTCAGGGGCAGAACAACAGCTCGGGGGTTTGAACTTCCAACCTTCCGGTTACTAGTCCAACGCTCTAACCACTAGGCTACCCTGCCGCCGTATTGTCTTTGCTCTGGGAAATGCATGTATTCCCTCACGTGTGGAGACTAGGTGAACACTCCTTTGAGGGTTGAGAGTCACTTTTTACATCAATATGCTATCTACATGAATGCAAGGGTGACGACAACACATTTCATATTTGTTGTAACTAGACGATATCTGACTGACTGGCTCAATTCAGTCTTATGTAGTAAAATTTGAAATTGTGTTTTTTGCAATGTATACAATTAGAGACTAGAAAATGGTATATCATACACCACAGTTGAGGAACCATTGGAAAGTTGATAAACTTGTAACCTCACTTTTGAGAAAATGGCCCTTGAATGATTTGGTGCATACCGGAAAACTTTTTTTTGTCTACACCTATTCAGCATCGTTCACACCCTCTTATGCTTTAGCCCCACACGTCTCTTTAAGAATTCACGTGAGGCTATGTACTAAACAATCAAAGATTTCAAGACTAGAGGCTGGTTTATACTATGAGTGTGTTCGTAAATTTAATCTGGAGCGTTGTCAGATTGTCCGTTTGTAAATTGGTCAGTGAGCATTCAGAGCGCACACTGGACTCTCTGGCCGAGTAGTAGCGCTCTGACAACAGCAGTCAAGCACCCAAGCTAGCTGGATAACGTTGGCTAGCTTGCTAGCTACTTCCAGACACAAATGAGAGAACAGCTCACTGACCAATTTACTCACCCTAGCAGAGCTGGTTAGGCTGCTTTTATGTTATCCAGAGCATTGTTGACTGCAACTGTGCTGCTGGCAACAATTTAATTATGCCTTTTTGCCAACGTTTACTGACACCGGTCATATTCAACGGGTGTTGAGTGTTTATAAATTTGTCAATTATTCTGCGCTCTGGCAAACTCAGCTACATCTATCGACAATTGTGGCAGTGACATCAAACATTTATTTTTAATTTTTTTATTTTACCCCTTTTGCTCTCCAATTTTGTGGTGGTACTATCTTGTCTCATCGCTACAACTCCCGTACGGGCTCGGGAGAGACGAAGGTTGAAAGTCATGCATCCTCCGATACACAACCCCACCAAGCCGCACTGCTTCTTAACACAGCGCGCATCCAACCTGGAAGACAGCCTATGTGTCGGAGGAAACACCGTGCACCTGGCAACCTTGGTTAGCGTGGCCAGTAAGGATATCCCTACCGGCCAAGCCCTCCCTAACCCGGACGACGCTAGGCCAATTGTGCGTCGTCCCACGGACCTGCCGTGGATGACAGATTGGAAGCTTCAAAAGGAGGGTGGTGCTTGGAATCATTGTTCTTCCTCTGTCAATCATTAGTATGATATATATTCTAATTCCACTGATTTCAAAACTCTGTCCTCCAGAAAGTGGAGAACAACATTTACGCAGTTATATTAAGTGATGTCTTTCAAAAAAGCTGCGTTAGAAGGGATTACCTACACATACTAACCAGCTCATGTTACAGACAGAAGCGTGCTACATGGCAGACCAATCAGAACTCATCTCTGTCCAGCCATCTCATTATCTCAGCCAATCATGGCTAGCGGGAAGGTTGCGGTCTTTTTGCGTGGCTAAACCAACTAGGCTCCTAATTTAACAATTGTATTCTTATTTACATATGGCATACAACTTTGTTATTAAGGCACATGAAAGTTCACATGTTCCAGAAGGCATTTCTGCCAAAAAATGTGTTTACATTCAAATACTACTTTCAGAAATGCGTCACATTTTTGTTAAGTGTGCCTCTTAGTCATGGCAAAACCATAAATCATCATTTTTAAATCCTTCCTGATTCAAGAGGTAACTTTTGATTGGTCTCAGTTCAAAGATTTATTATGACTTATTCAGCAGCTGTGCACAATCAAATAGTCAACCCTATGCATTGTAATGGCCAAAATGTTTGGTTTATACACAATCATTTTTCTTTGTATTATGATTTTTATTGGGGTCTTATACCTTTCAATCATTTCAAATGTGCCTTTTCTAATCAGTGTTAAGACAACTAGTTGTATTTGTGCATCCCTTTTTACACTGCTGTTTTGACAGGGCAGTTAACTCAAGGCCCATGATTTACCCCTTTACAGTCTGTTGAGATTCAACTGTATGGCCTGGCTGTGATTCAAACCTGAGTCCCAGAAGCAGCTTAGAGAGGCCACCATTCCATTTTCACACCGACATTCGTGATTGTGTGTATTGAGGCCAGCCCATTAGACATTCAGAGCATGTTTTGCTCCCCTGAGGGACTTGCCCACCTTGGGTAGATTTTAATCATTTCCAGGCAGGGAGAGGTTTGTTTCCCAGAGGACACTGTTTTAAGGAATTGTATGCTTATGGAGGCATGTTATCTCTCTGGTGGCTACATCAGACCCAGATTTGTTCAGCTATACTTGATCTTATCACACAGCTTGGATAAGGGCTTGATCTTTGACTGAACAAGTGGGTGAAAGCTGCAGTAGATATACAGTATATATTTTGCATTACAGCCATACTACTGTACAGTCGTGGCCAAAAGTTTTGAGAATGACACAAACATGAATTTTCACAAAGTCTACTGCCTCAGTTTGTATGATAGCAATTTGCATATACTCCAGAATGTTATGAAGAGTGATCAGATGAATTGCAATTAATTGCAAAGTCCCTCTTTGCCATGCATATTAACTGAATCCCCAAAAAACATTCCCACTGCATTTCAGCCCTGCCACAAAAGGACCAGCTGACATCATGTCAGTGATTCTCTAGTTAACACAGGTGTGAGTGTTGACGAGGACAAGGCTGGAGATCACTCTGTCATGCTGATTGAGTTCGAATAACAGACTGGAAGCTTCAAAAGGAGGGTGGTGCTTGAAATCATTGTTCTTCCTCTGTCAATCATGGTTACCTGCAAGGAAACACGTGCAGTCATCATTGCTTTGCACAAAAAGGGCTTCACAGACAAGGATATTGCTGCCAGTAAGATTGCACCTAAATCAACCATTTGTCAGATCATCAAGAACTTCAAGGAGAGCGGTTAAATTGTTGTTAAGAAGGCTTCAGGGCACCCAAGAATGTCCAGCAAACAGCAGGACCATCTCCTAAAGTTGATTCAGCTGCGGGATTGGGGCACCACCAGTACAGAGGTTGCTCAGGAATGGCAGCAGGCAGGTGTGAATGCATCTGCATGCACAGTGAGGCAAAGACTTTTGGAGGATGGCCTGGTGTCATGAATGGCAGCAAAGAAGCCACATCTCTCCAGGAAAAACATCAGGGACAGACTGATATTTTGCAAAAGGTACAGAAATTGGACTGCTGAGGACTGGGGTAAAGTCATTTTCTCTGATGAATCCCCTTTCCGATAACGGAGGGCATACAGAAAAAAAGCTTGTCCGGAGAAGACAAGGTGAGCACTACCATCAGTCCTGTGTCATACCAACAGTAAAGCAACCTGAGACCATTCATGTGTGGGGTTGCTTCTCAGCCAAGGGAGTGGGCTCACTCACAATTTTGCCTAAGAACACAGCCATGAATAAAGAATGGTACCAACACATCCTCCGAGAGCAACTTCTCCCAACCATCCAAGAACAGTTTGGTGACGAACAATGCCTTTTCCAGCATGACGGAGCACCTTGCCATAAGGCAAAAGGGATAAGTGGCTTGGGGGAACAAAACATTGATATTTTGGGTCCATGTGTTACGGTGCGTGAATGAGGACCCAAAAGCGAATCAACTTAAACAGAGCTTCTTTAATTACCAAACATAGGTAGGCTCAGATGGACCGGCAGATTCCGACAGGACAGGACAAGGTTACAGCAAACATGACGACAGTCTGGTTCAGGCATGAATGACACAAACAAACAAGAATCCGACAAGGACAGGAGCAGAAACAGAGAGAGATATAGGGACCTAATCAGAGGGAAAAAGGGAACAGGTGGGGAACGGGGTGAATGGGTAGTTAGAGGAGACAAGGGACAGCTGGGGGAAAGCGGGGGAGAAAAGGTAACCTAACACGACCAGCAGAGGGAGACAGGGTGAAGGGAAAGGACAGAGACAAGACAACATGACAGTACATGACAGTACCCCCCCACTCACCGAGCGCCTCCTGGCGCACTCGAGGAGGAAACCTGGCGGCAACGGAGGAAATCATCAATCAGCGCACGGTCCAGCACGTCCCGAGAGGGAACCCAACTCCTCTCCTCAGGACCGTACCCCTCCCAGTCAACTAGGTACTGATGACCACGGCCCCGAGGACGCATGTCCAAGATTTTACGGACCCTGTAGATAGGTGCGCCCTCGACAAGGATGGGGGGGGGGGGGGGGGGAAGACGAGCGGGGGCGCGAAGAACGGGCTTAACACAGGAGACATGGAAGACCGGGTGGACGCGACGAAGATATCGCGGAAGAAGAAGTCGCACTGCGACAGGATTAATGACCTGAGAGATACGGAATGGACCAATGAACCGCGGGGTCAACTTGCGAGAAGCCGTCTTAAGGGGAAGGTTCTGAGTGGAGAGCCAAACTCTCTGACCGCGACAATATCTAGGGCTCTTAGTTCTACGCTTATTAGCAGCTCTCACAGTCTGCGCCCTATAACGGCAAAGTGCAGACCTGACCCTCTTCCAGGTGCGCTCGCAACGTTGGACAAAAGCCTGAGCGGAGGGGACGCTGGACTCGGCGAACTGAGATGAGAACAACGGAGGCTGGTACCCGAGGCTACTCTGAAAAGGAGATAGCCCGGTCGCAGACGAAGGAAGCGAGTTGTGGGCGTATTCTGCCCAGGGGAGCTGTTCTGACCAAGACGCAGGGTTGCGAAAAGAAAGACTGCGTAAGATGCGACCAATAGTCTGATTGGCCCGTTCTGCTTGACCGTTAGACTGGGGGTGAAAGCCGGAAGAGAGACTGACGGAAGCCCCAATCAAACGGCAAAACTCCCTCCAAAATTGAGACGTGAATTGCGGACCTCTGTCCGAAACGACGTCTGACGGAAGGCCATGAATTCTGAAAACATTCTCGATGATGATTTGTGCCGTCTCTTTAGCAGAAGGAAGCTTAGCAAGGGGAATGAAATGAGCCGCCTTAGAGAACCTATCGACAACCGTAAGAATAACAGTCTTCCCCGCTGACGAAGGCAGTCCGGTGACAAAATCTAAGGCGATGTGAGACCACGGTCGAGAGGGAATAGGAAGCGGCCTGAGACGGCCGGCAGGAGGAGAGTTACCGGACTTAGTCTGCGCGCAGACCGAACAAGCAGCCACGAAACGACGCGTGTCATGCTCCCGGGTGGGCCACCAGAAACGCTGGCGAATGGAAGCAAGCGTACCCCGAACGCCAGGGTGGCCGGCTAACTTGGCAGAGTGAGCCCACTGAAGAACGGCCAGACGAGTAGGAACGGGAACGAAAAGAAGGTTCCTAGGACAAGCGCGCGGCGACGGAGTTTGAGTGAGTGCTTGCTTTACCTGCCTCTCAATTCCCCAGACAGTCAACCCGACAACACGCCCCTCAGGGAGAATCCCCTCGGGGTCAGTGGAGGCTACTGAAGAACTGAAGAGACGAGACAAAGCATCAGGCTTGGTGTTCTTAGAGCCCGGACGATAAGAAATCACGAACTCGAAACGAGCGAAAAACAGCGCCCAACGCGCCTGACGCGCATTAAGTCGTTTGGCAGAACGGATGTACTCAAGGTTCCTATGGTCAGTCCAAACGACAAAAGGAACGGTCGCCCCCTCCAACCACTGTCGCCATTCGCCTAGGGCTAACCGGATGGCGAGCAGTTCGCGGTTACCCACATCATAGTTACGTTCCGACGGCGACAGGCGATGAGAAAAATACGCGCATGGGTGGACCTTGTCGTCAGAGAGGGAGCGCTGAGAAAGGATGGCTCCCACTCCCACCTCTGACGCGTCAACCTCGACAACGAACTGTCTAGAGACGTCAGGTGTAACAAGGATAGGAGCGGATGTAAAACGATTCTTGAGGAGATCAAAAGCTCCCTGGGCGGAAACGGACCACTTAAAGCACGTCTTGACAGAAGTAAGGGCTGTGAGAGGAGCTGCCACCTGACCGAAATTACGGATGAAACGACGATAGAAGTTCGCGAAGCCGAGAAAGCGCTGCAGCTCGACGCGTGACTTAGGGACGGGCCAATCAATGACAGCTTGGACCTTAGCGGGATCCATCTTAATGCCTTCAGCGGAAATAACAGAACCGAGAAATGTGACGGAGGAGGCATGAAAAGTGCACTTCTCAGCCTTCACAAAAAGACAATTCTCTAAAAGGCGCTGGAGGACACGTCGAACGTGCTGAACATGAATCTGGAGTGACGGTGAAAAAATCAGGATATCGTCAAGGTAAACGAAAACAAAGATGTTCAGCATGTCTCTCAGGACATCATTGACTAATGCCTGAAAGACAGCTGGAGCGTTAGCGAGGCCGAAAGGAAGAACCCGGTATTCAAAGTGCCCTAACGGAGTGTTAAACGCCGTCTTCCACTCGTCCCCCTCCCTGATGCGCACGAGATGGTAAGCGTTACGAAGGTCCAACTTAGTGAAAAACCTGGCTCCCTGCAGGATCTCGAAGGAGAGACAGGAGTAGTAGCGCTCACCAGTAGCCCTCCGCTTACTGACGAGCTCTGGCCTTTTACTGGACATGAAGTGACAAAATGACCAGCGGAACCGCAATAGAGACAGAGGCGGTTGGTGATTCTCCGTTCCCTCTCCTCAGTCGAGATGCGGATACCTCCCAGCTGCATGGACTCAGCACCCGAGCCGGCAGAGGAAGATGGTAGTGATGCGGAGAGGGAGGCGACGGAGAGCGCGAGCTCCTTTCCACGAGCTCGGTGACGAAGATCAACCCGTCGCTCAATGCGAATAGCGAGTTCAATCAAGGAATCCACGCTGGAAGGAACCTCCCGGGAGAGAATCTCATCCTTTACCTCTGCGCGGAAACCCTCCAGAAGACGAGCGAGCAAGGCCGGCTCGTTCCAGCCACTGGAGACAGCAAGAGTGCGAAACTCAATAGAGTAGTCTGTTATGGATCGATTGCCTTGACATAGGGAAGACAGGGCCCTGGAAGCCTCCTCCCCAAAAACAGATCGATCAAAAACCCGTATCATCTCCTCCTTAAAGTCTTGATACTGGTTAGTACACTCAGCCCTTGCCTCCCAGATTGCCGTGCCCCACTCACGAGCCCGTCCAATAAGGAGAGATATGACGTAGGCGACACGAGCAGTGCTCCTGGAGTAAGTGTTGGGCTGGAGAGAAAACACAATATCACACTGGGTGAGGAACGAGCGGCATTCAGTGGGCTCCCCAGAGTAACACGGCGGGTTATTGATTCTGGGCTCCGGAGATTCGAAAGCCCTGGAAGTGGCCGGTGGATCGAGGCGGAGATGGTGAACCTGTTCTGTGAGGTTGGAGACTTGGGTGGCCAGGGTCTCAACGGCATGTCGAGCAGCAGACAATTCCTGCTTGTGTCTGCCTAGCATCGCTCCCTGGATCTCGACGGCTGAGTGGAGAGGATCCGAAGTCGCTGGGTCCATTCTTGGTCGGATTCTTCTGTTACGGTGCGTGAATGAGGACCCAAAAGCGAATCAACTTAAACAGAGCTTCTTTAATTACCAAACATAGGTAGGCTCAGATGGACCGGCAGATTCCGACAGGACAGGACAAGGTTACAGCAAACATGACGACAGTCTGGTTCAGGCATGAATGACACAAACAAACAAGAATCCGACAAGGACAGGAGCAGAAACAGAGAGAGATATAGGGACCTAATCAGAGGGAAAAAGGGAACAGGTGGGGAACGGGGTGAATGGGTAGTTAGAGGAGACAAGGGACAGCTGGGGGAAAGCGGGGGAGAAAAGGTAACCTAACACGACCAGCAGAGGGAGACAGGGTGAAGGGAAAGGACAGAGACAAGACAACATGACAGTACATGACACCATGGCCAGGAAACTCCCCAGACCTTAATCCCATTGAGAACTTGTGGTCAATCCTCAAGAGGCAGGTGGACAAACAAAAACCCACAAATTCTGACAAACTCCAAGCATTGATCATGAAAGAATGGGCTGCCATCAGTCAGGATGTGGCCCAGAAGTTAATTGACAGCATGCCAGGGCGAATTACAGAGGTCTTGAAAAAGAAGGGTCAACACTGCAAATATTGACTCTTTGCATCAACTTCATGCAATTGTCAATAAAAGCCTTTGACACTTATGAAATACTTGTAATTATACTTCAGTATTCCATAGTAACTGACAAAGATATCTAAAGACGCTAAAGCAGCAAACTTTGTATCATTCTCAATACTTTTGGCCATGACTGGGGCCATGGTGTTATGGTTAAAGTGTTTGGTACTATATTTGTCCATTACAAGTTTGGCAGGCTTTGCATGACCATATGCTGTTTGCATCCCATTTAATCGTGACAGACCAATTGTTGCCTCACCAAAAGGCTTTTCTGGGAAAGGGGAAGCCAGATTGAATCCGGCATGTCATTATTATCAATTGAAACTTGTGTCCAACCTGCAGGAGATATAGCGGGTGGATAAAAACGGAGTTATAATTCCTTAAAACAGGGCACTGCCCCAGGAAACGTCTATCCTTTTGATGTGGCATGCAGATTATCTTACATGCTAATTAGACTGCTCAGAATATTTGATAAGTGTTTGGAACATGCACTTCCAGTACTGCACAGATGAGGGCTCCTGTGCCTGGGAGAATGACTATTTAGCCTATTCCTACACATGTTAAGCTCCCTCAAGCATACAGCACATATTTGTAGATATAGTTTACAGTTGCTATCCCAGTTGCTATACAAAAATGTACTCAGATTTGACACAACTGATGAATCTTTCTACATAACAGTGCAGAATGTGGGCCAAGTCCAGGCAAAGAGACAGCATTTACCAACTGACACATTCTCCAGACACTCAAGCAAAGGCTTCCTGTTATTAAGAAGAGTAAACATGTTCATCTTTGGTTGCAAAGGTAGAGCAAAGCAAGGTTATACTTGCCGAACACATGTTCTCTATTCTTATCAGAGTTTTCCATAGGGAATAGGTTAGTCTCCTGGGTCTGCTCCAGAGCCCTAGCTCCTCTCCTTGGACTTGGCGGGAGAGGGAAGGCATTCCCATATGTGTATCACCACCTGGATTCTGTCTTCTGTAGCAACATTTGAATTTCTGTTTTTTTACATTGGATAAAAGTAGAGACTCAGAGCTACAAAAGTATATATCATACACTGCATTTGAGGAAACAATGGGGAAGTAATTTGTCTTTGAAAGTTGATCAACTTGTAAACTCACTTTTGAGAAAACCGTCTTTCAATGTTTTGGTACTATTATTGGAGAACCATGCCTTGTCTACACACATGTTCACACCCTTTTAAGCCTTAGCCCCACCCATCTCTTTAAGGGTTGAACTGTGCGTTCTGCACTAACTTGCCAGCTACTTCCAGACATCTAAGAGAGAGAGAACAGCTCACTGAGCATTACTCGCCCTAGCAGAGCTGGTTAGGATGTGACAGTCTGTTATCCAGAGCGTTGGTGACTGCAACTGTGTTGTCAGATTATCAGGGTGTTTCGCATTCAGAGCGCACACTGGTCGCTCTGGCCAATAAGTAGGGTTGTTCCGAAAGCTCTGACCTCACAACAACAGTCAAGCACCCAAGCTAACATTGGCTAAATACTTCCAGACACATAATGAGAGGACACCCCACTCTGACCATTTTACTCCCCCTAGCAGAGCTGGTTATGCAGTTTTCATGTTATCCACAGTGTTGGTGACTGTAACAGTGCTGCTGGCAACAACTGAATTACCCTTTGTTCCAGGCGTTTACTGACACCGGACATATTCAACCGGTGTTGAGCGTACAAAAATGTATCAGTTATTCTGCACTCTGGCACACTAAGACAAGAGTATTTTGTCAAGAAAATGTAGCTATATAGCTAGCTAGATAAACAATGATTCCCAACGCATGACACAACGTTAATTAGCGAGCAAGCTAACAGTACACTGACTTGAAAATAAAATACTTTGTCAAAATTGGAGTGGACTCGTTTGTTAAGACATCTATCTAGTTAGCTAAATAATGGACCATGACGTTACTACCCTGCATGAATCTGCAGGTAGCTAACCAAACAGGTTCTATGGCTATAACTAGTCAAGCAAATGTGTCTGCGATACAAAGAATAAGATCTTACACATAACGTTAGCTAGCTAACAGCACACTTGAAATTAAACAACTTTCTGTCAAAATTAGAAATGTGTAATATCTGAAAATGTAGATAGCTAGACTATCTTACCAGTATACATCATGGTTGGACACGTCTCCTGTCGGATGCTATGCACGATGTAATCCAGACTGGTGTTTTCTCCATCTCCTTCGCTATCATACTCAAATTCCACTGATTTCAGAACTCGGAGATCATATATATATAACGTTAGCTAGCGAGCCAGCTAGCTAAGAGTTCACTTTAACTTGACATTAGGTTTATGCAGTTTTACTACGAGATACATTTTTTTTTAAAGCCAGGTTTGACACGATTACCTAGACATACTGAACAGCTCCAATAGACAGACGCGTGCTATATGGTAGACCAATACAAACTCATCTCTCGGCGAGTCCAGCCCACTCATTATCTCAGCCAATCATGGCTAGCGGGAAGGTTGCTGACTTTTTCTGTGGTTAAATCAACTAGGCTCATAATTTAACAATTTTATTCGTATTTACATATGGCCTACATGTTTGATATTAAGACACATGAAAGTTCACATTTTTGGAAAGGCATTTCTGCCCAAAAACGCATTTTGATAAAAAACACTTTTTTTAACATTCAAACACCTCTCCTGTGAAGTCGTGACTTGCGACACACGCCTAGTTTCCTGAATCGGGTCACATATGGCTTGGCTAAGATTGTGCTGCAAATGACACCAGTACCGACTATAAAACACTGAAGTCAGCACACAACATGCTTACTGGTTATTGAGATCATCACTAGTTTGCAGTGTAAACATTTATTCTTTCCACTAGTCATGGTAATGTTCAATATTCAACTTAGACAGTCGCTCTCTCTCATTTTTACTCTCCTGCTGTCTCACAATTTTCCTCTCAAAACTCATATAATGTCTTTAATAGCACCACGGTTGAAATGCTTATCTGTTCACTCAGTGAGATACCATCCAATTTTAAAGCCATTCATAAATATTTGATGGCTCTTGTGCATAATTATACTCTCTGCACTGTTTGAGTATCTGGACACAGTGCTGACAGTTTTCCATAAAAAAAATCTGTTACTACGTATAAACGTTTATGAGACAGCCATTTTGTGCACCTTTCTCGAGACTCTCTAAAACAGTGGGTAGTTTCAACCCACACTACAGATGGAAAATGTCTATGATTGGCAGCCTTTCCTTCCCTTCTTTGAACAATGATTGTCCATAATTATGTAGCATTATCAGAAATGCACAAATCTCATGTACAGTGCATTAGGAAAGTATTCATACCCCTTTACTTTTTCAACATTTTGTTACGTTACAGCCTTATTCTAAAAATGGATTAAATAAAAAAAGAATAATCTTCAATCTACACACAATACCCCAAAATGACAAAGCAAAAACAGGTTTTGAGAAATCTTTGCAAATAAAAAACAGAAATACATTGGAAAGCTATGGAGTGTGCAAAGCTGTCATCAAGGCAAAGGGTGGCTACTTTGAAGAACATAAAATATGTATAACACTGTTTTGGTTACTACATGATTCCATGTGTGTTATTTCATAGTATTGATGTCTTCACTATTATTCTACAATGTAGAAAATAGTAAAAATAAAGAAAAACCCTTGAATGAGTAGGTGTGTCCAAACTTTTGACTGGTACTCTATATTCTATATATTTTTTTTAGCTAAACAGGTGTTCCCTTTCATACATGATCAAAAAAATCTATTACGTTTACTCAACCAATTTATCTGAGTCCGGGCAAATTCAATCTCTGAACTCATTTTCTGTTCAAGCTCACACTTGGAGTGACTCAGGTTGGGTGTGTTAGATTGGCAATAAAGACTAATTAGATGACTTTCTGCATGGTGTGTGTGTGCTCTTTATGAATCCCTCAATTGCAGAATGTAATCTAATAAAAGTTACACTGCAGCCCATGTCTTATATATGCAACAAATATTTTCATCAAAACCTTCTTCTCTTCCAGTGCTTTATTAAATTCTAATTACTTGCACTTCACCAAATTATGGATCCTACCTGCTTTTCCCACAATGGCTATTCGAAGCACCACCCTTCAATTAAGATCTAATTACAAAGACTAAATGGGAGTATTTGCAGGAAAAAAGGAGCTGAGGACGCATTGTCCAATCTTTGTTGCAATTACAAAACACAATGAAAATAATAAAAAAAGTCCCACTCCCACCTTATTTCATGATTTATATGCAGCTTGCATCCTTGGTATCTGCATAGCAGCGGTCTCAAATTTAATTCCTAGAAGGATTTGGCCACTGGTTCTCACTTCCACTCATTTTAGCTGAATTGATTGGTTATTAGTTATGTGGATCATGTAACAGCTCTTTTGTTCCTTCTTCGAGATAGAATCCAGAAAATAATTGGAATTACATGAAACCACCATATTTTCTGATATCAGAGTCTATTGTTACTTACTGAGGTCAAATGAGTGCTAATTAAAAAATGACTACAAGTGCAAAGCCTGTAGCAAAACTATTTCATTATAAGCTATCATTTAAACTCTATAAGAGGAATGGTTCATACCCCTGTTAGAGAACATATCCTATTTGTAGATGACAGGATTGCATCGCCCTTCAGTTAACCCACAGTGCTGGCTCTGAGCGATGGCTGGCAAGCCTCATCACTCACTGTGAATCTTCTCATTGTGATCTACTGTATATATTCAATCACAAAAGAAAAAAGGCATGTTTGAAGACTGTGGTCTCATGTGGTGCTTGTGCTGTTCTTTGTTTGTTTGTTCTTTTCATTTCCTGTGAAGAGCAGGCTTCATAATGGCATGAGAAATGACATCTCTACCGCAACTGCTCACCAGTTGAAAACTTGATGAGATTATTCCACGGTGGAGTTTGCACTCACGGGACTGATGTGATGAATGACGCCTTCACATGATATCAGGTCAGCTTTATTGTGCAGACTTTGCCAATCTCATTTAGCTGTTACTAACACAGCTGATACAGATGCCATGCACTGCCCATGACCCCCATTTGAATTAGCTTGGTCCCCTGTCCCAAGACACAGGTTTCAATCAAAGTATCACATGTATGTGTATAAATATTAGATTCAACATCAGGGAGTGTGTGTGAGGGATCTTAGGTTGGAGGAAGATGTTATGAAGGTGTTATGATGTCCTAATTTCCAGACACAATGGATGTTTAGCGTGACTACTGTAGGCTATGTACCATAATTGTTTGAAAAATACTCTAGCAAAAAAAAAAAAAAAAACAGAAGCTTCTCTTAACATTTCGAACTCTACTCATTGAAGTACTAGTATTTCCTCAATTGCCCGGATCATATAATGTGTAGCTAATAGGTTCATTTTCAGATGCTCCAAAACAAAAGCTCAAGCTGTACATTATGATGGTAATTGGACAGTACAAATCCAGCAAAATACAAGTGTTCAATTGTTCTTTGAAGCTCAAAAGTCACCAGGCCCTTCCACATGTCTGATTCAGCTGTGGAGCATCGTGAGTCGTGACCCTTCACCTCTATGCCAGAAAATGATCTGTCAACTGGAACACTGCACCATTGGTCTCCTGGCACCACTGTCCTGTGAACTTCTGTTTCTTCGAATTTCTGAACTCATGTAACATCACACACAGTGTAGTAGCTACCAGGCTGCATGATGATTAAGAACCTGAGATAAAAATACCTGAACATGATTGGCAATGGGTAGTTTCATGAAGAGAGCTAGACAAAGTAACGGTTTTCAAAAACATACAGTACATTCGGGAAGTTTTCAAAGCCCTTGACTGTTTCACATTCTGTTACGTTACAGCCTTATTCTAAATTGAATTAAATAGTTTTTTTCCCCTGATCAATCTACACACAATACCCCATAATGACAAAGCAAAAAACGTATTTTATTTTGTCACACACACAAAGAAAAAGACTGAAATATCACATTTACATAAGTTTTCAGACCCTTTACTCAGTAATTTGTTGAAGCATCTTTGGCAGCAATTACAGCCTTGAGTCTTCTTGGGTATGATGTTACAAACTTGGCACACCTGTATTTAGGGAGTTTATCCCATTCTTCTCTGCAGAACCTCTCAAGCTCTGTCAGGTTGGATAGGGAGCGACACTGCACAGCTAATTTCAGGTCTCTACAGAGATGTTCGATCGGGATCAAGTCTGGGCTCTGGCTGGGCCACTCCTGTGCTGTCTTGGCTGTGTGCTTATGGTTGTTGACCTGTTGGAAGGTGAACCTTCGCCCTAGTCTCGGGTCCTGAGCACTCTGGAGCAGGTTTTCATCAAGGATCTCTCTGTACTTTGCTCCGTTCATCTTTTCCTCGATCCTGACCAGTCTCCCAGTCCCTGCTGCTGAAAAACATCTTCACAGCATGATGCTGCCACCACCACGCTTCACCATAGGGATGGTATTGGCCAGGTGATGAGCGGTGCCAGGTTTCCTCCAGACGTGACTCTTGGCATTCAAGCCAAAGAGTTCAATCTTCATTTAATCAGACCAGAGAATCTTGTTTCTCATTGTCTGAGAATCTTTAGGTGCCTTTTGTCAAATTCCAAGCGGGCTTGTCCATGTGCCTTTTACTGAGGAGTGGCTTCCTTCTGGCTACTACCATAATGACCTGATTGGTGTAGTGCTGCAGAGACAGTTGTCCTTCTGGAGGGTTCACCCATCTCCACAGAGGAACTCTAGAGCGCTGTCAGAGTGACCGTTGGGTTCTCCCCCAGTTGCTCAGTTTGGCCGGTCAGCCAGCTCCAGGAAGAGTCTTGATGGGTCTACATTTCTTCCATTTAAGAATGATGGAGGCCACTGTGTTCTTGGAGACCTTCAATGCTGTAGAAATATTTTTATACCCTTTCCCAGATCTGTGCCTCGACACAATCCTGTCTCGGAGCTACGGAAGTTTCCTTTGACCTCTTAGTTTGGTTTTGATCTGACATGCACTGTCAACTGTGGGACCTTATATAGACAGATGTGTGACTTAACAAATCGCATCCAATCATTTGAATTTACCACAGGTGGACTCCAATCAACTTGTAGAAGCATCTCAAGGATAATCAAAAGAAACAGGATGCACCTGAGCTAAATAACGAGTCTCTTAGCAAAGTGTCTGAATACTAATGTAAATAAGGTATTTCTGTGTTTTATTATTAATACATTTGTGGAGTATTTTGTGTAAATTGATGAGGAACGGTTTTTATTTAATACATTTTACAATAAGGCTGGAACAAAATGTTGATAAAGTCAAGGGGTCTGAAAACTTTACGAATGCACTGTATGTTAACTGCAATTGAAATAGCTATAGTAAAGGTCATCCTACAACCTGTTGCCCATGCTACAATATAGTGTAGCAATTAAAAAGGCAAAAACAGACATTGAATAATACATCTCCAAAAAATGTTTATGTTTTTGTGACCTTTAACTACTCAGATGGTTTATTGTGCTGAATTTGGGAAAATTATAGACCAAAGTCTTTGTAATTGTCCTTCAGTCGTGCTTAGTCATTAGAGTAACTACGTTCATTAAAAGAGCATCATTCCCCCTCAACATGTTTCTCAATTACTGCACTTTGACCGAAACATCCAAGAGTTTTGCTGGAGGGAGGAATTATGCTTGATTCATAGAGAATGTTTTTTATTTTTTATTATTGAGTTGAGTGAAGAAGGAAGCTCTTTGAGCCTGCTTTGTGTGACAACCTCCTGCTAAAAGGTTGTAGTCAACGTTCACGTTCAATTTTATAGCCAAGATACATTTAATACCATCCTAGTACTGAAAGGTGAGGTGTTGGAGTTTGATAATGGACGAAACAAACGATCAACAACTAAAAAAGAGCAAGGAAAGCTACATTGAAAACAATAATAGCAGTCGTGTTAAACCAGAGATATGTTGTTACTTTCAAGTGAAATCCAATTCAGGAAGCTTCATCCATAATTCCAAACCGACAAAACATAAGCTCTCAAAAAAACACACAACTTCTCCAGAAAAAGAGGGGGTGGTAAGGGATGGAGGTCCTTTCCAAATCCCTCCTTTCATGCCAAGTGAAGTAGACGAAATGTGATTGAGTGCTTCAAAGTCACCGAGACTCGGTAGGCCATGCATCCTCAGCGAGAGTGAACAGAAGGACAGAGCCTTCTGCCAATTACAAGCTCAACACTTCCACTCCCATTTGCTTGTTTGCCATCAGAGAGCAGTTGGCGTTGGCACAGCTGTGCATACAAGGAGTAGGAGTACTGTAGGTCTATGCATAGTGTAGCCTCTCCTTACAGAAGCTTCTAGCTCAAGGCGTCGGTGGCTCTATGTACAGGAGGAAGAGAAAAAGACAAAACAAATAGTGATTATCTGGAGCCAAATTACCCCGATTAAAATGTAAATGAAGCACTCCATCCAAGCTGGGAGATGTGTGGTGACTTTGAAGTATTTGCATTGCCCACAGCCAAATGATTTGGTTTAGAGTAAATTAATTAAAGAGATATTCCTGGATGCTAGGACGCTCTCTCACTCCTGAATTTTTATTTTTTTCCCTTGACAGTCATTTTTGTATTTGATCTTTTTTTCTCAAGAAGATGACTAACCTCCTTTTGATAGCATTCTGTAAAAACAATCAATTGGACATCCTCAAACGAGAGACTATCAGTGAATTGCAGAGGCAACAAATGGCGCTCTCTTAGCTTGATGTGTGCTATCCGTGCTCATCCAGAAAATTAATCAGTCTTCTAGAACGTGATTTGTCAGAATGGTGCAGCACTGTCAACACAGCCCATCTTCCCATTTCTTGTGAATTGACCAAACATCCCATTTTAAGAGAGAGTAATTTGAAACCAAAAAGTTTGATTCCCTGATCAGAAAGAGCACTATTTAACTTTTGCTGAAACAGAACATGATGGATAGATAGTGTGAAATGCAACACGTTATTCCCCTTGAATAAGAGTTCCTATAGTAAAGTGTAAGCAAAACTTGTATAAAAAATGTCCCCTTTAAGTCTATTTTTCTGCATGACCTTGGTGAGGAGATGGAGAGGGAGGGTTTGGTTCTCCATTTCAATCACAATTATGTGGCTGCCTGGCAGAAGATTGCTCTTGGAGCAACTTTGAAAAGTTAGCTGCATCGCTATGGAGTAAATAACGATGTTCTGGCAATGTCATGTATCCGTGTCAGTGTGGTTTTAAGGCTCTGTGGATCTCAGCTGTTTGGTGGGATTAAGTATTGATTGAGCATTCAAAATGAGATTTTCTCAAATTGGGAAGGAACTACAGTAATCCATGCATAGTCCGATAGCACACTTTAAAAATTACACTATAGATTGTTTTAAATATCTATAGTAACTAATTCAATTACTATAGCTTATCATGCTGCATTGTATTTCATTATCATAATTAACAAACAAACATAAATAAAATAATTAATAATAGCATGCTTATTCAATTTAGCTATTTAGTTAATTATCTTCAGTGTGGTGCAAACCTATTCTTCTCATAGGGATGTTCCTCATGGACGAATGTTGTCTATGGCCTCTTAGGAACCCTGACAAAAACATTGAGGAGCAGCTCACGCAATAACTGTCACCTACGAGTTTGCATTTTCACTTCATGGAACAATTCTTTAAAATGATCTGAGATGTTATAATAATACTGGTCTGCATGGGAAACTGTGTTTGGGGGCTCAGTTCACAGCTGGTAAGAAATTGCTTTAATTTACTCTCTTACCTCTTTATTTCTTAGAGCATGCCTGACCCTTCACTGATTTTAGACTTGAGAGGACGAACAGCAGGAGAAAATGGCAGTTTGATTGTACAGTAAATCTAGTGAATGCCATGACTAAGCAGCAAAAGTCCTGCAATGTTCAGCACAATGGTTTATGGTGAGATACAGACTCAATGTGGCAATGACTTTTGGTGAAAAAGGAAATTGGAAGAGGGAATAATGGAAATGTGGAAATGCAATTATCAGCTGTAAAACATGATTGTGTCATGATAATCCCTTTGAGTCATCTTCACTATTACAGGTGGGCGATTCCACGCCAGCGTAGACTGAAAATATTTTTGGGTATCTCAGATTGTTCTGTCAAATCTCACATAATAACATCAGTGTTAGAGAAAATCATGATGAAAGTGACAATTTTTGTCCCCCTTTTAGACCTATACATGCATCCTGTAAGTACCTATGATCTGTACATGATAGAGACAACATATTGATGTCATTATACTCCTTATAGAGTGCTCTCAAATATGAAGTATGTCTAGATTCTGAAATACAAGTTATCAAGTTAATTTATTCAAAATAAAAAATATGAATATGTCAAAAGTACACTTTTTGATGTAGCTTTTTTTCCCACATATTGTTTGTAACAATACACTCTTCAAATGCGTCAAATTCCCAGAGTGGGCTCTTTGGTCCTTTTAATGATAAGACCCATTTTATACATATAATATTGACATTATAGGTTATTAACCAATCACAGCCAACCTTTGGGATTGCACATTCAGCAAATTACCAGCAAGGGGAGTTCCCTTTGAATCTATTTTCCCATTCACCGTCCGTGTCTGAATACCCATACTTGAGTCCAAAATAGTAGGCTGTTCGAGTATGCGAAAAATAGTAAGTTTAATGGTATGTGACATTTCGAAAAACTAGTATACTTTAAATGCCCAGATGTCATACTCTTTTTGGCTATGACAACAGCTGATCAATTAGATATGGGGATGCGTTACCAACATCAACAAATAACCGGAAATAACGGGTTATAGTTCCTAGTTCTCTTCAAGTACCCAAACAACAAAACTAGGCTACTTAATTGGGAAGATGCCGAATAGAGAAGCTTCTGTAGAGGTGTTCAAATGTTGGCTAAGTAGTTTTTGTTCACTTTAAAATGATCATGAGTATTGCATTATTGGCTACATCTTTGAAAACAGAAGTATTTTTTCTCCAAAGTGAATTTCTGTTTTCTCATTGAAAAGTGTGTATTCTTCTCTTGGCCTTCATTAGAGCTTTTAACCAAAATACTAAATCATGTTTTTATTTCTGAATGTGTCTGCGCCGGGGGCTTTGGATGTGGCTGCATTATTAATTTAATGTTAATGAGGCCATTTGATTTGAACAGTTTTGGTGTGTGTACTAGGCTATTTGATTTAATTAATATATGTTACATCAATGTCTTTCAGTCTTCAGTTATTTTTTTTGTAGGATCACATCAAATCTTATTTGTCACATGTGCCGAATACAACAAGCCGTTAACCAACAATGCAGTTTTAAGAAAATACCTCGCCCCAAAAAAATAAGAGATAAGAATAACAAATGAGGCAAAATACAGGGGATACCGGTGCAGAGTCAATGTGTCATGTACTGTCATGTTGTCTTGTCTCTGTCCTTTCCCTTCACCCTGTCTCCCTCTGCTGGTCGTGTTAGGTTACCTTTTCTCCCCCGCTTTCCCCCAGCTGTCCCTTGTCTCCTCTAACTACCCATTCACCCCGTTCCCCACCTGTTCCCTTTTTCCCTCTGATTAGGTCCCTATATCTCTCTCTGTTTCTGCTCCTGTCCTTGTCGGATTCTTGTTTGTTTGTGTCATTCATGCCTGAACCAGACTGTCGTCATGTTTGCTGTAACCTTGTCCTGTCCTGTCGGAATCTGCCGGTCCATCTGAGCCTACCTATGTTTGGTAATTAAAGAAGCTCTGTTTAAGTTGATTCGCTTTTGGGTCCTCATTCACGCACCGTAACAGAAGAATCCGACCAAGAATGGACCCAGCGACTTCGGATCCTCTCCACTCAGCCGTCGAGATCCAGGGAGCGATGCTAGGCAGACACAAGCAGGAATTGTCTGCTGCTCGACATGCCGTTGAGACCCTGGCCACCCAAGTCTCCAACCTCACAGAACAGGTTCACCATCTCCGCCTCGATCCACCGGCCACTTCCAGGGCTTTCGAATCTCCGGAGCCCAGAATCAATAACCCGCCGTGTTACTCTGGGGAGCCCACTGAATGCCGCTCGTTCCTCACCCAGTGTGATAGTGTTTTCTCTCCAGCCCAACACTTACTCCAGGAGCACTGCTCGTGTCGCCTACGTCATATCTCTCCTTATTGGACGGGCTCGTGAGTGGGGCACGGCAATCTGGGAGGCAAGGGCTGAGTGTACTAACCAGTATCAAGACTTTAAGGAGGAGATGATACGGGTTTTTGATCGATCTGTTTTTGGGGAGGAGGCTTCCAGGGCCCTGTCTTCCCTATGTCAAGGCAATCGATCCATAACAGACTACTCTATTGAGTTTCGCACTCTTGCTGTCTCCAGTGGCTGGAACGAGCCGGCCTTGCTCGCTCGTCTTCTGGAGGGTTTCCGCGCAGAGGTAAAGGATGAGATTCTCTCCCGGGAGGTTCCTTCCAGCGTGGATTCCTTGATTGAACTCGCTATTCGCATTGAGCGACGGGTTGATCTTCGTCACCGAGCTCGTGGAAAGGAGCTCGCGCTCTCCGTCGCCTCCCTCTCCGCATCACTACCATCTTCCTCTGCCGGCTCGGGTGCTGAGTCCATGCAGCTGGGAGGTATCCGCATCTCGACTGAGGAGAGGGAACGGAGAATCACCAACCGCCTCTGTCTCTATTGCGGTTCCGCTGGTCATTTTGTCACTTCATGTCCAGTAAAAGGCCAGAGCTCGTCAGTAAGCGGAGGGCTACTGGTGAGCGCTACTACTCCTGTCTCTCCTTCGAGATCCTGCAGGGAGCCAGGTTTTTCACTAAGTTGGACCTTCGTAACGCTTACCATCTCGTGCGCATCAGGGAGGGGGACGAGTGGAAGACGGCGTTTAACACTCCGTTAGGGCACTTTGAATACCGGGTTCTTCCTTTCGGCCTCGCTAACGCTCCAGCTGTCTTTCAGGCATTAGTCAATGATGTCCTGAGAGACATGCTGAACATCTTTGTTTTCGTTTACCTTGACGATATCCTGATTTTTTCACCGTCACTCCAGATTCATGTTCAGCACGTTCGACGTGTCCTCCAGCGCCTTTTAGAGAATTGTCTTTTTGTGAAGGCTGAGAAGTGCACTTTTCATGCCTCCTCCGTCACATTTCTCGGTTCTGTTATTTCCGCTGAAGGCATTAAGATGGATCCCGCTAAGGTCCAAGCTGTCATTGATTGGCCCGTCCCTAAGTCACGCGTCGAGCTGCAGCGCTTTCTCGGCTTCGCGAACTTCTATCGTCGTTTCATCCGTAATTTCGGTCAGGTGGCAGCTCCTCTCACAGCCCTTACTTCTGTCAAGACGTGCTTTAAGTGGTCCGTTTCCGCCCAGGGAGCTTTTGATCTCCTCAAGAATCGTTTTACATCCGCTCCTATCCTTGTTACACCTGACGTCTCTAGACAGTTCGTTGTCGAGGTTGACGCGTCAGAGGTGGGAGTGGGAGCCATCCTTTCTCAGCGCTCCCTCTCTGACGACAAGGTCCACCCATGCGCGTATTTTTCTCATCGCCTGTCGCCGTCGGAACGTAACTATGATGTGGGTAACCGCGAACTGCTCGCCATCCGGTTAGCCCTAGGCGAATGGCGACAGTGGTTGGAGGGGGCGACCGTTCCTTTTGTCGTTTGGACTGACCATAGGAACCTTGAGTACATCCGTTCTGCCAAACGACTTAATGCGCGTCAGGCGCGTTGGGCGCTGTTTTTCGCTCGTTTCGAGTTCGTGATTTCTTATCGTCCGGGCTCTAAGAACACCAAGCCTGATGCTTTGTCTCGTCTCTTCAGTTCTTCAGTAGCCTCCACTGACCCCGAGGGGATTCTCCCTGAGGGGCGTGTTGTCGGGTTGACTGTCTGGGGAATTGAGAGGCAGGTAAAGCAAGCACTCACTCAAACTCCGTCGCCGCGCGCTTGTCCTAGGAACCTTCTTTTCGTTCCCGTTCCTACTCGTCTGGCCGTTCTTCAGTGGGCTCACTCTGCCAAGTTAGCCGGCCACCCTGGCGTTCGGGGTACGCTTGCTTCCATTCGCCAGCGTTTCTGGTGGCCCACCCGGGAGCATGACACGCGTCGTTTCGTGGCTGCTTGTTCGGTCTGCGCGCAGACTAAGTCCGGTAACTCTCCTCCTGCCGGCCGTCTCAGGCCGCTTCCTATTCCCTCTCGACCGTGGTCTCACATCGCCTTAGATTTTGTCACCGGACTGCCTTCGTCAGCGGGGAAGACTGTTATTCTTACGGTTGTCGATAGGTTCTCTAAGGCGGCTCATTTCATTCCCCTTGCTAAGCTTCCTTCTGCTAAAGAGACGGCACAAATCATCATCGAGAATGTTTTCAGAATTCATGGCCTTCCGTCAGACGTCGTTTCGGACAGAGGTCCGCAATTCACGTCTCAATTTTGGAGGGAGTTTTGCCGTTTGATTGGGGCTTCCGTCAGTCTCTCTTCCGGCTTTCACCCCCAGTCTAACGGTCAAGCAGAACGGGCCAATCAGACTATTGGTCGCATCTTACGCAGTCTTTCTTTTCGCAACCCTGCGTCTTGGTCAGAACAGCTCCCCTGGGCAGAATACGGCCACAACTCGCTTCCTTCGTCTGCGACCGGGCTATCTCCTTTTCAGAGTAGCCTCGGGTACCAGCCTCCGTTGTTCTCATCTCAGTTCGCCGAGTCCAGCGTCCCCTCCGCTCAGGCTTTTGTCCAACGTTGCGAGCGCACCTGGAAGAGGGTCAGGTCTGCACTTTGCCGTTATAGGGCGCAGACTGTGAGAGCTGCTAATAAGCGTAGAACTAAGAGCCCTAGATATTGTCGCGGTCAGAGAGTTTGGCTCTCCACTCAGAACCTTCCCCTTAAGACGGCTTCTCGCAAGTTGACCCCGCGGTTCATTGGTCCATTCCGTATCTCTCAGGTCATTAATCCTGTCGCAGTGCGACTTCTTCTTCCGCGATATCTTCGTCGCGTCCACCCGGTCTTCCATGTCTCCTGTGTTAAGCCCGTTCTTCGCGCCCCCGCTCGTCTTCCCCCCCCCCCCCCGATCCTTGTCGAGGGCGCACCTATCTACAGGGTCCGTAAGATCTTGGACATGCGTCCTCGGGGCCGTGGTCATCAGTACCTAGTTGACTGGGAGGGGTACGGTCCTGAGGAGAGGAGTTGGGTTCCCTCTCGGGACGTGCTGGACCGTGCGCTGATTGATGATTTCCTCCGTTGCCGCCAGGTTTCCTCCTCGAGTGCGCCAGGAGGCGCTCGGTGAGTGGGGGGGTACTGTCATGTACTGTCATGTTGTCTTGTCTCTGTCCTTTCCCTTCACCCTGTCTCCCTCTGCTGGTCGTGTTAGGTTACCTTTTCTCCCCCGCTTTCCCCCAGCTGTCCCTTGTCTCCTCTAACTACCCATTCACCCCGTTCCCCACCTGTTCCCTTTTTCCCTCTGATTAGGTCCCTATATCTCTCTCTGTTTCTGCTCCTGTCCTTGTCGGATTCTTGTTTGTTTGTGTCATTCATGCCTGAACCAGACTGTCGTCATGTTTGCTGTAACCTTGTCCTGTCCTGTCGGAATCTGCCGGTCCATCTGAGCCTACCTATGTTTGGTAATTAAAGAAGCTCTGTTTAAGTTGATTCGCTTTTGGGTCCTCATTCACGCACCGTAACACAATGTGGTGGGGGCACCGGTATCAAGGTAGTTGAGGTAATATGTGCATGTAGGTAGAGTTATTTAAGTTAATATGCATAGATATTAACAGAGAGTAGCAGAAAATCAAATTGTATTTGTCACACACATATTTAGCAGATGTTAATGAGAGTGTAGCGACATGCTTGTGCTTCTAGTTCCAACCATGCAGTAATATCTAACAAGTAATCTAACAATTTCACAACAACTACCTTATACACACAAGTGTAAAGGAATGAAATAGAATACAGTGGGGCAAAAAAGTATTTAGTCAGCCACCAATTGTGCAAGTTCTCCCACTTAAAAAGATGAGAGGCCTGTAATTTTCATCATAAGTACACTTCAACTATGACAGACAAAATGAGAAAAAAAATCCAGAAAATCACATTGTAGGATTTTTAATGAATTTATTTGCAAATTATGGTGGAAAAGAATAATTTGGTCAATAACAAAAGTTTATCTCAATACTTTGTTATATACCCTTTGTTGGCAATGACAGAGGTCAAACGTTTTCTGAATGTCTTCATAAGGTTTTTACACACTGTTGCTGGTATTTTGGCCCATTCCTCCATTCAGATCTCCTCTAGAGCAGTGATGTTTTGGGGCTGTTGCTGGGCAACACGGACTTTCAACTCCCTCTAAATATCTTCTATGGGGTTGAGATCTGGAGACTGGCTAGGCCACTCCAGGACCTTGAAATGCTTCTTACGAAGCCACTCCTTCGTTGCCCGGGCGGTGTGTTTGGGATCATTGTCATGCTGAAAGACCCAGCCACGTTTAATCTTCAATGCCCTTGCTGATGGAAGGAGATTTTCACTCATTCTTTCCTTTACACGGATCAGTCGTCCTGGTTCCTTTGCAGAAAAACAGCCCCAAAGCATGATGTTTCCACCCCCATGCTTCACAGTAGGTATGGTGTTCTTTGGATGCAACTCAGCATTCTTTGTCCTCCAAACACGACGAGTTGAGTTTTTACCAAAACGTTATATTTTGGTTTCATCTGACCATATGACATTCTCCCAATCTTCTTCTGATTCATCCAAATGCTCTCTAGCAAACTTCAGATGGGCCTGGACATGTACTGGCTTATGCAGGGGGACACGTCTGGCACTGCAGGATTTGAGTCCCTGGCGGCGTAGTGTGTTACTGATGGTAGGCTTTGTTACTGACTGTTTGAGGTTGTGGACAGGTTTATTTTATACTGATAACAAGTTCAAACAGCTGCCATTAATACAGGTAACTAGTGGAGGACAGAGGAGCCTCTTAAAGAAGTTCCAGGTCTGTGAGAGCCAGAAATCTTGCTTGTTTGTAGGTGACCAAATACTTATTTCCCACCATAATTTGCAAATAAAAACATAAAAAATCCTACAATGTGATTCTCATTTTGTCTGTCATAGTTGAAGTTTACCTATGATGAAAATTACAGGCCTCTCTCATCTTTTTAAGTGGGAGAACTTGCACAATTGGTGGCTGACTAAATACTTTTTTGCCCCACTGTATGTACATACAAATATATGTATGAGCGATGGCCGAACGGCATAGGCAAGAAGCAGTAGATGGTACAGAGTACAGTATATACATATGAGATGAGTAATGTAGGCTATGTAAACATTATAGAAAGTGGCATTGTTTATATTGGCTAGTGATACATTTATTGCATCCAATTTTTTATTATTAAAGTGTCTAGAGATGAGTCAGTATGTTGGCAGCAGCCACTCAATGTTAGTGATGGCTGTTAAACAGTCTGATGGCCTTGAGATAGAAGCTGTTTTTCAGATGCACCTGTACTGACCACGCGTTATGGATGATAGCGGGGTAAACAGGCAGTGGTTCGGGTGGTTGTTGACCTTGATGATCTTTTTGGCCTTCCTGTGACATCGGGTGGTGTAGGTGTCCTGGAGGGCAGGTAGTTTGCCCCCGGCGATGCGTTGTGCAGACCTCACTACCCTCTGGAGAGCCTTACGGTTGTGGGCGGAGGAGTTGCCGTACCAGGCGGTGATACAGCCCGACAGGATGCTCTCGATTGTGCATCTGTAAAAGTTTGTGAGTGTTTTTGGTGACAAGCCAAATTTCTTCAGCCTCCTGAGGTTGAAGAAGCACTACTGCATTCTTCACCACGCTGAGTGTGTGGGTGGACCGTTTCAATTTGTCCGTGATGTGTACGCTGAGGAACATAAAACTTTCCACCTTTTCCACTACTGTCCCGTGTGGATAGGGGGCTGCTCCCTCTGCTGTTTCCTGAAGGCCACGATCATCTCCTTTGTTTTGTCGACATTGACTGTGAGGCTATTTTCCTGACACCACGCTCCGAGGGCCCTCACCTCCTCCCTGTAGGCCTTCTCGTCATTGCTGGTAATCAAGCCTACCACTGTAGTGTCGCCTGCAAATTTGATAATTGAGTTGAAAGCGTGCATGGCCACGCAGTCATGGGTGAACAGGGAATAGAAGAGAGGGCTGAGAACGCATCCTTGTGGGGCCCCAGTGTTGAGGATCAGCGAGGTGTAGATGCTGTTTCCTACCCTCACCACCTGGGGGCGGCACGTCAGGAAGTCCAGAACTCAGTTGCACAGGGCGGGGGGGCGAGACCCAGGGTCTCAAGCTTAATGGCCAGTTTGGAGGGTACTATGGTGTTAAATGCTGAGCTGTAGTCAATGAACGGTATTCCTCTTGTCCAGATGGGTTAGGGCAGTGTGCAGTATGATTGCGATTGCATTGTCTGTGGACCTATTGGTGCGATAAGCAAATTGGAGTGGGTCTAGGGTGTCAGATTGGGTGGAAGTGATATGGTCCTTGACTAGTCTCTCAAAGCACTTCATGATGACGGAAGTGAGTGCTACGGGGCGATAGTCATTTAGCTCAGTTACCTTAGCTTTCTTGGGAACAGGAACAATGGTGGCCCTCTCGAAGCATGTGGGAACAGCAGACTGGGATAAGGATTGATTGAATGTGTCCATAAACACACCAGCCAGCTGGTCCGTGCATGCTTTGTGGACGCAGCTAAGGATGTCGTCTGGGCTGGCAGCCTTGCGAGGGTTAACAGGTTTAAATGTTTCTCACATTGGCTACAGTGAAGGAGAGCCTGCAGGTGTTGGTAGCGGGCCGTGTCAGTGGCACTGTATTGTCATCAAAGCGAGCAAAGAAGTTGTTTAGTTTGTCCGGAAGCAAGACATTGTGGTCCGCGACAGGGCTGGTTTTCTTTTAGTAGTTCGTGATTGACTGTAGACCCTGCCACATACCTCTCGTGTTTCTGAGCTGTTGAATTGCGACTCTACTTTGTCTCTATACTGACGCTTAGCTTATTTGATTGCCTTGCGGAGGGAATAGCTACACTGTTTGTGTTCGATCATGCTTCCAGTCGCTTTGCCCTGATTAAAGCAGTGGTTTGTGCTTTCAGTTTTGTGCGAATGCTGCCATCAATCCACAGTTTCTGGTTGGGGAAGGTTTTAATAGTTGCTGTGGGTACAACATCACCGATGCACTTGCTAATAAACTCGCTCACCGGATCAGCGTATTCATCAATGTTATTGTCCGACGCTATGTGTAAAATATCCCAGTCGACGTGATCGAAGCAATCTTGAAGCGTGGAATCCGATTGGTCGGACCAGCGTTGAACAGACCTGAGCACGGGTGTTTCGGGTTTTAGTTTCTGTCTATAGCCTTTGAGCAACAAAATGGAGTCGTGGTCAGATTTTCCGAAAGGACGGCGGGGGAGGATTTGTATGCGTCGCGGAAGTTAGAGTAACAATGATGGGTTTTGCCAGCCCGGGTCGCGCATTCGATATGCTGATAACATTTATGGAGCCTTGTTTTCAGATTAGCTTTGTTAAAATCAACAGCTACAATAAATGCAGCCTCAGGATAGGTGGTTTCCAGTTTACATAGAGTCCAATGAAGTTCTTTCAGGGCTGTCTGTGTCTGCTTGGGGGGGGGGGGGGGGGGGGGGTAATACATGACAGTGATTATAATCGAAGAGAATTCTCTTGGTATATAATGTGGTTGGCATTTGATTGTAAGGAATTCTAGGTCAGGTAAACAAAAGGACTTGAGATACTGTATGTTGTTATGATCACACCATGTCTTGTTAATCATAAGGCATAACCCCCACCTTTCTTCTTACCAGAGAGATGTTTGTTTCTGTCGGCGCGATGCGTGAAGAAACCAGGTGGCTGTACCGACTCTGATAATGTATCCCGAGTGAGCAATGTTTCCGTGAAACAAAGAACGTTACAATCTCTGATGTCTCTCTGGAAGGCAACCTTTGCTCGGATTTCGTCTACCTTGTTGTCAAGAGACTGGACATTGGCGAGTAGTATGTGCGCGATGTGCCCGTCCACGGAGCCTGACCAGAAAACTGCTCCGTCTGCCCCTTTTGCAGCACATTGTTTTGGGTCGCCGGCTGGGATCCGATCCATTGTCCTGGGTGGTGGACCAAATAGAGGATCCGCTTCGGGAAAGTCATATTCCTGGTCGTGATATTGGTGAGTTGACATTGCTCTTTATCCAATAGTTCCTCCTGGCTGTATGTACTAAAACTTAAGATTTCCTGGGGTAACAATGTAAGAAATACTACATAGTTTCTTAGGAACGCAAAGTGTGGCAGCCATCTCTGTTGGTGCCAGAAGTTTACCGCGTAGAAGAGGGTGGGGGGGCAATGCAAATAGTATTGGTTTCCATTTGATTAGCTGTTCAGGAGCCTTATGGCTTGGGGGTAGAAGCTGTTTAGAAGCCTCTTGGACCTAGACTTGGCACTCCGGTACCGCTTGTCGTGCGATAGCAGAGAGACCAGTCTCTGACTAGGGTGGCTGGAGTCTTTGACAATTTTTAGTGTCTCCTCTCACATCGCCTGGTAAAGAGGTCCTGGATGGCAGGAAGCTTGGCCCCAGTGATGTACTGGGCCGTACACACTACCCTCTGTAGTGCCTTGCGGTCAGAGGCTGAGCAGTTGCCATACCAGGCAGTGATGCAACCAGTCAGGATGCTCTCGATGGTGCAGCTGTAGAACCTTTTGAAGATTTGAGGACCCATTCCAAATCTTTTCAGTCTCCTGAGGGGGAATAGGTTTTGTCGTGCCCTCTTCACGACTGTCTTGGTGTGAATGGACCATGTTAGTTTGTTGGTGATGTGGACGCCAAGGAACTTGAAGCTTTCAACCTGCTCCACTACAGCCCCGTCGATGAGAATTGGGGCGTGCTTGGTCCTCCTTTTTCCTATAGTCCACGATCATCTCCTTTGTCTTAATTACGTCGAGGGAGAGGTTGCTGTCCTTGCACTACACGGTCAGGTCTCTGACCTCCTCCCTATATGATATCTCATCATTGTCAGTGATCAGGCTGTTGTCACTGTTGTGTCATCATCAAACCTAATGATGGTGTTGGAGTCATGCCTGGCCATGCAGTCATGAGTAAACAGGGAGTACAGGAGGGGACTGAGCACGCACCCCTGAGGGGCCCCCATGTTGAGGTTCAGCGTGGCAGATGTGTTGTTACCTACCCTAACCACCTGGGGGCGGCCTGTTGCAGAGGGAGGTGTTTAGTTCAAGGGTCCTTAGCTCAGTGATGAGCTTTGAGGGCACTAAGGTGTTGAACTCTGAGCTGTAGTCAATGAATAGCATTCTCACATAGGTGTTCCTTTTGTCCAGCTGTGAAAGGGCAGTTTGTAGTGCAATAAAGATTGTATCATCTGTGGATCTGTTGGTGTGTTATGCACATTGGAGTGGGTCTAGGGTTTCTGTGATAATGGTGTTGACGTGAGCCATGACCATCCTTATAATGCATTTCATGGGTACAGACGTGAGTGCTACGGGGTCGGTAGTCATTTAGGCAAGTTACCTTAGTGTTTTTGGGCACAGGGACTATGGTGGTCTGCTTGAAATATGTTGGTATTACAGACTCAGACAAGGAGAGGTTGAAAATGTCAGTGAAGACACTTGCCAGTTGGTCAGCGCATGCTCAGAGTACACTTCCTGGTAATACGTCTGTTCCTGCGGCCTTGTGAATGTTGAAGGTCTTACAAACATTGGCTGCGGAGAGCGTGATCATAGTCATCTGGAACAGCTGATGATCATAGTCATCTGGAACAGCAAGCAATGCAGGTGTAGAAGCACGGTGGCTAGGAAAAACTCCCTAGAAAGGCCAAAACCTAGGAAGAAACGTAGAGAGGAACCAGGCTATGTGGGGTGGCCAGTCTTCTTCTGGCTGTGCCGGGTGGAGATTATAACAGAACATGGCCAAGATGTTCAAATGTTCATAAATGACCAGCATGGTCCAATAATAATAAGGCAGAACAGTTGAAACTGGAGCAGCAGCACGGCCAGGTGGACTGGGGACAGCAAGGAGTCATCATGTCAGGTAGTCCTGAGGCATGGTCCTAGGGCTCAGGTCCTCCGAGAGAGAGAAAGAAAGAGAGAATCAGAGAGAGCACACTTAAATTCACACAAGACACCGAATAGGACAGGAGAAGTACTCCAGATATAACAAACTGACCCTAGCCCCCCGACACATAAAATACTGCAGCATAAATACTGGAGGCTGAGACAGGAGCGGTCAGGAGACACTGTGGCCCCATCCGAGGACACCCCCGGACAGGGCCAAACAGGAAGGATATAACCCCACCCACTTTGCCAAAGCACAGCCCCCACACCACTAGAGGGATTTCTTCAACCACCAACTTACCATCCTGAGACAAGGCCGAGTATAGCCCAAAAAGATCTCCGCCACGGCACAACCCAAGGGGGGGGCGCCAACCCAGACAGGAAGATCACATCAGTGACTCAACCCACTCAAGTGACGCACCCCTTCCAGGGACGGTAGGAAAGAGCCCCAGTAAGCCAGTACTCAGCCCCTGTAATAGGGTTAGAGGCAGAGAATCCCAGTGGAAAGAGGGGAACCGGCCAGGCAGAGACAGCAAGGGCAGTTCATTGCTCCAGAGCCTTTCCGTTCACCTTCCCACTTCTGGGCCAGACTACACTCAATCATATGACCCACTGAAGAGATGAGTCTTCAGTAAAGACTTAAAGGTTGAGACCGAGTTTGCGTCTCTTACATGGGTAGGCAGACCATTCCATAAAAATGGAGCTCTATAGGAGAAAGCCCTGCCTCCAGCTGTTTGCTTAGAAATTCTAGGGACAATTTGGAGGCCTGTGTCTTGTGATCATAGCGTACGTGTAGGTATGTACGGCAGGACCAAATCAGATACATAGGTAGGAGCAAGCCCATGTAATGCTTTGTAGGTTAGCAGTAAAACCTTGAAATCAGCCCTTGCCTTGACAGGAAGCCAGTGTAGGGAGGCTTGCACTGGAGTAATATCATCAATTTTGTTGGTTCTAGTCAGGATTCTAGCAGCCGTATTTAGCACTAACTGAAGTTTATTTAGTGCTTTATCCGGGTAGCCGGAAAGTAGAGCATTGTAGTAGTCTAACCTAGAAGTGACAAAAGCATGGATACATTTTTCTGCATCATTCTTGGACAGAAAGTTTCGGAATTTTGCAATGTTACGTAGATGGAAAAAAGCTGTCCTTGAAATGGTCTTGATATGTTCTTCAAAAGAGAGATCAGGGTCCAGAGTAACGCCGAGGTCCTTCAGTTTTATTTGAGACGACTGTACAACCATTAAGATTAATTGTCAGATTCAACAGATTTAACCAGCCTAAGTAGGCCTATGACTCCGTTCCTGTTCTAATCAGAGTTTAAAGAATTATATCAAATTCGAAATTAGCTATTATCAGACTGGTTAATGCGATGCATGTCTGTTGAATTTGGAAAAATCTCTTCCCCACACCACCTACTCAGCCAGTCAGGAGCCACTACTGCATTGAGGCCATGGCATACTGCATAGTTTTTACTAAGCGGTACGTGTACGATGAGTACATAGTATGCAGTTTAAGTATGTAGTACTTTAGTGTGGTTTTTTACACACAGCCACACAGTATTGGTGGTGCTCATAAAATGAATCATACCTTCAGAACTGGCAGAGAGTCCACTGGAAATGTGATGTACTTGTAGAGAATGTTATTCCAAACAATATGTTAAAACATTTACAAAATTAAAAAAGGCACTTTTGAGATGTAAATATTAATACTTTAATGTTGAATAAAAGAACGTGACATATTTTTACTCCATATATAGAGCCCACTATAATGAGTGAGATGTTGTCTGCATCATGTACAGTTCTGTAACGTCTGTCGTCGGTGGAGGAAGGTGAGGACCAAAGCACAGCGTGGTAAGTGTTCATCTTATTTAATGAAAAATCTAAACTGAATTCTGGATAACAGAATAACAAAGAAACAACCGAAACAGCTCTGTCTGGTGCAGACACACAAAGACTGAAAATAACCACCCACAAAACACAATGGAAAACAGGCTACCTAAATATGGTTCTCAATCAGGGACAACGATTGACAGCTGCCTCTGATTGAGAACCATACCAGGCCAAACACAAAAATAGAAAATCATAGACAAACTAACATAGACAACCCACCCAACTCACGCCCTGACCATACTAAAACAAAAGACAAAAAAAAGGTCAGAACGTGACAAGTTCACAGATCACAGGGTCTTACATTAGGCATGTATGGTTGAAAAAATAAAAGGTTGCCTGGCTACCCAGGCTCCATGCTTAGGCCAAATGCTACGCCACGCTCACGGACGTTAGTTTCTTCTACGCAATGAGTCTGAATTCTTTGTACTTCCCCAAACGTTCGCCGAATGTGAACACATTCAGGGCCATCTGATTGGTCCAGAAAAGGATTGTTTGGGCCAGAGCCAGAACACACGTGGGTAAAGTGGCGGTTTGAACACACGTGGGTAAAGTCGCTGACGACTTTGTTTTTTACAATGCCCCTTGTGCCCCTCCTCACCACAAACGACAATGATGGCAGACATTGTGGAGAGTGTGTGGAAAGTGACAGAGCAGCAGAAGAATTTAGTGTGAGTCGTCAGGCTTCTAAAAATGGCCTAAAATGGGCATTTTCATCATGATTTTCTACAAAAAAAGTGTGATATAAATGTAAAAAGTATGTCAAACATCCTCCCTCTAAGTGAAGTTTCTTTGTGAGAATTGCCAGAACAATCTGAGTTAACAAATATTTTCAGGCTACGCTGGTATGGAATCGTCCCAGCATGAAATACTGAAATGACTTAAATTTGGGCCTTACTCGATACCCTCATATTGTAGATCACCAAAAACCAAGCGCAGTGTTTGCTTCCATTTATAACACTGTGGAGAGTAGACGTGTAAGGATCATCCTCTGTCATGCTAACGATGATGGGTGAGGATCAGTAATCAGAGCGGGTCTGAGCTTTCCTCCTTGTGCAGAGTTGCATGAGCCAATTCATGTGATTGAGCTGTGTAGAGACTGGTGCAATGGGTCCGACCCGCTGCTCACCCGTGTATGCAACAGCTGTGTGCATTTGAACTGATTGACTGTGCTGATACAAACCTAAACACACACAAACACGCACACACATGCTTTTGAGAACACATGCACACACACCTGTCTGAGCTTGGCCATGTGTTGTGTCAGCAGCAATCAAATCCAAACAGAGTGGATGTCAGGCTTTTCCACATTTCTGAACATTGAGAAGAATTTCCGCAGCTTTCATATCTCTCTGGTAGACAACTTGGCTGACTTCCAAACATCTGCTTCCATATTGTGAACATTCATTTATATTCAGGGTTGTTTGAACAACACATAACATTTTGTATCAAATGTTGATTAACAGAATATAATTACTTGGTATTATACAATACCTGCTTATACGTTACCTGGCATCCACACATGCACTGCTATTTTGCCTTGGGCAATGTTGAAAATCTTGCAGAATCTGCTAACTTAAACAGTTTATCATTATTATTAGTTATTACAGTGCCTTTGTATTTATATGTGTCCTTATAGTTAGTCATGGGGGATATGGTTTCAGGAAGAGTACATTTTTTATGCATTCTCTAAATTCTATTTAGCTCATTGAAGTCTCTCAGTTTGAACTAAAACTTCAAAGGAGATGTGTAAGCCAAGCTATGATGTAGGCTGCACACTGCTAAGTTGAGTTTAACTCCATATTCAGCAGGCTAACAAAGAGGTGGAATGGGTTCACACTAAAAAATATGTTGCATAGAGCTTAATTAGTTTTTATGTTTGTATTGCGTACTCAGACGTTTCGGCTTTACAGCCTTTTTCAGTGTGTAGGTCAAATATTATTTTTTGTTCAGAACAGCATTTGTAAAGAACAGGTGAGCAGCAGGTGGGTCTAATCAGGGCTACTTTCATTATTGTATTGCAGTAGTATCATAAAGATTATTATATGGTCTTTCTAGCAACTGATACCTGAGGGAATTCATTCTGCAGCTGAAGACACTTCAACCAAGTGATTTCAAATCACACAATATCCTACAGACTAAGAAAACATTACCCTTGAGCCAAATTATCAATTATTTAAGGTAATACTGTGATTTAACCAAGTTAATTCAAATCAATACATTTCAACTCAGGGCTAAAAGAAAAGTTTTAGCGACAGTCACCATTCGATGTATTCAAAATAAATAGGGTATTTCCTCACTATTCCAGACTATTTGTATTAGTGTGACGCCTCTCGTCGAAAGGAGTGGACCAAAGCGCAACGTGGAAAGTGTTTATGACTATTTTTTATTTTTTTTAACTCAAACAAAATAACCAAAGTGAAAACGAAAGCGCACATTGTCAGGTACAGAAAACAAGATCCCACGATCTAATGGTGGGAAAAAGGGCTGCCTAAGTATGATCCCCAATCAGAGACAACGATAGACAGCTGCCTCTGATTGGGAACCACACACACGGCCAAAAACAAAGAAATAGAAAACAGACTTTCCCACCCGAGTCACACCCTGACCAAACCAAACGTAGAGAATAAAAAGGATCTCTAAGGTCAGGGCAAGACCCCCCCCCCCCCACACTTCGGTGGCACCTCTGGTGCAAGGATCGGCGCTGGGACCTCCGGACCGGGGACTGTCGCTGGAGGCTCTGGACCGCGGACCGTCGCTGCAGGCTCCGGGCCGCAGATCGTCACTGCAGTCTCCGGGCCGCGGATCGTCGCTGCAGGCTTCGTGCCATGGAGCATCACTGGAGGCTTCAGGCTATAGATCATCACTGGAGGCTTCGTACGTGGAGCCGGAACAGGTCTCACCGGACTGAGGAGACGTACTGGAAGCCTGGTACGTGGAGCTCCCACAACGTGTCCTGGTTGGATACCCACTTTAGCTCGGTGAGTGTGGAGAGCTGGCACAGGACATACCGGGCTATGAAGGCGCACTGGAGGAATAGTGCGTAGAGCCGGCGCAGGATATCCTGGGCCGTGGAGTTGCACTGGAGGTCTGGAGCGTAGATCTGGCACAACGCGTCCTGGCTGAAAACCACCTGTAGCACGGCAAGTGCGGGGAGCTGGAACAGGCCGCACTGAGTTGTGCTGGCGAACTGGGGATACCGCGTGTAGAGCTGGCGTGGGCTGTGAATGCACACTGGAGACACCATGCACATCACTGCATAACACGGTGCCTGACCGGTCACACGCTCCCCACGGTAAGCACGGGGAGTTGGCTCAGGTCTAAACCCGGACTCCGCCAATCTCCCCATGAGCCCCCCCCAGGCTTCTGTCGTTGTCTTAACTCCTCGTATCGTTGCCGTTCCTCACTCGCTGCCTCCGCCTGCTTCCATGGCAGGGTCTTGACCCCTGCCATTACCTCCTCCCAGGTCCAGGATGTTCTCCACTCCCTTTTCTCCCGGGCCCAGGATCCCTGCACCCTCCCGGCCACGCTGCTTGGTCCTTTGGTGGTGCGATTTTCTGTTACACCTCTCGTCAAAAGGAGTAGGTAGACCAAAGCGCAGCGTGGAAAGTGTTCATGATTTTTATTTTCAAAAAACACTCAAACAAAATAACCAAAGTGAAAACGAACGTGCACAGTTATGTCAGGTACAGGCACTAAACAGAAAACAAGAACCCACAAAACCCAAAAGGAAATTGACAGCTGCCTCTGATTGGGCACCACACACGGCCAAAAACAAAGAAATAGAAAACATAGAATCACACCCGAGTCACGCCCTGACCTAACCAAACATAGAGAATAAAAAGGATCTCTAAGGTCAGGGCGTGACAATTAGAGCCTGCTGAATACGTAATCAAAAGAGAACTATCGCGCTCTCCCAGAAGCCTGGCTGGTACGTAAAATCTGTGAATTGGACAAAAACAGAGGTGTAACAGGATTGCACTCAAAAAGATGTCACATAAAGCTTACTTCATTATTCCATGTTTTTTATTATTTCACTGCATCAGGGATAGTGTGCACCGACATTTTGGCTTAACAGCCTTCTTCGGTGTGTAAGTATATCATTTTATTTTAATTCAAAACAGCATTTGTAAAGAACTACAGATGAGCAGCATGTGGTTCTAATCAGGCTTGCCACTCATCTGCCAAAAAGGGATGTGGCTTTTCTGGTTTACCTGCATACAATTTAGTTACAAAGAAATACAGAATTATAGGGTATGGGAGCGGGTATGAAGGGTGGTTTATTTATGAGTTGCTCTTCGTGCCCGCTCCCATACCCTATAATTCTGTATTCCTCTGTGACTAATTTGTAAACAGGTATACCACAAAAACTACAACCCTGATTGCCAGATGAGTGTCAACCCTGATTAGAACCACATGCTGCTCAAATGTATTTAAAAAAAAATCTGCATCAATCTACACACAATTACATAGAATGACAAAGTGAAAACAGATTTTTAGAAATGTTTTCAAATTTACAAAAAATATAAAACAGAAAAACCTTATTTACATACCTTATTTACATTTACACACCTACTCATTCATGAGTTTTTCTTTATTTTTTACTATTTTCTACACTGTAAAATAATAGTGAAGGCCTCAACACTATGAAATGACACATATGGAATCACGTAGTAACCAAAAAAGTATCCTGGAATGGATTTCAATTAACAAATGTGCCTTGTTGAAAGCTAAATTGTGGAATTTATTTCCTTCTTTAATGCATTTGAGCCAATCAGTTGTAGTATTGGTAAAAGACCAAGTCCATATTATGGCAAAAACAGCTCAACTAAGCAAAGAGAAGCAACAGTCCATCATTACTTTAACCTCTTGCGACGAGCAAACCCGTATCCGGGAGCGTAATTATAGCCTCAAATACATTAGCATAACGCAGCGGACATAAATACCCCTAGAAACTTTTCCTATTCATGAAAATCGCAAATGAAATGAAATAAATATATTCAAACACAAGCTTAGCCTTTTGTTAACAACACTGTCATCTCAGATTTTCAAAATATGCGTTACAGCCAACGCTAGACAAGCATTTGTGTAAGTTTATCATGGCATAATGCTATGCTAGGCTCTGCTAGCGGCAGGCAACATTTTCACGAAAATAAGAAAAGCAACCAAATTAAATAATTTACCTTTGAAGATCTTTGGATGCTTTCACTCAGGAGACTCCCAGTTAGATAACAAATGTTCATTTTTTCCAAAAATATTATTTTTGTAGGCGAAATAGCTCCCGTTTCTTCATCATGCTTGGCTGAGAAATTGACCGGAAAATGCTGCAACTATAACGCCAAACTTTTTTCAAAATTTGCTCCATAATATCGACAGAAACACGGCAAACGTTGTTTAGGATCCATCCTCAGGGTGTTTTTAACATATATGTTCGATAATATATCCGTTGAGGCAATTGGTTTCTCATAGGAAGCGATTGGAAAAATGGCTACCTCAGTATTTTATGCGAGATTTTCTGCGGGAGACACCATGTGACCACATGCTATATATGGTCCCTTACGGCCATTCTTCAATGGAAATGCCTAAAAAGACGTCTCAATGCTGTAGACACCTTGGGGAATACGTGGAAAATGTAAGCTCATTCGTAGCTCATTCACAGCCATATAAGGAGTCATTGGCATGAGGCGGTTTTAAAAAATGAGGCACTTCCTGGTTGGATTTTTATCTGGGTTTCGCCTGTAACATCAGTTCTGTGGCACAGACAATATCTTTGCAGTTTTGGAAACGTCAGAGTGTTTTCTTTCCAAAGCTGTCAATTTTATGCATGGTCAAGCATCTTTTCGTGACAAAATATCATGTTTAAAACGGGAATGTTTTTCATCCAAAATTTTAAATAGCGCCCCCTAATGCATAACTGGTTTTAAGATACGAAGGTCAGTCAATTGTGAACATTTCAAGAACTTTGAAAGTTTCTTCAAGTGCAGTCGCAATAACCATCAAGTGCTATGATGAAATTGGCTCTCATGAGGATCGCCCCAGGAAAGGAAGGCCCAGAGTTACCCCTACTGCAGAGGATAAGTTCATTAGAGTTACCAGGCTCAGAAATTGCAGCCTCAATAAATGCTTCAATGAGTTCAAGTAAGAAACCGCTACTAAAGGACACCAATAGGAAGAAGAGACTTGCTTGGGCCAAAAAACACAATAAATGGACATCAGACTGGTGTAAATCTGTCCTTTTACCAAGAAGGAGAGTGATGGAGAGCTGTATCAGATGACCTGGCCTCCACAATCACCCAACCTCAACCCAATTTTGATGGTTTGGGATGAGATGGAGCGTAAAGTGAAGAAAAAGCAGCCAACAAGAGCTCAACATATGTGGGAACTCCTTCAAGACTGTTGGAAAAGCATTCCAAGTGAAGCTGTTTGAGAGAATGCCAAGAGTGTGCAAAGCTGTCATCATGGCAAAGGGTGGCTACTTCGAAGAATCCAAAATATAACATATGTTTTGATATATTTAACACTTTTTTAGTTACTACATGATTCCATATGTGCTATTTCATAGTTTTGATGTCTTCACTATTATTCTACAATATTCAGACCATTTGCTATTAGTCTCAAAATTGAGCTCAGGTTTATCCTGTTTCCATTGATCATCCTTGAGATGTTTCTACAACTCGATTGGAGTCCACCTGTGGTAAATTAAAATGATTGAATATGATTTGGTCCCACAGTTGACAGTGCATGTCAGAGTGAACACCAAGCCATGAGATCTAAGCAATTGTCCGTAGAGCTCCGAGACAGGATTGTGTCAAGGCACAGATCTGGGGAAGGGTACCAAAACAATTCTTCAGCATTCACGATCCCCAAGAATATAGTGGCCTCCATCATTCTTAAACAGAGGAAGTTTGAAACCACGAAGACTCTTCCTAGAGCTGGCCAAACTGAGCAATCAGGGGAGAAGGGCCTTGGTCAGGGAGGAGAACAAGAACCCAATGGTCACTCTGAAAGAGCTCCAGAGTTCCTCTGTAGAGATGGGAGAATCTTACAGAAGGACAACCATCTCTGCAGCACTCTACCAATCATGCCTTCATGTTAGAGTGGCCAGACGGAAGCCACTCCTCAGTAAAAGTCACATGATAAGCCTGCTTGGAGTTTATCCAAAGGAACCTAAAGGACACTCAGACCATGAGAAACAAGATTCTCAGGTCTGATGAAACCAAGATTGAACTCTTTTGCCTGAATGTCAAGTGTCACGTCTGGAGGAAACCTGGCACCATCCCTATGGTGAAGCATGTTGGTGGGAGCCTTATACAGTGTGGATGTTTTTCAGTGGCAGGGACTGGGAGAATGGCCAGGATCGAGGGAAAGATTAATGGAGCAAAGTACAGAGAGATCCTTGATGAAAACCTTCTTCAGAGCATTCAGGACCTCCGACTGGTGCTAAGGTTCACCTTCCAACAGGACAACGACCATAAGCACAACGCAAGAGTGGCTTTGGGACTTGTCTCTGAATGTCCTTGAGTGGCCCAGCCAGAGCCCGGACTTGAACATGATCAAAAATCTCTTGAGAGACCTGAAAATATCTTCCCATCCAGCCTGACAGAGCTTGAGAGGGTCTGCAGAGAAAAATGGGAGAACCTCCCCAAATACAGGTGTGCAAAGCTTGTAGCATCATACCCAAGAAGACTCGAGGCTGTTATCGCTTCCAAAGGTGCTTCAACAAAATAGTGAACAAAGGGTCTGAATACTTATGTAAATGTCATATTTCAGTTCTCATTTTTTATGTCATTATTGGGTATTGTTTGTGGATTGATGAGGAAATATAACTAATCAATTTTAGAATAAGGCTGTAACTAAATTTTTTGGGAAAAATTCAAGGGGTCTGAATACTTTTTGAATGCACTGTACATGTGGTCAAATTAGAATGTTTAATGAATTCTGTCTAGTGTTATTTAAATCCGGTGCACAATGATTTATGGAAGGAATTTCATTATCAGTTCTTTCAATTATGTATGACATACAATAGTTAATTAACATGATTCATGAATTGATGCTATTGACATTTTGGGCTTTGTCAAGATGGAGACTTGTTCAGTGGAAAATCTCTAATTTTATTAGCATTGGTTATTGTTGTTACCACTGCAATGACTGTTACTGTTAAAAATTACTCGAACAATTGTGACAATCCCCAGAAATTCTATATGAATGGTGATTATGAGTGTGTTTTCATTTGAACAAACGTTGTATAGGTCACAGAAACTCCAGATTGGCTCCTTTTGAAATGACCATTAAAATGAACCATTGCCATTTCAGATGCAACATGTTTGTGTACCACAGAGGTCCATTATCAGGCATACATGAATTCCCAGACTTTAAACATACATTTGGAGGATCACAATTTGTCCATGTTGCATTCTGAAAAATACCCTTAATAACACTGTGATCTCAATGTCACAGTCCCTTCTGAAGGGATGACTGTAACTGTAGCGAAACCTGACTTCAAGCGGGATCAATAGGATAGTGTCGGCAGCAGACACTCCTCAATTTACGCTGCTACGGGAATACATTACATTTTTGTCTGATGTCAGCATTGCTTTCATGCCTTCCTGCCAGGAAGTGTCAATTAGCACATATACTGTATGAGGAGCGATCGTAAATTATTCAAGGAAAACAATACCATCGGGCCTGCAGGATTTCCGTGGTTCCTCTCATTCTTATTTTCAGAGATAAAGATGGTTCCAACTTCTTATCCTCAACCGCACATGGCCTTCCTGAATGAAGTCTTTAAAGTGTTTGTTTTGTATTCAAAATGTTCTGGAGTTTTTTGACAGCTACCATCTTACGCATTGAAGGGGATTCCTGTAGGTTTGCTGGTGATAGAACAAGCAATGACGATTTATGCGAGTACGTATCACATTCAATTTTAATGCAAATCAGGATACTGTGTGTAATGTATATGTGATGTATGAGAGGTGAGTTCACATACACACGTCAATGAGGAAACATTTGAAAATATGACAGTTAAATCACATATGGCTGGTGCCCTGATATTGCTTATGCACAGTTTATTGGCAGAATTTCCCCAGAGATATTTTGAGGTCAAGTTCAGTGGAGCACAGCTTTTTAAACAATATTTCAGTCATGTAAAACTTCTAAGCCCGCATCATTTAACAACATAATAGGTATTTGCAAAGATAAGAAATGCATACCCCATTCGTTCTCTAAATATTCCACGACTTCACGTGTCAAACTCATTCCACGGAGGGCCGAGTGTCTGCGGGTTTTCATTCCTCCCTTGTACCTGATTGATGAATTTAAGGTCACTAATTAGTGAGGAACTCCCCTCACCTGGTTGTCTAGGTCTAAACTCAAAGGAAAATCCAAAAGCCTGCCGACATTGGGCCCTCCATGGAATGAGTTTGACACCCCTGCCCTAGAAGATACCCTAGATTGTGAGATCTATACAAAGTACATGAAGATATGGGAAATATGAATGCATGTTGTACTTTTTCGAGATGTGGAATACATTTGTTTCGTATTTTTACGCATTAACTTGCCACTGTATTTAGAGACAGTGCATCTATTAATATATTTGCTGGCGGAAGTCTTGAAGATGAATTAGAGCTGTCAAACAGCAACATGGAAACAGGGTTGGGAGGACTGCTCTGCTCTGTCTTATCTGTCTGGCTAATTAAAGGCATAAGAAGATCCTCGCTAGCAACAATCACGTTTTAGGTTTATGTGGACAAAACCGATAAATTAAACAGACAAGAAAATGCCTTTATTTTAGGTCTACTTTGGGACAACGGTGCAATGCACACATTTCCTGTTGTTGTTTTGTGGGCAGCCCTTTAATGGTGATTCACACAACGTCCAGCTTATTTGGGGGCTACAACTTTATTCTCTCCAGGGAGAGTAAACATGTCAGTGCGGATGGTAACTGAGCAGAGGCCATTTTATTAGACCTTCATAGCCTGCAGCAGCCAGTCAGGATTCCTCTCTCTCTCTCTCTCTCTCAATCTGTCTTGACATCATCATGAGAATGATGACTCCATCTTAAACGCACAAATATACTTGATCCTGACTCGTTCTCTGCTCAGACTTTCATCCCGCCAGAGGTTTATTCAGATTTTTATTTAGTTTCCAACCCTTTTGTTTTTTTGGTTTGTTTTTTTGAGTCGTCCGGGGGCAGGCATAAGCTGAGTTTCCCACAGTTCTTGGGGAAAGCTTAATTATCTTAAAAAGTTACCTAGGATATATGAAATTGACCTCTTTGCTGACAGTTACAAAGTAGCAGGACAGACCCAAAGCCTTTGAGCAGGACACAGGAGAGCATATCTTGAAGGATTAAATTGTCAGGATGTAAATCCACAGAGAGCAATGAATAAGTAGGGCCAGATTTGAATGGAGGAAAGAGGACTGAAAGAGGAAATCATAGGTCAAGTGTTATTCTAAAAATTTTCGGGTGTAGCAGTAGACGTCCTGAGTGGACATCATTGCATAGCCAAAACGTTGTCTCATGCTGATAACCAATTCTAAGATTGCCACCAGCAGTGACTTGCAAGAATCCAGATTGAAATAGTTTTAAACTGCATCTGCTTTAAATCATATCTATCTCCCAATGATTTAATCATTCAGTATTGTCATCTTATTCATTCATTTTTTTAATGGCATCTGTCATACTTAAAATGTGTTAAATTAATCTATATTTTAAATTGGGTTCCATGAAATAGGTCAAAGATTTCTTAATTACAGATGATGGGACATGAAGACATCACACACCCAGATTGAAATTAGACTGAATGCTTTTACAGTTGGAGTCATTAAAACTTGTTTTTCATCCGCTCCACAAATTTCTTGTTAACAAACTATAGTTTTGGCAAGTCGGTTAGGACATCTACTTTGTGAATGACACAAGTCATTTTTCCAACAATTGTTTACAGACAGATTATTTCACTTATAATTCACTGTATCATAATTCCAGTGGTTCACTAAATTGACTGTGCCTTTAAACAGCTTGAAAAATTCCAGAAAATTATGGATTGGCTTTAGAAGCTTCTGATAGGCAAATTGACATACTTTGAGTCAATTGGAGGTGTACCTGTGGATGTATTTCAAGGCCTACCTTCAAACTCACTGCCTCTTTGCTTGACATCATGGGGAAATCAAAAGATATCAGCCAAGACCTCAGAAAATAAATTGTAGACCTTCACACGTCTGGTTCATCCTTGGGAGCAATTTCCAAATGCCTAAAGGTAGCAGATTCATCTGTACAAACAATAGTACGCAAGTATAAACACCATGGAACCACGCAGACGTCATACCGCTCAGGACGGAGACACATTCTGTCTCCTAGAGATGAATGTACTTTGGTGCGAAAGTGCAAATCAATCCCAGAACAACAGCAAAGGACCTTGTGAAGATGCTGAAGGAAACAGGTACAAAAGTATCTATATCCACAGTAAAACGAGTTCTATATCGACATAACCTGAAAGGCCGATCAGCAAGGGAGGAGCCACTGCTCCAAAACCACCATAAAAAGCTAGACTACGGTTTGCAACTGCACATGGGGACAAAGATTGTACTTTTTGGAGAAATGTCCTCAGATGAAACAAAAATAGAACTGTTTGGCCATAATGACCATCGTTATGTTTAGAGGAAAAAGGGTGAGGCTTGCAAGCCAAAGAACACCATCCCAACAGTGAAGCACAGGGGTGGCAGCATTAAGTTGTGGGGGTGCTTTGCTGCAGGAGGGACTGGTGCAGTTCACAAAATAGATGGCATCGCCAATGTGTAATCATTGGACAATGAATTAGATGAAGTACGTTCACGAATATCCTACCAACGGGACATCAAAAACTGTAATATTCTATGTTTCAATGAATTGTGGCTGAATGACAACATGGATATTCAGCTAGCGGGATATACACTGCACCGGCAAGATAGAACAGCACACTCAAACCCAGACTATTTGCATTGTGTGCCTCCCCCAACCCCTCTTTTTATGCTGCAGCTACTTTCTGCTTATCATATATGCGTAGTCACTTTAACTATACATTCATGTACATACTACCTCAATTGGGCCGACGAACCAGTGCTCCCGCACATCGGCTATCTGCATTGTTTCCCCCACCCACCACCCGCCAACCTCTCTTTTATGCTATTGCTACTCTCTGTTCATCATATATGCATAGTCACCTTAACCATATCTACATTTACATACTACCTCAATCAGCCTGACTAACCGGTATCTGTATGTAGCTTCGCTACTTTTATAGCCTCGCTACTGTATATAGCCTGTCTTTTTACTGTTGTTTTATTTCTTTACTTTTTTGCACTATTGGTTAGAACCTGTAAATAAGCATTTCACTGGACACATGACAAATACTTTGATTTGATTGTGGGAAGCTTGTGGAAGGCTACCCAAAATGTTTGACCCAAGTTAAACTATTTAAAGGCAGTGCTACCAAATACTAAATGAGTGTATGTAAACTTATGCCCAACTGAGAATGTGATTAAATGAATAAAATCTGAAATCAATCATTCTCTCTACTTTTATTCTGACATTTCACATTCTTAAAATGAAGTGGTGATCCTAACTGACCTAACACAGGGATTTTTTACTGTGATTAAATGTCAGGAATTGTGAAAACTGAGTTTAAATGTATTAGGCTAAGGTGTACGTAAACTTCCCACTTCAACTGTATGTGCAAACATTTACAATACAGTTGATATTAATAGTCTGGTGTTTGAGGTCCTCCTCATGTTTGCCCACCTCCAATGAATAATGTAGTCTGTGCAGAGAGTAATTTGAATGTCCCCCTTTGTCTCACAATCCTAATGACTATTGTCTGTAATTCATCCACCAGAGGAAGGGCTCACTGATTTGTGAAATATTAATACCAGTTAAAAGCAGTAGGAGGAAAAATGCAGAATTTGTAGCTGCCTTCAGATGCTATAGTTAAGGTAATTGGCTTTTTACACCAGGGCGAGAGTAGTGAAAGATTCCATTTGTTTGTATATTGTAGATGTGGGTTTAGGTTTCAGGTTTAATTTATTTGCATCAAAGAAAGCAAGTGATACAATGCATACGCTACTGGTAAAAAGTTATTTAACACCTACTCATCCAAGGGTTTTTCTTTATTTGTACTATTTTCTAGTATGAAGGAGAACAGTGAATACATCAAAACTATGAAATAACACATATGGAATCATATAGTAACCAAAAAAGTGTTAAACGAATCAAAATATATTTTATATTTCAGATTCTTCAACTAGCCAACATTTGCCTTGAGGACACTCTTGGCATACTCTCAAACAGCTTCATGAGGTAATCACCTGGAATGGATTTCAATGAACCTTTCTAGCGCAAAAAAAGTATTTAGTCAGCCACCAATTGTGCAAGTTCTCCCACTTAAAAAGGTAATGAGTGGAGGACAGAGGAGCCTCTTAAAGAAGAAGTTACAGGTCTGTGAGAGCCAGAAATCTTGCTTGTTTGTAGGTGACCAAATACTTATTTTCCACCATAATGTGCAAATAAATTCATAAAAAATCCTACAATGTGATTTTCTGAATAAAAATTATCATTTTGTCTGTCATAGTTGAAGTGTACCTACGATGAAAATTACAGGCCTCTCTCATCTTTTTAAGTTGGAGAACTTGCACAATTGTTGGCTGACTAAATACTTTTTTGCCCCACTGTATATTAGCATCTGGGACAGAGTAGGAGGCAGTTCACTCTGGGCACGCTATTCATCCAAAAGTGAAAATGCTGCCCCCTATCCCAAAAAGGTTAAAAGTGGTGCCTTCTGAAAAGTTAATTTGTGGAATTGGTTTCCTTCTTGAAACTTCTTAGGGCTGCAATCCCGTTAACTGGATTGATATGACAACAGCCAGTGAAAGTGCAGAGCTCCAAATTCAAACAACAGAAATCTCATAATTAAAATTCCTCAAACACACATGTATGTTATACCATTTTAAATGTGATCTTCTTGTTAATTTCAAATAGGCTTTACAGCGAAAGCTACACAAACGATTATGTTAGGTCACCAACAACTCACAGAAAAATTCTGCCATTTTTCCAGCCAAAGAGAGGAGTCACAAAAAGCACAAAGAGATCAAATTAATTGCTAACCTTTGATGATCTTCATCAGATGACACTCTTAGGACTTCATGTTACACAATACATATATGTTTTGTTCGATGAAGTGCTTATTTATATAAAAAAATCTCAGTATACTTTGGCGCGTTACGTTCACTAGTTCCAAAAACATCCGGTGATATTGCAGAGAGACACATCATTTTACAGAAATACTTATTATAAATGTAGATGAAAATACAATTATTTGACATGGAAATATAAATACACTTCTCCTTAATGCAACATCTGTATCAGATTTAAAAAAAACTTTACGGAAAAAGCAAACCATGCAATAATCTGAATACAGCTTTCCGACAACAAAGCTGCCAAAAAGATATCCGCCATATTGGGTAGTCAACCGAAGTCAGAAATAGCATTATAAATGTTCACTTACCTTTGATGATCTACATCAGAATGCACTCCCAGGAATCCCAGTTCCACATTAAATGTTTGATTTAGTTCGATAATGTCCATCATTTATGTCCAAAGAGCTACTTTTGTTAGCACGTTTGGTAAACAAATTCAAAGTCATGAAGAGCGTTCCCTGGTTGCAGATGATGTCAAAAAGTTCCGTTACAGTTCGTAGGAACATGTCAAACGATGTATGGAATCAATCTTTAGGATGTTTTTACCATAAAACTTAAATAATGTTCCAACCGGAGAATTCCTATGTCTGGAGAAAAGCAATGGAACGAGAGCTAACTCTCGTGACCGTGCCTCAGAGCCTGTAGCAATCTGCCAGACCTCTGACTCATTCCTCTCTCATTCGGTCCCACTTCACAGTAGAATCCTCAAACAAGTTTCTAAAGACGGTTGACATCGAGTGGAAGCCTTAGGAAGTGCAAAATAACCAATATCTCACTATGTATTCAACAGGGGCTGGGTTGAAAATCAACCAACCTCAGATTTCCCACTATCGTCTCATGTTTTTGCCTGCCATATGAGTTCTGTTATACTCACAGACATCATTCAAACAGTTTTAGAAACTTCAGAGTGTTTTCTATCCAATACGTATAATACTATGCATATATTAGCAACTGGGACTGAGGAGCAGGCTGTTTACTCTGGGCACCTCTGGGCACCTTTCATCCAAGCAACTCAATACTGCCCCTGCAACCATAAGAAATTAATGCGTTTGAGCCAATCCGTTGTGTTGTGACAAGGTAGGAGGGTATAAAATACCATATAATGGCAACAGCTCTAATAAACAAAGAGAAATTACAGTCCATCATTACTTTAAGAAATGAAGGTCAGTCAATACGGAACATTTCAAGAACTTTGAACGTTTCTTCAAGTACAGTCGCAAGGACCATCAAGCGCTATGATGAAACTGGCTCTCATGAGGACCGCCACAGGATGCAGAGGATGCATTCATTAGAGTTACCTGCCTTAGAAATTGCAGCCCAAATAAATGCTTCACAGAGTTCAACAGACACATCTCAACATCAACTGTTCAGAGGATACTGTGTGAATCAGCCCTTGATGGTCAAATTGCTTCAAAGAAACCAGTACTACAGGACACCAATAAGAAAAAGAGACTTGCTTGGGCCAAGAAACATGAGAAATGGACATTAGACCGGTGGAAATTTGTCCTTTGGTCTCGAGTTCAAATTTGAGATTTTTGGTACCAACTGCCGTGTCTTTGTGAGAACACATCTCCGCATCTCTGTATGTGTATTTCCCACTGTAAAGCAGGAGGAGGTGTTATGGTGTGGGGGTGCTTTGCTGGTGACACTGTCTGTGATTTATTTAGAATTTAAGGCACACTTAACCAGCATGGCTACCACAGCATTCTGCAGCAATATGTCATCGTATCTGGTTTGCGCTTAGCTGGACTATCATTTGTTTTTCAAGAGGACAATGACCCAAAACACCTCCAGGCTGTGTAAGGGCTATTTTAACAAGAGGGAGAGTGATGGAGTGCTGCATCTGAGAACCTGGCCTCCATAATCCCCCGACCTCAACCAAATTGAGATGGTTTGGGATGAGTCGGATCGCAGAGTGAAGGAAAAGCAGCCAACAAGTGCTCAGAATATGTAGGAATTCCTTCAAGACTGTTGGAAAGGCATTCCAGGTGAAGCTGTTTGAGAGAATGCCAAGGCAAAGGCTGGCTATTTGAAGAATCTCAAATATAGAATATGTTTTGATTTGTTTAACACTTTTTTGGTTACTACATGATTCCATGTGTGTTATTTCATTGTAGAATAGTGAAGACATCTAAACTATGTAGAAAATAGTAAAAATAAAGAAAATCCCTTGAATGAGTAGGTGTTCTAAAACTTTGGACCTGTAATGTATAAAAAAAAAAATATATAATAATAATAATGGTGTGGAGGTGTGGTTGGAATCCCAAGAGCTTATATGAAAACCACACCACAAGAAAACAATATACAATACATGAGTACAAACATAAAAAAAAAGGTTTGTTAAAGCAGATAACAAAACCCACTAATCATAAATGTACAAATGGACCAATCAGCAATCACAAAAAAAAGATACAGTATATGTTTTGTTTAATTATGTGTGTGCACATGTGGATGTGAGTGTGTGATTGTTGGGCTATATGGAGGAGAAGTTTGGTTAATCAGGCTGACCCCCAGTCTTCACTTGAAGTTATTGAGGGATGATGAGGTTTTGGCAATGTGAAGATAAGAATTCCAGAGTATTGTACCTCTGTATCTGACCGAGAATTGACCATGTGAGGTGCGGCAGTGGGGAGGGTGAAGGTAATCGCAGTGTCTTGTGTTATATAGACGGATTTCAGAATTAACCTGGAATAATCCATATAAGGGTTTAGGTAAACTGTCTGGGAGCTATGAGTATTTGCAGATGAAAATGCATAATTGGCGTACGTTCGTGTTGTAAATAGACAAGATAGTGAGTTTCTTAAACAAAGGTGCAGATGGAGCCAGGTAATTAAAGGAGGTGGTTGCTCTTGCAAATTCATTTTGTATGATGAGTATTTTGTGTAGGTAGGAGGCATATGTATTGGCTCAGACAATATTACAGTATGTGAGATATGGGTCAATTATGCTATAGTATAGAGTTAGGAAGCAAGCCCGATGAACCAAACCACTAATCTTTCTGATGATACAGACATATTTCATCAGTTTGCTATGGACAATTTGAATATGATCTTTCCAGGATAACCTTTTATCAATTAGAACGCCAAGGACTCTAGTGGATGTGACTTGTTCCAAATAATTCCCGCCAATTGAGATTGTCTCTTTTTTTAAATTATTTTTTTTTACAATATTTCTTATTCTTACTAGTGAATACAACAAGTTGGATTTTTTTTTAAATTTAAAGATAAGATATTTATCTGGAACCATTCAGAAAATTTGGCCATGCCCGAGTTGGCTTCATTAATTTTGCATAATTTAGGGTTGATAATCCCAGTCTCATTACAGTGCTATGGGAGTTGAGGACAGGTAACAAAACAATACAGAATGAACAGAACACTAAATGCTTCATGTTTATAAACGTTTGTAGGTTGCCAGAGAGCCGTACAGGACATTTATCTTCAAAGTCATCTGAGCAGCATAGTGTCAACTTGGGCATAGCCTACCATCGGTGTCTGTGTCCTGAATGGGGTTTGATATCACGTTTGATCCATTTTGCATCAGCTTGATGAGAGACAGTCACAGTTTAATGCACCTAATCAACTACAAAGAGGATGATCTCTGGAACACCAGCAGTGGTTGAAATTGATGAGTCTTTTGTTAAGCTAAAACAAGAGTGTTTCTATTCCAACAGAGGCTGTATGAAATCACATTTAATTATTCTCTGTCTTTGCTGTCCTCTGGGATCCATGGCTGGTTAGCGTCTGTCTGTATGCATGCAACACATTAGGCTCAGCATGAAATGTGAGTTTAAAGGTTGAAAGCAGTGTCCTTGGGGTGATCAAAATAATTTCTGCTAGGGGACTTCTGATTGCTCTGAAGAAATGTCCCCCATGTAATTGATGTTGACTTCCTATCTGGTAAAATGGCTGGTGATAGTCAATGAACTCCTCACAAGCTGGTCATTAGTTCACTTCAGCATCTGAAAAGCCTGAGGGCTGCAAGACCTCTGTCAGTCCTATACCTGCAGACTGTCAAAGCCTACATAAAATACTATAAATGACACACTAGCAAGGATATTACTGGCATATTGCACGTTTTTTTTTTATGATACCCAGAGCCAGATGAAGTCATGGATACCATTTTTATGTCTCTGCATGCAGTATGAAGGTATTTTCGCAAGCCAATGCTAACTAACATTAGCGCAATCACTGGAAGTCTACAGCTATGCTAGATTATAGTCATTGTGGTAATGCTTGTTAGAATTCTCTCACAAAGTGTAGGGTTGGTTGCCTAGTGGTTAGAGCATTTGACTAGTAAACGAAAGGTAGCAAGATCAAATCCAAGAGCTGACAAGGTAAAAATCTGTCATTCTGCCCCTGAACAAGGCAGATAACCCATTGTTCCTAGGCCATCATTGAAAATAAGAATTTGTTCTTAACTGACTTGCCTAGATAAATAATGGTAAAAAACTTTTCATAATATGTTTGAGATGTCTCACAATGGGATTCACTCAGCAGATCACTAACGCCTTGAAGAGCCTACCACACAAGGTTTGTTGCAGACAGACAGGTTGTGTGGCGAATGAGGTGAGTCCCGCTCCTTCTTATCAAGCACAACTCATCCTTCCTTCTCAAGCATGCTTTTCTTCCTTATGCTCTTGAGAGCAGGGAAATGTGAAGAGACAGCTCACTCAAATGATCATAAACCGGGGTTACGCAAATATCCCAAAGTTTTACTTCAAATACTCCTCTTGATGTCCCACAATGGGATATGGCCAACTCCCATATCTCAGACATGCTCCACGAAGCCAGGGCCCCGAGACTGAGGACAGTATGCACCAACGAACCGTATGCACCAACGAACGTGCAGTGAAATCCAGTCGGTAAAACAATCCTGAGGGGTGGCTCAACATGCCGCCTCGCAAATCTCTTGTGAAGAGATGCCTTTTCAAGAGTTACAGTAGCCATACCACTGGTGGGATGAGCCCACAGGCCCCCTGGGGGATGTAAACCCTTGCTATTATAAGCCAATATAATAGCCTCTACTATCCAATGGGATAGCCGTTGACACAAAGAGTTGGTCACTCTTATGCAATGTTCTTGTTCTACCCAAATAGATGTGCAAGGCGTGTACTGACATAAACGGTGGACATGCTCTTCTGTAGAAGTGAAGGGTAGTGGGTGGAAAGCCATAAGCTCTAAGGTGAGACAGTTGTACTTGCTGCTGACCTTAAGCATAAATGTGGGGTCGGGGAACAATATTACCTTGGATAACCCCGGGGCAAAATGTAGGCATGAATGGTGGACTGACAGTATGTGCAGCTCACTCACTCACTTTGCAGATGTAAGAGCAATCAGCAAAGCAGTTTTGCAGGAGAGACACTGAATTTCAACTCAACGGGGTTATTAATGTGGAATCGAATTAAGCAACATAGACAGATCCCAAGGTGGGCTTGCAAGGCTACGTCAACAAATCTGAAAGTATACTGTACATCCATAAAATCGGTTCACATTCAAACCTTATATGTCTGAACTCAGAATCAAATAGGCATCCCAAAAATGACGTGATCGCTGTGGTAGAACATTTATTTTGATTGCCGATTTTGTGCATTCATAAAAATCCCATCAGGTAGCCTGATTTCAGATGTGTCATGTAAAGATTATTAGGGAAATAATTATTATTGCAAAGCATGTGAATGTTTATATCAAACTATTACATCAATCTAACTATTATCGTGGAAAGTCAGTACTGAGAGAGACTTGGTCATTTCTTCAAACAATCATCTTCACTTAATATCAATTAATTATTGCAATAATGAAACCAGTCAGCCCAACAGTCTTGACTACAGTGTAACAGTCTAACTGAATATGAAAAACAGATGTTATATAGGCCATAAAAAAAAGCTTATTCAGTCATTTCTAACCTTCCCATAAGCCACCTTGGTTATTTACACAGGATGTTGTTTTACCCCCAACCCGGCTTAGTTTACCAGATGCCAGGAAGATGAGACAATGAGGCATTTCTGTAAACTCTTCCAGGCTATCTCTATCTCGGGTCACACACACCACATCTTGTCTATGGAAGGCCAGCTTTAAGATCATTGTCAGCTCAAGCCATCTCTTGCGGAATAACTGCAGGAAGCTAGAGTGGAAACGATCTCTTTACAGAAACACAGAATTGAACAGAACAGAAATGTCTTCCTATTTGTTAAGTATTAATTGCTAACTGTTAATATCAAACAAACCAGGGCAATATGTCCTTTTTCTATCACACTATTCAACCATATTATTGTGTGCATACTCAGTGCCGGCCGTGTTCCTATTGGCACCCTCTATAACCACTGTTTATATTATTTGAACCTGCTGTTCATCTATGAATGTTTGAACAGCTTGAAATATTATCTAGACTTTATGACCATGTACTCTTATCTCCAACCAGTTTGGATTTAAGTATACATTTTGTATGACTGATTCCTTCGTTTTTAATATTGTGATAGTGATCTGTTATCCAACGATTATTATTATTAGGACACATCAAAGAGTTTACCGGAATCTCTAAATAAAAATACTGGCAGATCAATAAAATGTCCTTGTACAGTAGTAGATCTAATTACATTTAGATGATTCTAAATTAACAAAGGGGCTTTATACAATTATAATGCAGGGTTAATAATAAATAATAATAAATTAATATATTTGTAGGGGTAGATTTTTGTTGGGGCAAATCTGGTTAAGCATCGAATACATTGCAAGTTGGGGGAATTTTCACACCTAAAGTAGCCGGGCTATTAAACCAAATTGTTGAATAACACATTGGCCCTCGGAACTCATTAAGAGGCATTTTCTATCTTCAATATGCTTTAAATGCCACAATGTCAAAACATTTATTTATTAAAGACTATCAGAAATCATCATATATTATTTATTTTAATCCAATGCCATAAATGAGTGAATAATCCAATAATAATCTTGTCTGGTTTGCCTTTCCAAATAAAATGTCATGTTTTTTGCTCATATAATTGAAACAGTTCGCTAGGTGTAGGCAAACCCATCATTTAAACTTTATTTAACTGGGAAAGTCAGTTAAGAAGAAATTGTTATTTACAATGACGGCTGACGCTGGCCAAACCAGGGCCAATTGGGCGCCACCCTATGGGACTCCCAATCACAGCCGGTTATGATACAGCTTGGAATTGAACCAGGGTGTCTGTAGTGACACATCAAGCCCCTAGATGCAGTGCCTTAGATCGCTGCGCCACTCGGGAGCACATAATTATTCAGGGTGATTTTTCCACAAATAGACGGGTATTTTCATCAAGGACACTTTGTTTGCAGAGTCCACAAACAGGAGGTGGAGTTCCAGAGCTCACAGGGGCACTGGCATGGATTGTGACTCCATCTCGTTCATCGCTCTCTTCAATGCATCATTCTCTGCCTTTACTCCCCTCCATCAAGACGTTTTGGCTTGAGAATCCTATTATAACAATTGCATGACAATTGGATGACATTTGAGTGTTTTTAATATTGGCCAACAACTAAAAACACAGCATCAACCCGGTAGAAATATGTTATTGAATTCAAAACAATTTTGTTTACTATTTCAAAATGCATGTTTATTAGGCTACTGTGCAGTCTGACAAGTAAAAATAGCCTACAGTACATAATAAACATGGTAAAGTGTCTAATTCCTTACATAAGGGAGAGCACGCGTGTCAAGACTTTCTCGGTGACCTCAAGTACTCATTAAAATAAAATGGAATATTTTTTGCTCATATATTTTAAACTGGTCGCTCTCCGACCGTTTGACGATCAACCAAAAACACAGCATCTACCAAGGTATTCCATTTCCAGCGAGACTATTTCAGCCATCGACTCACTGATGGTTGAAGATGATGAGCGATCGGCGAAGGCAATCTGGAACCTGCGTGCTGCAAAACCAGTTCGGATTTAAGTATCATTTTGTATGACTGACAGCTTTAGTGAGAGGTCTAATGATTTAATGATTTCTGTCCTCCGAATTCATATTCATTATATAAATAGCCCCATGCGCACCTCCTTCAGATGAACCGCAACATGTCAGCTAAAGCAATTTTAATTAATTAATGCATAAAATCAACCAATGTCAGCCTTTAAATACTTTATTTTCCAAATGTTTAAAGTGCGTGTGGGCAACGGAGAGAATTTGACTGTTAGCGCTGATCAGAAGGATCGGAAAATTGCGTCTCATTTCACAAGCCATGTGTCATCGAAAATATTTTGAAATCTATATCTAAGGGGCACATTTTGTTAGGGCAAATCTGTAAAATGACATGCGCAAGAGACTGGTAATATTTTTCCTTTTAGAGACTATAATACATGCATCCAGGTCAGGATAACCAAAACATTTCTTTATTAAAGACTCTCAGAACGAATGTTGGTACTTATTTATTTTGACCCAAAGCCATGCATGAGTGAGTCACTCAGCTGTATGTAGGTGCCGAGGCTGTATGACTGGGCCATCAACTTGATTATTTAGTAGACATCACTTACTTATATTCAGTCAACACATATATTTTAAGAATATCATGGAATATAATTGAACATTTTTGTTTCTCTTAGAATAAAAACCTTAGTGTAACAACAATTTTAGTAAGTAATATGCTACAGTCCAGTTATAGCTTCTTCTGAGCAAGTAGAAACAAAAACATACGTGTATTCTTTCGGGTGTGAGTGCAGGACAGAGGAATAGCAATTCTTACACTATTGTTCTAAATTCAGTCACCTTCTTCATCCTCATCATTCAGTTAATTGAAATTCAATTTTAAAGTTGTGCTCAATTGTTGGTTTATATCATTCATGGTCAGGCCTTGCGTTGGTCTGGAGCAAATGAAGCAGTGACGCAGGGTACCGTACTAAACCACAAATTACCTCTAAATCCCGCAGCATAATCTCAAAACTTTGAATTAAGGAACCACTGTACTGAAGACCTTTTCTTTGTCTACTCCTATTCAGCATCATTCACACCCTTTTAAGCTTTAGTCCCACCCATCACAGGACTCACATATGAGGCTATGTACTAAACAGACAAAGATTTCAAGGTTAAATGCGGGCTTTTACTACGGGTGTGTTCGTAAATTTAATCTGGAGTGCCAGTGTGCTCTGTGCGTTCGTAAACTCAGAGCGATGTCAGATTGGCCGTACGCAAATTCAGAGTGTTTTGCTCTCGGAGCGTTCATAGCACACAATGGATGCTCTGGCCGCAAAGTAGGGTTGATCCAAAAGTTCTGACCGAACAACAGCCATCAAGAACCCAAGATTAACTACCTAACGTTGGCTAGCATGTTATCTATTTCTAGAGACAAATGAGAGAACAACTCCCTCAGACCATTTTACTCACACTAGCAGAGCTGGTTAGGCTGTTTTTGTGTTATCCAGAGCATTGTTGACTACAACTGTGCTGCTGGTAACAATTTAATTATGACTTTCTGACAAAGGTAGTAACATGTAATATCTGAAAATGTAGCTAACTAGACTCTCTTACCCATATACATGGATGGACGCATCTCCCTCTCTGTTACGGATGTCATTGTTGCCCTTAGTTTGAAGATGTAATCCGGAGACAGGTGTACAACCGCCTTCTGTGTGTTCTCTTTTCGACTCCGTCTGCATATTTTAAAAAAAACGGCAATAAATAACGACAATAAATCTCCTTAGCTATCATATTCTAATTACACTGATTTCAAAACTCTGTCCTCCAGAAAGTGGAGATCAACACTTACGCAGTTCTACTAAATGATATCTTTCAAAAAAGCAGTTAGAAAGGATTACCTACACACACTGACCAGCTCATATTATAGACAGAACCGTGCTACATGGCAGACCAATCTGAACTCATCTCTCGGCATGTCCAGCCAATCATGGCTAGTGGGAAGGTTGCTGCCTTGTTCCTTACTAAACAAACTAGGCTCGTAATTTAACAATTGTATTCCTATTTACAGATGGCATGCAAGTTTGTTGTTAAGCCTCATGAATGTTTACATGTTCGAGAAGACATTTCTGCCAAAAGAAAACACATTTTTATGAATAAAAAAAGTTGACATTCAAATTGCTCTCCTGTGAAGTAGTGACAAGTGACATATACATAATTCCTGTTTACAGACATCGACCAGCCCGAGTCTGTCATCGGGTGCCTTGAGCCTTGGGATTGTTTTTCTTCTCAAACCTCTCCCTTGTCAATTTTGAGAATTTCTTCCTCATCGATATCATGGTCCCCATCCTCCTCACCCGCTGCTTCATCTTTGTTTCGAGGACCCCAGGGTAGTTTAGAAACTCCCCCCACCCTCCGGGATTGGGATTATGGGGTAGCCTCCTTGCCCGAAGTCTGTGAGGGGGACGAGTCTTGTTTAGGTGTTGCTCTGCTCACTCACTGATAGAGGGAGTTTGCAGGCAGTGCCCTATAATGCACACCGGACTCGGGGTTAGCGAGTGATGTACTCGGACACCAAGCAGACGATGCTTATGAGGTGTGTATCTTTGCCTGCTATCATAGCCCCGCATGGACAAGGGTGTGCCTCCGGTGCTGTGGCAGGGGCAGGAGACTAGGGGCCTGGTTTCCCGAAAGTGATGGAATGTAGGCTTCTACGTGTTTTAACGATGCATCTTTCCTACAACGGCCAAAGAGGTAACGAGTGCGTTGTTGAGGCATGTCTCGATACTGATAGGATTGAAAGAAATCCAGTGCTACTCTCGGATCAGCTTTCTCCATTCAAATCTTCAATTAACATTATAATTATTCCACAATACTGACTCCTAGAAAGATATTATTGCATATGGCTGCAAATATTGAGGTGGCTTATTCTAACGCTTACCATATAATAATGCTCAAAATCAAAATTTGGAACATCATCATGAAATATATTGAAAGAAAAATAACAGACATTAGCCTACAATTTGCAAAATAGAACTCAATTGAATAAACATGCCATTTATTTCAATATTATTGAATTATGTAGGCCTATGTAGCCTGTGGGCCTAGGTTATTTATATTTGTATGGAGTCATCTTGGTTTTCCTTTCTGTCTTTTTATCCTTCTATTGTTTGCATCAATTACAAATACTTTGGCAACTTTGTATTTGTAGTCAACTTTGTTGTAAAATTATCTGCGCTCACAGAGAGACAGATAAACATATTGATTCTATCTTCTGTGTATAAAGTGACACAGAAAGGAAAAATGCATTTAACAAAGCACTTAGCTACTCTACGAGCGGTTTGAGGCAGTTGGTAAATGATGAGCGTTTAAGTGCCACTGTAGTAACGATGGTTTTGCAAAACAGCTCTGAGATTTGACGACGCTCCTACGAAAGTTCTTACGATGAACTTAGCCTAAGATGCTTTTGAGAAACTGGGCCCTGCTCAGTTCTCCCTATTTAGTGGTAGCAGGCTCCATGGCTCCGAGAAATAATATTCCTCAAGCAAAGTGTGAGCTAACTAGCGTTCGCCTCACAGCTAATTTGTCTTTCGATGAACGAAGCGTGTCTCTTGACTGTCGAGCTGCGAAACTAGGGCAGTCAGTCTACTCAGCTTGGCACGGATGAGCGTTGGTTGAGCTCAACACGAGAGGATAGCTAGCAAAGTGACCTTTCCAGGTTGGAAAGCAAGTTTGGTTTAGCCAGCCCTGTGGCACGTTACCTAGATTAACTAATTCCTACAGCGAGAGCTAGCCCTTTGTAGTGTGGTTAGCTAGACTTCCAGCTAGCTAGCCAAGTTAGCTAAAGCCTTGCAGCATGAGCTAACCAAGCCATGTGAGGCTAGCTACCAACGGAGACTGTGAAGTAGAAAATATATGATACTCGAAGCAAAACTTTCATTTTGGCCAATACTCAACACTGTCGGCAGGACCTGAGAATGAGCAGTGGGTGGGCAAGTGGAGCCTTTTAAGGAGGAGAGAGGCTCACCTCATTCACCACTGGACCTGTCTGTCTCCGAAATACGTTTTGTGATTGGTTCTTTGAGCCATCAGTGATCTGATGAGCAAATCCCATTGTACCTATAACTTCATACCGCACACAGAGACATACTGTACAATTGTATCCACGAGTTAGTTTGACTCTGGGTCAGTAGAAATGGCTTAACTGACAGAATCTCACAGTATCCCTTTAAAATTCTGCATGATATAACAAAATGAAATGACATGACATGTTAAGTGTTATACTAATACACCCCTGATGTATTACACTAATGATTTCTTCTTCATAATTGCATTTTCTTTTGATATATTCTCCTTAACTCCCCCTAATAAATCAAACTTTTAGACTGTGATGGTAAAGGGCAATGTTTCATTGATGCAACCCTCAATCCCCGTCTAATCAGACATTTCCACGCAGAAAAAGACAACTCAAAAGGTCTTTCTTACTACTAACCATGGGTTGCTACCCAGATTTGTGTTGACACAAGAACCAGACTTTTCAGTGTGGTCACCATTATGGAAATTGTTGTCACGTCCTGACCATAGGAAGCTTTTATTTTCTATGGTGGAGTAGGTCAGGGCGTGACTGGGGGATGTTCTAGTTTATTATTTCTATGTGTACTTAAGTTTTTGGATTTCTATGTTGACCTGATATGGTTCCCAATCAGAGGCAGCTGTCTATCGTTGTCTCTGATTGGGGATCATATTTAGGTAGCCTTTGCCCATCTGTTGTTTGTGGGATCTTGTTTTTGTATTGTTGCTTTTGAGCCCTACAAGGCTGTACGTTTGTTTGTTTGTTTCTCGTTATTATTGTTGTTGCTGGTTGACATTCAAATAAATTATGATGAACCCAAATCACGCTGTGCCTTGGTCTACCCATTTCGACGAGCGTTATAATTGTTTAGTTTCAAAATACAAGTTCAGTCTCACCTCAGTTTCATGGACTGTAGATGATATTCATGTACAGTACTAGTCAAAAGCTTGGACACACCTACTCATTCAAGGGCTTTTCTTTATTTTTACTATTTCCTAAGTTGTGTAATCATATTTTTTTAACCTTTATTTAATTAACTAAATTTCAATGACAGTCTAGGAACAGTGGGTTAACTGCCTGTTCAGGGGCAGAATGACAGATTTGTACCTTGTCAGCTCGGGGGTTTGAACGTGCAACCTTCCGGTTACCAGTCCAACACTCTAACCACTCATAATCATATGAAATATATTATATATTTGAGATTCTTCAAAGTAGCTACCCTTTGCCTTGAAACAGCTTTGCACACTCTTGGCATTCTCTCAACCAGCTTCATGAGATAGTCACCTGGAATGCGTTAAAAGTTAATTTGTGGAATTTATTTTCTTAATGTGTTTGAGCCAATCCAGTAGTGTTGTGACAAGGTAGGAGTGGCATACAGAAGATAGCCCTATTTGGTGAAAGACCAAGTCCATGTTATGTCAAGAACAGCTCGAATAAGCAAAGAAAAATGACAGTCCATCCTTACTTTAAGACATGAAGGTCAGTCAATCTGGAAAATGTCAATCATTTTGTCAGTTTCTTCAAGTGCAGTCACAAAAACCATCAAGCGCCATGATGATCTTGGCTCTCATGAGGACCACCACAAGAATGGAAGACCGAGCGTTAACTCTGCTGCAGAGGATAAGTTCATTAGAGTCACCAGCCCAAATAAATGCTTCACAGAGTTCAAGTAACAGACACATCTCAACATCAACTGTTCAGAGGAGAGTACATGAATCAGCCCTCCATGGTCGAATTGCTGCAAAGAAACCACTACTAAAGGACACCAATAAGAAGAAGATACTTTTTTGGGCGAAGAAACACAAGCAATGGAAAATCTGTCCTTTGATCTGATGAGCCCAAATTTGAGATTTTTGATTCCAACCGCTGTGTCTTTGTGAGACGCAGAGTAGGTGATCTCCGCATGTGTGGTTCCCAACATGAAGCATGGAGAATGAGGTGTGTTGGTGCTTTGCTGGTGACAATGTTGGTGATTCATTTAGAATTCAAGTTACCCTTAACCAGCAAGGCTACCACAGCATTCTGCAGCAATATGACATCCCATCTGGTTTGCGCTTAGTGGGACTATCATTTGTTTTTCAACAGGACAATGACCTAACACACCTCCATGCTGTGTAAGGGCTGTTTGACAAAGAAGGAGAGTGATATAGTGCTGCATCAGATGACCTGGCCTCCATAATCACCCAAACTCAACCCAATTGAGATGGTCTGGGATGAGTTTGACCACAGAGTGAAGAAGAATCAGCCAAAAAGTGCTCAGCATATGTGGGAACTCCTCCAAGACTATTGGTAAAGCATTCCAATTGAAGCTGGTTGTGACAATGCCCAGAGTGTGCAAAGCTGTCATCAAGGCAAAGGGTGGCTACTTTGTAGAATCTAAAATCTATTTTGATTTGTTTAACACCTTTTTGGTTGCTACATGATTCCATGTGTGTACTTTCATAGTTTTGATACCTTCACTATTATTCTACAATGTCGAAAATAGCACAGATAAAGAAAAACCTTTGAATGAGTGGGTGTGTCCCAACTTTTGACTGGTACAGTCTGTCATAATATTTGTGGATATCATAATATGATTGTAAACCAAAACATGACATACTGTACATTAGAAATTGCATGCCTCTAATGATGAAAATGCTATAATGTTTTCAATGGCTTTGACTGAAGAAGGTAAAATCACTGAATTAGCCTGCAATGATGTAATGTTGTATTGAGTCCCTAATAGGTGAGACGTGCTTGTCATACTTGTTTATGGTGCATGTATATCTGTCTGTAATTATGGGTCTAATGATCATCCTGGTAATCTGTTTTTCTGGCAAGTCTCATCAAAATATAAATCATAGTAATTATACAGCCAGGGAATAGCTTATTGGCAAATGAAATTACAATACTGTTTGAATCATTTTTTTTTCTATAGCACTGGCTATGATCTTGTTTGCTGGGCAGCACTTTTTGATGAATAAAAGCTAAAAATGGGTCTGGAATGCTAACTACCTCATGTTGTCACACACCGCCATTAGGCTGCACAGGGCTTGCCATCTCCATCTCCAGACATATGTACAGTATTTGCTATTCTAACCACTTGACCTATCGACTGTGGCAATATTTTAGTCGTTCTAACACACTCGCCCAATAGAGTGGGGTGTGCAAATTGTGTCAATTTCCTCCTCAACTATCTCCCGCTGTCACCTGGAGTGTTCAACTCCACTGTGCCTCCCCCGTCCCCAACCCGTCCCCAACCCCCTTCACCGGCAGTGGGCTGTGATCCATGGCACGAGCCTCCATGCCCTGGCTCTCTGGAGGAGCTTCCCTGTCTGGTGACCACCAATAGAAGTGGATCCTCAGCTCTCTCTCTCTCCCTCTCTGGAGGCCAGGCGTTATGATTGATCGTGGTCTGATTGATGGCACTGCCATGCGGCTCCTCAGGCACTACTGAGTCGGCGCGCAATGACTCTCAACATCAAGTAATGATGGACTGTCGTTTCTCTTTGCTTATTTGAGCTGTTCTTGCTGTAATATGGACTTGGTTTTTTACCAAATACGGATATCTTCTGTATACCACCCTTACCTTGTCACAACACAACTGATTGGCTCAATAAGAAGGAAAGAAATTACACAAATTCACTTTTAACAAGGCACACCTGTTAATTGAAATACATTCCAGGTGACTACCTCAAAAAAACATGGATTGGTGGAGGTTAGTGATCAGTTGTGTGATTGGTGTTAGACTACACAGAACGTTTCCCAAATATTTCTCCCTGAGAATGTATTAGAATTATTTCGGAATAATCAGGGTGCTGAGCTCTAGATAGAACTTCCCCTCCAAGGACAGATTTAGAAAAGAGACCCCATAGAAAGATACAGTATATGGACAAACAAGACCTCAACAGCAGCTGAGTACCTTGTCGCCAACATGAAATCGTTCTGAACATACTAAACTTCATGATCTTGATCCTAAAAAATTATAATAATTCAAACCAAAGAATTTCCAAGACACCATTTGTATATGATTCATTGGTGTTTGCGTCACTTTCTCGCAGCCTCTTTTTAGATTTTTCACTTCTGTGTATTTTAGTGCTATTGGTTGGAGGTAAAAAAAAAAATTGCTTGCATGTGACATCTGATATCCAGGTGGCTATGGGTGGCCTGTAACTTGACCAGCCTTATCATTGTTGCAACACATGGCTTGCTACAATGTTGCTGCTTTTTAATTAGATATATTTTGCCTATTTCATCACTGGCTGAGATTATAACCCTGGCTCCCTGAGGCTAGGCTTTGTGCGTACCACGTGTCCCCCCCCCCCCCCCCCCCCCCCGAGAGCTCTCAACATACATCACAGATAAACGGCCAGCATAGTGTACATCTATGGAGCCGGCCTGTGTGACAATATGACGTCACCGAGGGTTTTAAGATCAAGCATTTTCCCTGTGTTAAATTTCTTTGTTAATCATACGCTTGTACAGATCACCATTTACTTACTTCAGTGCCATTCAGTCATTAAAGAGCGATTCCATGTTAGTTTTAATCTCATAAAGATCGACATTGACAAGGAGAACTGTTGTGCAATGCAATGTTCTGCAGGTCTACTACATAATAGTTGATTGACAGTAATGAGCAGAGAACGAATTAAGCACAATGCGGCTTAACGAATAAAAAGCCAAGTATGACATGTCTGCTATCCTTCTGTATGCAACGGTGAAATATGTAATGTAGATGTCTTTGTTGTATCTGCCACTTCCCTGCTTATCCACAAGACATCCTTTCATAGGCAAAGTGATAGTTTTATAGGAACAGTAATTGTTTTACAACTCCATCAAATCTAAATTGGACCTTGATCTGATATACGTATCTTGGATAATTATTTTTGATTCCATCAGCATGCATGATCTCTTACGTTTGTTTTCCCTCCTAAGATCTGCAGGGTCATGATAGCCAAGTACGGCTTGGGACGTTTCACGGCATCTCTCCAGAATAGTTGGTTCTAAAACCGAGATAATCCATTTGACTAAATAATTCAATGACTATCCCCCGACTTCCTCAATCTCCTGACAGCGTTTTGGTCCAGTGACACTGTAACGTGCCCATCCCTTATTTTCAGTACTAGCTTTAGCTTTTAGACTCATTTTACGGACCTAGAAGTGTCCCCTTGATATATATTTCTATTTGGTTTATTTTGAGGATAGTATTTCAGGAACAGAGAAGCGCCTCTCCTCTATCATAAGTGTAGGACAAAGAGGACATCGAAATAGCTCAAAATGTGCCTGTCCACCTTAAAAGTAAGTGTATTGGGCCTTGTTTTTAATTTTCTAAATGGTAAAAGAGTTTCTTTGTACAACTGATAACCATTCTCATCCTCTGTTCCCTGAAATTGACAATCCATCATCACAGAGGTGATATGGAATGCCAAAGGCAATAGCAAATAACAACAAATACATTTTGTCCTATATTTATGTAATTGCCTTATGTGCCATGTAGGCCATTCAGCGTTTTGTAGGTGTTGCAGCAGAATGCTGTTAATGTCACTTTTTGAAGGTAAAGGGAAATGTCCATATTATTTGGATAATAGAGTTTCTTCTATTGTCCGTGTATTCAACGAAGTAGGCACTTGTTATTGTAATGGTGAAATCGTTTTCACACTACATTGCCTCGGCACATTGATTATTGAATGCCAAGGAGGCAGACATATTTCAAGTGGCTTCAGACAGTCAGTGCATAGCTCAAACACAGACATCTCTCACCCCCCCCATGTTATGTCAATCACTTGATTCAAAGAGTTCGCTAAAGTACCCTTTCAGCATAAACACTGCTAACATAAACACAGACCTTCATACTGTTTCAATAGAAAAATCTAATGTCTACCCTGCTGAGCAATCGTTCACGAGCTCGAGACCTTTCACTTGCCAAATTCTTTTCGTTTCTATCCTCTCATACCACAATACAGCGCCCACACAAAATGAGCAAGTTTGTCTGTAGAGCCAAGCTAAAACAATTGAACAGGCCCGGGACAATAACAATGTATATAATGAAAATAGGCATGCATGCCTGATACGTGCGGAAATCTTTGAGGTTACAACTATAGATTTTTTAAAAGCTTTTTTCCGGGTCATTCTGCAATACTGTAGAACAAATATTGACTGGGTCTAGGAAGGTGAATTATTGGTTCAGTACTGGGCATTAACACGGGATTGTGCCAATGATTCATTGAATTTAAATAGGAAAACTCACAACATATTCATTTATCGGTATTGCTTCCTCGAATATTGTGTCACGTTCTGTATCTCCGTTAGCGAGATATAGTATGCACAAGTCTGTAGTGTTCAAAATCTTCTTAATGGTTAAGACACTCAAAAAAACACCAACCTCTATGTCTACCAGTCTGGGATAATGACAGGTGAAGTCAACAGATGGACTGCATTCTGAAAAATCCAGGAGCTGCAAGAACTAGGTGTGCTCAGTATGATAGTGAATTTAGCACATCTCCTCGGAGGGAGCTGAACAATCCAAAGTGATGCTGAGTTGATGTTGAGCTTTTTGACCTGTGACCTGAGGCCATGTTGACACACTGGCCAGATACTGGAGTTATCAGCACAGCAGCCTGTGCTTTGTGCTAGAGAGCCGTCAGCGTGAGAGCAGGCTCTGTTGCTGAGTGTTTACCCGACTTAACAGTGCTCCAAAGCACCCATGTCTCACCCTGTGATTAAGAACAGTCTGGATGCAACGTAAACCACTTACCCCAGTCACATATCAACCCTCAATATTGCAGGCTGTCACCGTCTCAAGGCAGAGAGAGGGTTGGCATTAAAACAATGGCTACATTAGTATTTACATGAGAGATCAAATGTTATTTTGTGAGGATTTTTTTTAATTTTATTTTTTATCAAAAAGGTTGTGTTCATAGTCACATTGTTATGTGAAGGAGAAATATGTAATGGTCCCCTAGTAGGTAGTGCTATGGCCAACCATGCATCTCCTCCTTTGCCCCATCAGTCTCTTTCTGATGCACTGACTATTTAAGGGGATTGTACAGTGACTAAAGCCTTTAAAAGAGAGAGAGAGGCCTGGTATGGCACAGTGCATGGGGCTAGATTAATGCTTAGTCATGGCCCAGTGGCAGTGAGAGGATCCTTTTATAAATGTCCCTGGGACTAGGCGTGAACACTTGCCAGACTCTGTGTGTGTGTTTGTGTGCGTGTGCATGTGTCTCTCTCCCTGTGTGTGTGTGTGTGTGTGTTGCTGTAAAACAAGACAAGAAACCAATCTGGAGGAAACAGAGAAGTACTTGATGACCCAGACAGGTGGTGCTCTTTAGCTCTGCTTTGACCTGATGGTTCATTTCCAGTAGCCTGGACCATTATGTAGTTCCCCTGTGTCAGTGTCTGATGGGCAACCACACATCTCTTTCTTTATGACTGCGTCATGCAGTATCTGACTCCCCCAAGGCCCCTTTTTAAGTGAAGCTCTTTCACAGCGCCTAAGCCACAATCTGAGTGCTGATGCAACTTATATAAAGTACAGTATATCTGAGAAATCCACTTGGTAACAAGGAATCACACGTTTAGAAGCTACCAACCGAATGAAGCTGTATGAAACCTAAAGATAGTTTGCTTCGGCTATATTTTAAAATGCAGCTTGAGAACAGCTGTTTATTTCTATAGTTTTTCCTCACTTTATTTGGTTATTCATTACCCAAAGTCTCTTCAGACATGCATTTCTACCTCATAGGAACTATTCATTTCAGCTGAACTATGCATAGGACTATACTATGTTATATTATGTTAGGACTATACTGAATCATGTTGCCCTTTCCAAAAACGGACTATATTTATGGAAAATACTACACAGGCAACATTCTCCACAGAGACATAAAGTGAGGCCTTGTCCTTTCTCTCTTGTTAGTGTGGAGTTAATGGCATGTGCCTTTTCCACTGCCTCTGGCATTTCACATGGTTCAAACTGCATTGATGAATGAGTAGCAATCAATGTGAGGTCCGCTCTCCACATCAGCCAAACAAACGATAACAGACATCAACACAACACTATCAATATCCATTTACTGTGATTTCGTCAACCTTGGATTTTGACCGGGCACACATAGACCGGAACACATACACTACCATTCAAAAGTTTGGCGTCACTTAGAAATGTCCTTATTTTTGAAAGAAAATTAACATTTTGTCCATTAAAATAACATGAAATTTATCAGAAATACAGTATAGACATTGTTAATGTTGTAAATTATTATTGTAGCTGGTAACTGCTGATTTTTTTAAATTGAATATCTACATAGGCGTACAGATGCCCATTCTCAGCAACCATCACTACTGTTTTCCAATGGCACGTTGTGTTAGCTAATCCAAGTTGATCCTTTTTAAAGGCTAATTAATCATTAGAAAACCCTTTTGCAATTATGTTAGCACAGCTGAAAACTGTTGATCTGATTAAAGAAGCAATAAAACTTGTCGTCTTTAGACTAGTTGAATATCTGGAGCATCAGTATTTGTGGGTTCGATTACAGGCTTAAAATGGCCAGAAACAAAGACTTTCTTCTGAAACTCGTCAGTCTATTCTTGTTCTGAGAAATGAAGGCTATTTCATGCAAGAAATTGGCAAGAAACTGAAGATCTGGTAAAACGCTGTGCACAGAACCGCCCAAACTGGCTCTAACCAGAATAGAAAGAGAAGTGGGAGGCCCCGGTGCATATTTTACGTTCCCCAGTTTCTGTCTTGTAGTTTGTGTATTTGAGTGTGTTTCAGGAGATGGCTTCCTGAAATCCCCCAGCAGCTGATTGGTCGACTCCACGATTAATTGGAGAGCTGACCCCGCCTCCTCGTCAGGACGCAGCTGTCTCCAATTTCCAATGCCTTCTGAAGCTATAAAAGCCAGTGTTCTGTTGTTCAGGGGAGCGATTGATTTTGATATAGAACACTGCTGAGAGAGGAGGTTGATGGCTAAGGGATATAGCATGTTGGTCGTTGGTATGTACTATGTTAGTTGTTGTTGGTAGCAGCTTTGGTGTGTTTTTTTTTTTTGTCAGAGCTTCTTTAATGGCCTGAGATAGTTTATTCTCAGTTTTGTTGTGAAGTGGATTGTTTAATATTCTGTTTCATTTGTTCCCAGGGGGGAAGGCACCTAGGGAGTGCTTAGGCAAGACGCCCGCGGGCATACATTTACCCGTAGTATATTCACTGTCTAGGCACACTAGGTAAGACCTGGGCGGACCACCACCTTGTATTTTGATTAACGCACCAGGTGGTGCTAAGTTAGATAAGTACTGGGTAGGCAGGTAAGATAGGAGAGGGGTGGGCTTTGACATTTACTCTCTTTGCTTTGGTTCCGTCCAGCCCCTTTTTCCCATATTACCGTGTGAATGAAGAAATTCCTAGTAAGCGGTAAATTCTGCCTTTTGTCATCCTTACTCACACCTACAGTCCATACCGCTTTCGCTTCACGGAGAGTTGAGTTGTAGCAGGGTGTTGCGTTCCCTCTTCATAGAGGTGTGCGTAACAGCAAAAAAGAGCAAGAGGACAAGTACATTAGTGTCTAGTTTAAGAAACAGACGCCTCACAAGTCTGGCAGCTTCATTAAATAGTACCCGCAAAACACCAGTCTCAACGTCAGCAGTGATGAGGCGACTCTGGGATGCTGGCCTTCTAGGCAGAGTTCCTCTGTCCAGTGACTGTTATTTTGCCCATCTAAATATTTTCTTTTTATTGGCCAGTCTGAGATATGGCTTTTTCTTTGCAACTGAGGCGACTCCGGCCAGAATCCCTGAGTCGCCTTTTCACTGTTGAAGTTGAGACTGGTGTTTTGCGGGTACTATTTAATGAAGCTCCCAGTTGAGGACTTGTAACAACGTTTGCACTGTATTTCAGATCAATTTGGTGTAATTGTAATGGACAAAAAAAATGTTGTGCCTTTCTTTAAAAATCAAGGACATTTCTAAGTGACCCTAAACTTTTGAACGGTAGGGTAGACCTTTCACTTATCCCACACGGAAAAGATACTTCAGAGTGAATGCACACAATCCGTGAATCTGGGATGAACGGCACACTGCTCTCCATTTTCCAGCCAGTCCAACACATTTGGTGGGGAAATGTATGCAGGGGGAACAGCCAGAGAGCAGCGGGAGAGCTTGCACCTTCCCAGATGATTATCCACATGGCCTCCCAACACACAGAGAGGGCGTGCTAACAGGAGGAGAAGTAGTCTGTTCGGGACTAAACCCCCTAACCCTCATAATGGTATTTACCTCCTTCCCCTCTGCTTTACGTCCCACCACGTCTGAAGGGAGATGAAGACATGGATAATTACCACCATTTTAACTGATTTCAGAAGCCAACAAAAGTAATCAGCCGGGTTTCAGACTCTGTGGTTATCAAAGGTGTTCAATTGGGCCGAGTCTTTACTAGGATGAATCTGTGTTCTCACAATGTGTGTGTGTGTTTCTGAGTGTGAAAGGAGGATACAAGAATCTGTGTGTGTGCGTGCGTGCACAAGTGTGAGTGCAGAGGATAAGGAGAAACCAGCTCTTTAATTGGCAACCTAATTGATGTGATTTTTGCAATTCTAAGGCAAAAGAATGTGGCCATGGGCAAGAAAAATCTTCCTCAGGCTTCAGGAAGAAAAAAAAATCCATCATAGAATGGATTGCTATGAGAGATGCAGCGGAGAGAGTGCTGTTTCTTGATGATAAGGCTGGCCTTGTAATCCTTCGCAATAACACTCACCATTAGAACGGAACAACATCAGCCTCATATGAAAACAGTTTACCAGGGATTTTTGCTATCCTCCATTTAAATGATAAACCTAGTGTCTGGTAACACATGAAGAGTAAAGGGCAGAGCTGCTGTGTTTACCTCTGGCCTTCCAGTCGAGTTCAATTCAGTTAAATAACGTGAAAATATGACAGCGAGAGGGGAATTATGACTAAATCTGCCCCCAGAAATCATGAAAAGATTTAGTCCACTGCGTTTAGTGGATACGTTTGCTAACAGTCTACATTTAAGTCACCGGACCAAAGCTCGTAGCGACACGCAGACTTCCAAAAATCTGATTGCTTTTGAGTAAGCAGTTTCTAATCTACACCCTTTAAATGTGCACTCAGATCCCTCCATACTAGATGGAAATTCACCAAATGAAATATATCTTTTGACATTGCTAAACTGCATCAAGGTTGCAATTTTCTGTGAATAGCTATTGTCAGGGCATCACAAAAACATCCAAACCTTATGGAGACAGAACTGGGTAAATCTGTATAAATCGTAGCTGCACACACACACACACGCATACACTGCTATTAAAGGTAACTTTACAAATCAAATCAATCATGTGCCGAATACAACAGGTGAAATGCTTACTTACGAGCCCTTAACCAACAATGCAGTTTTAAGAAAAAGAAGAGTGAAGAAAAAATCTTTGCTAAATAAAGTAAAGTAAATAATAAAAGAGCAATAATAAAACAACAACAATGAGGCTATTTACAGGGGGTACCGGTAGCTAGTCAATGTGTGGGGATACCGGTTAGTCGAGGTAATTGAGGTAGGTAGGGTTAAAGTGACTATGCATAGATAATAAACGATGAGTAGCAGTAAATAGTCCGGGGTGCCATTTGATTAGCTGTTCAGTGGTTTTATGGCTTGGGGGTAGAAGCTGTTCATAAGCCTTTTAGACGTAAACTTGGAGCTCCGTTACCGTTGAGGGAGAGGTTGTTGTCGCCTGTGCCAGCTCCCCGCACTTGCCGTGCGAAGGTTGTCATCTGTCCATGACACGTTGTGCCAGCGCTACGCTCCAGACCTCCAGTGCGCCTCCACAGCCCGGTATGTCCTGTGCCAGCTCCACGCACCAGGCCCCCTGTGCGTCTCCCCAGCCCGGTACATCCTGTGCCAGCTCCACGCACCAGACCTCCAGTGCGCCTCCAAGGCACGATACGTCCTGTGCCGGCTCCAAGCGAGGCTCCTGCGAGGGTTCCCGGTCCGGAGCCTCCTGCGAGGGTTCCCGGTCCGGAGCCTCCTGCGAGGGTTCCCGGTCCGGAGCCTCCTGCGAGGGTTCCCGGTCCGGAGCCTCTGGCGACGGTTCCCTGTCTGGTTCCTCCGGCGACGATCTACGGTCCGCACCGGAGCCGCTACCGAGGGCAGATGCCCCATCCGGACCCTCCCCTATAGGTTCAGGTTTGCGTCCGGAGTCCGCACCTTTGGGGGGGGGGGGGTACTGTCACGCCCTGACCTTAGAGATCCTTTTAATTCTCTATTTTGGTTAGGGTGTGACTAGGGTGGGCAATCTATGTTTTCTATTTCTTTGTTGCCCTGGTATGGGTCACAATCAGAGACAGCTGTCTATCGTTGTCTCTGATTGGGGATCATATTTAGGCAGCCTTTTCCCACCTGTTGTTTGTGGGATCTTGTTTTTGTGTAGCTGCCTGTGAGCAGCCCAGAACGGCACGTTTCGTTTTCTTCTGTTTGTTTTTGGTGAGTTGTATATTTATTAAACATGTGGAACTCTAAGTACGCTGCGCCAACTATGGTGTTGAACGCTGAGCTCTAGTTAATGAACATCATTCTCACGTAGGTGTTCCTTTTGTCCAGGTGGGAAAGGGCAGTGTTGAGTGCCTTGAGATTACGTCATCTGTGGATCTGTTGGGGCGGAATACAAATTAGAGTGGGTCTAGTGTTTCTGGGATGATGGTGTTGATGTGAGCCATGCCTTTCAAAGCACTTCATGGCTACAGACATGAGTGCTACGGGGCAGTAGTCTTTTAGACAGGTTACCTTGGTGTTCTAGGGCACAGGGACTATGCTGGTCTGCTTGAAGCATGGAGGTATTACAGACTCGGCCAAGGAGAGGTTGAAATGGTCAGTGAAGACACTTGCCAGTTGGTCAGCACGTTTTTGGAGTATACGTCCTGGTAATCAGCCTGGCCTGCAGCCTTGTGAATGTTGACCTGTTTAAAGGTCTTACTCACATCGGCTACGGCGAGCGTGGTCAGACAGTCGTCCGGGTCAGCTGGTGTTCTCATGCATGCTTCATTGTAGCTTGCCTCGAAGCGCATATTGAGTAAGTCATAATATGAGACAGTAATATTAGATAAAACCTCACATTTATATCCCAACATGGATGATCCAGTCCTACTCAACGAGTGTATACACCTCATATAATATTTAAATGATTTTCAACCTCGCTTATAAAGAGAATGGAATAATGATTAACCTTTCTGATCTCCCCATCCCGGATCCGGGATCGTGAATACAGACTCAAGCTCATTACCATAACGCAACGTTAACTATTCATGAAAATCGCAAATGAAATGAAATATGCTAGCTCTCAAGCTTAGCCTTTTGTTAACAACACTGTCATCTCAGATTTTCAAAATATGCTTCTCAACCATTGCAAAACAAGCTTTTGTGTAACAGTATTGATGGCTAACGTAGCATTTAGCGTAGCATTTAGCGTTAGCATTCAGCTGGCAACATTTACACAAAAAAACAGAAAAGCATTCAAATAAAATAAACAAGCATTTGTGTAGTATTGATAGCCTAGCATTGCATTAAGCCTAGCATTCAGCATGCAACATTTTCCACAAAACATAAAAGCATTCAAATAAATAATTTACCTTTGAAGAACTTCAGATGTTTTCAATGAGGAGACTCTGTTAGATAGCAAATGTTCCGTTTTTACAAAAAATATTATTTGTGTCGACTAATCACTCCGTTTTGTTCATCACGTTTGGGTAAAAAAATAAAAAAAATAAAAAAAGTCAATTAAAACGCAAACTTTTTTCCAAATTAACTCCATAATATTGACAGAAACATGGCAAACGATGTTTAGAATCAATCCTCAAGGTGTTTTTCACATATCTATCGACGATAAAATCCATCGTGGCAGTTTACTTTCAATTCTGAAGAAATGGAACGCGCATGAACTTACTGATTACGTACACAGGACACCGGGCGGGGACACCAGGTAAATGTAGTCTCTTATGGTCAATCTTCCAATGATATGCCTACAAACACGTCACAATGCTGCAGACACCTCGGGGAATATACAGAAAGCGCAGGCTCATTCCTGGCGCATTCACAGCCATATAAGGAGACATTGGAACACAGCGCCTTCAGAATCCGGGGCATTTCCTGTATGAAACATCTTGGTTTCGCCTGTTGCATTAGTTCTGGGGCACGCACAGATAATATCTTTGCAGTTTTGGAGACGTCAGAGTTGTGTCTTTCCAAGGCTGTCAATTCCATGCATAGTCGAGCATCTTTTCGTGACAAAATATTGCGCTTAAAACGGGCACGTCTTTTTATCCAATAATGACACAGCGCCCCTATAGGTTCAAGAGGTTAAGATAATGAACATTATAAATCCTCCTGATTCCAGTCAACCACATTAGAAGCAATGCTAGGCTAGTAACACTAGAAGAAATGCTAGGCTAGTATTGTCTTTGGGTTCGTCACTTCCTCACACTCCCTCTTTGATGAACCACTTCCAGGCCACACAACACCTGGTCCATCAATCTGACTCTTGTGGGGAGAGAGGAGGATCAGAGCGGACGTCACAGTGCCCGTGTTGTGCCCTCCTTCCTCCACAGACACACAGGAGGTTATTTTCTGTTAGCTTGCCCAGGGCAGGCTCCACGATTCCACTGACAGCACTACAAATCAATACTCCAATAGCTACCTTCATGTCTTTGTCTGCCGAACGTCCGTATCTGATTCCCTACCGCATGGGATGTTTGATGTGAAATAACTCATAATAATTACTTCTTCTCTGTGCTCAGAGGAGTAACATGGTTGTTATGCTTGCGGTGATGTGTGGGGAGATAGAGGGGCGTCGCACTATGGAAGTGAAGGCATGCTGTGTTTGCCTGCCTCTGCCTTAGTTCCATCACCACTACATGTCTCTGCTGCTTGAAAATGCTTTATCTTTCTCTCCTCCTGTCTACCTATTCTCTGTTTCAGTATTTATGACGTGCTGCAGGCGGCTAGAGCTTCTACACGTTGGCGTGTCAAAAAAAAAACAGGACCTGCTAGAGTGAATGAAAATGTTCTAAAAGAAAGGTTACCTTGTTGGTCCTCATTTGTAACACTTGGGTAATTGCAGCAGAAGTGGAACAAAACACTGAGATCATAGTGACCCACTGGGCTGTTTATTAGTCACACTTACACTGAGTGTACAAAACATTAGGAACACCTTCCTAATATTGAGTTGCACCCTTTTTGCCCTCAGAACAGCCTCAATTTGTCAGGGCATGGACTCTACAAGGTGTCTAAAGTGTTACACAGGGATGCTGGCCCCAATGCTTCCCACAGTTGTGTCAAGTTGGCTGGATGTCCTTTGGGTGGTGGACCATTGTTGATACACACAGTGAAATATAGAGCATGAAAAACCCAGCAGTGTTGCAGTTCTTGACACACTCTAAAACCGGTGCACCTGTCACCTACTACCATACCCAGTTCAAATACATTTAAATATGTTATCTTGCCCATTCACACTCTGAATGGCACACATACAGAATCCATGTCTCGTTTGCTTAAATTGAGACATTGGATTAAAAATCCTTCTTCAAACATTCTCCTCCCCTTTATCTACACTGATTGAAGTTGATTTATCAGGTGACATCAATAAGGGATCAAAACTTACACCTGAATTCACCTTGTCAGTCTATGTCATGGAAAAATCAGGAGTTCCTAATGTTTTGTACACTAAGTGTATATGGTCTTGACATTTTAAGTCCACCCTAGTGCCGTGTTGCACCCTATTCTCCTCATATGGGTAGAGATTAATCCCATGGTGCCACATACACAGACTGCACCACATATGCCTTTCAACTAAACATGCTAGAACCAAAAGGTTGGATTACCTTCAGAACAGGAAGCGGCTCATATATGTGTTTCCAGGGTGTCTGATACGGATGCAACAGTACAAGCTATACAGAAAATAACTCACTTTGGAGTAAAGAACCAATCTGCACACTCTTCCTCTCTCCAAAAGACAGTAGCCAACAGTGATATAGACTTTAACTACAACAATACTTTATTCAGAGAAACGGTGATAACAGGGGAAGTCAAAAGTAGTTTGTGTTGTTGTTTTATTTTTCAAATGTACCCCCAAGGACATCAGCATGCTGGCCAGCCAGGTGCCTTGTTTATCTACTTGTGTCACATAGCTTGTTTCCTACTGAATGACTCCCGTTGTTAGGCTTGCTTGAGAAGGTTCCTGACCCGTGTGACCACACACACAGTGAGCTTTCTCTCTCAGTTAGGGAAGAAGAGACACAAACAAAACAGAATCAAACATTTGAGGCTGGGGCTAGGCATTGCTTATGGTCCCCGGGTTCATGCAGTATTCGGTTTGCTTTGCCGTGTGAGTCACCACTGGGTTCTGAGTCCCGTCCAAACACAGCAGAATGAGACAAAGTGTTACATTATCTACACCCTGGGAAAGTCTGGGGACGATATCTTATTCAGGCACGGGGTAGAAACAGGAATTGGATTCACATTTCTTGTTGACTTCAGAAAGCAGAGTGTCTATAACTCTACCATTTGAAAGTTTCATCAGAGGAAAAGGAATCAAACATGTCTCTCTCCTTCTGAACAGCTTATGACTACAGACATTCTCTGTTATATAATCACCTGATGTCTTTGTCGTGTGCGTGTGCGCGTGTGTGAGAGAGAAAGGGAGAAAAGGAGAAAGAGAGAGAAACGGGCAGAGAGAGAGCGACAGAGACATATAAACAGAGTGAGCGAGAGTGATAGAAAGAGACTGTAAAGTGCCGGACTGGCTGCTGTCCATGGTGCTGAAAGCAGAGGTGCTGTCCATGATGCTGAAACTAGTTGGTGCAGTAAAGGTCTAATAAAATGGCTTCTGCTCTGTTACCCTCCACACTGACGTGTCTACTTCTCCATGGCTCACTGGCACTCACACCACAGCCACCCATTCGTGTTAACTACTCAGGGTGGGCTGACTGCCTCTGGGTCACTGTGGGTTACTCCCTGTGCGTTCTTTTAAAGACATTAGACACACTGAAATATCACTCTGTAGAGGTTTGTTTTAGGCGTTTGGCATTTGTCATGACAACACTAATAAAAAGTGACTCTTCATGACTCTTCTGTGAAGATCGGAAGGATCAGGTTACAGTGGGTCTGCTCCATAGCACCCTCTGTCTCCCACAGAGGGGGAGAGGGGTAAAGTTGGCTGTTTTACGACAGTCATAAGTACCTACAGGAACTGTTTCTCCCACTGTGCAGACATGGAAGTTAAAAATCGCTTTGTTACAACAGAGATTTTGTAGTACTGTGACATCCAAGAATGGATAAAGAAACAATATTTCTGTAATCTGAACAGTTGGAATGGTCCGTGGATACTTAAAGAACAATTATGTAAGATTAGTTGTTGTTTTGGGATCTCATTAACTTAAGGTATAGTGGGCAGCAGTTTCACTTTTGGATAAATAGCGTGCCCAATTTCCACTTCCTACCACTCATGCCAAGAATATAAGATATGCATATTATTAGTAGATTTTGATAGAAAACACGCTGAAGTTTCTAAAACTGTTTGAATCATGTCTGTGAGTATAACATAACTTATGTAGCAGGCAAAACCCCGAGGACTAACCGTTCAGAATGTTGTTTTTTTTAGGTCTCTGTCTGTTCATTGAGTTCTCATTGGGAAACGATATTTCTTAGGAACTTATTTTCAGTTTCTACCGCTTCCACTGGATGTCACCAGTCTTTGGACTGAGGTTATTCCTTTGTGCAATGAAGAAGGATAGCCATCTAGGAACTGCGTAACACTGTTGAGAGTAGCTTGGTTTGTTGTCTCTGTTCCTGTATGGAACACACATAGACCCATCTTCAATTTTATCGATTATTAAAGTTTAAAAATATCTAAAGTTGTATTACAAAAGTAGTTTGAAATGTTTTGGCAAAGTTTACAGGCAACTTTTGAAATATTTTGTAGTGACGTTGCGCAATTTGGAAGCTGTTTTTTTCTGGATCAAACGTGCCAAATAAATTGACATTTATGATATATATGGACGGAATTAATTGAACAAAAGGAACAATTGTGATGTTTATGGGACATATTCGAGTGCCAACAAATGAAGCTCGTCAAAGGTAAGTCATGTTTTATATTTATTTCTGCATTTTGTGTAGCGCCTGTAGGTTTGAAATATGCTACCCTCTTTGTTTACTGTTGTGCTATCATCAGATAATAGCTTCTTATGCTTTCACCGGAAAGCCTTTTTAAAATCTGACATGTTGGCTGGATTCACAACGATTGTAGCTTTAATTTAGAATCTTACATGTGTGATTTAATGAAAGTTTGATTTTTATATAATTTTATTTGAATTTGCCGCGCTGCATTTTCCCTGGCTTTTGGCCAAGTGGGACGCAAGCGTCCCCTATACCATAAGAAGTTAAGGATGGTGTAACAGCGTAACTGTATCTCTGAATGTGTATTTTTCACAGTTGTCAGGTTTACATCTAAATGTTGTGGAATTTATAGAATTCAATATGAAGCTATTTGTGAGAAGATGAAATGTGATGTTAGCCTTCTAAAATGAGAAATGTTTTTCATATAAAAGTTCTACCCAGTCAGTGACCACAACCACGTGAGCACAGATATTATGTCGGCGTCATGGAACGCCCCCTTTTTCCAGAGTGCATAAAACCCCTCCTAAAGAATTAACATATCAGACCAAGCAGGGAGACAGTATTGAACCAGACATCACGAATAGTGAGACTCTATGAGACCAGAAAAACATGGGCGCATGGCTGCACGTTGAAATGGTTAGAAACTTTCTCTCTCGAAGAAGAAAAAGACTACAGAGGAACATTCAGTCAGCAGCTGTTTAAGTACTTCAGTCTAGTAAACTCGACCGAGAACCACTGGGTGGTGCTTTGAAAGACCAATTCTAACCAACATTGGTAGGTCTGGAAGATTTGTTCTAACAGACAATCCGAGAACAACCTACTACAACTACATAGGACATGGTGACCTCTGGTGGACAACCAGAGTCTTACACAACCAGAGACATTCTGCCAAATTACTCCCCGTAGATGGATTGAGTGTTTTCAACAGAGAGACAGCAGAGACATACCCATATGTACATTGCAATTCTTTCGAATGAGTGCAAAGTATTCACATTTCCATGAGCATAGTTACCAGCTGTCTGCACGATAGTGGAATTCCTTTGTCTCTCCCTTTCCCTCTCTTTTGAATCCACCATTATGAGTAACAAGCCGTCGTATCGATTTAGTACACTAGGGACTTTCCATTGCATTGTGTAGTAATCAATGTGTAAGCTATTCTGTTTGTGTGTTTATGTAATTCTGTGTGATTATTTAGTAAGTTAGTAAATAATTAATAATAGGGTTCGTGCAGATTTATAGGATATTACGACGTTCAGAATGACTAAGATAAGAGGTAATAATAATTAATGGATGACTAAGATGATAACGATATATTTAAGTCTTTAGAGTTCATTCGGGCAACGGTAACTCATTAAACAAACATTTTCCGTGGTGACCCAAGATTGCTAATGAGTTAGTTGAAACATGATTAATTTAATCATCGTAATAATTAAACAGTTTATTTGATAAAATAATCATCATCGCATTAATCATAGTCAAGACTCGACACTACATATGTGACCGACCGGCACAAATCGGTCTTATGTAGCATATTTTGAAATGTTTTTTGGTTTGTTTTTTTTACATTGGATAGAAATGGAGACTTAGAGCTAGATAATGGTATACAGTGCCTTGCGAAAGTATTCGCCCCCCTTGAACTTTGCGACCTTTTGCCACATTTCAGGCTTCAAACAAAAAGATATAAAACTGTATTTTTTTGTGAAGAATCAACAACAAGTGGGAGACAATCATGAAGTGGAACGACATTTATTGGATATTTCAAACTTTTTTAACAAATCAAAAACTGAAATTGGGCGTGCAAAATGATTCAGCCCCTTTACTTTCATTGCAGCAAACTCCAGAAGTTCAGTGAGGATCTCTGAATTATCCAATGTTGACCTAAATTACTAATGATGATAAATACAATCCACCTGTGTGTAATCAAGTCTCCGTATAAATGCACCTGCACTGTGATAGTCTCAGAGGTCCGTTAAAAGCGCAGAGAGCATCATGAAGAACAAGGAACACACCAGGCAGGTCCGAGATACTGTTGTGAAGAAGTTTAAAGTCGGATTTGGATACAAAAAGATTTCCCAAGCTTTAAACATCCCAAGGAGCACTGTGCAAACGATAATATTGAAATGGAAGGAGTATCAGACCACTGCAAATCTACCAAGACCTGGCCGTCCCTCTAAACTTTCAGCTCATACAAGGAGAAGACTGATCAGAGATGCAGCCAAGAGGCCCATGATCACTCTGGATGAACTGCAGAGATCTACAGCTGAGGTGGGAGACTCTGTCCATAGGACAACAATCAGTCGTATATTGCACAAATCTGGCCTTTATGGAAGAGTGGCAAGAAGAAAGCCATTTCTTAAAGATATCCATAAAAAGTGTCGTTTAAAGTTTGCCACAAGCCACCTGGGAGACACACCAAACATGTGGAAGAAGGTGTTCTGGTCAGATGAAACCAAAATTGAAATTTTTGGCAACAATGCAAAACGTTATGTTTGGCGTAAAAGCAACACACCATCCCCACTGTCAAACATGGTGGTGGCAGCATCATGGTTTGGGCCTGCTTTTCTTCAGCAGGGACAGGGAAGATGGTTAAAATTGATGGGAAGATGGATGGAGCCAAATACAGGACCATTCTGGAAGAAAACCTGATGGAGTCTGCAAAAGACCTGAGACTGGGACGGAGATTTGTCTCCCAACAAGACAATGATCCAAAACATAAAGCAAAATCTACAATGGAATGGTTCAAAAATAAACATATCCAGGTGTTAGAATGGCCAAGTCAAAGTCCAGACCTGAATCCAATCGAGAATCTGTGGAAAGAACTGAAAACTGCTGTTCACAAATGCTCTCCATCCAACCTCACTGAGCTGGAGCTGTTTTGCAAGGAGGAATGGGAAAAAATTTCAGTCTCTCGATGTGCAAAACTGATAGAGACATACCCCAAGCGACTTACAGCTGTAATCGCAGCAAAAGGTGGCGCTACAAAGTATTAACTTAAGGGGCTGAATAATTTTGCACGCCCAATTTCAGTTTTTGATTTGTTAAAAATTTTTGAAATATCCAATAAATGTTGTTCCACTTCATGATTGTGTCCCACTTGTTGTTGATTCTTCACAAAAAAATACAGTTTTATATTTTTATGTTTGAAGCCTGAAATGTGGCAAAAGGTCGCAAAGTTCAAGGGGGCCGAATACTTTCGCAAGGCACTGTATCATACATTACAGTTGAGGAACAATGGGAAAGTAGTTTTACTTTGAAAGTTCAACTTCTAAGCTTAAACTCACTTTTGAGAAAATGGCCTTTGAAAGTTTTGGTACCTACTGGAGAGCCCTTTGTCTACACCCATTCACACCCTCTTAAGCATTAGCCCCACCCATCTCTTTAAGGGTTGATCCAAGTGTTCTGTACTAACAACCGTAGTCAAGCACCCAAGTTAACTTGCTAGCTACTTCCAGACATTTAAAGTGAGAGAGAACAGGTCACTGAACATTACTCGCCCCAGCAGAGCTAGTTAGGCTGTTATGTTATCCAGAGCATTGGTGACTGCAACTGTGCTGCTGCCAATAATTTAATTACGCTTTTTTTGCCAACGTTTACTAACACCAGCCATATTCAATGGGTGTTGAGTGTTCAAAAATTCATCAGTTATTCTCGCTGTAACGGTTTTCTTGCTGTGAAGGAGAGTCAGACCAAAATGCAGCGTGGTATTCTTGGAAGATGTTTAATGAAGACGAAAAAACGAACAATACAAAAACAACAAACGTAACGTGAAAGCCTATCTGGTGCAAACGAACACAGAGACAGGAACAATCACCCACGAAACACTCAAAGAATATGGCTGCCTAAATATGGTTCCCAATCAGAGACAACGATAAACACCTGCCTCTGATTGAGAACCACTCCAGACAGCCATAGACTTTGCTAGAGAACCCCACACAGCCACAATCCCAATACCTACGAAAACTCCAAGACAAAACACACCACATAAATAAACCAATGTCACACCCTGGCCTGACCAAAATAATAAAGAAAACACAAAATACTCAGACCAGGGCGTGACACTCGCTCTAGCACACTAAGATTAGTCTTTTGTTAAGACATGTAGCTAGCTAGCTACGTAAACTATGAACCATAATCCCAATTCATGACATTACTACCCTGCATGAATATGCAGGTAGCTAACCAACCAGGTTCAATGTTAGCTAGCAAACATTAGGCTATAACTAGTCAAGTAAATGTGTCTGAGACATGAAGAATACGATCATAGAACATAATGTCAGCTAGCAAGCCAGCCAGCTAATGTTAGCTAGCTAACAGTATACTTTAACTTGAAATGAAGAATTTCTTACCCCTATACATCATGGTTGGACGTGTCTCCTGTCAGATGCCATGGTTGTCCTTAGTTTGAAGATGTAATCCAGAGACAGGTGTTTTCTCCATCTCCTTAGCGATCATACTCGAATTCCACTGATTTCAAAACTCGGTCCTTGAAATTACATTTATGCATTTTTCCTACATTATACATTTTTTTTTTAAGCTGAGTTAGACAGGATTGGCGAGACATTCTGACCAGCTCAAATAGGCAGAAGCGTGCTATATGGCAGACCATTCCAAACTCATCTCTCGGAATTTCCAGTCCACTCATTATTTTAGCCAATCATGGCTAGCGGGAAGGTTGCTGACTTTTTCTGTGTTTAAACCAACTAGGCTCGTAATTTAACAATGTTATTTGTATTTAAGATGGCATACACTTTTGTAATTAAGGCACATGAAAGTTCACATGTTCGAGAAGGCATTTCCTGTGAGGTAGTGACTCACGACATACGCCTAGTTTCCTGAAATGGGTCACATATGTGAGAATCTGTTTTGTTGGTAACATATCATTTTAAGGGATGGATGGAGAGCATTTGTGAACAGCAGTTTTCAGTTCTTTCCACAGATTCTCGATTGGATTCAGGTCTGGACTTTGACTTGGCCATTCTAACACCTGGATATGTTTATTTTTGAACCATTCCATTGTAGATTTTGCTTTGTTTTGGATCATTGTCTTGTTGGAAGACAAATCTCCGTCCCAGTCTCAGGTCTTTTGCAGACTCCATCAGGTTTTCTTCCAGAATGGTCCTATATTTGGCTCCATCCATCTTCCCATCAATTTTAACCATCTTCCCTGTCCCTGCTGAAGAAAAGCAGGCCCAAACCATGATGCTGCCACCACCATGTTTGACAGTGGGGATGGTGTGTTCAGGGTGATGAGCTGTGTTGCTTTTACGCCAAACATAACGTTTTGCATTGTTGCCAAAAAGTTCAATTTTGGTTTCATCTGACCAGAGCACCTTCCACATGTTTGGTGTGTCTCCCAGGTGGCTTGTGGCAAACTTTAAACAACACTTTTTATGGATATCTTTAAGAAATGGCTTTCTTCTTGCCACTCTTCCATAAAGGCCAGATTTGTGCAATATACGACTGATTGTTGTCCTATGGACAGAGTCTCCCAAGTCAGCTGTAGATCTCTGCAGTTCATCCAGAGTGATCATGGGCCTCTTGGCTGCATCTCTGATCAGTCTTCTCCTTGTATGAGCTGAAAGTTTAGAGGGACGGCCAGGTCTTGGTAGATTTGCAGTGGTCTGATACTCCTTCCATTTCAATATTATCGCTTGCACAGTGCTCCTTGGGATGTTTAAAGCTTGGGAAATCTTTTTGTATCCAAATCCGGCTTTAAACTTCTTCACAACAGTATCTCGGACCTGCCTGGTGTGTTCCTTGTTCTTCATGATGCTCTCTGCGCTTTTAACGGACCTCTGAGACTATCACAGTGCAGGTGCATTTATACGGAGACTTGATTACACACAGGTGGATTGTATTTATCATCATTAGTAATTTAGGTCAACATTGGATAATTCAGAGATCCTCACTGAACGTCTGGAGAGAGTTTGCTGCAATGAAAGTAAAGGGGCTGAATAATTTTGCACGCCCAATTTTTCAGTTTTTGATTTGTTAAAAAAGTTTGAATATCCAATAAATGTCGTTCCACTTCATGATTGTGTCCCACTTGTTGATTCTTCACAAAAAAATACAGTTTTATAACTTTATGTTTGAAGCCTGAAATGTGGCAAAAGGTCGCAAAGTTCAAGGGGGCCGAATACTTTCGCAAGGCACTGTACTTGTTATTAGTGTACCTACAAAGTACGTTGCTAATTCTGACAATCTAATCGTCAGCTTCTGAAAGCGCCACCCAAGTGAGAAATACACCACACAGTTATGCACCACCAGGCACACCTGTAAAATCTGCATAAGTACAAGGTTGTTGCTACTTTTTCCACAGGATTTAGCTACTTAAAGTGAAGTGTAGCTAGCTATGAGCACAATTTATATAATTACTTATTACTCATTACCAATTGAAAATGCCTACAAACAAAAGGTAAGCTTCTAATTTAGTCAACTTTATTGCAACATGTAAAAAGACCTTTTACGTCTTACAAAATATTAAGGATTTTTATTGCTAGATTAAGAATTTGATTAATTAGATTAAACAAAGATATAGGCCTACTCAGTAACATAAAACTAACAATTATTGTGGTGACTTCAATCTGTAATTCTTGTATTCTTGCCTTTTTGACATTACAATAACAATGGAAATTGCCAACTCTGTGTCTGACTGTCTTCATCTGTTTCTTTCTTGTAAGCAATTCCCATCCTAGAGTCTGAGACCTTGTGGGAATCTGTGGTAGAGAAGAAGAATCTATCACAATTTAGCATAGACAGTCTACATTACCGATAGTTATTATCATCATGATTTCTATAGTTGTATCTCTTCATTCAAAGACTCAATCACGGACACTCTTACTGACAGTTGTGGCTGCTTTGCATAATGTATTGCTGTCTCTACCTTCTTGCCCTTTGTGCTGTTGTCTGTGCCCAATAATGTTTATACCATGTTTTGTGTTGCTACCGGGTTGTTGTCATGTTGTGTTGCTACCATGCTGTGTGGTCATGTGTTGCTGCCTTGCTATGTTGTTGTCTTAGGTCTCTCTTTATGTAGTGTTGTGCTGTCTCTTGTTGTTATGTGTGCTTTGTCCTATATTTATATATATTTTTTTGTCCCAGCCTCCGTCCCCGCAGGAGCATTTTGCCTTTTGGTAGGCCGTCATTGTAAATAAGAAATTGTTCTTAAAACCTCTTCAAATCAAATTTATTTATATAGCCCTTCTTACATCAGCTGATATCTCAAAGTGCTGTACAGAAACCCAGCCTAAAACGCCAAACAGCAAGCAATGCAGAAGTAGAAGCACGGTAGCTAGGAAAAACTCCCTAGAAAGGCAAAAACCTAGGAAGAAACCTAGAGAGGAACCAGGCTATGTGGGGTGGCCAGTCCTCTTCTGGCTGTGCCGGGTGGAGATTATAACAGAACATGGCCAAGATGTTCAAATGTTCATAAATGACCAGCATGGTCGAATAATAATAAGGCAGAACAGTTGAAACTGGAGCAGCAGCATGGCCAGGTGGACTGGGGACAGCAAGGAGTCATCATGTCAGGTATTCCTGGGGCATGGTCCTAGGGGTCAGGTCCTCTGAGAGAGCGAAAGAAAGAGAGAAGGAGAGAATTAGAGAACGCACACTTAGATTCACACAGGACGCCGAAAAGGACAGGAGAGGTACTCCAGATATAACAAACTGACCCTAGCCCCCCGACACATAAACTACTGCAGCATAAATACTGGAGGCTGAGACAGGAGGGGTCAGGAGACACTGTGGCACCATCCGAGGACACCCGCGGACAGGGCCAAACAGGAAGGATATAACACCACCCACTTTGCCAAAGCACAGCCCCCACACCACTAGAGGGATATCTTCAACCACCAACTTACCATCCTGAGACAAGGCTGAGTATAGCCCACAAAGATCACCGCCATGGGGGGCGCTAGAGAGCGTGCTATGGAGTAGACGTGCTTTGCTAGAGCTCCGCTCCATTTTGAAACAAATTAGTATTTATCTTAAACTCTCACGACCTATATCTTCAAACAAATAATGACAAAGGGAAAAGGCACCAGAAAAGGGAGCGCTAAAACGAGATAATTTGAATGAGATAGACAACGAACCAATTTCAACGTCGCCAACCCACGAGGAGTTAGCTGAAGAGGCTAGCTTCCAAGAGTCCCCCACAGAGCCTACGCAAAGTGACATACTGGCTGCCATAAACTCACTAAGCAAGAAGGTGGACACAAGGTTGGCTGATATCTCAAAGAGTATTGGGACTTTGGCCGAAACTGTGAAGGCAACTCAGAGAAGGGTGCATGAGGTTGAGCAAACGACAGTCGATCACGAGGCCAGGCTACAGGACATAGAGAAACAGTGCGCACTGTTAAAAAATGACAACAAAACCCTGAAAGCCCGACTGGAAATGCTTGAGTCGCATTCAAGACGCCAGAACATTCGAATATGTGGGATGCAGGAGGACACTGAGAAAGGGAAACCTACTGAATTTGTCTCGAAGCTGATACCGGCCCTGCTGGGGAGCGAACACTTCAAAACGGCCATCCTGATCGACCGCGCACACAGATCTCAGGCAACGAAGCCGGCCAAGGGCGGGCCACCAAGGCCATTCATTGTACGGCTGCACTATCCCCAGACCAGGGATCTCATCCTCAAGCTGGCTAGTCAAAAGTTCCCCCTTAACTTCAACGGAGCCAGGGTGTCTTTCTACCCAGATCTTACCTTGGAGGTGAGGAACCAACGGAAAGAGTTTGATGAGGTACGCAACAAATGCAGAGGGGCCAACATCCGATATGGATTCCTCTTCCCAGCCCGGTTTAAGGTGACAGTCGAAGGATCAACACGTACGTTTGACAACCCAAAAGAGGCCGATCTGTTCTTGACAAGGAAGCTCCCTGGCTGAGGATACAGAACGGCTGTGTCAGCCGGCTAAATGACCAAATACAGGCCAGGAATGTGTTTGGATTTCCGGACTATGTCTTTTCGATTAGAAGATCAGAATTTGGGACTTATGATTGTTGAGATGTTGTGGCTAATATAGCATTGTTTAGCACCACTAACCCCCTAACGTGAGAGTTAAGTGTTAAGTGTTATTTAATATTAGCGTATATGTGGAGCATCTATACCCTCAGTAAAGGGACGGGAGGGGGGATGAGGTTCGTGTTTTATGTTCACGTTTATTATTAGTACAGGTGGCATGACAAGCTCCCGCATGGCGTGACGTTTTTCTTCTGAGTTTTGTATGACAGCAACAATTTGCTCTAAAATAAGAAATGCCACATAGTGACAGAGCACAGAGTAGGTCAGGTGGAATAAAGATAGTCAGCTGGAACTGTAATGCCTTAGGGCATGTGGTGAAGCGGGCTAAGGTTTTCTCTCATCTTAAATCACTGGGTGCTGACATAGTGTTTCTTCAAGAAACTCATATTAAACGCTCCGCTCAGGCCAAGCTACGAGTCGGCTGGATGGTCAGATATACCAGTCTAACTTTGATGCAAAAGCGAGAGGGGTAGCAATTCTGATAAGGAAAAACATTCCGTTAGGTTTACTCATCCTCGATTTCAGATCCTAATGGTCGGTATATTATTGTGGCTGGTACACTGAATTCGAAACCAGTAACCTTGGTCAATTTATATGGACCCAACTTAGATGATCCATTATTTTTTCAAAGGGTATTTAAGGACATACCAAATATCTCGGATACAGGTGTTATTGTTGGAGGGGACTTTAACTGTACGTTAGATCCTCTTTTAGATAAACAGCGATCAAGGTCACTTCAACAATCAAATGCCAGTGTCTGTCTAAATACATTGATGACAAACCTTAACATTGTCGATATTTGGAGACTGACGCACCCAACAGACAGGGATTACTCTTTCTTTTCATCAGTTCATAAATCATATTCCAGAATTGACTATTTTTTGTTGGACTCCAAACTAATCTCAGCAGCTGAGTCGGTTACCTATCACCCTATTCTAATTACGGACCACTCTCCTGTGTCCATGGTGCTGAAACTCGACAATATGTCGACAGGTCGGCGACCGTGGCGCTTAGACGCATACCTGCTGAAAGATGAGGCTTTTTGTCAGTATTTGAAGTAGCAGATTGCCCTTTTCCTCGGAACTGACACGGGGGATGTTGACGACTCCACGCTTTGGGAATCTCTAAAGTCTGTGATTAGAGGTTACATTATTTCTTATACATCAGAGAGGAAGAAACGCGCCAATACTAGGCTAAGAGAAATTGAAAGAGAGTTAGGGGAACAGGAGAACGTTTTTAGGACGAATTCCTCGTATACAGTCCTTGAGAAGATCACAAAGTTAAAATATGAGTACAATACCATCCTTTCGAAACGGGTGGGCTCTTTACTTGCTAGAACGCAACAAAGTTATTTTGAACTGGGTGACAAACCACAAATTATTAGCAAGACAGCTAAGGCATGTACAGGCATCTAGAGCTATTCACAAAATAAAAGACAAGAAGGGTAAAATAGTAACAGATCCGCAAGATATTAATAAATGCTTTGCGCAGTTTTACTCAGAGCTATACCAATCAAAATGCGATGCTACTGATCCACAAACTATGGAACGCTTTCTCGCTGAATGTGAACTTCCTAAACTAGACAGGGGGGCAGCTTCTGCACTTGATACAGGGATAACTTTGGAGGAAATTAACACAGCGATAGCACAATTTCCAAACAGCAAGGCCCCTAGGCCCGATGGATGTGTAATAGAATTCTATAAGAAGTACTGCGCCAGTCTAGCTCCACTTATGTTGCGAATGTTTAAACAATCCAAAGAAAATGCCAAACTCCCGCAAACACTGTATGAGGCTACAATAGCACTGATCTTGAAAAAAGATAGAGATTCCATGGAGATGTCGTCTTATCGCCCCATGTCGTTACTCCCCATAGAAAACAAGGTGTTGACAAAGATATTGGCAAACCGATTGAAAACATATATTTCTGACATCATACACCCTGACCAGACAGGTTTTATCCCGGGCCGACATATACACTACAATTTGAGACGTCTTTTCAACGTAATGTATCACGATGATAAGGTTGAGGCAGTGGTAATAGCTCTTGATGCAGAGAAGGCGTTTGACCGGATTGAGTGGAAATATATGATGTCGGTTCTGGAGCACTTCGGATTCGGAAAGGTATTTATTAATTGGATAATAATTATTTATGCACACCCAATGGCGTCCGTGGTAACCAATCAAGAAATGTCGCAGTCGTTCCGCTTGTTCAAGGGGTGCCGACAGGGGTGCCCTATTTCGCCTGCTCTCTTCGCTATAGCCATGGAACCCCTTGCTACTCGCATTTGGGCATGTGCCGATATAGCTTCTGTTAAAATAAAGGACACACAGCACAAAATTTCCCTATATGCAGACGATGTTCTTTTGTTTTTGTCCAAGCCTAAAACTTCTATTCCACCCTTACTTAACTTGATAAACACATTTGGCTCCTTCTCTGGCTATAAGATAAACTGGCAAAAAAGTGAGTTGATGCCAATATCACGGCCTTTGGATATGCAATTTCTGCAATCTACCCTGTTTAGAACAGTGATGGACAAGTTCACAAGCCTTGGCATTGTAGTGACAAGAGACCTTGATCAGCGTTTGAAAGCGAATTGGGACATGAAAATATATCAGCTTAAACAAAATATAGATTTTTGGAAAACTCTGCCTTGGTTGGTCGTATAAACGCTATTAAAATGGTTGTCCTACCCAGGTTTCTCTACCTCTTCCAATGTCTACCCAATTTCATACCACAAAGCTATTTTAAGAAACTGGATTCAATATTAACTCAATTTTTATGGGATAACAAGGCAGCCAGAATTTCAAAGAAGCATTTATGCAAGTACAAAATAGAGGGGGGCTTTGGCCTTCCTCACTTTAAACTGTATTACTGGGCTGCTAATCTGAACATTGTGTCTTTCTGGAGGGAAAGCTTACCTGCGATGAGACAGAAGGATATGCCTGCATGGCTTTTGATTGAGCAGGCCTCCTGTCAACGTTCCTCACTCCCTGCACTTGTTAATAGCCCATCATATGTGAAAAAATCCACTTATGACTCTAACCCAGTCATTTGTCATACGCTTAGGATCTGGAAACAGATTAGGTATTTCCTTAACATACCCACTGTATACATTGACAGCCCGATTTGCCTGAATCATGCTTTCCACCCTGCATTGGATGATGTGGTGTTTTCACAGTGGAGGGAGAAGGGGCTCACAACAATTGGTAATCTATACATAGATAGTCAGTTAGCTTCATTTCAACAATTACAGGGAAAGTTCAACATGCCAACAACACATTTTTTCAGATACCTCCAAATCAGGAATTTCGTAAGGACACATATCCCACAGTATGGCATGAAGCCAAATAGTCCTACATTAGTTAGCTTGATCCTTGTCAAACCCCATTCAAAAGGGTCGGTCTCTAGACTGTATGATGTGCTACAGGCCCACATAGAGGTATCCACAGACACCATTAAAAGGGCTTGGGAACAAGAACTTGGCTCAGAAATCTCAGATGAGGACTGGGTAGAAGCTCTCAGGAATATAAACCACAGTTCAGTGAATGCCAGACACAACCTTGTACAGTTTAAGGTGATACACAGGTTACATCACTCAAAAGTAAAACTGCATAAAATATTCCCGAACACCTCACCACTGTGTGAGAGGTGCAAGCAGGATGAGGGGACGTTGACCCACTTATTCTGGGCATGCCCTAAGTTACATGTATACTGGTCTCTCATTTTTGATTACTTATCTAGAGCCTTTGATAGAGTTCTAGCCCCAGACCCATTGACCGCTCTGTTTGGCACAGTTGATGGGAATAATCACGAAGGGAAAGCTGTCTCTCTTTGACAGCGGTTTCAAAAAATGCGGCACTTCCTGGTTAGATTTTTATCTGGGTTTCGCCTGTAACATCAGTTCTGTGGCACTCACAGACAATATCTTTGCAGTTTTGGAAACGTTCGAGTGTTTTCTTTCCAAAGCTGTCAATTATATGCATAGTCGAGCATCTTTTCGTGACAAAATATCTTGTTTAAAACGGGAACGTTTTTCATCTAAAATTTTTAATAGCGCCCCCTAATGCATAACTCGTTTTAACTGACTTGCCTAGTTAAATAAAGGTTAAATAAAATAATATATAAAAAAATGTATAGCTTTGTTGTATTATCCAGCTAGCAATAGTAGTGCTAATAAGTTAGCTAGTGCTTAGCTAAATTGAAAAGGAACTAATGTTACTTATAGTGGGGTGACACCAATGATATACATACAGTAAACCCTGGATTCCGGATGCTATGTATTGGCCATTGAGAGTAATTGAAGCCCCCGATCGGCCATATTGTCACTTACCAGCAATAGCAGTCCTCCATAGGAATGAATGGAATTTGTATTATGACTTATTCACAATTTTAACCACAACTTTCTATTAATGTGTCTAAAACTGTTTAATTGATGGTTAAACTAATTTATCCATTGTCAAATGCACTGGTAAATTATTTTACAATTTAAAGTATTTATTGTGTGAATTGTTTCTTAACCTGTTTTTTGGTTTGTGCAGGCTGAATTGGGGTGCGTTGGGATGCTATCGGAAGCTTTAATATTCATATCAAGCATGGTTACAAGCATTTGTTGCATTCCTGTAATTACAGACTGCAATTACAAATAATTACAATACTTGTTAGTGTAATTACAAATGAAAGTATACTAATAAGGACCTCTTAAAATTAAGTGTTAACCATTTTTATTTTCAAATAGTATTTTTATTTAGTTTTGAGACTTTTGTGTGTGAAAATCTATTTAGCTAATACTTCAGATGCTAGCAAGGGCTCCATGTCTATTGTGGTGCATGCTGGAATTGTTATTTTTATCTCAAGCACAGAACATATTCTTCACCCATTCAGTTATTACACTCAGATGATGGCCTTGGGTATTACTTCATACTCATTATTATCCATATCATTAGAACTTTACACGACAATTAGTTGCAGTGTTGTTCATAAACCTTGTTCCAAGGCCACCTCTGTGTTCGATCTCTGTTGAACCTTGTTTCACGGCCACCTCTGTTTTCTATCTGTTTCAATGTTATCATCTCCATTCCAGTGAATTATCTATTGCTGTTGTTTGTAGACGATGGGGACATGTTTTTTCAAATACAAAACAAAAACATTGTTAACACCTAGACTGACCAGGTGAATTCAGTTTAAATCTAATTATCCTTTATTGATGTCACTTGTTAAATCCACTTCAATCAGTGTAGATGAGACAACTGAGACATAGATTGTGTGCCATTCAGAGGGTGAATGGGCAAGACAAAAGATTGAAGTGCCTATGGTAGTAGGTATCAGGCCACCGGTTTATGTCAAGATAAGCAACAGTATTTCTATATGTTGTAATAGTTCATATAATATCATAGAATAATATAATACAATGGGTTCTGTCAACAAAATAATTTACAAAAGTAAGAACCAATAATGAAATCATTATAATTAGTGAACTCTTCCAGTATTGTGTGCATCTGTCTGAAAACTAGCTGCCAATTTTTCCTTTCCACATGTGCATTGTTGCCTGAGAGAAGGAACCTTCACTCCCCAATGTGCTTTGAGAGAGGTGAGGAATGGAGGAAACACGGGGAGAATCTGAATTGCATTTTCCTCACATCTTCTCTTCTCACCTCCTTCTCAAAACCCATTGGATAATAAGGTGAGATTAGACTGACCTCTAACCTTCTCATTCAATGAGTTTTCAGAAGGAGATGAGGAAAGAGAATGTGAGAAATCATGGAAAATCTATTGAGATTCTCCCAAGAACAGAGGAAAAAAGATTTGACCGCTATTAAAGCACCTAAGAAGTCTTTTACTTGTATTTTTAAATCATCCCTGTATGTAAAAAAAAATCACTGTGTTTATGAAAATAACTCAAAAATATATTTTTGTTTAATTTACTGTATTTCCCTGAAATGTTCAGTCTGATTGTGTGGGAGTAAGAAAACAAATTTGAATACATCTACATCCTAGATGGCTGATAGGATGGTCTAGAGCCCACCTCCTTACCCAGATGAACAGTCTATTCTTTAAAAATATATACATTTTACCCCCTTTTCGTGGTATCCAATTGTTAGTAATTACTGTCTTGTCTCATCGCTACAACTCAAAAAGCCATGCGTCATCCGAAACACAACCAAGCCGCACTGCTTCTTAACACAGCGCCCATCCAACCACACCAATGTGTTGGAGGAAACACCATGCACCTTGGTTAACGCGCACTGCGCCCGGCCCGCCACAGGAGTCGCTGGTGCGCGATGAGACAAGGATATCCCTACCGGCCAAACCCTACCTAACCCGGACGACGCTAGGCCAATTGTGCGTCGCCCCACAGACCTCCTGCGGCTGGCTGCGACAGAGCCTGCGCTCGAACCCAGATGCAGACCACTGCGCCACCCGGGAGGCCCCGTCATTGGTCTATTCTAATTAGATCACATTGTGACATCATGATTTGGGACGAAAGTTCCATCCCACCTGAACAGGCTGAAATTCCAGGCATTTTTTTCCAAACAGCTCTAACACCTAAAGGGCATTATCATCATTATGTGATTTCTACCTCATAGTAGAGCTGGGACAATACCCGTATCGCAATACTCATTAGTACCATGGCAAGAAAACAAAACACTTAATTGATTTAACTTTTTCGGTAAACATGTTGGAAACAAACATCATTAAGTGTGTCAATTTGCTGCTATAACAGCCTCCGCTCTTCTGGGAATGCTTTCCACTAGATATTGGAACATTGCTGCGGGGACTTGCTTCCATTCAGCCACAAGAGCATTAGTGAGGTCGGGCACTGATGTTGGGCGATTAGGCCTGGCACACACTCGGCGTTCCAATTCATTCCAAAGGTGTTTGACATGGTTGAGGTCAGGGCTCTGTGCAGGCCAGTCAAATTCAGGCCAAACACAGAAACAGAAAATCATAGAAAAACTAACATAGACAACCCACCCAACTCACACCCTGACCATACTAAAACAAAAGACAAAACAAAGGAACTAAGGTCAGAACGTGACACTGCTTCAAATCATCCCACTGATCCTCAATGATATTCAGGTCTGGGGACTGGGATGGCCATTCCAGAACATTGTACTTTTTCCTCTGCATAAATGCCCGGGTAGATTTTGAGCAGTGTTTTGGGTCGTTGTCTTGTTGAAATATCCAGCCCCGACCAAATAACTCAATCTTTGTTTCATCAGTCCACAGCACCTTATTCCAAAATGAAGCTGGCTTGTCCAAATGTGCGTTTGCATACCTCAAGTGACTCTGTTTGTGGCGTGTGTGCAGAAAAGGCTTCTTCCGCATCACTCTCCCATTCAGCTTCTCCTTGTGCAAAGTGCACTGAATTGTTGAACGATGCACAGTGACACCATCTGCAGCAAGATGATGTTGTAGGTCTTTGGAGGTGGTCTGTGGGCTGTTTTTGACCGTTCTCACCATCCTTCGCCTTTGCCTCTCAAATATTTTACTTGGCCTGCCACTTCTGGCCTTAACAAGAACTGTGCCTGTGGTCTTCCATTTCCTCACTATGTTCCTCACAGTGGACACTGACAGCTTAAATGTCTGTGATAGCTTTTTGTAGCCTTCCTCTAAACCATAATGTCGAACAATCTTTGTTTTCATGTCATTTGAGAGTTGTTTTGAGGCCCCCATGTTGCCACTCTTCAGAGGAAAGAGAACAACAACTTGCAATTGGCCACCTTAAATACCTTTTCTCATGATTGGATGCACTTGTCTATGAAGTTCAAGGCTTAATGAGCTCACCAAACCAATTGTGTGTTCCAATTAATCAGTGCTAAGTAGTTACAGGTATTCAAATCAACAGAATGACAAGGGTGCCCACATTTTTGCATAGCCTATTTTTCACATCTGATTTAATTTCATACAACTTAATATTGCTACACTACAATCTTTGTCTGGACAATACCCCAATACTCAGCTTTTATTAGAAAATGAATGGCATGCCACTGTGATCATTTTCTGTGACGACAGAGTAAATTATTATGCAGCCTCAGCTGGGTGCCCAAACTTTTTCATACGACTGTAGCTCTCGCCTCACATATCCTGGTTGAATGGTTGATTCCTCTTCCACCTTTGGTAAAAAGGGGCGTTCCGTCATGCTGACAAGCTCTCTGACCTTCCACGGAGCGTGGCTACTTAATGTGCAAGGATATGATTAGAAGTTCTCTTATGACTCCTAAAATCACATTCCTATATTAACAAAAATACATTCATAATTGTTCATATCATTTGCACAACGTATTGGATGGAAACTTGACAGTTAAGGGGGTTTCCTTTCCAAATTACATGACCATACAGTTTTTAATAACATCACGACATTAGTTTTCTACATCTCCCCAATGACCATTTCCCACATTCCCCATGTTAGAATTATTGTTCCATTATCCACTTTTGGACGTTAGAGTTTAGGGCGGGCAAAAGTGTCTGTGAACAAAGACATTCCTTTGATTGATACTGAAGAGCAAGCGAGAGCACTCTTTGGCTTAATTTACAATGAGTGTGAGCTGTCAACCCGGCAGCTCCCTCCTCCCCCCCTTTGTGGGTGGGAGAGGGACTGGTTATTGTCGGCCATTGCCATGCTGATCTGACCCATTATGATCCTCACAGTACAGTCATGACATCTTAGGGTGGAAATCACAGCGTTTTAACTACTTTGCAGATATGAAAACAAAAATAGATATGTATAAACTTCCCAGTTCGTGCTCCAAATCAAATTTTATAAGAGGCTTTAAAAAATCTTAAAGTTTCTATTTGACTCAAAATTCCACAACGTACACTAAGGTATTGTTGTCAGAATAGATGGATGCAGTTCAATGCATGATTCATATATACTGAATAAAATGTATAAACTCAACATGCAACAATTTTACTGACTTACAGTTCCTATAAGGAAATCAGTCAATTTAAATTAATGTATTAGGCCCTAATCTATAGATTTCACATGACTGGGAATACAAAATATGCATCTATTGGTCACAGCCAAAAAATACATACATAGGGGTATGAATCAGAAAATACCATTTGCCTCATGCAGTGCTACACATCTCATATAGTTGATCAGGCTGTTGATTGTGGCCCGTAGAATGTTGTCCCACTCCTCTTCAATGGTTGTGCGAAGTTGCTGGATATTTGGAACATGATGTCATACACGTCAATCCAGAGAATCCCAAACATGTTCAGTGTGTGACATGTCTGGTTAGTATCCAGGCCATGGAAGAACTGGGACATTTTCAGCTTCCAGGAATTGTGTACGTATCCTTGCGACATGGGGCCGAGCATTGTCATGCTGAAACATGATGTGATGGCGGCTGATAAATGGTACAACAATGGGCATCAGGATCTAGTCACGGTATCTCTGTCCATTCAAATTGCCATCAATAAAATGCAATTGTGATCGTTGTCCATAGCTTATGCCTGCCCATACCATAACCCCACCATGGGGCACTCTGTTCAGTGTTGACATCAGCGCTCACCCACATGATGCCATACACGTGGTCTGCGGTTGTGAGGCAGATTGGACATAAGCTATGTCCATGCTCTAAAATGACATTGGAAGCGGCTTATGATAGAGAAATTAGCATTACATTATCTGGCAGCAGCCAATTGCATGCTCCCTCAAAACTTGAGACATCTGTGGCATTGTGTTGTATGACAAAACTGCACATTTTGGCTTTTATTGTTCTCAGCACAAGGTGTTACCTGTGTAATGATCATGCTGTCTAATCTGCTTCTTGATATATCACACCTGTCAGGTGGAGAAATGCTCACTAACAGGGATGTAAACTAATTTGTGCAAAAAATGAGAATCTTTTTGTTTGTATGAGTCACGGCCGTCTTCGGAATGAGACCAAGGTGCAACGTGGTGAGCATACATTTTCTTTTATTTGTTCAAATGTCACTAACAAAACAAGGAATAACAAAAACGACCGTGAAGCTTACAAAGGCTATAGTGCCCCTAACAAAGACAACTTCCCACAATGACAGAAGGGAAAAAGGTTGCCTAAGTATGATTCCCAATCAGAGACAACGATAGACAGCTGTCCCTGATTGGGAGCCATACCCGGTATGGTCAGGGCGTGACAGTATGGAACATTTCTGGAATATTTCATTTCAGCTCGTGAAACATGGGACCAACACTTTACATGTTGCATTTATATTTTTGTTCAGTGATAAATCACCAATACATTTCTTGGGAGTCCAAAAAATGTTGCTCTCAGGTTGTAAATCACAGCTGGCCTAGTACATTGTTTACTGCCTCCACCCATTCGGGAGGCACTGTTTCAGTTTTAAAGACTGAGAATTTCACTACAATCAAACTAGCAAGGGCAATGATCAAGTCAGTCATAATGTGGCAAATATATGTATCTATTTATGAATGTCTTTATTTGGCAAGCTAAAAACATGGAGCCTAGCATTAGATGCTAGCTGCTGAGAGGCATGCCATGTGATTGAAGAAGTGGGTGAGTGACCAACTTTTCCCTCCTAATATAATTTTCTACAGCGAGATGCAGGTGTCATTTGGTTAGCTAGCAAAAAATGTGAATTGCTTAGCTAGCTAGCTATGCTGAACTTGAACGACTGTTCTCCAGTTATATTTCTTGTGTTCATACATTTATTCTGGCTATCTCAAATCAAATTGTATTAGTCACATGCGCCGAATACGAAAACATGTGTAGACCATACAGTGAAATGCTTACTTACAAGCCCCTAACAATGCAGTTTAAAATATGAATAAGAATAAGAAATTAAAGTAACAAGAAGTTAACCTTCCTGCTCTGTTCCAGTTGAATTGGACCGATTTTACAAATTTTCTCTCTGAAAAATGTAGTTAATTTAATGTGATTGTCATAAGGTTCTATGACTTCGTCCACACAGGGCATCTGAACACACAAAACACATTTTGATGATTTTCATTACATTTTGGGTGTTTTATTTAACTTTTGTATACCTGTGGTGTTCCCAGTCAAAAATGACCGGTCATTAGAAATGAATGGGTGAGACTACAATTAGTGTATAAAATTGAGTTCAGGCACATACCCATTCATCAGATGGACACACTTCCTCTCCCAGACCCCACACGCGCACACGCGCACACACACACACACACACACACACACACACACACACACACACACACCTCACTCCCCTTCTTGGCTTCCATGACAACCCCCACAGGAACCTTTCCCCAATTGAATCTTTCCCCCACGGGAAACACACCTTTTGGCATTCTCACAAACAATCTCAACATTGTTTCAATAACATATAGAACTTTTCTAGCAGCTCTGGTATATAAAGCTTTTTTGAGGCCTTTCTCACAATTCATTCTGTGGCAGCACAATGACCAAACGATATACTGTATGTGAGGCTCTTGATCATATCTTTGATCGTGATACTGGTGAGGAGGAGAAAGTCCTTGTTATTCTTTGACACAAAGTAGTCTGTGATAAATAGCACAATATTTCATCTGAGTATTTGGTATAGTCAAAATATTCCATACATTGTGCTTTTTTACTCAAAAACAAATTGTATGAGCTCAGGTCAATGAGGCCTACAGGACATAAATAGCAAACATAAGTTCAAAACTTGTAATATACACAAGAACTTAAGTTGATAAAAAGATCTAACACAACATTAGATTATAATATGCATTATTATGGATTTATAATCAGCGATAATGGAGCGGTCATTTTGGACCGGGAACACAGAATTAATTAACATGAAACGACACACAACAGGGAGGTTAAAGTGCAGCAGTAAAATAACAATAGCGAGACTATATACAGGGGGTACCGGTTAGTTGAGGTAATATGTACATGTAGGTAGAGTTAAGTGACTATGCATAGATAATAACAGGGAGTAGCAGCGGCATAAAAGGTTGGGGGCAATGCAAATAGTCTGGGTTGCCGTTTGATTAGCTGTTCAGGAGTCTTATTGCTTGGGGGTAGAAGCTATTGAGAAGCCTTTTGGACCTAGACTTGGTGCTCTGGTACCGCATGCCGTGCGATAGCAGAGAGAACAGTCCATGACTAGGGTGGCTGGAGTCTCTGGTAAAATAAAGTTTCCTCAACCCCAAGGCTGAAGCGGGCCCCCACCCAGCATGCTGTATATTTAGCATCTTGCTTGCGCTAGCACACCATATTATTATGGGGAAGGCCAATCTGTACAACAACCACCTCCTGGCTATCATACCTAAAACACTGTCAAAACATGAAAAATAAAATTTATTTATGCTTCGATTCAGAATCCCAATTTCTATTTATTTTTAACCGATACAGGATCGATGTCCCGACCTCGGGACGGTTGAGCTAACATAGGCTAATGTGAATAGCATGAGCTTGTAAGAAACAAAAAAAGTTCCCAGGACGTAGACATATCTGATATGGGCAGAAAACTTCAATTCGTGTTAATCTAACTGCACTGTCCAATTTACAGTAGCTATTACAGTGAAAGAATACCATACTATTGTTTGAGCAGAGTGAACTTCAGAATGTATGAATAAACCAATTAGGCACATTTGGGCAGTCTTGATACAACATTTTAATAAATATGCAATAGTTCATGGGATCAGTCTAAAACTCTGCACACACACGGCTGCCATCTAGAGGCCAAATCCTTTATTGCACCTGGGCAAGAATAATTCATAATGGCCTTTCTCTTGCGTTTCAAATATGATGGTACAATTTTTGGTATTATCTTTTACCAGATCTAATGTGTTATATTCTTCTACATTAATTTCACATTTCCACAAACTTGTTTCTTTTCAAACAGTGTTTCCTTTCAAATGGTATCAAGAATATGCATATCCTTGCTTCAGCTACAGGCAGTTAAATTTGGGTATGTAATTTTAGGCAAACATTTTAAAAAGGTGCAGATCCTTTAAACGATCAAGCAAACAATCCTTACAAATTGCATGATATAGAGCTTTGAACAAGAGACAAAACCAAAGGCAAAATGCCCTCTTATCCGTCAGCCTCAGATACTATAATCTCATTTGCATTTACTCTGCCCTCTAAATGGTTCCGCAGTTGTTATTTTTTCCTTTTTACCTAAAACTCAATGGCAAAGAACATTATGAAGTAATTTACTGAATTGGAGGGTGAAAACAGTAAGCAAAGGATTGTGCGGTTTTGTTTTTCTGGGTCCTTTCCCCCCACCTTATCCCTCTTTTTCTGCAGCGCTGGAGACAGAAATGGGCAAAGATAGCACTAATCCTTTAATTCCGGGATCCTTAGAGTCAACCTACATCACTTACTGTGTAGCGTATTCCTAGTCTCTCGTTGCTATACCTCCTTGAGTGTGCGCTATACACAAAATCGGCATACATCAACATATTTTAATGTGGTTTAAAATCAGCGATTTCCCAGCCATCCTCACACACTGTTGCACCTACGACACTAATCTTGTGAGCACCTTTGGAGTTCTGCCCAAGGAAGGCATTTTCCAACCCCTATTTAGCGGATTTATGCCATGGAACTTCCCCAGGCTTCCCGTTTTAGGGAAGCCTAGTTAGCGACGAGGCAAGCGTCACCCATACAGTCTCACACACACACAGTGGTGTGCTAACTGAGCCGGCCCTGCTCTGGCTGTGCCCCTGGGTGGCATGTTAGCCAGCATGCCCCTGGGTGGCATGTTAGCCAGCACTCCCCCAGCTCTTTGTTTCCAACATCATCTCGAGTTGGACCCCCAGATCGGGCTGTGTAAACAGCGGTTTAATCAGATGTCTAATCAAAGAGCCATTTAATCAAATGTTTTGGCCCTGGGTTTGTTAACCCGTTATTGGCTATTAAGGAGGACGGATAAGGAAGTTCAAGAGCACAAAGTAAACAAGTCGATAACATGAAAGGGTATTAGTATAGGAGTTGTTGCAGATCGGGTGGGAGGAGGGCTAAAGCATTCTACAAGTTCCATCATGCACAAAGTATCAAACAACTACCATCCTTCCTGTTATACATAGCCATATATTCCATCCAAATACAGTAGAGTATATTCAGTATATTTATTTGGGAGAAGCCAGGAACAGGGGGCTTTTTTTTCCAATTAAACACTGGGTCTATAAATAGATTTCCACGAGAAGATCAATGTTCACTATACAGTATACATCATTCAAGGTAGTTCTGGGGTTATTAGATACATCAATCGAACAACAACAAAATCAGTAAGACCAATTCAGTGATATTTGACCTAATACCCTCGATCTATATCATTTAAACTGTGCTGGGTTTTAGCAGGGCTCTAAATGATGATGTCACTGGAGACTGGGAGAGTGAGACCTGATCAATAAATAAAAGTGGTGGTTTGTGTTCTACTTTTTCAAGTTCTGAATTTGGCTGACACCAGACTGACTGATCTGGTGTGCTAGAGACATTGAGATTCAGATGACATCCACCGCTAATTGTAAGTAATCTCAGATGAATAGACCATCTGCCCTGCACCAACTGCTTCTGAGAAAAGATCCAACAAGACAAACTTTGTCTCAATCGCTGCCCTGTTGCAACGAGAGGGTATGCCTTGAATTCAAAATGGCACTATTTCCGGACAAACAGGACTTCCGGGAGGCAGCTGGTTTGGCAACCGAGACATCAAAAGTAAGAGGGCTACCTTTTTCTAGCGCAGTCTAGATTACTGATCTCAGAAAATGGTGATTTAAGTGCCAGAAAGACTTTCCAACGCAATGACACTTTGATACCTCTTTCCCTTAAACTGATATAGATAAATGTGCAATAACACAATATATCCACATATAAATAGCCCCTTCGGGCCATCTGTATTCAGTAGTCAAGGGATACAATTCTGAGAAAGAACCCAATGACTCATTTCAAGGTATACAACTGAAAGATAGAGACCCGCACACGGTCAAAAAAAAAGGAATACATACTGTACTTAACAGAGGCTTGAATGCAAAATAAGATGTTGATTAGAACATCATGGTGCCCCCCCCCAAAAAAATATATGTAGTATATTCTGTATAATATGTAGATCATGTGACATACTGTATGCAATTATTATTGAAATAGAGGCCCGGTGTGTGTGCCGGCTTTTACACCGAGGATGGCCTAAGGCAGAAATGTTTGTGTTCTGTTCATTCATGCACGTCCTTGCACCATGATTTTTGGGGGGATTACGATTAGATACGAGCTAGTTACGGCTAGCTTTAACTGTAAAAAAATGACATATCAAACAGGTATTTCAGTAGGTGAGAAATTGTGCATTTCAGCCCCCCCCCCAAAAAAAAGTGGTAGGGGAGAGATTGTGATCACTTCTCTTAGCTCCAGGGTGGTGGAAGGGGGGATATTATCATGCTCTGAGGTGCCCGCTGGATGTCCCCTTCTCTGAGCACAGGGAACAACAGAGGCGATATGAAAGGTAAGAGGAGGGCGAGAGTCTGATTTAAACCCCGACAAGAAATCCTGCGGAGGCTGTGATAAGCAGAACCTTGCAGGTCACTGAATGCACGACCAAACCCTCTACTATCCCTCTTCCCTACCCATCAATATCCTTTCACTGGAATCTGTGGAAACCAGCGACTTTGCCTGTCATTCTGCTGTCTGAAGATATGCCCAGATGGATTCAGACGTCCTCTGGCTGCTGGCTGCTGGGTGTAAGCTGCTTTCCCTTGGACAAGGAAGTGTTTGTATATATGTAAATAAGCAATGTACAGCTTCATTCAAGGTTTACACTCCCCTACGTATTTATTTGGACAGTGAAGAAATGTATTTACAATAAATGTGACTCCAAAATGACACAATACATTATTTACCATTTGTCAAAACATAATCACATGCTTGATGTAGTCATTGCATGCTAGGAAAATTATTATTATTATTTTTTTAAATTACTCTTATTTAACTAGGCAAGTCAGTTAAAAACAAATTCTTATTTTCAATGACGGCCTAGGAACAGTGGGTTAACTGCCTAGTTCAGGGGTAGAACAAGAGATTTTTACCTTGTCAGCTCGGGGATATGAGCTTGCAACCTTTGAGTCACTAGTCCAACGCTTTATCCACTAGGCTACCTGCCGCCCCAAACACTAAACTTTTGACTAAATGTAGGACACTGTAAGTGAATTGGTCCAAATACTTATGACACATTCAAATGGGGGTACTAGATACATGAAGTGCAGTCCTTTCTTAAATGGAAAAACAGTAAAAAATGATGGAGTATAGGGCCAAACGTTTCTGCTTCACTGTCCAAAGAAATACAAAGGGGAGTGTAGATACATAATGAAGCTGTAGCGTTTTTAGAATTGTACTTTAAGATTTGCACAAACAAACATGAACATGCTTACTCCTTCTGCAACTATTCGGCAGATGGCCAACCAGTTACATTAATGAGGATATTATGGATATTTGGTTCACCCTCACAACCAGCTACTCATATTCTGTAATCTTCCAAAACAGCCCAAAACCTGAAACACAATGTCACCCTCGCTCAGTACACCCACACCTTGCAGTGATTTAGCTTGATGGAGTAAAGTGAGACATGTTGTTGTCCCCTCACGATGAACACTCAACCCTGGAGGCAGGGGACTCACATCTCTATGAATCCAATCTAGGAATTCCTGTGGGCAGTGTTAGGACGCGGGTGCTCCATGTCTGACACCCCTGACAAGGGCATAAGTGTGTTCACCCTAAAGGAGCACTGCTGTCAAACTAAAAGGTTCAACCCATTGACGAGAGCAGTGGTATTCAAAGTTGGTGTCGCGACCCCTAGTGGGTTATTTGTTGATGTAAAAAAATGTAAATGTAACGATTTTAAGGTTATGTCATTAGATTTGGGGTGCGGTGGGGTCGTTAGAAATTATTTTTTTGGGGGGGCTCCGGAAATTCTGCCGGATAAAATGGGATCCCGCTGAAAACGTTTGAATACCACTGGACTAGAGACTGTGTTGCACAGGATGGATAGACAACACACACACACACACACACACATACACACACACACACACACACACACACACAGATGTGACAGTGTAGCCAGGATGTGGCTCCACACACCAGAGATACACTGGCACAGTAAAGCTGACAGGTTGATGTGTCTGGTATCTCCCTGGAGACTGGCCCTGTCACTGTTATCCAATATGAAAAGGGACGTCTGGCCTTAGAGATAATTGGATCGAGGGTCATGACAGCATGCAGCCACCGGGGAGCACTCATTGGAATCAGGATTACATGCCTTGGGGAATAGAGAGAGAAGCAACTACCACACACAAACCTGCAAAAACAAATAATTGTTCATAAGATGCCTTCCTACTTCCCTATGCCACCCCCAATCACACCCTCACACTAGATACTGTAAGTGTTAAATAAGTGAGCGTTCTGGTTAAACTTTTGAAACTCGAACTACCTATTATCTAGGAGATGATAGAGATAAGGGTAGATTGTCTCAAGCAGGGCTTTGATGTGAGACAACCAACTGTGCAAATGCAGTAGGCCAAGACCTCAGCAGTGGCAGTATGAGATACTCATCAGCTGGCTGGGGTTTAAGAGGGAGCTAAACTGTGATAAAAGTTAAATGAGACCCTGGAGCTAAACCCTCCTGCAAGTGGCTCCGAAATGTTAAAATTTACTGTGTTTCCCATCCTGTGGGTGATTCACTGTATGGTAGCTCTGTAAAAAACACAACGTATTTTAAGTGTTAGTGTTAAATCAATGGCACATCCCACTTTTTTGTCATGCATTGAGTGGTGGTTTATTTCCTAAGTAAACTGGAATAAAACTGATTTTAGTCAAAGAAGAACAGCCTCACTCTTGACTTTTTGTGATTTTGTGTTGACGCATACTTTCCTTGAACAGTTCAGACCCATGCTTTTCCAAGTAAACCTGCCTTGGAGGCAGGTTTATTTCCCAAAGATGAAATTCGGTTTTCTTTCCACAAACCTTTCTGCAGCAGTCTCATTATTTTGTTTTATTTTGTGCTTGTGATGATTATACAAGCCTTTTGTCTTCTGGTTTGTTTTCTCCAAGCAGATGGGTCTGAGTGGATCTAAAAAATTGCCTTCGTGATCACAATTAGTCTGGCTTTTCCAGTCTTCAGCGAGTTTATATCAAAGGCTCTGACAATTCTTTCAATATCTTCTCACTAGGAAGGAAAATCACATGACGATGAAACTATCAGGAATCAAGGTAAGACCCAGATGCAGTAACAATGTTTATTATAGCAACCGGGCAGGCAAAGACAGGTCAAGGTAGGCAGGGGTCGAAAATCCAGGGTACAGGACGGCAGGCGGACACAGGGTCAGGGACAGGCAGAGTTCAGTAATTCAGAGGTGGAGCAAAGGTACAGGATGGCAGGCAGACTCATGGACAGGCAGAGTGGTCAGGCGGGCGGGTGCAGGGTCAGGTCAGGCAAAGGTCAAAACCAGGAGGAAGAGGAAAGAGGGGCTTGGAGTCGATAGGCGCTGACAGGAAACCGCTGGTTAGCTTGAATGAACAAGACGAACTGGCAACAAACAGACAGAGAACACAGGTATAAATACACAGGGGATAATTGGGAAGAGGGGCAACACCTGGAGCGGGGTGGAGGCAAGCACAAGGACAGGTGAAACAGATCAGGGTGTGACAGAAACAATTATCCTTTCCATGGAATTCCTTCTGTTTTGATGCCAGCTGAAATCTTGTGCTAGCAACCAGAGTGCAATATGTTTGTGCAGAGTAACTGAAATAACAGTACCATAGACTGCTCCTGTTCTAGTATTATGGTTAATGCATATAATAATGAATATATCATCACATGATTAATATGCAACTACACCGCTGTCTATAACAGTTCAACAAGGTTAACAACAAAATCTACTCATCAACATTTTTATTTTGGATTTTATATCACAAAATATCTAGAGAAAATGTAATGTATTTGTAAACCTTTTCATTATTGATAACTTGTTACCCAAAGAAATTATTAGTACGATCTAAAATAGGTCAGTCCTAAGTTTCTGCTTGATGGAGATGGAGGGGAGTTGATTGGTTGATGTCCAGCAATCCTTCACAACAGGGATTAAAACCAAGGCAGGAGTTAATTTATTTTATCCCAGTTTTGGAAGATGTACCAAATCTACTAGGAAAGCACATCAGTAACATTAAGCCAGCTAGATCATTTGATTAATTCTGCTAGAAAGTGGTACATATCCATCTGTACACACTTTCAGATGCCATGCAGTAAATACCTGATTGAATGCTTTCTGGTGTTTTGTACGTGCAGTACGTCAGTGTTTATTGCCGTGTTTAATGCTGCGTGGCAACACAATTTGTTTTAAGTTGAACATTTTTGCAGAGTAACAATTGCCTTGGTATTAAGTGACAAGTTTACGTAAAAACAATGGGAGAAACATAATATATTCATGTCCATGTTGACATTTCTAAGATAAATGTTGGATTTCACATCATTAAAGAATATCAAAATGCAAGAATGCAAGAAATATTTGTTTTATTCATTTCAAGGATGCAAAGTTTACCTTAATGATCGCCTCTCATGCTGTTTGGGGGAGAATGGAGTGCTTCAGTTCTTTTGGCCTTGCAGTGGGTTGTTAAACACAAACTATGTGGGATCAGACATGAATGTGTTTTTTTTTTTTCAAGAAGTGTTTCTTCTTTCAGAACAAAATAATTTGGATTTAGAACAGAACATGAGTTCTGACACTATGAGTTCAGAGTTCTGTCATTTGTTAACACCCGATGGGGAAACATCAAAGCTTCCTCTGTTCAGATTCCCTATTCCTGATTCCCAAACAGTTGCAGGATATATACACTGAACAAAATTATGAACGCAACATGCAACAATTTCTAAGAATTTACTGAGTTACAGTTCATAGAGTTGAAGTCGAAAGTTTACATACACCTAGCTAAATACATTTAAACTCAGTTTTTCACAATTCCTGACATTTAATCCTACTATAAATGCCCTGTCTGAGGTCAGTTAGGATCACCACCTGCTTTTAAGAATGTGAAATGTCAGAATAATAGTACAGAGAATGATTTACTTCATCTTTTCTTTCTTTCATCACATTCCCAGTGGATCAGATGTTTACATACACTCAATTAGCATTAGACATTGCCTTTAAAATTGTTTAACTTGGGTCAAACGTTTCGGGTGGCACTCCACAAGCTTCCCACAAAAAGTTGGGTGAATTTTGGCCCGTTCCTCCTGACAGAGCTGGTGTGACTGAGTCAGGTTTGTAGGCCTCCTAGCTCTGCCCACAAATGTTCTATGGGATTGAAGTCAGGGCTTTGTGATGGCCACTCCAATACCTTGACTTTGTTGTCCTTATGACATTTTGCCACAACTTTGGAAGTATGCTTGGGGTCATTGTGCATTTGGAAGACCCATTTGAGACCAAGCGTTAACTTCCTGACTGATGTCTTGAGATGTTGCTTCAATATATCCACATAATTGTCCTCCCTCATGATGCCATCTATTTTGTGAAGTGCACCAGTCCCTCCTGCAGCAATGCACCCCCACAACATGATGCTGCCACCCCCGTGCTTCACGATGAGGATGGTGTTCTTCGGCTTGCAAGTCTCCCCCTTTTTCCTCCAAACATAATGATGGTCATTATGGCCAAACAGTTCTATTTTTGTTTCATCAGAGCAGAGGACATTTCTCCAAAAAGTACGATCTTTGTTCTCATGTGCAGTGGCAAACCGTAGTCTGGCTTATTTAACGTGGTTTTGGAGCAGTGGCTTCTTCTTTGATGAGCAGCCTTTCCGGTTATGTTGATATAGAACTCGTTTTACTGTGGATATAGATACCTTTGTACCTGTTACCTCCAGCATCTTCACAAGGTCCTTTGCTGTTGTTCTGGTATTGATTTGCACTTTTCGCACCAAAGTACGTTCATCTCTAGGAGACAGAACGCGTCTCCTTCCTGAGCGGTATGATGGCTGCGTGGTCCCATGGTGTTTATACTTGCGTACTATTGTTTGTACAGATGAACGTGGTACCTTCAGGCATTTGGAAATAGCTCCCAATGATGAACCAGACTTTTGGATGGATACAATTTTTTTTCTGAGTTCTTGGCTGATTTCTTTTGATTTTCCCATGATGTGAAGCAAAGAGGCACTGAGTTTGAAGGCAGGCCTTGAAATACATGCTATCATGTAGTTTTGTTTATCAGACTGCACACTTACAAACCATTCCATATGTACAACACCACTCCATATGTGCAGCACCATTCCATATGTACAACAGCATGCGTTGAGGTCTGTGTCGAATCCCTTATGGATCTGCTTCATAGAGATGCTAAGTGACAGCAGAATCCTCCCTAGTTTGCGTTGAGAGGAGAAAATGATTGAGCTGCAGCCTAACATTTGGAGCAAAACATATGGAACGAAAGGATTAGTATAACATTTCTTACCATTGCAATCCTTATCACTGATGCATTTTGCTGATGTCCCTAAAGTATATTGATCCTTCAATGGGAAAGTGTGTTTATTTATGGGATATAGAGTTGATGGGAACATATTGCTATGTGTCCCAGTCTTATTGATTCCAATTAAATAGGGCATTTATTATACGGATTTCTACTGACATCAAGGTTGGAATTAAAGTAACGTGTTGAAAATATAATCATGTTCCTGACACAATGTCTTACCATAGTTTCGTTCCATATGAATTCAATCACTTTCTGATAGAGGTGCTCAAAGTGGGACGATTCTGCATGTCCCACCCTACCATGAGACGTCTTCACTGAAAAATATAAACATTTCAGTTTGATATCTTTTCAAAGCTTACAAACAGGGTTGTCCAATTTTTTTTTAACCTTTAACATCAATTATGAAACAAAACACGTAAACTCCGATTTGTAAAATGTTCAGATAATAATGTTGTCGCTTAGACCCTATTTTCTATTGTCTTAGGTGTTCCTGTTGCGCCCGTCATCGGTTGAGACACAGCATCCTCTTGAAAACTGGGTGGGTGTCATTTTAATTATAGAAACAGAATTAAGAAAATGGAAATATGCCTTCATTTACCACCAGAAAGATGGCCTCCAGTCCACCAAATGTTGAATGTCAACTTGAATAGCAATGTCTATGTCTATGATTTCAATAGTTTTGCTATGGCTATTTGCTATGGCTATTTGCTATGCTATTTGCTATGGCTATATGCTATGCTATTTGCTATTTGCTATTGACGGTACACTTTAAAACTATGGATATTGCCACTCAAGTCAACATTCTCTGATGTGTGGACCTCCGACCATCTTTCTGGTACCATTTGAAAGTTGACATTTCAACGTTATTGACATTTTAGTTAACTTATCAGCCAAAACATGAGACCCACCCTGTATTCAAGAGCATGCTGTGTGTCAACCGATGGTGGACAGAACAGAAACACCTCTGATGATGTAAAATAAGGCTACAACATATGTGAACACAAAAACACACCTCGAGTTTTCGCGTTTTTCATATTACGGATGCGAAAGGTTCAAAAAATGAAAAAGAAAATTACAACTGTTTTCAAAAAATGGTCGAATAGTTTGACAAACCTGTTTGTAAGCTTTTTAATGATTGCATATTAAACTCATCCGTTTATCTTTTTCAGTGATGAAGACATGGATATCTCATGTTAGCGTGGGGTATGCAAAATGTGTCAACTATCTCCTGAATATTTTGGCATATAGGTCCAAAAGTTACTTTCTGGCCAGTTCTACCATGGGCAAACGTATGGAAGGTTTCGTTCAAATCAAACAGTGTGCAGTCAGAAAGTGATTGAAATGATCTGGGACAACCCCGTACCAAGTGTGTAGTACCAACCCTATGGTAGAGGCCCGAGAGTATAAACATTGTCTGGCTCAAAAGACTACGCCGTCAGCAGTCTGCCCTTTCAGATGTGCTGAGTGTGTTCCCTAGTTAGCAAAGGCAATCCCTGAGAGGTGAAAAGGTTTTTAAATTCCTTTGTGCTTTCCCATTTCCACTTGCAAACTACAGTTTCCAGCTCACGTCATTCAATAAAGAGCTTTGTGATTTCCTTCAGTCACTTATGCAGAAACATCAGAATATTTTAAAAAAAGTTGTTGCTTTTAAAAAAGTGTGAAAACTGTCTCACAATCTGAAAATGGCCCCGAGGGTTGGAGAACAGGCATAGATATTTAGAAAATCACTCTGTTTAATATTTTCAGAAGTTAGATAATGTATTCAGGGACAAGAGAGTTGAACGGGATCGTCTCTGACTTTTAACTGCTAAGTCTTCACTTGCGTAACGTGATCGGACTGCAAGTCGAGAGTGTTGTCGGATTGAATTCAAATGATCTTTTACTGCACAGGCTTGTTGATGACTTGCAACCCCTTCGTGTGCTCTCTAGGGAAAAATCCACTACCACTGGGATTGCAAGTCACGACTGGCCGAAAGGATTTTTATTTTTTTTCCTGCACAGCTGACAAGTCAACAGGTTTTTAATGGTATGTGCAACATAGAACAACTTGACTCTTACACTCTCAGAAAAAAAGGTTTAGAATTGTACTTAAAGGTCCAATGCAAATATTTTTTTACCTCAATATCAAATTATTTCTGCGTAACAAGTAGGTACCTTGCTGCAATTGTTTTCATTAAAATTTTAAAAAATAAATTAAAAAGTAGCTTCTTAGCAAAGAGCAATTTCTCAAGCAATAATTTTGCTAGGACAGTCTGGGAGTGGGGAGGGGACAACTAAAAACAAGCTGGTATTGGCAGAGCAGTTTGGAACTCTTTCTTATTGGTCTATTAACTAACTTACCGCCTGGGGATGACACTAGAAAGGACAAAACAGGCAGACATTTCAGGCAGTTTGTTTCCCAACAGCTCTTACACTAAAAGGGCATTATCACCATTTTCACAGTATTATTCCAACCTCACTGTGGAAATATACACAGAGTGTACAAAACATTAGGAACACCTTCCTTATTTTAAGTTGCGCCCCTTTTTATCCCTAAGAACAGCCTCAATTCGTCCTGGCATGGACTCAACAAGACTTCGAAATGCTTCCCTAAGTTGTGTCAAGTTGACTGGATGTCCTTTTGGTGGTGGACCATTCTTGATACACATGGGAAACTGTTGAGTGTGAACAAACCGGTGCGCCTGACACCTACTATCATACCCCGTTCAAAGGCACTTAAATATTTTGTCTTGCCCATTCACCCTCATGAATGGCACACTTACACAATCCATGTCTCAATTGTCTCATGGCTTAAAAATCCTTCTTTAAACCTGCCTCACCCCCTTCATCGACACTGTTTGAAGTGGATTTAACAAGTGACATCAATAACGGATCATACTGTAGCTTTCACCTGGATTTCCCTGGTCAGCCTATGTCATGGGAATAGCAAATATTTTGTACACTCAGTGTATATAAAACATAGGAAAATCTCATTTTTGACTGCACTTGGCCTTTTGGGGGTACAAACACTTGTAACTGCAGTGGTACCCTGTAAGGTATGCACATTGTACTTTTAGTTATGGGTACATAATTGCACCCTTGCATTCGGCACCTATAAAGAGCCAACAGTGTATCTTACGGGACTAGATAGTACCTTGCTTACATGTAGTCCACAACTACAAAAGCTCACCTTTTAGAAACGTTTTTAGGGTACCACCACAGTGACAAAGCGTTTTGTTCCTTTTAAGTGCCAAAAATGTACCTCTAAAATGTTTTTGGGGTGTTGTTTTAATAATACTGTAGGGTGTAAAGTCTTATTTGCATATTTCCCAGAGCGCCTATCAAGTGAATTTTTGAGTTACCAGTACCACCCATGACTTTGTTTGCTAGTGACAGAGACATGATTATTGCATTCAATTGTTTTAATTAAAAACTTTATGAAAATACATTGCATACAGTATATCATAAGGCCATACTTTATCAGCCTAGTTTTACCCCAATACAGTCACCTGCATTATGTTATGCATGATGCAGGCTTGCGAAGTGACATGTAATTCCTATTGGAATCAAGAGTTAGGATATCCCAAAAATGTAACTTTCAATCCTTCAGAACGACTGCCAAGGTTGGGAAAATGTATAAATGAGACTACCTAAACCATCTAAACAGGAACAACCATCTCAGTCCAACTACTAACAGATTGGATTTGCTTTGAAAAATGTATGTTATTTATTTTTTGTGTAGCTTAAGATCAATCAATGTGCATGCGGAAACACACATATCGAAACAAACAATTTAAAAAATCAACCTGCAATAGAGCATGCTGGGAAATATGATAATGATGGCCGTGGATTTTGAGAGTGTTTGATGATTGTACTTGTATATTCTAAATATTGAGTACAAAAATTTACCATTAAGCTAGATTATACCACATGTACCCTAAAAGGTACCAGACAGTACCATGTGATATTGTATGTATACCTCTGAAGGTACAGTATATTATGTATGTATTTTGTATTTATTTTTTGTACCCCAAGGAGCAATAGTGTACTACTATAACTGTACCCTTTTTCTCTGAGAGTGTAGAGGACTCGTTCAAATGAGGAACTTAGTTCAAACACCATAGTTACAGTATATACAGTATAATTCAAGTGGCATGAAAGTGACTGGGAATGTGGCCGCAACCCTTGATAAAATAGACCACTTAACAAGAATGTATAAAAAACTTTTCAGCACAGCAAACCTATCACTCTCCCTCAACAGACTCCTTTACCGTCGTGAAACCACGTGGTTTGTCTTAAGTATTACTGATCAGGCAAAAGAGGTAAAAACCAACTACTCTGTTTTTGAATACTATATTGAAGAATGACCTCCATGTTGGTTTCTCAAAGTGTAAGACCTTGCTGTGGCAGTAAGGTGTACATTGATTGATTAGTGACTAACACAAGTGGATTGAGCTGAACAAACTGGTGTTCTGCAGACTCTGCACACTCACCGCTAGCAAACTGTCTGCTCATGGCGTGTGAAGAAACAGTCTGGGCTCCATGATGTTTGTGACATGGTGTATGAAGGAAATGTAGCATCGATTGTTGGACACATTGGAACAACTGGGAGAGTGTGCCAGGAATCTTGATCGTTAATTAATATCTTTTCAAGTGTCCCTACAATCTGAGGACAGAATGTCAGCGTAGGGTCTTACATGTGGAGTGTGTGTGTCAAATCAAATCAACTTGTATTTTTCACATGCTTCGTAAAACAACAGGCAGAGACTAACAGTGAAATGCTTACTTATGGGTCCTTCCCAATGATGCGGAGAGAAAGAAAATAAATAAATAATAACAACACATATTAAAGAACATAATAAGAAATACACAATGACATAGAGATACCTTGGCTACAAGTATATACACGGGTACATCAACCTAGTCGATGTGCAGGGTTATGAGGTAATTGAGGTAGATACAGCATGTACATATGGCAGTGGAGTCTGCTGAGGGGAGAACGGTGACGAAGCAACGGGATAGATAATAAACGGTAGCAGCAGCACATGTGATGAGTCCAAAACGTTTGTGCAAAAAGGGTCAATGCAGATAGTACCCGGTAGCTATTTAGTTAACTATTTAGCAGTCTAATGGCTTGGGGGTAGAAGCTATTCAGGGTCCTGTCGGCTCCATGCCGTCGTGTGTGTGTGTGTGCGCGCATGTGTGTGTGTGCACATCTACGTGCATGCATGTGTGACTATACATTCACCTACAGACCATCTTCAAGTACAGTCTGGTCTGGAAGACTGAAGATGCCGCCATAGATGGGATCACTTTGATCACTTTGAGATGATATTCAGTGGCCATGGAGCTGCAGAGACTTTAGCAACACATCTCTCTTTTACTGCAAGCCATCTTATTTCCGTTTGAAAAATATTACGATGCTTGGCGAGAAACTCATTGTGAGCCACGGTCAGGGAGAACTGTCGCCTTTTATCAGCTACATATTTATACATCTGGCAGCCAAGGAATTTTAAATTGCAAATGCATTTTAATATCATGATATACATTTCCCTACATTTGTCATCTTGAAATATTGTATGTGAGTTTATCTGTGTTTATGTCTGTGCATTTGATGAATTGCATTTTGGTGCAGGTTAGACAGAATAGATTTTTGTTTGTTGCAGCAAATTTAAAAAAACTTTTCCATGGCTTTGTTTTGGGGGGAAAGGGACATTAGTGAACTATAATGAACCCATAGGTACAGTAGCAGTCAAAAGTTTGGACACATCTACTCATTCAACGGTTTTTCTTAACCAAATATCTGTATACCACCCCTACCTTGTCACAACACAACTGATTGGCTCAAACGCATTAACTTTTAGCAAGGCACACCTGTTAATTGAAATGCATTCCAGGTGACTAACTCGTGAAGCTGGTTGAGAGAATGCCAAGAGTGTGCAAAGCTGTTATCAAGGTAAAGGGTGGCTTCTTTGAAGAACCTAAAATATAATATAATAATATATATAATATAAAGTGTTTTTGTAGTAACCAAATACACTTTTTTGGTTACTACATGATTACATTCATGTTATTTCAGAGTTTTGATGTTTTCACTATTATTCTACAATGTAGAAAATGGAAAAAATAAAGAAAAACACTTGAATGAGTAGGTGTGTCCAAACGTTTGACTGGATTCAGTTATGCATACTGTATGTGCATTTTCCCTGCACCAGAAGACACATGGTTGATTAATACTAAGCACAAATTAACTTTATTCACACACAGATTACTGATGTATTTTATGCAAGATTCCAAAAGAGTATTCAAGAAGTACAACACGCTCAATGACCACCATCAGAACCCAGCCGTAGATGGCTGTTGTCTGTAGGCGCTGTCTAGGTCACCTATGGTGACTGTTTAGTCAACATTCGCATTCACAAGAATGACACCAAAATAGAGGCAATACTTGGCTAATACGGCTTGACAAGTAGTGTCCTAATAGGTGTTAACCTCTTAATGGGAAATGTCACAACCTTATCATAGTAAGCACAGACTCAAGCTAGTTTACTGGCCAGACACTGGGCAACCTTTGTCAGTAGGAAGCAATTCGTCTTGAGACCATTAGAAGTTACTGGCCGCAGGCGACTACCTATCAAAGAATGTAAATGTCAGTCAATGAGATGAGGGAAGAGAAGCACGGTACCTCAAGTCTCACATACACCAGGGGATGTTAAGCCCTTTGCTCTGTTATATGGGATGAACACTTTAATATTCAATCTGACCGATGCCCTTGCCTGAGGCAGGAATAATACACTGCTTTCAAACATGGCCACCGGCAAGAGGTGAAATGTAATCGCTATTTCTGATGTCAAGCAAGCGTTGCAGTTCACTACCCTCTATCCCCTTCCTATTTCCTTTTACTTTGCTCACAGCAATATTTTCATCAATGTTCTGAAAAAAGTCATGTTGAATGTTGTGTCAGTGTATTATTACTATTATTATGGAGTGTTATTTAATTACTTTTGTTATGGTGTAATACACTCTCTGTCTCCATCATGTAATTACATATTAGCATCGCATGAGAGATTTTAGACGTTTATAAGGTCACAAGAGATGAGTTACTTACTCAAAATGAGCATCTGTGGCGCACATGGAAACAACATGTTGCTTTACATTTTGAACGTAGAAACATATTGTGCATCAATCTTATTCGATTTTGCAGAATTATCACAGCCAAAGGAGCATTCATCTCGGAGGCAGGAACATTATGCAGATGTGCGTTGGCAGAATGCAGGGGCTCCTTGCCTGAGTTAAATGGTTCTGTAAAACTACCCACCGCTCCCTATTATACACAGGTCAACAGTACTTGAACTCGAACACTAGTATCTATAATCCTAAAACCTTGGATGTGTGTAGACATCAAACTTGCCAACCCACGCTCGATGAGTATGTCAGCATACGGATAGGCTGACTGGTGTCTGCCAGTCCTATAAAGGGCTTAGACTTTTATTTCATTTTTTTATTGAACAATTTATTAAATCTAAAAACCTAACTCTACACACCATTACACCTTGACTACATATAAGGGTCATGTTCCCTAAATCATTGATGCTGTGCGTTTGGTTTTGTTTAGCTTAGTGAAGGTGTGGGCTCTTGAAACTGCCCTTTACAGCATCTTTTACGTCTTTCTTCCATATCTAATGTCTGTGTTCTCTGAGTCAATGCAGTCAGTACACCTGTGCTTTTCCATTTGAGACTAGGTGTGCCTTCTCAAAGAGCAGTGCCAAGTTAGAAAGAGACTGCCAGAAGAGCATTACAATAATTATGAAATCAATTTATGAACCCAAACGGAAAACCAAACTGCAAAAAAGTGCATTCGGAAAGTATTCAGACTCCTTCTCTTTTTCAACATTTTGGTACTGTAACGAAGACGCAGGGAGTCAGGAAGCAGGTGCAGTTGGTGACTTTAATAGGAACGAACATGGAGTAAACGCAAAAACAGGAGTAGCGTCTGAACATGACAAAATTAACAATACTGCCTGATGGGCGATACAACGGTGTGCTTGATAAAGGGAAGTAATCAGGGTAGTGATGAGGTCCAGGTGTGCCTAATGATGGGGTGCAGGTGTGCATAATGAAGGTTGACAGGTGTGCGTAATGATCGGTTGCCAGTTTTGGTGTACAGCAGACTGGCGATGTCGAGCGCCGGAGGGAGGGAGTGAGAGAAGACATGACACCCCTCGATGTCCAGGGGAGGCGGAGGGGTGTCGTGGGGGATGCATCAGTCAAACGACCAGGAACCACCGGCATGAGGAGGGAAATGTGAAAAGAGGGTGAGATCCAGTAGTTAGGGGGCTGTAATCAGTATGTTACTTCATTGACCCTCCGGAGGACTTTGAATTGCCCCACAAACTGGGGGCTCAGCTTCTGACAGGGTGGAGGAGTGACAAAGTTAGTTCTGGGTGAAATCCGGAAGGCCACAGTGTCGGAAGACCTGCTGGAACAGTGCCTCAGAGAGCGGTAGGGAGACCAGAGAGAGGGAAAAAATGGCAGAATTTTGAGAATCTGTCCACAACAAACATAACAATGGTGAAACCATCAGACGGGGGAAGTTCAGCAACAAAATCTATGGACAGATGGGAAACAGGAGGCAGGGGAAGTGGAAGGAGTTTCCCTGCTGGAGCGTGCCAGGGAGATTTGGATTGGGCAAATACGGAGCAGGAGTTGATCACGTCCTGCACCAAGGTGGGCCACCAGAACTTAACGGCGATGGATTGAGTGGTGTTGGTGATACCTGGGTGTCCAGCAGCAAGGGGTGTGTGTGCTCAGGTCAACAGCCGATCCCTTACCTCCATGGGAATATAGGTGTGCTCCGGAGGGCAGGTAGTAGGTCCCGGTTTACTCTCCTGTTTTGGGATGTAGATGCGGATCGTGGGGGGCAACGATTCGGGAGAGCGGTATAATGGTCGCACTCAGAACAGGAACTTCTCCCGAATCGTGGAGACGAGACACGGCATAAACTTTGATGTTCTTTGAAACCTGGGCGGAATGACAGGGTGAAGTTGATTCTAGTGAAGAAAAGGGTCCACCTTGCTTGGTGCAGGTTCAGTCACCTCACTGTCCGTATGTACTCCAGGTTCCGATGGTCAGTGAGGATGACAAATGAGTCCTTGGTGCCCTCCAGCCAGTGTTTACACTCCTCTAGTGCCAACTTCACTTCCAGGAGCTCCCAGTTGCCGACATCATAGTTCCTCTCTGCAGGAGGAGGTTTTTTATAGTATGCAAATACATACAATTCTTGTGGGTGACAGGACAGCCCCACACCCACATCCAGAGGCATCCATCTCCACCACGAGGGGCAGCGTAGGATCTGGATGTTTCAGCCACCGGGCCTGAGGTGAAATGCCCCTTCAAAAGGCCTCATTGGAGGCAGGACTCAACACCAAATTACGGGGACCCTCCACCCTTGAGAGAGGTGAGAGTAGAGGCGATGGAACTGAAGTTTTGAATGAAGAGCCGGAAGAAGTTGGCAAACCCCAAAAATCGTTGGAGTCCTTATACGTTGGTTGGGACTGCCCATGACCTGACTGCCTCGACCTTCCTCTCCTCCATAACCACTCCCTGTGGGCTGATCCGGTATCCCAAAAAGGAGACAGCGGCTTGATAGAACTTGCATTTCCATTTTGACATACAGATGGTTCTCCAGGAGGCGTCTCAGGACTACTCATTCACGCATGCCTGGAACACCGATGGAGCATTGACTAAAGGCATCATCAAGTACTCGTAGTGCCCAGACATCGCGCTGAAGGCCGTTTTCCTCCCGGATGTTGATCAAATTGTAGACAAAATGGCGGCCGGCACCAACGGGGGTAACGGTACTTGGTGGTGATGGAATTGAGACCTCTCTAGTTGATGCACGGATGTGGACCCCCTCCTTCTTGGCCATTAGGAAGAAACCTGCCAACGCAGAAGAGGTGGATGGGAGAATGAAACCCTGTTGGAGAGCCTCCTGGACATACTCCTCCATAGCCTTGGTTTCAGCCAGCGACAGGGGGTAGACGCGGCAGAGTCTGTTAGCAAGTCGATTACACAGTCCCATGGGCGATGAGGGAGACAACCTCACGTAGATCCTGGTAAACCTCCGGGATGTCGGCCTCGAGGGCAACCACAGGACTCTCAACCGATGTGGAACCACAGGAGAAGGGAAAGCAGGTCTTCCGACATCCGGGTGCCCAGGCAGTAATCTCCACCCTTGACTAGGAGATGGTGGGGTTGTGGTGTTGGAGCCACTGGAGGCCGAGGATGACTGTGTACCGGTGCCTCGATGATGAGAAAGGGAAGGCTTTCTTGGTGCAGGGGATCCACAGTGATAGTGATTGGTGCTGTAATGTGTGTTATTGTCCCAAATCCCAGTGGTCGATTATCCGGTGCTTGAACCAGAAACGTAGATGAGAGTGGGTATGAGGTTATGTTCAGGGAGGAGGCAAGGGCCTTTTCAATTAAATTCCCCACGACACAGGAGTCCACTAGAGCTGTATAAACAACACAAGAGGGACAGACAGCTAGTAAAATCAGTACTGCGGAGGGTGATGTTGACTGAATACTCACACCTACCCCAGGAGATGGACAAGTCTCTGAATGTCCTTGAGTGGCCCAGCCAGAGCCTGGACTTGAACCCGATCTAACATCTCTGGAGAGACCTGAAAATAGCTGTGCAGAGCTTGAGAGGATCTGCAGAGAAAAATGGGGAAAACTCCCCAAATACAGGTGTGCCAAGTTTGTAGCATCATACCCTAGAAGACTCAAGGCTGTAATCGCTGCCAAAGATGCTTCAACAAAGTACTAAGTAAAGCGTCTGAATAATTATGCACATGTGGTTATTCAGTTTTGTTTATTTATACATTTGCAAAAATGTCTAAAGACCCGTTTTTGCTTCGTCATTAATGGGTATTGTGTGCAGATTGATGAGGGGGAATAAGGCTATAATGTAACAACATGGGGAAAAGTCAAGGGGTCTGAATACTTTCCGAACATTTCCGAATGTATGCGTCATTCTCCCCAAATCAATGATGCTGTGCTTTAACGGCTACAGTGAGCCGGTCCACAGGGAAACATGATTTAACTTTGTGAACTGTTTGGGGTTTTGGTTTGAGTGTTTGGACTTTCTATGTTGGTTTTTAAAGAAGAGTATCTAAGGAACTGCCCCTTTGGCCAGTGGGATGCTGAGTCAAAAACTGGGAGCCCAAGGGATCACCTTCGATAGCCCCTGGTAAGTATGCCTCAATAAAACATCACACACATCATAGCCAGTATAAATAATTCATCTTAGAATCAGAACGAGGTCCTCATCAGAGTAGAATCCCTCTGCACTTGCACTACAGTGACTTCCAAGGAACCCACACAAACACTTGTAAGCTATCTGAGGGAGGAGACATAAAAAAATTCAGCAATAGTCACATAAAGAATGTAGGTTTTAGGAATTTGTAAAATAATGAGATTGTTCCAAATGTGTGGTTTATAAACTCAGACTCCTCATCGATTACAACAAAGTTTGAAGATTATGTCAATCAGGGATTCTTGAAAGACTGGACAAATATTTTTCTTAATATTAACAGCATTTGAAAAACTATTTTGATAGACCAAAGTATCAGCTATCACTCCATGTAAATGAAAAACATTCGAATTCCATTTTTCCATAGATTATAACCAACTGGATTTATGTCAACTCCGCCAGACATCATAAAAGGAATTTATTTTTTGGATTTATTGTTTAACATGTGTTTAAATGCCTTGATTGTTTAATTCTAACATTATATTATTTGAATACGTTATATAATACTACAGGGATTTAGCATTTTGGTATGCTTTTCTAGATTCATAACATAAAACATTTATAAAGCAAATATTATGCCTTAGATCCAGCACAGCAAATACTTCAATAGTTTAAGCATATTTTGCAGAACAGTGACTAAAATATTTGTTCAGAATATTGAGAACAACAAAAACATTCTTAAGAGAGTTAGCCATGATTGACGGAATTGACAAGCCACTGACAGAGTTGACAACAAAAACTCAAAACAGGTTTATTTTTGCCTCTAAAAATAAAAGTGGAACACAAACATTGGTCAAATTTGAAAATCCATTCTATCAGATCTTTCAGCACTCTGACGGAGTCGACATTAGACAAAAATCTGACGGCGCAGACAAAAATAAAATGTTTTCTTCGTCATGCAAGTTGTATATAAAGTACAAATTTAATTTGTCCTCAATTGCTTTATGACTCTATAAAATGAACTTGGATTAAAATAAACAAATTTGCACCAAATTCCATATCCTAATCTATCAGGGAGTTGAGGGTTTATGGTTGTGACCATGGGAATTTCAAAATTGTCCTTCCAGGATTTCGGGGAGATTTTCAGTGATATTTGCAGACAAAAATGCTTGATTTTGCTGTGGCAATTCTGACATTTTTGCATGGCAATATGCAATGATTTTGTCAAATTTTTCTTGAAAATGTGCTAATGGGTGTAAAGGTTTGTTGACGCTTTGTGGCTTGTGGCTTGATTCAAACATATTACTTGGCAAATGTGCACTGATTAGTTGAAATTGCGAGCCCTCTTTTTTTACTGCGGTGATAGATCAGTTTTATGCGATAATATTGCAATGATTTTATTGTGTTGTGCAGAAATAGTGCGGTGGTTGGTCAAATTTGCCCTGGCATGATATACAGTGTTGTTGATTTTAATGAAAATGTTACGATCACAGAGTCTGGTTTGTTTTAATCTATCAAAAGTAGAGAACTTTCCAAACCATGAGTGGTCTTGTTACACTGCATTCAACGAGGACATGAAAAATAGGTCCTTGTGGTGCAGCTGACCTTGCTTACTCCTGATTAGTTTAGGATTTAGACTAATCTGACTGAGTTGATCAAATCTTCAGACACATTTTTAAGGAATCACAGATGAGAGAAATATGTTAAAGTCAGAGAGTACTTTTTCAAGAAACTACATAAGATCCCTCTTTTTCAGTTAATATTCCTTATTTCACTTTTTGGGAGGGTTTGTAAGTGAGATCCTTTTCTCCTGACAAGGGAATTGTAAATTAATTATATTTAAAATATTTAGAAACTTCAAAAAGCCAATCTTCCGTCGTGTAAAATTCCCCTAAATGTAATTTCTTTAAATCTCAAATAATGGAACAAAATCTTAGTTTCCCTTCCCTGCCGCACAAGGATTGTCCCGACTTTCAAGAATCCCAGAATTTTCCTGCTGAAACCACTTTCAACTTTTTATGTCGATCCGTAGGTACTTTCTTTAATTTTATGTGTTTTATGTGCTTTAGATACTGTCATCAGTGGAGCCGAGGACACTCATATGCCTTGAACACACATTTTGTTTTAGTGAACTTTTACCTTTCACTGTTTTTGACATGGTGTGAAAAGCTTATGGGTCTTGCCTGGAGCTCGACTGATTCACAGTTAGAACGTGTATTAACCACTCTTTGCATCCCCAACAGAATACTTTTGATGCCAAAGGATTCTTTTATTGATGTAGCCTTTAAGATGCATTATGCAGAAATTGCTCCACCATTTCCTGGTTGCAAAAATTCAAATAGTTCACCTAATTTCAGTTTATGTGACAAAACAAGCAAGTATAGTGTAGAGAAGCATTGTACCATCTAAACTACTGTGAAATATATTTTCCATAATACAAGATGTTGTACTTTTAGTTGTTTGAAGCTGGTGTACAAAACCCGAAAGTAAGACGCAAAAACTAAACTTAAGAATGGGAAGAGTAGAAATAGCACACATAGAACAGATCTACCTCTTCTTAGACCTTGCTTCCAATAAGAATGATAGATCTATAACACACATTTGTATGCGAATTTGGTTGGTCGGACAAAAAGTGACACATTGCAGCTTTAAGAATATTTTCATATTCTATGTACATTCTATGGCACTGATTATTCATATTAGTATCATATACAGTCCATCATTATTGCCACCCTTAATAATTAAGATGAGAAAAAAATATGTTATAAATAATACAAAGCTCTTTATCAAGTAATAAAACAAATCTAAAAAAGAAAAGGGTCAAAATTAGCACCCGTTTTCAATATTCTAGCACCTTCCCCATGCGAGGATAATGACACTGAGGCTTTTTCTAAAACGTTTTATGAGATTAGGCCATTTCTCCACTGATGTGCATGGCCAAATAGCTGTATTGTCATTTCATCTGACCATAGCATCGCCTGGACGTTGATAAACGGCATTGGCACTTGGATTTGGAACCGATGCTATACTCAGATGACATGAAAATAAGAGCTCTTTGGCCACGCAGTCTAAGATCCCTCCCAACGCATTCTCCAATCTCATAAAACATTTTAGAAAAAGGCTCAGTGTCCTTATACTCGCAAGGAGTATTGAAAACACGGTGGCAATAATATTTACCCATATCTTTTTTAGATTATTTTGTATTTCTCGCTAAACAAACTGTTTTTGTATTAATATAAAATCATGTCATTTCCCAATTCTTTGGATAATACAATATAGCTCAGTATTTTATTATTTATTTTATAGTATTTGTTACTCATATATATCAAGGGTGCCAATAATTACAGACCTGACAGTGTGTCCCTTTTGTATCACGTGTGTAATGCATTCATAAGCCTGTCAAGGCATGATGCAGAATATGGAAACATGTATCATCAAATATAATGTGCACATATAAGTCAATGTCACGAACCATGTTGTAATTAGATCAGCATCTTGTCCCAAAACTACCAATATCCCATGAATTAAGAATAAGTAAATACGATTACATAATGAGTCCCACCCAATGTATCGGTTAGACATGTAGAATACCACTGGAGTGGAACTCAATTTGTAAATACTTGGGACTACTGTGGGCACGTGTAGGGGGCAATATGACATACTCCTCAGACTGTAAAGTGTCCAACAGTGAGGAAAGTGGCACTGACAGCCGAGCCAACCAGGACATTTTATGATTAACGTGTGACTTTTCTGCCTTTCCATGACATTGGCTGTGGGTTAAGACTTCACATGCTTAATGCCACCAGCAAAGATGTAATTCCTTCCCTTTCTCTTCTCCATATTATTATTATTTTTTGCATCTGTCCTTCAGCTATAGTGAGTGTTCTATAGCCAAAGCTTGCAGTGGCATCTTGTCACATATACTCCCTCTCCGGCACTCGAGGTCGCCAGTCTGCTTATTGTTATGCACACTTGTCACCATCGTTACCCACACCAGCGCCTCATCTGACTCACCTGGACTCCGTCACCTTCCGGATTACCTTCCCTATATCTGTCAGTCAATTTGGTTCTTTCCCTAGGCGTTATTGATTCTGTTCTTGTGTCCATGTCTGTATGCTACCCTTGTTTCTTGTTTTGGTCTATTTTAATTTATTTATTAAATACACTCCCTGAACTTGCTTCCCAACTCCCAGCGTACATGTTATACAGCTACAGGTCCAGTTGTGTGTTTACCAAAACCTATTTGAAGGTAACTTCAATCCCCCGCCACTACTTCTGCATATCAGTAACATGGCTGTGGATAGTTAGCATGCTGGTAGGACATAATCCACTTCCTGGAACCTCAGAGAAATGTCCTAGACACATAGGGGTGGTTTTGAGGACAGAGTTTAATTTAAATCAGAACTAGGCTAATTCTACTCAAATTAATCCAAATTTAAAAAAAACGGCTTTCTGAGATGTTGCTTAACTTTAGTTTTAGACTAGGGAGTCCCAGACTAAGGTAAATTAGGACAAACCAGTTCATCTTTGTGAACAATGTGCACTTGGTGCTGACCTGAGGATGCTTCAAAAGCCAGGGATGGGACACTAATACATAAGCATTGTGTGGAATTGGAGAAAGTCACCTAAACCAAACAATTGACAGAGGTAAAATAACATTTTCAAAGAATTTCAGTGACTTTGAAAAAATCCTTGTGACGAATTGTGTCAAACCACAACCAATTATCGAGAACAAAGAGCATGATTCATCAACAGAAAACAAGAAAAATAATGCCTAGACTACCTTCTGTAATTCATTTAACTCAAATGAAAAAGATAAAACGAAACTGCAACAACTTCAGGGAAGATACTGCATTTACTGTTGGCCCACTTCTACAAATCAGTGTCACTTTTTCTTGTGTAACACAACACAGTGGAGCCTAAAGGTATTTGTGTGACAGAACTGTAACAAACAATATCATACATAATTACTAATGTCCTTTATGTATTGTCTTGTCTTGCTAAGGTCCTGTCGAAAAACATCAAATCTACTTAAATAAGACAAAATTCTGTTTCAAGAAACAGGTGAGCTGGGGGACTTGTTTGACCGGGATCATTGATAGCCAGCAACCCCTGGAAGGTATCTCTGATGATGACCATTTGGACAGTTCAGATGGGGGACCGTTCCAATCCTCATTCAACATTTGCCATCCCCAGACTGCAGGGAATATGTAATGTTGTCAGTCATCTCTTGCACTCCCATAATTCAAATGATGTGATGAACAATGTTCTCTAATACAGCAACATAATCATCTTCTAGAGGCAGATGATCACCATAGCTCGGAAGGGATAAGATGAGATGAAGGTCAGCCCGCTACATCTGCAGCAGCTAGAATGGAAGATTGTGTCACTAATCCAGGCCAGAGGACTCAGAAGCTGGGCATGCATGAGAAACTGGCCATGGAATTTCATGAGCGCAAACTAATGTATTTAAAAGAAAAGCATGACATGAAGATGCAAATCCCTCACGTTGAGTTGGCTAGGAAGGAGGAGGCGAGAAACATGAAGCAGAGTAGTAAGAGTGTTCTTCTTGAACCAGCACTAGTTCGGTGTCCCAATGTTTCCATTTGTGAATTAAAAACATTTTTGTTACCAATCCATTGCTATGTTTTGCTTCAATCACTTGAGCTATCTTTGTTGTGAGAAGTGCTGCATAGAAAAGCATCTCTGCAGACTCGTCCATTTCTGTCAATGTCTGCCTCCACCGTGGGAACATCTGGGTCGTCCTCATCTACAATGCGAGGATCTGAGCAGCCATGCTGTTTGAGGTAATTGTGAAGCACTGCTGTTGCAATTATGGTAATGTAGCATCTTCTTGGTTGAAAGCGCAATGTGTTTCTGAGACACTGGAAACGACTCCATATACAACTTCCATATATCAAACTTGCGCTCCCACTACACCTCCGGTGGGTAAATGAGCCTGGTTGTACCGTTGTTGCTCATGTCCCATTGCATGAAGATGGGGGTTGAACAAGAAGTTGGTCTGTGCGTACCCACTGTCACCAAGTATGTTTCCAGTAGGTTTTCCTCCTTCAAGCTGAGCTTACTAAGAGGAGTTTTGGAAAATCATGTGTTGTACCTTTCTAAAATGCAACAATGTTGGAGAACAGCAAATTGGGAGTACACAAACTTTGTACATTCATTGACAACCAGTTTTTCCCCCTGTACTCCTCAGCATCTGCTGTAGAGGGACACTTGATGGGAATATGACATGCATCTATACAGCCAATGACTCCAGGGAAGTTCCCATACTCATAGAAGTCTAAATTGTCATTGGCTTGGGCAGCAGCATAAGGGAGTTTGACATAATTATCTTTCAGTTCACATATGGGATTGCAGACGTTGTGGACTATTCTGCATATAGTCGGTTAATTTACACCACACAAAATCTCCTGTTTGATGATGGAAAGTTCCAGATGCCAAAAACCTCAAGCTGATCAGTACTTGTAGTGAAGGAGGGATGGGATTTCCCCAAAGAGAATCAGATGAAAGCCATGGCTCAAGCAAAACAAATAATGTCAGGTGCATTTTCTTTGTACAAATTGATTCGATCGAAGTCATTCAGTGGGTTGCTCCTGTCTATAACCACCCTTCTGTCTGGTCTTGGTGGTGCTCTTTGATCACAATTTAAATAGTCCAGGTAATCCATTTTCCTACATTGTCATGGTCAACCTGAGGGTCAACATCCATTTAATCTGAAGTTAAACCTGCCTCTGGCCAGGTTTCATTTAAACCTTCACTTAGATCTACAGTGCCTTGCGAAAGTATTCGGCCCCCTTGAACTTTGCGACCTTTTGCCACATTTCAGGCTTCAAACATAAAGATATAAAACTGTATTTTTTTGTGAAGAATCAACAACAAGTGGGACACAATCATGAAGTGGAATGACATTTCTTGGATATTTCAAACTTTTTTAACAAATCAAAAACTGAAAAATTGGGCGTGCAAAATTATTCAGCCCCCTTAAGTTAATACTTTGTAGCGCCACCTTTTGCTGCGATTACAGCTGTAAGTCGCTTGGGGTATGTCTCTATCAGTTTTGCACATCGAGAGACTGAAATGTTTTCCCATTCCTCCTTGCAAAACAGCTCGAGTTGGATGGAGAGCATTTGTGAACAGCAGTTTTCAGTTCTTTCCACAGATTCTCGATTGGATTCAGGTCTGGACTTTGACTTGGCCATTCTAACACCTGGATATGTTTATTTTTGAACCATTCCATTGTAGATTTTGCTTTATGTTTTGGATCATTGTCTTGTTGGAAGACAAATCTCCGTCCCAGTCTCAGGTCTTTTGCAGACTCCATCAGGTTTTCTTCCAGAATGGTCCTGTATTTGGCTCCATCCATCTTCCCATCAATTTTAACCATCTTCCCTGTCCCTGCTGAAGAAAAGCAGGCCCAAACCATGATGCTGCCACCACCATGTTTGACAGTGGGGATGGTGTGTTCAGCTGTGTTGCTTTTACGCCAAACATAACGTTTTGCATTGTTGCCAAAAAGTTAAATGTTGGTTTCATCTGACCAGAGCACCTTCTTCCACATGTTTGGTGTGTCTCCCAGGTGGCTTGTGGCAAACTTTAAACTACACTTTTTATGGATATCTTTAAGAACTGGCTTTCTTTTTGCCACTCTTCCATAAAGGCCAGATTTGTGCAAAGGCCAGATTTGTTGTCCTATGGACAGAGTCTCCCACCTCAGCTGTAGATCTCTGCAGTTCATCCAGAGTGATCATGGGCCTCTTGGCTGCATCTCTGATCAGTCTTCTCCTTGTATGAGCTGAAAGTTTAGAGGGACGGCCAGGTCTTGGTAGATTTGCAGTGGTCTGATACTCCTTCCATTTCAATATTTTCGCTTGCACAGTGCTCCTTGGGATGTTTAAAGCTTGGGAAATCTTTTTGTATCCAAATCCGGCTTTAAACTTCTTCACAACAATATCTCGGTCCTGCCTGGTGTGTTCCTTTTTCTTCATGATGCTCTCTGCGCTTTTAATAGACCTCTGAGACTATCACAGTGCAGGTGCATTTATACGGAGACTTGATTACACACAGGTGGATTGTATTTATCATCATTAGTCATTTAGGTCAACATTGGATCATTCAGAGATCCTCACTGAACTTCTGGAGAGAGTTTGCTGCACTGAAAGTAAAGGGGCTGAATAATTTTGCACGCCCAATTTTTCAGTTTTTGATTTGTTAAAAAAGTTTGAAATATCCAATAAATGTCGTTCCACTTCATGATTGTGTCCCACTTGTTGTTGATTCTTCACAAAAAAATACAGTTTTATATCTTTATGTTTGAAGCCTGAAATGTGGCAAAAGGTCGCAAAGTTCAAGGGGGCCGAATACTTTCGCAAGGCACTGTATATGAACTCTAATCGTCCTTCTGGAAATCAGACTTTTTAAATCTAGACTAGAGAAGATCCGAGACTATTTTAAACCATGTCTGAGAAATGCAATTTTATTTTCAGTTAGTCCAGTTTAAAAATGCAATTTAGTCTAGGATTAAGATTAATCTGTGTCCGTGACACAGCCCCGTATTGTCAAAGGCTTAAGCCTGGGATTTCCCCCGAGAACGGACAAAAATGCTATAAATACATGCAAGTCTTAATTATTCATCCAAGTTAAATCACCGCCCCCGCGCCTCATCTGGAATTAATTTGCACCTGCTCTCAGTCCATAAAGTACAAAGCGGGAGGCACACTGCTGAGTGGAATCGGTGATAATATATGGGGCCCAGTCTTCCCTAGGTTCAGCACATAGCACACAGACAGAGACTAAGCTCATCTGCGTTAGGGGAGATGATTATTTGCCTCATCAACTGCAGAGTATTGATGAAATGTGGCGAGAAGTGTGAAGTTGAACCTCAGTTGTCTGTCAGCGAGGATATACTGTACTCCCCATGATACATACAACCCCTCCTGGCAGAGAGGACGGGAGACGGATCTGACATCATGGCTTACTGGGAGATCTAGCACAATGATTAGGCACAGCTGCTGTAGTGCCATCTCACTGGAAAATATACTGTGTCACTGAATTTCCGAGGCGGTGGAGAAGTCTGAAGCATGAAAGTCAGTCAGAGATGATTGTGGCATGCTCCACCCTTTTCAAATGAAGATACTGTCAATTAGTAAGTGTTGCAGACTCATATAACTACAATCCTCAGAAGGAACAGAAGATCTAACTATTTTATCTTGAAAGTATCTGTTGGGTGTCAACCCACTATTTATCGGTAAGATTGGCATGCTCTAAATGCCATGCCCAAACGTTCTTAACATGTCCTCAGCTATACTGTACACAATAGTTTTATGCCTAACCCTAAAAAAAGGGTATAAAAGAAGCTCTAAAACAGATCTAACAGTTGCATTACCAATCACCTCCATCCCCAAAAGCCGTCCAAGTAAATTGTTATCGGTCAGTCTCTTGGTGAGGCCTTGCATGTTAATTCACTCTCACAAAAAGTCCTTATAGAAACCCATGGTCCAGCAATTAGCTGCCACCATGTAATGTAATTGAAGAGCCATACTCCCAAGCCTTGTGTTTCAAATACCAGGTGCCTGGCTTGAATGTTTTCATCATTATGTTATTTATTACCATGGAGAGCTATGGTTATTGGCAGTCATGGGGGTCATTGGTAATTAAGGTTCTGGTGTTGGAATGGCCATTGAGGAAAGTTGAAATTGCAATCAAATGCACGAAATACCCGTGCATATTTAATGCATTGCTTTCCCTTAGTAATGGCAGGGGATGACAAATAGTCTCAAATCTGCAATGTAATCGTTATCTAGAACACTTATTCTGTGACTTTTTTTGCTACTGTATATTCTATAGAAATGTATACATTTTTTCATTTTCAATGCTGTGCTGGCTCCAGGTAACGCAGATTGTATATTGACTATTAAAAGGCCCAAAAGAGTGGGAATTCATTTTTTTCTACTGAAAAGAAGATGACCAGAGCTTACCCACGATGTTGAACAATGATTGAAGTCACTGAGTCATAGTTTTAGTCAGAATATGGTATATTTGAGCGTGAAGTGGCAATGCTGTGTGTTTCCGCTATGATGTGACGTACTAATACTTTTCAGTCTACATTTATTTTCAGGGCTGGGTTCTATTAGAAAATTACCACCCACCAGCATGGCATTGTTTAGTAATCAGAAACAACTGCAAAGTTCTTCCTCTTAGTTCACTAGCACACGGTAAATTGCCGTGTGTGCGGGTGTGCTGGCAGTATAGCATCAGTTTGGTTGTGCATCAATAATTCAGTGTAGCAAGTTTGTATGAAGGTCTGGTTATTAAATGGGTCAACAGTTTAATCCAGTCTCCAGTTCATTAATTTCTTTACAGGTAAATAGCAATATGCTTTAAACCACTCTGGGGACAAACATACTTTTCTGCTGTGTTTCCAATCATCCACATGGCTGGGAGAACCTATTCAAGTAAGTAAATACATTTTTTTTTAAAAATCAAACAATATATTATTAGCTGACTAGCTATATTGCAGGCTAACTCAAATCAGCTGCTAACATAGCTAGTTAGCTATCTAGCCAACTGAAAAACTGAATAGCTAGCTAGCTAAATAAATTAAATATAACCAGCTACCTAACTTCAGAATTAGCCAGCTATCTTGATGTATTTTCATTGTAAAAAACGAACTCCAAATGCATTTGTAGGTAGCTAGCTAACAGCCATGGAAGAGGGTGAAAGGATAGCAGCTCCAATTGTCAAAGATAGTAGGCTATTCTGGATAGGGCAAGTACTTTTGTGTAGTTCCAGTCCCTAGAACGAAGTGTGGACAGAGATAATAATAACATAATATTCACTGCCGTCTAATTTGAGTATAATGAAGTCAGTTTCTTGTGATGTTTTCTGTCCTCAGATACAGAGAGCCGTGAAAGCATGGTATGCAGGTGAAGAGGTCCCAATAAAGAGCAGTGGATCTCAGTCCTGGTCCTGGGGATTCAAAGGGGTGCACATTTTTGTTTTTGCCTTAGCAATACACAGCGGATTCAAATGATCAAGTCATCATTAAGCTTCAAGTGGTATTCATGTATTCATTTGTGATGCTATCCTTGATATGATCAAGCTGTGTGTGCACATGCATCTATATATCCAATTGTATCATGATTTGTTAGAAGAGATATTATACTGTAGTAATCCACAATGACCTGGTGATGTAAAAGCCTAATAATGACATTTACCTTCCATATTCCTACAGATACCTTGTGGGGGAATACAGACATGTGAAGTCTACCTGTGTACTGCATAACTTCATGAGGATGGACACGAGGACCAGGAGGGGACCTGTAATTCTCCACTGTGTACCAGAGGAGAGGTTTGATGCACTGCAAGATGTTGCAAGGATGGGGGCCAACAACGCAGCATGGGAGGAAATCCGTGTGGAAGATCTTCACCTCCTACTTCTTCGAAGAGGGTGCTGGTCCCTGGCAACACCATAAACTACACTATGCACAACCAAAAGCTTGTTTAATCGCCACCCACAATGTAATAAGAGTGTTCTTTCATTTACTTAGCTATGTCAACTGCAGTTATTCAATTCCCATTATCTCTCACTTTGATTTTTTCTTCTCGGGTGAGGGTGATGTCTGTACAAAAACAAAAGAGGCTCTTTTAGGAGTCACATCTTCTTTTTTTTTTTTTTTTTTACAATTAGACACCCTACAACCCACACATACACACTTGTGTGTCAGTCTGATTGATGGATTGTGTTATTGAGTAAGCAGGCTCGGGTGTATAACTCTGGCTTCCACCTTCAAAGAATAGGTAAGAGGACCAACCATGGAGAATAGTAAGACACTCAAGTATTTATATTTCTTTAACTACGCTATATTGTTTGTCCTCATGTGTCTGTGCATGTTTAAGTATAAATTACTCTGCAGCCACAGTGTGGACACCAGGTGAGGCCACACACAAAGAGGTCTCTTTAACTACCTTATTTTCTCAATAACAGTCTCTCTCCTTCACTTCATCCCTCTCCCCCCTCTCCCCCATTCTTCTGATCAGAGGTGAGAGGTCACTTGGTCGGGTCAACAGGAAGTATTATTAAAGAGGCACTTTACATTGAAATACAGATGAAGATGTAGAAGTTAATGATACAAGGTCAGTTTTGTATTTCACTTCCTGATGATTATAATGACTGACAATGATAGAATTAAAAACACACGAGGCTTTTAATCATGCTCTCTCTCCATCTGTCTCTCGTTTGCAGGTATGTTGTGATGTGAGAGAGGATGCCAAGCCCCAGTCCTGTCATCGCCACCTGACCCTCTAAGATTAACCTTGGGCCAACTGGGGGCCCAGGGCTGGTTAGGAGACACTGCTAGAGACACTATTATGTAATCATGATGACCTGAGAGAATATGAAGTTTAGTAGAACTGTAAATCATTAATCACATGCTATCTTCCCTGCTCCTCTGTTCTTATCTTTCCATTTCTGTATTTGACACTCTCTCACACCTCTCTCCCCACCTCCTCTTTCTTCCACTGTTTTTTTAGTGCACACCAGATGTGTATTAAAGTATATATTGAACTTCCTTTATAATAATACAATTATAATATGTATAATGCATGTATTTTTGTATTTAGAACACTTGTATAATGAACTTCTTTCAATAAAGCTTCACATTCACAAAGGTTCACATTCTCTACTGGTTGAAATGAAGTCTCTCGTTTGATGAAATACTACACCTATCCTGTGTCATCGGATCAATGCAGATGAAGGAAATTAGTTCTATTATATTCCAGAGTTACAATGTGTAACCATTAATGTCCCAGGACCACGATGGGTAAACACTGTTGAAGTGTATAATTGTAATACACACATGCTGACTCAGCATCATTCAAAGACTGGAGTTTGATACTCCTGGTATTGAATATGAATGAAAAAGATTGCCAAAGACATTCCTACATGGACCGCACATTTATTTTGCCAAGGTAAGACTATACGATGAGTGAATATATTCAATGTACAGGCTACAATGTGGGGAACTCATGCTTGGTAATATAACTACATGAATATATGATTTGCTTCCTTGGTACAATAATGTTATATTATATTCTACTCAATCCATAGGCTTCATTGATGCCATTCAGATTGTATTGAAGTCGATACAACCGGCTATGATAGCTGAGGTTCATAGCTAGCTAGCTAATATTGACATTATAATATTGACGTGTAACAGTCATTTTCTGCAATTTCTTGGGGATGAATGATTAACTGGTGGAAGCAATTAACCTGTCTACGATACTGGTTCCCAATTGGGGATCAACCCTCCCACGTTCAGCTGAAACGGTGGCGCATGGAACGCAAAAATATTCTTAAAAATATTTAACCTCCACACATTAACAAGTCCAATAGCTCAAATGAAAGATAAACACCTTGTTCATCTAGCCAGCAAGTCAGATTTCTAAAATGTTTTACGGCGAAAACATAGCACATATATATGTAAAACCACCACCAGACACAGCTCATTTCAATAGCCAAAACATGCAATCAACAAACGCAGGATTAAAAAATAAATCGCTCACTAACCTTTTGAAAATCTTCATCAGATGACAGTAATATGACATATTACACAGTACATATTTTTTTTTTTTCAATAATATGCCATTTATATCCATAAATGTCCATTTACAGTGAGTTCACCTTCAGAAATTACTCAAAAATGCCCGCAGGAAATCTATGTAGCGCGGCAAGATAACGTAAATAGACATCATAAACTTTGACTAAATATACATGTTCTACATATAGTTAGAAAGATACACTGCTTCTTTATGCAACCGCTGTGTTAGATTTATTTTTAACGTTACAGAAATCGCACACTATTCCATATGCTGAGACAGCGCTCAGTTCCAAGCTACATTTCCACGTAATGTTGGAGTCAACAGAAACACAGATTTAAGCATAAATATTCCCTTACCTTCGATGGTCTTCGTTCAGAATGTTCTGGAAGGCTTCATACTTACCCAATACATCGTTTGGTTTCAAGTCTTGCGTCTTTGTATTAGCTACTGCTAATAACATCAGCTGAAATGCACCCAAAACGTCCTCTGGTCCGGAAAAGTTGAGCATCAAAACTTCAAAATTACACATTATATGTCGACTAAACAGGTCAAACTAAGTGCAGAAGCAAGCTTTATGATGTTTTAGACACGCAAAACAAACTTCAATTCAATCGGCCATCGTCTGCCCTTCTCTTGAGTGCTGGAACAAAGGAATGGCTGGGACCAATTCGCGCCCATACGCACAGCCCATTCTCTCGTGGCACGCACTAATTTCACTCCCATAGGGTCAATTCTCGCGGGATTTGAACGATTCAAAGCTCTAATGAAAGAGGACATCTAGCGGAAGAGATAGAAAGTGTCCCCAGAATCATAGCTGGTTGGGAAGGGTGGGGGCCATGACGTCAAAGTTGCTCCAACTTTCATGGCCACAAAAACTAGTTTGGAAGAATGCCTGCCCTGTGAGTTCTGCTATACTTACAGACATAATTCCAACGGTTTTAGAATCTTTAGAGTGTTTTCTATCCAAAAATAATTTTTATTTGCATATATTAGCAATTTTTGACAGATTTTTTTTCCAGTTTACTAGGGGTACCCAATCTCTCCAAAGGGGGCGTATGTCTGCCATATCCTTAACAGGGTTTACCACTGTTCTGAAATAATATTTATACCAAACGTTTTGGGGCCATACACAGATCAGCTACCTAGCTAGCTACACATCCATAGGCATACAGGTATTTTTATCCTCCACTAAACAATTAGCAAGAACATAGTTAACTAGCTAGCTATGTTACTTCAGATGCATTGCAAATACCAGCAAGGCAAGCTTACAAAATTTTACATTCAATTTGCAGTAGCTAGATTCACAACCCCTGTTTCACAAGATGACAGCCTGGTTTGCTGGTTGTCTAAGGAGTTCCTAAAACATTAAACAACACGAATTACAAATTTCATACTCATGTCAAAACACCCATAAAGCTAGCTAGCTAGATGGCTAATGTTAGCTAGTCAGCTAGCTTTCTAAAAAGCTATTTTTGTGAATTAACTTTATGAAAAAAAATGAATTAACTAACATATTCCTCTTAACTGCACGTTTTGCATGATTCATTATGACGTTAGAATTACTTGTATTTGCTTCCATCCTGGAATATTTGTGTTCCAGCTTTGGGTTGCATAGCATCAAATTCGTCATGGGAACCACTCGATATGATTGGTCATTGCCCAGCGCCGCTGGTGACTTGCATGAAGTTTGAAATGCTGAACTTTTTTGCTGCCTCCCACACCACGTTCATGCTGCCCAACGGTCCTCGCCCACTCCGCTTCTCACCACTTTCCTTCCATTGAAAATTAATGGGAAACAGTATTTCACCCCACGGTGCCGCCCTAAGTGTACATGGGCAGTAAGCCAAATAGGTTTTCACTGAAGCCTACACTTGGCCATCTAAACCATGGAGCAAATTAAAATAGGGGGTGCAAACGTATGTTTTTGCTCCTCCACTTTACTACACAAAAATTAAAATAAACCATTGGAACATTTTTACAATTTTCACTTATTTTTGAGCTAGTTTGTATTCAAAATAAATATATGACCATTTTATAAATGTTATAATTGCGTGATGATTGCATTTTGAAACCCTGTTCCCCCCATCACCTCAAGATGAATGGTTTTGACCCTTTAAGTCATTGTAGCCTGTACCTTCCCCTGTGAGAACCATGAAGCAAGGGCTGAATTGGCTTTGCTGTACAGCAGCCACTGAATGTAACCTGGTCTCCAAGCATTTCAAATTATTCTATACACAAATCTGAGACAACCCATTTAGTATATGTTAGGCGTATGTTGCACGTCACTACTTTACAATTCACATTTGAACGTAAACATTTATTTTTTATCAAAATGCATTTTTTGGTAGAAATGCCTTCTGGAACATATGAACTTTCATGTGCCTTAATAACAAACTTGTATTCCATCCATAAATATGAATACAATTGTAAGTTACGATCCTTGTTGGCTTAGCCAAAGAAAAAGTCAGGAACCTTCCCACTAGCCATGATCGTCTGAAATAATGGAAAATTGGACATGCCGGGAGATGAGTTTGGATTGGTCTGCAATGTGAGATGCTCAGTATGTGTTGACAGTCCTTTCTACTGCACCGTTTTTTAAAGATATAACGTTAGCCATCGAGAACTACAAAGGTTTTGCTACTTTTCTCAACAACATTGATGCCCTGAATTTAGCAGGGGCTATCGACAGATCAGTAGGAAAAAGTGATGGGCTGCTTTCTGCACACGCCACATTCAGTGTGAACCGGAGTGACTTGACATAAAGCTGGCCAAACAAGATGTAGCATCAAACAAAACCGAGTTAGATGTTTCCAGTCTGCTGCAAAGTGTTCATCCGTGTATATAGGTAAGAATCTAGCTACATTTTCCAGATAAGACTTTCAATTTTTTCAGAAAGTATTTTTTATTGCAAATTAAAATGTACTGTTAGTTAGCTAACAAACGTTAGCCTGCTGGTTAGCTAGCCAACGTTACATGTATGATCTGTGTAGTAATATTATTTGAATCAGAAATCCATTTGCAATGCTAGTTATAGCCTAATGTTAGCTAGCTATTGAACCTAGTTTGTTAGCTTTAGCTACCAGCAGATTCTTACTACAGCTATGACACTGTTTGTTTTAGATGTGGCTGGGGGGTGGTTATAGCATTTCCTTCACATGACCCATCAATTTAGACACGTGTGTTGGGTAAGGGTCATCTGTTTTGATATTGCTTCTATGCAAGTATGCAAGTACTATCAATGTACCGTTTACACCTTCTGTATCCTGTGCATGTGACAATTCAACTTCGATTTTATTTGATATAGTGTGTGTTTGCCACATGGCGTCACATGTGAATCTTTAAAGAGATGGGTGGGACTATGGCTTAAGTGGGTCTGAACGATGCCGAATGGGTGTAGACAAAAGCCAAAAGCGTTGGCCTCCCGAGTGGAGCAGCGGTCCAAGGCACTGCATCGCAGGGCTAGAGGCATCACTACAGACCCGGGCTGTATCAAAACTGACCATGATCGGGAGTTTCAGCGTTGGCCCAGAGTCGTCCGGGTTAGGGGAGGGTTTGGCCCGAGTAGGCCATCATTATATATTAGAATGTTTCTTAACTGACTTGTCTAGATAAAAACATATTGTTTTTAAGTCAGAGGCGCCATTTTCTCAAAAGTGGGGTTACAAGTTTATCAACTTTCAAAGCAGAATAACATTTCCCATTGTTCCTCAACTGCAGTGTATGATATATCATTTTCTAGATCTGAGTCTCTATTTTATCCAATGTAATAAACACTATTTCAAATTTTGCTACATAAGACCGAATCAAGGCGTTTGGTCACATATGTTACAAATTTGCTAAATGTACAGTTGAAGTCAGAAGTTTATATACACTTAGGTTGGAGTCATTAAAAACTCATTTTTCAACCACTCCACAAACTTCTTGTTAACAAACCATAGTTTTGGCAAGTCGGTTAGGACATCTACTTTGTGCATGACTGTCACGGCCATCAAAAGAAGTGGACCAAAGTGCAGCGTGGCATACCTTTTCTTTTATTTAAAAATGTACCGACCGACCGACCGACCGACCGACCGACCGACCGACCGACCGACCGACCGACCGACCGACCGACCGACCGACCGACCGACCGACCGACCGACCGACCGACCGACCGACCGACCGACCGACCGACCGACCGACCGACCGACCGACCCAGTTAACTACCCACACTGAAGGAGGGTAAAAAGGGCTACCTAAGTATGATTCCCAATCAGAGAAAATGATAGACAGCTGTCCCTGATTGAGATCCATACCCGGCCAAAACATAGAAATAAAGAAACCTAGAAAACAAAACATAGAATGCCCATCACACCCTGACCTAACCAAATAGAGAAATAAAACGGCTCTCAAAGGTCCGGGCATGACAATGACGCAAGTAATTTTTCCAACAATAGTTCACAAACAGATTATTTCACTTATAATTCACTATATCACAATTCCAGTGGGTCAGAAGTTTATATACACTAAGTTGGCTGTACCTTTAAACAGCTTGGAAAAATCCAGAAAATTATGTCATGGTTTTAGAAGCTTCTGATTGGCTGGTTGACATCATTTGAGTAAATTGGAGGTGCACCTGTGGATGTATTGCAAGGCCTACCTTCAAACTCACTGCCTCTTTGCTCGACATCATGGGGAAATCAAAAGATATCAGTCAAGACCTCAGAAAAAAATTGTAGACCTCCACATGTCTGGTTCATCCTTGGGAGCAATTTCCAAATGCCTGAAAGTAGCAGATTCATCTGTACATACAATAGTACGCAAGTATAAACACCATGGGACCGCGCAGCTGTCATATCGCTCAGGAAGGAGACACAGTCTGTCTCTTAGAGATGAATGTACTTTGGTGCGAAAGTGCAAATTAATCCCAGAACAACAGCAAAGGCCTTGTGAAGATGTTGGAGGAAACAGGCACAAAAGTATCTACAGTATATACACAGTAAAACGAGTCCTATATCGACATAACCCGAAAGGCCGCTCAGCAAGGAAGATGCCACTGCTCCAAAACCGCCTTAAAAAAGCCAGAATAAGGTTTGCCACTGCACATGGGGACAAAGATCGTACTTTTTGGAGAAACGTCCCCTGATCTGATGAAACAAAAACAGAACTGTTTGGCCATAATGACCATCGTTATGTTTGGAGGAAAAAGGGGAAGGCTTGCAAACCGAAGAACACCATTCCAACCGTGAAGCACAGGGGTGGCAGCATCATGTTGTGGGGGTGCATTGCTGCAGGAGGGACCTGTGCGCTTCACAAAATAGATGGCATCATGATGGAGGACAATTGTGGATATATTGAAGCAACATCTCAAGACACCAGTCAAGAAGTTAAAGCTTGGTAGCAAATGGGTCTTCCAAATGGACAATGACCCCAAGCATACTTCCAAAGTTGTGGCAAAATTAATTAAGGACAACAAAGTCAAGGTATTGGAGTGGCCATCACAAAGCCCTGACCTAAATCCTATCGAAAGTGTGTGGTCAGAACAGAAAAAGCATGTGTGAGCAAGGAGGACTACAAACATGACTCAGTTACACCAGCTCTGTCAGGCGGAATTGGCCCAAATTCACCCAACTTATTGTGGGAAGCTTGTGGAAGGCCACCCGAAACGTTTGACCCAAGTTAAACAATTTAAAGGCAATGCTACCAAATGCTAATTGAGTGTATGTAAACTTCTGACCCACCGGGAAATGTCATGAAAGCAATAATAGCTGACATAAATAATTTTCTCTGCTATTATTCTGACATTTCACATTCTTAAAATAAAGTTGTGATCCTAACTGACATAAGACAGGGAATTCTTACTAGGATTAAATGTCAGGAATTGTGATAAACTGAGTTTAAATGTATCTGGCTTAGGTGTATATAAACTTCCGACTTCAACTGTATGTTACAAATTCTAGCTAGGTGGCTAACGTTAGCTATCTGGCTAACATTAGCTAGGTTAGGGTTTAGAGTTAAGCTTAGGGTTAAGTTTAGGAGTTAGGTTAAAGGTTTAAGGTTAGGCTAAGAGTTAGATAAAAGGGTTAAGGTTATGGGAAGGGTTAGCTAAAAGGGTTAAGTTTAGTGGAAGGGTTAGCTAACATGTTAAGTAGTTGTAAAGAAGATAAAAGTAGTATGTAGTTGAAATTGTTGCTAATTTGCTAAAATGCTAAAGTTGTCCATGATGCAAGGTGAACTCGCAAACTTTGGGTTGCTAGATGTTTGCGTTATACGCCCATCCATCAACCACCATACTATCCTTTTTGTCCTAAGTAACCATCCTTGTTATGTAACCCAACCAAACGTAACATATACTAATAATTTGAATATCCTGGATTCACATTTACTATGTTATGTCTAGTCTATGAAACCAGACTGCGCAGCCGAAGACTGCCAGCAGCCTACCTACCAAAGGTTATATAGTGTCCATTACAATGTAGAAAAACACGTCTCTTATGGAAGATTACAACATTTGGGAGATAACAATAGATTACAAAGTCAAAGATACTCGATTGCATCTATGGCAAAGTTTTCCCTATGCTTATGACAAATCCAGAACCAGTTTAGCCAGTTAGCTAATCTTTTGAATATGTGGTAGCAAAAAAATAAACACCAACAATAGATAAAAATAGCTAGCTAGATATGAGCAAAATAGCTAGCTAAGGTTACCATGCTCTCTCGCAATCACCGCTGGTTTTATTTGACTGTTCACCGTTTCCTAATTGACATCATTTGGGTTTACTGGCTGAGATACATGATGATCCTGTGATTAAGAAAGGAGATGTTCAATGGCAGATGAACAGATGCTGTTCCGTCAGGTTGCTGAGAAAGCAAAAAAACAGCTGAGTCATTTAACAGACAGGAAAAAGCAAAGCATTAACACACACTGTACATACACTGCTCAAAAAATAAAGGGAGCACTAAAATAACACATCCTAGATCTGAATGAATGAAATATTCTTATTAAATACGTTTTTCTTTACATAGTTGAATGTGCTGACAACAAAATCACACAAAAATTATCAATGGAAATCAAATTTATCAACCCATGGAGGTCTGGATTTGGAGTCACACTCAAAATTAAAGTGGAAAACCACACTACAGGCTGATCCAACTTTGATGTAATGTCCTTAAAACAAGTCAAAATGAGGCTCAGTAGTGTGTGTGGCCTCCACGTGCCTGTATGACCTCCCTACAATGCCTGGGCATGCTGATGAGGTGGCGGATGGTCTCCTTAGAGATCTCCTCCCAGACCTGGACTAAAGCATCCTCCAACTCCTGGACAGTCTGTGGTGCAACGTGGCGTTGGTGGATTGAGCGAGACATGATGTCCCAGATGTGCTCAATTTGATTCAGGTCTGGGGAACGGGCGGGCCAGTCCATAGCATCAATGCCTTCCTCTTGCAGGAACTGCTGACACACTCCAGCCACATGAGGTCTAGCATTGTCTTGCATTAGGAGGAATCCAGGGCCAACCGCACCAGCATATGGTCTCACAAGGGGTCTGAGGATCTCATCTCGGTACCTAATGCCTGTCAGGCTACCTCTGACGAGCACATGGAGGGCTGTGCGGCCCCCCCAAAGAAATGCCACCCCACACCATGACTGACCCACCGCCAAACCGGTCATGCTGGATGATGTTGCAGGCAGCAGAACGTTCTCCGCGGCATCTCCAGACTCTGTCACGTCTGTCACGTGCTCAGTGTGAACCTGCTTTCATCTGTGAAGAGCACAGGGCGCCAGTGGCGAATTTGCCAATCTTGGTGTTCTCTGGCAAATGCCAAACGTCCTGCACGGTGTTGGGCTGTAAGCACAACCCCCACCTGTGGACGTCGGGCCCTCATACCACCCTCATGGAGTCTGTTTCTGACCGTTTGAGCAGACACATGCACATTTGTGGCCTGCTGGGGGTCATTTTGCAGGGCTCTGGCAGTGCTCCTCCTTGCACAAAGGCGGAGGTAGCAGTCCTGCTGCTGGGTTGTTGCCCCCCTACGGCCTCCTCCACATCTTCTGATGTACTGGCCTGTCTCCTGGTAGCGCCTCCATGCTCTGGACACTACGCTGACAGACACAGCAAACCTTCTTGCCACAGCTCGCATTGATGTGCCATCCTGGATGAGCTGCACTACCTGAGCCACTTGTGTGGGTTGTAGACTCCGTCTCATGCTACCACTAGAGTGAAAGAACCGCTAGCATTCAAAAGTGACCTAACCATCAGCCAGGAAGCACAGGAACTGAGAAGTGGTCTGTGGTAACCACCTGCAGAACCACTCCTTTATTGGGGGTGTCTTGCTAATTGCCTATAATTTCCACCTGTTGTCTATTCCATTTGCGCAACAGCATGTGACATTTATTGTCAATCAGTGTTGCTTCCTAAGTGGACAGTTCGATTTCACAGAAGTGTGATTGACTTGGAGTTACATTGTGTTGTTTAAGTGTTCCCTTTGTTTTTTTGAGCAGTGTAGTAAGCGTTCTTTGGGATATGAATGCCATGAAAAGATGGGCATCAGATCAGAGTTTTTTGGTCACCATCAATTCGAATAGTCAGCCTCAGGAGCAGGGCTGATATGACTTTTTGCAGCCTTTGACAGCTCCTCTGAAGCCAAAAGCCTGAGCACCAATTTTAATGGAGATCGTGTGGCAGGACTCCACATATCAATTTGGCATATCATTCTACAGTCTAGGTGAAATGGGAGAATGTACTGAAGAATGCATTGCACTTACATCATGGATAATTCTGTATGTTTCTGTTGTTTAAATGTAGTCTACTCCATCAAAACTGTTTATCTATTCCCCAAATGCACCATCCTTTTTACCAAGCACTTGACCCAAGCTTTAAAGACGGGATACTTTTTGGTGTTTTAAAAGCACTTTTCAATGGGTATAATTACCCAGAAAAGCCATATTAGACTCCAATCAGTATTCATTGCCCCACTTCAGGACCTCTATCTCTTTGTGTCACAGTCTGGAGAAATGGAGGTCAGAAGGACCTTCCCTCCTAAAGTTCCATAAGAGGTATATTGGGGAAATAGAGACTCTCAGCAGCAATTCTTTGGAAGCTGTAAGTTTAATAGCTACACCCTTTACCCTGTCAACAAGTGATGCCCATGTCCTGAGACAGTGTCCAAAGGCCCCATTTTATATCTCTGCCCCAAATGAGCCCATTATTTGTCATCAGCAGCTCATCCCGAGCTCTCACGCTGCAGAATGGTTCTCTGAAAGACGTTTTAATGGAGAGAATATGACAGGTCCGGACAATGCGCATCCACCAGCCTCATCCACCTCATTACTTAGCGTGTCCATAGTAATAAGGGTCTACCAGGACCGTGTATTTGGAGACCTTTCCTCGCTTTTGACAGTTCATTAGGCACATGCAAACAAATAGCACTGAACAGTGCCTGCTCAAGGTTAATGTGGCCATTTAGTCTGCACTAAGTATGGGCCTGATTAAATTATTGGTGACTTTTCAATCTAATTGTTTTTTTCAGCACCGAGGCCTTATCATTCTTCTGTTCTCCACTGTAATTATATGACAAACTTGTTTATTTCTTACCATACTTTTTCCTATATAAAGATACTGTAGATTAGGTGGGTGAACGGGGTTGGCTTGATGAAATAGTCATTCCAGTAAGGGCATTTAATGCTGAATGCAATAATCTGGGCTGAATACAACTGTTCTACTGCAGTAAATATTGTCTATAACACAACATAACACAGTGGTGGTGATGTACACAAACAGATATGTTGAAGCTGAACAAAAGCAGTAACCTATACAGTAAATTTCTCAGATAAAGTTAACAGAAAGCACTGCTTTTGTTTCGATAGCCAACAATGAAACGGTCATGTGCAAGTATAGCAGATCAGTACATTAAGATCCAGGGACACAAGAATCAATCAATCAAACCAATCAAATGTATTTATAAAGCCCTTCTTACATCAGCTGATGTCACAAAGTGCAGTACAGAAACCCAGCCTAAAAACCTAAACAGCAAGCAATGCAGGTGTAGAAGCACGGTGGCTAGGAAAAACTCCCTAGAAAGACCAGAAACTAGGAAGAAACCTAAAGGAACCAGGCTATGAGGGGTGGCCAGTCCTATTATGGCTGTGCAGGGTGGAGATTATAACAGAACATGGCCAAGATGTCCAAATGTTCATAGATGACCAGCAGGGTCAAATAATAATAATCACAGTGGTTGTCGAGGCTGCAACAGGTCAGCACCTCAGGAGTAAATGTCAGTTGGCTTTTCAGAGCCAATCATTCAGAGTATCTCTACTGCTCCTGCTGTTTCTAGAGAGTTGAAAACAGCGGGGTCTGGGACAGGTAGCACATCCGGTGAACAGGTCAGGGTTCCATAGCCGCAGGCAGAAAAGTTGAAACTGGAGCAGCAGGTGGACTGGGGACAGCAAGTAGTCATCAGGCCAGGTAGTCCTGCGGCATGGTCCTAGGACTCAGGTCCTATGAGAGAGAGAAAGAAGAAAGAGAGAGAAAAAGAGAGAGAGAGAATTAGAGAGAGCATACATAAATTCACACAGGACACCAGAAAAGAAAGGAAAAATACTCCTGATATAACAGACTGGCCCTAGCACCTCGACACATAAACTACTGCAGCATAAATACTGGAGACTGAGACAGGAGGGGTCGGGAGACACTGTGGCACCGGCAGACGATACCCCCGGACAGGGCCAAACAGGCAGGATATAACCCCACCCACTGCCAAAGCACAGCCCCCACACAACTAGGGATATACAGTATGCATCCACCAACTTACCATGTTGAGACAAGGCCGAGTATAGCCCACGAAGGTCTACCCCACGGCACAACACAAGGGGGGGGGCATTGACCCGGGACAGGAAGATCACGTCAGTGACTCAACCCACTCAAGTGACGCACCGCTCCTAGGGATGGCATGGAAGAGCACCAGTAAGCCAGTGACTCAGCCCCTGTAATAGGGTTAGAGGCAGAGAATCCCAGAGGAGAGAAGGGAACCAGCCAGGCAGAGACAGCAAGGGCAGTTCGTTGCTCCAGTGCCATTCCTTTCACCTTCACACTCTTGGGCCAGACTACACTCAATCATAGGACCTACTGAAGAGATGAGTCTTCAATAAAGACTTAAAGGTTGAGACCGAGTCTGTGTCTCTCACATGGATAGGCAGACCATTCCATAAAAATTGAGCTCTATAGGAGAAAGCCCTGCCTCCAGCTGTTTGCTTAGAAATTCTTGGGACAGTAAGGAGGCCTACGTCTTGTGACCATAGCGTACATGTAGGTATGTACAGCAGGTCCAAATCTGAAAAATAGGTAGGAGCAAGACCATGTAATGCTTTGTAGGTTAGCAGGTAAACCTTGAAATCAGCACTTGCCTTAAATGGAAGCCAGTGTAGAGAGGCTAGCACTGGAGTAATATGATCAAATTTATTGGTTCTAGTCAAGATTCTAGCAGCCGTGTTTAGCACTACCTGAAGTTTATTTAGTGCTTTATCCAGTTAGCCGGAAAGTAGAGCATTGCAGTAGTTTAACCTATAAGTGACAAAATCATGGAAACATTTTATTGCATCATTTTTGGACAGAAAGCTTCTGATTTTTGCAATGTTACGTGGATGGAAAAAAGCTGTCCTTGAAACAGTCTTGATATGTTCGTCAAAAGACAGATCAGGGTCCAGAGTAACACTGAGGTCCTTCACAGTTTTATTTGAGACCAATGTACAACTATCAAGATTAATTGTCAGATTCAACAGAAGATCTCTTTGTTTCTTGGGACCTAGAACAAGCATCTCTGTTTTGTCCGAGTTTAAAAGTAGAAAGTTTGCAGCCATCCACTTCCTTATGTCTGAAACACAGGCTTCTAGCGGGGGCAATTTGGGGCTTCACCATGTTTCATTGAAATGTACAGCTGTGTGTCATCCGCATAGCAGTGAAAGTTAACATTATGTTTTCGAATGACATCCCCAAGAGGTAAAATATATAGTGAAAACAATAGTGGTCCTAAAACGGAACCTTGAGGAACACCAACATTTACAGTTGATTTGTCAGAGGACAAACCATTCACAGAGACAAACTGATATCTTTCCGACAGATAAGGTCTAAACCAGGCCAGAACTTGTTCGTGTAGAACAATTTGCGTTTTCAATCTCACCAAAAGAATGCGGTGATCGATGGAATCAAAAGCAGCACTAAGGTCTAGGAGCACGAGGACAGATGCAGAGCCTCAGTCTGACACCATTAAAAGGTAATTTACCACCTTCACAAGTGCAGTCTCAGTGCTACGACGGGGTCTAAAACCAGACTGAAGCATTTCATATACTTTTTTTGTCTTCAGGAAGGCAGTGAGTTGCTGCGCAACAGCTTTTTGAGAGGAATTGGAGATTCGATATAGGCCGATAGTTTTTTTACATTTTACATGTGGAAAATGTCAAGGGGTGTGTATACTCTCTGAAGGCACTCATTGTGTATATATTATTTATTTTATTATTATGTATTTAAATGTTCTTTTTTTCTCTCTATTTTCCTTCTCTCTGCATTGTTGGGAAGAGCCCATAAGTAAGCATTTCACTTTTAGTCCACATGCGTTGTTTACAAAGCATGTGATTTGATTTGAGGTGGAACCGCAAAACAAAAATTTCCGCTATTGGTCAGAAATCAAGTCGAAATAGGGCTGACATTGTCTTCTGGTGGGGGCCTTTAAAGACTTGTTCCTTAGAGCTGATAGAGTTATTGATTACTTTCAGTTTAGCTGAGTTTATGATATGTTTCCTGTCAGGTGCCCATCCTGTTTGTCATTTTTCTTGTTAATACATAAATTGTTAATAATACATACATTGTTAATGTACATATTGTAGGCTACATACTTTTGGTGCCTTATTACCACTTTGCTCTTATCCTCACCCTGGGTATTGCACTGAATCTTCTGGTCTGCCTCAGTGGCCTCCTCCACTGCCTCAGAGTGAAACTTCACAATGAGGTAGGACCATTCTTGAGATTATATGATTATTACGAGTTCCATTCATTGCTGTTCTGGAAGTTAAGTTGAAGAGTGTTTTTCTGCTGAGTCAGGTATCTACCTACGTAAACGTCCAGCCATATGAACAGATAATGGGTAAATCTGAAATGTATGCAACATTGCGCTACCAGTGTACTTTGCATTTTGTATAGCAAGCATTCATTAAAGCCAACACCATTTGTCAAGTTGCAACAATACCCTAACTATTGTGTGATATAAAATACTAAAAAGCTAGTTTTTCCACACCATTGATCATAAAAAGTACACAGTTTTCAGATGAGTAAGATATTGAGTCCAAATGAAGCACTGCAACAGACAAGACTATGATGGTGATCATCTGTTTGTTTACTCAGTGATATTGATTACTCTGGTCTACAGGCCCTCAGGGAATTTGGTAGATCAAGAGTACCAGATGCAACCTAAACTATAGATCAAAGCATAAGCACATCAATTCCATAGCTAAAATAATTTGGACGCTATTTGGAGCACCTATAACATCTGCAAGCCTCGTTCCCTCAACACACACAACATAATATAACTATTTGTCAATGTACAACATGGTCTCAGATTTTGGCATAACATATGTGCAAAACCTTCCAAATGTGCCCTTCCTCTTGTCCCTAGATGTAGTTTGCAGGAATTAGCATGTGTAGAAGTGTCTGAAAAAAAGCCAAGCACCGACAGTTAATCTTGTTGATGGCTTCTTCTAGAAATCAATGCACATCTGTAAAGACCATCTGTGTTGGGAGGCTTATACTGTAAATACAAGATAACAAAACCCTCCGTTAGAACAAGGGCCTAGGAGAAGCATCCAGGAAAAGCTGTGGAAATACACACAAGAACCGGTACCTACATATCAGATGGTGTTTTGATAAGACATGGTGGTTGTTCTGAGTGAAGCCTGTGACATCTTTAGCTGTGATTGTACTGTCTGATTGTGCCCTTGTTTTCTGTGAGAGCAACTATTCTCCAGTGGGCTTAGAGAACATGACACATGCCTTTGTGCTCCTTCTCTAATAGACTTAGTATATTACCTTGGGGCTTCAGAGATGTTAGTCTTATTTTAGGTATAAGGGTAGGCTAAGACAGAATGGCACTGTAGTTAATTTCATTGTCTTATCCTCATAATTAAATAGAGAATCAAAATCACAAGATATGCAAACCAATGCAAAAAAGTGAAAGATAATTTATATATAATTGTAATTAGTTGTTATAAAAAATACCTGCATTCAGTGTGCATTTATGGTTATTTATGACTCAGTACTTTATGACATGCTTTAAAGGGATTATTACTTTATCTTGTATTTAAAAGCTAAACCATTTGGATGGTCTGTTTTGTGGGGATACAATGTAAATGTGTTTTATTAAGGCCATAATATTCAGGCTTTTAATAGGTGTTGAGTTGCTGGTTATTTGCGTTCCATTCAACAATCTGAAAATATGTTGTGAACTGATGCTTGAGTCTTATTTCATAAAATTGAATATAAACACATAATTTAGGCCTATGTGTGGTTGCCTCAGTCCTACTTAAACAACAACATTAACATCAAACAAGAAAGTGCAATGTACTCATTTTAGTTTTTAGTTCCATATAGCATTGTTCTCTTAGACACGTAATCAGAGTTCACTCTTTAAAGTTTGACAACCATGAAAGTAAAAATTACTGCACAGTTGCAGATTTGAGATACAATGCTGATATGCCACCTAGAAATATTGTTGTGCGTCTGTACACGAGGAGAACCCAGTGCTGCATGAAGTGATGTAGTATACAGTACATCGTTGTCGTGACTTGACTTTAACATTAATCTGAGGACTGTTATTTATATAATTAACTAACTGTTTAATTGTTACCCAATTAAATGAATCATGTAATTCACTCATTAGGATTTGGGGCACCACGAGAGTGGTTCTTTAAAGAGTTGCCATCTCCCGAATTAAACTCTAAAAGGTCTTTACCTAATCATAACCTTGTATCATATCACCATTCTGAACAGTCGTAACCTCCTTGCATCTGTAAAAATCAGAGGCTTACTTATGATTCAGTACTACACAAATTGGTTATTGGTTTAATTATTTGTTTGCTAGCTATTTAAATGGGAACACAGGATAAACACACATACTCCACCGATATTGACTGGAGATACGCTGAAAACATGTCCCTAGCAGAATGATAACAACATGAATACCTGTTAAAGAAGAGAAGGAGAGGGAGAGAGAGGGACAGAGACACTTAATGTTGCCACATTCATAAACTACTCTCACCAACAATAACCATATATTTTGCACACGAACAGCCGCTCGCTTTGAGCTAGAAATCATGAATGCATTTACTTGAAATGACTGGGTTCACCTGGGATCTCTCGGTGAATGGGCCAGCCTTGAAAAGTGGGTTGGGCCTTTTCACGGCACACAATTGTTCGAAATGGTTCAAACAACTATTCTCCTGTTGTCCTACTTCATAGTTGTCTGGTGTCCGGTGACCTGAACAGAACTACAGAGTTGATTTTCCTTCCATTCGCTCTTGAAGTTGTTTCTTTGAAGATAAGCTAGCCAACCAGTGGGGCGATGAGAGTAACATAATACAATGGTTTGACCAGAGCAACAGGATGGTACTACTTAAATTTTCTTTCAAAGATACCTTACTTAGGACACCTAAGAAGTTGTACCAGTGATGGGATGTGTGTTTATCATCTCCACCTTGTGTTGAGATTCAAAGTTCTAACCATTTTAAACGTGTAGCTGCCGCTTCACTCTTTTTCTACTTCAATGTGTTAATTTCTTAACCCATCATTTATACCTTTTGTTCGAAAGGGGCGGTCTCGGCCGGCTGGCACGCTCCCTGACCTCACTCTCGGGGCGGTGATTACTCACTGTGCAAAGTTATGGAAAACAATTATCTCTTATAACTTCTCAAATCACATCCCTCTCTTAACAAAAACACTTTCATCATTTTTCATATTACATGCACAATTGATAGTTTGGAAACTTCATATATGTCGTGTGTATACTTCCAACTTACAGTATTTCCTTTATAACATCCCAAAATAGCAAACAAAATGACATTAGTGTTCTGTAGTTCGCCTCTGACCATTCCCCACATTCTACGTTAGAAATAATGTTCCAGCATTCCCTTTTGAACGTGTTAGAGTTTCAGCGGGAAAAGGTCTGTTGAGACAAAACACAGTCCTTTGGTGAATTTGGCGAGAACAGGCCTGGATCTTCTCTATTGATTTACAACAGGATGTGAGTGTCAATCCCCACCAGTTCTTTCCTCTCTCCTCTACAGGTGAAAGGTGGTCTGTTTGAAGTTATTCATTGCAAACCTGATCTGAGATTTTTCGATTAGTCATGATATTACAATGTGTGGGCAATTTAACATATGTGACCAATCAGCTCAAATCGGTCTTATGTATCAAAATTTGAAATTGTGTTTTTTACATTGGATAAAAGTAGAGACCCAGAGCTACAAAATTATATATCATACACTACAACTGAGGAATAATGGGAAAGTAATTCTGCTTTGAATGTTGATAAACTTGTAAACTCACTTTTGAGAAAATGACCTTTGAATTTTTTGGTACTACTACTGGAGAGCCCTTCTTTGTTTACACCCATTCAGCATCGTTCACACCCTCTTAAGCTTTAGCCTCACCCATCTCCATTAAGGGTTGATCCGAGCGTTCTGTACTAACAACAGCAGTCAAGCACCCAAGCTAACTTGCTAGCTACTTCCAGACACAAATGAGAGAACAGCTCACTGAACTTTACTTGCCCTAGCAGAGCTGGTTAGGCTGTTATGTTATCCAGAGAGTTGGTGACTGCAACTGTGCTGTCAGACTGTCCATTCCTAAATTCAGAGAGTTTCGCTCTCAGAGCATTCAGAGAGCACACTGGTTGCTCTGGCCGATGAGTAGGGTTGATCCAAATGTTCTGACCTCACAACGGCAGTCAAGCACCCAAGCTAACTGGCTAACAATGGCTACCTTGCTAGCTACTTCCAGACACAATCGAGAAAACACCCCACTCTGACCATTTTCCCCTAGCAGAGCTGGTTAGGCTGTTTTCATGTTATCCAGAGAGTTGGTGACTGTAACTGGGCTGCTGGCAACAATTTAATTGCGTTTTTTTGCTGACATTTACCGACAACGGACATATTCAAAGGGTGTTGAGCATTCATAAATTCATCAGTTATTCTGCGCTCTGGCACACAGATTAGAGCGCTCTGAAATCAGAGTAGATGGCCAGACTGAATTTAAGAAAGCACCGAAATGGTTACTTTTGTAGTGGAGTCTTTTGTTAAGACATGTAGCTAGCTAGCTAGGTACTGAACCATAATCTCAACTCATGATGTTACTACCCTGCATGAATCTGCAGGTAGCTAACCAACCAGGTTCAATGTTAGCTAGCTAACATTAGGCTATAATTAGCCAAGTAAATGGCTCTGAGATAGGAATAAGATTATACACGAAACGCTAGCTAGTGAGCCAGCCAGCTAATGTTAGCTAGCTAACAGTACACTTTAACTTGAAATGAAACCACTTCCTCTCAAAATTAGAAACATGTCATATCTGAAAATGTAGCTAGCTAGACTATCTTACCCGTATATATCGTGGATGGACGCGTCTCCTGTCAGATGCCATGATTGCCCTTAGTTTGAAGATGTAGTCCAGAGAGGTGTTTTCTCCATCTCCTTAGCTATCATACAGATTTCAAAACTCGGTCCTCCAGAAAGTGGAGAGCAACACTTATGCAGTTTTACTACGCAATACAGTTCTATTACCTAGACATACTGACCAGCTCAAATAGACAGAAGCGTAATATATATCAGACCAATCCAAACTCATCTCTCGGCATGTCTAGCTCACTCATCTCAGCCAATCATTGCTAGCGGGAAGGTTGCCTTTCTTTTTCTGTGGCTAAACCAACTAGGCTCATAATTTAACAATTGTATTAGTATTTACAGATGGCTTACAAATTTGTTATTAAGGCACATTTTTGCCAAAAAACACATTTCGATTAAAAAAATTAAGAAAATCTCCTGTGAAGTAGTGACCCGTGACAAACGCCTAGTTTCCTGAAATGGGTCACATATGTCAACATGAGGTGAAATCTGAAACATTTAAATCATCAATTCCAATTCTACTGCAAACATTCCAATGTCCGCCAACAGAGTACTCTGCAACCTTAGTAACAGACACACACTCTATTCCAGGGTTCTTCGTAACATGATGGATGTGATTTCCCCCTACTCCAAAGGTAGCGCCCCCAACAGAATGTCTTCATCAGAGACTAACACAAACTCCCCTTTGGCCTCCTCTCTTCAACACAGCCAGGGGGCTCAGATCTGGGATTAGACTCCAGCGCGCCGGGGCTATAAGTGTTTGCATTATCTGGAGGGTTCCGTATGTCACTCAGCTGCTCTGAGAACAGTCCCCTCACCCCCAGGGAGCTGAGCGTGATTAAAACTGAACCTGTCACTGGGGCGGTTCTGCAGGCGGAGGGTGAGGAGGCGAGAATGGGAAGTGTGGTCCCCCCTGGTGGATTACTGATTAGAGAATCATTTTAAGAATTTAAAATGTATATTATTGTTGGAGGCTGCCTCTACTCTGTTGCCTGGCAGCACCGTTTGCAGGAGAGTGCTTCAAAGGGTTTCGCAGCATAGAGGCTTTTGATGAGGGCAGCCCCTGCGCTCGTCTCATCTCAACCGCTCACAGTGTCTCATCCCCCCTTCCCTCTTTCCCTCCCCTAACCCCCTGTAACTGACAGGAAGCTGACCTAATTAAGACAGGCTCCTGCAAATAAAAAAAACTCTCATTCCAACCAGCCTTTGTTTTGGCCTGTAGTTTAACTTTTATTTAGAACCTATTTGTCAGACAATATAGGTAGTGAATGATTAGTGTGCATCATCACGTCCTAATAGAGAATTGCTGGCTTCGTTCTTGTGTCTTTTCAGGTTACGTTAGATCAGGTTGGTTAAACAAGGTTTGGGGTTGTGCAAGGGTGGAGATGGATGGGCGTGTGGGAGGGATGGAGACAATCAAGGGGTTAGGGGTATGCGAAGCGGCTTCACTTTTGTGTAAAATTTACACTAACTTTCAAAAGTTTGGGGCCATTTAGAAATTACCTTGTTTTTGAAAGAAAATCAGTTTTTTTGTCCATTAAAATAACATCAAATTGATCAGAAATACAGTGTAGACATTGTTAATGTTGTAAATCACTATTGCAGCTGGAAACTGACAATTTTATTTATGGAATATCTACATAGGCATAAAGAGGCTGATTATCAGCAACCATTGCTCCTGTGTTCCAATGGCACGTTGTGCTAGCTAATCCAAGTTGATCATTTTAAAAGGCTAATTGATCATTAGAAAACACTTGCAATTATGTTAGCACAGCTGAAAACTGATGTTCTGATTAAAGAAGCAATAAAACTGGCCTTCTTTAGACGAGTTGAGTATCTGGAGCATCAGCATTTGTGGGTTTGATTACAGGCTCAAAATGTCCAGAAACAAAGAACTTTCTTCTGAAACTCGTCAGTCTATTCTTGTTCCAAGAAATTAAGGCTATTCCATGTGAGAAATTGCCAAGAAACTGAAGATCTCGTACAACACTGCATCCTACTCCCTTCACAGAACAGCGCAAACTGTCTCTAACCAGAATAGAAAGAGGACTGGGAGGCCCCGGTGCACAACTGAGCAAGAGGACAAGTACATTGGAGTGTCTAGTTTGAGAAACAGACGCCTCACAAGTCCTCAACTGGCAGCTTCGTTAAAAAGTACCAGCAAAACACCAGTCTCAAAGTCAACAGTGAAAAGGTGACTCCGGGATGCTGGCCTTCTAGGCAGAGTTGCAAAGGAAAAGCCATATCTCAGACTGGCCAATAAAAAGAAAAGATGACGATGGGCAAAAGAACACAGAATCTGGACAAAGGAACTCTGCCTAGAAGGCCAGCATCCCGGAGTCACCTCTTCACTGTTCTTTTCTTTAAAAAACAAGGTAATTTCTATGTGACCCCAAACTTTTGAATGGTACTGTATATAAATAAAAACAAGATCAGGAAGTGGTGGGGGTGACATAATTGACACCACCCTGCCGTGCATCTGGCCCACCCCATAGCTGTGGTGATAATTAGCAGGTGACTCAACACTACCCTGCGGCGATGACGTGGGACTCACAAGGCGTTGGAGATATGGTGTCAATCTTTCATTTTCCCCTCACTTTAATAGACCTGTAGAAAGTTTCTCAAGACTTTTCTAGACATTAGCAAACTATGCATGTGTCTGCATAGGGAGTCTGTGAGTGACAAAGCCTGAGCCTCGGTGGACTACGCTGAAGTATTTATGTACAGGTGCTGTAGTTCTGAGTCTGCCCCTGGGATAATATTGTTATGTACAGTTTCAGGAAAAGTATGTTTCTCAGGGCCTGGGGGACTAGGGAATGTCAATGAGGGACTGGCAACTTCTCAACATGGAAATTGATCCACAGCTGTAGGTAGTAGACTGAAAGCTCCCAGTTGATCTGGCTCCACATCGTGATTGAGTCTGTGTATGTGCATTTCTGTCACTCGCGTTTCTGCATTTCTCCCTTTTTCTACCTCCTCCTCTTTCCCGTTTTCCATCGGTTTTCAGGAATCGGTACCATGGCCGGTAATATGTTGAATGATGTAGTTAGTAGTTATATTTCAATACCTCTGTATCTTGCTGTGGGGCACCAACTATACATCAGTAAGTCTTGTAAGTCAAGCATGTTTGGGGTTTTAGGCTGGGTTTCTGTATAAGCGCTTCTGATGTATAAACATCTGAGGATATAACAATGGCTTAATAAATACATTTGATCTGATTTTAAATATGTCCCGTTATAACCTCACAGTTCTTTGTTCATGTTGTTTTATTAATTATTCATTTGAGTTCGACCTTTCTCTGCTCACCAACACATTTTCTTTGAAGAAAGAAATATGTTCTGGTCCATGGAATGTTTTCGTCTTCATTATACCTCATTGTGGTGTAATTAAGCAGGAGCTTGATACATTCTGATTAGCCAACAATGCATGGTTATAGTATACTTTGTTATGCTAACAGACCATATCTGGAAGTACAAACATGCTTGCTGCTTTCCCACAGTGCAGATGTGTACACAAGCACAGGCATATTACCTCTATTGTAGGAGAGTTAATTAGAACGCTTTAGTTCAGAAGCAGTCTCAGCAGTTTGAAGTTGAAAGGAAAACAACACGGCACCAGATTGTATAGAGATCAACGTGTTTTAGTCATGGGTAAACTCATGACTAAAACGCACAACAAAAGCAATAAGGATCACTACTGCAGACTGCATTCTCAAGATAATATACTACAGTCTGAGACAATGTGACAGTGTCAGATATGACAAGCCATCCAATAAGTGACTGATATATGTAAACGTGCCCTACTCCCATCAGGGAGGCAGGTAGCCTAGCGGTTAAAGCATTGGGCCAGTAACTGAGGTGTCGCTGGTTTGAATCCCTGAAAAATCTGGCACATAACCCTAATTGCTCCTGTAAGTCTCTCTGGATAAGTGTCTGCTAAATGTAACAATACAATTTCGATAGGCTCCTGTTGAAGAATACAAGGTATAAATGTGTAATCCTACTTTGGCCTGAATATGTGAATGACTGACACGGGGCCTCTCTACTGTATACTGTATGTCACCTCCTCTCATGCTTGTTGTCAGCTCAATGAACACCTTGTCTGGCCTCAGCCTGCCATTTCCTGACGTGCTGTTCATTCTAATCATCTAGCCTACACCTCTTCCTCTCTTAAAGGAGGAGAGGAGGTGACACATGAGGATCAGTCAGGCGAGGCAAGGAAGTGAATCCAGATCTACACCAGATGGATCCTGACAGGGGCATCACTGTGCCATCTGCAGAGTCTACAGTATATCTCCATGATGTGACCTGTTTGTGCCGGAGGCAAGGCAGCACAAGCAACAACAAAAAAAGGTACTGAAAGGGGAATTCTTCCTTTCAGGAGAATTCTTTACAATACCAAATACGGAAAGGCTACAATTGAAGCTGACCCCTTTAGATGGGTTATAAGTGAGGCTGACACAGGGTTAAATGGGTTTCGGTCACTGGAAATGGCCAGTAGAATTGCTGTTTTTGTCCCAGATGTTGAATTCTACCATTTTAATCTGGGAAAGAAATATTAGGCCACCAATGTAAAATCATCAGATATTTTCTTTGTAATACACTGTTTTGTGATATTATGAAGAGGGACAAACTGTTAATTTCTGAGTCCATTCACTGAATTCAAATAAAACTGTGTGATAGAATGGTATTATGGGTTCTTGCTAGCTTTCCAATTGGCAGTGCCTTACAATGTCGCAAGGGAATGTTAGAGCATCAGCCATCTGCCATTGAAGTAAGTGTGCCTTCGAGGTTGTGCCTGAAGCCTGCAGAGTACTGACACTTTGCCTCAGTAGCAGCATACCGTGTGGAAGTCTGGCGCCAGAGTCAATGCTGTCTGTACAGTGGAGCTCAGTGCCATAAACCATCACCGTGCCCTATAATGAGGGAAATGGACAGGGGAAATGGACACCTCATTAGTCCACGTCCTGCATCATTAATTTGAGCTTTTTGCCGGACTGAGATGAATATCACGAATTAGCGTCACTAAAGCGTTGCTGTTATTCTCCATCACTGTGTACACCGGACCCTAATTGAATCTAAAGGGGACGTCTAGGGCCCATTTAATTGCGGGGAGATGTTAAGAGAGTTATCATCAAGCAGGTCTACATTAGTTTTTTTTATGTTATCTTTATGTCTATCTTTTTTCAAAAGAGGGATTAAGCTGAGGCTTACTGTGCCACTGCTTTTACAGTCAAGCGATTTCAGCGCAGGGTGATGAATGACTAGACTGATTTCAATGGCGAGAGGGACCATCACACATGATCAGAATTTATGGGTCTGCATTTTAAATTAGATGTTTTTTCTTCATTTCATTGAGCACACTGCTCCTGTGATTTAAACTCTTGACACATTTCCTGGCATAGAGGATGTACAATTGAACATGTCAATAGGCTTTTGAACGTTGGAGTGCTGAAACATAGTCAAATGAATTGTTGAAAATAAGTAGCTCTAAAATGTAAATAATGAGACATGTCACCCAAAAACATGTTTAGATTTATACTGTGTTAAGTTTTATTTTAAACATTTACATTTTTGTCATTTAGCAGACACTCTTATCCCGAGCAATTAGGGTTAAGGACCTTGCTCAAAAGGCACAGACAGATGTTTCACCTAGTCGGCTTGGGGATTCGAACCAGCAACCGTTTGGTTATTGGCCCAATGCTCTTAAATGCTAGGCTACCTGCCACCCAAGAAACCAAGCAACCACCACCAAGCAACAACATTTTTATTTGGAAATGACAGAGCATAATAAAAGTGAACCAAACATCACATTCTGTTTACAGTTAAGAGAAAAATGAGTAATTTCCTTGAGTTATAATGTGCTGTAAATGTCAAAACCATTATGGCCATTTTACAGTACATTTTCTACAAATAAATAGCAGGTTCCACGCCCCAGGCATGATCGATGGTTTCTCTGTTTAATGCCACACACCAGTGTGAGAAGTATTGAGTACCTGTGTGGGTGTCAGGAAAGACAAAGCTTTCACAGCCAAGACCAAGTGAAACCTTGGCACCAATTGTTCATGAAAGCGGGCGAGTTCATATGGAGCAGACAATCATCTCCATTTCTTTCAAAAAACAATCAGGAAGGCAGGAACAACCTGCCTTTTGTGTTATAAAAGCTAATGCTTGATTAGCTTTGACACAAATAGCAAGTTTCTATCCAGGTTGGGTTTGGTTTAATATCAGTTTGTGTAGAATGGTTTCTGGCAACATTCAGGACTCTTCTTTCTGACTCCACTGTCATGGAGTGAAGTCTTACAGTGAATTCTTCAAAGCTTTGGTTTGTGAGATCCTTTCCTCAGGGGTAGTAGAGCAAACGGCAACTACATGTTGTTATCTAACTTTTATAGGTGCCTTGTCTTAGATTGCAAGGATCAATATAAGGGCATGGCTCCATTTCTGAGTATTTTATCAAGAGGCGGGTTGTACAATTCTAATCTGATGCTTATCAATTTCATACAAAAGATGTCTGGTTATCTAATGCTATATGAGTGTATATACAGCAGAAGTCTCACACAGATTACATTCCACTTACCACAGATAGAAATCTCAAGAGGCGCTCCTCTTCCTTAAAGCACCAGGTTGTTTCCATGGTGATAGAGCTGTCCCATGAAATCATGGCTGGGTGAAGAAGACAGGTCAATGGTGCCTGTGGCATTTCAACAAGCACCCAGCATCAGTCTCACACACCTGTGCTGCTTGGAGGATGAGTAGGTCACCCAATTGGACAATGACTTGAAGAGGGTTCGCTTTGCATATAGCTCTCTAATGCTAGACCAAGTCCTGCAAAGGCCAATAAAGTGAGTTGAACTCCTTTATGTAACATATCAGTGGGAAAATGAGTGTGTCATATTTGCAATGCAAAAGCTGTCTTTTGTGCAATGGCATGACAGTATGTTGACCTTGGGTGTCTTTCGTGGGCCACCCAAAAGTACACAGAAAGCCTCTGTGAGGTTTGTTGCAAAGTTAGACAATGCGTTATATCTTTTTTCTCTCTAACCTAAAAATGCTACAATAAAATGGGTGATATATGATTCTCATCTCTCTGTTTTTTGTGTGTCAGTATGCTGCAGGGAAGCCATATTTTTCTCCCTAACTGTGGTCATTCCAGCTTGGTCAGGTATATTTTCACTGCACTCATCTCCCCTGCCGCAGAGAGTTTCCTTTCGTTTGACCTCTCTGACTCCTCTTTTACCCCACTGTTGCCATAACAACTGTCCCACTGCGATTACTAGGCATGAGCAAGGTGCCCCGCCTGAGAAGGAGCCAGACGCAGCATCTCCAGACAGAAGTTCCCAGCGAAAGACACGCATCATTTGTATGACTTCTTCTCTTATGGGGATATTCTGGCTTGAGCCCAAGCCAGATAAGGAGTCTAAATTGGAATAAAGGTGTAGCTTAATGTGTCCCCAGGTATAGAGATAATGTGGATGTGATTGATCCTGGCAGTCTTACAAGTCTGCACATATCAAGGTGATGGATTGGCAGCTCTCTGTCATGAGCTTTCCAAACACCATCACATTGGCCATGTAAGCTGACCTCTGTTTAATCGAGTAGCTTGATAGTTCAATTGAGTTTAAACTGGTTTTGTTTTGTGTGTGGTGTGAATAGTGCTGACAGTTACTGTGCAGCGGGGTCACGTCACATCCTCTTTGATATGTCAAGGTAATTGGTTTTCTCCAAATACTTAAGTGGAAAACAAAAAAAATTAGTTTGAAGCATCATAACACCGTGTTACCCGGTATTGAAAGATAAAAGTCAGTCAGAATATGTTTTTGCCAATCTCATATTCAAACACTCACTAAGCACATATGCAATATGAAGGTGATTTGACTTCATGAGTAGGGTTGCAAAGATACTGGTAATTTACCAAAGTTACCGGAATCTTCAGTAATTTTGGTAATTAACAGAAAATCTATGGAAACGTTGGTAATTTATAACTTTTAAAACATGTTTTCAAATATAGTTTAAAAAATATATATATCAGTGTCCATTTTTCCCATACGTTTCTAGTCGATAGACCATATAGTTCAAGAGGAAATAATCTAATTAATGAAAAAATAGCATCTAATCAAAAATTGTATTATTATCAATTACCTCTGCAACTCTCCCAACTATTGACATAACCCAGAAATGTTCCATACGCACAAAAAGCTTATTTGTTTCAAATGTTGTGCACAAATGTATCTATATCCCTCTTAGTGAGCATTTCTCCTTTGCCAAATCATCCATCCACCTGACAGGTGTGGCATATCAAGGAGCTGATTAAACAGCTGATTAAACAGCATGATCATTACACCTTGTGCTGGGGACAATAAAAAGGTCACTCTAAAATGTGCTGTTTTGTCACACAACACAATGCCACAGATGTCTCAAGTTTTGAGGGAGTTTGCAATTGGCATGCTGACTGCAGGATTGTCCACCAGAGTTGTTGCCATTGAATATGATGCTAATTTCTCTACCATAAGCCGCCTCCAACAGGCTTTTAGAGAATTTGGCAGTACATCCAACTGGCCTCACATCCACACACCACGCATACCACGCCAGCCCAGGACCTCCACATCAGGCTTATTCACCTGCGGGATCGTCTTAGAGCAGCCACCCGGACAGCTGATGAAATTGTGGGTTTGCACAACTGAAGTGTTTCTGCACAAACTGTCTAAGGGAAGCTCATCTGCATGCTTGTTTGGCGTCGTAAACGACTTCAGTGGGCAAATATTCACCTTTGATGGCCGCTGGCACACTGGAGAAGTGTGCTCTTTAAGGATGAATTGCAGGTTCAAGTGTACAGGGCAGGGCAGATGGCAGTTTGCTGATGTGAACAGAGTGCCCGATGGTATGGGCAGGCATAAGCTACAGATAAAAAACACAATTGCATTTTATTGATACCGTGATGAGATCCTAAGGCCTATTGTTATGCCGTTAATCCGCTGCCATCACATCGTTTCAGAAAGATAATGCGCGGCCCCATGTTGCAAGGATCTGTACACAATTTCTGGAAGCTGAAAATGTCCTAGTTTTTCCATGGCCTGCATACACACCAGACATGTCTCCCATTGAGCATGTTTGGGATGCTCTGGATCGACGTGTACGACAGCGTGCATCAACCTCGCAGAGCCATTCATGAGGAGTAGAACATAATTTCACAGGCCACAATCAACAGTCTGATCGAATTCTATGCGAAGGAGATGTGCCGTGCTGCATGAGGCAAATGGTAGTTACACCAAATACTGACTGGTTTTCTGATCAATGCACCTACCTTTTTTGTAAGGTATCTGTGACCAACAGATGCACATCTGTATTCCCAATTGACTGATTTCCTTATATGAACTGTAAATCAGGAAAATCATTGAAATTGTTGCATATTGCGTTTATATTTTTGTTCAGTGTATTTCACACATGATAAGGCCAAAGAGAGGGCCAGAGATAATTACAGGCATCTATGATAATCTTAAGTACCCAAAAGGGCCACTGGATGTGTTGTGATGGATGACATAAAATCCTTGAAATATACCAAAATTCTGGTAGTCTACTGGTAATCTTCCGGTAACATACCCTTCCTTTGCAAATTGCGTCAATATTTATCAGCAATTGCATAACAAGGCAGGATTCTCCATGATATTCTGATGAATGTTTATTCAATTCAACGTTCTTACAATATGATGTATTTCAAAAGCAGCTATTTTGATTTGTAGACCAGTGCCACATACTGCACGTTGGAGTTTTGTTAGATGTTTGCCACTGCAGCAAGCATCACGTGGTCATTGGTCAGGATGCTGTTTCAAAGGATTGCATCATACGCTTTGTTCATCAATACTTAATTGTAGTGCATACCTCACCAAACACACCCCTGAGATGGCCCACCAAGAAACCAACGCTGGTTGTCTCTCTGGATAATGCATTACATAACAATGACTTCGATGGGAGATATGCATCATATGATAACTTTCTCCAACAGTGCACTTAAAAGGGCCAATCTGGAGTTGCTGCATACATTTTTGGTATGTTAAATTAATAATATATAGACATTGATTCTTGAAGAATACCATATCAGAATACTCCAAAGTCAATGTAAGCAAACACTTTTTGTAAGACATGGTTAAAACTATCATTTTAATCTCATGGATGGTCAGTCCTTACAGCCATAGCTCTGTGTAGGAATTTGAGAGTGGCTCTATTTCTCAAGCCCCATCCCTCAGCTGTTAACCGAAACAAGTAGCGGGGTGCCCACTTTGTTATTGTTTGCAATCCGGATTGGCCCTTTAAACTCAAAATCAATCTTATCTATACTACCCTTGACCTACCCATTTTCTTACATAACGTGTTATGTGCCGTTGAACATGATATACAGCCGATAAGAGGAATGACTCCCTTTTTCTCTAACTTTGATTGCTTGCTGTAATCGTGATTTATTTCACCACAACTTTGTCCTAGGTTAACCACTTGTATTTGTGTTTGCCATTTGATCCTGTTAAAATAGAGACTGTAATATAGCAGCTCCAAAATACTGTTTTAATGCACTTATACGAAGGCAGTGGAGCTATCACCATGCTTTTCCTATTATAAAGCAGTGCCTGTGTACGTAACCTCCGCATTGGGATTGATTGTGTTTCTAGCTCCCCAGCGGTTCCTGCATGCTAATTGTCACGTCAAGACGGTTACAAAATCCACCATTTCAGCAAGTCATGGTTCACTTCAGATTTCCCTCCTCTGTACAATGTGGGCACCCATAGCAACAGACCAGAGAAGGCATTGACAGGTCAAGAGAGCCCCCTACAGGCAAAAGGGAGAATAAGCACACACGTTTCTGAGTGAAATCAGAATCTGACCATGGAGCTGAAGCCTTAACTCCTGATAGGCTAATACTGTAGAGATATGCATTGTCAAACTGAAATGGTTGAGATTGGAAAGCCATACCTTTGCTTATGAGAGGCTGGGTGTGTATTTGATAGAATGATTGTACATAAGTTAATTGAGCTATTTGAATGTGATACAGATTGTCTCTTCAATACATGTAGAAACTCTACATGTAATTAAAATTCATAAAAACAGTGTGTTTAGGGGTGATGTAATTCCTATCATGTATAATCCATGCAAATACTATCTTCACATTTTGGATAACACAGTGTGGGTATATGGAGCAGGTTAATCAATTGGCAAATATACTGTAAGCTAGAAGAAATGTATCGGTTGCATCAACGGTCCCCCAGAGATATGTTCACTTGTAGTTCATATTGACCAGGGCAGATGTAGAATCACACATCATAAACAGTATGTACAGTTTATTATACCATACATTTTAACAAGATGATTGATTGATATTGTCACAATACACAACAACTCCATAATATTTAGCTGAATCACATTGATTGCGAGATCTAGTTGGTATGGGAATACAACGCCTCCTGAAAAATGTCCACCTGTTGTAAGCTATTCGTGTGACTTGTTTGCATTTGAAAACAAAATGCACAAAATATACAGTTGAAGTCAGAAGTTTACATACACTTAGGTTGGAGTCATTAAAATTCATTTTTCATCCACTCCACAAATTTCTAGTTAGCAAACTATAGTTTTGGCAAGTCAGTTAGGACATCTACTTTGTGCATGACGCAAGTCATTTTTCCAACAATTGTTTACAGACAGATTATTTCACTTATAATTCACTGTATCACAATTCCAGTGGGTCAGAAGTTTACAACAACTAAGTTGACTGTAACTTTAAACAGCTTGGGAAATTCCAGAAAATGATGCCATGGCTTTAGAACCTTCTGATAGGCTAATTGACAATTGGAGGTGTACCTGTGGATGTATTTCAAGGCCTACCTTCAAACTCAGTGGCTCTTTGCTTGACATCATGGAAAAATCAAAAGATATCAGCCAAGACCACAGAAAAAAAATTATAGACCTCCACAAGTCTCGTTCGTCCTTGGGAGCAATTTCCAAACGCCTGAAGGTACTACGTTCATCTGTACAAACAATAGTACGCAACTATAAACACCATGGGACCACGCAGCCGTCATACCGCTCAGGTAGGAGACGTACTTTGGTGCAAAAAGTTAAATCAATCCCAGAACAACAGCAAAGGACCTTGTGAATATGCTGGAGGAAACAGATACAAAATTATCTATATCCACAGTAAAACGAGTCCTATATCGACAACCTGAAAGGCCGCTCAGCAAGGAAGAAGCCACTGCTCCAAAACCGCCTTAAATAAGCCAGGCTACAGCTTGCAACTGCACATGGGGACAAAGATCGTACTTTTTGGAGAAATGTCCTCTGGTCTGATGAAACAAAAATAGAACTGCATGGCCATAATGACCATCGATATGTTTGGACGAAAAAGGGGGAGGCTTGCAAGCCGAAGAACACCATCCCAACCGTGAAGCACAGGGGTGGCAGCATCATGTTGTGGGGGTGCTTTGCTGCAGGACGGGCCGGTGCACTTCACAAAATAGATGGCATCATGAGGAGCAAAATTATGTGGATATATTAAAGCAACATCCCAAGACATCAGTTAAAGCTTGGTCGCAAATGGGTCTTCCAAATGGACAATGACCCCAAGCATACTTTGCAAGCAAAGTTGTGGCAAAATGGCTTAAGGACAACAAAGTCAAGGCATTGGAGTAGCCATCACAAAGCCCTGACCTCAATTCTAAAGAACATTTGTGAGCAGAACTGAAAAATCATGTGTGAGCAAGGAGGCCTACAAACCTGACTCAGTTACACCAGCTCTGTCAGGAGGAATGGGACAAAATTCACTCAACTTATTGTTAAAAGTTAAACCATTTAAAGGCAGTGCTACCAAATACTAATTGAGTGTATGTAAACTTCTGACCCACTGGGAATGTGATGAAAGAAACAAAAGCTGAAATAAATCTCTCTCCACTCTTATTCTGACATTTCACATTCTTAAAATAAAGTGGTGATCCTAACTGACCAAAGACAGGGAAGTTAAACCATTTAAAGGCAGTGCTACCAAATACTAATTGAGTGTATGTAAACTTCTGACCCACTGGGAATGTGATGAAAGAAACAAAAGCTGAAATAAATCTCTCTCCACTCTTATTCTGACATTTCACATTCTTAAAATAAAGTGGTGATCCTAACTGACCAAAGACAGGGAATTTTTAATAGGATTAAATGTCAGGAATGATGAAAAGCTGAGTTTAAATGTATTTGGCTAAAGTGTATGTGCCACTAACACACTTTTAAAGATATACACTACCGTTCAAATGTTTGGGGTCACTTAGAAATCTCCTTGTTTTTAAAGATTTTTTTTGTCCATTAATAGAACATGGCAGCTTCATTAAATAGTACCCGCAAAACACCAGTCTCAACGTCAACAGTGAAGAGGCGACTTCGGGATGCTGGCCTTTGAGGCAGAGTTCCAATGTCCAGTGTCTTTTGCCCATATTCATCTTTTCTTTTTATTGGCCAGTCTGAGATATGGCTTTTTCTTTGCAACTCTGCCTAGAAGGCCAGCATCCCGGAGGTGCCTCTTCTTTGTTGACGTTGAGATTGGTGTTTTGCGGGTACTATTTAATGAAGCTGCCAGTTGAGGACTTGTGAGGCGTCTGTTTCTCAAACTAGACACTCTAATGTCCTTGTCCTCTTGCTCAGTTGTGCACCGGGGCCTCCCAGTCCTCTTTCTATTCTGGGTAGAGACAGTTTGCGCTGTTCTGTGAAGGGAGTAGTACACAGCGTTGTACGAGATCTTCAGTTTTTTGCCAATTTCTTACATAGAATAGCCTTAATTTCTCAGAACAAGAATAGACTGATGAGTTTCAGAAGAAAGTTATTTGTTTCTTGCCATTTTGAGCCTGTAATCAAACCCACAAATGCTGATGCTCCAGATACTCAACTAGTCTAAAGAAGGCCAGTTTTATTGTTTCTTTAATTAGAACAAAAGTTATCAGCTGTGCTAACATAATTGCAAAAGTGTTTTCTAATGATTAATTAGCCTTTGAAAATGAGAAACTTGGATTAGCTAACACAACGTGCCATTGGAACACAGGAGTGATGGTTGCTGATAATGGGCCTCTGTATGCCTATGTATATATTCCATAAAACGTCTGGTGTTTTATAGTCATTTACAAGATTAACAATGTCTACACTGTATTTCCGATCAATGTTATGTTATTTTAAATGGACAAAAATGTGCTTTTCTTTTTAAAACAAGGACAAGTGACCATAGTGACCCCAAACTTTTGAATGGTAGTGTACATTCATCTATCGTGCATTAAAAACCTCATTCATTTTCGTTGCATATTTATTTTCTCATTCATTGTTAAAAAAAATAAAATCTATTTACCAGTGTGATGGCATTGGTGCGACGGCAGATCATGGAGGAACTGTGCTAGGGGCCACACTGCTCGTTAGCAGTCCTCCTATCTGATTCTCATGAACTTTTCTTTCCCCTGCAAAGTGCCAGTAATGGAATTTAAATTCGTTTCCCAGCTGAATTAATTCACCAGCGATGAATGCATACTTCTGAAGGCAATGTTTGCAGATGGAGGCTGGGAACTAGGGTTGTAAAGGGAGCGTATATTATCGGTTTACTTTCCATGTTTACCAGTAAACTTAAGGAATTTTGGTATCTTTCGAGGATTTTATGTAATCTAGCACAGACACCTAGCGACTCTTTTGAGTACTTTAGAGTATCACAGGTGTCTGTAATTATCTCTGACCCTCTCACGTGTAAACTGTAGGAAATATTTAAATAAGATTTTTTTAAATTTTATATATGGAATGACAAAGCTGTAAAACATTATCCTAAATATAAACCATCAACTTAGTGAATACCATTGGTGTTAATATGAGGGTTTCAATATGACATATTCTTTATATAGTTTTTACAAAGTAAATAGTTGGACGAGTTGCAGAGGCAATTGAAAATAATGCCATTGTTGATTAGATGCTTTTTTTCATTAATTTGTTTATTTCCTCTTGAACCATGTGGTTTACACTACCACTCGAAAGTTTTAGAACACCTACTCATTCAAGGGTTTTTCTTTATTTTTACTATATTCTACATTGCAAAATAGTGAAGACATCAAAACTATGGAACACATTTGGAAACAAGGTATAACTGAAAAAGTGTTAAACAAATCAAAATACATTTTAGATTTAAGATTCTTCTAAGTAGCCACCCTTTGCCTCAATACCAAGTGTGCAAAGCTGTCATCATCTCAACCAGCTTCATGAGGTAGTCACCTGGAATGCATTTCAATTAACAGGTGTGCCTTCTTAAAAGTTAATTTGTGGAATTTACTTCCTTCTTAATGCGTTTGAGCCAATCAGTTGTGTTGTGACAAGGTAGGGAGGGAAGATAGCCATATTGGTAAAAGACCAAGTCCATATTATGGCAAGAACAGCTCAAATTAGCAAACAGAAACGACAGTCCATCATTACTTTAAGAGATGAAGGTCGGTCAATACAGAACATTTCAAGAAAGTGTATTCAAGGGCAGTAGCAAAAACCATCAAGTGCTATGATGAAGCTGGATCTCATGAGGACTGCCACAGAAATGGAAGTCCCAGAGTTACCTCTGCTGCAGAGGATATGTTCATCAGAAATTGCAGCCCAAATAATTGCTTCACAGAGTTCAAGTGATTGAACAGTTGATGTTGAGATGTGTCTGAGGCTTGATTCACTTCATGGTCAAATTTCTGCAAATAAACTACTACTAAAGGACACCAATAAGAAGAAGAGACTTGCTTGGGCCAAGCAACACGAGCAATGGACATTAGACCGGTGGAAATTTGTCTCCAAATTGGAGATTTTTGGTTCCAACCGCCGTGTCTTTTTGAGACGTGGTGTGGGTGAACATATGATCTCTGCATGTGTATTTCTCACCGTAAAGCATGGAGGAGGTGGTGTTATGGTGTGGGGGTGCTTTGCTGGTGACACTGTCTGTGATTTATTTAGAATTGAAGGCACACTTAACCAGCATGGCTACCACAGCATTCTGCAGCGATACGACATCCCATCTGGTTTTGGGCTAAAAGGGACTATTATTTGTTTTTCAACAGGACAATGAACCAACACAACTCCAGGCTGTGTAAGGGCTGATACACCAAGAAGGAGAATGAATGAGTGCTGCATCAAATGACCTGGCCTCCACATTCCCCGACCTCAACCAAATTGAGGTGGTTTGGGATGAGTCGAGCCGCAGAGTGAAGGAACAGATATACAACATGAATACTATATATGAATCCATGTTTTAAAAGTTATTCAAGTATAAATTACCAAAGTCATGATAGATTGCCATAGATTTTCTGTTAATTACCAAAATTACTGGATTCCGGTAACTTTGGCAAATTACCCATAGCTTTGCTACCCTACTGAGAACACATTGCAGGCATGATGCAACATGTGAACAAGTGTATGTAGAGAAGGGAAATTAAATTGGGCAGCTCAAAGAGCGATGGCATGTTTTTCATCTCACAGATATACCAGAAACCAGTTGATCAAATTTGTCAAAGGCAGTTAGTTGCACGCTGCTGCATAAATTCTCCATACCTACTGTCATATGTTAAAGTTTGATATAATTTGTAATGCAATGCATGATAAGTGTGGGCAAATGTATGGGTGTATGGTAAATATACACTCAGTGGACAGTTTATTAGGTACACCCATCTAGTACCAAACCCCCCTTTGCCTCTAGAACAGCCTGAATTATTCGGGCATGGAAACGTAGCTCAATTGGTATCAAGGGACCTAACGTGTGCCAGGAAGACATTCCCCACACCATTACACCACTGCCACCAGCCTGTACCGTTGACACCAGTGGGCCATGGACTCATGCTGCTTATGACAAATCCTGACCCGCCTGTTAGCTTGCATGATTCATGCCATTCTCCTTCTTCCACAGCACTGCTGCTGAATGGATGCTTTTTGAGATACTGGATCCGCTGCACCTGGTACTGACAATCATACCATGCTCAAAGTTGCTTAGGTCACTCGTTTTGCACATTCTAACATTCTAACAAACAGTAACTGAATGCCTCGATGCCTGTCCACCTGCTTTATATAGCAAGCCATGGCAACATGACTCACTGTCTGTAGGAGCGAACCATTTTCGTGAACCGGGTGGTGTACCTAATAAATTGACATGCAGACCTATGTGTGTCTCTCTTCACATGGAATGTGAAGGTGTCACATGTATCACAATGTACATTCTATATTTGACTCACAGAGTCCATAGTGGTCTACAGCCGACAGACATACTGAATTCTGTATCATGATGGAGTTACGAGTCTATGGATTGGGGTACTGGGATTGTGTTCTTGCTTTCATTGGGAAAACACACAGAAGGAGATCATACTTTCTGTAATAGGTGGGGTTGGTACCGGGTAGCTCTCACTCGGGAAGCCAAAGTCCATTAGACCAAGAGGGAACCCCCGTGGGCAGAGCAATTGGTCTCTGGCAGAGCTATCAAGCGTGACATTTCCATGCATGGTTGACAAGGATAGTGTGCAGATGTCAAAGCTATTTGAAGCTTTGCCAGAGTGTGGATATAATAAGGAAGGACATGAGGATCAGAGAGAGCAAAGCAAAGAAGACCAGTCGACGTCTAGCATTCGTGAAGCACTCCTGTCCCGTTACCTAAGGCCAAGAATCGTATAGATGTATGGTAATTGTTATGAATATTAATGCGTGGGGATGGAGTCATTAATATACCTATTATAAACTTACACATATTGTAATTTCCTTTGTTTAGAATTGTTTAGAATTAAACATTGCTTTATGGGCCATGGCCATTGTAGTAAGACTCAAAACTCAAAGTCATCTGGAAAATTCCACACAATTCTGACTTTCATTCACATATGATCTGATAATGTGTCGGGTATATAGTATGGTAGGTTAAACAGCACTAGTGTTATTGGTTTCTACAGAGGGTCAGTCTGTATGTTGACTTCAATGTAGTGAGACCCACACAGACACGGTAAGACTGAGCTGTACTTTCTTTTGAGGGCAAATGTCTAATCCAATGTTAATACGTAGATATGGAGGTAATGTTTTGTAAAACTAGCTGATAGGTTATACTCAATAGAAAGGTCATTGGAAAGTGCTGTCTGGTTTTATTCATTAACCAAATATTGACATTTTATTTGTACTTCTGTTCCAAGACTAAGGCAAAGACAACAAGCAGGTTGATTTGTGTGGGAGGGTGTGTTAACTTTCATTAAAGTAAAAATCTGTCATTATATAACTGGTAGTATTTGAGGCAATTATTGTTGCGCAAACTCATGCTCTAAGTTATCGATACAACCAAAGGTTAATTTATGGAGCAGCCAAGTTCTTCAGCTTACTGACATGATTGAATAGAACTTTTGGCTAACCCTGAATGTGCTCATTGAACTGCTGTACAACACAAAATATTTATTGAAAAGCTGTCTTAAATGTTGACTTCAATGTAGTGAGACCCACACAGACACGGTAAGACTGAGTTGTACTTTCTTTTGAGGGCAAATGTCTAATCCAATGTTAATACGTAGATATGGAGGTAATGTTTTGTAAAACTAGCTGATAGGTTATACTCAATAGAAAGGTCATTGGAAAGTGCTGTCTGGTTTTATTCATTAACCAAATATTGACATTTTATTTGTACTTCTGTTCCAAGACTAAGGCAAAAACAACAAGCAGGTTGATTTGTGTGGGAGGGTGTGTTAACTTTCATTACAGTAAAAATCTGTCATTATATACAGTGGGGCAAAAAAGTATTTAGTCAGCCACCAATTGTGCAAGTTCTCCCACTTAAAAAGATGAGAGAGGCCTGTAATTTTCATCATAGGTACACTTCAACTATGACAGACAAAATGAGAAAAAAAAAATCCAGAAAATCACATTGTAGGATTTTTTATGAATATATTTGCAAATGATGGTGGAAAATAATTATTTGGTCAATAACAAAAGTTTATCTCAAAATGTTGTTTTATACCCTTTGTTGGCAATGACAGAGGTCAAACGTTTTCTGTAAGTCTTCACAAGGTTTTCACACACTGTTGCTGGTATTTTGGCCCATTCCTCCATGCAGATCTCCTCTAGAGCAGTGATGTTTTGGGGCTGCTGCTGGGCAACACGGACTTTCAACTCCCTCCAAAGATTTTCTATGGGGTTGAGATCTGGAGACTGGCTAGGCCACTCCAGGACCTTGAAATGCTTCTTACGAAGCCACTCCTTCGTTGCTTGGGCGGTGTGTTTGGGATCATTGTCATGCTGAAAGACCCAGCCACATTTCATGTTCAATGCCCTTGCTGATGGAAGGAGGTTTTCACTCAAAATCTCACGATACATGGCCCCATTCATTCTTTCCTTTACACGGATCAGTCGTCCTGGTCCCTTTGCAGAAAAACAGTCCCAAAGCATGATGTTTCCACCCCCATGCTTCACAGTAGGTATGGTGTTCTTTGTCCTCCAAACACGACGAGTTGAGTTTTTACCAAAAAGTTATATTTTGGTTTCATCTGACCATATGACATTCTCCCAATCTTCTTCTGGATCATCCAAATGCTCTCTAGCAAACTTCAGACGGGCCTGGACATGTACTGGCTTAAGCAGGGGGACACATCTAGCACTGCAGGATTTGAGTCCCTGGTGACTTTTGGCTAACCCTGAATGTGCTCATTGAACTGCTGAAAAACACAAAATATTTGTTGAAAAGCTGTCTTAAATGTTTATGATTCTGTTCATTCCTCTCATTACATTTTGGTAATTTACTCTGTATGACTTTGGCCAGTGTCGGAAAGTCCAGCATTTAACACATTATTGTCGAATAACTAATGAAACATCTCTAAAAACAACATCAATACATAACCATCTCTAACAATTTCCTATGAAATTACTAAATTCTTGGGGGGGGAAAAAATTCAGCCAGTATTTTATTGACACTGCAGAATAATAACCAACCGTTACTGATAATTGGATTTAGATCGGTTGCAGTGATCATGAATCGAAATTATATTGTCATACCGTACTAATGTTATACCATATGAATGTTATAACCTGTTTTATTCCCTCAGAATTTACAAAGTATTGGAACCATAGACAAATGGATGGACAAGGTAAGTGGAAAGTTAGTAAATGTATCGGACATTTAGTCATTTAGGGATACAGCTAATAACAGCTTCTATTGATTGCCATGTCTACCTCTACATTGGTCAAACAAAAAGGTGCCCTGTTGGATGATGCCTAGGCATATGGACTGTCCAGGGCATTATTCAAGGTGGCACCTCCGGGCCATCGTAGGTCTGTTCTCCCAGTGCCCCAGCCGCACTGAAACTCTACTGAAGAAGATCAAGAGTAAGTTTAACACTTAGGTTGAGTTCACATGACTTTAGTTGTTTTGTTTTTTCTAAAAATATAATTGTGTTGCTCTTTCTACATTCGCAGTTTACATGAACAGAGAGGCAGAGTGGAGAGACCAGAAGCACAAGCTGAAGAGACCTCCTCCAGAGTGGATTAGCTATTTGGCCCTCCTCCTCTCCATCAGCTTCTTCCGTCCCGTGTGGGAGGGAGGAAGAGGAGCGCTTCAGTGCCTGACACTTTGCAGGCAGTGATAAACTCTGGGCTGGGTTGGCGATCCGCCTCTTCAAGGGCATCCAGGATGCCTTTGGGGAACTTCCCCTGGGCCTCTATAGAGTCACCCAGCATCCCTACCCAAAGAAAGTCACGAGCAAAGGTGATGAGGTCAATTGGAAAGCCATAAAGATGCTCTGCCTCCCCCTCTGGGTTGTAGTCCTAGCCACTGTAATTTCCAGCATTGGCACATGTACCCTGCTCTACTTTTATGGCTTTGAGCTCCAAACAAATGGCACACGCAGTTGGGTCAATGTGCTGGAATCGATGGCCATAGCAACACTGGGGCCTCCCGCAGTCTTCGCCCTGAGGACTATTCTGCAGACATCTAAGCACCTGCTCTACACCATGGGCAGCAGCATCCAGCACCAGATGAACAGCTCGGCCATCAGCGACCAGATGGGCTTCATGAACAAGGTGAGGAAGGAGGTGGGCTTCATGGTGGAAATCACCCACTTCATGGAGGTGTTCGAGGGGAGGAGGATCCGTGTGGTGCTGGAGATCACCCACCTGGACCGCTGCGGCCCAGACAGGGTGGTCAGCACCTTGGCGGGGGAGAATGTCCCGTTTGTGTCCATCCTAGCTGTGGACCCCGGAGTGGTGGTGGGCTGTGTGGAGAGCACCATGTGGATCTGTGGGCTGACATCCAGCGGGTACGACTTTGTAAGCAAGATGGTCACCCTGCCCTTCTCAGTGCCTGAGATGTCCCCAGACTCCAAATGCAGAGCTTTTAAAACCCTCGCTGACAGCTATCTAGAGCCTAACTGGGAATGTTTTAAGAGAGGAAAACATAGAGCTGGGAATTTCTCTGCATTTGAAAAAGGCAGGCTTGATGACAGCCTTGTGCCCTTCATTGGAAAGGGCAAAAGTGAGACTGAGCTACTAGAAAATGGCATCCATTGGGAAATCTGGGCCATTAAAATCAAAGCGCTAACAAATGAGGCATTACACGCCATATATACCAAATACAGCCCTCATGTTTATCTTATGGGAAACCATGGGCATATGAGAAGGATAATAAACTCTGTAAGGTTGACAGTCATCGTCATGGATGCTATGAATTACAGGGGCTTCTCCAAAGCTAAAGACCTTGCTGCCTGGGTGGTGATGGCCAACCTCTGGCCCTGCCGCCTGGGCTGGATCCTGCAATGCTCAGAGGACCGCCAGCAGAGGGCTGACACTGATGGCACTGATGGTGACATCAACCAATACTGTGATCAACCAGGCCAAGACCTTGTTCAGTGAGACCAGTCTGGAGCTCCACATGCTCAGAGATCGTCTGGAGACCGTTCTAGAGCAGGATGGAGACCCCGAGCTGTTTGAGAGGTTCCTGAAGAGGGGTAGTCCCATGCATGCCATCGCCAATGATGGAACTTCCCACACACCAGAATATTTTCCCATGAACCACCGTTGGCCCATTAGAACAAGTAAATGACGACCAACAACGTCTAATGACACCATTTAACAATATATGTCAATGTGTCTCAATGTCATGTCTGCATTGTTCTCTATATGGAGAAGCTGAACATTCCAGTGAAATATCAGCAGCTGCGGACAGAGAATCAACTCGAAGGAGCGTCTCTGGTGTATGGGCGCAGCAGTGAGATCAGACATGCCCTTCAGATGACCTTGGGAGAATGGATTACTTTCAGCTCACACTTCCTGGAAGCCAAGCCAGATGTTCAACCTCACGCGACATGACAGTGACTGCAAAAGCATTGACTGATCAAACCCTCTGGATTCAAAATGATCTTTCATTTTATAACATTTTTTATATCTTTGGGAAGACTACACTGTATAGGGATGGAATGCATCTTAAAAGTTTTGAAACTGTTCAACGTTCCCTGAAGTAGAAGCCTATTGCAGTTCAATGACTGACTTGTGAATACAGCAATGCACAATGAATGTCCTAGGATTCATTTTGTTCATACATGAGGATTCTGTAGCTACTTCAACTCTAGGCCTCGACAAAATTGACCACAGCAGTCCCGTCACTTGCGATGTTTTGCTTACACCACAAAAGTGGGCGCTTCGGGAAAATACATTGCTTAACGAGACGTTGTGAATGTGACCAGCTAAATACTTTCTGCTATGATCAAGATCAATAAGCATCCTTTGCGATGACCAACTACAATGAATAAGCCATCGGAATGTAAATCAGAACAACATGGGAGCAGCAATAGTATAACAGCATGCATCATTTATTCACCTAATGCAAGTGCCTTTTACAAATAACAATACTCCAGGCCGTTGTTTAGCCTACATAAGACATATGAAAGCATTTAACAAGGAACATCATAAGGAAGATCATTGGCCGGGAATAGGGGTAGTGGGAGAGGAGGGGATGGTAATATCGGGGAGAAGGTAACAGCTGGTGATAATGTCCATTTTCTCTGAGACAGACTTGAGGTCCTCCAGAATGAGTCGGATGCTGTGGGAGGCGTTGATGATGCCGTTCTGGGAGACGGTCAGGTGGGTCGTGGCCATGCGGATCTCCTTTGTGGCATTACCATACACCTGTTTGATGGTCTGGGACACATCCGTGCACAGACGTGCATTGCTCTCCTGTAATTTCTGCTGGAGTAAAGTGTTGTAGTAGAGCCCACTGTGTTCGGGCTGAGAAACAACCCTCTCCTCTACCACGGACTGAATGTCAGAGTTGTCTCTGATCACAAGCAGGGGAGTTAAGTCCTTGCGTAATATTTGTGGGTTTTCAGAGCTTGCAGCAGTGACACATTTCCGTGCTTTCTCAACCTCCCCCTCGCTGTCAGTCTCGGATGCTTCCCCTGGTACCTTTTGCCCTCCGGCTGTTGAATGTGGAGAGAGGGAGGTGATGTATACCTCATCATCTGAGTCGGTCTCTGACGCCTCTCCTTGCACCACTATCTGGTATTTGTCACTTGCCATTACACCACACCACCTAAATAAACAAGAGAACAGTGAAGGCCTACAGTAGGAAGTAGAAACTGCTCCCCATCTTACGGGGAGGCATAGTTTCAATGTTACAGGGGGGCATGTTCTGATGTTTAATGGAACTGCTATGATGATTCCTGTCTGCCCATTGGAATGTGCCTCCCCCCACATTTGAGCGCTAGAGATGATACGCAACGAAATGCATCCCCCACCCCTGTTGAATAACATTATGTTATAGAGTTGAACTCAATTTAACTCATTGACATGTTATGTAAATCAATCTACGTAAAATCAATTCACCAAATCGAATATAGATAGCTAGCCTGCTATTATTCGAAAAATGTATGTAAAACAAATTCTCATACCTCCACAGTCCTGTAAAAAAGGAATCACATGAGCACACGGAAGTAGCCGGAAATCGCTCACTCACGGGGGTTGGCCCACACTAAGTACTGCACAAATTCACAAATTACAACCAGATGTCAGTTAAATCCGTTCGAATTGAACATTTAGATGATGTGTAGATCTGAGAATTTGCGCAGCTCCTCACACAGACTCACCCTCTTGAGTATGCGGTAAGATTTTAGACCAATCACAGTAGAGATCGAAGGACATGTGACATTGGGAACGTCGATCATAAACACTCATTGGCCGTGTTCGAGAGCATCAAATTCGTGCTGTATCATGGGTAAATAGTGACTGATTGACGGATCTACAAATAATAATGAGTGGTTATTTATGAGGCACGGTGATTTGTAGATCAATCAGTCGGCAGTTTCCTCCACAGTCGGCTGCAATTTCGAACAAGACCATTGATGTCAACAAACCCCATGTGATCGTGCGACGCGAGCAAGCTTCCTCGACGCAGCGTAAAATATATCGAGATGAAGGTATGAAGTGCAATCTGTAGCAGTAACAGTAAGCGCTATTTTATGGTTATTAACTTAGAACAATGGTTTGTGTCTGAAAAAAATGTTGGCCGCAGAGTTCTGTAGGAAATTACATTCTTCATCGTCAGCATTCGCCGGTGATGGCCACTGTAACCACCCAGCTGAGTCCACGGCCACTGTCAGCAATTGGCACACACACTGCACCTGTCAACTAGCCAGTGATAGCTAGTTAGGTTGTCAGTGGTCAGACTGTTGCTAACCACTTAGTTAGTTTTAAATGAATCTCTGTATGGTGTGGTTGTCAGTAATATCCAGAATCAATTTTATTTCAAGTAATTCACTGTTGTACGAAAAGGGAAGACTATTATTGCATATGTATTTATTTTTTGGGGTAGAGGAAAGCGTTATACAGTACTCCTGTTTGGCTGCATAAATTCACATTGTAAGCGTACTACTTACTGAGCTCATCATGTCTCATCTGAGTGGAATTGACGTGGGAAAGTCGTGATTTGCTGTTGGGTGAACTTCAAAGGGACTGGAGAAGAAACTGTCACTGTAATCTTGTGTGAATGTTGTAATGAACATCTCTGGAGTGGTTTATGTCACAATTTATTCCTTTCATTTATATCCAGTATCTATTTTGGATGCTGTCGTGACTTATTTATTCTCCCATAGTGAGGTTGTCCTATACCTTTGATTAAAAACACCAATGTTCCCTTCTTGAATACAACTTTATTATTATGCAACATGGATGCTGCTCTTTGATGCATATTGCTACAAAATGTAATTTGAGTAGAAAGTCTTAATATTTATTTCAGGGTCATTTTATCATAATCATTCGACTACCCCTCAGTCTACCTCTAATGTATAGAAATTACATTAGCCTATGGTGTAGTACTTCAACCTCTCTCCATGTGTTCTTGTTTACTTCCAACCAGGAGGAGCCCAAGGGGCTGCTACCAGCACAGGTACACCCAGTGAGAAGAGGCAGAGACCATGGACCTGAGTGAGAGGAGGCCCAACAAGTGGTGGACAGAGTCGGACACCTTCGCCATGCTGGCCCTCATCGAGCAGCTGGACCTGGTGCATGAGCTGGATAAGAAGCGCCAGCGCAACGACTCGCACTTCCGCCGCCTGCGCTACAGCCTGGCCAAGCGGGATATCCACTTCACTGTCAACCAGATACGCAACCGCTGGAAGAGCCTAAAGCACAAGTACCGCAAGATCAAGATGGCAGGATACCGTAGCCCTGCTGCACGCCTGTCCGCCATCGAGTCATTCCGTTACTTCCGTATGCTGGACCGCATGCTGGCCAGGAGGGCCCGGGTGGGGGCCCCAGAGCAAGGCACTGCAGATGGACACAATATGGTGGTGTTGACCCACTCGGACCTGGAGGATCATACTGATGGTACTACTTTCTGGCTTTAGGATTTTTATACCTTTAATATTTTCCATTGAAGAATTGTAAAGAAGTGTTTGCTTTGCATTGGCCTGCGCTGCTCACTCTTCTCTCTTTCTTCCCAGGTGATGTTGCTCAGCCTGACTCTGTGGCCCCTTGGCAGGAGAGCCTGGCTCCAGCTCTAGAGGGAGAAGGAGACAAGACTAACGCCATCCCAGAAGAGGCCAACATCAGCACTTCGGGCTGGGCCCTGAAGTCAGAAGAGATTATGACTTTGGGTCTATCTGGAGAGTATCTTTACCCAGTGAAGAGTGAGCCACACTCAGTACCCTCTTTACATGATGGGGAGGAAGCTAGTGACCCCACTAGCTGCAGTCCAGAAGAACAAACTGGTGAATGCTTTTACAACTGATGAGTTTAGAGTGGCTACATGACCACCTATATTCTATGTCAATAATGTGATCTTTGTAACTAATATCATGTCATGAATATGTTGGAATTTTACTTTGTATTCATGAATTGTTTAGAGCTTTGGATAATAGATATTACAGCAGTAACCTAAAACAAATGCAAGTTGTCCTGCTGTTCATTTCTCTACAGGCACTTGTGAGGACACCAGCACCCTGATCCTCCAGCAGCTCACGATCCTGAACCATCAGCTAGGGGAACAGCTCGCTGAGCAAAGGGCCTTCCACTGCAGCATGCTGGGTATGATGGACCGACAGATAGAGGTCCTGGAGCAGCTCTCTAACTTCTCCACAGACCGCCAGGTCAAGACCGAACCCGACGACAGTGACACTCCTATCAGCCAGCAGGTCCACAACTCCCTGGTGCGCATCCTTAGAGGAGTGGAACAGGTCCAAACCCAGGGACACCAGCCGTGCTCATGCAAGGCCTCCCCCTCACAGCCTACATCTCCCTCCTGGACGGTCTCTCTGTTGGAGATCCACAAAGGATCACCCTCCAGGGATGGAAACTCAACTAGTGACACATCCAACCCTCAGCCCTCAGACCATGGGCGGCCTGAACCTCAAGGACCATCCCCCTCAGAGCAGCTTTCCCCTTCCCAACAGAAGGGTGATCTGCTTAACGGACTCTCAAACAAGTGCCAGCACAAGTGAGTGTTCTTGTAGCTTCATAGTGGAATGTACAGTAGTGGAACGTACAGTGCTCTGACAGAGGAGAGCATACACTCTTAGAAAAAAAGGGTTCCAAAAGGGTTCTTCAGCTGTCCCCATAGGAGAACCCTTTTAGGTTCCAGGTAGAACCCTTTTAGGTTCCAGGTAGAACTCTGTGAAAAGGGTTCTTCAAAGGGTTATCCAATGGGGACAGCCAAAGAACCCTTTTAGGTTGTAAATATAACCTTTTTTTTTGGAGAAGAAAAATAATGGGTGCTTACATTTATGAATGAGGGACTTGTCCTTTTGAGAATGTCTTAGAATAAAAATTGTTTTTTATTTTTTTACAACTTCCCTCTTTTGTTTAATTTTGTCATGTCCAAATGTTTTAATGTGCAGAAGTAAATCATCTGATGTTTTAATCAAGATAATTTTGACCAACCGTAGCGCAGAGGTTTATTTAATATAGTCAAGAAGAGAAATTCCAACTTGCCAGTTATCATCCACTGAGACATGCTAGAATCCCCAAATGATGTTGAAATGTATGTTTCCGTACTAGGAAAAAGCACACTTTCATGAGGATGTAATGGTGTTTGATGAACTCATGCAAATTTATGTGGAAGCTGGGAAAGCAAAGTCTTCATCCAAATGTATCCTCTTCCCTAAATGTTCCCTTTCCTAAGCATATAGGATATTTTGTGTAACTACATTTCTACTATGAAAACTTGTTTAGAAAAGGGCCTTTGTCGAACTCGATTTGCACAGCTGTTTGCATAGTACTGGATACACACGGCTGCTTTAATTTAGGCCTGTTTTACTTGCTTTAGCTTTGCTGAAGATGAGAGGTACTGTAGTGTGTAAGTGCAATATGGTAATGAAGTCTACATTTTGCAATCTCACAAGAGACTTATTCATCCAACATGTTTATTTAGATTTTGAGATCGCTTCATTTGTGTCCTGGAATTGTATTACCACATATTGGCAGTACTGCAATTAGGCATGTTTTGCTTGTAATGTGTTACCTGGCTGCAATTTAAGACGGACCATGTATTCAAACTCTCAATTTACTTAAAAATAGGGTATCATCAAGATACTGTAGACTTGCACACAGAGAATATTGTTTTGTATTTTTCTCAACTATTTACAAAACTGGAAATGCTGTATTAATACTGTATGCTTATAATATAACTTAAAGGTCCAATGCAGCTGTTTTTATCTCAAGATTAAATCATTTCTGGGTAAGAATTTAGTACCTTACTGTGATTGTTTTAAATTAAAATGGTCAAAAGAAACAGCAATAGCTTCTTAGCAAAGGGCAATTTCTTAAGCAATCATTTTTGCTTGGAATGTCTGGGAGTGGTCTGAGTGGGGAGGGCAAAACTGAAAATGAGATGTTATTGGCAGAGAGGTTTGGATTCAGTACGCTTTTACAATCTGGAACATTCAATTGAATGACAACGATGCTGTACTGAACGACCAGTCGAAAAACGGGGAGGGGTTGGGGTACGCTGTCAACATGGCCACTGCCCATTAAATACGTCACTCATTGCTTCAAGCCACACCTCACCATACCCACCAAATGGGAACAAACGGTCAAAGTCTGTTCAAGAATGTTTTAGGGAAATGTGTCGTTCAGTACAAGCCGTTCAGCAACTTAGCAAACGTTCAAGTTAACTGAACGCACCTTTAGTCTATGAACTAATTTCAGTGGTGGAAAAAGTACCCAATAAAAGTAAAGATACCTTAACTGAAAATGACTCAAGTGAAAGTCACTCAGTAAAATACTACTTGAGTAAAAGTCTAAAAGTATTTGGTTTCAAAGTACTTAAGCATCAAAGTAAATGTAATTTATATCAAGAAAAAGTTGAAATATTTTCAAATTCCTTATATTATGCAACTGGTTTGCATAATATAAGGAATTTGAAAATATTTCAACTTTTTTTTTTAATCATTTAAACATTTTTTTTTTACAGATAGCCAGGGGCACATTCCAACCCTCAGACTTCATTTACAAACTAAGCGTTTGCGTTTAGTGAGTCCGCCAGATCAGAGACACTAGCGGTGACCAGGGATGTTCTCTTGATAAGTGTGTTTATTGGACCATGATGGTGTCCTGCTAAGCATTCAACATGTCATTTTGTGTGTCAGGGAAAATGGATGGTGGAAAAAGCAGTGAAGTAAAAGTTGTCAAAAATATAAATAGTAAAGGACAGATACCTCAAACTACTTAAGTAGTACTTTAAAACTTTAAACTATTTTTACTTCAGAACTTTACACCACTGACTAATTTATCGCATGGTGATGTCACCATTGAAGGACAAAACTCCATCTCACCAAAACAGGCTGAAATTTCAGGCGTCCTTTTCAAAGAGCTATTACACTAAAATGTCATTATCATAATTTTCTCATATTCACATTATTATGCCAACCTCATAGTGTAGAAATATACGGTGCATTTGTAAAGTATTCAGACCCCTTACCTTTTTCCACATTTTGTTATGTTACGGCCTTATTTAAAAATTGATCAAATTAATTGTTTTCCTCATCAATCTACACACAATACCACATTATGACAAAGTGAAAACAGGTTTTTAGAAATTTTTGCAAATGTATTACCCATAAATAACAGATACCTTATTCACATAAGAATTCACACCCTTTGCTATGAGACTTGAAATTGAGCTCAGGTGCTTCCTGTTTTCATTGATCATCCTGATGATGTTTCTACAACTTGATTGGTGTCCACCTGTTGTAAATTCAATTGTTTGGAAAGGCACACACATGTCTATATCAGGTCCCATAGTTGTCAGAGCTAACCAAGCCATGAGGTTGAAGGAATTGTCCATAGAATACCAGAGACAGGATTGTGTCAAGGCACAGATCTGGGGAAGAGTACCAAAAAATGTCTGCAGCATTGAAGGTCCCCAAGAACACAGTGGCCTCCATCATTCTGAAATGGAAGAAGTTTGGAACAACCAAGACTCTTCCTAGAGCTGGCCGCCCGGCCAAATTGAGCAATCGGGGGAGAAGGGCCTTGGTCAGGGAGTTGTCCAAGAACACGATGGTCACTCTGACAGAGCTCCAGTGCCTCTGGATATGGGAGAACCTTCCAGAAGGACAAACATCTCTAGCACTCCACCAATCAGGCCTTTATGGTAGAGTGGACAGATAGAATCCACTCATCAGTAAAATGCACATGACAGCCCTCTTGGAGTTTGCTCCAAGGCACCTGAAGCTTCTCAGACCATGAGAAACAAGCTTCTCTGGTCTGTTGAAACCAAGATTTAACTCTTTGGCCTGAATGCCAAGCGTCATGTCTGGAGGAAACCTGGCACCATTCTGATGGTGAAGCATGGTGGTGGCAGAATCATGCTGTGTGGATGTGTTTCAGAGGCAGGGACTGGGAGACTAGTAAGGATCGAGGGAAAGATGAACGAAGCAAAGTACAGAGAGATCCTTAATGAAAACCTGCTTCAGAGCGCTGAGGACCTTAGGCTGGGGTGAAGGTTCACCATCCAACAGGACAACACCCTAAGCACAATGCAGGAGTGGCTTCAGGACAAGTCTCTGAATGTCTTTGAACGCGATCAAACATCTCTGGAGAGATCTGAAAAATAGCTGTGCAGCAACGCTCCACATCTAACCTGACAGACCTTGAGAGGATCTGCAGAGAAGATTGGGAGAAACTCTCCAAATACAGGTGTGCCATGCTTGTAGCGTCATACCCAAGAAGACGCAAGGCTGTAAATCACTGCCAAAAGTGAGTAAAGGGTCTGAATACTTATGTGAATGTGATATTTCAGTTTTTTGTTTGTAGTAAATTTGCCAAAATATCTAAACCTGTGTTTACTTGGTCAATATCTGGTGTTGTGTGTAGATTAATGACGAAAAAAAAGATTTTATCAATTTTAGAATAAGGCTGTAACGTTATAATATGTGGAAAAAGTCAAGGGGTCTGAATACAATGAATATAAGACACAGGTAAATCACATGTCTGACCTCACTGGGAATTTAAGACAATGTTCCACCTCTCTCCAAAAGTCATTTTAATACATGACTTCCAGCTTTAATCACAATTTGTATTAAGTCCATTGATATTGAGTTATATAGTGTAACGTATTTGATGCACCTTGACATTAAACCTAGTCCAAATGAGTACAACACAAAGAGGCATACTCATGATAATAGTCTTATTTATGGACTAAACGTCTGTGAACATGTCATTGATACTATTGCAAAGAAGAAGAATAAAGGAGAAGAAGAAACAGACTGATAAAAAGCGAGCATGGGAGATGATGTGTCGAGCGAAACCAGACTTTGTAAAAGACAGAGAGAATGAGAGGAACCTGCAGAGAGTTGCTACCAGGGGAGTAGTACAACTGTTCAACGCTGTGAGGAATCACCAGAAAATGGTGGATGAGAAGGTGAAGGAGGCGGGCGGCTCGGAGAGGAAGAAGGCCAAGGTCCTCTACTCTGTCTCCAAGAAAGACTTCATCAACGTGCTGCGGGGCACAGAGGGGGGCAGCGAGGTCGTCACCAAGACAGAGAGACAGACGACTGGCAGGGAGGCAGAAGAGAAGCCAGCTTGGAGCGTGCTGAGAGACGACTTCATGACAGGAGCCTCCATGAAGGACTGGGACAAGGAGAGCAACGAGGAGGGGGAAGAGGAGGAGGCACCAGGGGGTGCAGAGGACTACAACAGCGAGTCGGACTGAGCAGACAGGCCCATCTGTAGGCAGCCCTACCAGGCCCAAAGACCCCTCTTTTGAATTTTCTATATGGAACCAGGAGCTGAAGAAAGACTGTGGTCAAGGTCCTGTTCTGGCACACAATTATTTGCGGCAGGATCCCTAGTTTGTTTAATGCTGGTACTCTCTGGCTTGTAAATGTACCACTGAACATTTTTCTGTCCGAACTCTGTTGTATATATACCTTTTTTTTGTTGCATGTCCCTCAATAAAAAGCCAGTTCATAAAAAATTAAAAAATAAACTATTGCATTTTTAAAAGTGAAGAATTGTACATGGAATGTAATAGAAGGACTGTTTTTTTTATATATATTAATTGCAAATCTCATTAGCAACTTTAGCCATTTTGGAATTAGAAATGCATGTTGCCATGTCCAACGTGGGCCTACTTCAAAAGGAAAATATGATGCACATTTACTTCAAATGCAATTTTTTTTTGCAGGACAATTATTTGTGCGCCCTTTTTCAGACTCAGATATTCCAAGATCTCCAAACTGTTTTGTAGTCTACTCTAATAATGCTAAGCAATACCAGAGGCCTGAATATATGTTTTATCATAGCATTGAAGCGGTAACAAAAGGTAGCCTAAAACGAGAAGATATTCAACAAAACATAAATGGTTTATTTTTACGTTTTGTGAAAATGTGAATTAGAGAGTGAAACATTTGCGTTAGAGAATTAAACCTGTCAATTTAAAAGGAAATGCATTGAGATTATGTGACACTTAAAATATGAATTTGAGAATTTCACATGAATTTGGAAGGGTGTGAGCTGGATGAAGAAAATAACTGTTTGCATTGTTGTCCTAGTGACTATATTAATAAATTAAGAGTTTCTGATCATTTTTTCTTCTGAAGTTAACACTAAATAAAAATGTTTAGCCTTTTCACTTGTTATCAGTCATCCAAACCAACTATTTGTGTCTTTCGACACGCCTAAGCAAAGTTGTGCCTCCTTCGCAGGTTCCGTAATCAGGAAGTAACGCTTTGTTTACATCGTGGGCAAGTTAGGGGAAAATACCTCAAACCAGAGCTGTACAGTAGGTATTCTGTTGGATTTACATGCGTTACCAATATATGATCATGTTGATTGCACATAGATAGCAAATGAGTTTGTAACTTAGAAGAAAGCATTGCCCGCAGTATCAAGCACTAATTTAGCTAACGTTAGCTACAGTAGCTGGATGTTGTCCCCCAATGTACCAGGATCATTTAGCTAGCATGTTGTGTTCGTTTGTCAGTTCAGCTAGAGAACCTTGCCTAGGTTTTTGTATTAAGAGTAACATTTTAATTTCAGACATGGCCGACGACGTACTCTGCGTTCCTACACCTAGAGATGGTGTCCCATATTTACAGAGACCAAGCCTCAAGAGGGGAAATGGACAAGGTAACGTTAGGTTAAGCTCGTAACGTCACACAAGACATCCACCCGACATACACATGAACAATTGTTTGAAAGATTGGTCATCATCAAACGGTGTGTTTGTTGTATCCATTATTGTCACATCGAACTATTTATGTTTTCTTTCCACAAGATAGGGCCTCTTGTGTGTTCACTCTGGAAGGCATGGGCTTCAGAGTAGGACACGGGCTTAGAGAAAGGTAGGACAACAGTTTTCACTATTGCATATGCCCAGTTATACTTCAGTTTGACCTAAGTTCCACCTTTAAGTACTTTAGTATGAGTTTACCTGACTGAAATGTTGTTACCTAAATGGCATGCTCAATATACAGCACCAGTCAAAAGTTGGAACACACCTACTCATTCCAGGGTTTTTCTTTATTTTTGCTGTTTTCTACCATGCAGAATAATAGTGAAGACATCAAAACTATGAAAGAACACACATGGAATCAGGTAGTAACCAAAAAAGTGATTTTCATATTTATCCCATGTCGTTTCATTGGCTCTTTGTTGACTGTATATGCTAAAGCAACAACACATAGTTGTGGGCAAAATAACATATATTTTTTTGCCACTAGAGGGTAGTCTCTGCAAAATACTCTTCTGACAGCAAGCAGGTGAATTGTGTCAGTGCATTTTCCTTTGAAAAGAGAGCCCAGTTGAACATTATAGCAGTGATATCCAGCTCTCAAGTTGACTCTGTTATTATCTTGGGATATGATCTGTCTGCCCTACCCTGCATCAAAAGCAATACATTTAAGACCTGGATTGAAGATGATGTTTGTACAAAATTATACTTTAAAGGGGCACTCTGCAGTTGCTACATTTTTGTACTTGTGAATGATATGTACCTATTGATTATTTAAGAATATGATTTATAAATGCCTCAGTGCTTAGTTCAACTGTTGTACCCCTTACAGAACACAAAATATAAGATTATTTTACCCCAATGTTTGTAAATAAAGTAAACGTAAACAAACACTATATAGCCTTAACTTGGTTAAAAACTATAATTTGGTATGGTCAGTCCTTGCATCCATAGCTTTATCTATGATTTTCAGAGTGGTTCCATTTCTCCAGCCCATCCCGCAGCTTTTTACCAAAACGAGCTGAGAGTACACTTTGTTATTATTACAACTACTGATTGCCGCTTTAAAACACTATTTGATCTAGTTTGGTACTTCCTGAAAACAGGAAGTTACCTCATCTCTTACTGTTCCATGAGAATGTTTTATGGATTGAAATGCATAATTCTGTTCTGTTTACGATCAGTGCCTCAGGCTCTAGAAAGGCTCTGTGTTCAGCTTTCAACATTTCAAAGGGAGAGCCACCTACAGCCAAAACCTCTGTTTTGTATGAAATTGTGCTTACATTTTTTTTAGGCAAGTCAGTATAGAAAAATGATTTACTATGACAGCCTACCCCGGGCAAACCCTAACCCAGACGATGCTGGGCCAATTGTATGCTGCTATATGGGACGCCCAATCAAGGCCCGTTGTGATACAGCCTGGAATCGAACCAGAGTCTGTAGTGGCGCCTCTAGCAGTGCAGTGCCTTAGAACACTGCGCCACTCGGGAGCCCCAACAGGACATGATTGATCTATTTGGCACAAAACTTTGTGATGGTCAAAATGGCATATTGTTAAGTACAGAGCAACAGAATTAGCCTAGGTTAGATAAATCCTCTTCTAGTTTTTTACTTGTCCGGGGACTTTTAAGAGGAAGGAGGATGTATGTAGGCTATGTGACTGGAGTGTGTCCCAGATATCCATTCCCTTGTGATCTTGGCTTCATTCGTTTTGACATCAAGCAGAATATTTTACAGTACAAAGCCTTTAAATATTCAACATGGAAACCTCTCCCTACCTCTGATGATAGGTTTTATACCCTTTTCAAAGACCCTGTCCTCTTCCTGATTTTGACATATCAGTCAAGTCAGGTTTATTAGTGCTCTCTTAAAACCAGCTTTATTAGACTGACACATCTGTTATGTAATTCTCTGTAAGATTTTGGCTTTGGTTCACGTTACTTGGAAATGTCTTGCCTTGGCCTTTTTAAGGAAAGGCATTCTTAGGATAAAGGGATTTGTCAGTACCTCCAAAACCAAAACTTGTATTGCTCCCCTCAACATAGCCAAAGGTCGATCATTCCTTCACCTTAACGCGTCTTAAATCGCCGTATCCAAGCACATAGTTCCACCGCGCCACACCGGCGCCTTCGCTTAAACGCCTTTTTTTTCCCCCTTTGATGGAAAGAAACAAATACAGAATGCTTTGGCTTTAAACTAAGATACACAAAGGAGAACGTAGGGCAAGACTACCCGGCGTGAGCCATTCACCGGCTCTCTTTGTGGAGAACTTTTACTTTGCCACAGGGAGAAGTAAATAAATGCTCTGAGCCAGATCTCCAGCTGTCTCACTTCTCCTTTCTAAAGCCATAAAAAAAAAGAGAGGCTGGAGCGAGGCAGTGTCTACTCCTCCATTCTAAAGCAGAGAATTAACTATGACCAACTTCAAACGCCCCGTCTGGTCTGAATGTATGTTCAAGTCAACATCCTCCACAGTTCCACCTCTTCATTTCTTGTCCTTCCATTCCTTTATTTTCCGTCTGATGCAGTTCTGTTTTATTTTTTTTTGGGGGGGGGGGTTTCCCCAAGCATAACCACCTGTGCTGGAGCGCTTTCTTCCCTCAAATGTTTTTTTTTTCTTTTCTTTTCTTCCTGTGTTGTGTACTGTTTCTGTTTTATATTTCTACCATATAGAGTTGGTTGTAGTGAATGTATTTCTGTTTTTTTTTTTTTTTTTTTTTTTTCTTTCAGGAAACCGGTTCAAAGACCTATGCAATTTTTACTACCATGGTTGTTGTACTATGCGTACCTGTACTTTAATAGCTGTTATGGTCTTTAATTGTATGTTTTTTTCCCCTCCAAATAAAGATCATTTTTTGAACTCTTCAATATATTCGTCATGCCCACTGTGAAAGAAGTGGCACACTGTCTTGTGATGTAGAAGTTAGACTGATTCAACATGCAGAAAGATAGGAGGCTGGCAGTGAGCCGAGTGTAATACACAGTGACCCTCCATTGTCTGTATGGCTTTGTAATATTTTCAGAATTAACTTCTGTAATGTTTGCAACACTGATACCGAACTCTTCTTTTCTGACCATGAAAGGGAGTCATGAGAGAAGTGAAAGGAAAACATAAAAAAAGAAAGGGAAGATTATATGAATTGCTAAAAAATTAAAAAAATTTAAAAAAACATTGCGCGTGTAACATTTACACAAGTCAGAGGGACAGAGATGATCTGGCTGACAGCATAAGGATCCTCTTCTCCAAACTCCAGTAAAATGGAGCTGTGTGGCGTTCCCAGGCCTTCCCTGCATCGCAATGTAATCAATAAAGTTATACAAGAGGGGAAAAGGGGACTCTTTGGTTGTCCCACCACCCCTCCTGCACCCCCCCCAAGACCCAGCCTGTGGAAAACACTCTCCTCATCATTCTCCTTTTCTCCTTCCTTTCTCCTCCCCCTCCTTCATCAGTAACCTCTTCACACACACACACACACTCATTTATCATTCGAATTTGGATGATTTAATCTAAGTATGGGAACCGGAGCCCTGAAAACCGTGTGCAGCTGGGGAGTGAATGAGTGAACAACGTACTTCTGACACAAAAGCAGCCCCCCTTCCTACGCCCACTGCCCCATAGTTGCAGGCTTTACTGATTTGTGCTGCTGTCACAAGTTCTCTCAAGATTCCACTCTTTGCTCATGGCAAAAGAGAGATGCAGAGAATACTTTTTTTGTTGATGCTCATAGCTATGTTATTACACATCTCTCTGAATTCAGTGTATTTGTGTCTAATGATATTTCTTAGATTTTCTCTTCCAGTCACTATACTGACAGTAAAACAAGATGAGTTGCATCTTGATTCAATTAATCAACTGTAAATATTTAACAAATACTCATATCAAAATGTTGAAAGCTACATCAGAGAGGCTAATTTTGCAAGAGTAGTTTACGGTATGCAGAAAGATTTCTGTTCTTCAAACAGCTTAACTGTGTTATCCTGTTTGCAGCGTAGAGGGCTATATAACCCCCATCATTGCTCCAGGTTTACCTCAAACTGTTTGACATTTGCGCTCTCCAAATTACTTTCCACCCATTGTTTCTCCATTAAATCTTCCAGAAGGTTGGAATGAGAGAATGGGTGGTGGGTGAGTATGGGGTCCATATCTCCAGGAAAGTAACAATAACTTTTAATTTACCACTCTTTCCTCAAAAGGGAAGATATGACCATTTCTTTGTGGGTGAGAGAGGAAATCTAGCTACAATACCAGGACGTCTGGGGAACTTTTTTCTCTTTTGCCGTTAGTGAAAGGATTACATTTTTTTTTGTACGAGCTTGTGGCTAATCACTTCCCCCAGATAAAGCCCCTCTCTTGATTAATAGACAGGCAGAGGGGGGGGGGGGGTTACCTGAGAAAAGCTTCGGAAAAGGTTGTGCGGGCTGGGGTTAGTGTGGCAGTTCACTAATCAAAGGGTTCTGTTGCCGTTACAAAAACCTGCCCAGCCAAAGCCTGTGTTGTCAGACATCACTTCAGGCTATTCAAATGGGTAGATTGGTCTCTAGATTATTTGGGAATTACATTTCTAAATTCAGTTAAAACAGTATTAACCAATCCCAACACGGATCCCCCCCCCCCCCCCCCCCACAACAAATCTTGATCACCTGATGCATTTTGGGCCAACCAGTCACATGTAGGCTACTAAACCGACTCAAGCTAATGGGATTGTTTTGCCTTTACACAAGCTGAAAAGCTAATCGTGCCACTGCTAGGAATTGACAGAAAAAAGTTGTTTAGAATCACATTGTTTTCCTGAATCTTAGCTCTCGCACTATAAAGCTGTAGTCTTCGTCGTCATGAGCCACACGGGTTTGTTTACGTTGAACTGGGGTGGGGTCGCGTTCGAATCCCCCGGATTAAAGAGCACCTTTCTTTCAAATAAACCTTATAAGCGCCACTTTCTCAACTCCCGGACTGCAGTCACACACACACACACACACACACACCCTCCCTGACCTGACTCCGGTGCCAAGGTAATGCAGGCAGACCTTGTGGGTTTTGGGTTTCACAGAGCTCAGGGCTAACTTATTGGATTGTTTGGACAAATCAGACACTTTCCTTTGTCACACTTGTTTTCGTCCTTCAGGAAGACAATGCCCCAAATGCCAATGGCTAAGAAAGCTATGTCCAACTGGTATTTCATTAGAATGCCCATTTGGAACCTTCACAATTAGTTTAGCCTGCATGTATGCTGTGCTGTTGGGGAGGGGTGTCTCAAAGCATTTGCAATGGTGACTTTTGAGGTTTGCCATTACTGGCTTCGAGGAGGCTATGTTGTTAACTGTTCGTTAAACACAAAGGCTGACAACAAAACAAACGGTCTACCTCACCATTCCCCACCACAACCTAATGAATTGTCTAATCCTTGGGACCAAATCTATTTACTATACCTACATGACTAGATATAACATTCGTTAAAGCTCTTAGTGGTTGAGAGTAAATTAACAGCTACCTGGACTTTCTGCTTTTCATCCTCTACCTACTTGTCAACACGAATTGAATGTGAGATTGTGTTGTATGTACGTGTACATAGCATTTTAATCAATCACCTCACCAAACCTACATGTACATATTACCTCAATCAATCGCCCCAACTATCTGACTCGGTACCGGTACTCCTTGCATATGGGGCGGCAGGTAGCCTAGTGGTTAGATCGTTGGACTAGTAACCGAAAGGTTGCAAGATCAGATCCATAGCTGACAAGGTAAAAATCTGGCGTTCTGCCCCTGAACAACCCACTGTTCCTAGGCCGTCATTGAAAATAAGAATTTGTTCTTAACTGACTTACCTAGTTAAATAAAGGTAAAAAAAAAAAAATATTGTCTATAAATAGGCTCGTTATTTTATTGGGTCACTATTTTCTTATCTATTTGTTAATTTTGTTGTTTTTTTAACTGCATCGCTGGGAAAGGGCTCGTAAGTAAGCATTTCATGGGAAAGTCTACACTTGCTGTATTCGGCACATGTGAAAAATACAATTTGATTTGAAGTACTGTTAGTGTAATAGAATGTACAGGATGTATAGTATACTATATCTGGCCTCAGTGTGTCTGCAGCTTGAAAACATTCTATAGTGTCTTGTTAAATTCTCATTCTATTTGTTGCCTAACTTGCCAGTTCTGACCTACAGTATATTGATTTTCCACAGGCCATAGACACCATGGTTCACTGCGACAGGCCCTCACCAGAGTACTCACTGGGTCATGAGGGCTATGGGGGCACATGCTGCCCTCGGGATCAAACCTTTAGGCGGACAGATTAAAAAGGAGAGATTGGGTGGTTCTGCCCTCTCACCTTCCAAACCAGCTCATCATGACAGAAATGCAGGTGTGTGGGCTTGCTCAACCTTTAAAATCAACAGTTTGATTTAAATCACAAGAATAAATATTTGTGTATAACCACCAAATATGTCATTTTTTCTCTCTGCCTAATACAAAGTTATCGCACGGCTGTATGCATTTCATTTGCTTCAACATTGTCATTTGTGTTTTGTTTGCAGAGCAGCACAACAGACACCTTCCCTGTCTCTTCTCATCTCAGAACTGACACAGTCCTCAGTAGAAAGCCACATCCCCTAAACCCATAGAAGAGTTACTCTTGCTTATCCTTCAATGTTTACCTAATGAAATGTCGTGTCAGTGGTAATCCGGGCATTTGTGGCCAGTCGACCCCCATCGAGTCCTTCACAGCTGTCTCACCCTATGTCATCGCTGCTGGGATCCAATGGGCTAGCCCCCAAAAATAATGACCCCTTTGTCCAACCCCTTTACCTCCTCCTCTACCCCAACCCTCCCACCTCCACCCATTTGGCCTCTCCCCGGTCACAGAGCATTTGTTTGCCTGTCTTTGGCTCTAATGGATGCCTTATTGCCTTCCATCTCTCTCTGGCCTTGTACCTTTGCCCCTTTTGTGCGGGAGCACCACAGCACTTTTTTGTGTTTAATTGAATCAACAGAATAGCTGTTACAAGGAACGGAATGGCAGGGTGGGGGAAGTCCAAGGGTGGAGAAGAGGCCACCTGTGCGGTACCTGCTGAGCGTGCCTGATGGGTGTCAGGGCCTCTGCGTTGGGCTAAATTAAGCCTGTGTGTATTTTGCTAACTCTAATGGGACCCAGATGGATAGAGGAGGCTGACTGTTTTTCTAGTGTAGGGTGAGCAAGGAGAAAGATCCACTGGTGAACTCATTACCATGACCCGAGTAAGTTTTTTCCCCTCCTTCTGGCCACACTGATTAACCCTGGGTTATGAAGGTAAACATAGAAAATATGTGACCGAATTACGATCTGTATTTGTCATTAGGAGTAATTAAGGGATAGAATACAATCGAACAATCTGTTTTTGAGTGTTAATGGAAAGTTTTTCCTTTGTGAAAGCAGTATTACAACCCTTCAGTAGCAGCACTTCACATTATGCTTTGGGAAATTAAGCATATCATGACATACTCACCAACATGAAACAACATGAAATTTGTCCAATTTGTGCGGCTCCTATAAAAATATTTTTCCCATAGGGTCGGCCTTACTTGGCTTTAACAGTGAGGGGATACGGAACCAAACAACAATCTCAACAACAGTTGGCCAATAAAGCAACCTAAACAGACATCGACTCAAACAGACACGGCTGAGAGACCATAATACCATGATTTTCATGAAGGCCTGGCAGAAACCTGGAAGTTGGGAAATGGTTAGCCAGCTAGCGGCCTGTTGATGCCTAATCATCTCAACATGTTCTGACCCAGAGCCCATCTGCCTTACCTCTGCCTGGGGGGTAGCTGGAGGTTTGGGTGGAGCGCACACCTCCCCCACCTCCCTCCTTCCCATCCGCCTCTCTTTCCATACCCTCAGGATTCACAAATCAGCCCAGTAACCATATTATTTGTCAAGTGGCCTTAAGGAGGAACAAACAACAGAGCCTAAAGAGAGGGTGAGGTGTGGGACTGTTTTAGATTTTGGAGTTGTTCAAATGGTGACCTACGTAGTGCTGGGGGTAGAGCAACACAGGATTGTGGGGGAGGGGATCTGTCTCTTTTTCTAAGCATCCCCTCAGCCATACATTTTGTATATAGGCTTTTTTTAGAAATTGTTATTGCGGGAAAGTAATGCTGACGGAATACAAAACTGTGGTGCTCTGCGGAAAAGTACTAACAAGGAAATTCCCTCGGTCTGAGATGCAGATAAAGAAATATAACTCACTCTGTCTCTCTCACTAATGACTATAATAAATGGTCAAACGTCTTTATGAAAGAACAGTTTGTGTTCTCTCATGGCAGTGTGACATCTGATTCCTGCCCCAGCCCCCATGTGATTGTACCGATAACAGGGAACTCTGAAATGTCATATCACTCTAACCTGGTTTTCTCCCCCATCCATTTCCACTCTGAACCAGCCAAGCCATTTTGCTCCCCCGTGGAAGGACATTATATTCCAAAACAATACCAAGCACTAAGAGGTAGTTTTAGAAAAGCTTTACAATTGGGAGCGATGGGTGATGGGGACCGCACAAAAATGGTGTCCCTGCCGTTTAGGATTAACTTGCATATCTATATCTCATACATTCCATCGGTACATCCGGCATTCTTTCCGGTTGACTGACAGTAATAGTATTCCATTTCAAGACTCATACTAATACCTTATCACAACGGAAATTGATGAACATTTTATGGTAAACAAATCTTTGTAAACCATCTAATCCGTATTGATTATATTCCTACAAAAAAAGAGAGGAAAAATCCAAGACGCCCAACTAGCTACTTTTACAAAAAAAAAAAAAAAAAAAAACGGCATTTCATTTGATACAACCCCGTTTCCTTCAGAGGTGAATACAGGTAACTGCCAAAACAAAGGACAAACAAACATAAAATGTCTTAATAGGGCTTTAGGCCACCATGGGTCGCCAGAACAGCTTCAATGCGCCTTGGCATAGATTCTACAAGTGTCTGGAACTCTACTGGAGGGATGTGACGCCATTCTCAAACAAGGAAATAACATCACATGTTATTTTGTTGATGGTGGTGGAAAACGGTGTCTCAGGCGCCGCTCCAGAATCTCCCATAGGTGTCCAATTGGGTTGAGATCTGGTGACTAAACTGACACACACACACACACCCTTTAACCCCACTATGCTTCTTTGAGACCCCTCTTTCAAAGTCTCTGACATTTTTTCTTCTAGCCATGGAAGCCAAAATAATGGGCAACTGGGCATTTTTATGCATGACCCTAAGCATGATGGGATGTTAATCGCACCTCTCTGATTCAGAGGGGTTGGGTTAAATGCGGAAGACACATTTCGGTTGAATGCATATCAGTTGTGCAACTGACTAGGTACCAGGTACCCCCTTTCCCTAATTGACTCGGGAACCACACCTGTGTGGAAGCACCTGCTTTCAATGTACTTTGCATCCCTCAAGTACTCGAAGGGTTTCCTTTATTTTGACAGTTCCCTGTACATTTAGAGTCATTAACAACTTTTGTTCTTTACCATTTCTTTACAATTCTATACCATCTATTTCCCTCATTGAGCATGAGCCTCAGCACGGTACTGTAGCTGGATTATTTCCGTTAGAAGAGGAGCCCCTCTACAGAGCAGTGGTGGTGGAGGTGGACTCTTTGTTCACGTGACGGATAATCACAATCACTGTGCTCAGGCATGCACAGCCAGTCGCTCCTCAGCGGGCAGGTCAGCCCTAATTAGAGCAAGTCCTAAAGTTTGTTATGATTGGACGGCCGTGGTGAAAGCGAAGGAGCGGGATACTGAAAGAGAGGGGGAGGGGAGGGGAGGGGGAGGGGGCTTGTTCACTGCGAGCAGATGTTCAGCAGCATCCAAATAACTCCCGGGGCCTTCAGAAAATCCCTCACCGGCATAGCTGTGCAGCACCCTCGAGCCTCATTCAATGGGGTTTTGTACAGCAGGACGTGTTTTAAAAAAAACTTTCTTTCTCTCCCTCCCTCCCTCCACCCCTTCCTCCCCTCTCCCATCACATTTCCATGCTTTTGAATGGCCATTAAAGAGTGGCCATAAAGGGGGCCAGCAGGGGCAGCCTTTGAAAGCGTATCTGCCTGATGTGAGGTAAGATAGGGCCCCCGGCAGGGAGCGGGACAGAGCGGACGGCGTGTGGAACACAAGGGCCTTCCTGTGGGTTCAGCGCTGGAAAATAGAAAACAGGCCCTCTGAGAAATGAAGAAAAGCACCGTCTCCCCTCTCATATCCAAAGATTAAAATAAAAGATTTTTCCACTCTCACCTCCATTCTCCCATGAGTAAGGGGTTTGTGGCTAGGTTGTTGCAGCTGGTGTATGTCAACATATTAAAGCCAAGGCTCAAATGATATACTGACTCCTCAGAGTAAATGAAAATGTCCACAAAAATGAAGAGGTCAGGTCAGTATTGTCACTAAATGATTTTCAGTGATCTAAAAAGCATCACTTGATTAAAACGTTGCTCTAAATGCTCTGAAATCATACTCTATTAGATATTTATACATTTTCCTGCCATTACTGCAGATTGTGTGTTTGTTCCAATGCGTTGTGGGAAAGTGTTTCATGCCCTTTCTGGTCCTTTTGCTATACTAGGCCTTTAACAACCGAGCTGACCCCTTGGATCGAGTTGCCAAGTACATGCCATTTGGACCCCTCACCATGACCTGCCATTCCCTAATGCTCTTTCAAAAACTTCACTTTTGTGAAGAGAGCATGCTGAGTAGTTTAAGGCCCAAATGCCTCATGTGGTTTTGCAATTATATCTGGCTAAACAAATCCAGTGAGAAGGACCATCAGAAATCAATCTTCCTCCATCCTCCCTTGTGCTTTATCTCATTGCCTGCACTGGATGGCACATCCTCTAACAACAAACCAGAGTGATTCTTGATAACTCATCCATAACCCCTGGGCAAACTTTGGAGTATTGCCAAACGTTCATTATCTTGTATATGGTTGTGGTTTTCTGGAGACCCGATCTGTCGGTCGAGCCGTTTGTTTGTGTCGGGGTAACCAGACTCCTCTCTGCTCCAGGGCTGTGGCTGATTAAAGTACCCCCCCCCCCCCCCCCCCCCCCCCCACCGACCCATATCCCCTCAGCCTGTTCAGTGTTATACACTCTCATGCTCACAAACATAGACACAAACACACACCAACACCTTGGCAAGAGAGGTTGTGGTGGGGAGGGTTTTTACCTGTCATTCTGTCCTGACAGAGTGAATACCTCCCCTCGGGATGAGAGGTTGTTTTGGCTTGTCTTAAGTAGAGGTGTATCACCTGCTATTGGCATCCCCTCAGGATCTCTCTGGCAGTTAACACTATCCACGGTTAACGCTGTGCACTACTCTCTTACAGAAGAATATAGGTCTTTAGACACACCGCTAACATTACAATCTATAAAATACTACAGTTGGTTATCATCAAATCTTTGGCATAGCCATTTACAGTATTTTTACCAAATCCGACATAGAAACCACTGTTCACTCACAGCATTATGCTACAGTATTTTAACTATCGCTTTGGCTACCTGAGCACAAGCTGGCTCTCCGGTGTTCAGGCACAGATCTATGGTGTCAAACAGTGGACATCAGTGTGTGTGACACGTTATAACACGCAGTGGGGTTCATCACCTGCAAATGAAATCCCAACAGATTTGCATTGAAGAGGACAAACAAACGGGGCGACCCGCTGTCACAGGGCTGTGTGCAAATGGCCCAGAGCCGAAGATCATGGGAGCTAGCCTGAAAGAGTAGGCTACAGGTGGTACGCCTCTGATTCCAGGCCCAGACTGTTGTTGTTTGTCTCATTAGCAATGAAGTAGGACTATGACTTGAAATAGGCCTCACAGACCAATATGAAGGAGACACATCAAAATGCCTAGGGACGCACTAGACAGAGCTGCCAGAGTATAGAACTGGTTGAGGGACTGTCATGTCCAACATACTTGGTACAGAATATTCAAGATTTCCAGAAACATACTTAAGTAATAAGGCCCGAGGGGGTATGGTATATGGCCAATATACCACGGCTAAGGGCTGTTCTTATGCACGACGCACCGCAGAGTGGTGTATTGGCTATATACTATACCCCCTCAGGCCTTATTGCATAAGTATGTTCCTGGAAATCTTGAATATTCTGTACCAATTAAGTTGGACATGACAGTCCCTCAGTCAATATACCCCGACTAATGGCTGTATCCAGGCACTCCGTGGTGCGTTGTGCCTAAGAACAGCCCTTAGCCATGGTATATTGGCTATATACCAGAAATCCCAGAGGTGACATTTTACTATTATAAACTGGTTAACAACATAATGACAACAGTAAACAAGTAGCTTTGCGTCATACCTGTGATATATTTAAGCAATAAGGACCGAGGGGTTGTGGTATATGGTCAATACACCACAGCTAAGGGCTGTTCTTAAGCATGATGCAATGTGGAGTGCCTAGATATAGCCTTTAGCCGTGGTATATTGCTGTGGTATAACATGGCTTTCAGCCAATCAGCATTCAGGGTTTGAACCACCCAGTTTAAAATGTCTGATATACCACGGCTGTCAGCCAATCAACATCCATGACCCAAACTTCCCAGTTTATAAAGAGGAAAAACCTGGCCATTTTGCATCACAACTGTGGAAATTCTTTTTTAGAGTAGATGAATCATGTGTATTGGTGGGTATTACACTTGAAATATGTTTTATTTAACCTTTATCTAACTAGGCAAGTCAGTGAAGAACACGTTCTTATTTACAATGACGGCCAAACCCTAATCACATCCCACAGGTATGCTCTCTCTCTCACACACACTCACACACACACACACACACACACCACCATCAGAAGAGTTTTGGGACTGGGCTCTTCAGTGCCTCCTGACACTCTTCCCCCTAAAACAATCACACCTTACCCCCAATACCCCTCCCCCAGTCCCTTCCAGTCAAACCACTCCCCTTCACATCTTCAATGGGGGAGGAAGGCATTGTTAGCCCAAAAACATCTTACTCATTATGCACTAAAGCCCTATTAACCAAGCTGACCTAAAAGAGACAAGGATGCACATCCACCTCTTCTCCCTGCCTTCTCTTCCTAGCCACACAAAACTCACCCACTCCCCCTGCTTTTGGACAACATTGCATCAAACATAGAAGCCCTTAATGCTCCGCTTAAACTCACAGATTGATGTTTACCACACTCGAATGGTCTTTAGACCAGACGGTTTGGAGGTCTTGTCTGTGAGGTGTTTGCATTTGTCATGGTCCACATTTGTCATGACATTTGTCTTGGTCCACACAATCTATTCTACAGCTAGCACAGTGGTCAGGGCTGTTCCCTCAGGGCTGTTCCTATGTTTTTTGGTCCTCCTCCTTTTAATGGAAACCAGAGTCATGGGTTATTTCACTGTGATTATAGAACAGCAACTTCATTTCTGAACGGTTAAAATATTGCAGAATCACAATTTTCGTCCGTTTCCTATTCTTTGCATTTGGCTCCCGAATTTGAAAACAGTCGTTCTTCTTCGTCTTACCACTTTAATAAAGCATTACATTAAATTATTGTAATGAGGTTTGATTTCTTAATTGTTGTGACATTCATTTTCAGTTTTTACAATTGATACTGGGGGGGGGGGGGGGGGGGGGGGGGTGGATAGAGGAGCCTGTTTTGAACTCTGCTATAGTTTCCTTCATCTCACAAAGAGGACCTTTGATTAAAATGTGCTGCTGTTTCGAGAGGGCACAAACCATTGAGCTTTGGGCATAACCAGAACAAAGCTTTTCTTTCGGCATTGTCCTGTGCTCAAGTTATGTTACTGAAAGACCTTAAGTGCATGGACATAAGACCTAAGTCAGCTTGTTCACAAGTGCCCTTGTGTCTCCAAAAGCCCCTTTGGCCTAACTTAACCCTCTGTCTACCCCCTATTCCTCCTCCTCAGTCTGTTCTCCTTTCCCTCAACAAGGTGCGATGCTCATTATAGAAAAAGGGGACCATAATGTGAACTAACAAGTTGTCACTGACTACATACTGAGAGAGATTGGGACAATGGGATAAGACTGCAATTGATAGAATCCTGCAACAGTTTCTTAGTGTTGAACATCCAAGATCGCATACTATGTGTCTGCCAAACATCCCCAGGACCATCTCGACTCACGCTGCGTCTGGTAGGTTTTTAGTCTGCCGTCCCTGACCGCGCTACCTCTAAACCAACGTCCCCAATGCTGGCTGCATGTGTGACTACGTCCCCCCTGCCTGCCTTCCATCACCTCCAGGCATCATTGGCTTTAATGTCTGTATCTCTGGCCTGGGGGTGAAAACATTCAACACCTTCCACCTCTGAAATCAAAGGCCTTTCTCCAGGAGGCCTGTCGTCTCTGTATGTTTGAGCTCCAGTGGCTGATGCTACTGGTGGGCTCTGCCTGGTCTAGCCAACACTCGTTTATCTGACCAGGACCATAACTCCCCCGTGATCATGACATCAAGGTACTTCAAGATCCTCCTCCATATGGACACACACTCACAACGGGTTTGATGTTTTAATTTGGTGAGCCTTGAGGATGAAACTATATATTGATATGTAGTATGAGATTTCCATAAGTTAATCATGTGGGCTACAGACTCCACAATTGAGAAGGTTTGTGACTATAGCATGGGGCTCCTGAGTGGCGCAGGGGTCTAAGGCACTGCATCTCAGTGCAAGAGGCGTTATTAAAGTCCCTGGTTTGAATCCAGGCTGTATCACATCCGGCCGTGATTGGGAGTTTCATAGGGCGGTGCACAATTGGCCCAGCTTCGTCCGGGTTTGGCCGGGGTAGGCTGTCATTTTAAATAAGAATTTGTTCTTAACTGACTTGCCTAGTTAAATAACGGTTTAAAAAGCATTGCCATGCTGGCCAATGTGGCCATGCATTTGAATGAGCATGTTATGGACACAACTTGTGTTGGATTCATTACATGTGTTCTTGGATGGTGTGCAGAATGATGATATTTTACATGAGGTTCTGTTGCTCATTGCAATGCACTGACATTGGTTTGAATTGCTACATTTCTATTGCATCCTATCATCTGCTCATTTACAATTTATATGAGGAGAAAAGCGCACCAACTTCATCATCTTGTCCAATTTGACCGTTAATAATTATGTGCTTCTGGCTTCATCAAACTGCAACATATATCTGGCGTCTTCACTCAAATTCCAAACGTATTCACTCAAAATCCAAAATGGATTGTACGGGAGAAATGTTATGTTGTCCAATATTGATGTTCATCAAAATGTTATTTGTTGTTGTGATGTGCTGTTTTGCCTGACTGGTATGCATCCAACTACTCGGCTGCACGGTGGGCCATGCAGAGGGATGCGAGTTGGTGCGGGGGTGTGGCTATCGTATACAGTGTAGCGTTAAAACCACACGTGGACCAACAGTTTGCAGTTCGTACAGGAAACTTTGAAAAGTTTGACAACTGGAGCTAACATACTTCCCCGTGTGTCCAAGATGGAACCCCATCTCAAGAAAATGCCATACGCGCTTAATACATTTCTTGATTTGGAAGAGGTTATGTGCAAGGTAATTTTTATGATTTTTATACCATTAAAAATAGCTACTTAGCTAGCAAGTCTATGTTGCACAAATCAACGGATGCCTTTTAAATTCTCAAAATCCTGCATTCTATATCCATAATTAGTTCAACTTGCCAACCAGTCGATTTCGAATGAATACCGGTAGTGAGTGAATTTGCAATGCTGCATTTTGGAACTGCAATATGGAGCCATTTGTTTTCATTTTGCAAGTTCAGTCCTCAGCTAGTGGTGTGGTACATTTTGGGTTCGTGATATCATGATGTTAGCTAGCTATGTTAGACGCAAATTGTCTGCCATATTTTCTAACTTAAAAATCAATGCATATAGTCGTGCAACTGCTAGTGACGCTGAGAAATTGCATCTTGTCATTAATTGACGTGCGTAAAGAACTTGTTTCACTAGAAATGACTCAACTATTGTTGGTTAACGTGTTAACACTAGCTCGATTGCTCTTCAACTAAACATTCGTTTCCAACATACAATTGAAGCTTTCAGTGCACAAGCTAAACGTGGAGTACCGATTTTATCCATGTGTAGATTAACCAACGTGCATTTCAATTAGTTTTTGTGCGCGCTTCAAAATGGTATTCGCTAGCTATAGTAACGATATTCTGCTAACTGAATCCAAGCAACTAGCTAGAGGTAAAAGCAAAACCGAGAAGTTGCATTAGCCTAAGTCACCCACAGTAGCCTTTCTTGCACATTTAACAATTGGCCATTTGCGAAGTAAATCTTACAGCACCTAACTAGATGGTCGACTGAGTTGAACTATGCTGTTTCTTTGGGCATTTGAAAGTATAATCCTTGCAAAGTTTAACATGCTAATGTTAGGCCTTTGGACAGAATAGAACAGTCTCAGTTGATTGACTGTGCTAAGTTTCCCTTGGTTTTTGCTATTTCCTGTCATTGTTTTTATGTAGAAGTGGGTCCTCCAGATGAAGTTAACATGAGATGCTGTTCTTGGCTTAACATGGTTTGTTGTCTAAAGAAAACTAGTCATCTTTTTGTTTTGAAAATGTAGATGCATAAGTTGTTTTTTTTCCTCCCCTTTTTCTTACTGTCTATTCAGCAGCTTCTGAGCCTGGACCTCCGGGATGCATCCAAGCAGTCAACATTCCCAGTGAGACCTGTTGGTTACAATAAGCCCTGGACCCCATGTTCCCTCTCTGCATCTAGCTCTGCCCTCTCTACTCACTCCACAGAAAGTGCAACCATGACCTCCAGCCACTGGGGGCAGAACACAGAGGCCTCACTCCCATCAAGATTGAAGATGTCATTCTGGGCTGAGCGCTCGGTCAGCATGGTGGAGCCCAGCACGTGCACCCTGGGCTGGGCCTCTACAGAGCCTAAACAGCCCCCAGCCTCCCCTACTGGTGGCCCTGTCTCTGGGTCTCCCACCTCCTCACGCTATAAGACTGAACTCTGCCGCACCTTTGCTGAGAGTGGCATCTGTAAGTATGGGGGGAAGTGCCAGTTTGCCCACGGCTTTGATGAGATGCGTGACCTCAACAGACACCCCAGGTACAAGACGGAGCCTTGTCGCACCTTCCACACCATTGGCTTCTGTCCTTACGGCATCCGCTGCCACTTTGTTCATAACAATGAGGACGACCTGGGCCCTGGTCCTGCCAGACCTGGGCCTGGTCCTCAAACCCCCCGAACTAGACGACCCCCTCTACTTAGGCAGAGCTTCAGCTTCGGAGGCTTCCCCTCCACCCCTCCACAGCCCCTGGAGCACTCCCTCCCCCACCCCTTCCTCCTTGTGCCTTCAGTCTCCCCTCCCACCTCAGCTGACATAACCGACCTGCTCTCCCACGCCTTCTCTGAGGTGGGCTGTGTCTTTGAGCCGGCCCATGAACTCCAGTCTCAGTTTCTTCCCTCTCCTGACTCAGGCTGTTCCCTCTGTGGGCTGTCCCCTGTGCCTTCCCCCTCCCAGAACCCCTGTACCTTATCAGAGGGCTGCAGCCTGCAGCAGAGCCAGAGTCCCCCCTGTGGGCCTGCTCTCAGGGCCAGGAGCCTCTCCTATACCTCCCTGTCTGACCACGAGGGTGGGTGTGGCAGCTCAGCCAGCAGCCTCAGTGGGTCTGACTCCTCTGGTCCAGATGGGTCTGGTCGGCGGCTGCCTATCTTCAGCCAGCTCTCAGTGCCTGACGAGGGCTTCAGCAGCGAGTTCTGCAGCGGCACTAGCTTTTTCCTCTAGGTAGGACTTGCGTTTTTTTTTTTTTTAAGAACCATGACTGCATACTATTGTGTACCTAATGTATTTTTACGGGCAGATGCTTGACGCAGAAATGTGCTTCAGTTAAGCTCAAGTGAAATTAAGCTGTACAATTTTGAGGTACAAGTTGACAACAAGGCAAGGTGCATTGCACTGACTATTTTGGAGAGAGAAAAAATAGTGTAATCATTGTTATTGCCCCAGGAAATCCTCCATTCCTGCCACCTGCAGTTGTAAGAAGTGAACTAGTCATGTAAATGACCGTTTGAGAAGCAATTAATGAATCTTAGAATGTTAAAGAGGAAAAAAAAAAGCCAAAGACAAGGACACAATGCATCTCTGCCAAGTTAGATTTACCCCTATGAATGTTGGTTGACTATTGTGATATTTGTTTCTTTATTGTACACTGTTCTGACTGGGCTTAAGAAATGGACCTTTCCAAAAACCCACCTTCGTTTTTTTTAATGACTTCAGTGCCTGTAAACTTTTATAGTTTTTTTTTTTTTTTCTTTTTATGTTGTTGAAAACTGCAATTTTCATTGTTAGTTGCAGGGGGACCTTGGATTTTTTTTTTCTTCTCTTTTAGATCAAAGCTTAAATTGGTTTCCTAACTTTACTTAGCAAGGTGGCTTGTGGGAATGAATAATTGTTTCCTCACTTGTTTCTGTAATCTCTGCAAATGTTTGAAGTTGTATGTAGACGTTCTGAAGACGCACCGAGAGTGTATGTCCCTTGTGTGGTAGACTCTGCACGTAATCCCCGATGAGCAGAAAAATACATGTGCATGGCAAAGTGATATGATTCAACTGGGTTGCCGTTGGAATCCGATTCTATTGCGTTGGACCTAAACGGCACCTGGTTCAGTAGATTGAATCGTAGTGTCTTTCTAGAAGTCCTTGGGGAGATCTAATGGTAGATGGTTTGTATCTGAGATGTTTTGGTAGTTGGTTCTGAGAGTGGGTGCTTTTTTCTTTTTTTGCATTCCATTGTATTTAAATACCTTTTTGACCAACATGTTTCAAGCTTGTTTAGTGATAATGGAGAATCTTTAGTAAATTAAGTTTAATTTATTTTAATGTATTTATAGAACTTTTGGAGTTTGTATTAAGTTTAATATATTTTTGTTGTTGTACTGGAAATAAACTTTTTTTAAACATTGTTTAATCTTACATTAATTGTATTTCCTCTGCCTTCAAGGTGGTTGGGGGAATCTGCCCACAATGGTGGCATCTGTGAAATGCAGCACTACATTTACAAAGACTGAATTTGTCATGGAGCCGTCGTTGTTTTTGCATAATATCGACCAAATTCCCAAATGAACATCAGCCTCTTCAAATTCTGCTGAGTCGCACCAAATAACTTGTGTATAGCACACTGAGAAACTTTTGGTTTGTTTGCCGACAGCATCATGTCGCGCTAACCTAGTTGCTACACTGATTTTCTATGGAACTTTTGTTTCAATGTAAAATAGCTCAATAGAAACACGACCCACAGATTAATCTGTTGGCTACTGTAACTGGACTACTCTTCTATAGTTAGTCCTTTTGTTATTCAGAGTGTGTGGGGAGTTCTGTGTGTGTATAGGGTGGGGGGTGGCCAAGCGGATCAGATTTCATATGGAGATAAGATGGCTTTTGTTTCATCCCTAATCTTTACACCCCTCTGCTCACTCCCTTGCATAGCAACAAAACTGAATGCCTTCAGATGACAGCTGACGCCTGGCCAAACCACTGCTGTGGCGTTTGCGGGGCTGCTATTTTTAAAGATGACAAAAAGCTAATAGTTGCTCAATGTGAAACAGAGTGACACACACTCTTTACTTGAGTTACTCTAGGAGCAGTTAGGCTTCCTTTTCACAATGACTTTAAATGACCATGTCGAATGATATCCAATAAGTGTTCCCCAACTTTAATAGGTTGATCAGTTGCCCTCTATCTCCAGTGAGCTTCATGGGTCATCGCAACGACAAAAAAGAATCGGAGCACAATTAAAAAGTATTTAAAAGTCAACCCACAGCACCGTTAGTGGTTCGCGGTTCAGTAATGAGAAACTGATAGTTCATCATTCCCTTGTCAGCGTGACAATGGGATGGGGTGGCTTCCATTGAGGAAGGCGTAGCCGGGAATGGGTTAAAAATGTTGCCTGTTCTCCATTGTTGGACGGGGGATTCTCCCACGTCGAGCCCAGTGAGTTTGTACAAAGACGGGCGCATTCTCACACAGCCGCGGATCATCTGGTGGACGGAGCAGATGGCTACGTTCACGGGTAACCACGGGTCAAACATATGCTCCTGGATAGAAAGGAATATATTTTAGAGGGAGGGAGGAGAGGTTAATGTGTCCATGCCTCTCAGCACTAGGTAGGGTGGGGGGAAAAAGTCCTAAACATGAATTAATACAGAAAGTTTTCCAGTGGCTCACCCCGAAAGGCCTGGTGTATCCTTGTGGATGCTGCTGTTTTTTTTTGTTGTTGCTGGGAAAAGTTATTTTCTGTTACTGCTACTTTACTTGTGGTGTTTCATTGCGGGAAAAGCCTCCTGGTCACAATAGCTTGTAACGTTACTCGGCACCCTATTGACGTGCTCAGAAAGTGAGCTGAAACGTCTGCATAGTTCCAAGCCATGGAAGCGCTTCACCTGTTATATTTTTACTCAAGACTATTTTCCACTGTTCTCAGCATGTCTGTGTTATTTTTAGTGCTGCATTGATATTGATTACTACATTGTTGAGTTCGGAGCTTGCAAGAAAGGCATTTCACTGTACTTTTTCAAATGTATTTTATTCTTCTTTGCACATAAAATAGCAGTAAGGATGTTCGCCACCAGAGGTCAGTAAAAGGCTTGTTTAGTCTGATCTACACTGCTACTGATTCTGCTGTGCCTTGGGCCTTGAAGAGAAAATCAACTGCATCTAGGGGTCAGCATTTACATGTTCACCAATGCAAAGCATACACTTACTGTTGTGTATATATAATTGATATATGATAATTTGCTCACGGCTGGTCGTGGTTCAGTGAACTTTACATGCCCACATAGGTATGTTTTTGATTTATGGGGATTTTTGCACATGGATAGTATTTCTGTTATCTCTTGATCTGTTTATGGCACATTCTGAAATTATTTAAATATCTAAAAGGGAATTATTTTAGTAAAGCATGTTGAAAGAATATATAATGTTGAAATTACTCACAACCCAACACTTTTGTACGTGCTCTCTAGAGTCGCACAGTTCCCCTTTATAACAGTACATACGCTCCACCAATGGAATTCACCTTTGGGTAAAGCACGACTGGTACTAAAGCAACACCCGGACTCTGACTTTTAGCCATATATGTATTTTTTGCTACTTCCTGTCACTTCCCATCACATGATTGGTCAGTATGGTGGCGGTTAATGATCCTCTGAGCCCTGTCCAGTTGGTGCCAGCCTGGTGCTCACAGACCCCATTGCCTTAGTTTCACTTCCTCTTCCTGCTCTGCTCACTTCCCCTCACGGACACGCACCACAGGCTCACAAAAGAGGAAGTGGCCTAGGTCATCGCCATAGCTCAGCCAAAGATGGTGGAAAAATGAAGATAGTTCACTCAGGTCGTATCCCTGCAAAAAAATGTCAGTTCCTGTCTTCTTAAAGGGTGTCTCTCCCATAGACCCCAAACGCGATAGCAGCTGGGTCTGGTCTACTTAGTTCATTGACTTCCATTGAAACAGAAAAAATGAGGGAGTGGGATATCTCGCTTTGTCTTCCGTCTCTGGCTCAGCTATTTGCAATGCCTTGGTTTTATAGACCAAGAGGATATACAGGCTTCGCAGCGAAATGCTGTTTTAGACCATCAGTCAACACACTGTAGTCATGGCTGGAGGTTAGAGTCGTCTACCTCTTTCTGAGTTGTCCTTTTGTGTTATTCCTGTATTCCCAATCAAATACCAGAGGCACCTCCCAAGTTAGTTTGTGTACCGGATGTCAATAAGTGTGGCCTTTTTCTGCACCTCGAAAATAATGTAACAGGGTAGGAACCAAAGTTAGGTCAGTGTTTCCCCTGGGACCCTAATTAGTGGTAAACAAATCATGCCTTAGACCACTTCAGGTGAGAGCTTTCAACTGAATGTCAAATGTAGAGAATGTGTTGATGTACAAGTCCATTATTTGAATGAGGGCAACCATTTGAGAGAGGAAATATTTGTGGTGTGGTCAATTGTACTGAGAAGGAATGGGTTGAATTTGGTTATCAGTGTTTATTTAAGTTTGACAAATTCACAAATGTTTATTTAAAATGTATGCCAATGCAGTCTTTGGAGAGACTCAGATGGGGGTCCCAGCAGTGGTTTGAATCCAACTTCTCAATATCAAATCAGTTTTGGGTAACAATTAAATAGCTTACTGTGATTGGTTTCAATTAAAGTGGTAAAAAAAAAGAGCTTCTTAGCAAAGAGCATTTCTCAAGCAAGAATTTTGCCAGGACTTTCTAGGAGTGTCTGAGTGGGGAGGGGAAACTGAAAACTAGGTGTTATTGACAGAGGTTTGAAACTTTCTTTCTTATTGGTCTAATGACTAATTTACGTCCTGGTGATGTCACCAGGCAGGCCAAAACTCCACCCCATCAAAACAGGAAGAAATTTCCGGCGGCCTTTTCAAACAGCTCTTACACTAAAAAGGCATTATCATGATCTTTTAAATTTCGCAGTATTATTCCAACCTCATAGTGTGGAAATATATATAAAACACAGGAAATCACGTTTTGGACTGCGCTGGGCCTTTAAAGGGAAACTCCAGTCAAAACCACATTTTCAGATTTTTTTTCCTTAGTCAACTCTTGATACAGTCCTAAAATGTTTTGCTGTCAATTTTTAACGATATTGAACTTTCAAGAAGCAAAAGTGTCAATGACCACATCACCTTGTCGTGTATTTAAATTGCTATATCATTTACTGTTTATGTTTAAAATGGAGTGGCTAACTGGGTTCTCTCTTCTTTCATCAGAACTTGTCACTGTATTTGGTAACCCAAAGGAAACCTGGTGAACAACTGTGGAGATGAGATGAAGGGCAGTGGCCTGTCATGGAAAAACATCCCAAAAAAGTCAAAATATCAGCAGCAGTGGCGCTTTCTTGTGAAAGCCTTATGTTCCGAATAGGAACGAAGAGGATTAAGGATCTCTACAGATCGGTGTCCCGTCCGCGGGACGGTTGAGCTAACGTAGGCTAATATGATTAGCATGAGGTTATAAGAAACAAACAAAAATCCCAGTACATAGATGTGTGTAGAAAGCTTAAAATTCTTGTTAATCTAACTGCACTGTCCAATTTACTGTAGCTATTACAGTGAAAGAATACCATGCTATTGTTTGAGGAGAGAGCACAATTATGAACTTGAAAATGTATGAATAAACCAATTAGGCACATTTGAGCAGTCTTGATACAACATTTTGAATAGATGTGCAAGAGTTCACTGGATCACTCTAAAACTTTGCACATACGGTGCTGCCATCTAGAGGCCAAAGTCTAAATTGCGCCTGGGCTAGAATAATTCATTATGACCATTCTCTTGCATTTCAAAGGTGATGGTACAAAAAAAATACAAAAAAAAAAGTTATTTTTTTCTTTGTGTTATCTATTACCAGATCTAATGTGTTTTATTCTCCAACATTTGTTTCACATTTCCACAAACGTCAAAGTGTTTCCTTTCAAATGGTATCAATAATAAGCATATCCTTGCTTCAGGGCCTGAGCTACAGGCAGTTAGATTTGGCTATGTCATTTCAGGCGGAAACATTTTTTTTTTTAAAGGGGCGGATCCTTAAGAGGTAAGTATGTTTCTCGTAATGTTCTCGGGCCTGAAAAAAATGGAATGTTGAATCTTTCATTGCAAATCCATATTGCTGAATGATTCCCAAGACTAAGATTGTTACAATGAGTGTGTTCACTGTAACCAAGTAGAGAGAGCACAAATACTTAAGGAATATCATTTCCAAGGAATATCTTGTCAGTATTCTCAGTTATCTGGTTGACATGGTCATTTATCAATATCAGCTGAAGGATCTGGAAAACGGGCCTGTTGATACAGAGAGAAAACGGAAATGTTTTTTCCACAGGACTCGACGATGCTCCACTTTAATAGATAAGTGAGTGAAGCTTCCTGGGTGACGCAAACCTTTTTTTTTTTGCAAACATTTGCAGTTCTGAGAATTTAATGGGACGAAGGGGGTACATGTTGTTGTCAGCAATTACCACTGGGGATACATTAAGTCGTAGTGAATTGAGATCAACCAAATAATGCATTTTTGAGTTAACTTTCCATGTTGTGTTAGTCACGCTCATGTCACTCTCCAATTATTTTAGACAGCCACTTTAGCCAGTGTGTGCAAGCACCGCCGGAAATGGCAGCAAACTCACAGCGAGTGAATTAGATTGACTTAGAACAGCCTCAATTCGTCGGGCCTTGGACTCTACAAGGTGTCAAGTGTTCCAGAGGGACACTGGTCCATGTTGACTCCAATGCATCCCACAGTTGTATCAAGTTGGCGGGATGTCCTTTGGGTGGTGAACCATTCCTGATACACACGGGAAACTGTTGAGCGTGGAAAACTCAGCAGCGTTGAAGTTCTTGACACAAACCGGTGTACCTGGCACCTCCTCATCCCCCGTTCAAAGGCACTTAAATCTTTTGTCTTGCACATTCCCCCTCTGAATGGCCCACATACACAATCCATGTCTCAATTGTGTCAAGGCCTCAAAATCCTTCTTTAACCTGTCTCCTCCTCTTCATCTACGCTGATTAAAGTGGATCCTAGCTTTCACCTGGATTCACCTGGTCAGTCGATGTCAAGGAAAGAGCAGGTGTTCCTAATGTTTTGTACACTCAGTGTAGCGTTCTATTATTGAATGATGTGTATAGCCAAAGGGGGTAGATAGGGTTCAGTGGCTAACCTCTGCTTCAGAGGAGGGTGTTTACTGTAAGATGCAGATTAGGGATAACCAGATCCCTCAGATCCATTCAACGTGGCCGGGAATGGTGTGTGAGCCATTCGTCTTGGGTAACAAATTCATGATTTGAAATATCCTCACATTAGGGTCAACTTTTTCAACCCATGACCTGTGCTGTACTTGAAAACATTCCCAGAACTTACAGGAGTTTACTTTCACCTTGCCCACGTAGTTTGCCCTAAGAGATGCAGCTAGGGATAGGCTTGTGTGTGTGTGTGTGTGTGTGTGTGTGCGTGCGGGTATTCTTGCATGAAAGTGTGTGTGTGTGAGGAGATTACGAGAGCGGGGGCTCACAGGGCAGCTCTGTTCTGAATGGCCACCTTTGTGGTTCTCTCATGCTAGCTCCATTTCCCACAGGCCTCTTAGAGTTTACATCTCTCTGGTGATGGTGGGGTTGGAGCGGGAGCAGTGGGGAAAGCTCAGCTTTTCTTTCTGTTTTTGTGGCTCTGACTCTTCTTACTACATGTGTGGATTTGTCCCATTTCTGCAGGCACTCTGACAAGAGAAAAAAACAAACACATTTTTGTTCCCTAAATGCTTCTAAAAACACGTGTGGGTTTTGCAACACACGTTGTTGTCAGTTAGATTTATCCCTGAGTCAGTTCGAACTCTCCCATACTGCTTTTTCCCAGTTGTGTAAGATATGTCTGTACACAGTAACCTGGATGTATGTGAGGATTTTGTCAACATGCCCGTTTGTAAAAGGGGTGAATTTCTTATTTGGGAGGATGGTACATTTTGTGCCACACTGTTTATATATGAAAAGAGGATAAACCGTTTTGTGAACCTTATCCTCTAGTGTAATTTGTTAGCGTTTACTATAGAGGTGGCCAATGTATTTTGTAAAGCAAGTGGCTGATAGCACAAACTCTGGAAGTTTCCCACTGGGCCCAGACGTCAGTTCAACATCTAGATTTGATTTGAATTTGGTTGAGTTGTCAACTAATGTCAATTCAACGTGAAATCAACCAAACATTTCAGGTGAAAAAAAATTGTAAATTCCCTTACGTTGATGAATTTTTGCAAATCCAGTTTTCCACGTTAATCCGGCGTCATCACAGTACATTTTTTGATTTAAATGATGTGGAAACAACATTGATTCAACCAGTTTTTACCCAGTGGGTTGTTTGGTTAGAATGTGGCTGTTCATTTTTTCAACTCCAATGATAACAAAAGTTAGGGTGGTTCAAGCCTGAGAACATCTGTGAAATCTTGAAGACATTGCCCAGATACTAGACTTAAACTCTTTTCAAATGTTTCATCCTAGTTTACGCACTGCAGCAAATATTTTTATGAATCGACCAAACTCCTTTATCGGGCAATGTTTGTTACCTTGGAGAAATAAAGTGGCAGCAGTTGGATGTGTGGAAGGGTGAATGTGTGTGTGTGTGGACAAATGTGGCTTTAATATTTCAACGTGTAGCCCTTATTTAGAGATGGCAGACCTTTAAAATGGGCTCCTGGGCTTACGGTCCTTACATGGCAATCGGAATGACTTGGACGATGATACATTTATGAACTAATAGATAACAAATGTATATCCATTTGGCAGCAACCTTTCATGGTCATGACAGTATGTGATGATGTATTGTGTCAAAAACAATTGTATCTTTGAGACTTCTCCAGCACAGGGAAACCACCTAGTTCATTGCGAAGCTAGCCTGGGTTGTGTAAGCCAGTGATGTAAGTCTAACACTGCCTAGCAAAGGCAATTATGCTTGGCTGGGCAGACGTATTGTTTGGACAGGAGTGTGTCACTGTATAAACTGAAACATGTCAAAGAGTCATTTAGCACTGAGCGCTCTTGCTGATCCGTCTCCTTAGTAGCAGTCTGGGTCATGATGTTTAGTGAGAAAACAGTGATTTTCCAAAACAGGAGGGGCACTATCGGTGAGGCTCAGTTGTCTACTGCTGCCATTGCAAACCTGACAACAAGTCATGGTTTTAGCTAACCCTACTGTAAAATAACAGACCTACAGTGCCTTCGGGAAGTATTCAGACCCCTTGACTTTTCCCCCCACATTTTGTTACGTTACAGCCTTATTTTAAAATGGATGATATATATATACAGTGCCTTGCGAAAGTATTCGGGCCCCTTGAACTTTGCAACCTTTTGCCACATTTCAGGCTTCAAACATAAAGATATAAAACTGTATTTTTTTGTGAAGAATCAACAAGTGGGACACAATCATGAAGTGGAACGACATTTATTGGATATTTCAAACTTTTTTAACAAATCAAAAACTGAAAAATTGGGCGTGCAAAATTATTCAGCCCCCTTAAGTTAATACTTTGTAACGCCACCTTTTGCTGCGATTACAGCTGTAAGTCGCTTGGGGTATGTCTCTATCAGTTTTGCACATCGAGAGACTGAATTTTTTTCCCCATTCCTCCTTGCAAAACAGCTCGAGCTCAGTGAGGTTGGATGGAGAGCATTTGTGAACAGCAGTTTTCAGTTCTTTCCACAGATTCTCGATTGGATTCAGGTCTGGACTTTGACTTGGCCATTCTAACACCTGGATATGTTTATTTTTGAACCATTCCATTGTAGATTTTGCTTTATGTTTTGGATCATTGTCTTGTTGGAAGACAAATCTCCGTCCCAGTCCCAGGTCTTTTGCAGACTCCATCAGGTTTTCTTCCAGAATGGTCCTGTATTTGGCTCCATCCATCTTCCCATCAATTTTAACCATCTTCCCTGTCCCTGCTGAAGAAAAGCAGGCCCAAACCATGATGCTGCCACCACCATGTTTGACAGTGGGGATGGTGTGTTCAGCTGTGTTGCTTTTACGCCAAACATAACATTTTGCATTGTTGCCAAAAAGTTCAATTTTGGTTTCATCTGACCAGAGCACCTTCTTCCACATGTTTGGTGTGTCTCCCAGGTGGCTTGTGGCAAACTTTAAACAACACTTTTTATGGATATCTTTAAGAAATGGCTTTCTTCTTGCCACTCTTCCATAAAGGCCAGATTTGTGCAATATACGACTGATTGTTGTCCTATGGACAGAGTCTCCCACCTCAGCTGTAGATCTCTGCAGTTCATCCAGAGTGATCATGGGCCTCTTGGCTGCATCTCTGATCAGTCTTCTCCTTGTATGAGCTGAAAGTTTAGAGGGACGGCCAGGTTTTGGTAGATTTGCAGTGGTCTGATACTCCTTCCATTTCAATATTATCGCTTGCACAGTGCTCCTTGGGATGTTTAAAGCTTGGGAAATCTTTTTGTATCCAAATCCGGCTTTAAACTTCTTCACAACAGTATCTCGGACCTGCCTGGTGTGTTCCTTGTTATTCGTGATGCTCTCTGCGCTTTTAACGGACCTCTGAGACTATCACAGTGCAGGTGCATTTATACGGAGACTTGATTACACACAGGTGGATTGTATTTATCATCATTAGTCATTTAGGTCAACATTGGATCATTCAGAGATCCTCACTGAACTTCTGGAGAGAGTTTGCTGCACTGAAAGTAAAGGGGCTGAATAATTTTGCACGCCCAATTTTTCAGTTTTTGATTTGTTAAAAAAGTTTGAAATATCCAATAAATGTCGTTCCACTTCATGATTGTGTCCCACTTGTTGATTCTTCACAAAAAAATACAGTTTTATATCTTTATGTTTGAAGCCTGAAATGTGGCAAAAGGTCGCAAAGTTCAATGGGGCCGAATACTTTCGCAAGGCACTGTATATATATTTTTAATCCAGCCATACACCATAATGACAAAGCGAAAACATGTAAAAAAATAAAAAATAAAAAAAATCTATGGGACTTTAAATTAAGCTCAGGTGCATCCTGTTTCCATTGATCATCCTTGAGATTCAATTGATTGGACATGATTTGGAAAGACACACACCTGTCTATATAAGGTCTCACAGTTGACAGTGCATGTCAGAGCAAAAACCAAGCCATGAGATTGAAAGAATTGTCCGTAGAGCTCAGAGACAGGATTGTGTCGAGGCACAGATCTGGTGATGGGTACCAAAATAATATCTGCAGCATTGAATGTCCCCAAGAACACAGTGGCCTCCAACATTCTTAAATGGAAGAAGTTTGGAACCACCAATACTTTTCCTACAGCCGGCCGCCTGGCCAAACTGAGAAATTGAGGGAGAAGGGCCTTTGTCAGGGAGGTGACCAAGAATATAATGGTCACTCTGACAGAGCTCTAGAGTTCCTCTGTGGAGATGGGAGAACCTTCCAGAAGGACAACCTCCGCAGCACTCCACCAATCAGGCCTTTACGGTAGAGTGGCCAGACGGAAGCCACTCCTCAGTAAAAGACACATGACAGCCCTCTTGGAGTTTGCCAAAAGGCACGTAAAAGACTCTCAGACAATGAGAAACATAATTCTCTGGTCTGATGAAACCAAATATGAACTATTTGGCCTGAATGCCAAGAGTCACGTCTGGAGGAAACCTGGCACCATCCCTACGGGTAAAGCATGGTGGTGGCAGCATCATGCTGTGGGGATGTTTTTCAGCGGCAGGGACTGGGAGACTAGTCAGGATCGAGGCAAAGGTGAACAGAGAAAAGTACAGAGAGATCCTTGATGAACCTGCTCCAGAGTGCTCAAGGCCTCAGACTGGGTCGAAGGTTCACCTTCCAGCAGGACAACGACCTAAAGTACACAGCCAAGACAATGCAGGAGTGGCTTCAGGACAAACCTTTGAATGTCTCCGAGTGGCCCAACCAGTGCCCGGACTCGAATCCGATTGAACATATTTGGAGAGACCTGAAAATAGCCGTGCAGCAACGCTCCCCATCCAACCTGACAGAGCTTGATAGGATCTGCAGAGAAGAATGGTAGAAACTCTCCAAATACAGGTGTGCCAAGCCTGTAGCGTCATACCCAAGAAGACTCAATGCTGTAATCGCTGCCAAAGGTGCTTCAACCAAGTACTGAGTAAAGGGTCTGAATACTTATGTCAATGGGATGTTTAAGATACTTTTTAATACATTTACAAACAATCTAAAAAACAGTTTTTGCTTTGTAATTATGGGGTATTGTGTGTAGTTTGATGAGGAACAAAAACAATTGAATTTCTTTTATGTGTAAAAAGTCAAGAGGTCTGAATACTTTCCGAATGCTCTGTATGTCACAGGTTGTGACAGCGCTTGTGCGTGCGCAACCAGTCTACTATTTACTTTGCAATGTGTTCAATGGGTGTATGCAATGCTGGGTATCCAGGCAACTGTACAAAATATTGAGCGTGATCATGGATATTGATATACTATCATGTCGGTTAACATCTTTCTCTGTTTGTTTGTCCTCCGAAAGAGGATTTACTATCTTTGTCTCGAGTCCCTCACTAAGTATTGCCATTAACCATGTATTCTCATGTATTATTGAACCAGAATGGACAATTCCAATGGAACATCTTTGTAGAGGGAACAGCCTTCAGACATGTGATCATTGTCTCCCCGTACCTAATATAGGACTGTCTGCCCCATGGGACAAACATCTTAATTTAACAAGATCTTTAGTAACTCTTGGAAAAAAGGGAGCCAATAGCTAATTCAATTAGTATTGAGGGATGTCGTCGTGTCGTGGCAAATTTGCCGTGTGACACGCAAGTAGGCCAATACTTAAACTGAGTAATTATGTGTTCGCTAACGATAGACATTTGATAAATATCACATAATCACAGTGCAAGAGGTACAAAGCAGGAGTGCTGAATAACAAGCTGGAAGCTTAACTTGACTGTCCCACATTTTGAACAATAACCTACAATACACAAAACAGCCAGTGATTATCTTTAATAGTTTATGATGTGTACGGTCTATACTAACAATGGTTTTGTCCTGGTGATTTCTGCACTGAGAACCGAGATACCCAAGTCTATTAATTCCAGGTAAATCCCCCTAACACTCCAACCCCTGTGTGTGTGTCGGGAACATTGTTTTTGGGCTACACTGTTTCCTGTAATCACTTCCTTCAAAAGGTTCCCCTCTCACTGCCAGCTAACAGTTCTCTGGCCTCTAAAGTAACCTTGTGCCCATCGGAACACCACTTTGTCCGATGAATATCTGAATCAGAGATGGATAGTCTCATTGACAGTTGGTGGGATTGAGGGGTTTTGAGCAATATCCTGTCCTCTGGCTTGAGCAGCTTAGTAAAGAATATATTCCCACTTAACCATTTGAGTGATTACCCGAAGGGTTATCTTAAAATAATATTTTGTCAGAATAAAGAAGTTGCTACAAGAACGCTCTGCAACATCGTCTCGTGTTGAGGTGACTCATTTGTGAAAAGTGCGTTGCACATCTGTTTCTGTTAGTTTCTATAGAATTACAAATCATATTGTGAAATGGGTAAACCATCCATCGAAGCAAGCCCGTCCTTCGCCCCTTTTCACTCCTTCCTCTGATTATTTTCCTTGTTCCTGCTGGTTCAAAAGGAGGAGCTTGTCTCCCCAGCAGACCAAAGCATGTCTGTTCCCCTGCTGCACCCTACAGCTCTCCCTCCGTCACCCCCGGGCTGTAGAATGCGTCATTCAGCTTCACACCCAACACAACTCCCATCCTCGCCCCCTGCAAGCTCTACTAGACTGCACTTGATTCCCAGAATGGGTATGAGACTGAGAATATGAAAACCCCCAAAAACATGAGGATGCATGTATTGTGGTGTAACAGTGTTATTACACTGAGTGTACAAAGCATTAGGAACACCTGCTCTTTCCATGACATAGACTGACCAGATGAATCCAGGCGAAAGCTAGGATCCATTATTCATGTCATTAGTTAAATCCACTTCAATCAGTGTAGATGAAGAGGATGAAACAGGTTAAAGAAGGATTTTTAAACCTTGAGACACTTGAGACATGGATTGTGTATGTGTGTCATTCAGAGGGTGAACGGTCAGGACAAAACGTTTAAGTGCCTTTGAACGGGATATAGTAGTAGATGCCAGGCGCACATGTTTGTGTCAAGAACTGCAGCGCTCCTGGGTTTTCCACACTCAAAGGTTTACCGTGTGTATCAAAAAATGGTCCACCACCCCAAAGGACATCCAGCCAACTTGACGCAGGTGTGGGAAGCATTGGAGTCAACATGGGCCAGCATCCCTGTGTATAATGCTTTTCGACACCTTGTAGAGCCCAGTGAATTCCCCGACATATTGAGGCTGTTCTGGGGGCAAAAGTGGATGCAACTCAATACTAGGAAGGCGCTCTTAGTTGTTTGTCGACTTTTCTTAAGGTTCTAGGCATCTTGACTGGATGAGGGCAACAACAAAAAAAATAATATCTGTTCAACTCTCTTCACAAACGAGCATCATTGGTCATGTCAGTCTTCTACCTGGCAATAATAGATTTTTCTCACATCTATTGCCCTATGTGTTGCCCAGTCATGTCCTCCAGTATTACCATAGAAAATGAAACGCTTTCACAAAAACAGCTCAATCGTTGTCCCCTGTACTCAGTTCGGCCCACATCAGCAGAGTAACCAAACTCTTCCGTGGACACACAACGGGTAGTAGCAGTTCGACTCGCAATGTCTGGGAGAGGTTGACGTACTGCCAGAACCAATGTTGACGCTGAAAGTGGATCTTGTACTTATCAACACTTGGCAACCCTCACGGTCTCCATGTAAACTTGTTTTACTTTCCTAAGGCTAATGTGGAAGATTGTATCTGTCTGTCTGAATGGCCGCAGGGCAATAGCATTCCAAAATGTGTTACCGTTGTCTTTCTGTTATTTTAACAGGTTGAAACATCGAAACCGTTTCTTTGCAGACACTTTTTTGCCTGAAACTATTTCCCAATATTTTTTTTATTTTATATAACCTTTATTTAACGAGGCAAGTCAGTTTAGAACAAATTCAATGACGGCCTACCCCGACCAAACCCTAACGACACTGGGCCAACCGTGCGCCGCCCTATGGGACTCCCAATCATGTCCGGTTGTGATACAGCCCAGGATCGAACCAGGGTCTTTAGTGACGCCTCTAGCACTAAGATGCAGACCTCTGCGCCACCCGGTGGCCCAAGATTTCCCAAGATTTAATGCCTTGAACCGAGAAGCTCAGGGGCAAAAAGCGCTAACTCAAGAGGAAATCCCATAAAGTTGTCAGAGACTCCAGTCACCCAAGTCATAGACTGTTTTCTCGGCTACCGCACGGCAAGTGGTACCGGAGCGCCAAGTCTAGGACCAAAAGGCTCCTCAACAGCTTCTACCCCCAAGCTATAAGACTGCTGAACATTTAATTAAATGGCCACTGGACTATTTACATGAACCCCCCCCCCATTTGTTTTGTACACTGCTGCTACTCTCTGTTTATTATCTATGCATAGTCACGTCACCCCTAACTACATGTACATATTACCTCAACTAACCTGTCCCCCTGCACACTGACTAGGTACCGGTACCCAATAGCCTCGTTATTGTGTTACTTTTTATTATTTTAAATTTTTTACTTTAGTTTATTTGGTCAATATTTTCTTAACTCTTCATGAACTGCACTGTTGGTTAAGGGCTTGCAAGTAAGCATTTCACGGTAAGGTCTACACTCATTGTATTCATCGCATGTGACAAATAAAGTTTGATTTGATTTGAAGTAAAAAGCCCAGACTTGATTATTACATTATACTGAGAATAAGCTATATCTTAGTTCAACATTTACGACAAAAACCACAGCTTATTGAGCAAATCATAAACAGCACGTCAGCATGAGTATCAGTTCCCCTTTTATGGTCGTCAGTAACTACCAGCCGTAGGTTAATCAAGTCTGAAGTTGTCAACAAACACTCACTAAGCTCCGAAGGCTGCATATTTTGGACCCTATTCCAGTCTGACCGGCAGCTCTGCCAATAAGGTAATATGTAGACCTTCAGCGACTATGAATGGTCCTAATAGGCTTTTCAGTAGACTCTATCATAAAGCCCAACTGAGGGAGAAAAGTGGGGGTTACGTTGTGAGTGCACAGGTGTCCCATTCCCCAGGAGGATAAGAGTTGCTGGGAGTTGGTGCTCAACTTTTGAAGTGGCCGCTGATACTCTGAGACTAGGCTAGGCAAATAATAAGCCTTGAAGACGGCAATTTAGTCTCAGGCCACTTTCAAAACACACAAGGGCAGTTATTCTTCCACGGAACAGTTCCAATGTTTCACTGGGTCCTTGACAATCTGTTTAATCAACCAGAGAAATGTAAATTGATACATTCTTGAAGTCCAGAGAGATGTTAGGAAATGGTGGATGGAGAGGAAGTTTACTGGAAACAGATGTCTAACATTCCATTGTTCTTCCATCCTTTTTTTTTTCTAGCTTCATTTTCCCATGATGGATTATTTTCACTGAGAGAGGAAATAATTTTGCTGTCCTCTGCAGTCGAGTTACCACAGTATTCCTGGGGAGGTCTGCCAGTAATATACCATTCAAAGTGCACTATACATCCCACCCTAACAGAATTCACACACCTGTTCAAATACCCAGCCTGTCCACAAAAGGAGAATTGTCCGCTATCAGTGGTGGATAAAGTACCCAATTGTCATACTTGAGTAAAAGTATAGATACCTTTTAATAGAACGTTTACTCAAGTAAAAGTGGAAGTCACCCAGTAAAATACTACTTGAGTAAAAGTCTAAAAGTATTTGGTTCTAAAGATACTTCAGTATCAAAAGTAAAAGTATAAATCATTTCAAATTACTTATATTAAAGCAGACGGAACCGTTTTCTTGTTTTAAAAATGTACGGATAGCCAGGGGGACACCTCAACACTCAGACATAATTTACAAAAGATGCATTTGTGTTTAGTGAGTCAGCCAGATCAGAGGCAGCAGGGATGACCAGAAGATGTTCTCTTGATAAGTGTGTGAATAGGACAATTTACCTGTCCTGTTAAGCATTCAAAATGTAACAAGTACTTTTGGATGTCATGGAAAATGTAGGGAGTAAAAGTATGTCATTTTCTTTAGGAATGTAGTGAAGTAAAAGTGTCCCAAAAAAGGGGAAGTACAGATACCCCCCCCCCCCCCCAAAAAAAAAAAAACTGCTTAAGTAGTACGCACTTTAAAGTGTTTTTACTCAAGTACTTTACACCACTGTCAGCTACCATGTAATTGCAATGTCATGTGCTGTATTTCCAAGCACTAACCAGTGCTTATTTTATACCTAACAAATACACATAATTGTAATGACCTATTTGAAGTATGACCATCTGTGCTATGCTAAGACAGTTCCTGTCTTGGGGGGGGGGCTATATGTATTTTGGGGGGAATCGTCACGAACAAGAATGAATGGTTGCCAGTTTCGTTAAATTGACATGACAATAGAAACATCATAAAGCTGCAATGAAAGCTTCAGACGCACATTACTATTGAGTCTATGCCATCTGATTGTCAAGCTTCAACAGAGGTCCATTCCCACCCACAGGATTCCCATAGTCCATAATAAGGTAAACCTATTTGCTGTTGTTATGCGTGACTATCATTGTGCAACCAACACCTGCAAACGTGCATGGCTTTGTCAAGGCATTTCTTAACTGACTGTGTGGAGTCAAATTCCCTCAGGACACCATTGTGTACGTGCTATTTCAGTGGATGCTTATTGTGCGAGTGGAAAGAACTCTGGGACAGTACTTGAAGGGTTCACGGTGCAAGATATCTGAGGTCAAGTTGAAAATGGAGCCAGAAATGTGATTTTATTGTGTTTGCCTTTTTTGATATGCATGTGGTAATGACCACCCAGGGCTAGGGTTTCACAAAGGAACATCAAACAGGAACGTCGGTCTGAACTTCTGCAGGTTTTAAACACACGGTTTGTGAAAGATGTCTTTTTTTTTTTTTTTTTTTAAACTGGAGATGTGAAACAGGCTGACAGGGTATTTATTTTGCAGAAGAGAGTGACACAAGGTGTGTGCAGATCATCAGCCAATGGCAGGGTTCAAAAGGAGATGGCCTCACTATGTGAGAGCATTGCTTTGGGGTTGATGTCTGTTTCCCTTTTTTGTGTCCATTTAGACCCTTGTTTCACTTCATATTACATGCTCAATAGTAAAAGCACAAGGCAAAGAAACATAGTTTGGGATATGATATGTCACAGTGGTGAATCATTCAAATATATTTTTACTCCCGTACGATACGTATATATTTTTCTAGGGTTAACCATCATTTGATTTCCGGTGACCAAGGGCGTCCTCCAAAGAGCACTACTCATTTCCACCCTAGAAAGCTAAAGTGTGTTTTATTGAAAGGCATGCCAGAGACTGTGAGGACAAAAATGGCAAACTTCTAAACTGGTTTAGAGTCGTCGCATTGAATGTAGCTGCAGAGCAGAGAATGAGCTGCTTTAGTTTTGCTTGTACTAAAGTGAGTAGAGTAGAGGGAAATAACTGTCCTCTGACGTCAACGCCCATGAGTGGAAGTGATCTCCTTTTATAGCCACGTTTTCGCTCTCTCTCTGCATTCCGTACAGGAGCAGTGGAGAGGGCCGTGACGCACACATAGGGAGAAAGAGAGAAGTTGGCACATGCCGGTCCGTGAGGGATGAAAAAAATCCCCCCTCCCAAAGCTTTTACTTTCACTCGACAGGCTCAATCAACTCAAAGCTCCTTATCTTTGAGGAAATGTAAGACACGTTTTTACTTTAGAAGGGACTGAGGTCACACTAAGACTTGGCAAGGAAGACGCCTTCGGACTACTACTGAATCTGTTCAGCATTGTCAAAACGTGACGTATTGCACTCACACCGTGAAGAAGATGGTTCTTATTTAGTAGAAAGCACAGAATGTTAAATACAGAAATACATATTCTGTTTTCTTCTGATTTAACATTTTCTTCCCTTCCCCCCCTTGGCACAGAATGACGCCAAATCACATGCCCCGGTATTAAATTGTTAGGGACAGGTCGACATTTTTTGAAGGGGAGGGTTGTCCAAAATAAGGGAGGGTTGTCAAACTTCTTTTTTTTTTTTTGCTTTGGGGAGGGTTGTGTGCTTTTTTTTATTTGGCACAGGGGAGGGTAGTGTGTTTTTTCCCTGGTTTACATTCACTCATCTGCTGGTATTTTCCCCATAAACAATGGCTTGACTTATCTTTGATGTTACCCTAATACATTTCGAAAAGAATGTGAAGGTTTGGTATGGTATGGCTATTATTACGTTTTCGCTACTGTAGGCCTTTGATATGAAGGAAGCTCTCCAACTTACTCCAACAGCTGAAGTGGAGTTGAGGAAGACTGTTACTCCTATAATCAAACAATATAATCTTTATAAAAAAAATGTTCTGGTCACCTATATCTGCATAGCAGATGCAGTAGCCATCTGACATAAAGAAATGCATATCGGTGTCGTTGCATGCCACTGGCATATCTCTCGCTCTCTCGCTCTCTCTGGGGTTAGGCCTTAAGCTTCTCTTCCTTTTATATAGACTATATATTTTATTAAAAAATTAAGTGGACACCTAAGGCTATAGGCCTATGCATGCAGTGCCTTGATGCATTTAGTGCTCAAATATCTGACAGCTGAACTGAGAGGTGGACAATTATTGTTTAAAGAAAGTTGCCTGAAAAGCAATAAAATAATAAAGTTTTGTATAACCTACACATCGAAACACAAGGAATGGTGTTTTTCAGTTGATTTATTCTTGCTCACAGATACAACTGAAGAAATGTAGAATTTACATAAATAAGAATGGCAAAACACTAATTAAAAACACACAAAATGTGATATACAGCGCATTCGGAAAGTATTCAGACACCTTCCCTTTTTCCACATTTTGTTACGTTACAGCCTTTTTTCCTACAATATATTTACTAATTATAAAAACAAAAGTATTCAGACCCTTTGCTGTGAGACTCGAAATTAAGGTTTCCTTTGATCATTTTTGAGATGGTTCTATAATTTGATTGGAGTCCACCTGTGTTAAATTCAATTTATTGGACATGATTTGGAGAGGCACACACCTGTCTATATACAGTGCCTTGCGAAAGTATTCGGCCCCCTTGAACTTTGCGACCTTTTGCCACATTTCAGGCTTCAAACATAAAGATATAAAACTGTATTTTTTTGTGAAGAATCAACAACAAGTGGGACACAATCATGAAGTGGAACGACATTTATTGGATATTTCAAACTTTTTTAACAAATCAAAAACTGAAAAATTGGGCGTGCAAAATTATTCAGCCCCCTTAAGTTAATACTTTGTAGCGCCACCTTTTGCTGTGATTACAGCTGTAAGTCGCTTGGGGTATGTCTCTATCAGTTTTGCACATCGAGAGACTGACAGTTTTTCCCATTCCTCCTTGCAAAACAGCTCGAGCTCAGTGAGGTTGGATGGAGAGCATTTGTGAACAGCAGTTTTCAGTTCTTTCCACAGATTCTCGATTGGATTCAGGTCTGGACTTTGACTTGGCCATTCTAACACCTGGATATGTTTATTTTTTAACCATTCCATTGTAGATTTTGCTTTATGTTTTGGATCATTGTCTTGTTGGAAGACAAATCTCTGTCCCAGTCTCAGGTCTTTTGCAGACTCCATCAGGTTTTCTTCCAGAATGGTCCTGTATTTGGCTCCATCCATCTTCCCATCAATTTTAACCATCTTCCCTGTCCCTGCTGAAGAAAAGCAGGCCCAAACCATGATGCTGCCACCACCATGTTTGACAGTGGGGATGGTGTGTTCAGGGTGATGAGCTGTGTTGCTTTTACGCCAAACATAACGTTTTAAATTGTTGCCAAAAAGTTCAATTTTGGTTTCATCTGACCATAGCACCTTCTTCCACATGTTTGGTGTGTCTCCCAGGTGGCTTGTGGCAAACTTTAAACAACACTTTTTATGGATATCTTTAAGAAATGGCTTTCTTCTTGCCACACTTCCATAAAGGCCAGATTTGTGCAATATAGGACTGATTGTTGTCCTATGGACAGAGTCTCCCACCTCAGCTGTAGATCTCTGCAGTTCATCCAGAGTGATCATGGGCCTCTTGGCTGCATCTCTGATCAGTCTTCTCCTTGTATGAGCTGAAAGTTTAGAGGGACGGCCAGGTTTTGGTAGATTTGCAGTGGTCTGATACTCCTTCCATTTCAATATTATCGCTTGCACAGTGCTCCTTGGGATGTTTAAAGCTTGGGAAATCTTTTTGTATCCAAATCCGGCTTTAAACTTCTTCACAACAGTATCTCGGACCTGCCTGGTGTGTTCCTTGTTCTTCATGATGCTCTCTGCGCTTTTAACGGACCTCTGAGACTATCACAGTGCAGGTGCATTTATACGGAGACTTGATTACACACAGGCGGATTGTATTTATCATCATTAGTCATTTAGGTCAACATTGGATCATTCAGAGATCCTCACTGAACTTCTGGAGAGAGTTTGCTGCACTGAAAGTAAAGGGGCTGAATAATTTTGCACGCCCAATTTTTCAGTTTTTGATTTGTTAAAAAAGTTTGAAATATCCAATAAATGTCGTTCCACTTCATGATTGTGTCCCACTTGTTGTTGATTCTTCACAAAAAAATACAGTTTTATATCTTTATGTTTGAAGCCTGAAATGTGGCAAAAGGTCGCAAAGTTCAAGGGGGCCGAATACTTTCGCAAGGCACTGTAATTCCCACAGTTGACAGTGCATGTCAGAGCAAAACCCAAGCCATGTTGTCAAAGGAATTGTCCAAAAGGCACTTAAAGGACACTCAGACCATGAGAAACAAGATTCTCTGGTCTGATGAAACAAAGAATGAACTCTTTGCCCTGAATGCCAAACATCACGTCTGGAGGAAACCGGGCACCATCCCTACAGGGAAGCATGGTGGTGGCAGCATCATGCTGTGGGGATGTTTTTCAGTGGCAGGGACTGGGAGACTAGTCAGGATCGAGGGACAGATGAACAGAGCAAAGTACAGAGAGATCCTTGATGAAAACCTGCTCCAGAGTGCTCCGGACCTCAGACTGAGGAGAAGGTTCAACTACCAACAGAACAACAACCCTAAGCACACAGCCAAGACAACGCAGGAGTGGCTTCGGAACAAGTCTCTGAATGTCCTTGAGTGGCCCAGTCAGAGCCCGGACTTGAATCCGATCAAACATCTCTAGAGAGACCTTAAAATAGCTGTACAGCGACGCTCCCCATCCAACCTGACAGTGCTTGAGAGGATCTGCAGAGAAGAATGGGAGAAACTCCCCAAATACAGGTGTGCCATGCTTGTAGTGTCATACGCAAGAAGGGTTGAGGCTGTAATTAGATCAAATCAAATTGTATGTCACATGCGCTGAGTACAACAGGTGAAGACCTTACCGTGAAATGCTTACTTTCAAGCCCTAAACCAACAATGCAGTTAAAGAAAATATTTACTAAATAAACTGAAGTAAAAAATAAATGAACAACAACGAGGCTATATACAAGGGTTACCGGTACCGAGTCATTGACCGGAGGTACAGGTTTGTAGAGGTAATTTGTACATGTAGGTATGGGTAAAGTGACTATGTATAGATAACAAACAGCGAGTGGGGGGGGGGGGGGGGGGGGTCAATGTAAATAGTCTGGGTTGCCATTTGATTAATTGTTCAGCAGTCTTATGGCTTGGGGGTTGAAGCTGTTATAGGGAGCCTTTTGGACCTAGATTTGGCGCTCCGGTACTGCTTGCCGTGCGGTAGCATAGAGAGCAGTCTGTGACTTGGGTGACTGGAGTGTTTGACAGTCACCAAGTATATAGGTCCTGGATGGCAGGAAGCTTGGCCCCGTGATGTACTGGGCCGTACGCACTCCCCTCTGTAGCGCCTTACGGTCGGATGCCAAGCTGTTGCTCTACAGAGGATAGTGCCAAAGACCTGAATACTTTCCGAATGGACTTTAAATAGAATACAGAAACATTACAGGATATTTTTCATGGTGGAAATTGAAATGTTAAAATGTGATTGTAAAAAATTAAATGTTTGCAAAAACCATTTAAGAGCTAGAGTTATTATACAGTGTCACACCCTGACCTTAGAGAGCCTGTTTATTTCTCTATTTGGTTAGGTCAGGGTGTGATTTGGGTGGGCATTCTAGTTTTCTATTTCTTTGTTGGCCGGGTATGGTTCCCAATCAGAGGCAGCTAGCTGTCTATCGTTGTCTCTGATTGGGAATCATACTCACCATCAGTACGACCAAGAATATGACTTTCGTGAAGTGGATCCTGTGTTCTGCCTTTCACCCAGGACAACGGAATGGATCCCAGCCGGCGACCCAAAAGAACGACTTCGTAAAAGGGGGAAACGGAGCGGTCTTCTGGTCAGACTCCGGAGACGGGCACATCGTGCACCACTCCCTAGCATTCTTCTCTTGACAAGAAGGTTGATGAAATCCGAGCAAGGGTAGCATTCCAGAGGGACATCAGAGACTGTAACGTTCTTTGCTTCACGGAAACATGGCTCACTGGAGAGACGCTATCGGAGTCGGTGCAGCCAACTGGTTTCTCCACGCATCGCGCAGACAGAAACAAACATCTTTCTGGTAAGAAGAGGGGCGGGGGGCGTATGCTTTATGGTTAACGTGACGTGGTGTGATCATAACAACATACAGGTACTCAAGTCCTTCTGTTCACCTGATTTAGAATTCCTCACAATCAAATGTCGACCGCATTATCTACCAAGGGAATTCTCTTCGATTATAATCACAGCCGTATATATTCCCCCCCCAAGCAAACACATCGATGGCTCTGAACGAACTTTATTTGACTCTTTGCAAACTGGAATCCATTTATCCGGAGGCTGCATTCATTGTAGCTGGGGATTTTAACAAGGCTAATCTGAAAACAAGACTCCCTAAATTTTATCAGCATATCGATTGCGCAACCAGGGCTGGAAAAACCTTGGATCACTGCTATTCTAACTTCCGCGACGCATATAAGGCCATGCCCCGCCCTCCTTTCGGAAAAGCTGACCACGACTCCATTTTGTTGATCCCTGCCTAGAGACAGAAACTAAAACAAGAAGCTCCCGCGCTGAGGTCTGTTCAACGCTGGTCCGACCAATCTGATTCCACACTCCAAGACTGCTGCCATCACGTGGACTGGGATATGTTTCGTATTGCGTCAGACAACAACATTGACGAATACGCTGATTCGGTGAGCGAGTTCATTAGAACGTGCGTTGAAGATGTCGTTCCCATAGCAACGATTAAAACATTCCCAAACCAGAAACCGTGGATTGATGGCAGCATTCGCGTGAAACTGAAAGCCCGAACCACTGCTTTTAATCAGGGCAAGGTGACCGGAAACATGACCGAATACAAACAGTGCAGCTATTCCCTCCGCAAGGCAATCAAACAAGCTAAGCGTCAGTATAGAGACAAAGTAGAATCTCAATTCAACGGCTCAGACACAAGAGGTATGTGGCAGGGTCTACAGTCAATCACGGATTACAAAAAGAAAACCAGCCCTGTCACGGACCAGGATGTCTTGCTCCCAGGCAGACTAAATAACTTTTTTGCCCGCTTTGAGGACAATAGAGTGCCACTGACACGGCCCACAACTAAAACATGCGGACTCTCCTTCACTGCAGTCGACGTGAGGAAAACATTTAAACGTGTCAACCCTCGCAAGGCTGCAGGCCCAGACGGCATCCCCAGCCGCGCCCTCAGAGCATGCGCAGACCAGCTGGCTGGTGTGTTTACAGACATATTCAATCAATCCCTATCCCAGTCTGTTGTTCCCACATGCTTCAAGAGGGCCACCATTGTTCCTGTTCCCAAGAAAGCTAAGGTAACTGAGCTAAACGACTACCGCCCCGTAGCACTCACTTCCGTCATCATGAAGTGCTTTGAGAGACTAGTCAAGGACCATATCACCTCCACCCTACCTGACACCCTAGACCCACTCCAATTTGCTTACCACCCAAATAGGTACACAGACGATGCAATCTCAACCACACTGCACACTGCCCTAACCCATCTGGACAAGAGGAATACCTATGTGAGAATGCTGTTCATCGACTACAGCTCGGCATTTAACACCATAGTGCCCTCCAAGCTCGTCATCAAGCTCGAGACCCTGGGTCTCGACCCCGCCCTGTGCAACTGGGTACTGGACTTCCTGACGGGCCGTCCCAGGTGGTGAGGGTAGGCAACAACATTTCCACCCCGCTGATCCTCGACACTGGGGCCCCACAAGGTTGCGTTCTGAGCCCTCTCCTGTACTCCCTGTTCACCCACGACTGCGTGGCCACGCACGCCTCCAACTCAATCATCAAGTTTGCGGACGACACAACAGTGGTAGGCTTGATTACCAACAACGAAGAGACGGCCTACAGGGAGGAGGTGAGGGCCCTCGGAGTGTGGTGTCAAGAAAATAACCTCACACTCAACGTCAACAAAACTAAGGAGATGATTGTGGACTTCAGGAAACAGCAGAGGGAACACCCCCCTATCCACATCGATGGAACAGTAGTGGAGAGGGTAGTAAGTTTTAAGTTCCTCGGCGTACACATCACAGACAAACTGAATTGGTCCACCCACACAGACAGCATCGTGAAGAAGGCGCAGCAGCGCCTCTTCAACCTCAGGAGGCTGAAGAAATTTGGCTTGTCACCAAAAGCACTCACAAACTTCTACAGATGCACAATCGAGAGCATCCTGTCGGGCTGTATCACCGCCTGGTACGGCAAGTGCTCCGCCCACAACCGTAAGGCTCTCCAGAGGGTAGTGAGGTCTGCACAACGCATCACCGGGGGCAAACTACCTGCCCTCCAGGACACCTACACCACCCGATGTCACAGGAAGGCCATAAAGATCATCAAGGACAACAACCACCCGAGCCACTGCCTGTTCACCCCGCTATCATCCAGAAGGCGAGGTCAGTACAGGTGCATCAAAGCTGGGACCGAGAGACTGAAAAACAGCTTCTATCTCAAGGCCATCAAACTGTTAAACAGCCACCACTAACATTGAGTGGCTGCTGCCAACACACTGACTCAACTCCAGCCACTTTAATAATGGGAATTGATGGGAAATGATGTGAAATATATCACTAGACACTTTAAACAATGCTACCTAATATAATGTTTACATACCCTACATTATTCATCTCATATGTATATGTATATACTGTACTCTATATCATCTACTGCATCTTTATGTAATACATGTATCACTAGCCACTTTAACTATGCCACTTTGTTTACATACTCATCTCATATGTATATACTGCACTCAATACCATCTACTGTATCTTGCCTATGCCGCTCTGTACCATCACTCATTCATATATCTTTATGTACATATTCTTTATCCCCTTACACTTGTGTCTATAAGGTAGTCATTTTGGAATTGTTAGCTAGATTACTTGTTGGTTATTACTGCATTGTCGGAACTAGAAGCACAAGCATTTCGCTACACTCGCATTAACATCTGCTAACCATGTGTATGTGACAAATAACATTTGATTTGATTTGATTTACTTAGGCAGCCTATTTTCCACCTGAGTTTGTGGGATCCTGTTTTTGCATAGTTGCTGTATTAGCCCCGCAGAACTTTATGTTCGTTGATCTTTTGTTGTTTTTTGGTGTTCATCTAAAATAAAGAAAGATGTACACTTTCCACGCCGCGCTTTGGTCTCATTCCGACGACGAACGTAACATACAGTCTGACAGCAGCGGGTAGATTGGCATTTCGCAGGCAGTTCGTACGGGCGGTTATACAGGACAGGTCGTGGGTGTTTCTCAGGAGCCTGGTGGTGCAGTTACCTCTTTTTGGAGGGAGCTGGTCTCTCAGTGGATGGTCAAGGGTGTGCATGTCCTTCACCGGGCGCACCGCAGACTGCTCTCGCCTGCTCTGCAGTGGCGGGGACCATGGTTGGGCTGCTCCACCTCTGGGGATGAGCCTCAAGGCCCTCTTCTGTGCCCTGTCTAGTCGGGCCTGCTGCTTTTTACTGCATCCAACCTTTTATCATTTGTTACAGGCTGTTTTTAAGGACATGTAAATGGGGCTCATTTGGCCAACATCCCTCTTTTATTGATTTGTGCTGGCTGTGCCTGGCCGCATCTGAATGCATATGGACGTCTGTAAAATGTCTTAAATGTCTGGTCAATTAAAATCTTCCCTGTCATGTTTTCCGGCACCAATGAAATATGGGTTTTTATTAAGATTTTAGAATATTTGCATGAAAATCTGTCTCCAATTGGATGGGAACCTAGCTATAGACACCCTAAATGCTCTGGCAAGTTCGTATGCCTGCACATCATGGTTCACCAACAGCCCCAAACATCTAAAGAATAAGCTACCAGCCAAACAAGCTTGGAAGAATTGTACCTAAAGTCCCCCCTCACACTCATCTCGAGATTGAGATTTTTTTTTTACCTCGATCTCTGTAATGTGTCTTGTATCTATGTAATTGTTTATGTGTTCATGCAAAACATAGGGACCACAATGTAAGGGATCTCGTCCTCCTCTGAGGAGGAGGAGAAGCGAGAAGGATCGGAGGACCAAAACGCAGCGTGGTAAGTGTCCATACTGTTTATTTTAAAACATAAACTGAACTCTACGAAATACAAAACAATAAACGTGAAATGAATGAAACAGTCCAGTGTGGCGACAAACACTGACACGGAAGACAAACACCCACAACCCAAAACTGAAACCCAGGCTACCTAAGTATGATTCTCAATCAGGGACAACAATTGACAGCTGTCTCTGATTGAGAACCATACTAGGCCGAACTCAAAAACCAACATAGAAAAACAAACAGACTGCTCACCCCAACTCATGCCCTGACCATACTAAGCCAAAGACAAAAACAAAGGAACTAAGGTCAGAACGTGACACGCAATGAAAATAAGTCCCTGAATTTATTGCTCAATCTCGGTCACTGAAGAAAATCTTTATGTATTTATGTATTTGTTTTTACTGACAAATAAAATCAATCAATCAATCAATTCAAACGGTGCAATTTATGAACGGAAAGAGACGTCCGTCACAAAAGGCCAAAAAGTTGAATGACATTCGGAGATTGTCAAGCCAAGCCTTCGATACTGGGGAAGCCTACAAGGTAGGGAGGGATGTCACGATCGTCGTATGAAGCGGACCAAAGTGCAGCGTGGTATGAATGCATTATTTTATTGAATGACGAAAAACACGACGTAAACAAACAAAACAACAAACCAACGTGACTGCTAATGAAACATAGTGCTAACATGCAACTAGACGTGAGCCAACCCAGCTCACGTCCTGACCAATACCTAAACAAGGAAAACACAAAAGAACTATGGTCAGAACGTGACAAGGGATGTGTTTTCTGTTTGTCAAAATTGACATAGTCTTTTTTTTTTATTGTGGTTGTTGAAAATGCAAACCATGATTTTGAAGTGCCTGAAGGCGGTATTCTTTGTTTATTGGTTGTGTTGGTGCATTGGCATGGAAACCTGTTGGTGGAAAATTCCTTTCATATATTTTATACAATTATAAATATGGCATCAAAATGTTGAAAGTCTGATTTCCCCCCTAGCTGATCATTGTCTGCCAGCTGGCTTTGATCATAGTGTAATGAGACAGGCAGGGAGAGTGAGCTCATCGGTGGTGGTCGGCGAACCTTCTGGCCCATACCCCTGCATGGTATCAACACTGCCACAATGGCATGTTGAAGTGGCAAAGTCGATATCCATATTTATAAAACACAGGGTTGCTACAGTTGTTGTTTTTGGTCGTAAAAAATATTTTTAGTTAATTCTATGATGGGGGAGGGTGTTCAATTTATTTTACAGACAAAGGGAGGGTCATGCAGATTTTTTAATATATTTTTTTTACGTTGGTGACACCTTGAGTTGGACCCCCCCCCCCCCCCCCCTCCCCCACCACTACATTTCAATCTGTCCCATACAATAGCCTGTATCCCATGGCCTGACTTCCCGCATAACACCCAGTGAATGAAGTCAACACACCACAAAGTCCAAAGACTTCAATGGAGCTCCCTCAGATTAACTTGATTCATAAAGCCAAACACATTTAAAGCCTATTTCCTAACTCTCTGGTTCTTTAGTCAATTTCCCCCATTGTTCAGGTATTTGTTTAGCTTAAACACTTGGCTCAAAGATGTGCCAACTGCCTATACACACACCTGCCAAAATACACGTTCATATAAAGTACCTTTGATTTGACTTGGGTGAAGTTTTATAGACAGCCCTGAATGATTATAATAGCATAGGGAGTGCACCGTTCAACCTTGAACGTGCCTGACTCCAAATACAAAACTGTAGCAGTGCTTAATAAATGTGACTGTTGCAATAACTTCTCCATAGCTCATATTGCTGTGCCCACATGCTCCACATTAGATATGTAAGAATTCTCCCTCTGTGTTGTTCTTGGCCGGAGGAGTCTTGATAGGATTTGACACTGACTTGCATCGGCAGAATAGAAACCAGACTTGTTTCCATGACGCTGAGCACGCCTGTTTCAAGAGGCTTTTGCAATTAATCTTGTCTTGCCTCAGTAACTTGTGCAAATAGACCAGTTCTACCTTTGAACTGCTGCTCTAGCAACCACCTCTCAGCAAACGTTGATAGAGAGTGGTTCAAACTGACTGCTCTCAAACGGTTCACATTGCGGTGCTCCTGAATGAACTTTCCTAGTGTCGCTCATGTTTGTAAAGAAAGTTTGCCTGTTCGTGTTTGTTACTGTACGTAGAAGGATGTGTTTTAGGGATGTCTTTTTTTTAAATGGAAAAACAGTAGATACCTTGTTCAAAACATTGCTTTTAGTCATACTTTAGTCATACGTGTTTTTCGATGCCCTGTCTGCCAAACAAAACAATGTCCACACTAGCAAATGTATTATTCAAATGATTTTTTGGTTTTGTAAGGCTTCACTGTTTGCTAATAGTAGACTGTCTATTAGGCCTACTATTTCCTGTTTGCTTGTGGGGGTGGGTCTTGACGGTCCACAATGACGCTGATGGAGTAATGTATTTTGTTTATATTTTATCTCTTTCTAGCGGTTAAACATTGATGTTGGGAGGGGTTTTGGCCTCTGATTATGGATCTGCTTGTCTGCACTGAGACAACCTTGCCAGGGCACAGGTAAAACCCACTCTGCCAGAGGAAACCTTATGCTTAAAATAAGACTTTTCTGATCCCGTTGTCCTTCCTCTGTCCACATTACGAGGTTCTGTTAGAACAGTTATTCTTTTGGGTTTAGGCCACAAGGCAAAGTGAGTTATTGCAGACCCCTAGAGGTTTCTAAAGGCATTGCAAGAAGGAATGGGGGTTGGATCAGTTTGCCATGCTAATAAATCATCATACTGTCAGTCCAGAATAGATAGCCCCAGAGCTTGCCAGCTTGTAGTCCATAAAAAATGAAATGAGTCACGACTGGTTCGTTCAGCCATTCCTATGGGGAAAGAATAGGGTTTTGTCATAAACCCTGAAAATGAGGTCTGAGGTAAACACAGGCTTAGGATCCCATCTTCTAAGTTTGTTCTATCAGATAATATCAGTCAGTTAACATGGCCTTTATAAATTATGAAGCCTTTATGTGCTTTAGATGCTTGTTTTGAATACAGAAATGCTTCAAAGTTCACCAAAAGTTAAGTTCGCTGATGAAGATTATCTCATAAAACAAAATGTAATAAATCTCCTAGGCCTGTGTGAACTACAGACCTTATTTTTGGTGTTTATCCACCCAAAAAACATTAATTTCCCCATAGGCTTTGGCCAACAAGCCATGTTGGAGTTAGTGCCTACAAAAAGACAGCATTAGTAACGCTCACTATAATATTACTTTATCAGTTATTCTGGATACAAAAAAAAATAAATCTGTACTAAGGTATAACTGTTGAGACTTGGAATCAGATCGGAGTAGAGCATTTGGGATTCATTTGTGACTCAACATGTGACCATTTCTACAGAACTGGGTCCATTACACAAGGTGTGATGGAGTTTATCATAGACAGTAAATATATCCTCCTTGGCAGGAATCTACAAAACATATATAAACTAGCATGATGCTCACATTAACAATTCCTCAAAATGCCAACTAAAGATAGGGATTTCACTATCCATTCCAATAGATAAAAGGCAAAAATAAACTAAAGAAACACACTATATGCGGCATTACACTGTTGCGGTCCAAACCGCAATGCATGGTCCACCAGCTGTCTATGTTTGCAGTGTGAGGCCATGCCAAACCTAGAGAAAACACACTGCCCGTTTTGTGCTCTGTGTTGGTCATTTGATTTTACTGGACGGCGTCTGTTGTTATGGCAACGCATCCTGTATCTGTACTGACTTAAAGGACAAGAGAAACTAAATGGACTGTGAATTGATTTCTTTATTGATGTGACTGATGGCCTGCAATCACAGTTCCCCTATGGTAGGTGTTTTTGTGTAACGGCATGGTCTTCCTAGGAGTGTTGTGAGGGGTCCTCTGGTCCTGCATTCTGAAGTCTTGGTTGAAATACAGAGAAAATGTAATGGCAAGATCATCTGTATTGACAGAAAGATGTTCTGTTCTTCAGATCAAACATGAACTTCCTCATTGTCAACTGACACCTCGACTACCCATCTTGAGGAAGAACAGAAGAGGAAAGGGGAAGTGGGAAAGGCAACAAATGAATAGATGGTGTGAATTTGTCATATCCTTTACCTCACTTGTAGCTGTCACAATTAGATACGCTGCGGTTTCAACAACGCTGTTTATCTCGTGCATCAACCACTGAGTGGGGGTCACTTTCCTTAAGCTAGAAGTGAAAACCACTCTAGCAGCACCATGCACGATTACATTACCTTATCAAATAACAATAGCTTTTGCTCTCATTCTATAGTATGCGGGCAATGTATGTCTATGTGGACAAATTGTTGCAGCTATTGATCTGTCTGTATTGGTGACCTGTTCAAAGGTTGTGTTTTCCCTACAGATGGATTAGGGCTATGTACGTACATGCATAGATAACTGATCTCAGGACAGGTTTATCTGGAAGTGTTAGCCTTTAGCACTGTTTCTTCACTGCCGATTGCATTGACAGTGAGAAGATAGCATATCCAATCCATAGGCGTAGCCTGATTTGTATTAGTAGGCTATTCCCAGCCACCTATCATTTAGAGTAAATGGCAAACTGAAAAGCATATGAACTTGGTAGCATATAGGGTTACAAAGCTACTGGTAATTTACCAAAGTTACCTTAATATTCAGTCATTTTAGTAATTAACAGAAAATGATGGCAATCCAGCATAACTGTATTATATCTGTGTGTACATATTGTCCATGAGTTTCTAGTTGATAGACCATATGGTTCAAGCGAAAATAGCCTAAATAATGGAAAAATAATCTAATTAACAAGGGCTTCGTTTTCAATTAACTCTGCAACTCTGTCAACTATTGACTTTTTTCACAACTGCCACCAGTTTGACGCCAAAGCATTGACAACTACATATTGACATAGTAAAATAAATGTTTGTAAACATTTTTTATTTAGAATTAAAAAGGGCATTTCATGCTGAAACTCTCATATGAATCACCAATGGTATTCAAGTTGATTGCTTCGATTTAGCATAATGTTTTACAGCTTTTCCATTCTTTTTTTACATTTTAAAATCATCTCATTTAATTATTTCACATATTTTACATGCAATAAGGCCGACACAGAGGGCCAGAGATTATTACAGACACGTGGAAATCTGAAAAACTCAAAAGGGCCACTAGATGTCTTTTGATAGAGTACATAAAATCCTTGAAAGATACAGAAATTCTAAAGTTTCCAGTAATATACCCAACCTTTTTAACGTTAGTAGCACGTCTGCGTTCAGGTTTGCTTTTTGACCCCTTCCTTATTCTTGGAGAAGGAATTTCAGATGATCCCATCAGAAATGTGCAGCGTATAGACTTTTGAAGGCCTTACTGGATTGAGGAAAAGTAGGCTATTGAAGTAGTGAGGTTGACTTAACACTATAAACCTCACATTTCAAATACACGGTTTAAGGAAGTGTTTGCATTGCTCTTTGTGTTCATCCTGTGTCCATATATTAAAAACTTCTCCATAAAACCTCGTCAGCTATCCTTACATGAAGGGACAAATTGCAAAAGGAGATTTCTGGAGTTCACTTGTAATACAAGGCCTTTCTGATGCAATCGAGTCACATCTGACATCATAAAAATGGATACCCATTTGGGGATAAGAATGGCAAGTATTGGTGCACACTCAAGTGTATACAGAGCAGAGGAAAGACAGGTAACCATGGCAACCTTGCCAGTGAGTAAACACAAGGGTGAGCACAGGGCGTCCTAAGAGAGGAATGTCAAATATGCACAGGCACTTGACCACACAGCTAGGTTACAGCTCAGCTCCCTATCTAATGGTCAACACACCAACTTCAGTATATCCACATGGCTAGTTATGAAACTGAGCTCAATGCATGCAGGATAAGGACTAAGTTGTTGTTTTGGGTCAAATGCCTTCAGTGACTGACAGTATTTGGGGCCAAATACAATATCACCCATTTGTGTTGACATAGCAGCCATCTATAGATAGATATAGACTGGTTTCTCACAGCGAGAAAACGAGGGTATATGCTGTTTCTATTTTTGTATTATTTAAGCACAAAATACAGTTTGATAATATCATAAGTTGTGTGTTGTGTGTATCTTTGCATAAACCATGTATTCTGCCCTCATATAGCCTCGGTTTGTGTTGTCATCAAGTAGTAAGGAATGTTTGCCTTATTGAATCAAACTTGAAGCAAGCTGAAAACGGACAAAAAGACCATTCAATGCAAGGAATTACATTTCTTTATCATTTTCATTTATTTCTCCTGTTCAGGCGATCAAAAAAATAAATTCATACTTTTTTTCTTAATAATTCACACATCGTTTTCACAGACCCTGACATGTTCTTGATAAATAAGTACAAAATGCATTGGTATTAACACAATAAATATCATAATAAATATATTAGTTAAGTCTATACAATTACAAAAAGGCAAATAAGTCAACCGATCGTCTATGGAAATACTGTGATGTTACAGTCCCTGATGAAATAGAAGTCACCTACTACAGTTGAGTAAAGACCCAACCAGGGTTGTCAAAACATTATGGAACAAAACAGGTCTCTCAATAAATGGCAAAGGCTACACAAATACCCCCTCCTAGATCTGTGACATACACAGACGGCGTACTAGCACCTTCTCACTTTTGTCACAGATGTGTTAAAATATGATGGACGCCCCCCAAAAAATTACAAATAAATGGAAAAACTGCTCTTACACAAAGAATGTAGCAAGTGTAAAAAAGTAAGTATAAAGCTTTGGTTAAATGCTACATAGAGAGACTAGTCTCCCAATACCTATTTTAAAGTGCATATCACAGTGAGAGAATGTCTTGTCATTTTTCAAGTCACATTGATGGTTTGAATATTTTCAACAGTTTTTTTGGTATACACATGAATACCAACAGTATGAACAGATCTGACAAATAGTTCTGGCAGCTTACTAAATGGAGGGGAGTCTTTTGTTTCATATGATCATATATTTGAAGGACTAATCGAAGTAATCCAGCTAAAGTAAGGCTACTAGGCCCTTCTCATATTGATTGAGACAGGTAAAGGCACTTAAAACGTCTGTTACTGTCATAACCATCAAGGTCATTTTTAAAGAAAGTAATTAATGGAAGACAAGATGAAAAGTTAAATGAAAATATACATAAGTATAAAAAAATATACAGATTTTGATAAGTTTGAGTACCAAATAAATTTCACTGAGCAAGTAATCTACTAATAAATAAACAACAGTATAAAGTGTTGATGCGCATCATATTGATAGGATTTCTGATTTCTGTAAGCAGAACCTTCACAATTGATCGAGGTTCGTGATTTGGATTGTCTCTGTGTGGTTTGGGTGCCTAGTCAGAGAGTGACAGTCGCGCAAAGACGGTGAGGCGCTTGTTGCCAGCCCCATCAAAGGTGGGGGACTCTGACCCGCTGGTGCTGCCTGTGCTGGTGTAACTATCCCGATCTGAGAGGGAATCTTCAGAAGAGAAGCGCTGGAGGTTTGGCTGGGTGATGTAGACATTGTTGCGGTCCTCCATAGCGTAAGATTTGTTCAGAGTGTTTGGGAAGTTATTTCCGTGGCCACAAACGCAGCGTGAGGGCTTCTGTGGCTCAACTATCATAGGGATGTTGTGGATGTCACCAACACTGGGTCGGCTCTGACAAAACTGAAATGTGCTGCGTTGGGTGTCATTGAACACTGGGGAGAGAATGTCCGCAGGGGGTGGTGACACCGAGGGCGCACGGGTGAAGCCAAGGGGGTCGTGGAGCGCAGGGGGAGGAGAGCTGCGTGATCCCATGAAACCTGCGAAACTGACGCTCTGACGGAGCTGACGTGGGTTCTGATCAGCAAGTGCTTGGTTGTGGAACTTTTGGGTCAAGGGGGTGAGTTTCTCTTCGTGAATGAAGTGACAGCGGGCTCCATATGGGCAGTAGCCAAAGTTGTAAAAGGTGCGACAGGCCTCCGTTTTGTATTTTGGGTGCCTGTACAAACCGCGCAGCTCAGGCTCTCCATGGGCAAACTGACACTTGCTCCCATATTTACAGCTTCCGTTCTCCTGGAAGCTACGGCACAGTTCGGTTTTGTAACGGTTGGAAGGGAGAGGTGTAGGGTTGTTCAGGGGAGGAAATCCAGGCGGTGGAGGCACTTCATCCAGGGTCTTCATTTTACCGAAGGAGAGGATATTGGATTCGGTTAGACTCATGGAGCGGTCAGGTCTGAAGGAAACTTGTTGTTTACTTGGAGCCATCTTGCTCCAAATGTCAAGTGGCCAGGGGGTATCATCGTTCAGTTGCTCAGAGCTTAGACTATGTCTCTTTGGTGAGAAGAACGAAGTTGAACTGTTGAGACGAGGTGCCATTGGTTGAATTTGTTGCTGGATGAATGGTTCATCTAAACCAAGATTGATCAGATTCTGTGGAGAGAAATATGACTGTCAATAAATGATCACGTTATGCCCATCCTATAGACTACCCAGGATGCAGAATTGTAGCCTATGCCCAGTTCCCCATTAAGCTTTTAATTATGTTAAATATGTTTTGTGAATATTTCAACATGTAATCAAAGTTGAAAGTAGCCTACAACTTATACAATAGTTGTAGTTGTAGTTTTTTTTAAGGAACCAAAAGCATAACCTAAGCTTATGTAACTGAACAAAAACATACATATAACCACAGTGAATAAACCTTACCCTCGTGATAATATCGTCGATCATATCGGACATGCTTCTACGTGTTCTTGTCCTTTGAAACGTTTCAGTTCGCCTGTCACTTTCAGCTGCAAGACACGGGCGATTGTGTCTGGGCTGCAGGCAGGCGGGGTTTCCTGTGCTATTTTCCCGGACACCACTCCCATAAAGTTTCATACACAACTCAACCAACCAAGGTTGCTTTGTTTTTGTATTTTTAGTCAGCTGTGAAATGTTTCAGTTTCACCAACATTCGAACATAAACGCGTCGTACTGACTAGGCTTCGTAGGTCAACAACATAATACGCCCACAAATATTGACACACTTGTACATAATTTGCCTATGTTCATTAGATTTTCAATCACGATGACGACTAGTTTTGTGGTAGTAGGCTATGATTAACTACTTCGTCGCCGGACACATTTTCCCCAAGGCTGTTACCAGAATCACCCCAGACTTTTTCCTCGTTGGTTTCTATGCGTGACACCCGCTCTCTGTTTTTTTTGTAGAACATCTGTCTTTAATATAATTTCCAGTCTTTACATTCATTTTCCAACAGTTATAGGCTGTCTCTCTAAGGGGGGAGAATACATTTATTTATATATATTTCCTTAGGCTGTAGACGCAAATATGCTCATGTGCGTTATGACAACGTAAAAACACTTGATATGAATCCAGGTAGGTAAAATACTTTAGTACGATCTTACTGCAACAAACAACATTATCCAGTAATCAGTCTAGACTTCAAACGCAGGGTTTTTCAGGATATGGTTTAGTTTCTATTTGTGATATCATGTAGGCTGAATTAGGTTATGTGACTTCTTCCATCTGTGTTACCGGTAGCCCAAGTATAAACAGGCAATGTGATTACTCGTCCCTCAATAGCAGGAAACTCTTGGATAACGAAAATATGTTTCTGTTTCTGCTATTTAACCAATAATGAAACCCTTGGGTCTATCTCTTGCCTGACATAGCAATTTTCACACACGTGAGAAACGCATCTGAATTTGTGTGGCTAAATACTGAAGTCACGAGGCATTAACTCAGCAGCTATCCACCTTCCAACAACAATAAAGCAAGAATGTGCAAGAATGGCCAGATTTCAAAGGGAGGAGTAACCAACTCTTTGTCTTGATTAGTGGACTATATTCAGAGAGTATTTTGTACATTAGTTGTGCTATATTTGCTTATGTAAATAGTGTCAAGTTGAAGTAGTGGAGAGGGTTTAAAATCTATCCAGTCAAAATCGATCCAGTGACAGTGTCCCATGGATCGACTGGGCCATGTTGATTTGATCTACAGTTCTTAGAGGTATCTCTATTTGTCCTTTGGGTTTGTCATCACACAGTTCATAAGTCTGACAAGGCAGTGTGACAGAAAGTCATATATTTACTTTGAAATGATTACACTTGGATGGGCTTTGAGCTCTGTCAGTTGAGTCAATTGATTGCAAAACTACCTAATGGCAGAAGGGGCACTATTTCAGTGTTCGAGGAAACTGCTCATTTTACTTGAACCCTGTCACACCCTAAAATGCTTACATAATGACTTCAGCACCGCTTTTGCTGGATAAGGATCCACACTTAGGAGTGTTTTTGCATTATCTGGTTGTGTCCTAAGCTTTAACGCCTCTATTTATCTCACTATTAAGGTCGTATTATGGAGACAACGTGAGGGGAAATGGGTGCAGAGACTGGCCTTACATGATGTGTAGTAACTGCTGTATACATATTGCAGTAAGCCAACTCCTCATGGTCTATATAGCCAAGGGTTGGATGTGAAACGGGAACACAAACTTGTCCCTCCCTCCCTCCCAAGACATATTGTGTCAGTTTCCCACCATAGTGGTCACAGTGTACCTTTTCACTTTATGCCATTATCCCAACAGCAGTGGGACTCGTCCACCAGGGGCCCTGAAAAGCTCAGGTTTCATCAGTCGCAGGCAGCGTAATAACTCCCGGGCCACAGGAGCATGCAAGGCAGGCATGCCTACTCATGTCCAGTTAAAAATAACCCCAGGCTTCCACTACCTTGTCAAATTTGGTTGGAAATTCTATTTTAAAAATGCTTAATGAGAAAAGGAAAATATTTCACCCCTTCCTCTCTCCCTTTCCTTTTTATTTCTATTTTGTTTCCCAATCCACCGGTTTGGTTTCTCAAGCTGTGCAGTTGGTGTGCATTTTCTCCAAGTTTCTTTTCTGGCACCGGTCCTGAGAGTATGGAAAGTCGCTCCTAGTGAGTTGTGGAGGGGCGCGGCATACTTGCTCATACACACGTGCTCACACAAATATACATACTAGCTAAGCCCTAAGGGATATTCTATGGTGAGCAACGATGTGCAATACGCCAAGCTTTCCATTCGAGCTTTCCTGTCTTGGCAAAGGTGCCGTTTGTAGACTTACAGGCATACCAATAGGCATGTTTAGGCAGGAACCCCCTTATGAACACTCATGCTGACATATGTGCATGGGGTGGGGTGGCTGTTGTATGAATTAGGGACATTTTCACAAAAACTTATGGTGAAAAATCTGACAGTGCCTTCATAAAGTATACACACTCCTTGACATTTTCCACATTTTGTTGTGTTACAGCCTGAATTTAAAATGGATTCAATTGAGATTTTGTGTCCCTGGCCTACAAAAGCCGTTAATGTCCAAGTGGAATTATGTTTTTAGAAATGTTTACAAATAATAATAAAAAACTATTATCAATAAATATTCAAACTCTTTGTTATGGCAAGCCTAAATATGTTCAGGAGAAAAAAAATGTGATTAACAAGTCACATAATTAATTGCATGGACTCACTCTGTGTGCAATAATAGTGTTTAACATGATTTTTGAATGACTCTCTGTACTGCACACAGAATTATCTGTCGAGCAGTGAATTTCAAACACAGATTCAACCTCCAAGACCAGTGAGGTTTTCCAATGATTCGCAAAGAAGGGCACCTATGGGTAGATGGGTAAAAAAAGCAGATGTTGAATATCCCTTTGAGAATTGGTAAAGTAATTCATTTTTACTTTGGATAGTGTATCAATTCACCCAGTCACTACAAAGATACAGGCGTCTTTCCTAACTCAGTTGCCGGAGAGGAAGGAAACCATGCGGCCAAAGGTGACTTTAAAACAGTTAGAGTTTAATGGCAGTGACAGGAGAAAACTGCTGATGGATCAACAACATTCTAGTTACTCCACAATTACTAACCTAAATGAAAGAGTGAAAAGAAGGAAGCGTGTGCAGACTACAAATATTCCAAAACATGAATCCTATTTGCAATAAGAAGGCACTATCCAACACAACACATCACTGAGTACCACTCTTCATAATTTCAAGCATGGTGCGTGTATTCCGTTTATTTTTATCCCCCCAAACAGCAAGCATCGGCAATTACTAAGGATTTTTTTTTTTTTGGGGGGGGGGGGGGGGGGTGAAAAATAAACGGAATAGAGCTAAGCACAGGCAAAATCCTAGAGGAAAACCTGGTTCAGTCTCCTTTCCAACAAACACTGGGAGACAAATTCACCTTTCAGCAGGACAATAACCTAAAACACAAGGACAAATATACACTGGAGTTGCTTACCAAGACGACATTGAATGTTCCTAGTTGTGGCCTAGTTACTAGTGGCCTAGTTACTGTTTTAACTTAAATCGTCTTGAAAATGGGGGGGAATAGGTGGGGGGGGGGGGGGGGGGGGGGACATCTAACCCTCTTTCTTTCTACATGTCCTTGTTTTGTATGTCGTGTTTTGTATTATTTGTTTTGCACCCAGAACTCTGGGTCTTGTTGTTCCTGTATGCTCTTTTATGTTTAGATAAGAATTGACACACCTGTCTTGTGTGTGTTTAATAAAAAATATTTGAAACAGAAATACAGGGGCTCTTATTTCTTCAAGAGTTGTTTCTGTGTTCTTATCCTTTGTTTGTAATCAGTGCGTCTTTGTGAAATAGGTGTACTGCATATGAGCACTTGTGCTGTATAGTAGGCCTAAGTTCTTTACAGTAGCTACATATTGCTCTGCATTGATTGTAATGTTTGTGTGATAGACATTTTCCTCTATTGCCTTTTGTTTTACCAATATTATTATTTTTCTGTCAAACTCACCTTTGAACCTTTGGTACACAGACTTTTCCAGGTACTGTATGTCTGATTTTGTAGAATGACCTCAGCAAGTCAAGGCGGTAGTTTATTGTTGAGGTCCTCAGAGAGATTGCATTTGTGCCACTTTGTTTTCACTTGGGTGGTGTAGTTTTTACACTTCCCTCCGAAACACATTTTGGCAGTGTGAAATATTCCCAGAAGAACAAACGTGGTCTTATATATGGAATACCACCCCTCGTCTTTCACACACTGGCTCTGTGAGTTGATGCTGTACTCCCCTCTATTTACCCAACCCCACTTAAACACAGCACTGTCTACTGTACCTGGAAAACCTGACTGGATGCCAGTATACATAGGCTACCGTACCCTGTTTCCCTGTAACAGAAAATGGGCTATCAATGAACATCAAAACCGAGACACGTAACCCACTTGCTTTGTGCCAGTTGAAACGTGGACGCTTGTTTGTCAATCCAAGCGTGAAACCGTATTCCTTAATGTTTGCATGCACCGGTCACTGAATATCGTGGCCAAGCGCACAGTGACAACACCCCGCAGTGCCAGTGACGCTGGGCTTCATTGTCCATCTTTATCTAGGTCAAATTTCTGATGCATTATTTTCACACTGAGCAGAGGTTGGAGATAAGATCAGTAGCCTGTCGGGGAATGAATGCAGTGGAATATTTTTCCCAGGGAATGTACACAAGGTTCAAGAATGCGTGGAGAACCTGATAGTCTTGGAAGAATCCAGCATGTGAATTACAGATTTTGTTATGTATTACTTGTAACTCAGTGCGGCATTTCCCTTCTCAATACAGTCCATACACATATCACTGCTTTACAGGTGCGATATCATCACACAACATGTAGCTACATTTTGACTACATGTGTGATATCCCATGTAGTGACATTCTATGATAATATTCACAATTGGTGGATGGTGCCATCTCAGATTTGACCATTTGTGGTGGAGGGGGTAATAAAAAAGAATACTGGAAACTGTCTTGTGAGGTGGGTAGGTGTTGCTAAACGCAGTGCTAGCCTATTCTTGTTAATAATATGGCTGATCCTAGGTCCGAATGGCCAGCCGCCGTGGGAATGATTGAACCAACCCCTCACAGGCACTCTTGATATGGCAGTCAAAGCTGAGTGCAGAATCTGCCAGTCCTGAGCTAGATATGAAGTACTACTCACTCTGCAGAAGCACAGCTCTCATAGTCTCTCTCTCTCTCGCGCTCTCTCTCTCTTGTGCTCTCTCTCTCTCTCTCTTTCTCTCGCTCTCTCGCTCTCTCTCTCTCGCTCTCTCTCGCTCTCTCTCTCGCTCTCTCTCGCTCTCTCTCGCTCTCTCTCGCTCTCTCTCTCTCTCGCGCGCGCGCTCTCTCTCTCTTGTGCTCTCTCTCTCATGCTCTCTCTCTCTCAGTTAAAAGTAGGGAACAGTGTTGTCAGTGAACCATTTAGCTCTGTCCAGGGTGGGGACGCCTTGTGACAAAAGGGTCAGACACTGCCAGAAGACAGTTTTTTTTTTGTCCATGTGAAATAGTTACCGTATGTTCTGCAAAGCTTTTGTATTTTTGACATGTATCTATTCATAATATGCATTAGGCTTTCAAGTCTAATACTGTATATGTGAGATCTCGTTAGGCTATGGCCAAGCGCACACACTCCCTTTTCTGAATTTTCACTCATAGCGGTGTTCAAGGTCAGGTGCCGTACCGCTAGATGACGACTGTGCAGTTGTGGACCGACTGTTCAGTAAAACTATGACTCAGCCTCACACCCTTTTTGAGGTGTTTTCCCACCAGCTTCGGGACCTCACAGTTGACAGGAACGACCCCTGAACTTTTTGACACTGTCTACCTGTTACGTGACTGTCATGTGATTTTCTCTCTCTGTCTGGCTTGCCAGTAATGAGGGGTCATACACAACCTCTCGTCCTTTACTGTAGTGGACTGTACGGCATATTAGGTTGGGGAGTCTTCAGTTGATTCTGTCTGACTACTGATGACTTCTTTATACGGACGCAGTAAAACCGATGCGTTGTCAGTGGCAAAGAACAAAATCAATGCAAAGAATAGCAATAGTAAGACCTCTATGTCATCCATGGTCACACCTGTGGAAATAATACATTTCCTCAAGATGAGGTTTCAAACGTCATGACCAGTATTGTTCAGTTTCAGTAATATCAATGGAGTTCCAGTGTTGGATTGGTTTTCATGTGGATATTTTACAGGCTTGAAGTCCTGAGTACTTTGTGGATTACCACATACTGTATAGCAGATACTAATCCCTATGGGCCGTGCTTATTTGAACGCCCCTCTGTAATTTAGCGGCATGTCAACACCCCTCCTGGTCTCTGTATTACTTTCCCTCTTTCTCTCTCTCTCTCTCATTGGCGCTCTCTTTTCAAACCTTCTGAAAGTCTCTCCCTGGTTCCTCAGTAATATGAGAATCTGAAGTTGTAATATGCTTTCTCATTTTTTCCCCCTTCCCCATCCCCCCTATTTGCCTCTCCCTCGCTCCCTATCATATTTCTACATTCTTCCCCCACTCAAGGATGTGGGGCCAGCGTAGCCTAGCAGGAGGTTGAGGGGCGGGAGAGACGGGAAGCAGAAGTAGGAAAATGAAACAAAACGTCCTGTGCTCTCTGACAGTGGTTCCGCAACAGCAGACTTTTTTCTTTCGCTGGTCTAGTGGAGATAAAAGAAAGCACATAAGAGCGATTGGGAAACCAAGGGAGGCAGCTTCCCCTAAATGTTTCATAACACCATCAGTGCCTGTAAATACTGTAGAGGGAAACACAGGCATGTGAACTCAAATGAGACCGGCAATATAATAAGGGGAATGGAGTGTGTTCCAAAACCTTTGATTGCTATGGGAGGATAGCATTATTTTATGAAAGATGGAAGAGGTAATGAAACATTGTCAGACTGGAAGGGAAGGAAAGTTTTTTAAAAAAGGGCAAGAAATGGTTAGAAGGAGAGGGGGATGGAGGGAGGGAGGGAGTGGGCGTGGGAGTCTGCCGTGCGTCACGCCAGGGCTGATGTGCAGGCGCTATCTCTGCACCATACCGCCTATCAACATTCCCCACTCCACTGATAACAGGCCCTACTTCTCTCTCTCCTCCCTCTCTCTCTCTCCAAACTCTATTGAAAACAGCCTCTCTCTCTCTCTCTCTCTCTCTCTCTCTCTGTCCAAACTCTATTGAAAACAGCCTCTCTCTCTCTCTCTCTCTCTCTCTGTCCAAACTCTATTGAAAACAGTCTCTCTCTCTCTCTCTCTCTCTCTCCCTCTCTATGTCTCTCTCTCTCTCTCTCTCTCTCTCCTTCTCTATGTCTCTCTCTCTCTATATGTCTCTCTCTCTCTCTCTCTCTCCCAACTCCATTGAAAACAGACTCTCTCTCTCTCTCTCTCTCATTTTTATATTTTTATATTTCAGTCAGTTAAGATCAAATTCTTATTTACAATAACGGCCTACCCCGGCCAAGCCTGGACGACGCTGGGCCAATTGTGCGCCGCCCTGTGGGACTCCCAATCACGGCCAGATGTGATACGGCCTGGATTCAAACCAGAGACTGTAGCGATACCTCTTGCACTGAGACGCAGTGCCTTAGACCACTGGCAATAGTATTTCCCTCTAGGGTAGGCAAAATTCGCAGCGTAAAGTTTGACGTATGAGGAGAGAGTTTCAGTGATTTGTGCTGCCGTCCTGTGGGTGTCATGTTGAATAATAACTGACACTCTAGTGCCTGACTCAGGCCATTCAAATCAAATCAAATCCAGATTTATTTATACAGCACATTTAAGACATGGGATGCAATGCAATGTGCTTTGCAGGGGGAAAAAAGCACAAAAAAACAAGGAAAATAAACGCTGAAATATTTACGACACAACAAACACAAGATAAAAAAACGAAACAATGACAAACAGCAGCCAAAGGAAAAGTATGTTTTATATACTTTTAGTAGAAAAGTATGTTTTAGTAAAAATATGTTTTAATATCTTTTTTTTATATTTGGCCACAGTTTCGGCCCCCCTCAGGTTCTTTGGCAGGCTATTCCAGATGCTGGGGGCATAATCTCTTGGTCCAAGGCTTTGGGATAAAGGGAAAGATGGTTAAAAGGTCAGTGCCAGAGGACCTGAGAGACCTACTTGGTACATAAATTCAAAGCATGTCTGACATGTATTGGGGTGCACAATCGTGGATTGATTTAAGAACCAATAGCATAAACTTAAAATGAATTCTAAAACTCACAGTCAGCCGGTGCAGAGACCTTAAAACAGGTGCAATGTGTGCTCTCCGTCTGGTCTTGGTCAGCCATGTCTAATTGGAGAAATGTGGAAATATAATAAATGATCATAACAACAATAATCAGAACAGCAGTAGTACATACAAATGGTGGTGTGGACACGTTGTGTGGACACGTTCCATGCCATACAGTGCATTTGGAAAGTATTCAGACCCTTTGACTTTTTCCACATTTTGTTACGTTACAGCCTTATTCTAAAATGGATTAAATTGTTTTTTTCCACTCTACCATAAAGGTCTAATTGGTGGAGTGATGCAGAGATGGTTGTCCTACTGGAAGGTTCTCCCATCTCCACAGAATAACTCTGGAGCTCTGTCAGAGTGACCATGAAGATCTTGGTCTCCTCTCTGACCAAGGCCCTTCTCCCCCGATTCACCAGTTTGGCCGGGCGGCCAGCTATAGGAAGAGTATTGGTGGTTCCAGACTTTTTCCATTTAAGAATGACTGTATTCTTGGGGACCTTCAATGCTGCAGAATTTTTTTGGTACCCTTCCCCAGATCTGTTCCTTCACACAATCCTGTATCAAAACTCTACGTACAATTCCTTCAACCTCCTGGGTTGGTTTTTGCTCTGACATGCACTGTCAACTGTGGGACTGTCAGATCTCCCCAAGGAGATGTGGGTGTGGAGTCAGGCACAGGAGAAACGAGTTCAAAAGAAAAGGGCGTTTCATTTAACTAGCTCAAAAAAACAAACAGGAAGACCGGACTACAGCAATAGCCACGAACACCCCCACTCAGACACAGTCTAGGGAAAAACACCTGTAAAACATGAGCTAATAAAAACGAAACCCAAACTCACTGACAGTTCAAACGAAAACAATCCCGCACAAAACCCCAAAGGAAATGTCGAATTAAATACCCCCCCCCCCCCTAATTAACCAAAAGGAAACCAGGTGAAACACAAAACAGACATAACCAAAAGAAAAGGAAAAAGGATCGGTGGCAGCTAGTAGACCGGCGACGACGACCGCCGAGCGCCGCCCGAACAGGGCGAGGAGCAACCTGCGGTGGAAGTCGTGACAGGGACCTTGTCAAATAGACAGGTGTGTGCGTTTCCAAATCATGTCCAAACAATTGAATTTACCACAGGTTGACTCCAATCAAGTTGAAGAAACATCTCAAGGATGATCAATGGAAACAAAGAGCTGAATTTCGAGTCTCATAGAAAATGGTCAGAATACTTATTTTTATTTATGTTTTATACATTTTCTATACATATTCTAAAAACCTGTTTTCACTGTTTTCATTATGAGGTATTGTGTGTCAATTGATTTTTTTTTAATAAGGCTGTAAAATAACACAATGTGGAAAAAGTCAAGGGTTCTGAATACTTTCCGAATGTACTGTAACTTCCCCATACTTTTCTGAAAGGTCATGTCTGCTGAACATTTCTCTGTAGTCACATTTCAATCCGCAAATAGTTTAGATAATACCTTCAAATTTAAGTACAGGGGAAACGCAAACCTTGTTGGTGTATCCCTTTCACCAATCAGATCTTTAGCCAATGTGTCTCCCTATGAATGTTCTCTCATATAAAAGTAGGCCAAAGGTACCGTGCAACACCTTTCTGATATCTCACACACCGCTTTGTATGTCTCCTAGGAGCGTATGTGTGTTACCCCTATTCCTGCCTGTGTAGTTCCTCTGTCTGCTGAAGGAGGCTTCTCCATTCTGCCGTGCTCTCACGTATGCTCTGTATTTGCCACCATGGCACTATTGACACTCAAAGCAGAAAGAAGTGCAAGGCTAAGCAATAACAGCAAATGAGTGCACATGTACGTGCACACATGCACCCATGGACACACACACACACACACACACACACACACACACACACACACAGTCCCTCAGACTTTCAAAGGGAACCTTGTGAGGAGGGTGAAAACATTTAGGTCATGTTCATGCTTTGCAAATCACCAAATAATTGTTTAAAACAAACTGTTTTGCAAAATTGGTCTACAGTAGTCTCAACAGCAATCTCTGGGGTAGCACCATTGTGTTGCTGGAGGACAGTTAGTTTCTGACCTCCTCTGGGTATATTGGTTTTCACCCTCTTCCATAGACTTACACAGTAATTATGACAACTTCCGGAGGACATCCTCCAACCTATCATAGCTCTTGCAGTGTGAACTGAAATGTTGTCCACCCAATCAAAGAATCAGATAATTAATCAAGTACTGAATGCTTAAGCTACAGATAGCTAGCACTGCGGTGCATGAAATGTGGCGAGTCGTTGACTCAAAGTGAGAGAAAGACAATAGTTGAACAGTTCTGAAGAAATGTATTTCTTAAAAAATTAAGAAGCCCGAGAGAGAGTGAGAGTGAGAGTGAGAGAGTGAGAGTGAGAGAGAGAGAGAGCTATCTATATCTCTCTATAAATATACAGTGCCTTCGGAAAGTGTTTTTTAAACTCAGCAATCTACACACAATACCCCATAATGACAAAGCAAAAAAGCGTTTTTTAAAACATTTCTTTTGCAAAAAAAAACAAAAAACAACGGAAATACCTTATTTACATAAGTAATCAAAACCTTTGCTATGAGACTCGAAATTGAGCTCAGATGCATCCTGTTTCCATTGATCATCCTTGATGTTAACTTGAATTAAATCCATTGGACATGATTTGGCTAGGCACACACGTCTATTTAAGGTCTCAATGTTGACAGTGCATGCCAGAGCAAAAAACAAGCCATGAGGTCGAAGGAATTGTCCATAGAGCTCCATGACAGGATTGTGTCGAGGCACAGATCAGGGGAAGGGTACCAAAAATTTCTGCAACATTGAAGGTCCCCAAGAACACAGTGGCCTCCATTCTTAAATGGAAGAAGTTTGGAAACACCAAGACTCTTCCTAGAGCTGGCCGCTTGGCCAAACTGAGAAATTGGGGGAGAAGGGCCTTGGTCAGGGAGGTGACCAAGAACCTGATGGTCACTCTAACAGAGTTCTAGAATTCCTCTGTGGAGATGGGAGAATCTTACAGAAGGACAACCATCTCTGAAGCACTACGTCAATCAGGCCTTTATGGTAGAGTGGCCAGACGGAAGCCACTCCTCAGTAAGAGGCACATGACAGCCCGCTTGGAGTTTGCCAAAAGGCACCCATGGACTCTCAGACCATGAGAAACAAGATTCTCTCGTCTGATGAAACCAAGATTGAACTATTTTGCCTGAATACCATACATCACGTCTGGAGGAAACCTGGCACCATCCCTACTGTGAAGCATGGTGGAGGCAGCATCATGCTGTGGGGATGTTTTCAGTGGCAGGGACCTGGAGACTAGTCAGGATTGAGGTAAAGATACCAGAGCAAAGTATAGAGAGATCTTTGATGAAAACCTGTTACAGAGCGCTCAGGACCTCAGACTGGGGCGAAGGTTCAACATTCCAACAGGACAATGGCCCAAAGCACACAGCCAAGACAACGCAGGAGTGGCTTCAGGACAAGTCTCTGAATGTCCTTGAGTGGCCCAGCCAGAGCTAGAACTTGAACCCAATGGAGCATCTCTGGAGACACCTGAAACTAGTTTTCCCCATCCAACCTGACAGAGCTTGAGAGGATCTGCAGAGAAGAATGGGAGAAACTCCCCAAATACAGGTGTGCCAAGCTTGTAGAATCATACCCAAGAAGAGGTATAATCGCTTCCATAGGTGCTTCAACAAAGTACTTAGTAAAGGGTCTGCTTATGTGAATGTCATATTTCCGTGAATTAGTCTCCATAGGTGCTTCAACAAAGTACTTAGTAAAGGGTCTGAATACTTATGTGAATGTCATATTTTCTAAACCTGTTTCTGAATTGTCATTATGGGGTATTGTGTGTGGATTGATGAGGGAAAGAAATCTATTTAATCAGTTTTAGAAGAAGGCTGTAACCTAACAACATTTAGAAAGTCAAGGGGTCTAAGTACTTTCTGAAGGCACTGTGTGTATATATATATATATATATATATATAATATATATATATATATATATATATATATATATATATATATATATATATATATATATATATATATATATATATATATATATATATATTTACCTAGCTAGTGAATGCAGCTAGCTAGTTTAGCCTACTCAAACACCTGGCTCAAACAGAGAAGGATGCTATGTTAGCTAGCTGGCTATGACTATCCAACACTGGAACTCTTCAAAGTCAAGGTAAGCTTTTGGTTTTATATATTAGTTGATAGCCACTGGGGCCCTCTGGTGTAACTGCTAAACTGCATGCTGTTCACTGTACTGCATTGATTGTAGCTGGTTTATTAACTTGTTAGTTCTAGTAGATAGCTATGTTGACTATGACATTAGCTGACATTGAGGTATGCTGTGTGTAGTGGTTAACGGTTATGTTATGAAGGTTTGGCTTGGAAAGGTTTTGTCACCTGGTCACAGACAGTGCTTGTATTGTGCACTGAAGTCCACAAGCAACAAAGGGAAAAGGGGAGAGGAGGAGAGCACCAGTGGTGTAAAGTACTTAAGTAAACATACTTTAAAGTACTACTTAAGTAGTTTTATGGGTATCTGTAGTTTACTATTTCTATTTTTGACTAGTTTTACTTCACTATATTCATACAGATTTTTTAAAACCTTTTACTCCATACATTTTCCTTGACACTCAAAAGTACTCATTACATTTTGATTGTTTAGCAGGACTGTAAAATCCTCCAATTCATTCACTTATCAATAAAACATGCCTGGTCATCCCTACTGCCTCAGATCTGGTGGAGTGTGCCCATGGCTATCCATAAATAAAAATAAAACATATAAAAGGGTGCCTTCCGTTTTGCTTAATATAAGGAATTTGAAAGGATTTATATACTTTGATACTAAAGAATATTTTAGCAATTACATTTACTTTTGATACTTAAGTACATTTAAGACTTATATAATATATATTTTACTGGGTGACTTTCACTTTCTATTAAGCCATCTTTACTTTTACTCAAGTATGACAATTGAATACTTTTTCTACCACTGGAAAGCGTGTAGATGCGAGAAGGAATCATACAACGAGCAAATGATCATACTGTTTGTATGTGGCTGCTATGAAAGTGAACTGTGATTGCGGTGATCAGGGGTACATTCATTCCGCCAATTCTGTTGAAAAACTTTTCTTAAAACGGAAGAAGACGGAATTAAATGGGGATAAGCATACCTGAATTTGTCCAATAAAAACTCTTGTTTGCAACTGTTGGACTAATGATTACACCCTAGATCAGCAAGATGCAGGCAACAGTGTGCAAGGCGTTATTGAATGTATTACTGTCTGGATAACATTTTCTCTCGACCAGTATAGCAACCTCATGATGGGTATAGGGAAATTTGAGCGTCATGTAGTAAACTAAACCTATTGATGTTACATTGATCTGGGTGAATGGAATATGAATGACAGTCATCCAATATGCTGTAATAGAAATAAGGCCATGCTCATTTAAAAAATACTGTCCTCCATCTTAAACGGCGCTGACCGCCTCTGGTATGTACTGATAGAAAAACTCAAATCTGACACAATTACTTTTATAACTGAGACATTTACATTCAGCTGACATTGTCCCTCTCTTGCAATTCCCTAATTTAAGAACAGGTTATTTTTCAGGGGCAGCAATCAATTCAGAATCTAAACCTATCCGATTCCATGCATAAACATTTCCCTTCTTCGAAACTTGGATACAGTCCACTCCTCTTATCCATCTACCAATGACTTCTACTCCCAGTGCCCATGGACACTAGAGTTTATCCATGATTGTGAAGTGCAAATATTGCTCTGTAAAATACACTCTACCCTCAAAGGTCATAGCCTTGGGTTTATGTCAGGCCTGGTGTGAGTTCAGATTCAAGGGCTTCTACATCAAAGCAGGGCACCGGTGTGTTTTCAGCACTACATCAAACCCCTTACTGAATATGCCTCTTTTTTTTAAAAGGGGAGGGTTAATCTGAGCAATAATCCACACATCAAACGTCCCGGGCCACGTGAGAGAGACCCAAAATCCTGGGATTATTTCTGATGAAATCCTCCTTAAGAAGGTAAACCTCACAAGTCAGCCCGATTGTTTTGGCTGTGCTTGGGTTGTACGTAGTTCTGTGAGAGTGACATCTCCTGAACCCAAACCAAAACTCAGGCCTGCCGGAGTCCAAACCTTGGCAAGCCAAGCCATCCGAGTAGAACGCTATAGAGAGGTCCGGAAAAGGGACATATGTAATCAACTCTATCTGGGATAAGATTGTATTACACTTGAGTCAGTTCTACGTTATCAGAGAAGTTAATGTCATGGCACGCATGGAAGAAATGCGTCGGACCGCTCTGGAGGCTTTAGTTTTGAGCTGCTCTTAAAGTTTGTGAGGATTTAAAAGGGGAGTTATCAGGGTCAGGAAGGGTAATAAGCAAGAAGCCAAAGAGCATCGGAGTAATGCTGTGACGCAGGCTGCGGTTGTGTTAATGGGTGATATCTGCACAGTTAATCCATGTGTTTGAACAGGCCAATCTCTGTTGTTTTGGATGGCAAACAACAGTACTAGAATTGAGTAGCTCTGACAACCTGTTCACATCAGTTCTTCTCAATGTGAGTACATCTGACTTTTTCAGATAGGGTACTGGAAAATGTCTGTTTGGCCCTTTGATGTGGTGTAAATGATCTTCCACCTACGCATATTTTCTGAATTGTTACAAAGTCTAAAACTTTCTTTGTCTTGGTATGTAGGTCATATCTTTCAACAGTGAGCTTAAAAATGCCCAGGTTGAAATGTGTGGATCACAGACTTTTTCAACTCGCCCTTCACACCACACGGCATTGTACCATCTGACATACAAAGGAATCTCTTTTTTTAAGTGACAACTTCATGAGGTGTAATTATTTCAATTAGATGAGCAATGCATTTCATCTTTTGATCAAAACCTTACTTGACTTTCAATATAGCATGATTATGTAATCTGCGTGTGAGGTTTTATGTCTTTGTATCCGTCGTTGAAAACGGGAGTATGGAAACATCTAGAAGGAATATTGAGGTGTGTCGTCCATTGAGCAAAAACCACATGCCAACATTATTACATTTTCCATTTGAATCATTTAACCGACTCTCTTATCCAGAACGACTTACAGTTCATCTTAAGATAGCCAGATGGGACAACCACATATCACAGTCATAGTAAGTACATTTTTCCTCAAATGAGCAAATTAGCAAAGTCGATGGTGATACGGGGAAACAAATCCCCTAAGAAAAGTTAGGGTTTCATGTTTTCGGTAAGATTGGCAGGAACTCTGCTGTCCTAGCTTCAGGGGGAAGTTGGTTCCACCATTGAGGTGGGCAAAGAGACCAGAGGTGACAGAACGGAGTACTTGGGTTGGGGTGTAGGGTTTGAGCATAGCTTTAAGGTAAGTTGTAGATGCGAGCTTCGGCTGGAAGCCAGTGGAGTGTGTGGAGGAGCGGGGTGACATGGGAAAACTTGGGAAGGTTGAACAACAGGTGGGCTGCAGCGTTCTGGATACATTGCATGGGATTGAAGGCACAAGTGGGGAGCCCAGCCAATAGTGAGTCGCAGTAGTCCAGATGGGAGATGACAAGTGCCTGGATTAGGACCTGCACCTCTTCCTGTGTGAGGTAGGGTCGAGTCACTGCTTTTATATTTGCAGAGAATGACAGGGTGTTGCCACGGTTCTTTGCACTCTGGGAGGGGGACTCCGTGGAGTTGTCATCCGTGATAGAGAGGTCATGGAGCGGGCTGGCTTTCCCCGGGAGGAAGAGCAGCTCTGTCTTGTCGAGGTTGAGCTTGAGGTGGTGGGCCAACATCCAAGCTGAGATATTTGCCAGGCACGCAGAGATGCGTGTCGCAACCTGGGTGTCAGAAGGAGGGAAGGAGAAAAGTAGTTGAGTGTCATCTGAATAACAATGATAGGAGAGACCATGTAAGGATATGATGGAGGAAATATATTTTATGATGTCACATAGCAGGTGCAACCTGTTTCTGTTGGCAGCAAGCAGGAAGTCACACAGTTGGCAGAGAGAGGGAGAGAGAGAGAGAGAGGGGGAGAGAGAGAGAGAGAGAAAGAAAAAGAGTATGGATGTTTCTTGCTGTTTGGCTGTCTTCACTCTTCTTTAACCAGTTTTAGAGAAAACAGATGAGCCTCTAATATCCCTAGCTAGATGAGTCGAGCCGTGAGGTTACATGTCACGTTGTCTATTTTGTACATTTAATGAGCTGTAAGAAAAGTGAAAAGGTCTGATAATTCAAATCATGATGCATTGAAAGTGGTATGTGTGCTGAGTTAGCTAATTTGCAGGGTAATTTAGGTTAGAAATGGTTTCTGACATCTTCTCAGTTTTATACTGGTCTGGTACAAATTCTTTGGGAATTATTGAGAGAAAATATATACTAAACAATCTTAGCAATGACGTGTCACTATAAACATTTGTATACTGAAGACTTGGGCCAACTAGGGAAGTGACTCATGATATACTTTGAGGTCAACCAAAAACCATTTTTTTGGGCAAGTGAGAATTTCCTTTGAAAAGAAATGCCTTGCATTTTGTCCACTTATCAGGTCTCCTTGGTTTTGGCTGGCAAGAGAGATAGATAGAGGCTTCTCCTTTCCTTTCCTCTCTCCTCGTCTCTCAGTGGGGCCCGTTCGGGGGCTTAGTCACTTGGGTGTGAATCAGAGGCCACATTTGCACCGAACAAAGTGACTCACCCTGCTGCCTTAAGTCATAGGAATGCACGCAATGCAGGCTGCAAGATGGCCGCCTCTGGGCTGGCTGCATATGGACTCTAGCTGAGAGAGAGGTTTAGGTTTGACTCCCTCACTGCCAGAGAATTCCCCCCCTCTGCCCTTCTCTTTATCCCCCTTCAGTCACACTGATTTGGTACACCGTTTTAAACAGGTTGATTAATGTCTTCAGAACCAGATAGCTTTGACTGATGCTTATGTTTAACCCAGAATTCCCTGCATAGTTTTGAGGTTGATAATAACCTGCATATGAACAAATGACAAATGTTTGGCTTTTTTTAGTCACCCATGTCATGCTTTTTTAACAACCTATTTACCTCTTAATGTTATGACAGTAAAACCCTATTTGTATGCCCATATACACTACCATTCAACATTTTGGGGTAACTTAGAATTGTCCTTGTTTTTGAAAGAAAAGCACAACGCTGTGTACTACTCCCTTCACAGAACAGCCCAAACTGGCTCTAACCAGAAGAGAAAGAGGACTGGGAGGCCCCGGTGTACATCTGAACAAGAGGACAAGTACATTAGAGTGTCTAGTTTGAGAAACAGACTTCTCACAAGTCCTCAACTGGCAGCTTCATTTAATAGTACCAGCAAAGCACCAGTCTCAACATCAGCAGTGAAGAGGTGACTCCGGGATGCTGGCCTTCTAGGCAGAATTCCTCTGTCCAGTGTCTGTGTTCTTTTGCCCATATTCATCTTTTCTTTTCATTGTCCAGTCTGAGATATGGCTTTTTCTTTGCAACTCTGCCTAGATGGCCAGCATCCCGGAGTCCCCTTAGGTGTAATTATGTACCTTCAGTCATCAGGCGAATGCTTAACAATATTTTATCACTTTCTGTTAAGATCATCAAGCCTTTCATACTGAGAGAGCTTTCATGAGAGGTTCAAGCCCCTCTTAAAAGGGAGGAAGGGGTCTGGGGAATGTTCAGACTTTTCTTGGAGTATCCTTTTCCGTATGAAATGCAGTCCAGGCTTTCCCACATGTTTTTCATTTCCTTCCTTGTTTTTTCTTCTCTGCCCGTCATCTGGAAGCCCTTCTCATTTGTTAGTGAAATATAGCTGAGCGGTGTTAGTCACAGGCCCAGTTGGAGCAACTGGAGACTCTGGGAGACGTCGCGCAGTGGGTCCTGTCAAACAATCGCCAGATGTTGGGAGAGGAGGCGGACCAAGACCCTAGGCTTGGGCCTACCATATGGAGGGGTGTGGTAGTGGACTAAATGTTGTGCGTTTAGCCTACTGGGGGTGTATGATAATGGGCTTGGGCCTGGGCCTATAAAGGCTTGGGCCTGGGCCTATGGAGGGGTGAGGTAGTAATGGAGGGAATGATTCAGTCTTACTCTGCTCCAATTTATGTAATTAGTCATTAGGGTTACGGAAGTGAAATAAAATGGTGTATTATTACATTCTTAGCTAATTTTAACAAAGTGGTTTCAACAAGGGGCACTCTACTGTCAGACTGTCACAAAGTTTAGTCACACCTAATGTATGTCTGCTGAATGAAATAATCTGCTGAACAAATTGTGTGGTTACCGACTTTGCATACATGATTTATATTTTAAATGTGTATTTATACATTTCTATTAGAAATGTGCTGTCTTTGAAACCTTCCCACATGTAACAGAACATTCCTGGTTTCTATTATGTTTGTAAAGTCAGCATTTGTAGTCAGCAAAAAAAAACAATGAAAGTTTTCCATCCCCCAGAGACCATATCACAATTCCTTCAGCTCATTCCTCTGGCTGAAAGCTCAGGGCATGTGTTGAAAACGTCTCCAGGGAGATGCCTTTCAAACGATGCTGTTCGGCTCCGCACCCACGCTATCCTCAGCTCTTATCATGAAGAACTATGAAGAGCCTAGGACTAAAGCAAAACATCTGTAGTCCTAGATCGGTGAGGAGGAAGGTGAGAGCTGCATTCTTGCCCTGTGGAGGTGACGTCCATTGGAGGAGAGATCTGCTGCTTGATTGGTTGCTTTTCTTTTCAATCAAGCTGCCAAGAGCATAAAACAGCCAGCGTGGCCAAGAGTACCTCCACAGGTTTCTAAGAATTCTGACAATTCCAAGAAAGAGTGATTAACACACTTGCTGTAACACCGCTCACTAATTACCCTCTTAACGAGAAATATTTTGTGATTCTAAACCTTAGGTTCCCACAGTCTAAAAAATGACTGGCAGCTTAAAATCAAGGGGGCGGGTGATCTCTTTTCAACCTGACCTTGTTTCTTCACAAGTTCACCACTTTGTTTCCACTGGATGTACATTAGAAGCTTTACTGGCAAAAACATCCAGAAACATACCACTGCTAACGCTAACTCAGTCTGCCAATGTTCTGGCATTGACGGGTGTGACTGTAATGTTTGATTTGAACCGGTAAATGTGAAACTTTTGACATCTTTTGATTTATTACGTCATTTACAAGTGGACTTTTCAGCCTGTGTTCTTTTTATGCTCATATTGTGGAAGAACCCAAAGCTTGCATGACCAGTGTTTGTGACAAAACTTAACCCCCCCACCCCCCCTCCCCCCCTCCTATAACTACTTGTTGTTGCTATCTACTGACTCACTGCTGTAAATCAGGTTGTCTGCCATTCCTTCGCTGTGTTGTCACGGTATTGCTTATTCTGCCTATCAACAGTGCTTCTTTGTCAAATGGGCACTTGAGACAGAAGGAAGTTATTTAAAAGAATAACACCCCACAAAGCGTGCTCTCATTCACAGCATCTGAGCATTTTCATTGTTTTGATTGTCTGCCATGTTGTCACTAACATTAAGTCAATCCGTGTGTCTTCTTTTGTTCCCTCACAGATGAATCCATCTGCAGCACCTAAACCACAGTGAAACAGAGTCACATGAGGTGGAATGAGCAACGAGTGAACACGGAGGCCTAGTCATAAGCTACAATGACTCAGGCCTAGAGGACCCAATTTACCCACCCGCTAGCTCTGAGACAAATACTCATTCTTCTCTACATTCACAACTATTTCTGCACATAACTTCACATTCTGAGAACTTGGTTTACCACTTCTCGAAAGTGCCATGAGTTGTGTCGTGGAGTATAAGAATATGGACCAAGAACGAATCTTGATTTTGATTAGGATACAGGTTCATACCGTTCCCACACGTGAAAAGTGAGAACAAGGCCTAGAGTAAGATTATGAGTAAGATTTTGGTACAGAGCCAATATTGGGCCCTTTTCAGCTCTTAAAGGGAAAAAAATAACCCTTGTGGTCAACCAAACTACAAATATTTGCCCGGCGCGGTTTGCTGTAGTCATCACAATTCTTTGGTGGCAAATGTAGTTGATTTTTCCTTTAAGGTTCTAGATTAAAAAACATTTGAAAGAGTGCACCACATATCATGTCATCACAAAGCTGATTAGTGGAACAAGGGCCAGTGTGACAGAAGTTTGCTGTAGTCATCACAATTCTTTGGTGGGAAATTAAGCCTTGTTTTTTCCATTTGCTATTGACGATAAGACACACATCTTTATCTCATCCTCAAATATGATAGATAACATTTCCATAACACAATGAAATAGGACCAACCTGAGTAAACCTGAGGAGCAATTGGTTAATACAACACAGAGCAGGCACCTGATTGGTAGATTTATAAGTAGCGTCATAAATAATGACATCATACGATATCATCTGATTGGTGGAACAATGGCCCGTGTGAGTCCCTGGTTTACAGCCTTACCCCTAGGCGTGTGTTGTGCCATGAGACAGTACTGATTTATGGAGCTGTCTTTGATTGGGCAAGTCTCTGAGCTGGTGAAACAGGTTATACTGTCCCACAGCAGGGACAGAACACATCACAGTTTTACCTGGAAGTCCGGGTGGGGCACTGGTAGGGACGAGGCCCCACATGACACAAAATCCACAGGACAACAATGAATTGCCTGTCAAAATGTGATATACAATCTAGAGTACTCAACCTAAGAATGATGAAACCTTGCAGATTACTACATTGTTCCAATGGAAAAGTTCACAAATTTGCGGAATGTCGTTTTTTATGTCATGTGTCACAATTCACTGTCCCTCAACAATAGTGGGAGAAGCATTCCTTGTCATACTATTTTCAAATATTGAACTCTGTGACTGAGTTAAAATAGCCGTCAAGACCTAGCACACTCTTTTGAACCACTCACACATTTCAGGTCAGGATAGTGAATGGTGGGGTTGAAGCAGAGGCTTCATGCAGGTAATAACACACAGACACAGACACACACAGACAAACACGCACGAGCACAAACAACTGACCTTTACGCCGGCAATGTTTTCTCTCAGTAACAAAAAAAAATATGAATCCATTAAATAATTATGTCAGCATTACTACCATTCCTGGAAAGAATGAATCTACGTATACTCCAGTGACTTGCATTTTGAAGCCAACCTGTTCACATGAATTCTTGCCTCAAGGCCCCTTTACATAAGGCAACAAATGATTACATGGAAATGTTGAATAGTAAGGTCAAGTGGACTAAGTGACTAAAGTTCTGCCTTTTTGCTGGGTGACCGTGGTTTATTCCATGTCTCTGTCTGTTGTCTATTCAGAGAACCCGCACCCTATTTTAAATAGATTGTCCCATCCAGTCACTGATATTTAGAAAACTGGAAAGACAAGCTTAGCTTACTGTAAATCTTGCATTCCCAGCCCGAAATACGGTGTATATAAATAATGGTAAAATATTTGTAAGGTATATACACTGAGTATACAAAACACGCTCTTTCCATGACATAGACTGACCAGATGAATCCAGGAGGAAGCTATTGATGTCACTTGTTCAATTCACTTTAATCAGAGTAGGTGAAAGAGAGGAAACAGGTTAAAGAAGGATTTTTAAGCCTTGAGACAAATAAGACATGGATTGCGTATGTGTGCCATTCAGGGGGTGAATGGGCAACACAAAAGATTGCCTTTGAAAAAGAGTGCCTTTGAACGATTTATGGTAGTAGGTGCCAGGCACACCGATTTGTGTCAAGAACTTCCACGCTGCTGGGTTTTCCACGCTCAACAGTTTCCCGTGTGTATCAAAAAATGGTCCACACCACCCAATGGACATCCAGCCAACTTGACGCAACTGTGGGAACCATTGGAGTCAACATGGGCCAGCATCCCTGTGTAATGCTTTCGACACCTTGTAAGGTCCATGCCCCGACATATTGAGGCTGTTCTGAGGGCAAAATGGGGGGGGGGGGGTGCAACTCAATATTAGGAAGGTGTTCCTAACGTTTGGTATACTCAGTATATGTCAGACACAATACAAAAGGGGACGTACTAAACATTTGAGTGTGCACTAGCTAGTGCTAGGTTACAATGTTGACTGCCATTAGAAAGTTTCAGTCGACTTGTTTCACTTAACCTGCTCTGCGGGCCACATGTCTTAACTACGTGTCCGACTCTCTGTCTCTCGCTTTCCCTCTGCCTCTCACCCATACACACACGTACAACCTCACACATACTCATAGACGACCGTTCATACTTTGTAGCTTTAAAGATTGAGCCGTTACCTCATGAAAAGCCTTCTCTGTGAAGTGTTTGTTTGCAACGTAATGTAGGTGAGGGAAGAGCAGAGGCGGCTCTGCAGGTTGTTCAAGGAGTGGTTTGTGGTGTAAGTCTCCCACAGCTGTGAGCTACTAGGGTGTTGTTCACCATTCACCAACCAAACCTCCTCACAAGCCTTATTTCCCACCCTTCGGGGACAAACATTGTCCAACATTTCTTCTGACTCTGTTTTCCCAGGCCTTTGGCCAAGTGTTTGCAGAGTGAGTTTGTGTTTCTGCCTGTTAGTAATAACAGCCCTCAGATTTCTAAATGTGGCCAGTATCACAGCTGGCTGAAAGGAGAGAGCTGTGGGCAGAGATTGTTGTAAGGGGGTGGGGATGGGGAGGTTTCTATACATGTAAGGTTGTGTCAGAGCCCTGGATGTTGTGCTTGTGTATGCTAAATACATACTACACAAGCAGGAGTAGATCTATAGTAGAAAGAAGAATAACACAGGAAAAGGTTCTCAGTGCAGTACCTGTTATAATAACACAACATAGCCAAAGGGGAAGCCATGCTAGTAATGATGCCGTACAGATTAACAAAGAGCAGACAAAGGAACTCAGTTAAATATCAATTGATCCTTATCAATGGTCATTTTTAGCTCATGCGTCGTATCAGTGAAGGAGATTTGCAGACTTTACCCTTCAACCATAAAACAATCTTAGGACCAGAGTAATGTTTTACCACAGAAGGAGGGAAAGACACTTCCTGAATGAAAGTTCTGTCTCAAAAAGGCGACATGGTTCTTTAGGCGTTTCCACCGACAAAATAATGTATAGATTGACGTAATTCAGAGACAATCAATATAGGCATTGCTAACGCTCACCTGATTTGACAATGTGCAGGTGGCTAGGTGTAAGCTTGCCAATGTTAACAAAAAAACCTATGGGACAAGTGACAGCTCATCGAAATACATTGTTTTACACCTCTGTAGTTCTAGGCCAGTTGCTGTGTGGGCAAGCTTATCTGCCATGTGTGCATATGAAGATACTACTCCTTCTACCAATAGGTCTGTGTCTTTTATGGCTTAAGCTGGTAGTGCAATTGATTTGTAACCCAAGTCAGTGGTTAATGTTTAGTAGCCCAGACAACCTCAGGCTGCCCTCATTCTAATGGACGTAGGACTCAATTTCTCACTTTATTGTACCTTTTATTAGGTCTGTACACTCTGCCCGCTGTACTGTAAAGGCTCTCTGACGTCAATGTCTGTGCTTGGCCTGAATACTGTTAGGCAAACAGCCTTTGGACTGTGTAGAGGAGGAACTGCACACTTCCTCTGTATTCTTGCGTTGTGGTTAGCCTGTGGTACTCCGTATTGTATTATAGTATAACGGCACTAAAACCTTTTTATGGCAGACTGAAATAATTCAGTGTTGATCGATCAGTCTTTTCTTTCATCCTAGACGCGGGGACCATCTAAAAATGGGAAATGTTCTCATTCATAATTGTGACGAACGTGACTGCTTAAACTTCAACTGAGCTTTGATTAAAGACGTATGCTGGCTACACAGTATCTAGACATGGCCACTATTTACACTGCGCTGGTCAAAGCTGGCCTGGGCCCGGGTGGAAACAGCACACCCTCATAGCGGTGCCTTTGTTTTTTCTTCTTCTTACCTCTACGTCATGGTGTCTCCATTCTCGCCTGTCGGTGTGAAGTGCACGTTACCAGCACAACCACAACATCCTGTCCATGCAGACTGCTGTTGACTGCTCGCGGAGCTGTGCAGAGGGGCGGCTGCTGATTTTAGGCATGCTAATAAGACGCGTGGGAGTGTTAACTGCATGCGAAATGAGAACAGAAAATGAGAACAGAAAAGTCCTTACACGCAGCATGGGTTTGACTCTATTTTGATGGTTTGATTTGGATCTCTTTTAGTCCCCCTTAAACGATGGTAATACCGGTATGTGAGTTTAGTAAGTAAAGGTGGTCCCTTTTTAGTGTCATAATGGCTGGCTTTGGCGAGTCAGCAAGCACCATTTGGGTCAGTATGAACATGGTTCATCTTTGCACTGGTTGAGCAAATGTTTTTCATCTGTCTGATCACTTCTGAGAACATGACTGTATCAGGTGCAGGGTGAAGGTCACATAGTGTGGGAAGTAGAGCAGGTTGCGAAAGCCTGTACACATGCATTGTTCATGCCTGGGTGACTGTACCAACCACAGTCTAACAGACCGTGTGTCTTAGAAACGGGAAAGTCAAAGTGCTTTCCCGCTCAGCATGTTCACACAACACAAACGTATGATCATCTGACCCTCACACCTATTCTTCTAGACTGATCTATAGGCTACACAGCAACCAAATCATTTCCCATATAATACATGTTCATTATCAAAGCTTTATCAAGGAATCAAACTCACTATCTATTGGATAATTGTTGTAGTTAACTTCTAACTGGTGACTCATTCCACGCAATACCATTTATATTTTAATGTTCAGGTGATACACTTCCCTATCACTGCAATTATAGCCTATATATGATTGCTATTAAGTGTGTCCCCTTTTCTAGTACATAGAAAGCACGAGGAATTAGTGGCTTTGTGTACGTATAGTTGGTCACTTGTCTGGATTGGCTCCTTACCTTTTTCCATAGCAACAGTTCTCATGACCCAGCAACTAGCCGCACACGCCTCAGAGGGACACCCAGCATCTGTAGTCTGAGGGACGGAAACATGTTATTGTTAGGCAAAGTCGCGGTCAGCTCGTGGCATTATATCCTCATTCCCTCTGCCCCTTCTCAAGAAGCAGCTCCCTCGGTTCCAGAATGTCATGCAATAGAAGATGTTACACATGTTTAATCAGCAAATAGTGGATGGTTAGTGGCAATGAATGTGTTCCAGAGGGTTGAGATGGAGTGAGGGGTGGTGTGGGTTGGTGGTGTAGGTTGACTTGCTCACTCTCAATGTCATTGCTTATGAACACAGGGGCTGAGTGAAGGAATTGGGTGGGTTGTGATCTGACGCATAGGGGGAGCCCTTTAGTCCAGTTGGGGTTAGATACTGCAGGGGCTTTTTCTGGTGTCGGGGGTGGAGGGTCATGTTGACCTAATCTCCGAGGAATGTCTTTCCTTCAAGGTCCGATTGTGCAAACTCAAGGACAGTGGGTGGACTATTGGCCTGACTGAGTGAAGTTCACCCAAATATCTGACTGTTTAAGTCAAAGACGAGGGCTTCAACAGATGACTGCAAGCTGTATTTATTTTGGCATTGGCTTCTGCAACCAAATAATCTCATTATGTATCTTTGTCTCAGAGGTCAAATAGCCCATTATGTATCAGAAAGGACATACACTACATGACCAAAAGTATGTGGACAGGTGTTCGTCGAACATCTCATTCCAAAATCATGGGCGTTAATTTGGAGTTGGTCCCCCCTTTGCTGCTACAACAGCCTGCACTCTTCTGGGAAGGTTTTCCACTAGATGTTGGTAAATTGCTGCGGATACTTGCTTCCATTCAGCCACAGGAGCATTAGTGAGGTCGGGCATTGGTGTTAGGCGATTAGGCCTGGCTCGCAGTTGGTGTTCCAATTCATCCCAAAGGTGTTCGATGGAGTTGAGATCAGGGCTCTGCGCAGGCCAGTCAAATTTTTCCACACAGATCTCGACAAACCATTTCATTTCGACAAACCACTTCCCTTTGTGCATGGGGGTATTGTCAGTCTGAAATTGGAAACAGCCTTCCCCAAACTGTTGCTACAAAGTTGGAAGCACAGAATCGTTTAGAATGTCATTGTACGCTGTAGCGTTAAGATTTCCCTTCACTGGAACTAAGGGGCCTAGACCAAACCATGAAAAACAGCCCCAGACCAGTATTCCTCCTCCACCAAACTGTACAGTTGGCACTATGCATTGGGGCAGGTAGCGTATTCCTGGCATCCACCAAACCCAGATTTGTCCATTGGACTGCAAGATGGTGAAGCGTGATTCATCACTCCAGAGAACGCGTTTCCACTGCTCCAGAGTCCAATGGGGGTGAGCTTTACACCACTCCAGCCGACGCTTGGCACTGCGCATGGTGATCTTAGGCTTGTGTGCGGCTGCTTTGCCATGGACACCCATTTCATGAAGCTCCCGACTAACAGTTATTGTGCTGATGTTGCTTCCAGAGGCAGTTTGGAACTCAGCAGTGAGTGTTGCAACCGAGGACAGACAATTCAGCACTTGGCGGTCCCGTTCTGTGGGCTTGTGTGGCCTACAACTTTGCGGCTGAGCCGTTGTTGCTCATAGATGTTCCCACTTCACAATAACAGAACTTACAGTTGACCGGGGCAGCTATAGCAGGGCAGAAATTTGATGAACTGACTTGTTGGAAAGGTGGCATCCTATGACGATGCCACGTTGAAAATCACTGAGCTCGTGCTTGATTGTATACACCTGTCAGCAATGGGTGGGGCTGAAATAGCCAAATTTACTAATTTGAAGAGGTGTCCACATACTTATATAGTGTATGTGTAAAGATATACCAGGTTCTTGTAGTTCAGTTTGGAGCGTTTGAGCAAACAAAGGAAACCAGAGAATAAAAATATATTACAATACAGGTTTTATTTACAGTTAACTTTAATAAAAAGTTCAACAGTATGTACAAGTTGCTTGACAGCTCAAAAATGCAAAAAACACTCCCCCAACTGAGTTTTTTCAAGAGAGCTTCGCAACACACGTTGTATTAGCAGTTCTCTTGAACAATGAATATGAGGCAAAGGTTATGTAGGCCTAAACAGGTCAAATAGACATAGGCCTACCAAAATAAATAGACACACATTTAAACAACAGACAACATCAATGATGATACTGCAGTCACTGACGATAGCAGGTGTTCATATTTTCAGTAGCCTATTACAATTTATTTTTTACTTATTTAACCTTTAATTAAGTAGGCAAGTCAGTTAAGAACAAATTCTGATTTACAATGACGGCCTACCCTGGGCCAAACCCGGACGACTCTAAGCCAATTGTGCGCCGCTCTATGGGACTCCCGATCATGGCCGGTTGTGTTACAGCCCAGGATCGAACCAGAGTCGAACCTCTAGCACTGTAATTCAATGCCTTAGACCGCTGCACCACTCGGGAGCCACAATAGCCTACTTATCCAAAACGGAATAAACCAAATAAATTCTTGGAGTCCCCGACACAATGTAATGAGGAAGTGAAGCGAGTGCGCACCATAGAGATTGTTAGAGTACTCATCTTTGTATATGTGACTTTATAGTGTCTGTGGCAGCATGGGCAGCGCCATTGAAGCTATCTCCATATTAAAATAGTCAATTGTCTTCTATATTGGCTGATTGCTCCCAAATCATAGGAATCCCCACCCAGTTGACTACTTTAAATTGGTGGAAGCCCTCATTGACAATGTTAAAATGGGTAAAAATGGGTTATATTCATGACGAGTCCTCTATCTATCTCTATGGTGTGCACCAAGAGGAGAAGGCGAACACAAACACGGTTTGAAAATTAAATGTAGGCTCCTAACTTTGTTTAGAAGATACAATCAATTCTCACAATGATTTAACACGAAGTTGTTCATGAAGTCTTTACGTATTAGTCATTAGTAGCACAAACAAATATGTGTGCGGCAAAGTGCACTCTGTAAGCCTCCATTTGTCAGAGTTCAAATTGCATATGGTGCCCTATGGAGAAAGAGAGTGGACGCACTCGTTTCGATGTGGCTGTAGAGCAGCTAAGTTCACGTCGCCATAAAACGTTTTTATGAAAAGCTGAAAATACAAGTGAATGTAATTCTAAATTACTTAGTTAGTTAACCAGGGTACAACTTTGGTGTTAGAAGTGGGGGGGTTATAATTATTATAATATATTTTTTTATCCAGTTGAATAAACACTCCAAACAGCCTACCCGACCACTCGGAGACGTCCGCGTGGTCCTAAAGCCCACGATGCCACATTTTGTATCACATTCCAAAGATAAAAGTGGGGGGGGCAAAAATTTCATTCAAAATGTGTGGACATGTCCCCCCCCCCCGTCCCCAGTGAAAGTTGCGCCCCTGTAGTTAACCCTTACAGAGAAATTTCAACCAAATTAGATATATTCACAACAGCTATGGGGGGGACCGGTACTAAATGTAACACGGGTTAGTTGTAAGAGGCTGAATAACTCCGCTTAGAAACCATTTCCAAAGCTCTTATTAAATGTGCCAAAGCTCGGAAAGTGTGTCTACATGCCTATGTTTTTTTTTAAATAATTATTGACCTGTAGAACACCTGTGGAACTCTCCATGTAACTAAACATATACTTTTTATTTGTAGGATGTGGTCTTTTGATTGGTATAGTTGATGACAATAATTATTGTTGTGTTTTCTCACAAGATTAGTAAAAGCCCCTATGCTCGGGGCTAGTTGGTAGACTGGTGATCAACTTGGCTACCTCCACAAAATGAACAAATGGGGTGGAGATAGCCTACCAGTCTACTAGAGAACTCTTGGGAGTCTTAAACCTATTCCTGTCCTCAGTAATTTCTTTCTAAAAAGTAATTATGTGTTTACATATGTTTTTTTCCCACTCTTTTAAGAGGAACGACCACCTTGTGTCGTTTTCTGCCACTGAGCCGCGTTAGCCAGCCGCTCTGACTTGCTGAGGAATTCAGCGGATGGACACGTGTCTTTGGCCGTGCTCCCACATTCCCACATGATCATCGTGTTCTTGGAGCATCTCTACTACTGTGAATTTGTTCTATACATTTTTTTTATTTTACCTTTATTTAACTAGGCTAACAGCGAATGATCTGAGCATTTCCTGAACGGCGGTCCACGCCAAGCTAGGAGGAGATCAGATCTGGAGGAGGGACCAGGACAGGAGGTAAAGGCCATAGGCTAGTGCTAGTGCCATATACAGGACTGGTGCCAGCACAAATCAGTTGGACGGGTCTTTTTGTGTTTTATTAGGGATTCCCATTAGTTGTTGCCAAGGTAGCAGCTACTCTTCCTGTGGTCCTAACGCATCAAGACACATTAAACAAAAGATAAAACCGTACATCATATAACATCACTACACCACTAGATATCCACCACACAAAATGCACGATACCACAATGCAACAATACCACAATGTACATGTGTGTAGAGTGCGTGTGCTAGCGCCTGTGTGCGTATGCGTGTGTCTGTGCCTGTGGTTGTGTGTCTCTTCACAGTCCACACTGTTCCATAAGTTGTATTTTATCAGTTTAAAAAAAAATCTGATTCTACTGCTTGCATCAGTTACCTAAAGTGGAATAGAGTTCCATTTAGTCGTGGCTCTATGTAGTTCTCTGCACCTCCCATAGTTCTGGACTTGGGATGTCTGGTGGCATGTCTTGTGGGGTATGCATGGGCATCCGAGCTGTATGCTATTAGTTTAAACAGACAGCTTGGTGCATTCAGCATGTCAACACTTCTTACAAAAACAAGCAGTGATGAACCTCCACTTTGACCCATGAGAAATTGACATGCATATCATTAATGTTATATCTCTGTGTGCATTGAAGGGCCAGCAGCGCTGATCAGTTCTGAGCCAATTATAATTTTCCAATTATAAAGTCCCTCTTTGTGACACCTGACCACACAAGTGAACAGTAGTCCAGGTGTGACAAAACTAGGGCCTTCTTTTTTGATGGTGTTGTTAAAAAGGCAGAGCAGCACTTTATTATGGACAGACTTCTCCCCATCTTAGCTATTATTGTTTCAACATGTTTTGACCATGACAGTTTACAATCCAGGGTTACTTCAAGCAATTTAGTCAACTCAACTTGCTCAATTTCCACATTATTCATTACACAATTTAGTTTATGGTTTAGTGAATGATTTGTCCCAAATACAGTGCTTTTAGTTTTGAAATATTTAGGACTGTTATTCCTTGCCACCCATTCTGAAACTAACTGCAGCTCTTAAGTGTTGGAGTCATTTCAGTTGCTGTAGTAATTGACGTGTATAGTGTTGAGTCATCTGCAAACATTGACAAACTGGCTTTACTCAAAGCCAGAGGCATGTCATTAGTAAAGATTGAAAAATATAAGGTGCCTAGACAGCAGCCCTGGGGAATTCCTGATTCTACCTGGATTATGTTGGAGAGGCTTCCATTAAAGAACATGCCTAGGTTTGCTAATCTTGCCAATGAAAACATTTATTTTACTAGGCAAGTCAGTTAAGAACAAATTCTTATTTTCAATGATGGCCTAGGAACAGTGGGTTAACTGCCTGTTCAGGGGCAGAACGACAGATTCGTACCTTGTCAGCTCAGGGGTTTTGAACTTGCAACCTTCCGGTTACTAGTCCAACGCTCTAACCAATAGGCTACCCCATCATTAAAGTAATTGGCAATATCAGTGGGTTTTGTGATGAATGAGCCATCTGATTCAATGAATGATGGAGCTGAGTTTTGGCCTTTTGCCCAAAATGTCATTTAAGGTGTCCCAGAGCTTTTTTACTGTCATTCTTTACATAATTTATCTTTGTTTCATGTTATAATTTATTCTTATTTTTATTCAGTATAGTCACATGGATTTAATTGTTTTTACGGTCATTTTCTCAATGGGAGCATGCTTATTAGTAACTGGAATAAGCAATTTCACAAATGTGTTATTTGAAGCATCTTGCTCCTCGATGCATCTTGCTCCTCATTACACACCACAGACTAACTGATATTCTTTACATCAACAACATAGGAATCACCACAAAACTTTTTGTATGACTTCATAGGCGGGCACGTTTCGTTTCACCAAACCTCCTATGTGTGCATGCGCTGGTGCGTTCACCATTTTTTTAAATGGGTGTTATAGTAAAGACCATAGGCAGCTCTTGAGTTTCAAGTTTGGGGAAGCTTACAATTTATACTACCATTTCTGTGTGACAAGTATGATTATTTTGACATGTGCATTTTCGTGGAACAGTTTCATTTCAGTAATAACGTTTGAGTTTGTCCAAATCATTGTCATGTGGTCAGTCATAAAAATCTGAAGTAAAATTCTACTAAGAAGAGAGCACCATGCTCTGCCATACGGGAACATTGCAACACTGTGGTATATTGGCGGCTAAAGAAATGAGCACATAGAACTCAGAGATAGCCTGTATGCCAATGAAGCAGTGGCCTGTAACTTCCATCAACAACTAAGTAAAAGACATAGTCCTAAAGTCAACAAATAAAAACAGTAGAAAATATCCTGATGAACATTCCGTTTTTTTCAATCACATTCATCTCTCTACTCAGCCTACTCAGCCTCCCTTTTTATCTGTCTTGAATTGAGCTATGACTAGTAAAGTCCATCCTTGTATTAAATCATTAAATTATTTATACTTGTACTTTTACTTTTGATACTTAAGTATATTTAAAACCAGGCACTTATAGACTTTTACTTAAGTAGTATTTCACTGGGTGACCTTCACTTTTCCTTGAGTCATTTTCTATTAACGTTTCTTTACTTTTACTCAGGTATGGCAACTGGGTTCTTTTTCCACCACTGGGATAAAATTGTACATTTTCCAGGCCTACTGGTGACATACAGTATGTAATGGGGAATTAATACAAAATAAACATTCAAAGGGCAAACAATTCACAGAATGAAACAATGAATGGTGCAAGAATTGACAGGAGACAGCTGATCACATTCCGGAGAGCTGAGTGCATGCATTCTGGAGAGAGACGAGCCATATCTTCGCTGCACACCCCTCCCCTTCTTCTTGTTGCAACATTTCAAGACACATTATTTTCCACACTTGATTTTAGATGCTTTTCACTGACGGGACGCAACTCAATCAGCTGCCCATAGGCCTACACACTTGTGATTTGAAAGAATCCATATATTTTTTTAAAGAAGTTAATGTTCCTCTGTGGCTACGTTGGTGAAGTATTTGGAAAGTTTAAATGTAAACAGACGTAATTATATAATTTTGGCAAAAAAAAAATCGACTTACAAACCAACTTTCCTTTCCAATTTGCAAGAGGCTGAAACCAGAGATCTGTATGCGATGACGAGATGCTCATGTTTCCACCCTAATAATGGGAGTCATTGTCCCAAAGGTCGGGAAGGCAGGCGTCAAGCTTAGGTCTGCATATTATGCCTATAGAAACGCATTGGGCTTATTATGGACAGATTTTGGCGAGAGTGAGCCCTCTCGCTTTTCGCCTCTTCCTCTCTGCTGAAAATCTCTCACCGGACAAAACATCAGAGTGAGCGAAACAGCATCCCTCTGTCTTACTATATGTAGCCCGTGTCTCTGATGCTGTCTGGCCAGAAATAGTATGACAAACCATACTCTTTTGGTCCAGACAGCATCAGGTACATGGTCTACGCATACTGAGACAGCTGTTTCGCTTACTCGGATGCTTTATCCGAGAATAATGTGTCTTTCTGTAGGCGCACGTCTCGGTCAAATAAATGATCAACATTTCAATATTTGATTTGGACGGGAAAGGAGGTATGGTAGTGCGGGACAGGGCCATAACGCCCATAACTCCGGCCCTGGCCATATATTAACCCGTATAGCAGCCACTTTATTAGTGGCATGGACATGCCCTTTGCTCTCTCCGCAACTGTCCTTACTAGACTGTATAACGACCACTCATAGTTCAGTTAGATATCTTCATCATGTCGTTTGCACAGATTCAGAAGCAGCCACGCTTTAGATTTCCTCACTGATTAGAAAGTGCAGAGGTGTATTGCTTTGCAGAGAGTCTTGAGTCTATCTGTTCTGAGAGCAGTACAGTGCTATCACAGTCATCTCTGTCTGTCTACAACAGCATGTTCAACTGTGCTGGTAGAGAAATGGCTTATCGCCTTTGTCCCCGGCTTCAAAAACACATAACCGCTTCTGAGAAGTCAAATGTCAAAAGGCAGTTATAAAACAAACTACGCTATCCACAATCTGAGCTTAGTAACATCACCACCCATCCCACAGCTAACGCCTGCCGACTGTAAAGGTGTGAGTTTTGTCTACGCCCCTGCCCTACTCTGAGGTTCTTATAACTGTATATGGGGGGTGTAGTAGGAAAACAGTGTCTGTCTGTCAATTTCATCCTCTGTGTCACTTTCTGAACTTAGTTCCTTTTTCATGTCTTTATTTTAGTTAGTCAGGGCGTGAGTTGGGATGGGCATTCTATGTTGTTTTTCTATGTTTTGTTCTGTTGTTATATTTCTATGTGTTTGGCCTAGTATGGTTCTCAATCAGAGGCAGGTGTCAGTCGTTGTCTCTGATTTGGAGCCATATTTATGTAGCCTGTTTTCTATTGTGTTTTGTGGGTGGTATTATCCTGTGTTAGTGTTTTCACCATACGGGACTGTTTCGGTTGTTTGTTAGTACTTTTGTTATTTTATTTTGTTCAGTGTTCTGTTGATTTATTAAATATATCATTATGGACACTTACCATGCTGCACATTGGTCTGATCCTTGCTACTCCTCCTCTGAAGAAGAGGAATTCTGTTACACTATGCCACCTCTACATGACTTGTACATCTCATTAAAGACTCACCTCAAATGGTTTATTCTGTAAGTTATGCTTTTGCATTTCTGGGAAAAAATGTGTTTCCCCCAAAAAAGAAGACGGAGCTGTTTTGAAAAGTTAACTCCTCAAAATGAGACAAGGGCTCATTAACAAATAACAAATGGTACTCAATATACAAAACAACATTTGAACGGGTATACACACACACACACACACACACACAGTAAAGACTAAATATAAAACAAATATTTTTAGATCAAAACATGAGCACTTCCTTTGACATTTTAGTAGATTTCCCTTACAAATGTCACCAGCTTAATGTTCTAGGCCTGTCAGTAGTATATCAAGAGAACTGTCACCACACTTCGATCAGTGACATTTGATTTCCCTCTTATCCACGAACACACCATTTTACAACATGTGAACTTTAACTCTACGTGGTAAAACCAAGCCCCTATTAACTTCTTCCTCTTTGACCTTTACGTAATGTACAGTAGAGTGTGATGGGGCTGATAAGTATTCTAGATGTAATCGTTCAACACCACAGAGCAGGGGTTCTGTTTCCATCGCCTCTGCTTTGTCTCTCCGTCTGGGGGCTTTCATGGCTAAAAATAACAGGTGGGGTTAACCGTTTCCACTCTCAAGCCTGGCTTCTTTTTTTTTACACCAACATTTTCATACAGATCAAAGTGTTTGATGGGGTTTATTTCTGACAGGCATGGCTCCAAAAAGAGATTTTATTCAAAAGATGGTCTGAATACGGAACAGTAGGTCTGAAAGTATTCCGTTGTGAAGTCTAGTCACACATGCAGTCCCACTTCTTTCTCCTCAAAGTATGCAATAGAAAGACAGTTGGTGTAAGACATGCTTCTGGGTAATCAAAAAATTGATCGATTGAACAACATAAGTCACCATTGGTGGTGCCTTTTGATTGTCTGCTATTTCCACTTCAGATGAACTGTTAACATAACGTACAACTTCTCAAGACCACATTTGCATGGCTGTGAAGTGATACTGAAAAGAATGTGATACTGTAACGCAACTCATATAGTTGTACTGATAGAGCTCACCGCACATTGTATTCTCAGTTTGAATATGACATTGCATCTGTAAGAGCCTCAAAATAACGTCAAACCAACCTCCTAATGAGGCCCTTCAACTGAACGAATCTATAAAGTCACAACAGGGCCACCATCATACTCTATCTACAATTTTGACTGTGTTTCAGTCACCAGTGAAGGGGATACTCCGGGATGCTGGCCATCTAGGCAGAGTTGCAAAGAAAAAGCCATGTCTCAGACTGGCCAATAAAAATAATAGATTAAGATGGGCAAAATAACAGACACTGGACAGAGGAACTCTGCCTAGAAGGCCAGCATCCCAGAGTCGCCTCTTCACTCTTTACGTTGAGACTGGTGTTTTGCGGGTACTATTTATTAATGAAGCTGCCAGTTGAGAACTTGTGAGGCATCTGTTTCTCTAACTAGACACTCTAATGTACTTGTCCTCTTGCTCGGTTGTGCACTGGGGCTTCCCACTCCTATTTCTATTCTGGTTAGAGCTAGTATGGGCTGTGCTGTGAAGGGAGTAGTACACAGCGTTGTACGAGATCTTCAGTTTCTTGGCAATTTCTCACATGGAATAGCCCTAATTTCTTAGAACAAGAATAGACTGACGAGTTTCAGAAGAAAGTTCTTTGTTTCTGGCCATTTTGAGCCTGTAATCGAACCCACAAATGCTGATGTTCCAGATACTCAACTAGTCTAAAGAAGGCCAGTTTTATTGCTTCTTTAATCAGAACAACAGTTTTCAGCTGTGCTAACATAATAGCAAAAGGGTTTTCTAATGATCAATTAGCCTTTTCAAATGATAAACTTTGATTAGCTAACACAACGTGCCATTGGAACACAGGAGTGATGGTTGCTGATAATGGGCCTCCGTGCGCCTATATAGATATTCCTTTACAAATCTGACATTTCCAGTTACAATAGTCATTTACAACATTAACAACGTATACACTGTATTTCTGATCAATTTGATGTTATTTAATGGACCAAAAAATTATATTTTCTTTAAGAAACAAAGGACATTTCTATGTGGCCCCAACCTTTGAACAGTCGTGTATATGGTTTACTTGTGTTAATAGTCACCTTATTGCTATTCTAGTCATTCCTTAAGGTTTATTGAGAATCAAGAGGCAGTCATTTCACCTCTGCTACTTCAGGATCACCTGTCCTTGCGATGTGTCTCAGACACCCCACATACATAAGCATTTCAAACATAGAGAGCCAGTGTTTATTTTCTGTTTCAAAGAAATAGATGTCAGCTAATGTGACAGGCTTTCTAGCCAGGCCTAGGAACTTCTAAATGCCTTTGGTCATCCAATCCAAACACTGTTTAGATTGCCTTGAGGGTTAAAGTGCAGCGACAGCGCGAGAAATACGAATAACTCACCCAAGCAGTCAAAGCAAAAGGTTTTCATGAGACCCCTCTGAGTAGCCCCACCGCCCCTCTCAGTTCAGAGGCTGTTGGTGTTGGATCAGGTTTTGTCATTTCAGGTGGTGTGGCGCATTGTTTCCTGCGACGACTGCCAATGGAGCGGTAGACATGTGGTATTTTTAGCACCTGAGCTTCCTGAGGCCGGCCCATGGAGAGATGATCATGGGAAAACACACATGTAAGACTCCTGACTACACAAATTCCAGGGACTTGGTTAATTATTTTGCCCCCAGTGAAATACCTCATTAGCTGAGCTCAAAAAGAGCCTGAGTGAAAAGAAGAGAGAGAGATGTCAGAGAGTAGGTCTGAGCAGTGTGATGTATTAAGTAGGCCTGTTGGAACATCACAATGTCCAAACTTTCACACCAATATACAGCGGGACAACATGAGATGAGAGGAGTCACCAACAATTATAGTGACAATGTTGATGATTTTAATGGCAGATGTCTCTACCACGCAACCACAGGATATGGAAACCACACTCCTGAACATGAAAAAAAAATGTAAAGGGTGCTTGCTACAGGGGGGTCTGGCACGTTCCACTTGCGGAAGTGCTTTCATGTAACCTTAGCAGGCATAGTGAAAAGCATATAATATCAGTTGTCAACAAACATCCAGTAGTCTTTAGTCACGTGGGGTCGTCAACACATTTTATACATCTCAGGCCGACATTCGAAGCTATTTGACCTATTCTAACCAACACAGGTTTGTCGGGAATACTGCAACTGAATAAATAGTCTGCATGCCATAAATGTACAGCATATCACATTTACTTGAATGCCATAAATGTATAATATGACATTTACTTGACTTTGGGTTTAGATTATATAAAATATCCTGCATTTTTGGAGCATTTTACCTGCCCAGTAATGCAACCCTAAAAACCGACACACAATCAAAGCTTATTGTAAAATAGACACAAATAACTTAATCGGAATTACACAAATTTCATTTTGTGTGCATTACACGATTTTATTTATTTATTCTTTCTTTGTTTCTTTCACTTTTATTTAACCAGGTCGGCTAGTTGAGAACAAGTTCTCATATACAACTGCGACCTGGCCAAGATAAAGCAAAGCAGTTTGACACGTACAACAACACAGTTACACATGGAATAAACAAACATACAATCAATAATAGAGTAGAAAAAGTCTATATACAGTGTGTGCAAAGGTAAGATAAGGGAGGTAAGGCAATAAATTGGCCATTGTTGGTGAAATAATTACAATATAGCAATTATACACTGGAGTGATAGATGTGCAGAAGATGAATGTGCAAGTAGAGATACTGGGGTGCAAAGGAGCAGGATAAATAAATAAATACAGTATGGGGATGAGGTAGTTGGATGGGGTAATTACAGATGGACTATGTACAGGTGCAGTGATATGTGAGCTGCTCTGACAGCTGGTGCTTCAAGTTAGTGAGGGAGATATGAGTCTACAGCTTCAGTGATTTTTGCAGTTCGTTCCAGTCATAGACAGCAGATAAGTGGAAGGAAAGGCGGCCAAAGGGGGAATTGGCTTTGGGGGTGTCCAGTGAAATGTACCTGCTGGAGCGCGTGCTATACGACCTCACGTGACTAAAGACTACTGGATGTTTGTTGACAACTGATATTATATGCTTTTCACTATGCCTGCTAAGGTTACATGAAAGCACTTCCGCAAGTGGAACGTGCCAGATAAAGCAGGGCTTTACCTAGCAAAGACTTGTAGATGACCTGGAGCCTGTGGGTTTGGCGACAAGTATGAAGCGAGGGCCAGCCAATGAGAGCGTACAGGTTGCAGTGGTGGGTTGTATATAGGGCTTTGGTGACAAAACGGATGGCACTGTGATAGACTGCATCCAATTTGTTGAGTAGAGTGTTGGAGGCTATTCTGTAAATGACATCGCTGAAATCGAGGATGGGTAGGATGGTCAGTTTTACGAGGGTATGTTTGGCAGCATGAGTGAAGGATGCTTTGTTGCGAAATAGGAAGCCGATTCTAGATTTAATTTTGGATTTGAGATGCTTAATGTGAGTCTGGAAGGAGAGTTTACAGTCTAACCAGACACCTAGGTATTTGTAGTTGTCCAACGCATTCGTGTACATTACACAAATTCCAATTTGTTTTGGCTAACGTTAGCTAGGCTAACTAGGTGGCTAATGTTAGGGGTTAGGGTTAGGTAACATGCTACAATAGCTAAGTAGTTAAGGGGTTAAGGTTATCGTTTCTGTCTTAATTAACCTACTGTCTTCATCTGTGATTGAAATTTACTATATACAGAATCATGTACTGCACACGAAAATACACTTCAGTTTGCATTCAGACTGTTTAATATGGCAAGTGGTAGGAACCTGCCTGTTGTACAAAACCTGTGCAGTTGTACAAGAGGAAGACACATAATATGTCTCTGCTGAGCCACACAAACATGAGGCTCCAACCTCTTAACTGAGGGGATACTCTGAGTGGTGCAAACATAAAAACGTTTCAGATACTCTCGGTTTCACTGATGAAATCCTTGCGTGTGTGCCCATTTTGCAGTTAGTGTATAGGTTACTGCCAAGTCAAGCCTGTATTTAAGTCCCCTGTGTTCATCATTATCCTGGGGGGGAGAGTGAATCTACATAATTCTCACAGCTTGAGTCACACTCGCGTCACACTACTTTTTGACTGCTTCCCGGCAGGGCAGTGGGAGTGTGGGGAGGAGTGTGGTTATCCCGAAGATGACTTCAGATGATTCAGGTTCAGACATCTGTAGACATCCTTGATTTCTGGAAAACAAACTTTGGTTGTGTTTCAGATCATTCTATCTACAGTGCTGGTGGACAGACCCAAAACAACGACATTTGTCACTGTCACAATAACTATGGAGGTCAATGTAAGCGCAACAAATCCGTAAGCTTTAATGATCGATTGGCTTGATGAGTTATGATCCTCTGTGATCTTCATGTTTGTAGAATGCCGTTCAGTGACATGATGCCATGTCTGTAAGGGCGGTCATGGCCTTTACAGTCTTGCCCAATCTTGTAATTTCTGTCAAGGGTAGCCTATTTATCAAATCAAGCAACTTCAACTGAACATAATGTATAGGATCAGTTTACGCTCCCTAAATCCTAACATTGCATGTAGCCCCTAACACAGTGTTTAGGGTAAAATTGTTCTATACCAACATGCTTCAAATCCATTCTAATAGAGATACATTGAGAAGAGGAAGTGCAAAGGGTCTCTTCTGTTGTGATGCCACCTGGTGGAGAACGCAGTCAAAGTCCAACACTGGTCTGTGAATCAGCATGCTGGTGATGTGCATTTCGCTAAATAATTTGTTCTTTTTACTGACTCGAGAGTCGTTATTTGTTTTTCGGAGTGACTCGTTCACTTTTGTCATTCATTTGACCTTCTAGTGCAGGCCACAATGAGTACTACAGCAGGAAAATAGGTCACGGGCATAGAGAAGAAGTCATGTAATAATTGATCTCATGGTGCAAGAATGACTGCAATTAATTGATTGTTGAATGGACACAGCTTTGTAGAATCAAAACATATGTACAGCCTCTGCTTACCAAACAAATTGTTTGGGGGGGGTAAATCAGCTTTAATATTGCAGATAGATTGTGGCTTCCATCACTGTAATTGTCGGCATTATTTTTAATTCCCCATATATAAAAATATGTATATATAAATATATTTTAATATATTTGTCTTTATTATTTTCGCCTAACCCTACCATTCCTCCCCTAATTGGAGTAAACTAATGGACAAAAACACTTTTACTTTTTTTTTATTTTTACGCTTTTACTTCCAGTTTACACATAATATATACATTTTATGGACACTATCTTTTACAATAGTTATCTTTTGTTTGTTTTTAGTCCCATCCTTCAGCTCCACTCAACCCCTCCCATCTATCTCTGAACAGCTTCTGGAGTTACCGCAAGTCGCAAAGAACACAGGAGGTGCCTCCACTATTCCAGCACGATTTCAACTTCAACTTTTAAACTTGATCAGATCACATATGCTTAGTCTAACACAGTGACAACAGAAAGGTAGCAAAAACATTTGAATCCAATCAACTAAAAATATAGTCCAATCAACATAATCTATAATGTGGCTGTCAATGGTTCTGATTTGTGTGTGTGTGTTTGCGTGCGTTCGTACAAGTAGAAAAAAAACATGTAGACTCACAATACTTGTAGAGAAACGCCAATGCCATCCTCCTCTCTTTCATGTTGACCAAATGGTCTATGACTTTATTTTTTGTTTTCGTATGCTACCTGGCTAAAAAGCTTGCTCCCTAGCCTAACTTCCTTTCATGGGCAACGTTAGCTAGATAACGTTTGCCTCCTACATCTAGCTCCGTATTGAACTCCCATCACCTCAGTTCAGAGGCATAATGTATGAATTTATGGTAGGATCAGAATCGCTGTTATATTCATTGGTCAGTATGGAGAACTAAGTAAAACCAAATCCCGATTTCCATTCATGGCTAATTTAGGAAAAGGCCAATTTTAGCTAGCTAGCCACCAGAGGACAACAACGCAACGAGATGCAACAGAAAGTTCTTTCTGTCAATGACATTATTCTCTCGATGCGATGTGATAGGAGTGAAGCCAAATCCATACTGGCTTCCCTTGACACTTTAGTTGTCGTGCGTCAGGACCATTCACAGTTGAGCTATCTCAGTTTAGCGCAACAATAATTTGGCTATTATTTTATTCTTTTTTTTATCAAGGGAGGCCAAAGGCTCGCTGGCTTCACTACTGGCGGCAACAATGTCATACTCTTTTTGACCAGACAGAGTCAGATAGATGGCCTACTCATACAGAGACAGAGGGCAGGGGGTTTCACTTGCTTCGATGCTTTCTCGGTGAGATACATTCAGCCTCTTGCGAATTGAAGGAAAATTATGAAAATACAGAGAGACAAGATAAATTATTGTATTTGTTTTTTTTCTTATACAAGTTTATGTTTACAAGTCTAAATCACAAATGACGGCTCCAACATTCTCCTATAATGAACGAGAGGCTCATATAGACCAGACTCATTTGAGTTCTCAGTTCATTGTTTGCCGGTAGGAAGACCTGCCTGCTCTGGGCATTGCTGACTCAAATGAACAACATTTTTCAAACGATTCAATCTTTGGACTGAACGAGTCGAAAAGAGCAGAGTCAGTAAAAAGAGCCAAACTTCCGTCACTACATACATGGTAAATCCAACGGTAAATCTTGTTCCCACTCCAGTCAGTACAGGTTTTGTCTTCATCCTAATTATCATAACACTTCAAATGTGATTCTTATATAGAAAGAAACCATCAGAATGTGTTGCCCACCAACTCACTTGCACCATCATTGTGTGTGATGACTTGGCTTTTTGTGAGATATTCTAGTTATTTCTGTAAGACCACATGTAGCATAAAGGAACTAATGGAAAGTTTTCTAGCATATGAGGAAACACAACCAGACGAACCAGTACCTGATAATTCCACTTCATGTAAAAAAACAGAATGAGGTCCCCTGGTTACCTAATAACTCAGTGTATCACAGTATACATCACTTCCCCTGCCCACAGAGATGTTCTCTGAGAGCCAAATTACATTTTGAATATAATGCGCACTCCTCCAGGAACCTCGGTTTCCCTGTAAACCAGAGATATTGGGCTGGGAAGTATTGTGCCACCTCTGCAATATTGTGTAATCCCCTTCCATTATCAGATGTGGATTCTTGTTTTTTCAGTATACTTTTTGATCACACATTTCACGTAAACAAGCACTTGGGAAGTGTGTCACTATTGCACCGACGTGCTGTAGGTTTTACACAGATGCAATGTTTTGGGGAGTGGGGTTGTGGGTGGAGAAAGAGGTAGAGCTGTTAACCAGTGTATCATTAGGAAGCATCACAGTCTTCCTCCCAGAACATATTATATAGCTTTATGAATCTCCCAGAGCAAAGTTGAGATTTTATTTGTGTGCCAATATTAGGTTGTGCACAGTTTTACATGTTTTCCCAAGAAACCTTAATATCTCTTTTGAGGATGTCATTGCAATGAGACAGCCACAGGACACAGCATGTATGGCAAAACCTCCACTGGTTATTCCCTTTTGTTGCAGTGGATGGCCCGCAATAACCTCTGTGGTGACTGATGGCCTGGGTGTAACAGCATTCATTAGGTGAAGGTGAAGACCAAGGTGCAGTGTGGTACGTGTTCATATTATTTAGTCTGACTGAACACTGAATACAAAATTACAAAAAGAATAGCCGAAACAGTTCTGACAGGTGCAACAAACACTAAACAGAAAATTACCACCGACAACTTACAGTGGGAAAACAGGCTACCCAAGTATGGTTCTCAATCAGAGACAACGAAAGACAGCTGTCCATGATTGAGAACCATACCGGGCCAAAACATAGAAATACACAACCTAGACATACAAACATAGAATAGAATTCCCATCCACATCACACCCTGACCAAACAAAACAATAGAAACATACAAAGCAATCTAGGGTCAGGGCGTGACAGTCCCCCCCCCTACAGGAGCGGACTCCGGCCGCATCCTCCTGCACCCAGGATACCCTGGACCGAAATGGCGTACTGGTGACCAAACGCGCTGAGCTGGCACAATCCGCCCTGGCTGGATGCCCACTCTCGCATGGCATATAGCCCTCTGGGCTATGAGCGTGCACTGGCGACACCGTGCACTTCATCGCATAACACGGTGTCTGACCAGTACCACGCGGCTTCCGGTAAGCACGGGGAGTTGGCTCAGGTCTCTCGCCTGACTCCGCCAATCCCCCCGTGTGCCCCCCCCAAAATTATTTTGGGGGGCTGCCTCTCGTGCTTGTTGCACTGCCGTGCTAACTCCTCGTAGTGTTGCCGTTCAGCCTTAGCTGCCTGCAGTTCGTCCTGCGTACGGCGATACTCCCCAGCCTGTGCTTGGTCCTTTGGTGGTGGTGGTTCTGTAATGGCATTCATTAGAAGAAGGTGCAGTGTGGTACGTGTTCATATTATTTATTCTGACTGAACACTGAATACAAACTAACAAAAAGAATAGCCAAAACAGTTCTGACAGGTGCAACAAACACTAAACAGAAAACAGGCTACCTAAGTATTGTTCTCAATCAGAGACAACGAAAGACAGCTGTCCCTGATTGAGAACCATACCCGGCCAAAACATAGAAATACACAACCTAGACATAGAATGCCCACCCACATCACACCCTGACTAAACAAAAAATAGAAACACACAACGCAATCTACGGTCAGGGCGTAACACTGGGCTGATTTCCTCAAACCCTCCCTGGCTCCAGACAGTGTCTCTCTGATGTCACCCGGCAGACGGGCACAAGGAGGCGACAGGTTTTCTCTGCCTCTGCTTCTGTGATTCCTTAGTCACATGTTTTTCACAGGACTTCCCAACTCAGAAGCAGAGTCAGTAAGGGTTGCAAATGATGACTACAGAGTTTCCTGAATGTGTGTGAATGAGTGTAATGGTGTAGGTATATTTGCATGTGAGTATGTTGACAGAAATGTTCTGCTATGCCTTTATTTCCCACCAGTGAGTGACACCATTTACCATACATTGCTGCCCACATTTCCCACAACCTTAACATAAGTAAGTACATTGACTAGAGAGCTACATAGTTTCTTCATGTCTTTTGCCATTTACAACTTGCTTATTCCAGTCCTCAACCCCATGGAACAGTCTTTTTACAGTTTCCATATTGGAATACAGGATCATTTATTACACCGATTAAAATGTGGAATGGAGAGATGTAATTGATACACTGGGTATCATCATCTACCTCAGTAATATTGACATTAAAACCTATATGCTGAGGAAATTAGCAGCCGTGCCAGTAACTGTGCCGCCATGTAAACAGTTCTGCTTCGAATGGAAATGTTTTATCGTGTCACGTTACCTCCTCAAACACTATTGAAGACGTGAGAGGCGTGTTGTGAGAGGTGTGTGTCACAGTGGGAAACGTAGCTTCCAGGAAACACCACGTTCACAGATAGAAACCGTCACGTGTGTATCCAAATATATCATGTTTCACTGTGATTCACCACTTCGAGATGGTTTCGTTCTGGTCGGAAGCACACAGAGATACAGGCGCACATACACAATCAAAACAAAACATCCCAACGAGACATTCAGTAAGCAAAAGAGAAGTGAGAACAGTAACCGAGCCAAATCCTGTAACAGGCCAGATAATCATCTTGAAACTATAACGATACAATATTGTAAATTCTCTCCCATGAATCAAGTGTTACTAACCTACAGTGCAAGCAACTAATAAAATATAACTAAATTGAAATGTGTACAAACGTGTATTCATTTAACGCTGGCATTGGGGAGCGATTCTATATCGGAAAGTTAAACATTATTCAATGTTTTATTTGGATTGCAGAGTGTCTTTTCCCTCCAACTCCTATCCACTGAGACTTGTTTTGTCGTTCTTCCAGAAATTTACTGTGTGATGCAGGTACCATAACATAATTCTATGAGGCTGAGTCATGTTTTGGATTGTGAACTATAAAAATGGGGTTGGAATAACATTTAATCCACTTGAAACATTGTCCAAAGTAGTGCAATTATAATGTAACGTGATTCAAAATCAAATCAAAGTTTATTAGTTGTGTACACAGATTTGCACATTTTATCGCAGATGCAGTGAAATGTTTGTGTACCTAGCTCCAACAGTTCAGTAATATCTAGCAATACAAAACAATTCACACATAATCCAACATGTAAAATGGTAATACATTAATAAATATCAGAATGATCAATGTCATAGTCCGAAATATTTGTATATATATGGTACCAGTCAAAAGTTTGGACACACCTACTCATTCAAGGGTTTTTCTTTATTTTGGACTATTTTTACTATAATAGTGATATCATCAAAACTATGAAATAACACATATGGAACCATGTAGTAACCAAAACAGTGTTAAACAAATAAACATGTATGTTAGATTTTTGATTCTTCAATGTAGCCACCCTTTGCCTTGATGACAGCTTTGCACACTTGGCATTCTCTCAACCAGCTTCACCTGGAATGCTTTTTCAACAGCCTTGAAGGAATCCCAACATATGCTGAACACTTGATGACTGCTTTCCCTTCAATCTGCGATCCAACTCAAATCAAATCCAATTTAATTAGTCACATGCGCCGAATACAACAGGTAGACCTTACAGTGAAATGCTTACTTACAAACCAATGATGCAGTTAAGAAAATACCTATAAAAAAAGTTTAAAAAAAGAAAGAGATAAGAAAAACAAATAATTAAAGAGCAGCAGTAAATAACAATAGCTGGGCTATATACAAGGGGTACCGGTGCAGAGTCAATGTGTCAATGAGTGGGGGCACCGGTGGCGGGGAATTTGAGATAAATATGTATATGCAGGTAGGGTTGTTAAAGTGGCTATGCATAGGTAATAACAGAGAGTAGCAGCAGAGTAGGGGAGGGGGGGGGGTGTGCAAATAGTCTGGGCAGCCATTTGATTAGCTGTTCAGGAGTCAGAAGTTTATGGCTTGGGGGTAGAAGCTGTTTAGAAGCCTCTTGGCCCTGGTGATGTACTGAGCCGTACGCACTACCCTCTGTAGTGCCTTGTGGTTGGAGGCTGAGCAGTTGCCATACGTCAGGATGCTCTCGATGGTGCATCTGTAAAATATTTTCAGTCTCCTGAGGGGGACCATGTCAATTTGGTTGAGGTCGGGTGATTGTGGAGGCCTAGTCATCTGATGCAGCACTCCATCACGCTCCTTCTTGGTCAAATAACCCTTATACAGCCTGGAGGTGTGTTGGGTCATTGTCCTGTTGAAAAACAAATTATAGTTCCACTAAGCGCAAACCAGATGGGATGGCATATCATTGCAGAATGCTGTGGTAGCCATGCTGGTTAAGTTAGCCTTGACTTCTAAATAAATCACCGACAGTGTCACCAGCAAAGCACAAGCACACCGTCACACTTCCTTCTCCATGCTTCACGTTGGGAACCCCACATGCAGAGATCATCCAGTCACCTACTCTGCGACTCACAAAGACATGTCAGTTAGAACCAAAAATCTCAAATTTGGACTCCTCAGACCAATGGACAGATTTCCACTGGTCTAATGTTCATTGCTCGTGTTTCTTGGCCCATGCACGTCTCTTCTTATTATTGGTGTCCTTTAGTAGTGGTTTCTTTGCAGCAATTTGACCACGAAGGCCTGATTCACGCATTCTCCACTGAACAGCTGTGGTTGAGATGTGTCTTTTGCTTGAACTCTGTGAAGCATTTATTTGGCCTGAAATTTCTGAGGCTGGTAACTCTAATTAACTTACCTTCTGCAGCAGAGGTAACTCTGGGACTTCCTTTCCTGTGGCGGTCCTCATGAGAGCCAGTTTCATAATAGCGCTTGATGGTTTTTGCAACTGTATTGACTGACATTCATGTCTTGAAGTAATGATGGATTGTTGTTTCTCCTTGCTTATTTGAGCTGTTCTTGCCATAATATGGACTTGGTCTTTTATCAAATAGGACTATCTTCTGTATACCAACCCTTCCTTGCCACAACACAACTGATTGGCTCAAATGCATTAAGAAGGAAAGACATTCCACAAATGAACTTTTAACAAGGCACATCTGTTAATTGAAATGCATGAAGCTGGTTGAGAGAATGCCAACAGTGTGCAAAGCTGTCATCAAGGCAAAGGGTGGCTACTTTGAAGAACCTTAAATCTAAAATATATTTTGATACGTTTAACACTTTTTTTGACATGATTCCTTATGTGCTCTTAAATAGTTTTGATGTCTTCACTATTATTCTACAATTTAGAAAACAGTAAAAATGAAGAAAAACCGTTGAATGAGTAGGTGTGTCCGACTTTTGACTGGTACTGTATATCAATCAAATCTATTTATAAAGCCCTTCTTACATCAGCTGATTTCACAAAGTGCTGTACAGAAACCCAGCCTAAAACCCCAAACAGCAAGCAATGCAGGTGTAGAAGCACGGTGGCTTAGAAAAACTCCCTTGAAAGGCCAGAACCTAGGAAGAAACCAAGAGAGGAACCAGGCTGTGAGAGGTGGCCAGTCCTCTTCTGGCTGTGCCGGGTAGAGATTATAATAGAACATGGCCAAGATGTTCAAATGTTCATAGATGACCAGCAGGGTCAAATAATAATAATCATAGTGGTTGTCAAGGGTGCAACAGGTCAGCACCTCAGGAGGAAATGTCAGTTGGCTTTTGATAGCCGATCATTCAGAGTATCTCTACCGCTCCTGCAGTCTCCAGAGAGTTGAAAACAGCAGGTCTGGGACAGGTAGCACGTATATACAGTACATTCAGAAAGTAATCAGACCCCTTGACTTTTTCCACATTTTGTTACGTTACAGCCTTATTCAAAAATGTTCCTCATCAATCTACACACAATACCCCTAATGACTAAGTGAAAACAGAAATTTTTGCAAATGTATAAAAAAATAGAAATACATTATTTACATAAGTATTCAGCCCCTTTGCTATGAGACTAGATACAGGTCTCAGGTACAGTTGAAGTCGGAGGTTTACATTCACCTTAGCCAAATACATTTAAACTCAGTTTTCACAATTCCTGTCATTTAATGCAAGTAAAATGTCCCTGTTTTAGGTAAGTTAGAACTCCACTTTATTTTAAGAATGTGAAATGTCAGAATAATATTAGAGAGTCTGATTTATTTCAGCTTTTATTTCTTTCATCACATTCCCAGTGGGTTAGAAGTTTACATACGCTAAATTAGTATTTGGTAGCATTGTCTTTAAATTTATTAACTTGGGTCAAACGTTTTGGGTAGCCTTCCACAAGCTTCCCACAATAAGTTGGGTGATTATTGGCCCATTCCTCCTGATAGAGCTGGTGTAACTGAGTCAGGTTTGTAGGTCACTTTGCTCGCACACGCTTTTTCAGTTCTGCCCACACATTTTCGATAGGATTGAGGTCATGGCTTTGTGATGGCCACTCCAATACCTTGATTTTGTTGTCCTTAAGCCATTTTGCCACAACTTTGGTAGTATGCTTGGCGTCATTGTCCATTTGGAAGACCCATTTGCGACCAAGCTTTAACTTCCTGACTGATGTCTTGAGATGTTGCTTCAATATATCCACATAATTTTGCTCCTCATGATGCCATCTATTTTGTGAAGTGCACCAGTCCCTACAGCAGCAAAGCACCCCCACAACATGATGCTGCCACCCCCATGCTTCACGGTTGGGATGGTGTCCTTTGGCTTGCAAGCCTCCCCCTTTTTCCTCCAAACATAACACTGGTCATTATGGCCAAACAGTTCTATTTTTGTTTCATCAGACCAGAGGACATTTATCCAAAAAGTACAATCTTAGTCCCCATTGTGCAGTTGCAAACTTTTCTATGGCGGTTTTGGAGCAGTGGCTTCTTACTTTCTGAGCGACCTTTCAGGTTATGTTGACATAGGACTCGTTTTACTGTGGATATAGATACTTTTGTGCCTGTTTCCTCCAGCATCTTCACAAAGTCCTTTGCTGTTGTTCTGGGATTGATTTGCACTTTTCACACCAAAGTACGTTCATCTCTAGGAGACAGAACGCATCTCCTTCCTGAGCGGTATGACGGCTACATGGTCCCATGGTGTTTATACGTGGTACCTTCAGGCATTTGGAAATTGCTCCCAAGGATGAACCGGACTTGTGGAGGTCTACAATTTTTTTTCTGACGTCTTGACTGATTTCTTTTGATTTCCCCATGATGTCAAGCAAAGAGGCACTGAGTTTGAAGGTAGGCCTTGAAATACATCCACAGGTCCACCTCCAATTGACTCAAATGATGTCAATTAGCCAATCAGAAGCTTCTAAAGCCATGACATAATTTTCTGGAATTTTTTAAGCTGTTTAAAGGCACAACCAATTTAGTGTATGTAAACATTTGACCTACTGGAATTGTGATACAGTGAATTATAAGTGAAATAATCTGTCTGTAAACAATTGCTGGAAAAATTACTTGTCATTCACAAAGTAGATGTCCAAAACCGACTTGCCAAAACCATAGTTTGTAAACAAGAAATTTGTGGAGTGGTTGAAAAACGAGTTTTAATGACTCCAATCTAAACTACCGACTTCAACTGTATATCCTGTTTCCCTTGATCATCCTTTAAATGTTCCTACAACTTGATTGGAGTCCACCTGTCATTATTTCAATTGATTGGACATGATTTGAAAAGGCACACACCTGTCTGTATAAAGTCCCACAGTTGACAGTGCATGTCAGAGAAAAAACCACGCCGTGAGTTCGAAGGAATTGTCCGTAGAGCTCAAAGACAGGATTGTGTTGCGGCACAGATCTGGGGAAGGGTACCAAAACATTTCTGCAGCATTGAAGGTCCCAAAGAACACAGTGGACTCCATCATTCTTAAATGGAAGAAGTTTGAAACCACCAAGACTCTTCCTAGAGCTGGCTGCCCAGCCAAACTGAGAAATCGGGGGAGTTGACCAAGAATCTGATGGTCACTCTGACAGAGCTCCAGAGATCCTCTTTGGAGATGGGAGAACCTTCCAGGAGGACAACCTTCTCCGCAGCACTCCACTAATCAGGCTGTTTATGGAAGAGTGGCCAGAGGGAAGGCACTCCTCATCAAAGGCACATGAGTTTGGAGTTTACCAAAAGGCACCTAAAGGACTCTCAGACCTTGAGAAACAGGATTCTCTGGTCTGATTAAACCAGATTGAACTCTTTATCCTGAATGCCAAGTGTCACGTCTGGAGGAAACCTGGCACCATCCCTATGGTGAAGCATTGGTGTGGCAGCATCATGCAGTGGGGATGTTTTTCTGCGGCAGGGACTGGGAGACTAGTCAGGATCGAAGAAAATATGAATGGAGCAAAGTACAGAGAGATCCTTCATGAAAACCTGCTCCAGAGCGCTCAGGACCTCAGACTGGGGTTAAGGTTCACCTTCCGACAGGACAACAAACCTAAGAACACAGCCAAGACAACATAAGGCTTTGGGAGAAGTCTCTGAATGTCCTTGAGTGGCCCAGCCTGAAATTAGCTGTGCAGCGATGCTCCCCATCCAACCTGACAGAGCTTGAGAGGATCTGCAGAGAAGAATGGGAGAAACTCCTCAAATACAGGTGTGTCAAGCTTTTGGCGTCATAACCAAGAAGACTTGAGGCTGTAATCGCTGTCAAAGGTGCATCAAAAAAAGTACTGATTAAAGGGTCTGAATACTTATGTAAATGTCATATTTCAACTTTTTATATTTATAAATTTGCAAACATTTCTAAAAACAGTTTTTACTTTGTCAGTATGGGGTATTGTGTGTAAATTGATGAGTATTTAATACATTTTCGAATAAGGCTATAATGTAACTAAATGTGCAAAAAGTCATGGGGTCTGAATACTTTCCGAAGAAATTGTATACAGATGTGATTGTGTCTTTATCTCTTCTCTGTTTATCAAAGACCAAACAGTAGATGGCAGTAATGCACCTCAGAGAGAGAGAGGGAATGCGAGAGAGAAGAGAGGAAGAGGTGGATAGCTGGAGATAAGTTAGGTTAGGAGAGCATGTCATACTGTATGATTGAACAAGTTAACATATGGAGAGAGATGGAATGAAAGAGTGAGATTAGAGAGATGTATGGCTGTACAGTGTAGGGTATGGATATTGAGATGTGGGAAGCAGCTGAGACACTCATGGTGGTTATGTTTGAAGTTAAATTATTGTGGATGGATTCTATCTACTTCTCTATTCACTTTCAGCTGGGGCCTCTAGATAGATGGGCATTTACAAATACACTTAATGAGACAATAGCTAGTGCTTGACTTGGACTGAAATAAGTGCCGGTACTCATTTTGGGTGCCAGTACTGTTTTAACATTAGGTGCAGGAGCTCCACAAGACTTGTTTAGCTAATATTCTATAAGAGGAACAGGTGCTCCACAATACTTTTTAGCTAATATTCTATAAGAGGAACAGGAGCTCAAGCAGTAAAAAAATTAAAAGTGAGGTGCCGGTACTGCCCAAGTCAAGCACTGACAGTAGCAACTCTTATTTGCATTTGAGTAGGAATACAATAGCTTTTTTTTATTGCAATAATGAATAGAATATGTACAGTACCAGTCAAATGTTTGGACACACCTACTCATTCAAGGGTTTATTATTACTCTTTTCTACATTGTAAAAAAAGTCTTAAACAAATCAAAATGTGTTTTAGATTTTAGATTCTTCAAAGCAGCCACCCTTTTTTCCTTGATGACAGGTTTGCACACTCTTGGCATTCCCTCAATCAGCTTCACCTGGAACAGTCTTGAAGGAGTTGTCACATATGCTGAGCATTTGTTGGCTGCTTTTCCTTCACTCTGCGGTCCAACACATCCCAAACCATCTCAATTTGGTTGAGGTTGGGTGATTGTGGAGGCCATGTCATCTGATGCAGCAATCCATCACTCTCCTTCTTTGTCAAATAGCCCTCACAAATATCAAATTTGGACTCCTCAGACCAAAAGACAGATTTCCACTGGTCTAATGCCCATTGCATGTGTTTCTTGGCTCAAGGAAGTCTCTTCTTATTACTGGTGTCCATTAGTCGTGGTTTCTTTGCAGCAATTCGACCATGATTGCCTGATTCAGACAGTCTCTTCTGAACAGTTGATGTTGAGATGTGTCTGTTACTTGAATTCTGTGAAGCATTTATTTGAGGTGAATTTCTACGGCTGGTAACTCCAATGAACTTATCCTCTGCACTAGAGGTAACAGTGCATCTCACAAAGACAAGGCAGTTGAAACCAAAAATCACAAATTTGGACTCCTCAGACCAAACAACAGATTTCCACTGGTCTAATGTCCGTTGCTCGTGTTTCTTGGCCCAAGCAAGTCTCTTTATTATTGGTGTCTTTTAGTAATGGTTTCTTTGCGGCAATTTGACCATGATGGCCTGATTCACACAGTCTCCTCTGAACAGTTGATGTTGAGATGTCTTTTGCTTGAACTCTGTGAAGCATTTATTTGAGCTGACATTTCTGAGGCTGGTAACTCTAATGAACATCCTCTGCAGCAGAGGTAACTCTGGGTCTTCCTTTCCTGTGGTTGTCATCATGAGAGACAGTTTCATTATAGAGCTTGATGGTTTTTGAGACTGCACTTAAAGAAACATTCAGTTCTTGAAATTTTCCGTATTGACTGACATTCATGTCTTAAAGTAATGATGGGTTGTTGTTTCTCCTTGCTTATTTGAGGTGTTTTTGCCATAATATGGACTTTGTATTTGACCAAATAGGGCGTTGTTCATTATACCATCCCTACCTTGTCACAACAACTGATTGGCTCAAACGCATTAAGAAGGAAAGAAATTCCACAAATTATTAACTTGCAACAAGACACACCTGTTAATAATAGAAATGCATTCCAGGTGACTACCTCATGAAACTGGTTGAGAGAATGACAAGAGTGTGCAAAGCTGTCATCAAGGCAAAGGATGGCTACTTTGGAGAATCTCCTATATAAAATATATTTGTATTTGTTTAAAAAATGTTTGGTTACTACATGATTCCATATGTGTTATTTCATAGTTTTGGTGTCTTTACTATTATTCTACAAAGTACAAAATAGTTTAAAAAAAAGAAGACCCTTGAATGAGTATGTTTGTCCAAACTTTTGAATGGTACAGTACATGCATTCGTTAGACAATGGGAAAATAATTGAAGAATGCTTTGAACTGTCATACATCTCTCTAAATACATTATCATAGCCTACACACCACTGTCTTTTTTTAGTGTTTACGAAATTAAGCAATATGATATTAGCAGAGCCTGGAAAAGAACATGAAGGGCCGCCATGTTTTCAGTGCAGCCTCCTGCACCATGATTGACTCATTCTCTTCGAAATCATCACCATTAACTGCCTGTGTACTTATTTGAGTAAATGCACCATAAACACCACCATAAATGACTTTCAAAAACATCCTGTGCATATGAAGTGCGTACAACACATACTTTGCTGGTGGATAGTCTGTAGTGTTGAGAAGAACATGGTCATGTTTGAATTATCATTTACATAGGAAATGTATGCAACCACACCTTGACCTGACATATAGTGGTTAGTTGTAGCCGACATCTATGTCTGGATGGATACAATTGATGGCATCTTTAAAAAATGAACCATCCTATGTTAGATCTGTAAGGTGATTAATGATTGTGTAACTTTGAGTTATGAATGCATAACCATTGGCCATTGCCACAGAGTGTCAATGTCACGGACACCCATGACATTTCAGAGATACTGACGGCTGCTCCACGGTGAGACAATACAGCTGCCTACAGCTGGGTCATTTATGCTCGTGTGCTTATCTTCATATTGACATACTTAAAGGGACGGTTTGTGTGATCAAACCCACAATACATGTTTAAACCCACCTACAGACCTCGAAAGTTTGGGCTATTTTGGTCATCTGATGGTAGACTCATTTGCTCATGATTTTATTTTGAATTTATTTTATCAATACGGTATCATGTCTGCCTTTCCCATGAGTGAGAGACTCAGAACATCAGCAGCTCTTCCCTCATCAAACATGCAAAGCAACGGGAGATGCTCTTGAACAACAATGCAGCAATGTTGAGCAATGCAACAACAATACACACATAGTCCAAAAGCAACAAAAAATATAAAAATAACAGAAATATATCCGAACGAGCAATGTCAGAGTCCTGAATAGAAATATGTATCTAAATTGTGTGTGTATAGACAATATGGACAATGTATGAATAAAACAAGTTGTGTACAGCAGTACCTATACAGGATGAGCCATGACTAAAATACAGTATATACATATCTCCCCAGCCCCAGTGTGTTTGGCTTTCTATTCAGCCCTGGTAATGGGTGGGTGGAAGGAGAGCCTTCTGGCGTTTCCACTTTCCCCACATTAGCGCTGAGCCTCCCATCCTAATGACAGAGCAGGCATGATTGGAATCCTACAGGCTGTTATGATAGGAACGAGAGTATGTCCTCGCTGAATATTCTTGCTGGCGATGGCTGACTCTCCTTCACAAGGCCCCCCCTCTTCATCCCTAAAAGTCATTTCTGATATAGCGCCTGATATAGCTCACTCTCCTGTACTTTTCTATACAGAAAAATATTTGGGCTTGTAGGGAGGGAGGCTGAATACCCTCTCACGTACACGCACTCCAAAGACGAGCAAGAGCCATACAGGAGGAGATTAAGAGACAAAGCAAGGCGTGTGACACGACACCGAGGGGAGAGTAGAAGCGGTACACTGAATATAGCGCATTGTGTCGCCCATAGAGCGACCGTTGCGAGAAGATTAGCAGGAAGATGAGTCAGAAGCACACATATTCAGCTTCTCAATTCGTCATGAATTAGGCTGATGTGGCTCTGTTCAGTGGTCTGGTTCATGATGCAAATTAGTGCAAAAACAATGCAAATTAGTGCTGACGGATGTGTAATGTTCTCTGTGCTCATGTGCTGAGCTCCAAAAGCTTGCCAGTTCCCAACATGATACTCACATGAACCACTGCCTGTTCACCCCGCTACCGGCCGGAAGGCGAGGTCAGTACAGGTGCATCAAAGTTGGGACCGAGAGACTGAAGAATAGCTTCTATCTCAAGGCCATCAGACTGTTAAACAGCCGTCACTAACACAGAGAGGCTGCTGCCTACATGCAGACTTGAAATCATTGGTCACCTTAATAAATAGATCACTAGTCAGTTTAATAATGTCACTTTAATAAAGTTTTCACGTCTTGATTACTCTTCCCATACGTATATACTGTATTTTTATACCATCTTTTGCATCTTGCCTATGCTGCTCGGTCTTCGCTCATCCATATATTTTTATGTTTATGTTCTTGTTCCATCCCTTTACTTAGATTTGTATGTATTAGGCAGTTGTTGTGGGATTGTTAGATTACTTGTTAGATGTTACCGTACTGTCGGAACTAGAAGCACAAGCATTTTGCTACACTCGCGATAACATCTGCTAGCCATGTGTATGTGACCAATGCAATTTGATTTGATTTGACTTGGTACTTGCAGGAAGCTGAGAGAGAAAAAAACCTGTTGCTAAAAAAGCATGCCGCATCTGTCAACAGTCAGCATTACACAGCAGTGCTGGGACTCAATCACAGTGGGGAAGACAGGTCCGCAATGAAACGGCACAGATGCTCCGATGACCTTAGCCAACCTTGTTTGATACCCTGAGCAAAGATTTAATTAGCGCTAAAACAAACACTCCAAGGGACCAAACGGTCGGAATATATAAAGTGGCCTGTGCTGTAAATCGCATCCCAGCAGTTTGACATTGAACAGTTCAGGAGGCCCGTGGAGAAACTCACCCATCATGTCATGTTAGCACACAACTCCTGCTCAGACATGGCGTGGCGCTAGCATTTTACTCACTTCAACGGCGGAGTGCTAGCGCTCTGCTAATATTCAGCATGCAGCAGCTCACATAGCAGTCTGCTATCACACCCAGACACAACTTCTGCTGGTGCTGGATCTGCGTGTGGACTAGGTGAATTATAATATAACAGTTCTCAAGGAGGATTAGAGAGAGACCAAGTGAGGATCTATAAAGCCTTGGCTTCAGTCCTCCACATTTCTGAAATGAAATCGATATACCAATGATTGGATAGGTTCAAGATGTCTAGTCTGCTTTTCAAGAGATGAATCTCCCAGACACTCCATTGTTCTCCCATCTCCCTATTTAGAATCACTCCAGTGGTATGTAAGTGGCTAAATCTTAATGGTTGGGAAGTGTGTGTGGGTGACTTTGGGTAATGGCCATGGCCATCTGTGAAGGGGTACGATTGTGGGGGAGGTGGAAGAGCCGGACGGGAGTCCGACTGACTTGGCTAGTCTCTCTCTGGGTTTCCCCCAAGCAGATGGATCTGATGATGGGGATTTTGGACACCTTCAGGTGGGATCCATCTCCGTATCTCCCTGACAGAGTTGTGAATCAGTGGGATGTTTCCACTCACTCTGAACAGAACAATGTGTTAAAGCTGAAAGCCAAACAAACATCCCTGCCAACACCAACCCCCAGGTTCAACCGAACCCCTACTCCCCTAACACACGCCTGCCAACATGACAAACTCTTTCCGAGCTGGTCCCTCCCACGGCCCCAACACTAGAAACTTACAGTTGCAGAGCAGCAAACAAACATCACACAGGCTGGTTTAGTCATATATATATTTAAGTACAGAATATCTTCAAAAGGAAAATGTTAACAGTTTTACATGGTCGGTAAATGTGGCAGGGGAGAGTTAGCACTCATTTCATTATGTATGTGTAAAATAAAATCTGAAAATAATAAATTGACTTTTGTGCCAATGGAGTGCTTCAACCAAATCAATCAAATACAGAAAATTAAGTTAGTCTTCTAACAGGCTGACTACACCACTCGCGTCCCACATTGCTCATGCACGCCAAAGAGCATCTGCGTTGTCAAGGGCTAAAATAGAAGTCAGTTCTATTTGTGACGCAGATTGCGTTGCAAGTCCTGCCTCTCCCAACTCCTCATTGGTTTATAGAAGCAGGTACCCATGTGCCATCTCCTCATTGGTTATACCCACGTGGGTGACTGAAAGAAGAACAAGGTCAGTGGCGGCAATGCACCTAATCTATCTAAGTTGCCAATCGCGATATGAAGTCTAGAGAAGAAAAAGCCTAGAAGGAGGAGAGATGACTAGAAACGATTCGGTTGACCATTACATTTATGAATTAATTGTCGGAGTAGAGGACCTTGTGCATTTCAAGTAAAATAACAACTCAATGTTTATATCCGAGGACAAATTAGCTAGCAACAGCAAGCTAGCTAAATAGGAATAATTAGCTAGCAAGTGCAAGCTAGCTAGCTAAATTGCTATAAATGTTTAATGTTTTTTGACCTGTTCCCAAATTAATGTAATTGGTTCAGAGTTTGTTTTGTTATTTTAACCTGCGTGTCACGTTCACATTTGGTGTGGGGGGACAAAATAAATGTGTGCACGATGGCGCACGATGGCGCACGATGGTGCACGCGCCCAGATGGTTTGGGTTCTGTGTTAGAAACCTTTAATTTACACTGAGCCAACCGAGAGAGGAAAGACAAAAAGAGATGACTTCATTTACGTTAAAAAAAAATATATATTTGGCTCATAAATTACTTACCCACTAGGCACCGATGCTATTTCAACATCTAGTTTATTTACATTTGATTGAGTTGTCAACTAACTTGAATTCAAAGTATTACATTTAACCATCTTATTGGAGTTAGGGTAAAAAATAAACAAAATAAATACAACAAATCCAGAAATTCCTTTACGTTGATTACTTTTTGCTAATCTAAATCAGTTTCCACGTTGATTCAACATCATCACATTGGATTTTATTTGTTGAAATGACATGGAAACATAGTTGACTCAACCAGTTTATTGTGCAGTGGGTAATGTCCAGCATTAGTGACAGATCTAGCCAACTGCCATTGTCATTCATCCCAACTCAATGGTTTGAATATGGCACCTCCTGCTGGCCAATGGAGGGCATCACTAGTTACAATAATCTCGCTTGTGTAAGCTAAGCATAACTATTTCCGTCTTTCACAAAGATTTGTGGATATTCTTCCTTCCCCCTTCAAGTCCCTTGAACAGGTGCTTGAACATGAGAAGCTGACCATATTTTGTGTGGCCTGTCATGTTCTGTTGACAGTAGGACAGCGAAGAAGTGAAACCTCAGTGAGTAAGGCTACCACATCCCAATGATTCCCTACTGGTATTGATTGAGTCTTGTAGCCTTTTATCTGCCAGATTTAACCTGTTAATATTGAGTCTCCCAGTGGGTATTTCCCATATAGTCAATGCATACAGTCAACACACACACACACACACACGTCTGTGTGTGTGTGCGTGCGTGCACACGTTCAAATGTTATTTTTATGCCCAAAATAAACGTAGAAACGGGCAGCTGAAATGTCATCATACATTCAACTCAAACCACACAAAAGTAATGAATCCAAGAATGGTACTTTAGAAATCCGACTCACAATAACCTTGTTCTTTCAGGGCATTAAACTAATCTGGATACAAGGTTGAAGTGTTCACTGCTGTAGTCAAGGCCTGTGCTGGGAGAACAGAACATTGTATGGGGAAATGATCTGGGCCAGCTTAGTCTAAGACATTCAATTAATACTTCATGCCATTATAGAGAGGGCAAGGTGCCCCCTATTAAATGCCCACCCTTGCCACTCTATGAGCACTTCAGGATTACAGAGAGGGGCCAGCCACGGCCATAGTTTCTGCACTTGCATCTATGCATGTCTTCATAACCTCTGTGATGGCCCTGTTTGGCCCTGCGTGGACACGCAGTACAGACGGCCTACAGCAGGGCAGAGACCATTAGCCGCAAGGTCTCACACTCCAAATCCAGAAGGTCATTGGCAGGGAGACGCAGGCCGGATCTCGGCACGGATTATCCCAACCATTTTAATTAGAGGCAGGGGTTGAAGTAGGGCAGGGGCTAAATGCCTGTGAGTCTCTGGTTGGCCTGTGCAATGTGAAATATGGGCTCTCTCTGCCCAGCCTGTGATGGGTATTATTGTAGCATGTCAGATGAATAAGGATTCCATTTCTGGCCTGTAAATTGCAGTTTCACTATATCAGATAACAGTGGAGGAACATTAACTACACGCGATAAAGCGTCTGCATGAATAACATTGATGAGTAGTCTTGTATATCCTCTACGAGGTCTTTTCGGGTTGAAGAGGAATGAGGTGATAATGTATTGGATTGTACTTTCAGGTAATATATTGTTTTTCTTTCTGTCCTCAAAAAGTAAATGACTGTTTGGGAAACACAACTTGTCCTCTGTCAAGGCAATGTTATTGTTCTGAGACAAGCGCCTGAAGATGTTTGTGTTTACCTTCAGGATTTGGACATTGTGACGCTGGCGTTTGTTTGGTTTATTGTTGGACTTGTCACATCCCGAAACTTACTGGTGAGCTGCAGTGTCAAAGCCATGAAATCGTGTCATTGTCTCCTGCGAGGGAGAATTCCCTATCAATGTGTTGTTTGTTACTTTTTCTGTGAAAACACATCTTATTTTTGGTAGTACTTTGTACTGAAGTGTATATCAGGGTACCAGATACAACTGCAGGTAAATAGCAATTCTAGAAGATCTTTGGAAGAAGACTTATTTCAACAGAATTCCATCAGGTTTCAAATAACATATAGGGTAGGTGTAATTTTCTTTCTCTCTGTTGTTAGAAACGACCCCGGAATCATATTATGTTACGGTACATTGCTAAACCATATGCTTTACTTCCAAATGTTAATAAGCCAACAGTGCATTGCAAAATATTAACCGATACACTTGTGTGAGGTACCACCTCTTATCACACATGCTCCTTTTAACTCTGTCTTGCATGAGAGACTTGCGGAGTGGAAAGTGGTCACTCTGGCAGACTGTCATCATCTCTGTCCTCTTGAGCATTTGATATTAGTTGGCTACGCTGCCTCACAAATTCCTAATTCAAGGTTGACCGAAGCTAATTTAAGTCATCTCTGGCAGTGTCATTCCTTCTGATGCTTCATCTGTGGGAGCTGTGAGGAGTGGTGCGTGTCAGTACATTATGATAGCGTGAATTACAGCCACGATGCCACCAACAGTCTCCCAACTCCGGCTGTGCTCCACAGTGGCATTTTGCTGACATTGTCCTGGCAGGTGTGAGCAACAAAGAGTCCTAAAAGTAATGTGATAAGATAGCAGGGGCCATTGACATAACAACAGATTTATTCAGGGAATAAGGCTGCCTTTGCTGATTGACTTTGGGCAGGGGATGGGGATATCGCCAATACTGGTTTGGTTGGACACAAGACACTCTCCATTTCCTAATGCATTCTGGGATGTAATCTCAGCCATATACTAGGAGTGTTAGCAGCTGGCAGGAAAATGTTGATGAGATGTGATTGAATGGATTTAGTTAATGATGTGATTCATTATACATTCATTATTCCCTGATTGTGACTGTTTTTTATTTTATTGATAATCAATGCATATGATGGCACTATAGGGAAATAACTATGAGCATATAATTGTAACTGAAGTGGTTGATGGTAGTTTGTTGCCTTCTGGGCTCGGCAGAGTCCCAACCAAACAAGCCTTGGTAGACTACAAACAGAGGGACAGTAAACCACATACACTGTTCCCCCGTTTCACCAAAGGGGCCTATCATCAATGTTATGACCATTTACAACAGACACACAGCTACAACACGCCAAGACGTCTCTGTTTTTTGGCACCAAGAGAGAACTATAATCATCATCTGTATAGAGAGAGAGGGACAGACAGAAAGAGATACAGAGAGAGAGAGAGAGAGAGAGATGTGTGACGGGAGAGATTGACCACCACTACTCATTCCTTATGCCTGACTAAAAGCAAGAGTCGTGGGCTTTGAAAATAATCGATTCGAAACGCTCAGGCATAAAATGGAAGGCTGCAGGACAAAGGCGATTTTCGTAACATGGCCACAGAGAGAAAACGTTTGTTGCCTCTGCTGCTTGGGTGACCCCTTAGTGCCCATGGCAACTCATCCATAACTTCCAGCTGTCAACCATGAAATTGAGTAAAAGTAACAGAATTTTTAAATGCACCTTAGCATTTCTGCTTAGCCAGTCTTATTTACTGGTGTGCACACCTCAAATGCATTCTCCTACAGATCTTGAGCACAGCTGACAAGTCTCAGGGATGACCATATGATAATTATGTTGTCAGGCATGTGTTGTAAATCGATTTAGTCTCAATCAATCAATTTAAAATGATTTGAAGCACTGGACATCAAATGGCCTATCTGATTCCACGCTTCAAGATTGCTTCGATCACGTGGATTGGGATTGTGTTCCGCATTGCGTGAAACAACAACATTGACGAATACGCTGATTTGGTGAGCGAGTTTATTAGCAAGTGCATCGGCGATGTCGTACCCACAGCGACTATTAAAACATTCCCAAACCAGAAACCGTGGACTGATGGCAGCATTCGCACGAAACTGAAAGTGCACCAGGGCAAGGTGACCGGAAACATGACAGGATACAAACAGTGTAGCTATTCCCTTCGCAAGGCAATGAAACAAGCTAAGCATCAGTATAGAGAAAAAGTAGAGTCGTAATTCAACGGCTCAGGCACATGAGGTATGTGGCAGGGTCTACAGTCAATCACGAATTACAAAAGGAAAACCAGCCGAGTCGCGGACCAGGATGTCTTGCTCCCAGACAGACTAAACAACTTATTTGCTCGCTTTGAGGACAATACAGTGCCCCTGACACGGCCCGCTACCAAAATCTGCGTACTCTCCTTCACTGCAGCCGATATGAGTAAAACATTTAAACTTGTTAACCCTCGCAAGGCTGCAGGCCCAGATGGCATCCCCAGCCACGTCCTCAGAGCATGCGCAGTCCAGCTGGCTGGTGTGTTTATGGACATAGTCAATCAATCCTTATCCCAGTCTACTGTTCCCACATGCTTCAAGAGGGCCACCATTGTTCCTGTTCCCAAGAAAGCTAAGGTAACTGAGCTAAATGACTACCGCCCCGTAGCACTCACTTCCGTCATCATGAAGTGCTTTGAGAGACTAGTCAAGGACCATATCACCTCCACCCTACCTGACACCCTAGACCCACTCCAATTTGCTTACCGACCCAATAGGTCCACAGACGATGCAATCGCAACCGCATTGCATACTGCCCTAACCCATCTGGACAAGAGGAATACCTATGTGAGAATGCTGTTCATCGCCTACAGCTCAGCATTTAAAACCATAGTGCCCTCCAAACTCGTCAACAAGCTCGAGACCCCGGGTCTCGACCCCGCCCTGTGCAACTGGGTACTGGACTTCCTGACGGGCCGACCCCAGGTAGTGAGGGTAGGTAACAACATCTCCAACCCGCTGATCCTCAACACTGGGGCCTCACAAGGGTGCGTTCTGAGCCCTCTCCTGTACTCCCTGTTCACCCACGACTGCATGGCCATGCATGCCTCCAACTCAATCATCAAGTTTGCAGACGACACTACAGTGGTGGGCTTGATTACCAACAATGACGAGACGGCCTACAGGGAGGAGGTGAGGGCCCTCGGAGTGTGGTGTCAGGAAAATAACCTCACACTCAACGTTAACAAAACAAAGGAGATGATTGTGGACTTCAGGAAACAGCAGAGAGAGGACCCCCCTATCCACATCGATGGGACGGTAGTGGAGAGGGTAGTAAGTTTTAAGTTCCTCAGGGCACACATCACGGACAAACTGAATTGGTCCACCCACACAGACAGCGTGGTGAAGAAGGCGCAGCAGCGCCTCTTCAACCTCAGGAGGCTGAAGAAAATCGGCTTGTCACCAAAAGCACTCACACAGAGAGCATCCGGTCGGGCTGTATCACCACCTGGTACGGCAACTGCTCCGCCCACAACCATAAGGCTCTCCAGAGGGTAGTGAGGTCTGCACAACGCATCACTGAGGGCAAACTACCTGTCCTCCAGGACACCTAGACTGCCCGATGTCACAGGAAGGCCATAAAGATCATCAAGGACAACAACCACCCGAGCCACTGCCTGTTCACCCCGCTATCATCCAGAAGGTGAGGTCAGTACAGGTGCATCAATGCAGGGACCGAGAGACTGAAAAACATATTCTATCTCAAGGCCATCAGACTGTTAAACAGCCACCACTAACATTGAGTAGCTCCTGCCAACATACTGACTCAACTACAGCCACTTTAATATCGGAAAAATTGATGTAAAAAATGTATCACTAGCCACTTTAAACAATGCCACTTAACCTTTCTGATCTCCCCATCCCGGATCCGGGATCGTGAATACAGACTCAAGCTCATTACCATAACGCAACGTTAACTATTCATGAAAATCGCAAATGAAATGAAATAAATATGCTAGCTCTCAAGCTTAGCCTTTTGTTAACAACACTGTCATCTCAGATTTTCAAAATATGCTTCTCAACCATTGCAAAACAAGCATTTGTGTAACAGTATTGATGGCTAACGTAGCATTTAGCATTAGCATTCAGCTGGCAACATTTACACAAAAAAACAGAAAAGCATTCAAAAAAATCATTTACCTTTGAAGAACTTCAGATGTTTTCAATGAGGAGACTCTCAGATAGCAAATGTTCAGTTTTTCCTGAAAGATTATTTGTTTAGGACAAATCGCTCCGTTTTCTGCGTCACGTTTAGCTATGAAAAAACCCCTGTATCCAGGATTGTGTAAATCTATCAGCAAGCTCATTAGCATAACACAACGTTAACTATTTATGAAAATCGCAAATGAAATGAAATAAATATGCCATCTCTCAAGCTTAGCCTTTTGTAAACAACACTGTCATCTCAGATTTTCAAAATATGCTTCTCAACCATAGGAAAACAATCATTTGTGTAAAAGTAGCTAGCTAGAGTTAGCATTTCGCGTTAGCATTTAGCGTTAGCATTAGCGTTAGCATCCAGCACGCAACATTAACAAAAACATAAAAGCCTTCAAATAAAATCATTTACCTTTGAAGAACTTCTGATGTTTTCAATGAGGATACTCTCAGTTAGATAGCAGATGCTCAGTTTTTCCAAAAAGATTCCTTGTGTATTAGAAATAGCTCCGTTTTATACATCACATTTGGCTACCAAAAAAAATCCATAAATTCAGTCCTCAAAACGCAAACTTTTTTCCAAATTAACTCCATAATATCGACTGAAAACATGGCAAACGTTGTTTAGAATCAATCATCAAGGTGTTTTTCACATATCTCTTCATTGATACATCGTTCTTGGACACATGCTTTCTCCCCTGAATCAAATGGTAAAGTAGAAGCAGCTGGCAATTGCGCACCGAATTCGACGCAGGACACCAGGCGGACACTTGGAAAATGTAGTCTCTTATGGTCAATCTTCCAATGATATGCCTACAAATACGTCACAATGCTGCTAAGACCTTGGGCGAACGACAGAAAGTGTAGGCTCATTCGTTGCGCAATCACAGCCATATAAGGAGAGAATGGAAAACAGAGCTTCAGAAATTCTGCTAATTCCTGGGTGATGCATCATCTTGGTTTCGCCTGTAGAATGAGTTCTGGGGCACTTACAGACAAAATCTTTGCAGATTCTGAAACTTCAGAGTGTTTTCTTTCCAAAACTGTCAAGAATATGCATAGTCGAGCATCTTTTCGTGACAAAATATCGCGCTTAAAACGGGAACGTTTTTTATCCAAAAATTAAATAGCGCCGCTAGAGCTCTATTAACATAATGTTTACATACCCTACATTACTCATCTCATATGTATATACTGTACTCGACACCATCTACTGCATCTTGCCTATGACATTCTGTACCATCACTCATTCATATATTTTTACGTACATATTCTTCATCCTTTTACACTTGTGTGTATACGGTAGTTGTTGTGAAATTGTTAGGTTAAATTACTCGTTGGTTATTTCTGCGTTGTCGGAATTAGAAGCACAAGCATTTCGCTACATTCGCATTACCATCTGCTAACCATGTGTATGTGACAAATAACGTTTGATATGAGTTTGCCAAATGATTTATCCAATTTTGAATTCAATGGATTTGGATTATGTTGCTTCCTGTGCTCCCTTGAAGTAATGGGTCTGACAAAAGCAGTGAACTATGCAAGACCACCCACACAATTGCACACACAATGACATGCATACACACACACACACACACACACACACTCCAATTCTTCCTAGAAAACTTGAGTGCAGAAAGATCTCCAGATTCAGTCTTTTTAATTCCAATCAAAACTGGTATTTTGTTATGAAAGATATGTACCTCTTTCCCTGTTCTATTTTCAGCTCTGTGGCAGAAATCTAGAGCTTAAAAAAACAAACATATTTTTCCCTTCCATTTCTTCCACTTTGTTTTCTCTCCGGTCAGCCACATCCAGTCAGTCTGTTGAAAGTTTTGAAAAGTGTAGAAAGTCATTTAGCTTCCTCTGCAGCAGTGTGCGAGGGAGAGGCAGATGGAGAGATGCAGGGGAGAGAGAAAAAAAAAGAAGTTAGTGGTCGATTCAAAGGTGTGGATCTTGACTTTCATCTAATATCTAACCAGACGGCCTTTGGCAAGAGATAAACACTGTTTTGTTGAAGCAGCCTGGAGTGCATATGCACCCCACAGGAGGCTGCTGAAGGGAGGACGGCTCATAATAATGGCTGGAAAAGAGCAAATGGAATGGCATCAAACACATACGGAAACCATGTGTTTGATGCATTTGATGCCATTCCACTAATTGCGCTCCAGGCATTACTACAAGCCCGTCTTCCCCAGTTAAGGTGCCACCAATCTCCTGTGATGCACACCTATGGCCTCCATGAGCAGACTCTGTCAGGGTAGCACCATCAGCAAAGTCAGTTTTTTATCAAAGGACATCAAACTCTGGACACAGACTGGGCGATGGTCTCAGGTGCTCTACCGTTCACAGTGGGGGAATATGGGCCCAGCGCTGATCTGTTATAGGCCCGTTTTTGATGTTCTACCCAGATCGAGAGAAATGAGAAATTCAGTAAGGTGTTGCTGCTCTTTCTCTGTGGTATGCTTGCACCAAATAGTAACATATCTCATTTTATTAAATAAGATATCCACACATACAATTCTGCCCTTGTTGACCATAATCTCCTGATCACTCATTCTAAAATAGTTCACTTCCCTCACATGGGTGGCAACCTGACCGTAGATAGAACCCTGCATGTATTGTCTATGAACCTGACCAATCACCCATCTCGCTCACTCAAGAGGATCAGTCTTGGTTCTTTAACGTCATGGAAATGCATTGCTCTGATCTGTAGGTGCACTCGTGGTACAAAATATGTTTCTTGCTTCTCTTCCCTTGTTCTGTGCATTAAATTGACCGCATACCAGGGCAACCTTATTCATGCACTTTTTTGTGTGTGAGAGCCTCCCAATGCATCAGTGCCTCTTTGTCTGACTGGGAACAGGCTACATGTTCTGTAACCTGCAGGCACTGTGTTCAATTGGCAAGAAGGGACGAGAGGAATGGGAACACTTCACATCTTGTGAAGAGAGAGTAATGGAGAGAGGCGAGGGGTAAAAACCCCTTGTGAACTTGCTTGTGTTACAGTAGTTTTGTCTGCCTCCTTTGGAATGGGGACTGGCAAGCTTTCGTCCTTCCCGAGACCGAAAATCTATCCCTTCTTGGAGGACTGCATGCTGTATGATAAAACTAGCATTGAAGAAGGACTAATTTGGTGTCAGCTAACAATCTGAGGGACTGGTCAGACAGATCAGAGATGGGATCTAGCTGTCCAAACAGGAAGTTAAGACACATGGTGAGAGGGGCGGGGTGAGGGCAGCCTTGTCCCTTGAATGGTCTGTGGAGCAGAACAGTGGAGTAGTGTTTGGATACGATGCCTGACTCGAGGCCTATTGAATGCAGGATCAGACAACATATGGATCGTCAGCCACTTGCACTTCCGTTGAACTTGAAAATGGCTTATACAAACTGAATAATTATCTAAATGTCTTTACGTTAAGGTGACTAAAGGAAACTGTTGGAAGAAAATGAAGGAGATACATGGTCCCGGTGTTTTGCCGTGTTGGTGTCTGTTGCTGTGTATATTGCTTATTTTTTCATTACTTAACAGCTTACACAAATTATTTGACCAATTACACATCCATTAAAGTGATATAATTTCCCAAATGCTCCTTGTGAAATGGTAAAACCCCCCAGTGCTGAAGCATTATGGGAAAATCTGCCCGGTGATGATATTACACCTCTTTATACTGAGTATACCTGCTATCTCCATGACATAGACTGACCAGGTGAATCTGTGTGAAAGCTATGATTCCTTCTTGATGTCACTTGTTAAATTTATTTAAAATCAGTGTAGATGGAAGGGAGGAGACAGGAAAAAATAAGGATTTTTAAGCCATGAGACAACTGAGACATGGATTGTGTATGTGTGCCATTCAGAGGGTGAAGGGGCAAGACAAAATATTGAAGTGCCTTTGAACATGTAGTAGATGCCAGGGGAAATGTTTTTTTGTCAAGAACTGCAATGCTGCTGCGCTGTAAAATATGTACTGGAGAAATTACAGTAAATTAATAGCAAAAAAAGATGGCAGTAAATGTACTGTAATTTTTTTTTTTACTGTAAATTAGAATTAGTACATGTTGCTGTAGATGTACTACAATAACTTACTGTTTATAGATAACAGCACCTGTACACCTTTCTAATTACAATATATTACTGTGCCTCTATTTTACATGAATTACTTGTATCTATGAAATTTACAGGATTTACTTGGCACCTCGAATTGCTGTTCAATTACTGTAATTTATTATACAGTATTTTTGCTGTAAAACTACAGTTATCTGTTGTATGTCCTTTTACAGTAATACATGACATTTACAGATAAAATATGCCCGTAGTACTGTAAACTTCTAAAACATTTCCATCACCAAAACAACACAATACAAATAATATGTTCTTAAGCATGGGTTTAATGATAAACAAGCACATTCAATAAGCTCCCAAAAGTACAACTTAACACTTGCTCGGTGGGAATTGCCAATAAACTGTAACGAAATGGGCTGCATCACAAATGCCTCAGTTACAAAACGTACAACTTTCCCCAAGCACCTGTGTAGATCTGAAAATTATTCATTGGGACAGAATACAATTGTTCATCTTAAAAGTATTGGTATGACATAACTTCACAAAAAATCAAGGGTTTCCATCATAGCATTAGTCAGGATTGGTGCAACCAACCCATTTTACAAAACTGTGAAGCATCTCCCTTTACGAATAAAAAAAATTAACACAAAATGATGTGTAATTATATTCTAGCTTGCATGTGACATAAAACATCATGCTAGATTGTCACAGGGCTATTCTGTCACTTTGTATGCTGGAACAGATATGAGCATACACCTTACTCAGGACGTTGATCAATTCTGAAGACCGATACATTTTAAACCTTTTTGTTTTTAAAAAAATTGCTGAATGCAGATGCAAAGACAGTTTTAATAACTGTTGCAGCATAGAAAGTGACAGAATTACAGATGAGAAAGGCACTGGTATACTGTTTGTATCTTAGTTTTTTAAATAAAAACAACCTTTCAGACACAGGTAACTCAAATTGTATTGCCTCGCTTTGAGCTCAAAAAAATAAAACATGTACTGTGTCTTGTTTCATAATAAGACGGGTAGTAGGGCCTACTCTCAACAGAGATTTGTGCAACATGTCTGCCTGGCCTTACCTTAGGAGGTTTGTCATTACCTTCGCTCCCAGATTAAAAGCAGAGTATCTCGTTTTGGTAAGGGTAATTTGACTTTTTAATTATGTGAGATTATGGTTATAAAATACCTCAATGGATATGTTGTCCTATTCCCATTTCTAATTATGCCCTTTCCAAAACGACATACTCAAGCTTTAATAAGGGTTGCCTATTCAAGTTTGGAGTAAATGCCAGACATTTCCAAACATCCAAAGTAGCATTACTTCCTCAACAATGTGCCAATTTCAGTGCATACTGGATCATTTTCTAACACCTAAGGTGTGAAACACAAAAGAGTCAAGCCCAGTGACAAACCAAACTTACTTGAGCAGGTCACAATTAACATAAATACATTTAATGTATGCCCAAGAGGAACTAGCCTATAGCTGTTCTAAGTCCATTATCTTCCTGAGCAGAGTACAAACATGTACAGTACATTAATTGTGTGTCTCTTCTTCTCCACTACCTTTCCGCTTTTCTCACTGACAACCTCGGCTGTGGCGGTCTTCGAGCCAGTTGGATGGACTGATTCCAGCAAAACATCTGTGAAAACAAAGAGCACATCCCGACAAAATTTGAGAAAGATTGTTAGTCCACTGATGTGTACGGATTTTTACCTCTCTACATTGTCCCCAGTTCAAATAATGGCTTCACATTATGTGTTTATCCTCAGACAAAGGAGCCTTTCAAACTTATCCACATATCTTGATTCAATTAACCTGCCAAACTAAGCTGTGATACAAAATGCCTCAGTTTAAACCCCCAATGGAGTTCTCCCAAGGAAAAAGCATATTTTTGTTTACCTTTGGATGAACTCCAGGGTGCGTGAAGCCTCCTCTTGGTACTGCTGACTGAAGTAGAATGAGATTTTTTTTAAAGCTGCCAGCGCTTCCACAAAGTTGGAGTGGACCGACATCACGACCTCCTCGATGCTTATCATCCATTTGGCAGCAGCCATTGTGTCACCTGAAATCAGATCACATTTATGTTTCGCAATTACCTCTGTGAAACATTGCTATTGTAAGGCCCCGTCTATAAAACAATTAATCACACAGAAAGTCTTATTGGACACATTAACTTGAACAATCAGTCTTGGTGAGTCCGGCAAGGGAATTGATCCCTCCACATCTGTGGCTGTGGCTGACACCTGAAAGATGTAAAACAACACATTCTATAACTTTCAATTCAAATATTTTGAACATTTGGCACATCTTAATTTTAAACTTCTAAAATACATAGGAATGTATTATTGTATGCATAAGATGCAGATGAATGTAAAACTCGTGTCGGCCTGTAGAAGGAGTGCATCTGTCCTTTCTATGAAATCAGCAGGAAGACAACACAAGGGCCAACATCAGTCGCTCCACCCTTTTCAAACCTTGACAGGATGTGCCGAACCTCTTAATTTGTTGGTTTGTAGCAAAAGTATTGTGTGAAAATCCTTCCATTTTCTGCCATCGTTGCATACATTTTTTTCCCAGGATTGAGACATCTGTCAGTAACTTGAAGTTCTTGTAGAGTGTCTTCTGTGTGAAAAGGTATGGCCACTTACTCTTCAGCTCTGCTATCTTAGGTGTTGGGCTAGCGTTGATGGCATAGCGCTGTAATTAAAATGTTGCTTGCATGATCTGCGAGAGATGTCCTCTGTCACATCCTGCCGGCCCTTTTCTGGAATAAAGCTGCTCCATTTCCTTACGCTTTGCCTACAAAGTTTCTTCCGTTTCTTCTGTGGGAAAGTCAGGCTGCCATCTTTGTCACTTGGCCCTCTTGCACTGGATACAGTTGATGAGCCTGAGAGTATTTCTCTTTCTTAGCCATACCAGAGGGTTATCACGATTCTTATGCTCAACGCGTGTTTTCATCTGATTTATTAAGAGGGATCCATAACCACTCCCAATTGTAGTGCCATCTTTCGTTGTATCAGCGAAGCTTTTCAGGTACTGTTGTACCATCCTCTTGGCTATTGCAATCTGCACTGGTCGGATTAGGCTTAATAACTCTCAAAGCATCTAGTGTAATGCTCACGATCTCTCTTCATTCTCCCGGGGTTGGCCGTCTGCCTCTGGCGATGGCTGATCTCAGGTTCATGGACATTTTCCCCAAGGGACAGTGATGTTCTCCGGCCAGAAATCCAGGTCTACAGTACTGGTTATACTGGTTGTTGACCAGGTTGTGCTGAATGTGGATGACTGTAAAGGGGAAGGGCTTGATGGCTCAAATGTTGATGTATCCTTGATGGATCCTTGTATGAACTGGTAGTAAAATAGTTGCTCAACTCAGAAATCTAAAATAGTAAAACTACAAACGTTTCCTCTCGACTGTACAGTACTAGTAAATATTTTAACAAAATGTAATACCTTCAAATCTCCATGCATTTAGCTGCTTCCGGCATTGTATTGGTCTGATGTGCTCTTGTAGGTCTTGTTCTTTAAGAAATTGAAGGTCTGGCTTTCCCTCTACTCCCACAATTGCTAGCTTGTCCAGGAGGGATGAAAGTGTCTCCTCAGGCAAATATGGTAGCACTGACAATACTGCCTCTCTTATCTCCTCTCGTAGCGCTGTCATGGCTCTACAACAAAGGACAAGGATGATGAAGGATCATTATTGATTTGCCAAATATCTTGTACTCTACGAAGGGGTAATAACCAAGAAGTTCTTCATGCTTAATGCAGATCAAGTTTAAATCCTGGACTACTCCTGTTAGGCTGTGAATACCTAAATCAACTAGCTGCACAGCCTGCTGCCTCTAAAACAAAATAAAGAAGAGTAGCAACGGACCAGGATCAACTTCATCTCACCCACTTGCAATCCATCCTCATCTTTCCCCATCACAACATACATACCCTATCTGTACTTTGTGCTTTTGACAGTGATATCCTTCGAAAAAACTGTGTTGTCAGATTTGAAGTGAAATTCAGCGACTGAATCCTCAATCTTGTTTTAATCACTGGCATAAAACTCAGTTCCATTTTCTACCTGCGAAAATAAACTGCCAGCACTTAAATAGGCTTGGAACAGTTGGTGTCTCTCTGCTAGAGTCCCACATAGATTCTTGAAGTTGTGCAATTTCCGTGTACACTGCCTGAAGTAAGTATGCTGACTTTCAGACCTCAATGTCCAGAGACGAATAAGTGTCCCTTACCTAACGACACGTTTGGGGAGATAATGGTGCTTTGACTTGAGGGGTTTGGCAGGAAAATAATCGGTTCTGAAATGGATGTATTCATCAATAAGGACTTGAAGATATGCCACCTGGTCAGCAGTAATTGCTGATGCTCTAATATATCCAACCGTCTTAGGAGCAAAATCAACAGCCGTACACCACTATCTGGTAGATTTTTGATCCAATCTCCTACTAAGAGGGGGAGTACTCTCAACAGACACCAGTTTTATACAGCATGTCCACTTAGCTTCTCATTGCCAGGTCTTATCTCAGGAGGTTTGTCATTACCATCACTCCCAAGGTATTTAAATCGGCTCATGCAGATAAATCGGCTCCATTCTAAATATGTAAAATGTTTCTCTTGATTGACCAAATGATTAATGAACAGTTCAAGGTCAAAAGAGACAATGCCCTCGAAGATGTCATGAACAAGGCAAGGAGGCAGTCCAGGCTGGCAAACATGGAAGTACCTAAGCTCATTAAGTGAGGGAGACTCATATCTCACTCACTAGCTTTAAGCACCAGCTGTCAGAGCAGCTCACAGATCACTGCACCCATACATGGCCCATCTGTAAAACAGCCCATCTATCTACCTCATCCCTATACTGTATTTATTTATTTATCTTGCTCCTTTGCACCCCAGTGTCTCTACTTGCTCATTCATATTCTGCACATCTACCATTCCAGTGTTTAATTGCTATATTTTAATTACTTCGCCACCATGGCCTATTTATTGCCAACCTGTTAGGGATAGGGGGCAGCATTTTCACTTTGCGTGCTCAAACTTAACTGCCTCCTACTCTGTTCCAGATGGGAATATATGCATAATATTATTACTGGTGGATAGACGCTCTGAAGTTTCTAAAACTGTTTGAATTATGTCTGTGAGTATAACAGAACTCATATGGCAGACAAAAACCTGAGAAGAAATCCAAACAGGAAGTGAGAAATCGATTTTCAAAACAGTGCCATTTGAAGTCCATGTTAGTTATGGATGTGCATGCACTTCCTAGGGCTTCCACAAGATGTCACCGTCTTTAGATTCTGGTTGTAATGATTCTAATATAAAGGATGGTCTCATAGGAGCTCTTTTACTGAGTGGTCTAGCAGAAAGCCTCAGTCTCATTGCTCGCAGTCACGAGAGAGCATCCTCCCGTTCCAATGCTTTTCTTCAGACAATGAAATTCTCCGGTTGGAACCTTATTGATGATTAATGTTTAAAACATCCTAAATATGGATTGCATACATAATTTGACTTGTTTCTACGACCTGTAACGAAACTTTGAGTTTTTATCTGGAGGTATTGCTCGTGCTTTTTGAAGATTGAATGCTGGGCTGAACAAGCTAACAACAAGTGGCTAAATGATGGGCTTTATGGAACTTTATGGAACAAATCAGTAATTTATTGTTGAACTGGGATTCCTGGGACTGCCTTCTGATGAAGATATTCAAAGTAAGTGAATATTTATAGTGTTTTTTGTAGCTTCTGTTGACGTCAAAATGGCTGCTATTTCTTTGGCTAATTTGGGTTCTGAGAGCCATTCTCAGATGATTATTTTTCCGGGAAGTTTTTTTGAAATCTGACACAGCGATTGCATAGAGGATACGTTTATCTTTAATTTTGTGAATATCACTTGCATCTTTTATCAATGTTTATTGTGAGTATTTCTGCAAAATCACCAGATGTTTTGGAATCAAAACATTACTGCACGTAACGTGCCAATGTAAACAGATTTTTTATATATATATATACTGTATATATGCACATTATCGAAGAAAACACACAATACATGTATAACATGATGTCCTATGAGTGTCATCTGATGGAAATAATCAAAGGATAGTGATTCATTTTATCTATATTTCTGCTTTTGTGATTATCTTTGGCTGTGAAAAATGGCTGTGTATTTTTGGATTTGGTGTTGATCTAACATAAATATATGTTGTGTTTTCGCTGTAAAACATTTTTAAAATCGGACACGATGGGTAGATGTTTATCTTTCATTTGCTGTTTTGGACTTGTTATTAATGTGTGAAAGTTGAATTTCCCGCGCCACCTTTTCAGCTGAATGGGGGGGGGGGGGGGGGGGGGGGGGGGTGTTCCTTTGAGGGACTCCTAGCCATAACAAGTTTTAACATATGTATTCGATAATATATCCGTCAAGGCAATTTCTCATAAGAAGTGATTGGAAACATGGCTACCTCAGTAGCCGGGAGACAGCATGTGACCACTCGCCAAATATGGTCCCTTACAGGCATTCTCCAATGGAAATGCCTAAAAAGACGTCACAATGCTGTAGACAGCTTGGGGAATGCGTGGAAAACGTAAGCTGATTCGTAGCTCATTCACAGCCATATAAAGGAGTCATTGGCATGAGGCGGTTTAAAAAAATGCGGCACTTCCTGATTGGATTTTTATCTGGGTTTTGCCTGTAACATCAGTTCTGTGGCACTCACAGACAATATCTTTGCAGTTTTGGAAATGTCAGTGTTTTCTTTCCAAAGCTGTCAATTATATGCATAGTCGAGCATCTTTTCGTGACAAAATATCTTGTTTAAAACGAGAACGTTTTTCATCCAAAAATGTAAATAGCGCCCCCTATATTCAACTGAATCCAAGAATTTAAGCTTTCTAATCACATTAGCGCACGTTAGCTCAACCGTCCCAGTGACACACCGGTCCCTGCACAGAAGGACTAGTTGCATGTGATCAATATTTGACCTGTTATAACACAAAATGTCACCTATAGTAAGATTGAAAGCAGGCACCATTTGAGGATTTTCAACCTCAAATGCATCCTGATATAGTGTTAAGGCTAAAGATGATGGTTCTGTTTTAAATAAAGCATGGTCTGCAATATTCTGTCCATCCCAAATACCTTGAAATATTTCCTTATCTGAGATGTGAGCATGTCTTGAATGTCTCTGACTCAAAAAGGGCACCAAGTGTTTTATTTATAGGGACATACTGGGCAAAGCACTCTTCCCCAGATTCATTATTATGATTTATTTATTGATTTAATCTTTATTTAACTAGTTTGTCAAGAACGAATTCGTATTTATAATGACGGCCTGCCCCGGACGACACTGGGCCAATATTGCGCCGCCTTATGGTCTCCCAACCATGGCGAATGTGATACAGCCTGTGCCGAAATACAATGGCACAGGTTCAAACATAATTGAAAGTCTTTATGAAGATAGTCTTCCGACGCTGATCTGTCCGTAAAGAACAATTACAGGCCTTGAGAGGATCCTTCAATTACATTTTTATATCATTCTCAGGAACATCAAAACCTAAACAAATGAGCTGTCTCAGTTCAAGCTGGAGTAGCCTGTACTTATTTGAAAAAATATAAATTATTGTGGAAGGACCACCAGAGGGCAGGCTGCTCCCACAGACAGTAGCCCAGTGGAAACATACCGATATACATGGGAGTTGTTAAACGAGGACGAGGAGGACCGGAAGGACTCTGTCAAGCCCGTTCGCCGACTAACCCCGGCACGTCTGCCACCGAAACGACAAAACCCGCTCCGTACAGGGGAGAAGTCATCACCCATACAACAGGGATTGTGCTATAAATGCCAGTCTCGGGACAATTACAGCCCCAGAAAGGAAGAGTCCATGGCCACCGAGTCAGCGCTGGTCGTGCCTGCACATCCCGGTCCGAGAGGGCAAGATTACCCCTGTTGGTTAGCAGAAATAGCCCCAGCCCCAGAGATTACAGTTCGAATAGAAGGATGAGATGTGGTAGCCATTCTCGACTCGGGAAGTATGGTTACGTTAGGGAAGGAGCAGATGGTGACCACAACAACACTGCTACCAGACAAAGTAGCTGTGTCCTGTATCCATGGAGACACCCACTATCACCCCACCATGAGTCTGTCCATTCCCAGCCCGAAAGGAAGGTGTAAAGTGAGGGCGGGGAAAGTACCCCAGCTGAAGGTGCCATTATTGATCAGGAAAGACCGTCCCTTATATAAGGAGCTTTGGCAGGTGACCTTACGCACCGGACAAAGAAGATCAGGTCTCCCTATCACATGCCAAGAGCCGGGCCACCGAAGGGGGACAGGAAAGCCGAGAAAGAACAAAACCAAGTCCAAGTCCGAGGATATAGTCCTACAAGGAAACCTAGCCTTGGCCTCGTCCTCTGGAGCAGAGGAAGAAATACAGATACAAACGCCTCCGACAGCTATTCCAGGAAACCTTAGATGAAGATACCTGCAAAGGGTTATACACGACGGAGGAAGGAAGGAGCCACCAGAGGCTAAGGGCTATATTTGAAGTCCCATCAGAGGAGGGACCATGGAAGGGATTCTCCTCAGGCACCCCAGATGGGGATGGGAAACAACCTCCACACCACTCTACAAAGGTTGACCTGCCCCAAGAATTAAAGGGACGGTTCGGTACCTCTCAGCATAGAGACCCGGACTTATGGGATGCCTTGAGGAAGGTGATCGACGGGAGGAATGTTGACAGATCATTTGACCCCTCTCTTCCCTACTATGCAAACAGGCGGGGCCTCTTGTACTGGGTCGTGCAACAAAGGGGGGGAAACAGAAATTACTAATAGTGCCTAGACCTTTCGTGGACACTGTCCTACAGCTAGCCCATTCCCACGTCCTAGGAAGACACCTGGCATGGGACAAAATGATCAAAAGAATCATGCAGAGGTTCTATTGGCCCCGTGTCACCCGAGAAGTGGCCAGGTATTGTAGGACGGGTGATCAATGTCAACATATGGCCACACGTGCGTAATCCTTTGATTCCTCTCACCATTATAGAGACTCCTTTCGAATGCATGGCTATGGACCTTGTGGGACACCTCCCCAAAATCCGCCAGATGACACGAGTACATCATGGTGGTCGTAGATTACGCTACCAAGTTCCCAGAGGCCAAACCCCTTCGCAAAATGTTGTCTAATGGAATCGCAAGGAATTCTTCATGCTGTTCTCCTGGGTGGGCTTCCCCAAGGTGATCCTAACTGACCAGGGAACCCTGTTCATGTCCCAGTTGATGAAGGACATGTGTCGGTTATACCATGTTCAACAGATACGCACAAGCATAATCCACCCGCAGACAAATGGTTTGTGTGAATGTCTGGTGTCCAGAGACAAGAAAAACTGGTACATGCTTCTGCCCCACTTAACCTGTTAGAGCTCTAGGGGCGCTATTTCATTTTTGGATAAAAAACGTTCCCGTTTTAAGCGCGATATTTTGTCACGAAAAGATGCTCGACTATGCATATTCTTGACAGTTTTGGAAAGAAAACACTCTGAAGTTTCAGAATCTGCAAAGATTTTGTCTGTAAGTGCCCCAGAACTCATTCTACAGGCGAAACCAAGATGATGCATCACCCAGGAATTAGCAGAATTTCTGAAGCTCTGTTTTCCATTCTCTCCTTATATGGCTGTGATTGCGCAACGAATGAGCCTACACTTTCTGTCGTTCGCCCAAGGTCTTAGCAGCATTGTGACGTATTTGTAGGCATATCATTGGAAGATTGACCATAAGAGACTACATTTTCCAAGTGTCCGCCTGGTGTCCTGCGTCGAATTCGGTGCGCAATTGCCAGCTGCTTCTACTTTACCATTTGATTCAGGGGAGAAAGCATGTGTCCAAGAACGATGTATCAATGAAGAGATATGTGAAAAACACCTTGATGATTGATTCTAAACAACGTTTGCCATGTTTTCAGTCGATATTATGGAGTTAATTTTGAAAAAAGTTCGCGTTTTGAGGACTGAATTTTCTGATTTTTTTTGGTAGCCAAATGTGATGTATAAAACGGAGCTATTTCTAATACACAAGGAATCTTTTTGGAAAAACTGAGCATCTGCTATCTAACTGAGAGTATCCTCATTGAAAACATCAGAAGTTCTTCAAAGGTAAATGATTTTATTTGAAGGCTTTTATGTTTTTGTTAATGTTGCGTGCTGGATGCTAACGCTAATGCTAACGCTAAATGCTAACGCGAAATGCTAACGCTAGCTAGCTACTTTTACACAAATGATTGTTTTCCTATGGTTGAGAAGCATATTTTGAAAATCTGAGATGACAGTGTTGTTTACAAAAGGCTAAGCTTGAGAGATGGCATATTTATTTCATTTCATTTGCGATTTTCATAAATAGTTGACGTTGTGTTATGCTAATGAGCTTGCTGATAGATTTACACAATCCTGGATACAGGGGTTTTTTCATAGCTAAACGTGACGCAGAAAACGGAGCGATTTGTCCTAAACAAATAATCTTTCAGGAAAAACTGAACATTTGCTATCTGAGAGTCTCCTCATTGAAAACATCTGAAGTTCTTCAAAGGTAAATGATTTTATTTGAATGCTTTTCTGTTTTTTTGTGTAAATGTTGCCAGCTGAATGCTAATGCTAAATGCTACGTTAGCCATCAATACTGTTACACAAATGCTTGTTTTGCAATGGTTGAGAAGCATATTTTGAAAATCTGAGATGACAGTGTTGTTAACAAAAGGCTAAGCTTGAGAGCTAGCATATTTATTTCATTTCATTTGCGATTTTCATGAATAGTTAACGTTGCGTTATGGTAATGAGCTTGAGTCTGTATTCACGATCCCGGATCCGGGATGGGGAGATCAGAAAGGTTAAAGTTTGCCCTGCATAGAAGTACCCCAGGCATTCACTGGGTTCTCCCCATTCAAACTGAGGGATCCTCGACAGAGCCAAGGAGATCTGGGAGGCACAACCATGCATGTTCCGGTTGACGATAGAACATGTTACCCTGATGAAGGACCGCCTGTCAGCAGTCTGGCCCATAGTAAATGAGTATATGGAGAAGGCGCAACGGACTCAAAGCCGGGCCTACGATAAGTCAGCGACACCCAGGGACTTCGCCATGGGAGAAGGGGAGGCCCTACGAGGTAACGGAAAGGGTCTCACTGGTCAGTTACCTCATCAAGCAACCGGACAGGAGAAAGAAGGTCCAACTCTATCACATCAACGTGTGAGAGATGCCCTGCTGCAGGCGCGCCGTGACCAAACTCTCCTGCCGGAGCAGTCGAGATAGCTAGACAAGCTGATTATGCAATTCAGCAGGGTATTCCCTTCCCAGGACAAACATCATATCCACACTGAACCAGGCAAGAAGGTGCATACCCGGCCTTACGGGATTCCCGAGACCTGCCGAGTCATCGCAAAGGATGAGAAAAGGGAGATGCTAAGGATGAAGGTGATCAAGCCATCTACGAGTGAGTGGTTCAGTCCCATAGTTCTGGTCCCCAAACCCGAAGGTAGTATGAGGCTCTGCAGCAACTTTAGGGGTGTAATCGCCATCTCCACGTTTGACGCGTATCCCGTGCCCCACATGGATGAACTCCTGGAGGCCTTAGGAAAGGCCAAGTTCATCACCACCCTGGATTTTACGAAGGGATATTTGCAAGTGCTGGTGGCTCCGGAGGACCGCCCAAAGACTGCCTTCACCACACCAGAAGGGCTTTTTCAGTATGTGAGGATGCCCTTCGAACTGCATGGGGCTGCGGCAGCTTTCCAACGTTGCATGGATGCCATTCTACGGCCCCATCAAGAGTATGCGGTGGCGTACATAGACAATGTGGTCATCCACAGCGAGGATTGGGATAGCCACCTCCTGCAACTACGGGCGGTGCTTGTGAGCCTGGAGGGTACAGGGCTGATGGCCAATCCCCCAAAAATGTTATCTGCTGCCTGGGATACACCATGGGGAATGGAAAAATACACCCACAAAAGACCAGGGCCATTTGAGACTGGCCTCGGCCCCAGACGAAGCGGGACGTCAGGGCCTTCTTGGGGATAACGGGATATTATCGCCATTTCATCCCTGGATATGCAACCATTGCCACCCCCCTCACATGCCACATCAAGAAAAAGCTGCCAAACCATGTAGCGTGGAAGGACAAGACAGAAGACGCCTTCCAGTTGCTAAAAGATAGCCTTTGCTCAGATCCCATCCTGCAGGCCCCTGACTCTCCCAAGAGTTCATTGTGCAGGTAGACACCTCAGATACGGTGTTCAGAGCCGTCCGAGCTCAGGGTGAAAGCGAAGCTGAGAGTCCTATTCTCTTTATAAGTAGGAAGCTCAGTGATCGGGAACAGGGATATGCTACGGTAGAGCTAGAGGCCCTAGCCATTAAGTGGGCCCTCGATTATCTCCGTTACTACCTACTCGGGCATAGGTTTGCCCTCGTTACTGACCATGCTCCCCTCACGTGGATGGCCGGTAAGAGAAACAATAACAACATAATATCCAGATTTCTTGCTTTACAACCGTTCTCTTTCCATGTTATCCACAGGGCTGGATCGAGGAGCGGGAATGCGGATGCGCTGTCCCGACGCGACCAAGACAATGCTTCTGGCGCCCGGCCCTCCGACCCGGGCCTGAGGGGGGAGGTATGTGGAAGGACCACCAGAAGGCAGGCTGCTCCCACAGACAGTAGCCCAGCCCGGCATGTGAGTCAAGGAGATCAGAGGCAATTAAGCACAGCTGACAGTACTAATGAGCTATTCTCTTTCCCCTACAAGAGAGAGGAGAGAACCGGAGAAAGAGAAGAGCGTTTGCTTCTCCAAGGGGGAGGACATATCTTTCGGAAGGGAGACGAGGGGACAAACTACCTCTGGGGAATGTCCACCACGGATCCGGACCACCACCCGAAGGAAACTCTACACGGGCGGATTGTTAAGGCGGTGACACCTGTGATTTGTGTTACAATTTAAATATACTCTCTTTATGTTCCTTGTTCTTGTAAAGAAGAAGATGTGTGTTTTCCTTTGGAGATAATCCTTGATTGTGTTGGAGTGTTTAAGAAGAAAGAAATATCTCAATAGAGAACTTTGTTCAATTATGTTCACCTTAAATGACAGCCATAATGCAGCTAACTCGCCAACGGGCAGATGGATTGACTACACATTTGAACCATCAAGCCTTAGCAGACATAACAAAAATATATCTAGATTCTATTCCATCTTGATTCAAACAACGTTCCAATATTTAACTAAGGGCAGCTTAGCTAACTATTAGCTCACGCAAAAAAATATTTTGGGAAAACAGAACATTGCTATTAAATTATAACAGTTTTAGACTGAAGGTTCGCAGAGACAGTTTACGTTTTCAAACCGATTCACGGGCTACAGATGCAACATTTTAGCTCAAAATCCATCAATTTTAATGCAGCCTACTGACCGCAATTGCAGATCTTCGCTTCCATCATGAGAATGCCCGGACATGTGGAAAGCGCTATGTACCCCAATGGATAATGGGCCTATGACAACCATTATTAGCCTATATAACATTTACTGTAACATCACTTTTACAGTCTACAACAATATTTTGTCAATGGATAAACAGGGAATTACCGTGCGTTTTTTACTGTAAAAACTACATACATTTGTTACAGTGTAGGTTTTTCACGCTCAACAGTTTCACATGTGTATCAAGAATTGTCCACCACCCAAAGAACATCTAGACAACTTGATACATCTGTGGGAAGCATTGCAGTCAACATGAGCCAGCATCCCTCTGGAACGTTTTTGACATCTTGTAGAGTCCATACTTCAATGAATTGCCGTGGCAAAAGAGGGGGGATGCTATTCAACTCAGTATTAGGAAGGTGTTTGTAAGGTTTGGTATACTCTAGCCTATAAACATTCTAAGGAGGTTGTATTATGCTATCATAGGTACTCTACTGTAGTCATGGCTACATTGTTCAAATATTATAAAACTGCACTCTTGTGATTCATCTTCATGAATCTCAGTTGTCTCAACAGTAGGAGGAGGAATAAAGCGGTTGCACTGTAGGTGTAGGCGAGTGGAGATTACACACCTATGATTAAAAAGGCAGCTACTGTACCTGTCATAGACTGTCTAGAATTGGAATGACAGTACTGACAATTATCCAAGGACTTTGCCCTGCCATTGCTTTCACACATCTGACATTGTGCACCTGCCACAGAGAGTCAGGTGTTTACCTGAATAACTGTAGAAGTGCTGTCTGTTACCCAGTTAACAAAACCTTGCTTTGTGTGTAGTTTTTAAAATAAACTAGGCTGTGTTCGGTGTGAGAGATATTATTTTTGCTATCAAAGTTGTGCTGCATGTCCTTGATCAGCCCATGCTGTGGTCTCCCTATGGCTCTAAGGCCAGGCCTTAGTTGCCATACATTTGAGCTTACAGTATTTTAGCTTACATTCATTCCATAGAGAGAGGATATTCCAATGCTGTTGTATATTTAATCGGCACTTGGCAAATCAGAGAGGGGCTGAGGAATCAAACATCTTGGTAAGCTGCTTTCATCCCTTAGAACTTGATAGGAGAGTGAATTGAATTACCGTAAAGCTCATTCTGATTCTGTTTATGTGGGGGCGAATTGAAGCTACATTGTTTATCATAGAGCCAAATGTCCTACCCTGTGATTCAGCTAAAGCCGGTTTTGTGATAACAGCTTTGTGTTCATCATGTTTGGAGAGGAAGCCAGAAACCAACGTCTTAAAGGGACCTCTCCTATTTAAGGGATATATTTTTGCGGAACACATGAAACATAGCTCAAAGTTTATGAATTTGAGAGTGGTTACATTTCCCTAGCCCCATCCCTCAGCTTAAGCAGGGTTACACATCTATGATTAAACAGGTAGCTAGATACCTGTTACAGGCTGTCTAGAATTGGAATGAGAGTACTGACAATTATCCCAAGAGTTTGGGATAATTGGAACGTTGTTTGAATCCAGATGGAATCGAATCTAGATATATTTTTGTTATGTCTGTTATGGCTTGATGGTTCGAATGTGTAATCAATCTATCTGCCCTTCCCCTTCCCCTGCCATTGCTTGCACACATCTGACATTAGCTGATAGCTGTGCACCCAGTAGCGGTGTGTGGGTAAAATCATTGGGGAAGCCAATCCCCCCCCCCCCCCCCCTCCTCCAACAAAAGCCATATTACTACCTATGGCTTGCAACCGTGATATAGCTTTTAGGCCGAGAAAATAGTGGCAGAATCAACCACATGAAGCATATTGCATGTACAGTAACAGAAAGTTACATGACCTACAGCATGGTCAATCAAGATAATGTTTCCGACATTTTCGGACCACTAAACAACTTAATTTAGAACCACAGAGAGTTACCGCAAGTCACAAAGAAAACAGGAGCTGCCTCCACTATTCCTTCAACATTTCAACATCAGCAAATCACCTCTGCTTAGTCTAATACAATGACAACTAAAAGATACCAAAAACAATTTAGTCCACTCAACGTAAGCTAAATATGATCTGGCTGTCCATGGTTCTGATATCTGTGTGCGTGTGTGTGTGTGTGTGTGTGTGTGTGTGTGTACGCATTTGTTCAAGTAGAAAAACATGTTGAGTCCCCTTACTTGTAGAGAAACGCCAATGCTATCCTCCTCTTTTTCATGTTGACGAAACGTCTATCACTCAGCCATACAGTACATGCTTACATTTTTTGTTGTCCAAGGCTACCTGGCTAAAATGCTTGCTCACATGCCAAACTTCCATTCATGGGCAACGTTTGCTAGTTAACATTAGCGTTCTACATCTAGCTACATACTGAACTTATATCCACTCATGCCAGAGGCACAACAATGTATGAATTAATGATTGGATCAGAATCGCTGTTATAATCATTATCCAGTACGGAGAATTAAGTAAAACCAGAAGTCCAAATCCCTATCTCCATCCATGGCTAATTAAGGAATGGGGCAATTTTAGCTAGCTAGCTAGCTAGCTAGACACCGGAGGACAACAACACAAGGAGATGCAACAATTAAAGTGTTTCTGTCAATGACGTACAGTATGCTCTCAATGGGATTTTATAGGAGTGATGCCAAAATCCATGCTAACTTCCCTTGACACTTTTTTTTTTGGTGTGCCAGGACCATTCGCAGTTGTGCTAGCTCAGTTTAGCACAACACTGATTGGCACATTTTGTATACCCTTTTTATCAAGGCAAGCCAAATGCTCGCTGGCTTCCCTTGCCTTTTGTGCTACGGGCGGCAACAATGTCATACTCGTTTGGACCAGAACGCATCAGACACTTAGAGAAACAGAGAAGTGCTGTTTTGCTGGTTTGGATGCTTTCTCCTGTGAGATATATTCAGCCTCTTGCAAATTGAAGGAGAATTATGAAACACAGAGAGACGAAAGATACATTATTTGATGTTATTTTTTATTGGTCCATTTTTGGGGGGGAAACCTGGCTTCCCTCGGGATCTATGAATACATACTACTGGTCAGATGTTCACCTGAATAACTGTAGAAGTGAAGTCTGTTACCCTGTTACCAAAACCTTGCTTTAGTTTTTAAAACGCTAAAGGGACTCTTAAAGGTTGCCATACATTTGAGCTTACAGTATTTTAGCTTACATTCATTCCATAGAGAGAGGATATTCCAATGCTGTTGTATATTTAAATCGTCACTTGGCAAATCAGAGAGGGGCTGAGGAATCAAACATCTTGGTAAGCTGCTTTCATCCCTTAGAACATGATAGGAGAGTGAATTGAATTACCGTAAAAGCTCATTCTGATTCTTTTTATGTGGGGGTGAATTGAAGCCACATTGTTTACCATAGGGCCAAATGTCCTACCCTGTGATTCAGCTAAACCCTGTTTTGTGAAAACAGCTTTGTGTTCATCATGTTTGGAGAGGAAACCAATGTCTAAAAGTGACCGCTCCTCTTTAAGGAATATATTTTGGAGGAACACATTGACATTATGAAATATTTTTCTAAATCTATGAATTTGAGTGGTTACATTTTCCCAGACCCATTTGTAACACTTGACATTACGTTGCTGTTATACCTAGTAATGATGTAATTGCTACTGAACTGTAGTAAACTTTAATCCAACTAAGTTTAATTGAAGCCAAACCGTGCAATCTACATTTCCAAATATTACCTCAGTTCTGATTGGTCTATATGAATTCATATGAATTTAACTAAGATGTATCTTTATCTAAAATTATTTACATAATGTAATGTGAAAACTAAGACGGCTGGAAAAAATGTATTCAACACTCCATAGCATGTTGACAGTCTTGCACTGGTGAGCGCATTAAATGGAGTTCTTATTTCATGCTCCATGGGCACTGCCAAGTCTCTAAACTGCAGCTGGGCTAAACATTGAGACATGGGCCAAAGTGCGCATTCCAACCCAGTCCCTCTCTCAGGTTAGAGTGATTTATTTATTTTCTGAGACAGTCTCTTTCTTCTGATCTGCTTCCTTGCATCTCCATTCTACTCCCTGTCAGTTACTCCGGTGAGCAGCAAGTACAGTGTTCCGACCAGACAAAGTTCTGAACAATCAACGGTTAGTGTAGTTCATTTTCGAGAAGTGCTATACATAATGACATGACAACTACTATAACATTAGAACTTTAATGAATTACAGAATTATATACTAGCCATTAGGAATATTGTTGTAACAAAAGATAAGATTATTAACCAGTTCTCAAGATATTCTAATAACGGTTCTGTTCCAGATTACTTTTGTTCCCGGTTCTGTTTCCGCTCCTCAAAAAACAGTTCGTTTTTGCTTCTGTTCCCTGAACCGGTTCCAACCTCTGCTACAAACAAAATGTTGTTTAGTATTATGAAGATGTCACGAGTGACCTCAAAATAAATGTTTGCTCTTGTAATTTATTAGCGAGAAAATAAGTGGGAAACATGAATTTAGCCAATCATTGGAGGTCTGGCCAGTCTTCAAATAGATTGTGGGATCCCGGAGGATAAATGAAAAGTCCTCTATTTGATGCTTTGCATTGTTTTGGCCTAATTGGCACATCCCACAGCACGTACACAGATATTGTCAAAACGGAGGGTTTCATTTAAAAAGCTAGTGGTTAGGACAGATTTAGGGCAGCTGGGTAGATACACGTTTGCATAGGAAGGTTTGGTTTCACTTGCATGTCAAGATAACAATATATGTTCTGCATATACAGGCTCTAGATAAAACAGTTGTGATGGTGATGACATTGTAATCAATATTTGAAGACAATATTGTGATTTGAAGTGAGGAAAGTCAGGAAACACATTATAAAATACATTTTGACTATCTGCTTTGGATGAACATCTGCAATATCAATATATCACTGTTTTAGTGTAATTCAAGGTTTAAAATCAATGTAACTTTTGATATATTCTGTCTTAGAGAAGCAGTTGTTGTACAAATGCAATTAGGTATCAGATTCCCATTAAAAGTGGGGCAGCAAGATCTTCAGAAGGTACTTGACGCACCTTTTGAAAAGTATAGTGGACTCGGTGTCCCTCACTCATTACTACACACAACAACTTCTAGCAGTGCCATTAAACTGAAGGAGACAGACTACATTCATTATGGGCCTGTCTCTTTGACAAACAATGATAGCATTTCGAATTCACTGCACCTAGGGAAACCTTCGCAAACCTTTACAGGGCTAGGGTGTGCGTGTTCTACCAGGAAGTGAATTCAAATAAAATAATAGAATGGGTATGAATACAGGACAGAGAACGCTTCTTCTGACATTCTTCCCCGATTTTTGTATTGCTTATTTTTGTTATCGTAGAAACGTTTTGTAGAAACGTTTGAGTCTCATTGCTGACTGAGGGAATCAAGGGTTAATACTTTTCTCTTTTGTGAAAAATGACAAGGGGTACGTTATGCTCCAACACAACTATTTTCACACCTCTAACGATCTGAGATTTGAAACTTTGTTTTCATGACAACAGACAAACAAGGAGATGCATATGCCAATAAAGGTAATCCACAGAAACTGTGGGAAAAAGGGGACACTGTTTACTGTTTATGTTCTGCTGAAGTGTTTATAGTTGGATGAATTAACAAAAAATGACTGAGATGCATGTCTATGTCATTTCCTGTCCACAATATGCCAGGAGTAAGCTTGATAGTAACATCTACATTCCTGCTGGGAAAACAAGAAAGACTAAAATAGGATTAGGGTTCTGAACAATATGCAAGGTTCTGAACCAAGGTTATTATAGTAAACTAATACTGAAACTAAAACAAAAACTAATCGTGAAAAACATTTGTGAACTGAAAATAAAAATAATCACAATCATGTTTGAAAAAGTAAAACTATACTGAATGTATTATCTTTGAGTCCAAAACTAAGGAACTGTTATGGAGATGACAATGTCAAATCAAATCAAATCATATTTGTCACATACACAGGGTTAGCAGATGTTAATGCGAGTGTAGCGAAATGCTTGTGCTTCTAGTTCCGACAATGCAGTAATAATCAACAAGTAATCTAGCTAACAATTCCAAAACTACTACCTTATAGACACAAGTGTAAGGGGATAAAGAATATGTACATAAAGATATATGAATGAGTGATGGTACAGAGCGGCATAGGCAAGACACAGTAGATGGTATTGAGTGCAGTATATACATATGAGATGAGTATGTAAACAAAGTGGCATAGTTAAAGTGGCTAGTGATACATGTATTACATTAAGATGCAGTAGATGATAGAGTACAGTATATACAAATACATATGAGTTGAATAATGTAGGGTATGTAAACATTATATTAGGTAGCATTGTTTAAAGTGGCTAGTGATATATTTTACATAATTTCCCATCAATTCCCATTATTAAAGTGGCTGGAGTTGAGTCAGTGTGTTGCCAGCAGCCACTCAATGTTAGTGGTGGCTGTTTAACAGTCTGATGGCCTTGAGATAGAAGCTGTTTTTCAGTCTCTCGGTCCCAGCTTTGATGTACCTGTACTGACCACGCCTTCTGGATGATAGCGGGGTGAACAGGCAGTGGCTCGGGTGGTTGTTGTCCTTGATGATCTTTATGGCCTTCCTGTGACATCGGGTGGTGTAGGTGTCCTGGAGGGCAGGTAGTTTGCCCCCGGTGATGCGTTGTGCAGACCTCACTACCCTCTGGAGAGCCTTACGGTTGTGGGCGGAGCAGTTGCCGTACCAGGCGGTGATACAGCCCGACAGGATGCTCTCGATTGTGCATCTGTAGAAGTTTGTGAGTGCTTTTGGTGACAAGCCAAATTTCTTCAGCCTCCTGAGGTTGAAGAGGCGCTGCTGCGCCTTCTTCACGATGCTGTCTGTGTGGGTGGACAAATTCAGTTTGTCTGTGATGTGTACGCCGAGGAACTTAAAACTTACTACCCTCTCCACTACCGTCCCATCGATGTGGATAGGGGGGTGTTCCCTCTGCTGTTTCCTGAAGTCCACAATCATCTCCTTAGTTTTGTTGACGTTGAGTGTGAGGTTATTTTCCTGACACCACACTCCGAGGGCCCTCACCTCCTCCCTGTAGGCCGTCTCGTCGTTGTTGGTAATCAAGCCTACCACTGTTGTGTCGTCCGCAAACTTGATGATTGAGTTGGAGGCGTGCGTGGCCACGCAGTCGTGGGTGAACAGGGAGTACAGGAGAGAGCTCAGAACGCACCCTTGTGGGGCCCCAGTGTTGAGGATCAGCGGGGTGGAAATGTTGTTGCCTACCCTCACCACCTGGGGGCGGCCCGTCAGGAAGTCCAGTACCCAGTTGCACAGGGCGGGGTCGAGACCCAGGGTCTCGAGCTTGATGACGAGCTTGGAGGGCACTATGGTGTTAAATGCCGAGCTGAACAGCATTCTCACATAGGTATTCCTCTTGTCCAGATGGGTTAGGGCAGTGTGCAGTGTGGTTGAGATCGCATCGTCTGTGGACCTATTTGGGCGGTAAGCAAATTGGAGTGGGTCTAGGGTGTCAGGTAGGGTGGAGGTGATATGGTCCTTGACTAGTCTCTCAAAGCACTTCATGATGACGGAAGTGAGTGCTACGGGGCGGTAGTCATTTAGCTCAGTTACCTTAGCTTTCTTGGGAACAGGAACAATGGTGGCCCTCTTGAAGCATGTGGGAACAACAGACTGGGATAGGGATTGATTGAATATGTCCGTAAACACACCTTCCAGCTGGTCTGCGCATGCTCTGAGGTCGCGGCTGGGGATGCCGTCTGGGCCTGCAGCCTTGCGAGGGTTGACACGTTTAAATGTTTTCCTCACGTTGGCTGCAGTGAAGGAGAGTCCGCATGCTTTAGTTGCGGGCCGTGTCAGGTGCACTGTATTGTCCTCAAAGCGGGCAAAAAAGTTATTTAGTCTGCCTGGGAGCAAGACATCCTGGTCCGTGACGGGCCGGTTGTCTTTTTGTAATCCGTGATTGACTGTAGACCCTGCCACATACCTCTTGCGTCTGAGCCGTTGAATTGAGTTTCTACTTTGTCTCTATACTGATGCTTAGCTTGTTTGATTGCCTTGAGGAGGGAATAGTTACACTGTTTGTATTCGGTCATGTTTCCGGTCACCTTGCCCTGATTAAAAGCAGTGGTTCGGGCTTTCAGTTTCACGCGAATGCTGCCATCAATCCACGGTTTCTGGTTTGGGAATGTTTTAATCGTTGCTATGGGAACGACATCTTCAACGCACGTTCTAATGAACTCGCTCACCGAATCAGCGTATTCGTCAATGTTGTTGTCTGACGCAATACGAAACATATCCCAGTCCACGTGATGGAAGCATTCTTGGAGTGTGGAGTCAGATTGGTCAGACCAGCGTTGAACAGACCTCAGCGCGGGAGCTTCTTGTTTTAGTTTCTGTCTGTAGGCAGGGATCAACAAAATTGAGTCGTGGTCAGCTTTTCCGAAATATTTGAAGTCAATATTATGATTTGAAGTGAGGAAAGTCAGGAAACATACAGTATGTAAAGTATTATAAAATACATTGACTGTAGGCTTTGGATGAACAACTGTAATATCAATATACCACTGTTTTAGTGTAATTTAAGGTTTAAAATCAATGTAACGTTTGGTATATTCTATCTTAGAGAAGCAGTTGCTATACGAATGCAATTAAGTATCAGATTCCCATTAAAAGTGTGGCAGCAAGATCTTCAGAAGGTGCAAAAAAAACTTCTAGCAGTGCCATTAAACCAGTGGTGGAAAAATTGAGTAAAAGTAAAGATACCTTAATAGAAAATGACTAGAGGAAAAGTTCAGTCACCCAGTAAAATACTACTTGAGTAAAAGTATAATACTAGTTGGTTTTAAATATACTTAAGTATTAAAAGTATAAATAGTTTTAAATTCCTTTTATTAAGCAAACCAGACGTGACCATTTTCTTGTTTTTTTTTAATTAATTTACGTATAGCCATGGGCACACCAACACTCAGACATAATTTACCAACAAAGCATGTATTTAGTGAGTCCGCCAGATAAGAGGCAGTAGGGATGACCAGGGATGTTCTCTTGATACGTGTGTGAATTAGACAATTGTCGTGTCCTGCTACAGTAAGCATTCAAAATCTAACGAGTACTTTTGCGTGTTAGGGAAAATGTATGGAGTAAAAAGTACATTATTTTCTTTAGGAATGTAGTGAGGTAAAGTAATAGTTGTCAAAAAGTAAAGTAAAGTACAAATACCCCCCAAAACTACTTGAGTAGTACTTTCAAGTATTTTTTACTTAAGTACTTTACACCACTGTATTAAACTGAAAGAGACAGACTACATTTAGAAAGGAATGATAAAAAAAAAAAATGTAAACTGAAATAAAATAATTAACAAATCCTTTTGAAAAACGAAAACTATACTTAATAATGTATTTATTTTTGACTCCAAGGCGAATTATAAAAAAACAGTTCAGTTTTACTTTATTTTCTTAAAATGGGCACAAATCTTATGGGATTTTCAATGGCGATTTCAAGCTTTTTTTCAGGTGAGGTTTTCAAGCTTCTGAATCTGGTGGGTCACATCGAGATTGACTTTAATTTAAAAGTAGACTCAGTGAGATGACGTTGCTGTAAGCAGCACTGTATATATTGGTCGTATTCTCCTGCTCAGATGCCGATGACGTGGCATGCAACCCTTGGTTGAAGCTTGCAACATCTGAGCAGTTGAATGTGAGCATGATGTGGTTAGCTGATAAGTAAAATACCTATCGAGGTGTTGTATGATCTGACAGGCATCAGCAATATCTGAGCAGAGGAATGCCCCTATAGAGATGAGTGTGATGTGAGACATTGCTCTCACACAGTCACACAGAGTAAATGCACGGGTGTGCTTCATGCTGCTACAACGCCACGCTGCTACATAGGTAAGGGACCAAGACAATGTGGAAGTTTAGGCTCGCGCTTCAACTCTACTGGTTGTTGAGGAAATTGACCCACTACTACTGTATAGTTGGTGCATCTTCTTCATCTCGCTGTGTCTACCTTTAAGCCTACCTAACCTATGATCTGACCCATCACCTTATGCGTTACTTCTCCACAGTGGCAAAGAGTGACCCAAAAAAAAGTGATGCCAAAGAAACCACACAAACTATACAACACATAAACGGCTCCTAGCCTCCCACGCATAGGCTTTTGTCGTGTCTTTGGCTATGCCGGATTAAGTGATATGACATGCTGTTCTATAAAATAATTTCTCTGTAGTTAATATTACCTGATTGAGCTAATCATGTAAATGTAATTAACTAGAAAGTCAGGGCACCACGAAATAATGTTTATAGAGCTGTTATCTTCCGAATAAACTCTTAAAGACCTAGTAATCTTTTACATCAATAATGTTAGCAGTCAATATTTAATCGTCACCTTGTTTAGTCTCATCTAAAAGTTGTAAATTCTTGGTTATCTTCACGTACCCTGGCTAACAAGTTGAATTATTTATTTACTAAATACCTAAGTAATCCCATAGAATGGATCATGCATTGATTACAAATTATGTCATAAAGAAAATGTCCCTGGTGGACGGAACAGATAAATACAGTATCTTATGCATTCTAAATTACCGCCCATTTGAAAAAGGAGAATGCAATAAATATTTACTCTGAGCTGCGCTTCGGTAGATTGGTCGTCAATGGAAAGCCTGTTTGTCCTTTATGGATCTCTGGTTCATCTAGTGGTGAACTGGAGCGTGGTAGAATGGATACTCTGTCTGTCCTCTCCTAGCCCACATTTAGCGACTGCTGATAACTCAACGGCTAGGAGGTATCACTTTCTGGAGTGAATAAGAGTTCAAAGTTCATACCAAGTTGCCATACTTTTAAGCTCATGCTATATTCTGGCTGGTATAGTCGAAATGCATCCCTCCGGGGTGTAGGTCGTCACCTTCACATTTAAATTCTATGCTAATTTCGTGAGATTCTTGCTGAGGTTGGCTTAGTTCTGTAGGTGGTCTTTGTCCTTTCAATGTGGGGACCTCAAGTCCACTTGTCCGTGGAACAGCTTATTATCTGAACACTTTTAACATAAGACTGTCGCCCTAATGTCCTCGGAACAGAAAGTTACATTTTCGTCAAGGGCTTTATATAGGAGGGGAGAAAAGGGCGTGTTTCATAGTTTATAACCAATGTCTGTTCACATGGGCAGGGCCACAGAGTTGAGCATAGTTCACTCATGAAAACCCAATTCTCTAATTTGGAAGCTAAAATTACATTTAATCTTTTCACAAATAGTTTATTTAAACATTTAAATTGCACAACAATTCCATGTGAATCTGATAACTATAATGTGTAGACTATCCGAGATACAGTTTGTCATCCTATCCTTAGTAATACTGTCTCAGATGAGATGACAACTGATCTGTCATCATATTCTTTAAGTACCAAAGCATATTTTCAGCTGGTTGGATTACTGGAATATGGTTCCTTTCCCCCCCACCTTTTGATGTTCCCAGACTATATGTGTTTAACAGAGGCTTTTCAAGAGTCCTTCTGTAGAGTCAAGAGAGAGGAAAGGGAGAAAGGTATTGTTACGATTTTCTTCTGGTGAAAGAGAGGAGGACCAAAATGCAGCATGGTTATTTTTATACATCTTTAATAAAGATGATAAATGAACAATATACAAAACACAAGAACCGTGAAAAACCGAAACAGCTCTATCTGGTGCAACAAACACAGAGACAGGAACAATCACCCATGAAACACTCAAAGAATATGGCTGCCTAAATATGGTTCCCAATCAGAGACAACGATAAACACCTGCCTCTGATTGAGAACCACTCTAGGCAACCATAGACTTTCCTAGACAACTCCACTAACCACAATCCCATAACCTACAAAAAAACCCTAGACAAAACACACCACATAAATACCCATGTCACACCCTGGCCTGACCAAAATAATAAAGAAAACACAAAATACTAACTCCAGGGCGTGACAGGTATTTATGGGGGGGGGTCATAAACCTCACCCACAGGTCAACGTCATGACACTATTTCTGGTCCATAACACTAAAACTAAATAATATAAAAACAAAATAACGTCAACTAAATACAAACTAGGAAATCAGATCTGAAAACTAACTGAAACTAAACTGAATTTCAAATAAAAATCTTAAATCTAATAGATATAAAAACACTAAATTATAACAACCTTGTTCTCATCTATATACTATCAATGAAAAACAAATGATGTTGGCATTCACATACACTGGATGTGAATAACTTGCTGTCTAACACTCATACTGCATACTGTATATCAATAACCACGTCAGAATATGTTTGCCCAGCAGAGAATTGTATCCCACCTGTTTCCTCAGTGGATGTGTAACTGACAGCAATCCTGTTCTCCTAGCTACACACAACATAGCCTCGGAAGCCCAGGCTTCTCATACTGAGTGAACATGATGGGATTTGGAAGGATGGCCACACGAGACTATGCACAACCAGGCCTTAACTCTGTAGTGTTTTTCCAATACGAGGAAAGAGGAAAGTAAATCCGATGAATCCAAAACTGGACAGGCATTAATGCTGAGAATATCTTGAGAGCACTAAAGGGAGAATGAGACTGGTTTTCATGGTGCAGACAGGAAGGGAGCTCTAACACCATAAATGGCATCGCTGAGCAGCTTTGAAATATTTAAGGGAGAGAGGTGTATTCATTTATAGAGATGTAAATCGATAGCGCATGTACCTCGCATCCATTTGTTTCTCTGCACTTCCCCAGGACAAAGCTGATATTATCAGCCAGGGAAAAACTGAGACTCTTTCTGCTTGTTTCTAAACAAAAAAGACTGCTTTTTACACGTTCACCAGATGAAGCAAGTGCAAAGCATAGGACACCAATAGAGAAAAGGAGATGCATCGAACTGTGTGTGTGTGTTAGCGCACACATGTTTATTTGGAAAGGGGTTGTTTGTGTGCCGAATCTGCTTGTGTGTTTAGCATATGCACACGTGTGCACATGTATCCACATTTATCCACGTGTATCCACGTGTATCCACATGTATCCACGTGCGCAACCACGTTGTGTTTGTCAACATACCTGTGTTAGCTCCTTAGAACTTCAAATGGAGTTCTAAATTAAATCCATCATGTGAATATTTGAAAGATGCAAACTTGAACAAGTATATGCAGATGATTGTAATCAGGCATTTAGGCCACATAGTGTTTGAAAGCAAATATACACATTTCCAATAGCCCTCATGTCCTTTCTGAGTTTCAGAGAGTGGAAATACTTAGCAGTATCACAATATTAGCTTGTCTCTCATCTACAGTGCAGAGCAGGTGGATTTTTAAATATGCCCCAGTATAAAATGCAGCTGTTCAATATCCCAAGTAAGCAGTGCGCAGGCAAGGTTAGATATGTCCCTCATAAACGGTCATTTTCTCTTTAACTTTATGATTGAAAATGGTCACTGACTGCTACAATTTCAACCTTTCCTGCAGACATTGTGATTAAACGTACGGAATATTCCATAGGTAATGATATCTTCGTTTCATATATTTTTCAATGAGGGCAAATCTTATCAAGACATGTTCAGGCCACTTGCCCACAGATGGAAACCATCTTCATTCCTATTAAAGGATGGAAACCAATCCAAAGGTAAACAAACCACCATATGCCTTTCCCACTAAAGGCCACACACCCCCTCTTAGCCTCCAGGTTTGCAATACTAATTACATGTCATTTACAATGAGGTAATCAACTCCTCTTCTGTTATTAATGTTGGGTAGGAGATTGGTACCCAGAGGCGTTTCTGTTTGATCCAGAGCACCATGCAAGCATGTGCTTAAGAAGCCATTAACCTTGCCACCTGTCATCCCACTAGCCATGTTGCTCTGATGTTTATCAGAGCATGTTAACCCTGCCCCTGACACCACTGTTGGGCCACTCTTTGGTCAAATTTGACGTGGACTCGCACACAATTGGTTATGACAATGGAAGGGATTTGTTGACCTATTCTCTGCTGATGACTCTCCAACAAAGAGGTCTGTATCTTTACCATCTGTGTGTGTTGCACTACAGAGATAAAGGTGAGAACAAAAACGAACAGGACAGAGCTCACAGATTGGAGATTTGGTGTAGATAGGCTGTGGACACATTCAAAGTATTTTAGTCTCACACTAGTCATTGTTTCACTGAATAGGACAGAGGAGCATTATCATACAGTACCAGTCAAAAGTTTGAACATGGCAACTCATTCAAGGTTTTACTTTATTTGTACTATTTTCTACATTGTAGAATAACAGCGAAGACACCGAAACAATGAAATAACACATATGGAATCATGTAGTAACCGAACAAGCGTTAAACAAATCAAAATATATTTTTGATTCTTCAAAGTAGCCACCCTTTGCCTTGAGGACAGCTTTGCACACTCTTGGCATTCTCTAAATCACCTGGAATGCATTACCAACAGTCTTGAAGGAGTTCCCACATGTGCTGAGCACTTGTTGGCAGCTTTTCCTTCACTCTGCATGTCTAACTCATCCCAACCATCTCAATTGGGTTGAGGTTGGGTGATTGTGGAGGCCAGGTCATCTGATGCAGCTGTCCATCACTGCCCTTCATGGTCAAATAGCCCTTACACAGCCTGGAGGTGTATTTTGGGTCATTGTCCTGTTGAAGAACAAATTATATTCCCATTAAGCGTAAACCAGTTGGGATGGTGTATTGCTGCAGAATGCTGTGATAACCATGCTGGGTAAGTGTGCCTTAAATTCTAATAATTAACACCCCCACACCATCACACCTCCTCAATAACACCCCCACACCGCGTCTTATTTTCCTGTGGTGGTCCTCATGAGAGCCAATTTCATCATACTGCTTGATGATTTTTGCGACTGGACTTGAAGAGTTCTTGAAATTCTCTGCATTGACTGACCTTCATGTCTTAAAGTAATGATGGACTGTCATTTCTCTTTATTTATTTGAGCTGTTCTTGCCATAACATGGACTTGATATTTTACCAAATAAGGCTATCTTCTGTATACCCCCCTACCTTGTCACAACACTACTGATTGGCTCAAATGCACTAAGGAAAGAAATTCCACAAATTAACTTTTAACAAGGCACACCTGTTAATTGAAATGCATTCCAGGTGACGACCTCATGAAGCTGTTTGAGAGAATGCCAAAGTGTGCAAAGCTGTCATCAAGGGAAAGGATGGCTACTGTGAAGAATCTCAACTATAAAATATAATTTGATTTGTTTCAAACCTCTCTGGAATAGGGGGCAGTATTTTCACGTGCGGATGAAAAGTGTGCCCAAAGTAAACTGCCTGCTACTCAGGCCCAGAAGCTAGGATATGCATATAATTAGATTTGGATAGGAAAAACTCTGGAGTTTCTAAAACTGTTAGAATAATGTCTGTGAGTATAACAGAACTGATTTGGCAGGCGAAACCCCGAGCACAATCCATCCAGGGAAAAATAAATTGAGGTCACTGTGTTTTCCAATAGTTTTCTATGGGAAATCTGATTTATTAGGGCCCAGATTGCAGTTCCTATGGCTTCCCCTAGATGTCAGTCTTTAGAAAGTGTTCAATGTTTTTCTTTTGAGAAATGAAGAAGTAGGTGTCACTCTGAAGGGCTTTAGTCTTTTGTTGCGAGTGAACTGGCGCGCGCTTCACATTGTTTTTATCCGGTATTAGAAACAGTTTATTCCGTCTTAAATTATATAGTTTATTTACATTTTAGGATTCCTGAGGCTGGATTAGGAACATTGTTTGAAATGTTTGGTCCAAGTTTACAGGAAATTTATTATGTAGTCATGTTGGAACCTGTGTATTTCTGAATCAAACGCTCCAAATAAATGGACATTTTGGGGATACAAAGAAGGAATTTATCGAACAAAACGACCATTCATTGTGTCACTGAGACATTTGAGATTTCAAAAAGAAGATCTTCAAAGGTAAGGCATTTATTATATGTCTATTTCTGACTTTTGTGTCGCACCTGCCTGGTTGAAATATGTTTTTCATGTGTTTGTATGCGGAGCGCTGTCCTCAGATAATCGTAAAGCCTTTTTGACATCTGACAACGCGGCTGGATTAACAAGAAGTTAAGCTTTATTTTGATGTATTACACTTGTATTTTGGTGAAGGTTGAATACTGATATTTCTGTAGTTTGAATTTGGTGCGCTACAATTTCACTGGTTGTTGTCTAATCAATCCCACTAACGGGATTCGAGTGGGATTCGCGCTTAAGGGATCCATAATAGGTTAACACTTTTTTGTTTACTAAATGATTCCATATGTGTTATTTCATAGTTTTGATGTCTTCACTATTATTATACAATGTAGAAAATAGTAATAGTGAAAAATAACTTGAATTAGTAGGAGTGTCCAAACTTTTGATCGGTACTGTATTTCACCCCCATTGAATCTTGTTTCAGCCAGGAGGCAAGGAAGCAAGGACCATGTTTCTTTACAAACTGAACACTTTCAGATGGCCTCATGAGCATCCTGCAGTAAGTAGTAAAATCTTAAAATGTTATATCTGCTTTTGCAGTAGATTAACACTTGTTATATGTTCTTGACATGGACAATCCAAGCCAGAAGGCATACAATTAGTGGCAAAGTACCATGGCAGGACCCAATTCACACGGGCACTAATGTCTTAGTGGGTTGTCCCACTTTTCAAACCAAAAGTGTTGGGAGTGCTCATACCCTTTTAAGGACTCACATTAGACACAGTGATTCTTGGCATGAACGATTCTGGACCAAGTAGTTGAAGGATTTACATCCCAAATATCACTCAGTGATTCTACTTTATAGGCACTTGTTCAAATAGAGTGTAGCATTTTAACTAGGATTGCCTCCATAATGACATATGGTAATGTTAATGACCTCCCAAACATGGCTGCCTTCGAGGGGTTGGAAACCAGTGACATACAGTGTGTAGCTCATAATGGTCGTTGTTTATGACTTGAAGTCATGACAAACCTTAAGACTGCCTTTCGCTACGAAGTTCTACTAACAACCACTGTCATGTGATTCTTCACTGCAGTTATCGATTTCCCTGCAACCTATCAGCCTAGTCAGGTGTGCAGTCGTCTACTAGATATCTCCCGTTTCCGCCAGTATGAGTCAGGAAAACCAGTGGACAAATCCTCTAGCGGGTTTGTTTACTTATCTCTCTCCTTAATACTGAACATCCTGAGAAGGGTCAATGCTTGCATCAGCAATGCATTGAATAATGATACATAAAACATGTCTCCTTCACAGATGAATCATTTTAATTAAACGTTGCATTTTGCCACACCATTATTAAGCACGATGTGATAGAATATAACCCTGACCAAGGCTCGGGAGAATCCTAAAATAAACCTAGAAATGATCCCTCGCCATATTCCACAGCACCTGCTTAACGGAGCGGGCTTGCTTTTAACCTTGCGGATAAAAATAGCTGACAATATGCAGTGTAATTTGTCTGGAGTGTGCGTGAGAATTATACAGCAGTGGACGGAGAGAGACATATGGAGGGAGAGCGAGATAATGGGAGAGAGAGAGGCACGCACCTATGTCCATGGGACCGTAATGAGTGTGGGAGGGGAGCGAGAGGAGGAAAAAGAGCAAAAACAAAACAACCATCCTCTTTGCATTTAGTTCTATTTGCCTTTGAGAGTTGTGTCTCATGACAAAAACATCCACTATATTGTCTATATACTGCCTGTCAGAAGATGGAATCAGATGACATTATACAGTACGTTAGAGTAGCAAACACAATACAAGATGATTGAGTGTGCAGAATACCGTCCTGGTTCTTTGTAATTCAATATCAGATGTGGCTTCTATTTTCTCTCATAGTTCTCATCAGTGGCCCATATTTTCATCTGAGGTGCTTGAACAGAGCGAACCAATGGGAAGGGGAGGAGGGGTGCCTGCAATCCCAGATTGGAATGGGGGCATTGCCTGCAATCCCAGATTGGTTTCTCCTTCCTGTCTCAGTGTTTCAGAGTGGAAGCTAAACAAGCTCCTCTGCTCTGGTGGAGGAGAAGAACCACACAATAATGTATTTCTCGGGAGTGAAAGCCTATCTAGTGAATGATGGCTGGGGCTTACTCTGGTGAAAGGAATACTATTCATCAAGACATTTGGCAACAACAGAACAAATACACTGTGACTCCTCAGAGGTACAGCAGTGTCTAAATCTACAAATTCAATGTTTCAGTCTCAGTAAACATGCTACCCTCTCAAACGTTGGTTTAAAGAGAACAGTATACATTTTTTAAAAATGGCAGCATCTACATATTTTTTAAACCTTCATTTAACTAGGGAAGTCAGTTGAGAACAAATTCTTATTTTCAAGCAATGCCTAGGAACAGTGGGTTAACTGCCTTTTTCAGGGGCAGAACGACCGATTTTTACCTTGTCAGTTGGAGGGTTTGATCTTGCAACCTTTCAGTTACTAGTCCAACAGTCTAACCACTAGGCTACATGCCTCCCCATATGCTGAGTGTGACCAAAGCAAGTGCTGATTTCATACTGCTCTGTGGAAAAGCAGCATTGCAAACACAACTTTGAAACAAAACACAGATTCTGATATAGATTGATTAAACTAATAGCTGGTCACATAAAAGTTCCTATTGTTTTCAGTTTCATTTGGTGCTATGTGGCCGATACAAATATCCCACTTGAAAATAATTAACAATTGCTTTGTAGTCTGGGTATATCAAAACAAAATGCTCAGCTCCTGGCATAAAAATTCAAGAGGCTTCCTATACTAACCAATTACAACACCTGCCCCCCATGGCGTTTGAAGTTAGGCAGCTAGAAAACTATTCTTGAAATACCACTCAAAAAGATACAACTCTCTAAGTAGGCAGGGGGGCCAGAAACTAGGGCTAGATGTCAGAGTGGCTATAGTCTTCTCTGCCCCCTGTTATGGCAATGAGACAGACAGGTTTTATTAGGAAAATGGACTCTGTATAAAACAGATTCTTATTCTGGTAAGACCCCCACATGCCCACCCCCACCACCTCACAAAGCCCTGGTCTAACTGTTATTGAGGGTTTATCAGCATGAGTTTTTGGCTGACAGACATCTAACTATGTGCAATAAGAAATATGTCGGAAACATATTCATGTAATGTTACAGCACTGTATGCTTGACTTTGGAAGGCAGTTCACTATTTTATTTGCCTTGGTCAACAAAGCAGACCTGTCTTACTTTGATGACTCAGTCGTGCATTTGAAACTCCAGAGCCCCAGTGTTGCTTTTTCACGGGTGCTAATGTTACACATACTGAGGACACGCGCAGCTTATTCTTTATATTACAAAGTGAACACAAAGAAGCCCCTTTGGCACGTAGATGTTTGAAATCTCAGGATTGTGTTTGACTCCTGTGTTCATCCTCATGAGTATGTGGCTTGTACAAAGAGGTAGGACCTATCAATAGTGATTGCACAAAGGTAAACAATATATCAATTGATGTCTCCGAGTGAGAAAATGGTGAGCTTATTGCTTTTCACAGTGAAGCGCTGTGATTTCCCCTCTCACCCCAGTAGGTTTTGTGAAATGTTTGATCACCTTAATTTGGCTTTGGAGAGCTGTAAATAAATGGATACTATGTGTGTCAGATTGTCATGGTTTGATCCAGCTTCAGCCACCTACTTTATGTGATCCATCACAAAAAAATATTATAAAACAAACTGTTGCTAAGGAAGACACTACTTTAGTTCATGTTTAGAGTGCCAATTAGTTTTGTTGAGATTAGGTTATCAGGGGAACTTGCAAATCTCAGTTAATTAATACAATATGTGAATTAAAAGAAGCAGACTGCGTGCTGACATCCTTTTTCATATCCAGGGTTATCATCTCAATCATGGAGCCAGCATGGGTAATCTGTGGCCATGATACGGATGTAGCACGTACTACTGCGCTGCCTCCCTTCCTCGAGGCTGGATCAGCAGCCACTCTCTTCATTTCTGTCACATCTTCCCACAGGCCTGTCTGGACAGAAACTGCTAGCTAACCTTGTCCATTCCCCCTCAAACTCCCTCATATTTATCTTCCTTTCTCTATGCCTTGCCCCTTTGAGGACAGTTCATGGACAATCTGGGGGGATGATAAAGAAGAGAAAGCTGCGGATGACGCCAATTCATCCATTGACTGTCCCTGCTAGTGAGTTGTACTGTAATACAATAGCATTGTGATAGATGAACAAGATCCTATTTTATTGCAATGACTGCTGTGCCTTCAAGATATTCAAACAGTTGGCTTGCTTGTAGACGCTGTGTGTTCAAAATGGAAATATATTATCAGGGCACTCAAACGTTGCACAAATGATCCTGTTACCTGGTGTTTAATCGATTTGCTGGGACTAGTAGTAAATTGCCACAATTTCTGACAAGAAAACATCAATCTATCTCTGGAACACCAGTGTTGTGCTAAATTACTTTGAAGCCCTTTCGCTCTCTGAACCATTTTGATAGTGATGCACTCTAGTGACAAACAAACATTATATAAATCATGGATGACAAACATATTTACGTCAATACCAAGCCTCACATACTCTTTCAATTCTCTGGAAGTATGCCAAAGTTGTTTGAACCCAACCCACCCAATTTGGATAAATGCACTTACACGACATGATCAAAGTATGTGGACACCGGCTCGTCGACCATCTCATTCGAAAATCATGGGCATTAATATGGAATAGGTCACCCCTTTGCTGCAGAAACAGCCTCCACTCTTCTAGGAAAGGCTTTCCACTAAATGTTAGAACATTGCTCCGGGGACTTGCTTCCAGTCAGCCACAAGAACATTAGTGAGGTTGGGCACTGATGTTGGGTGATTAGGCTTAGCTCGCAGTCGGCATTTCCAATTAATCTCAAAGGTGTTTGATGGGGTTGAGGTCAGGGCTCTGTGCAGGCCAGTCAAGTTCCTCCACACCGATCTCGACAAACCATTTCTGTTGACCTAATTTGTGCACGGGAGCATTGTCATGCTGAAACAATAAAGGGTCTTCCTCAAACTAGAATGTAATTGTATGCTTGTTACGGTTTTCTTACGGTGAAGGAGAGTCGGACCAAAATGCAGCGTGGTATTCTTGATACATGTTTAATGACGAAGAAAAAACGAACAATACAAAAACAACAAACGTACCGTGAAAACCTATACAACCTATCTGGTGCAAACAAACACAGAGACAGGAACAATCACCCACGAAACACTCAAAGAATATGGCTGCCTAAATGTGGTTCCCAATCAGAAACAACGATAAACGCCTGCCTCTGATTGAGAACCACTCCAGACAGCCATAGACTATGCTAGAAAACCCCACTAAGCCACAATCCCAATACCTACGAAAAACCCCAAGACAAAACACACCACATAAATAAACCCATGTCACACCCTGGCCTGACCAAAATAATAAAGAAAACACAAAATACTCAGACCCCCCCAAGGTGCGGACACACCTAAACTCATAGGGGAGGGTCCGGGTGGGCGTCTGTCCACGGTGGCGGCTCCGGCTCGGGACGTGGACCCCACTCCAACAAAGTCTTAGTCCCCTTGTTACGCGTTCTTTGATTGGCGACTCTCGCCGCCGACCTTGGCCTAGTAACCCTCACCAAGGACCCCACTGGACTGAGGGGCAGCTCGGGACTGAGGGGCAGCTCGGGACTGAGGGGCAGCTCGGGACTGAGGGGCAGCTCGGGACCGAGAGGAAGCTCAGGCAGGTAGTTGGCTCTGGCAGATCCTGGCTGGCTGGTGGTTCTGGCAGATCCTGGCTGACTGGCGGATCCTGGCTGAATGGCGGATCCTGGCTGAATGGCGGATCCTGGCTGACTGGCGGATCCTGGCTGACTTGGAAGATCCTGGCTGACTGGCGGATCTGGAAGATCATGGCTGACTGGCGGATCCTAGCTGACTGGCGGCTCTAGCTGCCCTGGCTGCTCCATGCAGACTGGCGGTTCCGGCTGCTCCATACAGACTGGCGGCTCCGGCTGCTCCATACAGACTGGCGGCTCCGGCTGCTCCATACAGACTGGCGGCTCCGGCTGCTCCATACAGACTGGTGGCTCCAGCTGCTTCATGCAGACTGGCAGCTCTGGCTGCTCCATGCAGACTAGCAGCTCTGGCTGCGCTGAACAGGCAGGAGACTCCAGCAGCGCTGTAGAGGAGGAAGGCTCTGGCAGCACTAAACAGGCGGGAGACCCCGGCAGCGCTGGAGAGGAGAAAGGCTCTGACAGCGCTGAACAGGCGGGAGACTCCGGCAGCGCTGTAGAGGAGGAAAGCTCTCGCAGCGCTAGATAGACGGGAGGCTCCGGCAGCGCTGGAGAGGAGAAAGGCTCTGACAGCGGTAAACAGGCGGGAGACTCCGACAGCGCTAGAGAGGAGAAAGGCTCTGGCAGCGCTGAACAGGCGAGGCGCACTGAAGGCCTGATGCGTGGTGCTGGCACTGGTGGTAATGGGCCGAGAACACGCACAGGAAGCCTGGTGCGGGGAGCTGCCACCGGAGGACTGGTGTGTGGAGGTGGCACAGGATGGACCGGACCGTGAAGGCGTACTGGAGAGCTTGAGAGCAGGGCTGGCACAGGACGTGCAAGGCTAGGGAGGTGCACAGGAGGCCTGGTGTGTGAGGCTGGCAAAATCTTCACCAGCCGACTAACACGCACCTCAGGACGAGTATGGAGCGCTGACCCAGGTGCCATCAAATCCCCGACACGCGCCGTCGGGCGAATTCCATACCTAAAGCACCAACAAAGCAACTCCCTCATAACTCTCTCCTCCAATTTCCCCATTAACTCCTTCACAGTCTCTGCTTCACTCACCTCCAACACCGGCTCTGGTTCTGGTCTCCTCCTTGGCTCCTCACGATAAACAGGGGGAGTTGGCTCAGGTCTGACTCCTGACTCTGCCACACTCTCCCTGAGCCCCCCCTAAGAAATTTTTGGGGCTGACTCTCGGGCTGCCGTCCGCGCCGCCGTGCTTGTCTCTCCAACTCCATTCTCCTATAACCCTCTTCGCACTGCTCCAGCGAATCCCAGGTGGGCTCCGGCACTCTCCCTGGGTCGACCGCCCACCTGTCTATTTCCTCCCAAGTCGTATAATCCAAACTTTGTTGCTCCTGTTGTCGCTGCCTGTCACCACGCCGCTTGGTCCTGTTGTGGTGGGTGATTCTGTTAGGGTTTTCCTTGGGTGAAAGAGAGTCGGACCAAAATGCAGCGTGGTATTCTTGATACATGTTTAATGACGAAGAAAAAACGAACAATACAAAAACAACAAACGTACCGTGAAAACCTATACAGCCTATCTGGTGCAAACAAACACAGAGACAGGAACAATCACCCACGAAACACTCAAAGAATATGGCTGCCTAAATATGGTTCCCAATCAGAGACAACGATAAACACCTGCCTCTGATTGAGAACCACTCCAGACAGCCATAGACTATGCTAGAAAACCCCACTAAGCCACAATCCCAATACCTACGAAAAACCCCAAGACAAAACACACCACATAAATAAACCAATGTCACACCCTGGCCTGACCAAAATAATAAAGAAAACACAAAATACTCAGACCAGGGGTTGACAATGCTGTAGCGTTAAGATTTTCTTTCACTGGATTTAAGGGGCCGAGCCCGAATCATGAAAAACAGACCCAGACCATTATTCCTCATCCACCAAACTTTACAGTTGGCACTATGCATTGAGGCAGGTAGCGTTCTCCTGGCTTTCGCCAAAACAAGATTTGTCCTTCCAGTTGGAACTTGGTAGTGAGTGTTGCAACCTTAGACAGACGCTATGCGCTTCAGCACTCTGAGGTTGTGTACTGTGAGCTTGTTTGGCCTATCACTTTGTGCGGCCTAGCCATTGTTGCTCCTTGATGTTTCCACTTCACAATAACAGCACTTACAGTTGACCGGGGTAGCTCTAGCAGGGCAGACATTTGACGAACTGAAGCAAGGCCATTCTTCTGCCAATGTTTGTCTATAAAGATTGCATGACTGTGTGCTCGATTTTATACACCTGTCAGCAACGGGTGTGGCTGAAATAGCTGAATCCACTCATTTGAAGGGGAGTATATAGCGTATGTTGAGCTGTACAATCAACCTTACACCAATTATTAATATTATCATCAAATATATTCACCTTGGAAGATTGCCGCTAGCACATTGATATTTCTCCAATTGACACCTCATTCCCGTTCCCTCAGCACGGTTCAAACTTAGCCCAGATATGCAGCCTTGTGTGACAATGAGAGGTGAGGGAGCGGATATTAATGAAGCATCATTGATTAATCAGCACAAGAGTCTCCCTCAAGCCCCATACGACACTCACCCTCTCTGCTAGGTTCACCGTCAACAGCATTACTGTAAAGAGACTGTTCCAGGATGGGGCTTATGGGGCGACCTCTTCGCCTGATCCAACCTCTAGCGTCCTCCAATTTCCTTTGGCTGTCAACTCCATGTGGACAATGATGATGTTATTCACAGATCGTTAAGGCAACACAATGATGTTAATAAACATGTTGATGAGATTCTTTGAAGAAATATACTTTTTGACCCTGAAAACAGTGTGAAGTTGATTGACTTTTTGTATATGACAATGAAATATTCATATAAAATGTGCAGGTACATTAAATTCTTGCACATTTTCTCGGAAAAAAAAGTATATTTAAACACTGGCTGCACAGGCAAATTTGTGAACTGCTAAACTTGGAAGCAATCAGAACTCCTGTGCATTCCCCTCCTGTGCATTCCCCCCTAAGATGTAAACACAGCCTCTGATACGCTGTGTCGTGACGTGACTCTCATTAATGTGATGACTGTTATCTTGTCAACTCAATTGACTACGTTTAATTATTACGTTATTAAAATAATCATGTAACAATTAACTCATTAACAATCTTGGGGCACCACAGAAAAAGCTTTTTGATGAGTTACTGTTTCCGGAATTAACTGAAGAATATCAGAATATATCGTTATCATATTAGTCATCCATTAATTATCATTACCTCATATCAGTCTCATTCTGAACATCGTTGACTTCAAATCTGCACGAACCCTAATGTAAATGATGATTCAGTGATACACAAATTGGCTTAATTATTTATTTACTATCTAACGAAATAATCACACAGAATTACATAAACACACACACACAGGATAGATCATACATTCATTACTAACGTAATGCAATGAAAACTCCCAAGTGGACTAACCCGATATGACGACTTGTTACACAATGAAAGGTGTGGGGAAAGAAAGAGTGGAAGAAGGAGTGTCACGCCTGCTCCCACTCTCCCTCTCTGGCGCTCGAGGGCGCCAGGCTGCCCTTCATTACTCACACCTGTCACCATCACTGCGTGCAGCTGCGCTCATTGGACTCACCTGGACTCCTTCCCTTTGTTGATTGCCCCGTCTAGAACTGTCTGTTCCCCCGCTTGCTCCCTGTGTCAGCATTAATGTCATTATGTGTTCATGTCCATATGCTGTCCTGTCCTGTTCAATGTCCGTTGATAAGTAAATGTTCACTCCCTGTACCTGCTTCTCATCTCTACCAGCGTCAATCCTTACAAGGAGAGACAAAGTAATTCAACTATTGTACATGCAGTTGAATAACATGCTCATCGTAAATATGGATATTTAGCACCCTAACTATCGCTCATTCGGATTTAGAAATGCAATGTACATACAGTTGAAGTCGGAAGTTTACATACACTTAGGTTGAAGTCATTATAAATCGTTTTTTAGCTACTCCACAAATTTCTTGTAAACAAACTACAGTTTTGCCAAGTCGGTTAGGACATCTACTTTGTGCATGACACAAGTCATTTTTCCAACAATTGTTTACAGACAGATGATTTCACTTATAATTCACTGTATCACAATTCCAGTGGGTCAGAAGTTTACATACACTAAGTTGACTGTGCCTTTAAACAGTTGTCATGTCATGGTTTTAGAAGCTTCGGATAGGCTAGTTGACATCATTTGAGTCAATTGGAGGTGTACCTGTGGATGTATTTCAAGGCCAACCTTCAAACTCAGTGCCTCTTTGCTTGACATCATGGGAAAATCAAAAGAAATCAGCCAAGACCTCAAAAAAACAATTTTAGACCTCCACAAGTTCATCCTTGGGAGCAATTTCCAAATGCCTGAAGGTACAAACAATAGCATGCAAGTATAAACACCATCAAATCCAAATCAAATTTTATTTGTCACATACACATGGTTAGCAGATGTTAATGCGAGTGTAGCGAAATGCTTGAGACCACGTAGCCGTCATACCGCTCGGGAAGGAGACGCATTCTGTCTCTTAGAGATAAACGTACTTTGGTGCGAAAAGTGCAAATCAATCCCAAAACAACAGCAAAGGACTTTGTGAAGATGCTGGGGGAAACAGGTACAAAAGTATCTATATCCACGGTAAAACGAGTCCTTTATCGACATAACCTGAAAGGCCGCTCAGCAAGGAAGAAGCCACTGCTCCAAAACCGCCATAAAAAAGCCAGAATATGGTTTGCAACTGCACATGGGGACAAAGATCAGACTTTTTGGAGAAATGTCCTCAGGTCTGATGAAACAAAAATAGAACTGTTTGTCCATAATGACCATCGTTATGTTTGGAGGAAAAAGGGGGAGGCTAGCAAGCTGAAGAACACCATCCCAACCGTGAAGCATGGGGGTGAAAATATCATGTTGTGGGGGTGCTTTGCTGCTGGAGGGACTGGTGCACTTCACAAAATAGATGGCATCACGAGGAAGGAAAATTATGTGGATATATTAAAGCAACATCTCAAGACATCAGTCAGGCAGGAAGTTAAAGTTTGGTCACAAATGGGTCTCCCAAATGGACAATGACCCCAAGCATGCTTCCAAAGTTGTGGCAAAATGGCTTAAGGACAACAAAGTCAAGGTATTTGAGTGGCCATCACAAAGCCCTGACCTCAATCCTATATAAAATTTGTGGGCAGAACTGAAAAAGCATGTGCAAGAAAGGAGGCCTACAAACTTGACTCAGTTACACCAGCTCTGTCAGGAGGAATTGGCCAAAATTCACTCAACTTATTGTGGGAAGCTTGTGGAAGGCTACCCAAAACGTTTGACACAAGTTAAACAATTTAAAGGCAATGTTACCAAATACTAATTGAGTGTATGTAAACTTCTGACCCACTGGGAGTGTGATGAAAGAAATAAAAGCTGAAATAAACCATTCTCTCTCTATTATTCTGACATTTCACATTCTTAAAATAAAGTGGTGATCCTAACTGGCCTAAGACAAGGACTTTTTACTAGGATTAAATGTCAGGAATTGTGATAAACTGAGTTTAAATGTATTTGGCTAAGGTGTATGTACACTTCCGACTTCAACTGTATCTATGCTTGTATGTCTTTGTCGTCTCTATCCATGTTGAAATCGCCCTGTTCATCTGTGAAGAATAGTTTGACAGAAAGTCTCTGGTTGTACAAGTCTCTGGTTGTCCACAAGAGGTCACAAGGTCCTTAGTAGTTGTAGTAGTAGGCTTTCTTTGTTCAGGAAGTGTTCGTTAGACCGTATACATCAGACGTTCCAATGGTCGTTTGATAAGTTCTTCCTTGTGTCTTTGGTCTAATTTCTAGACTACTTAACATGTTAACTTCTTAGGGTTGCAATCCCGTTAACGGGATGATATGATAACAGCCAGTGAAAGTGCAGGGCGCCAAATTCAAAACAACAGAAATCTCATACTTAAAATTCCTCAAACATACATGTATCTTTTACCGTTTTAACCTTTCTAGCGCAGGGGTTCCACTAGCGGAACACCGACAACATTCCGCAGAAAATGCAGCGCACAAAATTCAAAACTATTTTTTTGAAATATGTAACTTTCACACATTAACAAGTTCAATGCAGCAAATGAAAGATAAACATCTTGTTAATCTACCCATCATGTCAGATTTCAAAAATACTTTACAGCTAAAGCACAACATATGATTAACCTGTTAGAGCTCTAGGGGCGCTATTTCATTTTTGGATAAAAAACGTTCCCGTTTTAAGCGCGATATTTTGTCACGAAAAGATGCTCGACTATGCATATTCTTGACAGTTTTGGAAAGAAAACACTCTGAAGTTTCAGAATCTGCAAAGATTTTGTCTGTAAGTGCCCCAGAACTCATTCTACAGGCGAAACCAAGATGATGCATCACCCAGGAATTAGCAGAATTTCTGAAGCTCTGTTTTCCATTCTCTCCTTATATGGCTGTGATTGCGCAACGAATGAGCCTACACTTTCTGTTGTTCGCCCAAGGTCTTAGCAGCATTGTGACGTATTTGTAGGCATATCATTGGAAGATTGACCATAAGAGACTACATTTTCCAAGTGTCCGCCTGGTGTCCTGCGTCGAATTCGGTGCGCAATTGCCAGCTGCTTCTACTTTACCATTTGATTCAGGGGAGAAAGCATGTGTCCAAGAACGATGTATCAATGAAGAGATATGTGAAAAACACCTTGATGATTGATTCGAAACAACGTTTGCCATGTTTTCAGTCGATATTATGGAGTTAATTTGGAAAAAAGTTTGCGTTTTGAGGACTGAATTTATGGATTTTTTTTGGTAGCCAAATGTGATGTATAAAACGGAGCTATTTCTAATACACAAGGAATCTTTTTGGAAAAACTGAGCATCTGCTATCTAACAGAGTATCCTCATTGAAAACATCAGAAGTTCTTCAAAGGTAAATGATTTTATTTGAAGGCTTTTATGTTTTTGTTAATGTTGCGTGCTGGATGCTAACGCTAATGCTAACGCTAAATGCTAACGCGAAATGCTAACTCTAGATAGCTACTTTTACACAAATTATTGTTTTCCTATGGTTGAGAAGCATATTTTGAAAATCTGAGATGACAGTGTTGTTTACAAAAGGCTAAGCTTGAGAGATGGCATATTTATTTCATTTCATTTGCGATTTTCATAAATAGTTAACGTTGTGTTATGCTAATGAGCTTGCTGATAGATTTACACAATCCTGGATACAGGGGTTTTTTCATAGCTAAACGTGACGCAGAAAACGGAGCGATTTGTCCTAAACAAATAATCTTTCAGGAAAAACTGAACATTTGCTATCTGAGAGTCTCCTCATTGAAAACATCTGAAGTTCTTCAAAGGTAAATTATTTTTTTGAATGCTTTTCTGTTTTTTTGTGTAAATGTTGCCAGCTGAATGCTAATGCTAAATGCTACGTTAGCCATCAATACTGTTACACAAATGCTTGTTTTGCAATGGTTGAGAAGCATATTTTGAAAATCTGAGATGACAGTGTTGTTAACAAAAGGCTAAGCTTGAGAGCTAGCATATTTATTTCATTTCATTTGCGATTTTCATGAATAGTTAACGTTGCGTTATGGTAATGAGCTTGAGTCTGTATTCACGAACCCGGATCCGGGATGGGGAGATCAGAAAGGTTTTAAGTTCAGATCACCGCCAAGTCGAAAATACACCCAGCCATTTTTTCCAGCCAAAGATAGGAGTCACAAAATGCACAAAAAAGATCTTCATCAGATGACACTCATAGGACATCATGTTACACAATACATGTATGTTTAGTTCGATAATGTACATATTTATATACAAAAATCTCAGTTTACATTGGCGCCTTATGTGCAGTAATGTTTTGATTCCAAAACATCCGGTGATTTTGAAGAAATACTAATAATAAACAATGATAAAATGTTACTAGTCCAACGCTCTAACCACTAGGCTACCCTGCCGTCCCTGGAGGTTTAGAAACGACAGCTGTATATGCATATTAGCCAAAACATATAGAATACCTTGAAATACAATCTTCTTTAAAGAACTGTTGTGCAATATGCTCTACAATTGATTTCTAAAATAGATCAGTTCTCAAATAGCAGAAGCCAAATAGCATGGTGGGCAGGCATCATTTGGATGCATTGGAATTTAAGGTTTGGAGAATGATAAAGAACCTGTAGGATTATTGAAAAAGCAGTTGTAAAATGAATTGGGAAAATCTAGACCGATTCAACACCAAGACTGGGGGAGGGGCGAGACCGAGTCTAGACTGAGACCAGGAGGGGGACATGGGGTCCGAGACCGAGTCAAGACCAATACCACAAAAATGTGATTCCAATTCAAGACCATGATTGTAATTTTGTTAAATCACCACCATAACATGAGTTAAAAATGCATAGTATTTCTGTGTTTAAATTTCAGAAAACATATGAATTCTTTAGACATTAAGAATATTGAAAAAATGCATGCTGAGGGAAAATAGACCCACTCTACAAAGTATTGCTAACCCAAACACAGTGGGGAACAATGGGCCTTCCACACTTTTAGAGAAGTGCTAAGAATTTATAAAATAATGAATATAATAATAATGACAATTATCTTATATTATTATTTAAATTATGTTCTTATTGAATCTATTCAGTATTTGAAAAAAAAATCTAAATAGGATTTTTCCTTGCTTGTCTCTACTTTCTTGAAGGCCAACACCTTCAAGAAGGCACAAGTTTCCATAGTCAAAATGCGATTGGTTGATTCCACTGTCTTTATCTGGCTTCTGAGGCCTATGGCTGACTCCTCAGAGACCAGCAAAGAAAAATCCTCTTGAAAAACTGAAGAGATTAAATCAGAACATCATTGAAAGTATGAATATAATTATATGAATCATTCATTGAACTGCATCCATCTATTCTGCCAAAAATGCCTTAGTGTACGTCATGGAAAGTTCAGTCAAATATAATCTATTTTTAAAACCTCTTATCAAGTTGGTTTTGTAGCATAAACTGGGAATTTCATCATTTTGACTGATATTATGATTGTCTGTTTATTTCATATCCGCAAAGTAGTTACAGCGCTGTCAGTTCCACTTGAAACTTTAGGTCACCGGTTACTTTGTGTGCTAATCGTGAAATGTTTTTTGCAATGCGAAGTAATAGTTGTACATTTCGATTGGGTGGTGGTGTTGAGTTTTTGTATTCTTACGATTGGGACCTACTGGCTTGTCATGTCCGAGTTCTTGGACTGCTTATCCTTTAACATCATACTGTGTGTGACTGCTGTCTTTCCATTGGCCCTGTGGAGTGTTGTAGTGGTACCTGGAGAAGTGGGTATACTCTAATTTTGCCCAAAAGTTCCCAAAAGAAGAAGGAAAGGCACCCTGAGTGAAATGCATTTTCCTATATATTTGTCAGAATTTCCCTCTCAAAATAACACTTAAAAAAATAATTATAAGAAAGAAATGTGATGGTCTAAGTCCACAACAATGCTTAAAACCCTTTCACACGTACCAAAACACAAAACGCTCTGGATAATTAAGAGTGTCTGCTAAATGACTAAAATGTAAACAAATCAAATCAAATTTATTTATATATCCCTTCGTACATCAGCTGATATCTCAAAGTGCTGTACAGAAACCCAGCCTAAAACCCCAAACAGCAAGCAATGCAGGTGTAGAAACACGGTGGCTAGGAAAAACTCCCTAGAAAGGCCAAAACCTAGGAAGAAACCTAGAGAGGAACCAGGCTATGTGGGGTGGCCAGTCCTCTTCTGGCTGTGCCGGGTGGAGATTATAACAGAACATGGCCAAGATGTTCAAATGTTCATAAATGACCAGCATGGTCGAATAATAATAAGGCAGAACAGTTGAAACTGGAGCAGCAGCACGGCCAGGTGGACTCGGGACAGCAAGGAGTCATCATGTCAGGTAGTCCTGAGGCATGGTCCTAGGGCTCAGGTCCTCCGAGAGAGAGAAAGAGAGAAAGAGAGAATTAGAGAGAGCGCACTTAAATTCACACAGGACACCGAATAGGATAGGAGAAGTACTCCAGATATAACAAACTGACCCTAGCCCCCCGACACATAAACTACTGCAACATAAATACTGGAGGCTGAGACAGGAGGGGTCAGGAGACTGTGGCCCCATCCGAGGACACCCCCGGACAGGGCCAAACAGGAAGGATATAACCCCACCCACTTTGCCAAAGCACAGCCCCCACACCACTAGGGGGATATCTTCAACCACCAACTTACCATCCTGAGACAAGGCTGAGTATAGCCCACAAAGATCTCCGCCACGGCACAACCCAAGGGGGGGGGGGGGGCGCCAACCCAGACAGGATGACCACATCAGTGAATCAATCCACTCAGGTGACGCACCCCCTCCAGGGACGGTATGAGAGAGCCCCAGTAAGCCAGTGACTCAGCCCCTGTAATAGGGTTAGAGGCAGAGAATCCCAGTGGAAAGAGGGGAACCGGCCAGGCAGAGACAGCAAGGGCGGTTCGTTGCTCCAGAGCCTTTCCGTTCACCTTCCCACTCCTGGGCCAGACTACACTCAATCATATGACCCACTGAAGAGATGAGTCTTCAGTAGAAACTTAAAGGTTGAGACCGAGTTTGCGTCTCTGACATGGTTGGGCAGACCGTTCCATAAAAATGGAGCTCTATAGGAGACAGCCCTGCCTCCAGCTGTTTGCTTAGAAATTCTAGGGACAATTAGGAGGCCTGAGTCTTGTGACCATAGCGTACGTGTAGGTATGTACGGCAGGACCAAATCAGAGAGATAGGTAGGAGCAAGCCCATGTAATGCTTTGTAGGTTAGCAGTAAAACCTTGAAATCAGCCCTTGCTTGGACAGGAAGCCAGTGTAGGGAGGCTAGCACTGGAGTAATATGATCACATTTTTTGGTTCTAGTCAGGATTCTAGCAGCCGTATTTAGCACTAACTGAAGTTTATTTAGTGCTTTATCCGGGTAGACGGAAAGTAGAGCATTGCAGTAGTCTAACCTAGAAGTGACAAAAGCATGGATTAATATTTCTGCATAATTTTTGGACAGAAAGTTTCTGATTTTTGCAATGTTACGTAGACTGAAAACGCGGTCCTTGAAATGGTCTTGATATGTTCTTCAAAAGAGAGATCAGGGTCCAGAGTAACGCCGAGGGTCCAGAGTAACGCCGAAACGTTACCTATAATGTAAATGTCCCTGTAGTGTATGCTCGAATTTGTGTGATTAGAATGCTTATTTAGAACGTACGATGACTTATTCACCCCCCTCGGCAATTTTCCTATTTTCTTGCCTTACAACCTGGAATTAAAATGGATTTTTGCGGGGTTTGTATCATTTGATTTACACAACATGCTTACCACTTTGAAGATGCAAACTATTTGTTATTGTTAAACAAACAAGAAATAAGACAAAAAAACTGAAAACTTGAGTGTGCATAACTATTCACCCCACCGAAGTCAATACTTTGTTGAGCCACCTTTTGGAACAATTACAGCTGCAAGTCTCTTGGGGTAGGTCTCTATAAGCTTGGCATATCCCAGTCCCTGACGATGAAAAACATCCCCACAGATGATCCTGCCACTACCATGCTTCACTGTGGGGATGGTGTTCTCGGGGGGGATGAGAAGTGTTGGGTTTGCGCCAAACATAGCATTTTCCTTGATGGCCAAAAAGCTCACTTTTAATCTCATCTGACCAGAGTACCTTCTTCCATATGTTTGGGAGTACTCCAATCTCCGCTTTGGAGCTTTGCAGCTCCTTCAGGGTTATCTTTGGTCTCTTTGATGCCTCTCTGATTAATACCCTCCTTAATAATATGTTGCAACGGATCTTATTTAGGGGCTTCATAGCTAAGGGGGTGAATACATATGCATGCATGACTTTTCCTTTTTTTATTTTTTTTATTTACAAAAAATAAAAATAAATCATTTCACTTCACCAATTTGGACTATTTTGTGTATGTCCATTACATGAAATCCTAATAAAAATACATTTAAATTAGAGGTTGTAATGCATCAAAATAGGAAAAACGCCAAGGCGGATGAATACTTTTGCATTCACTGTAACAGTCAGCATTTTAGCTGGCCACACTTTTTTCACAGAAACATTTTGCACAAACATAGTCTTTACCACATTATGTCCTGAATGACACCAGTTTATTTTTGGATGCAATGTTCAGACATTCACAGAACTTCTGACAGCATAACACATTTCTCCAAACCAGAAACTGAGGAAAGATTGATGTAAGACAAACGGTCATATTTAGCTAACTCTAAATAATATGAAAAATAATATGAATTAGCTAATAGCAATTACGATTTACAATTCATCACATCACAGGTGAGCTCACCATAGCTGTTTGAAATATACATTCTTCCTGCTCAAAAATATATATTCTTCCTGCAACTACCGTGCAGACTCGGGGATAGGTGAAGGTCAAGAGCCATGCGTCCTCCGAAACATGACCCCGCCAAGTCGCACTGCTTCTTGAAACACTGCTCGTCTTAACCCGGAAGCCAGATGCACTAATGTGTCAGAGGAAACACTGTACAGCTGGTGACCGAAGCCATGGGACAAGGACATCCCAGCCGGACATCCCAGTTACACTGCAAAATTGCTGGAGTAAAACAATAGTAGTATTTTGGACGCAGTAAAGGGCTGCACAAACATGTCTATAATAGATATAAAGACTGTTAAGATATTTGTCTTTCAAGAAAGGAGTGTAAATACAGTATTTGGCCTGGCGAAGTGGTTTACTGCGCTGACTGAATGGAAACTGATCATTCTTCTCAAAAATAAATGAGTCTTCACTGTCCGAGACCGAGTCAAGACCGAGTACAAATGTATCTAACACCAAGACAAGACCGAGACACTCAATATGTGGTTTCGAGACCTGTCTCAAGTACTACAACACTGGAATGTTTGAGTTTCAAATACTTAATGTTCAGTGAATGTAAGTATATTTAGGTGGTTTACTACTAACCTTCTAAAAGTTGACGGTGCCAAAATCTTGCCAATCCATTCATTATTCTACTAACTATGACTGAGTGTGAGACATGTTTTCCATAATGTACCATATGTTTCATGCATATACATTCAAACAAAGAACACATTTATTTAATACGGAGACAAATAGCAAAGGTATCTCAGGCAGTATTTGAAGTATCTAAATATAGTGTTACTTACCAAACAATGTATATAAAGTGCCATGGAGGGCACAATCTTACCAGGTTGCAGTTCAGAAATGAGAGCTTTACCATCTATGCCAAAGCATGGGCCTGTGAATGGTGACAGAGGAGAAGGCTGCCGTTTTACAGTCTCCTAACTAATTGTGCTATTGTGTGTGTTTTTTCGCGTTATTTGTAACTTATTTCGTACATAATGTTTTTGCCACCGTCTCTTATGACCAAAATTAGCTTCTAGATATCAGGACAGTGACTACTCAGCTCGTACTGGAAGAAGATTTTTCTTTAACGAGTCTGGCGCGAAGGATTAACTTCAGACACCCGACAAGGCCATCATCCCCATCATTCGCAGGAGAAAGAGATGGAGATATCGGCAACGTAGGTCAGGGTGCCTTGTAAGAATCCGACGGCAAGAAGGTATTCTGTCTTTAACATCAGTCCTATTAGCCAACATACAATCACTGGATAGCAAAATATATACTACCAACGGGACATTAAAAACTGTATTATCTTACCCCTCTTCGAGTCGTGGCTGAACGACGACATGATTAACATACAGCTGGCTGGTTTTAGGCTGCATCTGCAAGCTAGAACAGCCACCTCCAGTATTTGTAAACAACAGCTGGTGCAAGAAATCTGATAGTAAGGAAGTCTTAAGGTTTTGCTCGCCTGAGGTAGAGTATCTCATGATAAGCTGTAGACCACGCTATTTATCAAGAGAGTTTTCATCTGTATTCTTTGTAACTGTCTATTTACCACCACAAACTGATGCTGGCACTAAGACCCCACTCAATGAGATGTATACGGCAATAAGCAAACAGGAAAATGCTAATCCAGAGGCGGCGCTCCTAGTGGCCGGGGACTTTAATGCAGGGAAACTTAAATCCGTTTTACCTAATTTTACCAGCATGTTAAATGTGCAACCAGAGGGAAAAAACTCTAGACCACCTTTGTTCCACACACAGATATGCGTACAAAGCTCTCCCTCGCCCTCCATTTGGCAAATCTGACCATAATTCTATCCTCCTGATTCCTGCTTTCAAGCAAAAACTAAAACAGGGTGCACCGGTGACTCGGTCAAGAAAGAAGTGGTCAGATAACGCAGATGCTAAGTTACAGGACTGGTTTGCTAGCAAAGACTGGAACCCTCACAATGAGATGGCGCAGACAGAGATGGTCACCTCACTTCCATTCCTTATTATGTATTATTTCTTACATTGTTAGCCCAGAAAATCTTCAGTGTTATTATATACAGCCGGGATGAATTCAGGGATATAAGAGCGAAATCAATTTACCAACATTACGACCAGTAATACGACTTTCCGAAAGCAGATCCTTTGTTTGGACCACCACCCAGGACAGTGGATCTAATCCCAGAAGCCTAACCAAAACAACGTCCCCACAGAAGAGGCAGGCGGAGCGGCCTCCTGGTCAGGCTCTGTAGGCGTGCACACCACTCACTGCTTCCGAGTATACTACTCGCCAATGTCCAGTCTCTTGACAACAAGGTAGACGAAATTAGAGCAAGGGTTGCCTTCCAGAGAGTTGTCAGAGACCCTGTTCTCTGTTTCATGGAAACATGGCTCTCTCGGGACATGTCGGTTCAGTCACCGACCTTCTTCATGCATCGCGCCGACAGCGATAAACACCTCTCTGGGAAGAAGAAGGGCGGGTGTGTATGCGTCATGATTAACGACTCATGGTTTAATCACAAACAGGAACTCTACAGGAAGTCTTTCTGCTCACCTGACCTAGAATTCTTTACAATCAAATGCCGGCCATATTATCTCCCAAAATAATTATTGTCAGTTATCATCACAGCTGTGTATATACCCCCTCAAGCAGACACCACGATGGCCCTCAAGGAACTTCACTGGACTCTATGTAAACTGGAAACCATATATCCTGAGGCTGCATTTATTGTACTTGGGGATTTTAACAGCACTCGCATGGGCAATACACTCGATCACTGCTACTCTAACTTCTGCGATGCATACAAGGCCCTCCCTCGCCATCTCTTCTGTAAATCCGACCACGACTCCATCTTGCTCCTACCGTCTTGTAGGCAGAAACTCAAACAGGATGTACCCGTGACTACAACCATTCAATGCTGGTCTGACCAATCGGAATCCACACTTCACGATTGTTTTGATCACGTGGACTGGGAAATGTTCCGAGCAGCCTCAGAGAATAAAATGTATCTATACACTGACTCAGAGAGTGAGTTTATAAGGAAGTGCATTGGAGATATTGTACCCACTGTGACTATTAAAAACTACCTTAACCAGAATCTGTGGATGCATGGCGGCATTCACATAAAACTGAAAGCGCGAACCACCACATTTAACCATGGAAAGAAGAGTGGCCGAATATATATGGCCGAATATAAACAGTTTAGTTGTTCCCTCCGCTAGGCAATCAAACAAGGAAAATGTTGGTATAGGGACAAAGTGGAGTCACAATTCAATGGCTCAGACACAAGACGTATGTGGCCGCGTCTACAGGAAATCATGGAACACAAAAAGAATACCAGTCATCTTACGGACACTGACGTCTCGCTTTTAGACAAGCTAAACACCTTCTTTGCCTGCTTTGAGGATAAGACAGTGCCACCGTCCCTGCCCACTAACAGGGACAGTGCCTCCCCCCTCCTTCTCCACGGCCGATGTGAGTAAGACATATAAACGTGTTAACCCTCGCACGGCTGTTGGCCCAGACGGCATCCTTAGCCATGTCCTCAGAGTGTGCGCAAACCAGCTGGCTGGTGTGTTTACAGACATATTCAATCGCTCCTTATCCCAGTCTGTTGTCCCCACATGCTTCAAGATGGCCACCATTGTTCCTGTACCAAAGAAGGCTTCTGTCATCATGAAGTGCTTTGAGAGACTAGTCAAGGATCATATCACCTCCACCTTACCTGCCACCCTAGACCCACTTCAGTTTGCATATCGCCCCAACAGGTCCACAAATCACACAATCGCCATAACACTGCACACTGCCCTATCTCATCTGGACAAGAGGAATACCTATGTAAGAATGCTGTTGATTGACAACAGCTCAACAGTCAACACCTTAGTGCCCTAAAAGCTCATCACTAAGCTAAGGACCCTGGGACTAAACACCTCCCTCTGCAACTGGATCCTGGACTTCCTCACGGGCTGCCCCCAGGTGGTAAAGTTATCAAGATAAATTAGATGATTGTGGACTACAAGAAAAGGAAGACTGAGCATGAACACATTCTCATAAATGGGAATGTAGTGGAGCAGGTTGAAAGCATCAAGTTCCTTGGTGTCAACATCACCACAAACTATCATGGTCTAAACATTCCAAGACAGTTGTGAAGAAGGCACGACACAGCCTATTCCCCCTCAGGAGACTGAAAAGATGTTGCATGGTTCCTTAGATCCTCAAAAGTTCTACAACTGCACCATCGAGAGCATCCTGAACGGTTGCATCATTGGCCGGTATGGCAACTGCTAGGCCTCCGACCGCAAGGCAATAGAGAGGGTAGTGCGTATGGCCCAGTACATCACCGGGGTCAAGCCTCGTGCCATCCAAGACCTCTATACCAGGCAATGTCAGGAAGGCCCAAAACATTTTCAAAGATTCCAGCCACCCTAGTCATAGACTGTTCTCTCTGCTACCTCAAGGCACGCGCTACCGGAGCACCTGGTCTAGGTCCCAAATCTCTTAAGGATCTGCCCCTTTTTTTCATATTTCGCCTAAAATGACATTACCATATTTAACTGCCTGTAGCTCAGGACCTGAAGCAAGGATACACATATTCTTGATACCATTTGAAAGGAAACACTTTGAAGTTTGTGGAAATGTGAAATGAATGTAGGAGATTATAACATATTAGATATGGTAAAAGATCATTCAAATATAAAATGTTTTAAACACAAGAGAAAGGCCATAACATATTATTCTAGGCAAGGCAAAATTTAGATTTTGGCCACTAGATGGCAGTGTACCTAAAACGTTTTAGACTGATCCAATGAACAATTGTATATCTGTTGAAAATGTTGCATCAAGACTACCCAAATGTGCCTAAATTGTTTATTAATACATTTTCAAGTTCATAATTGTGCACTCTCCTCAAACAAGAGCATGGTATTAATTCACTGTAATAGTTACTGTAAATTGGACAGTGCAATTAGATTAACAAGATTTGAAGCTTTCTGTCTATATCAGTTATGTCTATGTCCTGGGAAATGTTCATGTTACCTACAACCTCATGCTAGTCAAATTAGCCTACGTTAGCTCAACCATCCCGTGGGGGGGACACCGATCCTGTAGAGCAGGTATTCCCAAACTGGGGTACGCGCAAAGCCATCGGGGTATGCCAAATAAAAATGAGATTCACATTATTTTTTTAAATATATGACAATTCTTCACATTTTCAAACAGTCCATTTATATTTTCTAACGGGGCAATATATTTGGGTGACATTTTCTCTCTCGCCTGAGTAGCCTCGTTTCACTGTCCCAATTTTGTTTTTACCATCTAGTGTTCAGCGAAATAACAACACAATGTCAAATACAGGTAGCCTAGTCAAATAATTAACATCCAATCACAATAACCGTTACTCTCTCGTGGGAATTCCACTAACGGTTTGTATGTAGCCAAGCGTAGCTGCTGCTCATGTTGGTATCTATGATGACGGTGCAAAAGCCATGACAGGGAGACATAGTGGAGTGGTAACTTGGGTACAGTGTACTTGGGTACACTGCAGCATCCACCGAGAGGCTCTTGCTGCCAAGGGAATTTTTTTAATGTATTTTACCTTTATTTAACTAGCCAAGTTCTTATTTTCAATGACGACCTAGGAACAGTGGGTTTAACTGCCTGTTCAGGGGCAGAACTGCCTGACAGCTTGAAATATGTTTTGGACACTACAGTGAAAATGGTTAACTTTGTTAAAGCAAGGCCCCTGAACTCTCGTGTATTTTCTGTACTATGCAATAATATGGGCAGCAACAATGCAACACTTTTACAACATACAGAAGTACGCTGGTTATCAAGGGGCAAAGTATTGACACGTTTTTTTGAATTGAGAGACGAGCTTAAAGTTTTATTTACTGACCATAATTTTCACTTGTCTGACCGCTTGCATAATGACGAGTTTCTCACACGACTGGCCTATCTGGGTGATGTTTTTTCTCGTCTGAAAGATCTGAATCTAGGATTACAGTGACTCTCCGCAACTATATTCAATGTGCGGGACAAAATTGAGGCTATGATTAAGAAATTGGAGCTACTCTCTGTCTGCATTAACAAGGACAACACACAGACAACACATGAAGACTAAATACAGGCACAGACTGTGTGTGGAAAATGATTTAAGACTGAGACTCTCTCCGACACAACCCAACATTGCAGAGTTACGTGCATCCTTTCAAGCACACCCTTCTCATTAACCTGTGGTGAGTTATTCACAATTTTTGATGAACAAATAAGGTTTTACATGTAAGATGGTTAAATAAAGAGCTAAATTATGTATTATTATTATTATTATAATATTATTTGTGCCCTGGTCCTATAAGAGCTTTGTCACTTCCCACATGTCGGGTTTTGAGAAAAACTGACACTCATTCTTAGGTTTAATAAATGTACTGTATAGTGTCTGTGGCAGGCTTACAATGATGGCAAAAAACAACATTTGAGAGTGCGCTGACGCTGGTGCTAGAGGGGGTACGCAGCTGGAGGTTGAATGTTTGAAGAGGTACGGGACTATAAAAAGTTTCGGAACCACTGCTGTAGAGGTTACTAACAGCTTCTACCCCCAAGCCATGATCTGTCATTCTGCCCCTGAACAAGGCAGTTATTAACCCACTGTTCCCTTGTTGGCCGTCATTGTAAATAAGAATTGGTTCTTAACTGACTTACTTAGTTAAATAAAGATTAAATAATTAACTCTGGAACAGCTAATCAAATGGCTTCCCGGACTATTTGCAATGTCCCCCCTATTTTACGCTGCTGGTACTCTCTGTTTATTATCTATGCATAGTCACTTTAACTCTACCTACATGTACATATTACATCAATTATCTTGACTAACCTGTACCCCTGCACATTGACTCTGTACCGGTACCCCCTGTATATAGCCTCGCTACCCCCTGTACATAGCTTCGCTACTATTATTTTACCGCTACTCTTCAATTATTTGTTATTTTAAATATTTACTTATCTATTTCTTACTCAACAATTATTTTTCTTAAAAACTGCATTGTTGGTCAAGTAAGCATTTCACTGTAAGGTCTACCTACACCTGTTGCATTCGGCGCATGTGACAAATACAATTTGATTTGATGGAGACTGTAAACTGTCATCAACACATGCTTCAGTATTCCCTCTTTTCTCCAGGAGCATTTGTGAGCCCCCATAGGAGTATCGTAAGGATCCCACCCTGGTTACCAATGTAGCTGACCAATGTGAAAGACAAGTGCCTTAGCAGAATACAATCTAAAGCTTGTGTGGTCCAGAGACGAGAACTCTACCATCTATGGCAATAGCCTGGTATCCTGACGGGGACAATATCATTTTCACCAAAGTAATCTGTTTGTCACCTGTTAAACTGATTCTGCATTGAATTTAGTTTTTGAGATCCTCAAACAAGCATGTATATCTGTAGTTGGTGTTTAACGTGTATATCTGTAGTTTGGTGTCTAAAATGCACTATACTGAATAAGACAAAGACCCACAAAGGAAAGATAACATGCAAATGCATGTGTTCCCAATGTCTAAATAGTGACGGCATGGCTAGTTCAATCTGCAGTAGAATGGTTCTCCTCACAGGTGAGTGAATCAACTCATGCTTGGTGAATAGCACTTGGTTGATCTCTGGGAGCAGGACACAGGAGAGCTGAATAGATCATGTGAGACAAAAGTAAGAGACGTTAATGAATAAAAAATAAAAAATCACAGCAAAGGAATGTAGTTTGTGAGCTAGAAAATGAACACCCTGACAGTCAGAGGCAGGGTGCTCTGCAATCATCCTACTCCAACTATTGACAGGAATAATGTGGCATTTCAAATGTTTCAGTATGAAATAAATTAGTGGGTATTGCCCTGATGGCTGTAATAGCTTTACACTACTTGTCCTTTAGATTTTTGTGGTCTTAAATTATTACTTGGAATAAACTGACGGCTTAAACACTCCCTGTCCCGGAATGACATTCTGTCCAGTGATTTAAGCGAACTGCTCCTGCTAGCTAGCAACAGATCTACTTGTTGCAACTGTCTACCTATCTAGCAAGCTAGCTACATACACTAAGGCTGCTGTTTTTTAAGTTGTGAGTTATTTTAGAGCTTGCATTGATGGTATCACATTTCTTCTTAACTAAATGGTTAGATAAAAATTACTTTACCTGATAGCAGTTTGCTTGATGGAGATCTCTTTTCTCTCGAGTTGTCACCAGGTACAGATCACATGATTTGCAGACGTGATCAGCAGAGATAGTACCATGGATAGTACGCGCGTTTTGATTGTTTTACAGTTTTGTACTCAGCGGTTTTTGCCTGTCCAGCTAGCGAACATAAACGGAAGTATTTTGAAAAATATTGCAAGAAATTGACATTGCAAACTAAGGAAATGTTCAGAAGAAATAAATATACACCACATGTAAAAATCAACCCCTCCCTCAACAGAGATCGATCAACTTCGGAAACTAAAGCAGAAAGCTTACTACAGCCCCCCACCTGACTGAGGAAATTGAGGGAATAGTTTTCCTTCAATAAACGTCCCTTGGCAAAGCCTGCAGCTGATAAAGTTCTCCCGCCATTTTGATGCTTGCGTAGTTTAATTTCACAGCATAAAAGGCCATCTTGTCTTTCCATCTTGGTTTTAACACTACCAAAATGTGACAGCTCATGACGACAGATGGACTACAGTAGGTGTGTAAACACAGGGAAATATTTAGGCTCTTGGTCATGCTTTCTCAGTTCAATGACAGTAGGGCACACAAACATTTCCACTTCCATTAGCTCACCTCTAAAGCTACAGTTTAACCATGATTTTTTAGCTGAGGTCCACGTTTAACATTAGGCTTTAGAACTCTTGGAGTTAAACAAATCAACAAATAAATGAACACAAGCTGTAAGGGCCCTCATCTATAATTGAACAGCCTTAGCATTTCAGTATAATTCTCTCAGTTCGTAATTAGCACCAAACATTAACATTCATGAGTTGGACAAAGTATTCTCTTTCTATCCTCTCCTTATTTTCCCCAAGGTATTATGTTTTAAGAAATGTTTTAATGATAGCAAAAACACCTTGAACATTCCGGATGAGAGTAGCTACATTACAATAACAGTATATTTAAAGGACTCTCCCAGGGTTTGTTGTTAATTTAATTTAATTTTACTTTTTAAGAGGAAAACAGAAAAAAAAAGTTTGAAATAACAGGCACTAGTTTTTAAAGCCCCTTGTGACCAAATGTATGTTGTACTAGTGCAATTGAACACAATATAATTGATTGGTTGAGTGAATGATTGGCTGAATTCTTCTTGTTCCATGACAGCAGCCAAGTGTTTTTCCTCAATGTGTGCTTTTGTCATAGGGTTGCATGTTTGTTCTAACCTCCATATCTGCAATATGTATACAGTAGCAGCCTGTATTGTGCCTATCCTAGTCCTGGTTACCCATAGGCCAGCTCTAATTTCCTTTAGATCAAACATCTACACCCCTACTTGACCTCTGATATGCAGGAGAAAACAGTTGCTGTACAGCAAGGTACCTACAGGAAAACTACCAAAGCTGTATCCCAGAAGTACACCAACACCATCCCTTGTCCTGCACCATCCACTTTGGTAGCATTATTCGGTTGACAGCACCAAAAAGTCAACATCAATAATGAATGCTATAAATAAAAAGGTCCCCTGGTGCAGAAATGTGGCTCTCATCATTCACACTTTTTTTTACCCTACTGAGGTGGAGGGGTAGTCAAGCTGAATGCTCCCCATAAACAACCTTTAAATCCTAATTAGGGTTCAACAGACCCTCTGTACTGTACAAGTGATCGCAGGACCACCCATGTCCACCAAAACAGCCGTAGAATGAAACCCTGGGCTGATCTTGTGATAATGTATTCTCACACAGCAGACGCTTTTCCAGTCCTGGTTTCCACACAAGCTTGTAGACTTGGATCTGTGTCTGCCAATATGAGGTATGGAAACATATTCAAGTATGGTGATATAGCTTTAGAGTTTAGAATCCAATTGCTGCTAGGGGATGTCAAGCCATTGATGACATATTCCTCTGTGTGAAGGTGATGGATGTCTGGTCAGTGGGAGGGATCAACGGGTGGGTGTCTGGATGGCACAGAAGGAAGAAACATCTTAATAGGAAAAAAATGGATTCATTCTTCAGCCCAAGTTTCTGTTGTCAATCTCTATTTGCCCACAATTGAAAACCTGCAGTGAGTCATTCCTCATTCTCTGACTGGACACTGAAACATGTCAGTTGTGAAACATATCCTGCGTTGTGAAAACACACCTTAGGCCATGCTAATACACATTACTCAAACTAAAGCTGCAGTGTATTCTGCAGAAATCCACCTCACTTTGACATTGATGACTCTAATACACTGTCAGTGATGTGAAGGCTAATCTCATTATTGGGCTAATCCCATTATTGAAGTTAATAGGTCCTGACAGAGTAAACAACTGTCTCTTACTGTGAGAGAAAAGGTAAATGTAAACTTGCTGAATAGGAAATAAGCTTCACTATATGTATCCAGGGCACTATGCAAATAATGTGCAATCGAACACCATGGTAAACATTCCCTTCATTATTTTTTTCAAGTTCTAGAGTATAGGCCAATCAATCCCTCCCGCCAATCAACCTCGCTCCGCAATCCCCAGTTCAAAAGGAATGCACTGAGACAAATGGCAAGGCAGACACTTGTAAAGCGTCGGGAACGCCTAGAGAGGCCTTTAAATTAGTCACATCTCCCAAAGAGAAATATCTTCAGAGTTAAGACACTGCGTCCTGTGTTACTTCGCCACCTCTTCCCCTTTGAGTCTGCTGCAAGCGCTTCGCCTGATTACGCAACCTGTATAAAGACCCCGAGAGAGACCTCACCACCTTTACATAAGAGGACCTGAGCACAGACCTACACTGTCTTTGTCAACAGAATCCTTTCTGATACCAACATCGACTTGTTTTGCACTGCGCCCTCGTACTGTAACATCGCTGTTACATTACTGTGACGCCGTTTCTGGATTTGTGTCGAATACAATATCCACACACGTAAGCTCATCAATAAACATGACATTAAAACAATGAAGGATGTCAGCGTCCCAATTAGGTGGACTGAGAGCAGGTGTCTGTGTTCCCATTTCCATTTCCACACAGAATATATTTTCATGCTTTGCTGTGTGGGGGCCGGCTCTTTCTATTCTACCATACAGCTGTCTCATCCTTGATCCTTAACCATGCTCTCTCTGCCCTGCTAGCTGATGGTATTTTGGGCAGCGCCCACCTCATCTCTAGAATGGTCACCTTCCAAATGGAGAATATGTTGGCCATATGTAAGACACTGACTCATTGAAAGCCCTCCCCTAAAACATGATCCATCCATTATTCATCTGTGAAATATGGCATGCTGTCCCTGGTACATGGCAGATGCACAGATACACTATGGCCTCCCAGTCTGCATGCTAATGATCTCATGCAAATTAGCAGTGGAGACAAGGGCGGTTAAGCAATGAGTGCTGGAACATGGGAGAAATCCGAGACGAACCAAACAGAGCCACTCTGAGCAATGAAAGGGCTGGCTACCACTGGGACAGTGGGATGACAGGATGTAGAGATGGGGAGAAAGAGAGAGAGAATTTGCATTTAGATCTTGTGTGTGTGTGTGTGTGTGTGTGTGTGTGTGTGTGTGTGTGTGTGTGTGTGTGTGTGTGTGTATGTTTGTGTATATGTGTGTGCGCACGTCCACACATGCATTAACATAATCAGCAAAATGGCTTCAAAGTCAATTACAGATTCCGAATTGTTTCCATGAAAGTATGACCGACAGTGAAGTCTGCACAAATTATCTTCACAAGTGAGTGCTGCTGTCATACTTGTGGAACAAAGTTCCTAATCTTTATCATTGTAGGACAAAACAATGTATAACAGTGTGTAAAATGTCAGTTGTCACAAGCTCAGAATTCTGCATGACTGTGTGTGATAATGATATGCTGTTTCTATTTTCCCTCACTGCATGATCGCCTTTTGAATGTAATGCTTTTATTCTGCCAGGGCTTTATTAAATCACCACTGACAAGGCAGGGCGTGAAAAATATTTTGCATTCCTAAGCATGGCGTCACTAATGTGCTGATACTGTGTGTGTGTGTGTGTGGGGGGGGGGGGGGGGGGGAGGGGGGGGCAGCCTTTTTCCCACCTTAGTTTGTGGGATCTTGATTTTGTATAGTTGCTGTGTAGCATGCGGAACTTTACGTTCGTTTTGTATTTTGTTGTTTTTCGGTGTTCATTATAACGAAAATAAGATGTTCGCCTACCATGCTGCACCTTAGTCTCATTCAAACGACGAGCGTAACAGCATGTTCATAGAGAGCCTGCATCTGTTATTGTTTGGCCTGGAAATGATTTCACAAGTGTGCAATTGTCCTCTGTTTATAAGACAGTGTTTTTAGCATTTCAGTTATTGCATAATCCTTGGAGACCTAAAGATTTGCAAACTGGCTGTACAGAATGCTGCTTGAAATGTTCCATAACAATGGCACCACAGAAACATAGTCCCAATTTCTGTGGTGCCACACACAGATGCACGCACACATACAGAGACTGCAAGAGCAAACCCAGACTGCAAGATCAGACCCAGTTAATGAGTATGACAGAAAGAGCAGAGGGAATTAAGTCAGACTTATGATAAGTGTATCACCAAACCCAGGAATCAATTCAGCTGTGAATTGTGGGCATTTCCAGTTCACAGCCTCTGGAATAGCCTGCTAGAGAACCGGAGGGAGGCCAAAACTGTGGACTTATTGAAAAGAGATCATAAAAAAACACATTTTAAGCATTGCTTTTCCTTAGGGTGCTTTGTAAGCCTTTCAGTTACTGTTATTCTTGAGTTTTTTTTATCCTCTTATGTTTTCCGTGTAGTAAATATTTGTTTATTTTCTTAGTTTTTTTTTAAACCTATTTTTAATCCTGTGAGTGCATTGCGTTGCATTCATGTCTGAAATGTGCTATATGAATAAAGCGTGATTTGATTGGACTATAATCAAAAGAGACGTAGGACAGCAGCAGGGCGTGACTAATACACCATTACCAATGCTAGCCTGTCTGTTTTCCCTCTCTCCATTCACGTTGACGCCAAGATTGCAGCGATGTAATAACGCGTGTTTGCAGTGTGTTCACTCTTCTAAAAGGAACAAGTCGTTGTATTTTGTAGCTATGGTATTTCAGGTTTGCACTGAACTTAATCAGTATCAAACAATTCGCTTGGAAGGCTGGTCGTTGCAAAGCAAACCAGCCTGAGAGGATATGATTTGTGGTTATATACATTCACGTTGTAATGTTAGTGCAATCGAGTACAGGCTTAACTGGATACAATATGGCATTTTATGAAATAGTTTGGGATAGCCCTTGTCTCCAAGGAATGCTCCTCAGAACCAGATGCTGATGACAGGTTGCCGTACGCTGGGCAGCTGGCATTTGGAAGACTGTTGCTGCAAAACAACAAGTGGGAGACAAGGTTTAAGTTGAGATATCAATACTCCCTGAAATTCATGCCCATTGGGTGAAAGAAATTGATTATTACACGATTGAGCCCATTGGTCTGCCCATGCTCACAGGCTGATGATAATACTTGAATGACATTGCACATACTTGCTAATCGCAAAGGAGGAGGAGAGACGTGACACTAAGCTGATGAGGTAACATTATGGCATTACCCTATAAACACCTGCTATACTGATGTGGTAGCATTATAGGCACCACTATAGATACCTGGTATGCTTATGAGGAGACGCTATAATCATTGCTATATCGATACAGTGATGCGGCACATTCTAAACGCTACCATATGAGCTGCTTTGCTAGTGAGGTGACATTATAAACACGGCCTTATAAATACTGGCTATGCTGATGAGGTATCATTATAACCACTACTATATCAATACCTGCTATGCTTATGAGTTTACGAGATATCAATACCTGCTGTATTCGGCGCGTGTGACAAATAAACTTTGATTTGATTTGATTTCGATGAAGGAAAAGTGGCGATCTAGTCAGACCAGCCTTACCGACTGAACCTTTGGTAAACAACATTTTGCACTGTAGCTCATCACTATCACACACGGCAGACATTGTTACGTTCTCCATCTACATGCCATTAGATCTAAATCACAAGTTATAGTTAGCTAAAAATAGAGTTACATTCAGCTGTCAGTCCAGACACACTGTGTGATCCTGTAATACTGCATGTTTGGGTGGTTGTTCCCCCTTATCATCAGTACCATCAGTTCCACACACCCTGCCTGCATTGAGTAGAGAGCCATTATTCCGTGCTCATTAATTCTACCTAGTTACTAGACATCACTCTCCGCCGTGCCAATTAGAGCGTGCGTGGCTAATTATCCACATTAGTGCTGTCCGATGTCAGTCAAGGACACCTTCATTGGGCATTGCCGACCCAGCGTCATCACCAAGCTGCTTTCTCCCTGAAGGGGCCGTAACGCTGCAAATCTGATGACTCAGGCCTTTCTCAGCTTAGAGGAAAGACACAGGGGTGATTCCACTCGTATTAGCAGCAGTCTGAAGTCTGTCTCATTCAGTCTGGTGTCGTAAAAATAAAATGTAGTCGCTAATGACAAGGTCTTTACAGCATAATGACCTAGTTTCAGTGTCAAGCCGTGTCACTTCAATCTGTGAACATGACATGAAACAGTTTTACAACTACATTCCAATGCGTCCCATTTACGGTTACTATAACAGGCGTAGTGACTCGCACAGCAGAGAGAACAAGAACAGACAAACTAGACACTCCTACACCATCACCGCCGTTGAAAGACACTGTTTTGTAAAACTCCACAATGACACCAATGGTTGAGTGCTCAGGAGGGGGATCCTTTCTAAGAAGAGTAAAAGAAAAGAGTGACGACGGGAACTTTAAAAAGTCACAACAGTCACATTTTGTTTCTCGATGCCATAAACGATGCAGCAGTGGGCTCGTATTTCTCTGTGCCGTGACGCTGAGCCAGGCTTGTTCAGTGGGGTTGGACACATTGGGGTTTCCAGGGCAGCCCCAGATAACAAAGCCTGCCTCCTTTGTAAAAGTGCTGCGTTGGCGCACCCATGCCCTTACTATGTTAGACCTGCGGTGATGACTGCCTTGCCACCCACATGCACACCCAATTCTGTACACATTCATTCTTGAAACATTTGGTCAGATTAAGTGTTTCAAGAATAAAATGAATACAGGATTGGGTATGCATGTGGGAGGCTATAGAGTATTATTGATAGAAAGAAGAATGAGAGCTGGTGTCTGCTTTGATGCACTCCATATTTGTCTATGTGGGCTGGAATGAAAACCAACATGATTTGTTAGATCACATGTAAGAGTGTGTTTGTCTCTAAGAGAAGCGGCAAAATAATTCACCAACATCCAAAAGAAGACAAACGACACCAACATGATATATTGAGCCGTTTGAGAGATGCACTTTCTGTCTTTTTGTCAAAAAGAACAAGAATGAAGTGGGTGAAAAATAATGGTTTGTAGAGACAATGGCTTGTTGATGGCACATCCATCATTCACCTTGGCATAGAAAACTACATCTCCCAGACACCTCTGCAAAGATAATTGTAGTTTCCATTTTGTGCTCTACAATGCTCTCGGAAACTCCCAGACTTCTGTCACTTTATTCTACTTAGATGTAGTTTTTGTGCTCTTTGTGCATACATTTAAGGACAATGTGTGTCTGTGTCTGTGACTGTGTCCGTGACCGTATTACCGCCACACCAAAGAGTCACGAAGGCCGTCAAATTCCACATGACCGTTTAGTCACGGTAATTAGGCTTCTCCAAGCTCTGATGCTGCTAGTAACTAGTGGCCTACCAAACTTGATAACTGCCTGGTTCTCAGCATAGTATTGTGCCTCTAATCACTCTGACATCAATGCAAATGTATCGGAAATCTAATCAAACACTTCATGAGAGGCCATGAGCTAATGTTGCGCAACATTTCTATAGGCCATTCAATTGTGGGAGAAAACAGAGTGATGGACACTAATAAAAGGAGTAGGATCCAATCAGATTTCTGGAAGCTAGGCCTATGTACTTGCAGTTTAAATGAGATTGCACCTTCTCAAAATAGACATAAGAGCAGTTATTGACAAATTCAAGGCAATCCAGGTATTTGGAATCAATGATCTGTGCCTCACATGTTTTTTTCCCCCATTCCATATACATGTGTGGGATTTTGACGGTATAAATACATAGATGTATTTATTTTCCTCGTTGTGTTGTCTGTCTTACTGTTGTCAGCCAAGGTCTATGAGCAGAAACCCATTGGCAGAAGAATCTGTTTTCTTACTCTTGTGGCGGAAATGGACTGTCTCTGACTGCTGTTGGCTTCTATTTCATGCTTGATTGTTTTAAATTGTTTCTTTAGAAAGCAATTCTGCTTTGGGGTAAGGAAAGGATGAATGGCATGTGGTAGACAGTATGTCCTGTGGGCAAGGAATGCATCCTCCAGGAGGTAGACATTTTCAGCTCCGCTTTGCGTTGGTTTGTTTTTCCCTGTGTATGTTTCTCTCATACGTACATATATTCCCTACTTACAGGGAAATGAGGACACATAAGGTAGCTGAGCTATTTGATATGTTCATTCGTGTAGTTCTTGCTTACTGCATCATTTTTAGATGTATTATTTGATTTATCAGGATCCCCATTAGCCGACGCCGATGGCGACAGCTTATCTTTATTTACTGGGGTCCGACACAAGTCAAAGGTTCAAAATACATTTCAGGAGAAAATACTCCTCACGTCTGTACAGGTAGCCTACACCATGTACTCCATGCGTGTGCGTGTGTGTGTGTGTGTGTGTGTGTGTGTGTGTGTGTGTGCGTGTTCGAACGCTCCTGTCTGCCTGTCTGTGTGTGTGTGTGTGTGTGTGTGTGTGTATGTGTGTGTGTGTGTGTGTGTGTGTGTGTGTGTGTGTGTACGTGTGTGTGTGTATGTGTGTGTATGAGTGTGTATGAGTGTGTACTTGTGAATGCTCTTGTGTGTGTGTTTGTGTTTATCTATTGTAGAGGGCAATTCAGTCTGGAGGTCTTTGGCTTTGAAGGTCAGGCAGACTCAATGGAGTGCTGATAAATAGCCTCTACCAACACCAACAGCCTAATTACTGCTACTGCTGCTGCCACTGAGCTGTCTGCCCTGGAGAGTGTAGAACACTGTTCACCGCCTTATTTCCTGGTTTTTCATTTTTCTATTGATTTCTCTGGGTGGTTGGAAAAAGTTAGTCTGAATGTGTGAGTTTTTAAATGTGTAGGTGTTTTTCCTTCACTTTGAGTTCAGTTAAAGCTATTCAGTGCTCTGATAGAAGATCGTGGCTTTCAAAGGGTACGTTAGGTTAGGGTCAAGAATGAACTGGAAAGTGTTTTCTATACCAGCAGTGTTTTGCAGCTCCATATTTCTTCCCCCAACATGTTTATCAATCTATAGCACACACAGGCGGAAATAGAAAAAAATACTTTTTACTTTTTTCTCATTACTTAGTCACCACAGTAAAAAAACATTTTCTCTGTCATTCCCTGGGGATCTTAACTTCAGTGGAACAGGTGCAGACCTAGCTGTGACTGAAGTGAGAGTGTAAAGAGAATTTCTACTTCATAAATTACCTCCTGCTGTCAGTCATAATGTTAAAGCTTTGTAGCCATGCTGAAGGGAGAGAGAGGTCCAGGGAACAGAGCGCTCCCAGCTTTCTTAACACCACCAAAACCAAGAATAGAGATCAATCATATCAGTCGTAAGATAGTTTTGCTCGAGGTAAATTCTCTGTCGTTAGCCGAAGGGATTCTGTTTATATCTGTATATTATTAACCACGTTTCCATCCACAGTTTTTATGCGAGTAAAGTCATATCACGACAGCTGTGATGGAAACAGGAAGTTTCTGTATAATTTTATAAATTCTGACAGATAATTTGTTTGTTCGACATGGTGGTGGTAAAATTAATGATGCGAGAAATGGCGGGGGAAAGGCCTTTATGCTCACATATTGATATAATACCCATCATATTGAAGTAAATTTGGAGTCATGCGATGATATGGTGTGTGGTCCTCCCACTACGACTTGGGAAAGCATGCAGTTTAATAGGCTACATATGAAATAACTTATGATGAACTTTACAGGGTGGTGAAAGTGCCTGTGATCTTGATGCTTCTTTCCAATAAACATCGAAAGTCTGATTCTGGTGTCATGATGATTGATGCTAGAATGCTGCTTGACAAATAAAAATATTCTCGCTTTTATCCCTAATAATCTTATCATGGAGACTAGCCTACCCGCACTGTGTCTGCAGGCAGGCAGTCACAGTTTTTGTGACAAAACTATCAGTAGAGTTACGTTTTGTCGTAACACGAGATGGTCACGGTTATTTATACTGTTATCCTTGGTTTATTTAGTGTGGTCTATTGCCACACAGTAGCCTGTGTTGTGATGGGTTAATAAACTGGGAATTCGTAAACTCAACCCTCAGTCTGGACATTTGTTCATTTATGATCTAGCCAGGTCATTACAATATTTACAATTTGAGATTCTTCACAGTAACCACCCTTTGCCTTGATGACAGCTTTGCACACTCTTAGCATTGTCTCAAACAGCTTCATGAGGTAGTCACCTGGAATGCATTTCAATCAACAGGTGTGCCTTGTTAAAAGTCAATTTGTGGAATTTCTTTCCTTCTTATTGCGTTTGAGCCAATCGGTAGTGTTGTGACAAGGTATGGGTGGTATACAGAAGATAGCCCTATTTTGTAAAAGACCAAGTCCATATTATGGCAAGAACAGCTCAAATAAGCAAAGCGAAACGACAGTCCATCATTACTTTAAGACATGAAGGTCAGTCAACGTGGAACATTTTAAGAACATTTCTTCAAGTGCAGTCGCAAAAACGATCAAGCGCTATGACGATCCTGGCTCTCATGAGTACCGCCACAGGAAAGGAAGACCCAAAGTTACTTTTGCTGCAGAGGATAAGTTCATTACAGTTGCCTGCCTCAGAAATTGCAGCCCAAATCAATTCCTCAGAGTTCAAGTAACATACACCTCTCAACATCAACTGTTCAGAAGAGACTGCGTTAGTCAGGCGTTCATGGTTGAAAAGAAACCACTACTATCGGACATCAATAAGAAGAAGAGACTTGCTTGGTCCAAGAAACATGAGCAATGGACATTAGACCGGTGGAAATCTGTCCTGATGAGTCCAAATGTGACATTTTTTGTTCTAACCGCCGTGTCTTTGTGAGATGCAGAGTAGGTGAACGGATGATTTCCGCATGTGTGGTTCCCACCGTGAAGCATGGAGGAGGAGGTGTGATGGTCTGAGGACAGTGAAAATACCCCTGGAGGCATGTCTGGTGGGGTAAGTGTGTGTGTCAGAGCTGTGTCTAAGTTGACTATGCAAACAATTTGGGATTTTCAACACATTGTTTCTTATAAAAAGAAGTGATGCAGTCAGTCTCATCAACTCTTAGCCAAGAGAGACTGGCAGGCAATGTATTTATATCAGCCCTCTGATTACAATGAAGAGCAAAAGGTGCAGCTCTGTTCTTGGCCGGCTGCAGCTTAACTATGTATTTCCTTCCAGCACTCAACCACACGAATGGACAATGTTCAAGATAAGACAAAATGAGAGAGACTTGCTTTTTGGAATGTGGTGTCAAAAAAGTAGACAGACTTCTCCCCATCTTTACAACCATTGAATCTGTATGTTTCTACCATGACAGTTTACAATCTAAGGTAACACCAATTTATTTAGTCTCCTCAACTTGTTCAACAGCCACACCATTCATTACCAGATTCAGCTGAGGTCTAGAACTTGGGAATGATTTGTACCAAATACAATGCTCTTATAGTTTTAGCAATGTTCAGGACCAGTTTACTGCTGGCCACCCATTCCAAAACAGTGTGCAACTTTTTGCTAAGGGTTTCGCTGACTTCATTAGCTGTGGTTGCTGATGCGTACATGGTTGAATCATCAGCATACATGGACACACATGCTTGCCAGTGGCAGGTCATTGGTAAAAATAGAAAAGAGTAGAGGGCCTAGAGAGTTGCCAGGCGGTACACCACACGTTACATGTTTGATATTAGAGAAGCTTCCTTTAAAGGAAACCCTCTGAGTTCGATTAGATAGATATAGTAGCTCTGAATCCACAATATGGCATACGTTTTTTCAACAACAGGTTATGGTCAATAATAGAAAAGGCTGCACTCAAATCTAACAGTACAGCTCCTAATAGTTTTCTTGTTATCAATTTCTTTCAAGCAATCATCAATCATTTGTAACATGTTGAGTGCACTTCTCTATAAGCATGCTGAAAGTATGTTGTTACTTTGTTTACAGAGAAATAGCATTGTGTTTGGACAAACACAATTCTTTCCAACAGTTTGCTAAGAGCTGGCAGCAAACGTATAGGTCTGCTGTTAGAGCCAGTAAAGGCCACTTTGCCACTCTTGGATAGCGGAATTACTTTAGCTTCCTTCCAGGCCTGAGGAAAGATACTTTCCTCTAGGCTCATATTAAAGATATGAAAGATGTTAGGAGCTATAGACTCAGATACTATCCTCAGTAGCTTGTCAATGCCAGGAGGTTTGTCATTATTGATTGTTAACAATAATTTTTCCACCTATCCCACACTAACTTTACAAAATTCCAACTTGTAATGCTTTTCTTTCATTATTTGTTATTTTATGCATGAGTACGATGGCTCAGTGTTCATTGTTGAACTTCCCTGCCTAAGTTTGTCCACTTTGCCAATTAAGTAATCATTCAAATAAGTGACAACATCAAATGGTTTTGTGATGAGCCAAATAATTCTATAAATGACGGAACTGAATTTCTCTTTCTGCCCATCATTTCATTTAAAGTACTCTAAAGTTGTTTTTCTTTATATCATTGATCTTGGATTCATAATACAGTTTATTCTTTTTTGTTGTTGAGTTTAGTCACATAATTTCTCAATTTCCAGTAAGTCAGCCAGTAAGATGTGCTGCCAGACTTATTAGCCACTTCTTTTGGCCCCATCTATTTCAACCATAACGTTTTTAAATTCCTCATCAATCCATGGAGACTTAACAGTTCTAACAGTCAGTTTCTGAACAGGTGCATGTTTATCAATAATAAGACATTTCATGAATTCATCAAGTGCAGCGTCTGGATGCTCCTTATTAATCACATCAGACCAACAAGTATGTGCAACATCACCCACATAACAGTCACAGCTAAATATTTTGTATGATCTCTTATAATATGGTACTATTTTAGGCCCAGCTTTTGTAACTTTGGTTTTCCTAGATATAGCCACAACATTGCATTCAATGGATATGGATACAGCTTTAGAACAAAGTTCTTCAGAATTAGTAAAAATGTGATCGATACATGTGGATGATCTTGTTCCTGTAGTGTTTGTAAACACCCTGGTAGATTGATTAATTAGCTGAACCAGTTTACAGGCACTGTTTGCAGTGAGAAGCTTCCTCTTGATTGGACAGCTTGATGAAAACCAGTCAATATTCAGGTCCCCAAGAAAGTAGATCTATTTGTTTACATCACATAATGTACACTATCAAGCATTTCACACACATTATTCTGATACTGACTGTTAGCACTTGGTGGTCTATAGCAACACCCCAAAAGAAAATTATTTAGATGTGCTAAGTGAACCTGCAACTGCAACAATATAATAACACTTGACATAAGATATTCTCTAAGCATTACAGAGATATGGCTCTGAAAATATAAAACAACACCTCCACATAAGCATTTCTGAATTTCTATCGATGTTATATCCTTGTGAGTCTCAGAAATGGCGAATATATGAATGTTATCTGATGTTAGCAAGTAATTGATTTCATGAACCTTGTTTCTAATGCTACGTATATTAATATGGGCTATTTTCAGCACTTTCCTGGGCAGCTTATCAGAGATAGACATAATATGGAAAAGAGCAAACAAAGCAATCATTTTTTTTATTTTACAGTACTAGTTTTTCATGATTTTTACTATTTTCTGTAAAATAATAGTGAAGACATCAAATTATATGAAATAACACATATGGAATCATGTAGTAAGCAACAGTCTTGAAGCAGTCTTGAAGGAGTTCCCACATATGCTGAGCAAGTGTTGGCTGCTTTTCCTTCACTCTGCGGTCCAGCTCATCCCACACCATCTCAATTGGGTTGAGGTCACGTGATTGTGGAAGCCAGGTCATCTGATGCAGCACTCCATCACCCTCCTTCTTGGTCAAATAGCCCTTACACAACCTGGAGGTGTGTTGGGTCATTGTATCATTTGTTTTTCAACAGGACAAAGACATGACGGTTGGAACCAAAAACCTCAAATTAACCAAAGGACAGATTTCCAATGGTCTAGTGTCCATTGCTCATGTTTCTTGGCCAAAGCAAGTCTCTTCTTATTATTGGTGTCCTTCAGTAGTGATTACTTTGTAGCAATTCGACCACGAAGCCCTGATTCACGCAGTCTCCTCCTAACAGCTGATGTTGAGATGTGTCTGTTACTTGAATTCTGTTAAGCATTAATTTGGGCTGCAATCTGAGGTGCAAATATCTCTAATGAACTTGTCCTCTGCAGCAGAGGTAACTCTGGGTCTTTCTTTCCTTTAGCGGTCCTCATGAGAGCTAGTTTCATCATAGTGCTTGATGGCCAGGCACGACTCCAACAACATCATTACGTTTTCCGATGACACAACAGTGGTAGGCCTGATCACTGACAGCGACGAGACAGCCAATAGGGAGGAGGTCAAAGAACTGACCGTGTGGTGCAAGGTCAACGACCTCTCCCTCAACGTGATCAAGACAAAGGAGATTATTGTGTACTACAGGAAAAGGAGGACCGAGCACGCCCCCATTCTCATCGACGGGGCTGTAGTGGAGCAGGTTGTCCACATCACCAAGAAACTAACAAGGTTCAAGCACACCAAGACAGTTGTGAAGTGGGCATGACAAAACCTATTCCCCCTCAGGAGACTGAAAAGATTTGTTGTGGGTCCTCAGATCATCAAAAGGTTCTACAGCTGCACCATCGAGAGCATCCTGACTGGTTGCATCACTGCCTGGTATGGCAACTGCTCGGCCTCCGACCGCAAGCCACTACAGAGGGTAGTGCGTACGGCCCAGTACATCACCGGGGCCAAGCTTCCTGCCATCCAGGATCTCTATACCAGGCGGTGTCAGAGGAAGGCCCTAAAGACTCCAGCCACCCTAGTCATAGACTGTTCTCTCTGCAACTGCATGGCATGCGGTACCAGAGCGACAAGTCTAGGTCTAAGAGGCTTCTTAACAGCTACTACCCCAAGTCGTAAGACTCCTGAACATCTAATTAAATGGCTACCCAGACTAGTTGCATTGCCCCTCACCCCTTTTAAGCTGCTGCTACTCTCTGTTATTATCTATGCATAGTCACTTTAATAACTCTACCTACATGTATATATTACCTCAACTAACCGGTGGTCCCGCACATTGACTCCGCACCGGTACCCCCTGTATATAGACTCGCAATTGTTATTTTACAGCTGCTCTTTAATTACTTGTTACATTACTTTCTTAAATGTTATCATTTTTTTTACTGCATTTTTGGTTAGGGGCTCTTAACTAAGCATTTCACTGTAAGGTCTACACATGATTTGATTTGAGGAGCTTTTTAAAATATATTTATTTATTTCCACCGGCCAAACCTTCCCCTAAATCTTGGGCAATTGTGTGCCGCCCTATGGGACTCCCGATCATGGCCGGTTGTGATACAGCCCAGGATCTAATCAGGTTCTGTAGTGACACCTCTTGCACTGCGATGCAGTGCCTTAGATCTCTGCGCCACTCGGGAGCCATGTATTGTTTTCTCCTTCTTGCCCTTGTACCGTTGTCTGTGCCCAATAATGTTTGTACCATGTTTTGTGCTGCTGCCATGTTGTGTTTCTCCGTGTTGTTGTCATGTGTTGCTAAAATGCTGTGTTGTCATGTGCTGCTGCCATGCTGTGCTGTGGTCTTAGGTCTCTCTTTATGCAGTGTAGTGGTGTTTCATTTGTAGTGATGAGTGTTTTGTCCTATATTTTTTTATCCCTCGTCCCCGCAGGAGGCCTTTTGCTTTTTGGTAGGCCGTCATTGTAAATAAGAATTTGTTCGTAACTGACTTGCATAGTTAAATAAAGATTAAATATATATATATTTAAATCATGCAAAGTGTCATAGTGTCCATGATTGAGTCTTGAGATGGAGATAAAACTGTCTAGTTTGTGTGTTTTTTGCTGCTAGTTCCAGTCGCTTGCTGCAGTGAACTGAAAAAAGGAGCGTCCCAGGTATGTGTGTGTTTTGGGACCCTTTAACAGAATGTGACAGGCAGAACGGGTGTTGTATGTGGAGGATGAGGGCTGCAGTAGGTCTCTCAGATAGGGGGGAATGAGGGATTTATAAATAAGCTTCAACCCTGTGGGTCTTGCCACGGGTATACAGATATGACCAGTTTACAGAAGAGTATAGAGTGCAGTCATGTGTCATATAAGGAGCATTGGTGGCAAATCTGATGGCCGAATGATAAAGAACAACTAGCCCCTCGAGAGCAACTTTAAATAACATAAATTACATCTCCATAATCTAGCATGAGTAGGATGCTCATCTGAATCAGAGTTAGTTTGTCAGCTGGGGTGAAAAGGGAGAGATTACAATAAAGGAAAGCAAGTTTAGATTTAGCCTGCAGCTTGGATACGTGCTGAAAGAAGGACAGTGTACCGTCTAGCCATTCCCCCAAGTACCTGTATGAGGTGACTACCTCAAGTTCTAAACCCACAGAGATAGTAATCACGCCAGAGGGGAGAAGGGCATTCTTCTTACTGAACGGCATGAACTTTGTTTTGGAGGTGTTCAGAACAAGGTTAACCTTTTCACATTGAGTTCCAATTATCTCTAATGGTCGCCCCAACGTGAGTTTTTTTATTTTATGCACGTGGTGTCAGAATGCACTCACTGTTACGCAACAGGACAGTGCATTCGCTCTACCATCAAACCAAGGCACGCTGCCTGCTTTTGTTGATAGGCTGTTTCAATTTGTACATTTCAAATGAATATCGGAAGTTTTATTTTCTAACAGCAGTTTGAATAGAGGTGTGTTCCGCCTCCTCATTAATTCACACAATATTAGGCCATTTGACTTTTGTGGTCTTACACAAGTATTTTTTTGGCATTACTCAGCCGGACAAACTTCCCCAAGCACTTCCCCATTGTTTCCCGCAGCTCAAGTACGCAGACATTTGCGCTTCTCCAGTCAGAACAGGACCTGTGCAAACCTTTTCAAATTTTCTGGCCGGTGCCCATATCGCATTCGTTGTTGTTTTCAATACTACATGATAATAACTTTGGACATGTGTGCGTTTCTAGCAAAGTAAGTGCCTTATTACATTATAATAGTTTCTGTATGTCGTGTTATGTCGTTTCTACCGTAGCTCACTGTGTGCATGGAGCATAATATATTTGTGTGTAACGTTATTCCTTATATCAAGGGAAACGCGAGTTAAAGTTGCTAATTTCATAACCTTTATGGAGTTATACTCAATTGTGCTTATGTAGCTAGCTACATTCTTCTATTTGCTCTGTAAAACAACGCTAATTGCTTCACAAGCTAATTAGCTTGTGCTGTCTTTTGAAGCTACCCTGGCCTTGTGACCACAGTTTGTCTCATTTGGCCGGTTTAGCATAGCTCTGTTCTGCCCTGTCCTGCCCCCTTATGGATCTCAACAGTTGCTCTTTCTTGCTGATATATGTCATATTTGTGATTTTTGTCAATGCAATTTATTATTTTTATAGCAGTGTTATTATGCTACTTCTTTGAAATCCAGTTTTATTGCTATATCCTGGTATTGTATTCTAAATTCTAATAATTCCTATCAGAACTCAGGATATCACCCAGATGCAGACAGCTAGAGTCACAGATGTTTATTGACCCTAACAGAGGGCAGGCAAAAGACAGGTCAAAGGCAGGCAGAGATCCGTAATCCAGTGCACAGTCAATAGGGTACAGAACAGCAGGCAGGCACTGGGTCAGGACAGGCAGAGTTTCTTAACCTCTTAGATCTCTAGGGGCGCTATTTCATTTTTGGATAAAAAACGTTCCCGTTTTAAGCGCGATATTTTGTCACGAAAAGATGCTCGACTATGCATATTCTTGACAGTTTTGGAAAGAAAACACTCTGAAGTTTCAGAATCTGCAAAGATTTTGTCTGTAAGTGCCCCAGAACTCATTCTACAGGCGAAACCAAGATGATGCATCACCCAGGAATTAGCAGAATTTCTGAAGCTCTGTTTTCCATTCTCTCCTTATATGGCTGTGATTGCGCAAGGAATGAGCCTACACTTTCTGTCGTTCGCCCAAGGTCTTAGCAGCATTGTGACGTATTTGTAGGCATATCATTGGAAGATTGGCCATAAGAGACTACATTTTCCAGAGGTCCGCCCGGTGTCCTTTGTCTAAATTTGTGCGTAATCTTCAGGTGCGGGCATTTTCTCCTGGGATTCAGGAGAGAAAGCATGTGTCCAAGAACGATGTATCAATGAAGAGATATGTGAAAAACACCTTGAGGATTGATTCTAAACAACGTTTGCCATGTTTTCAGTCGATATTATGGAGTTAATTTGGAAAAAAGTTTGCGTTTTGAGGACTGAATTTATGGATTTTTTTTGGTAGCCAAATGTGATGTATAAAACGGAGCTATTTCTAATACACAAGGAATCTTTTTGGAAAAACTGAGCATCTGCTATCTAACTGAGAGTATCCTCATTGAAAACATCAGAAGTTCTTCAAAGGTAAATGATTTTATTTGAAGGCTTTTATGTTTTTGTTAATGTTGCGTGCTGGATGCTAACGCTAATGCTAACGCTAAATGCTAACGCGAAATGCTAACTCTAGCTAGCTACTTTTACACAAATGATTGTTTTCCTATGGTTGAGAAGCATATTTTGAAAATCTGAGATGACAGTGTTGTTTACAAAAGGCTAAGCTTGAGAGATGGCATATTTATTTCATTTCATTTGCGATTTTCATAAATAGTTAACGTTGTGTTATGCTAATGAGCTTGCTGATAGATTTACACAATCCTGGATACAGGGGTTTTTTCATAGCTAAACGTGACGCAGAAAACGGAGCGATTTGTCCTAAACAAATAATCTTTCAGGAAAAACTGAACATTTGCTATCTGAGAGTCTCCTCATTGAAAACATCTGAAGTTCTTCAAAGGTAAATGATTTTTTTGAATGCTTTTCTGTTTTTTTGTGTAAATGTTGCCAGCTGAATGCTAATGCTAAATGCTACGTTAGCCATCAATACTGTTACACAAATGCTTGTTTTGCAATGGTTGAGAAGCATATTTTGAAAATCTGAGATGACAGTGTTGTTTACAAAAGGCTAAGCTTGAGAGCTAGCATATTTATTTCATTTCATTTGCGATTTTCATGAATAGTTAACGTTGCGTTATGGTAATGAGCTTGAGTCTGTATTCACGAACCCGGATCCGGGATGGGGAGATCAGAAAGGTTAAACGGGTCAGAGTCAGGCAGGTACAGACCACTGGCAGGCTCGGGGTCAGGGCAGGCAGATTGGTCAGAACCGGGGAAACTAGGGAATAGAACTTGAGAAAGCAGGGAGAAGGGAAAACACGCTGGTAAGACAAGACAAACTGGCAACAGACAAACAGAGAACATAGGTATAAATACACTGGGATAATGAGGAAGAGGGGCGACACCTGGAGGGGGGTGGAGACAAGCACAAAAAGGTGAAACAGATCAAGATGTGACAATTCCTCTTTATTCTGTACTTTCAGAAACCACACACACAAACACTATTGAACCTTATTTGCCAATATCATAACTGGAGCTGCACATACTTCAAGCTGAAGATTGAGGTCAGCTTTTGTATGCTAGTGAACCCTCAACAGTTTACCTGGATGAAAACCCTGCAATAAAACACATAGGCCTACAATTGAAGTCGGAAGTGTACATACAACTTAGCCAAATACATTTCAACTCAGTTTTTCACAATTCCTTGCATTTAATCCTAGTAAAAATTCCCTGTTTTAGTTCAGTTCGGATCACAACTTTCTTTTAAGAATGTGAAATGTGAGAATAATAGTATAGAGAATGATTTATTTCAGCTTTCATTACTTTCATCACATTCCCAGTGGGTCAGAAGTTTACATACACTCAATTAGTATTTGGTAGCATTGCCTTCAAATTGTTTAACTTGGGTCAAACGTTTCGGGCAACCTTCAACAAGCTTCCCACAATAAGTTGGGTGAATTTTGGCCCATTCCTCCTGACAGAGCTGGTGTAACTGAATCAGGTTTGTGGGCCTCCTTGCTCGCAGTTCTGCCCACAAATTTTCTATATGATTGAGGTCAGGGCTTTGTGATGGCCACTCCCCCTTTTTTCCTCCAAACATAACGATGGTCATTATGGCCAAAATGTTCTGTTTTTGTTTAATCAGACCAGAGGACATTTCTCCAAAAAGTACAATCTTTGTCCCCATGCGCAGTTGCAACCCTTACTCTGGCTTTGGAGGTTTTGGAGCAGTGGCTTCTTCCTTGCCCAGCGGCCTTTCAGGTTATATCCATATAGGACTCATTTTACTGTGGATATAGATACTTTTGTACCTTTTTCCTTCAGCATCTTCACAAGGGCTTCACAATTAGTGGTTAGAGCGTTGGACTAGCAACTGAAAGGTTGCAAGATCAAATCCCCGAGCTGACAAGGTACAAATCTGTCGTTCTGCCCCTGAACAAGGCAGTTAACCCACTGTTCCTAGGCATTCAGTGAAAATAAGAATTTGTTTTTAACTGACTTGCCTAGTAAAATGAAGTTAAGGGCCTTTGCTGTTGTTCTGGGATTGATTTGCACTTTTCGCACCAAAGTACGTTCATCTCTAGGAGACAGAACGCGTCTCCTTCCTGAGCGGTATGACGGCTGCGTGGTCCCATGGTGTTTATAATTGCGTACTATTGTTTGTAGAGATGAACGTGGTACCTTCACGTGTTTGGAAATTGCTCCGAAGGATGAAACAGACACATTTTTTTCTGAGGTTTTGGCTGACTTCTTTTGATTTTCCCATGATGTCAAGCAGAGGTGCTTAGTTTGAAGGTAGACCTTGAAATACATCCACAGGTACACCCCCAATTGACTCAAATTATGGCAATTAGCCTATCAGAAGCTTCTAAAGCCATGACATAATTTTCTGGAATTTTCCAAACTATTTAAAAGTACAGTCAACTTAGTGTATGTACATTCCTGACCCACTGGAATTGTGATACAGTGAAATAATCTGTCTGAAAACAATTGTTGGAAAAATGACTTGTTTCATGCACAAAGTATATGTCCTAACCGACTTGCCAAATCTATAGTTTGTTAAATTCTCTAGGATAGGGCGCAGCATTCGGAATTTTGGATGAAAAGCATGCCCAAATTCAACTGCCTGCTGCTCATCCCCAGAAGATAAGATATGCATATACAGTGCCTTGCGAAAGTATTCGGCCCCCTTGAACTTTGCGACCTTTTGCCACATTTCAGGCTTCAAACATAAAGATATAAAACTGTATTTTTTTTGTGAAGAATCAACAACAAGTGGGACACAATCATGAAGTGGAACGACATTTATTGGATATTTCAAACATTTTTAACAAATCAAAAACTGAAAAATTGGGCGTGCAAAATTATTCAGCCCCTTTACTTTCAGTGCAGCAAACTCTCCAGAAGTTCAGTGAGGATCTCTGAATGATCCAATGTTGACCTAAATGACTAATGATGATAAATACAATCCACCTGTGTGTAATCAAGTCTCCGTATAAATGCACCTGCACTGTGATAGTCTCAGAGGTCCGTTAAAAGCGCAGAGAGCATCATGAAGAACAAGGAACACACCAGGCAGGTCCGAGATACTGTTGTGAAGAAGTTTAAAGCCGGATTTGGATACAAAAATATTTCCCAAGCTTTAAACATCCCAAGGAGCACTGTGCAAGCGATAATATTGAAATGGAAGGAGTATCAGACCACTGCAAATCTACCAAGACCTGGCCGTCCCTCTAAACTTTCAGCTCATACAAGGAGAAGACTGATCAGAGATGCAGCCAAGAGAACCATGATCACTCTGGATGAACTGCAGAGATCTACAGCTGAGGTGGGAGACTCTGTCCATAGGACAACAATCAGTTGTATATTGCACAAATCTGGCCTTTATGGAAGAGTGGCAAGAAGAAAGCCATTTCTTAAAGATATCCATAAAAAGTGTTGTTTAAAGTTTGCCACAAGCCACCTGGGAGACACACCAAACATGTGGAAGAAGGTGCTCTGGTCAGATGAAACCAAAATTGAACTTTTTGGCAACAATGCAAAACGTTATGTTTGGCGTAAAAGCAACACAGCTGAACACACCATCCCCACTGTCAAACATGGTGGTGGCAGCATCATGGTTTGGGCCTGCTTTTCTTCAGCAGGGACAGGGAGGATGGTTAAAATTGATGGGAAGATGGATGGAGCCAAATACAGGACCATTCTGGAAGAAAACCTGATGGAGTCTGCAAAAGACCTGAGACTGGGACGGAGATTTGTCTTCCAACAAGACAATGATCCAAAACATAAAGCAAAATCTACAATGGAATGGTTCAAAAATAAACATATCCAGGTGTTAGAATGGCCAAGTCAAAGTCCAGACCTGAATCCAGTCGAGAATCTGTGGAAAGATCTGAAAACTGCTGTTCACAAATGCTCTCCATCCAACCTCACTGAGCTCGAGCTGTTTTGCAAGGAGGAATGGGAAAAAAATGTCAGTCTCTCGATGTGCAAAACTGATAGAGACATACCCCAAGCGACTTACAGCTGTAATCGCAGCAAAAGGTGGCGCTACAAAGGATTAACTTAAGGGGCTGAATAATTTTGCACGCCCAATTTTTCAGTTTTTGATTTGTTAAAAAAGTTTTAAATATCCAATAAATGTCGTTCCACTTCATGATTGTGTCCCACTTGTTGTTGATTCTTCACAAAAAAATACAGTTTTATATCTTTATGTTTGAAGCCTGAAATGTGGCAAAAGGTCGCAAAGTTCAAGGGGGGCGAATACTTTCGCAAGGCACTGTAATTAGCAGATTTGGATAGAACACTCTGAAGTTTCTAAAACTGTTTGAATCATGTCTGTGAGTATAACAGAACTTATTTAGCAGGCGAAACCCCAAGGACAAACCATTCATTTTTTTTTGAGGTCACTCTCTTTTCATTTATTTTTCATTGGGAATCCAGATTTCTAAGGGAGCTTCTTGCAGTTCCTACCGCGCATGACCTGAAAGCTCGCTACACTTTTGTTTTCCTCCGGTATCGAACACAGATCATCCCGTCTTCATTTGATCAGTTATTTACTTAAAAAAATACCTAAAGTTGTATTACAAAAGTCGTTTGAAATGTTTTGGCAAAGTTTACAGGTAACTTTTGAGATATTTTGTAGTCACGTTGCGCAGGTTGGGACCGGTGTTTTTCTGGATCAAACGCGCCAAATAAATTGACATTTTGGATATACGTATATTGACGGAATTAATCGAACATAAGGACCATTTGTGATGTTTATGGGACATATTGGAGTGCCAACAAAAGAAGCTCGTCAAAGGTAAGGCATGAATTATATTTATTTTCTGTGTTTTGTGTCGTGCCTGCAGGGTTGAAATATGCTTTTCTCTCTTTGTTTACTGGGGTGCTATCCTCAGATAATAGCATCGTTTGCTTTCGCCGAAAAGCCTTTTTGAAATCTGACATGTTGGCTGGATTCACAACAAGTGTAGCTTTAATTTGGTATCTTGCATGTGTGATTTCATGAACGTTTGATTTTTATAGTAATTTATTTGAATTTGGCGCTCTGCATTTTCACTGGCTTTTGGCCAAGTGGGACGCTACCTTCCCACATATCCCAGAGAGGTTAACAAGAAATTTGTGGAGTGGTTGAAAAACTAATTTTAATGACTCAAACCTAAGTGTATGTAAACTTCCAACTTCAACTGTATATGCAATAGTTGTCTATTTTATTGAACTATTGGTCATGGTTGAACAACAACAAAAACTTGTTTTAGTAGAGGAAATAAAACTGCAAGAAAAGACTGACAATTTCTGAATATGCATAACCCATATTTTCATACAGTGATTGAAGAACAACTGCATCCCCCCCCCCCACCTTTAAAGGCATAGTATCATGGCAGATCACCTGTCAAGCCACATGAAAAGTCAGTCATTCAGTAATTGCTGCAGAAGTGCTCAATAGTGCTTGAGCATATGGTACTCCCCAAAGCATGGTGAAACACATAAATGTGTGTCACAAGCTAAACACATGTACTTTGTCAACCTCCTCTACCTCCTTCTCCTGGTGCCAGATAGGCAGACTTTGCAGTGCTTCTGTGTGAGACTACCTTGAGCAGCAGTTTGAGGAACTTTGCAGGGAAAATGCAGTGCAATAAGGTGTACGTCTCCCACCAGCTCCTCTGTCAGAAACAGCTTGAGGCACTATGCCTCATAGGGAAATGCCAATAGGAGTTCACTCCAGACTGGGACTCATGGGAAAAAAAACAGCAAGGTCAGGAGGGGAGAAATGGCTGGGGGCCTTCCAGCTACCACAGACCTTCTGTATTTCATCCACTGTCAGTCTGCCTCCATCACCACCAGCATCTCCAAAGGGACCCGGGACTTCGTCTGTGGGCAAGGGGTCCTCAGTTTCAGGGTTCTCAATGGCTACAATGGCTATAAAAAAATTCCAGAATTCCCACATTTGTGATTTGTCTCCTTTTGTAAGACATTACTAATGCTACAGCTCATCCCACTAGCTACATACATAAACAACAACACTGAATGGCTCAGAGTGGGAGTGAGAGGTTACGTGATTGAATGCCAGCACACGCCACTTATATCAATAAATCACTGTCGTTTTGTGTGGTAATTATTTATTTATTTACTGTTTTATTCACATGTTTTCAAGTTCTGGTGACAAATCATGCATTCTGATTTTTGCATAGATCGTAATGAACACTTTTTATGTGTGTAAAAAAACTTTTTTGAAGGTTGTACTGATTATGATGAGCTAAGCTAATTCCAGCTATGTGTGGAGCCATGTTTATTGACATACAAATCATTCTGTGCATCACGTAAGTCGAACCAAAGATGTTATAATAAAATGAGGTGAGGGAGGGTTCACTCATCTTTCAAGTAAACTTCCTGAAGTGAATAATGGGATGTGAACAATGGTAGATGACAAACCCCCTATACCTCTTAGAGCTCTAGGGGCGCTATTTCATTTTTGGATAAAAAACGTTCCCGTTTTAAGCGCGATATTTTGTCACGAAAAGATGCTCGACTATGCATATTCTTGACAGTTTTGGAAAGAAAACACTCTGAAGTTTCAGAATCTGCAAAGATTTTGTCTGTAAGTGCCCCAGAACTCATTCTACAGGCGAAACCAAGATGATGCATCACCCAGGAATTAGCAGAATTTCTGAAGCTCTGTTTTCCATTCTCTCCTTATATGGCTGTGATTGCGCAAGGAATGAGCCTACACTTTCTGTCGTTCGCCCAAGGTCTTAGCAGCATTGTGACGTATTTGTAGGCATATCATTGGAAGATTGGCCATAAGAGACTACATTTTCCAGAGGTCCGCCCGGTGTCCTTTGTCTAAATTTGTGCGTAATCTTCAGGTGCGGTCATTTTCTCCTGGGATTCAGGAGAGAAAGCATGTATCCAAGAACGATGTATCAATGAAGAGATATGTGAAAAACACCTTGAGGCTTGATTCTAAAAAACGTTTGCCATGTTTTCAGTCGATATTATGGAGTTAATTTGGAAAAAAGTTTGCGTTTTGAGGACTGAATTTATGGATTTTTTTTGGTAGCCAAATGTGATGTATAAAACGGAGCTATTTCTAATACACAAGGAATCTTTTTGGAAAAACTGAGCATCTGCTATCTAACTGAGAGTATCCTCATTGAAAACATCAGAAGTTCTTCAAAGGTAAATGATTTTATTTGAAGGCTTTTATGTTTTTGTTAATGTTGCGTGCTGGATGCTAACGCTAATGCTAACGCTAAATGCTAACGCGAAATGCTAACTCTAGCTAGCTACTTTTACACAAATGATTGTTTTCCTATGGTTGAGAAGCATATTTTGAAAATCTGAGATGACAGTGTTGTTTACAAAAGGCTAAGCTTGAGAGATGGCATATTTATTTCATTTCATTTGCGATTTTCATAAATAGTTAACGTTGTGTTATGCTAATGAGCTTGCTGATAGATTTACACAATCCTGGATACAGGGGTTTTTTCATAGCTAAACGTGACGCAGAAAACGGAGCGATTTGTCCTAAACAAATAATCTTTCAGGAAAAACTGAACATTTGCTATCTGAGAGTCTCCTCATTGAAAACATCTGAAGTTCTTCAAAGGTAAATGATTTTTTTGAATGCTTTTCTGTTTTTTTGTGTAAATGTTGCCAGCTGAATGCTAATGCTAAATGCTACGTTAGCCATCAATACTGTTACACAAATGCTTGTTTTGCAATGGTTGAGAAGCATATTTTGAAAATCTGAGATGACAGTGTTGTTAACAAAAGGCTAAGCTTGAGAGATGGCATATTTATTTCATTTCATTTGCGATTTTCATGAATAGTTAACGTTGCGTTATGGTAATGAGCTTGAGTCTGTATTCACGAACCCGGATCCGGGATGGGGAGATCAGAAAGGTTAACATGCATACTGCAAACAGACCAAACTCATCTTGTCTCCTGTTATTATCTTTGGTTGACATGAAAAAAAAACATGGAGGCGTGCAGAAACTACCCATCGTCAGATTACTTTCGATTTTTAGAAAGTGTTTTACTCAATTATTTAGCTCAATGAGGAGCTCACCTATGATGTGTTGAATTATAAATAGTAATGGCTAATAGCTCATTTACAGTGCCTTGCGAAAGTATTCGGCCCCCTTGAACTTTGCGACCTTTTGCCACATTTCAGGCTTCAAACATAAAGATATAAAACTGTATTTTTTTGTGAAGAATCAACAACAAGTGGGACACAATCATGAAGTGGAACAACATTTATTGGATATTTCAAACTTTTTTAACAAATCAAAAACTGAAAAATTGGGCGTGCAAAATTATTCAGCCCCTTTACTTTCAGTGGAGCAAACTCTCTCCAGAAGTTCAATGAGGATCTCTGAATGATCCAATGTTGACCTAAATGACTAATGATGATAAATACAATCCACCTGTGTGTAATCAAGTCTCCGTATAAATGCACCTGCACTGTGATAGTCTCAGAGGTCCGTTAAAAGCGCAGAGAGCATCATGAAGAACAAGGAACACACCAGGCAGGTCCGAGATACTGTTGTGAAGAAGTTTAAAGCCGGATTTGGATACAAAAAGATTTCCCAAGCTTTAAACATCCCAAGGAGCACTGTGCAAGCGATAATATTGAAATGGAAGGAGTATCAGACCACTGCAAATCTACCAAGACCTGACCGTCCCTCTAAACTTTCAGCTCATACAAGGAGAAGACTGATCAGAGATGCAGCCAAGAGGCCCATGATCACTCTGGATGAACTGCAGATATCTACAGCTGAGGTGGGAGACTCTGTCCATAGGACAACAATCAGTCGTATATTGCACAAATCTGGCCTTTATGGAAGAGTGGCAAGAAGAAAGCCATTTCTTAAAGATATCCATAAAAAGTGTCGTTTAAAGTTTGCCACAAGCCACCTGGGAGACACACCAAACATGTGGAAGAAGGTGCTCTGGTCAGATGAAACCAAAATTGAACTTTTTGGCAACAATGCAAAACGTTATGTTTGGCGAAAAAGCAACACAGCTGAACACACCATCCCCACTGTCAAACATGGTGGTGGCAGCATCATGGTTTGGGCCTGCTTTTCTTCAGCAGGGACAGGGAAGATGGTTAAAATTGATGGGAAGATGGATGGAGCCAAATACAGGACCATTCTGGAAGAAAACCTGATGGAGTCTGCAAAAGACCTGAGACTGGGACGGAGATTTGTCTTCCAACAAGACAATGATCCAAAACATAAGGCAAAATCTACAATGGAATGGTTCAAAAATAAACATATCCAGGTGTTAGAATGGCCAAGTCAAAGTCCAGACCTGAATCCAATCGAGAATCTGTGGAAAGAACTGAAAACTGTTGTTCACAAAAGCTCTCCATCCAACCTCACTGAGCTCGAGCAGTTTTGCAAGGAGGAATGGGAAAAAATGTCAGTCTCTCGATGTGCAAAACTGATAGAGACATACCCCAAGCGACTTACAGCTGTAATCGCAGCAAAAGGTGGCGCTACAAAGTATTAACTTAAGGGGGCTGAATAATTTTGCACGCCCAATTTTTCAGTTTTTGATTTGTTAAAAAAGTTTGAAATATCCAATAAATGTCGTTCCACTTCATGATTGTGTCCCACTTGTTGTTGATTCTTCAAAAAAAAATACAGTTTTATATCTTTATGTTTGAAGCCTGAAATGTGGCAAAAGGTCACAAAGTTCAAGGGGGCCGAATACTTTCGCAAGGCACTGTATATTGTGGTTTCTGTCAGCTGAGAGTTATCTAAATATGACTGCTTGTGTTACATCAATCTTTCTTCAGTTAGCGCTAGGACAAAATGTAGCCTACATTTTCCGGTTTGGATGATTGTGTTATGCTGTAGCTACTTCTGTGAATGCCTAAACATTGCATGCAAAAATAAAATGGTCACATTCAGGACAACTTTGTAAGGACTGTGGTTGTGCAATATGTTTCTGTGGAAAAAAACTGTGTTGCAGCTCAAATGCTGACTCTTGTGTCAGTCGAAACTGGACGTCCTAAATAAGCATTCTAATCACACTGGTTTCAGAGACAACCAAAACGCCTTAGCCAGCCCACAAGAATGGAATTGTCTACCGTATCAAAAGCTTTGGCCAAGTCAATAAAAATAGCCACACAACATTGCTTATATTTGGTTGCTGTGCCAGGCCTGGGCTACGCCCTCTGGAACAGCAGCTCTATGTGAGCCGGGCTCTGCTCCTGCATGGACATCAATGGAGCCAAGCTCAAATTCAAGGTACAGTACAGTTTTGGGTGCATCTCAATAGTCTGAAGTGGCTTATAGTCTGTTCTTGGCTAATGCTGATTTGAATGAACTGGACGGGTGAAAACAAATACCATAATGCTTTCACCTATCTGCTGTTCAGATCAGTGCAAATGAAAGAAAGAAGATAAAGGAAGCCACTCTAGACTATTGAGTTGCACCCGTACAATAGGCTTTGCCTGCCTTGTTAAGAGTCCAGTGTAGGACACAGGGAAGGGTGTGTGTTCAGTGTTTCTTTCCCTCAGTATGACGAGACCAAGGAGTTGCTATCACGGATGACTCCACTGTCTGATGAAGAAACGGAGACGATTAATGACAGATTGGATCTTCTTCAAGAGGTCAAAGGCCAGACTGTATCCTCTCAGACAGTACCATCCCAGGCTGCTTCAGTGGCCCAGAAATCAGGAGCTGACCTAGACTCAGAGCTGGATAGGTTAGCGATAGCATTATCATAATCAAACCAATAACACTCTGTAATACCTCTTGTTATACACTACATGTATTAACATAGTGTTGTCTGAGACTTTTTTTATGTTGTTTTATATTTAATTAAAATCATTTGAACGTAATTAATCTTCCCACGGGCAGTTAAGAAGGCATGGTATAGAGCTCGCCTTCTTGTAGTCCTAAAGAACTGAAATGAGTTACCTATGGTCCATTCAGCCATTCCTATGGGGAAATTATAGGGTTTTGGGATAAACCCAGAAAATAAGGTCTGAGGTTAACGCAGGCTCAGGAGATCTTATATGTTTTGTTCTATGGGATAATATCAGTCAGTTAACATGACCTATATGAATTATGAAGCCTTTGTGCTTTTTATGATTACATAAATGCTTCAAAATTCACAAAAAGTGATGTTGGCTGATGAAGATTATCTCATAGAACAAAACATAATATCTCCTAAGCCTGTAAAATATAATATTAAAAAAAGACAAAATCAACATTCATTTCCCAATAGGCTTTGTCTAATAAACCATGGTGGAGTTAGTGCCTACAAAAAGAAGCCATTTCTATTTCTCTCTACAGTAGTGCTGTAATAACTAGGCTCTACTGTATCTCTCTGTCCTGTGTTTGTATGAACCAGTGATGATTCGCTCACCCACTATTGACCAGGAGATAAGCCAAGCCGCCCTGCCTTTCTACCTCCACAACTGTCTGGAGGGTAAGACACAGTATACACAGTGCCTTGCAGAAGTACTCATGCCCCTTGGCATTTTTCCCATTTTGTTGCATTACAACCTGTAATTTGAATGGATTTGTATTTAAATGTCATGTAATGGACATACACAAAATAGTCCAAATTGGTGAAGTGAAATTTAAAAAAATAATTGTTTCAAAAAAATTATCAAAAATTGAAAAGTGGTGCCTGCATATGTATTCACCCCCTTTCCTATGAAGCCCCTAAATAAGATCTGGTGAAACCAATTACCTTCAGAACTCGCATAATTACTTAAATAAAGTCCACCTGTGTGCAATCTAAGTGTCACATGATCTGTCACATGACCTCAGTATGACATTACCATTTCTGAAAGGGCCCAGAGTCTGCAACACCACTAAGCAAGGGGCACCACCAAGCAAGCGGCACCATGAAGACCAAGGAGCTCTCCAAACAGGTCAAGGACAAAGTTGTGTAGAATTACAGATCAGGGTTGGGTTATAAAAATATCTGAAACGTTTAACAGTCCACGGAGCACCATTAAATCCATTATGTAAAAAAGGAAAGAATATGGCACCACAACAAACCTGCAAATAGAGCGGAGATTGGAGTATCTGTCCATAGTACCACTTTAAGCCATACACTGTAAAGCTGGGCTTTACCGAAGAGTGGCCAGAAAACAGCCATTGCTTAAAGACAAAAATAAGGAAGCACGTCACCCCGAGAACAACATCCCCACAGTGAAGCATGGTGGTGGCAGCATCATGCTGTGATATTTTTCATCGCAGGGACTGGGAAACTGGTCAGAAATGATGGAATGGTGCTAAATACAGGAAGATTATTGAGGGGAAACCTGTTTCAGTCTTCCAGAGACTGGGACAGAGGTTCACCTTCCAGCAGGACAAAGACCCTAAGCATACTGCTAAAGCAACCCTTGAGTGGTTTAAGGGGACACATTTAAATGTCTTGCAATGGCCTAGTCAAAGCCCAGACCTCAATCTAATTGAGAATCTGTGGTATGACTTGAAGATTGCTGTACACCAGCGGAACCCATCCAACTTGACGGAGCTGGAGCAGTTTTGCCTTGAAGAATAGGCAAGAATCCCAGTGGTTAGATGTGCCAAGCTTATAGAGAAATTCCCCAAGAGACTTGCATCTGTAATTGCTGCAAAAGGTGGCTCTACAAAGTACTGACTTTGGGTGGGTGAATAGTTATGCACGCTCAAGTTTTTTGTTTTTTTTGTCTTATTTTTTGTTTGTTTCACAATAACAAATAGTTTGCATCATCATAGTGGTAGGCATGTTGTGGAAATCAAATAATACAAACCCCCCAGAAATCCATTTTAATTCCAGGTTGTAAGGCAACAAAATAGGAAAATTGCAGAGGGGGGTGAATACTTTCGCAATTCACCGTACGTTCTAAATAAGCATTCTAATCACACCAATTTGAGCATACACTGCAGGGACATTTACATTATAGGTAATGTTTACATTTTAGTCATTTAGCAGACACTCTTAATTTTCCAGAGCGACTTACAGTAGTGAGTGCATACATTTTCATACTTTTCTCTCTTGCGGGAATCAACCCTGGCGTGGAAGCACCATGCTCTACCAACTGAGCTGCACAGACCACTGTAGAATGATCACACCTGTGTTTTGGTACGTGTGAAAGGGTTTTAAGCATTGTTGTGGACTTAGACCATCACATTTCTTTATTGGACATTTGCTATTATCAACACTCTTTACTGACTTGTTGAAAGATGTATCCATTTATCCTTCCTTCCCTACATCTATCCCCAGCCTTCATCTCCTTTGAGGACCAAGTGAGGGTGGATCTCAGTCAGAGAGCTGTTGAGGGACTGGTGAGGACAAACACTACTGCCAGTGAGGTGAGATGTCACACATGGTTTAGATGGTAAATATTTATTACCATAGCGGTCCATCTCATAAGAAAAGGGGAATAAGTTCCATCATCAATGTTAATTTACCTTAGTGCAAATTGTCCACCATATTCAAGTAATTTCTCACCCTTTTTGGGTGAGTAATTTGGGTAGAATGTACATTTCTTCACTCATTCATCACGTCTTTACATTGCTTATGCATATTCGTTGGCCTGATTGCGTCCAGACTATCAAATTCCGAACACGATGCCCATCCTGAGAGATTTGAACCTAATGTGAGCACAGTGTAACTTGCTTGGAATGATCAAATGACAGAAGTTGCATTTAAGTGCCATGTATAACCGAGGCTATAGATGCTGCATATCCATTACATTGAGTGTTTTATATAACGTAACTAATGTTTCTTTCTGTGTTAGCGGGGCAGTCAAGAAATGGAACAGAAGAAGCAATAAAACTGGCCTTCTTTAGACTAGTTGAGTATCTGGAGCATCAGCATTTGTGGGTTTGATTACAGGCTCAAAATGCGTACTACTCCTCTCACAGAACAGCGCAAACTGGCCCTAACCAGAATAGAAAGAGGAGTAGGAGGCCCCGGTAAACAACTGACCAAGAGGACAAGTACATTAGTGTCTAGTTTGAGAAACAGACACCTCACAAGTCCTCAACTGGCAGCTTCATTAAATAGTCCTGCTCCCTTCTCACACATCAACTGTCACCACGTCTCAACCTATCCCCAGAAACCATGCATATCTCTTAACTGTCACCCAAATGTCATCTAAATGCTAATCCCCTCCTTCTTTTCCTCAGCAACGGCTGCAGCTTGACGTAAAGATGGCCTATGTCAGTGCTATGATATTTGGACCAGTAAAGAGTTCCTTTCAAAAGAATATGTCTTGTCTCACACTTGTCTTTATTAAATAGCTTTGAAGTTTCCCACCACTCTTCCCTTCTTTCCACATCGCCCTCTAATCCATTTATGAGACTAAGACTCCACTGTAGCAATTCAGGTGAAGCTTCCTCATTTAGAAGCTTCCACAGCCCCTGCCTGCTCTGGGTAACCGATCTTCTCAGCTTCCCATGCAAATTAGCCCCGACTTTAAACGGAGCATGATATTTAAATGAGCACGGTGCAGAAGGGGAGAAAAAAAGGCAGCTGGCTTAGAGCAGAAATGGAGCAGAGAAACAAACACTTCTCATCATCCCAGACTTCTGAAGGGTGAGGGGAGGAAAACCCATAACTTCAGGGTGTTCTCAACATACTCTTCTGGTAGAGAGAATGATACATGCTCTCAGCCAATGACTTTGGTGTTCTCCAGCACAGGACTCGATTCATTACATTTTCATCATTTGTCTTTCATTACTATGTGAACATTCTCCCCAAGTGTTCAGGCTTCCCTACTGGGATGAGTTGGTGAAAGTAATGAATCAACCACCAACACTTCTATGCTTCTTGTTGGAAACACTTGGGACTACGTACATCCTTGACTTTGGTTTATTTACTCCTGAATATTCCAATAACCTACTGCAGAATTTGAACCTCATGGGAAAGCTCCTAAAGTGTAATTGTGTCAAGCAGAAGTAATGGGCACAACAAGTGGTTATGTGGTCACAACAACCATTATTGAATAACTATCTTCAAAGTAATGACTCGGGACGTCGTGTTGTGAAGTGAAAGCTTATTTTAGTAATAAAATGCCGCGTTCTTTCTTTCTACTACCTGTCGCAAGGCATTCTGGTACTTGCAGTCAACAGCGTAATCCAATAACCAATAACCAATAACCAATACAACATAAATATGTATGTAGTTCTCTCTCCGTCACACTAATTCTAATACAATTACATATGTAAATAACTGTAAAGAAAATATTTTTAGAGCTCAAGGAATTAACTAAACATTAACTCTGTAACCCATTAAAAGTTACATCATCCTCCCCCCGATGAACAACTGTGTTCATCTAAATCTCTAAGCAGGATATCAACTGAATAGGTCTTCTCAACAAAGTCCCCGAAGCAGTACGAACTGAACATGACCTAACTTGGACATCTCAGCCTGGAAACAGTTCCTCAATCTTTCCTATTTTCCAGGTTTGTCTGGGTGCAGCACATGGCATGTTGGTCCTTTTTGTTTTCATTTCATTGGAGGAGCATGACTTGTTCCATGGTTCTCTCTCTTTCTGTTGGTTGCATGATCTTGTCATTTGTAGTGCTCTCTCCCTGCTCTGACCCTCCTTCTGTAGGAAACTGACGATCTCAGACACTTTCATTAATCTACTCCCCACTGACGACTACAGTCATGAGCTCTGTCCTCTGGAATCATCTACAGTAAGATTGTGCATAGTAGGTTTCTGACACGACAGTACACCCAGTGATTTCAAGCTCCTAATCTGAATTTCACATTCATCATATAGCTGCCTCGATGCATTTAGGTCACAGGATTTCTTCACAGGAGTGAGATTCAGCAGCTTTGACATGTGAGCACTAATCACAAGATTTTTCCTTCCAAATATGCTCTTGAGCAGAGCAATTGTATCATCATAGTTAGTGTCTGTTAACATCAGTCCTGCTACTGCCTTTGCAGCTGGCCCATTGAGATACGTTTTCAGATAGGTAAACTTCTCTTTATGACACAGTGAATCATTGTTGTGAATAGCAGTCTCATACTGGCTCCAAAACTCCTGCCACATACTGAGATCTCCATATAATTTTTCAATAATCAACTTTGGTAGCCTTACTGATTGTCTCTGTGATCTGCTTGAGTTAGCATCATTCACACGTGCTGGTAGTGGATTGAGGTGCTGTTTTTTCTTCATCACACATTGTGCACGGCTCTTCGGTATGATAACGCTCTCTTTGTAATCCTCTGTGCATGCAATCTCCGCCTCCAATCCGTCCAACGGCGTTAACTGTTCAAATCCACGATCAAGATCAAGCAAGCTGTCCTCCTTAGCTGACAGCAATTCCAACAATGTACTCAAGTGATCGGTATCTGGATTTGACTGGGTTATTTCCACGTCAATCTGATTCAAAATCCGTGTTGTGGCACCTCGAATGATGCCCCGCTTTCGTCTCATTCTTTCTGCTTCATGCCGACGTTCCTCCTCAGCCATTTCAGCCACTTCATCCCTAATGATCTTTCGGCACCAAAAATATTGAATAACTATCGTCAAAGTAATGACTCGGGACGTCGGGTTGTGGAGTACGAGCTTCTTTTAGTAATAATACTTGTTCACGTTACATTTAACATCTTTAGATTCAAAGTCAGAAGTGATTACACTTGTACATAACTGGCGCGTTCTCCTTTTTTCTGCTTCCTGTCGCAAGGCATTCTGGTACTTGCAGTCAATAGCGTAATCCAATACAACATAAATATGTATGTAGTTCCCTCAATCTCATCACACAAATTCTAATACAATTACATATGTAAAGAAAATATCCTTAGATACAGCTCAACAAATTAACTGAACATTAACTTGATAACCCATTTAAAAGTTGCAATAACCCTGATGTATTTCACATGTCATTTTTGAATTATGTAAACTAAATAAACATATGTCTGTATAGGTCCAAAAGGACCTTCTAAAGGTGTGGCATACACTAAAATGTGTGTATTGTACACTGCAGATAGGAGGGTTTAGTTTTGCTGACTTGTCATTGTTAAAAAGCTAGATATCCAGAACATTGAGTACAATCAGTATAAAGAGGTCTCCGGAGGATGCTTCTGTTGAAGTAGTATAGTCATCCATCGAGGAACAGTCGCTGTCTACTGCCTGTTTCCTTCCTCATGTCTCTGTCGCCCTTCCCCACTATCTCAGGGGACGACAAAGCTGGACCAGCCAAAGCGCAGCCAAGCGTCCTCAGTTAAGTGCTGTTAGTGCTGTCAGTGTACCACCACAATACATCACAGACCATGGTTTAAAAAAAAAAAAAGTTTGTTATGGAACACAAATAAATATGCTAGAAGAAAATTCCAATAAGTTATTTTTAACATTGGATGTTTTGATGATCTTGCTAGATATCATGGCCAATTGTACGAATGTCATTTTTTAAGAACTCACCAACATTGTCTCCAGGCACATCCTTGAACACTCATTTTATATAGATCTGTGCCCTGATGGTACCTTTGACTTCTGACTTCTAGTTCTGGGCTGATTTTGTAGCTTGATCAAGTTTCCAATCCCCCATGACTCATTTCACCCCCAAGACACAATATTCTGTTCCTCACTAAAAAGGTCCAGTAGCTTCAATCTACAGTATCACTGTGGCAAAGACCCTGATTTTTGCTGTATTTAAACACACATGTAGGAATACTGACACAATGATTGATGATGTTGTGGTGGACGCAAAACCATACATCTGGACTTTTCTCCCCCTGACTAAAGATATATGCAAACGTGTTGTGGTATCTATACTATTTAGTGATACTTGTCATTTCCCAGGTCACTGATCTCTGAAAAATATGTATGTGCATAGCTGTGTAAAGTATGTGTTAGCTATAATCCTATGTCAAGGGAGTTTGAATCCAAATGACACCACTACTTGGAAAGAAACATTAGAAAATAAGTATTTAAAAATAAATGTTGTAGTGGTACTTTGTCTGACATTATATTCATTCTAACCTTTTCAGAGTTGATTTTAAAACCTGTCTGAGATTTGAGAACATCGGGAAACGTTCATTTATTCTGGGGGCAGCACATGCGCGTCAAAAGCGTCCGTTTCAGCTTTTCTGAGGGAGTGTTGTTGGCCCAGACAGAATGTTGTTTACATGGCTATACCTCTGCCATCTGCTGAGTCGACAAACACAATTCAGCGAGAGAGAGCTTTGTTCTTCCATTCCATCAACTGCAAGCTCTAAACCTCAAGAACCTTTGGACACCTGACAAAGTACAAAAAACATGGCGGTAAAAGGGGCTCTTTGGAAAGAGTGGGCTTGTGAATGGAATCATTCATCAATTAGTTATTAAGACTGGCTCTAAAAGGTATCACCAAGACACTGACAATATGGTTCCAACAGTTCAGCAAAACAATATTCTGTAGTCTAACTATACGTTTTAGAGGCCACATTTCTTAAACTTCCTTTTATATTACACTTCTTGGCACCTCAGCAAGCACAGGCCCCAAACTGAAGTCCAAGTTACAGTTTATAAAGTCCCTGTTTCCTACTTTGTGAGTGTGCGGTGTCTCCCAAGGGATTTGAGCATCTCCTAGCAACAGGCACGCAGCATGACAGTGCAAGTGTTTCCGCTATAGCTAGGGGAAATTCTCTGACACTGTTAGGGAAGCAACGACAGTTTTCAGGGTTGGATAAATATTATATTATTTTGCATATTCACCAAATAATTAAATGTTCATTTTAAGCAGGTCTGCACTGTATCTGAAAGCAACAGACCTTGTATAACCTCTCAATTAAAGTAGTCCCTGGAAATGTTTCTGGCTAAATATTGAAGCACTGCTATGTGGTTTCCCACATTGAGCATTGACTTATTACCTATTCATTAATCAGAGAAAGGATGAGACAGCAGAGAAAGAGGGATTATCTCTTCTTTGAGATTTCATTTCAAAATAAGAAGTAGATCATGCTTAAAATGTGAATGGTGTGTGGTTGCGCGAGCTTCGCGAAATTAACTTCTGCCCGGTATAGTCTGCTGCAGAGGTGGCTCTGAAAAGACAAAAAAAATGGATGCCGACAAATGAAATGAGTGCACTGTCGCCTTGAAATCAGGTACAACATTTTTAACTCCACCAGAATGCAATTATGTTTGATCAATGATAGTGTTTTGTTACTACATTTCATGTGCACATTAAATACAATCTGTTCACACAAGCTTTTCAGGACTTCAGTTAGTGGATGGGGGGAACCAATCTACACATGAAGGGGAGTATGTGGTCTGTTTTGACAGATATGACTAAGGAAGGTGGGTCTGTGGCTGTGGGATTAGGTATTCAGTACTCCTATTGCAGACTCATGACCCTTTGCTTCCTCATTTGGATCTCATTCTGAGAAGTTATAATAGCTATTAGTCTTCTATTTCTGTGGCCAACTGTCTCTGAAGATAATGGCATGCATCACATGAAGTGTTACCTTTGGCTAAAGCTTCAGCCAAGCTCTGGATTTCTATTCAAAGGCAACATCTGCTGTATGACAAAATTATTCCATTCTCCTCAAATCAACAAATGACAAAGGGACAGGATACAAGACCAAATTAGTCTAGTTGTAGGCTCATTACAGGATCATGAAAGGGGATAACATAACCTAAAGTACAGTTTTTTTCATGTCACGATGTATGCTTTCTTGTAGCAGTAACATATTGTGTTGTCAAGGTGTGTGTGCTTGTATGCTAATAACTTAAGTACCTCATATTCATTTTCAACCAAAAGCTACCGGAATCAACAAAACCACACTTCACATGTTAGGGTTGGTAGTTGTTTTGTGCCTGCTTGGTGCCTTTCTCCTCATTCTATTCCCCAGAGGTAAAGAACAGTCATTACTGAGTCCAATCATATCTCAGCTGCTCCCCATTATTACTGCCAAGACACAAGCACCTATTTATTTATGAGGCGTGAAGCACTTGCATGATGGGAATCAGGCATCACCGTTCAAAATGATACTAGTCAGCAAGGCCGTAGCAGTAGCCATTACTCATACGTATGTACCATGCACAGAGCCTCCTCAGGTGCTTTACGACATGCCCTTAAGGCAAGATCCCCATCAGTGATCTGTAAGAACAGCCAAAGTAAAGAGCATAGAGTTGCATTAAATCTCACTTAGAAGGATCAAAAGGAACCCTGGATAGGCTCTAATTGGTCCTCCACTTAACTATCTGTAGTGGATTTTTAAGAAGATGAAAAGAATGTGAGGGCCAGAGCCAAACATCCCATGGCTCAGTTTTCTGAGATCTTAATCATAATTATTGACCATGTGCTGTGCAGTTTCGTTGAATGGTTTGAGCAATATGTGGGGTCCTGTACCACCCATATAGCATCCCTTTTTTGCTAGATATGAAGTTGATGAGTCTTTGCTTATTTGAGAAAACCCTACGTCACTTTTCACCTTTTTTTCAAAAAATGTTGAAGAGGAGATGTGGACTTTGAAAGTCGTCTATCTTGGCCTGAATTTTATTTTGCTGCTGTTTTTAGGACGTTTAACAAAGGACAGCAGCCACCTCCCTCCAGTCATGTGGAATGGATCCAGATCGCCTTCCTCAAAGATAAATGGAGGTCAAAAAGAAGGGGAGGGCAAAACAAATTGACACACATGAAAAACATAGCCTTGGAAATGAAGCTTCTGAAGTTATTTGATCCTATTCTTACTCTGGGCAAAATGCTTACTTTCAGTTCATAATTTATTCATTATAATTAGCCTAATTGTCTTGGGTGACCTTGATGATGTGCTAGTCGATAACAATGCTCTCTAATCACATTCATTTGCAACTAGTGGGGATTACGTATAAATATCCATTGTTTTGCATAGCTCACATCACTTACATAATGTAGGTATAACCTCAAGCTGTAGACATTTTAACTTTCGGCCTCCATTATATAATACCTCCTTTCCTGCTAGTTACAGTACGTGCCATTTTTTTTTTGTTACGACAAAAAGTTTCTGCTCAATCAATCCATCATCTGGGGCCCAGGGCTACAGCCTACACACTGCAGTACTTAATTGAAAGCAATTGAAGCTTCTCAGTGTTAAGACCAAACCAATGTGCTGTGAAGATCAGTACAAGTCAAGAAAAGAGAAAGACATACAGTTAAAGTCAGAAGTTTACATACACCTTAGCCAACTACATTTCAACTCAGTTTTTCCACAAATCCTGATATTTAGTCCTAGTTCTTATATTCCCTGTCTTAGGTCAGTTAGGATCACCACTTAACTTTAATAATGTGAAATGTCAGAATAAAAGTAGAGAGAATTATTTATTTGGGCTTTTATTTCTTTCGTCACATTCCTAGTAGGTCAGAAGTTTACATATACTCAAATAGTATTTGGTAGCATTGCCTTAAAATTGTTTAATGTTGGCCAAACATGTCGGGTAACCTTCCACAAGCTTGAATGAATTTTGGCCCATTCCTTCTGACAGAGCTGGTGTAACTGAGTCAGGTTTGTAGGCCTCCTTGCTCGCACATGCTTTTTCAGTTCTGCCCACAAATGTTATATAGGATTGAGGTCAGGGCTTTGTGATGGCCAATACCTTGACTTTGTTGTCCTTAAGACATTTTGCCACAACTTTGTAAGTATGCTTGGGGTCATTGTCCATTTGGAAGACCCATTTGCGACCAAGTTTTAACTGATGTCTTGGGATGTTGCTTTAATATATCCACATAATGTTCCTCATGATGATGCCATCTATTTTGTGAAGTGCACCAGTCCCTCCTGCAGTAAAGTAGCCCCACAACATGATGCTGCCACGCCCATTCTTCACGGTTGGGATGGTGTTCTTCGGCTTGCAAGCCTCCCCCTTGTTTGGCCATAATGATGGTCATTATGGCCAAATAGTTATGTTTCTGAATTGTGATACAGTGAATTATAAGTGAAATAAACTGTCTGTAAACAATTGCTGGAAAAATGACTTGTGTCACGCACAAAGTAGATGTCCTAACCAACTTGCCAAAATATAGTTTGTTAACAAGACATTTATGGAGTGGTTGAAGAACGAGTTTTAATGACTCCAACCTAAGTGTTTTTACACTTCCAACTTCAACTGTTATAGTGGAGATTATGTGGTTTTGGGATAATTTTCCATATTTCATCTCATTTAAGCCCATATAATATGATTGTCCCTGAACCATTTTCATTTACTGCCTCACAACTGATTCTTATTTCTTATTATTTCTTTAGACAATCATAATTTTTTTAGACAATTAATTATATTGTGAATTGCTGGTTAAGACACAGAAACCCTAGGCTAAACCAGTTTGTCAACAACAACAACAAGATAAACAAGTATGTTAAATTTCAATATGAGAGTGCCTGGGAGTGCAACCTATTGCAGTGGATCCCCTCGGTCTTCCACTTTGTCCTACATTTCTCGGAATGCAGAGGATCCTGTGCTGTTACCCCCCTGGGAGAGAGAGAGAGAGAGCTCCATTATGAGGCTAGACATGCCAATAGACTGACTGCATAACACACACAGACAATAATGAAACACCAGCTACTTGGAGAAATTATGGGCAAATCAGTGTTTAATTCAAGGATTGATAAATAAGGTTTGCGCAGCAAGCTTGGAATTAGAGTGGCATATAAATTAGCTTCTAAATAACCTTCTTAGTTCTTACCGGCACTTATTTTGTCAGTCGGCATAACAATCAAGAGAAAAACTCACCAGAAAATGACATGAAGGCTGTGAGCCCTGGAATACCAATGTAAATGATGCAGACAGATAAACATCACCCTGAACCTCAATTATCATGCAATGTGGCCTATGTTATACCCATTTGGTAGGGATACACACAAGTGTATGTGTATGCTATGTCTGTACTTCTTTGTTACTGCTGGATTTGCTCTGTCCCATCAGTGTGTGTGTGTGCGTGTGCGTGTGTGTGTGCGTGTGCGTGTGTGTGCATACGTCTCTGTGGTCTGTAGTGGCTTGCTGAAATTTAAAGGGATAGTTCACCAAAATTACAACATTACACATTTGTTTGCTTGCCCAGTCTACTGCCAAGGTATGACAGCAATCCTTGATTTGGTTTAGTTTCACTTTCAACGTTTCCACATGCTAACGTTTAAGCATCTGTGGCACAAATCCCATTCAAGTCATAGGCCCGAAAGTAGCATTTTTCACACAGAATTTCCAAATCATCCAAAAGTATCTAAATTGATTGTGAAGCTCAACAGAGTCACTTATAGATTCTTTTTTTTACATAATTTGAACATGGGATTTGTGCTAGAAATGATAAAACGTTAGCATGTGGAAACCAAAGGATGGATTGCTGTCATACCTCGTCCTTAGACTTCTTACAGAGTAAGGAAACCTATTTGTAATTATTCAATTTGGGTGAACAACCCTTTTAAGAGGGGTGAAAGAGACAGTTGGCACTCCGATTGCCCTACTTGTGCTAGCCCTACATTGAATTATTCTTTAATCAAATGCAAAGAAGATAATTGAATCAATCCGTCAAAACCACATCGCTTCCCCGCGCCTAATCACGCGGATCCTTAGACCAAACCCAAAACGTCCTAGGATGGAGGAGCAGCCTGAAGAACCATTCTTTTCCAAAGGACCTATAATGTTTCCAGTCTGATTTCAGGGATACACAGTGAGAGCCAATTCAATCCAAAGGAAATTAAACAAAGCTCCAGACAAGAATCAATTCACTGTTGCACAAGGGCCATCCTTCATTGTGAAATGCAGCTGCCTGTTTGTTAAGTCATCCGTCTCTTCCAAAACAAAGCTTAGGTTTATTCACTTTGGATCCTGTTTATCTCACAGGATAAACCAGAGACGTATGTTCATCAGTCAAGTCATCAGTTAGGTAAATACACATAGTGCATTTACCTCTAAACTTTGGCAGTTAATAGCAAATTGAAGAGGCAACCCACTGGGCACAGCACATCATTTCAATGTGGAAATGTGGGTAATCTTTGGTTGAGATGAGATTTCAACCTTTTTTCACCCACTCAAAAAGACAACCAGAGGTTTGTTGAATTCCTAATGTGTTATCACTACGCGTTTAAACACCTAAAAGCACAACACATTTCCAATGGAAAACCAATGTCAGATTTTCAGTTTAGTCGTCGTCTAAATGTGTTAACTTTCAACCATTTTAAAGCACAACAAAGTTCAAATGGGAATACAATATCAGACCTTTTGTATTTATGCAACAACCTAATGTGTTATGGCTGTGCTTCATCTAATAGCACAACCAAATGACCTGGATTGCCGGTAGGATTGCATTACGTACATAGTGCAAGTGCTCAATGCTGTCCGAGATTCTGCACAGATTATTATGGCAATTGTGAACATTTCCACAGACCTGTGACCTTTGCATGCTATGTTGAACATGCACGTTTTCTATGATTACATACGACATCTATAGTTACAGTAACTTCAAAATGTGGTGTTACAACCTGAATTTAAAATGGATTAAATATGTATTTTTTTCTCACCCATCTACATACAATACCCCTTAATGACAAACTGAAAGCATGTTTTTAGAAATGTCATCAAATATAAATGAAATACAGAAATAGAAAATGTAATTAAATTATGTACATCCCTGAGTCAATACTTTGTAGAAGCGCCTTTGGCAGCGATTACAGCTGTGAGTCTTTCTGTTTCTCTAAGAGCTTCCCACACCTACTGAAGATTGTACAACATTTGCCTGTTATTATTTTCAAAATGCTTCAATCTCTGTCAAATTGTTTGTTGATCATTGCTACACAACCATTTATAGGTCTTGCCACAGATTTTCAAGTAAATTTAAGTTAAAACTGTAACTCAGCAACACTCACTGTCTTATTTGGTAAGCAACTTCAGTGTAGATTTGGCCTTGTGTTTTAGGTTATTGTCCTGCTGAAAAGTGAATTAATGTCCCAGTGTTTGGTGTAAAGCAGACTGAACCAGGTTTTACTGTAGGATTTTGCCTGTGCCTAGCTCCATTCCGTTTATCCAAGCAGGATGCATTTTTTGGAATATGTTTATTCTGTACAGACTTCTTTCTTTTCACTCTGTCAATTAAGTTAGTGTTGTGGAGTAACTGCAATGTTGTTGATCCATCCTCAGTCTCCTCCAATCATAGACATTCAACTCTGTAACTGTTTTAAAGTCACCATTGGCCTCATGGTGAAATCCCTAAGCTGTTTCCTTCCTTTCTGTCAACTGAGTTAGGAAGTACGCCTATAACTTTGTAGTGACTGGGTGTATTGATACACCATCCAAAGTGTAATTGCTAACTTCACCATGCACAAAGGGATATTCAAATTTGCCAACTTTCCCTCACACATTTCCATGGCATTTCCATTGACCTCTTTGGCCCAAATCTCTAAATACATGGCTCTGGAACTTTTCAAGCAGAAAATATCTCCTTCAAATGAAAATGAGTTGTTATGACAACCAAACACAATTCAAATCCAGTTTGTCTCCTTAACCTTTTCATATATACCAACAGACAGTGGTCCCTGTAGGCCCTAGTGTAGGGTATGATCAAACCAGTGTGATTAGAACGTGTATTTAGAACATCCAGTTTCGAATGATGCAACAATCAGCATTTGAGCTGGCCATAGTTTTTCCAGTAACATTTTGCACAAACACAGTTCTTACAAAGTTATGTCCAGAATGTGAGTAGTTTATTTTTGGATGCAATGTTCAGACATTCACAGAAGTAGCTACAGCATAACACAATAATCCAAACTGGAAAAATGTAGGCCACATTTGTCATAGCGCTAACTGAGGAAAGATTGACATAACACAAGCAGTCAACTCTCGCCTGACAGAAACTACAATATGAATTAGCTAATAGCAATTACTATTTATAATTAATGACATCATGGGTGAGCTCGCCGGTGATCAAAATAATTGAGAAAAAAACCCTTAGCAGAAATTGAAAGTAATAGGACGATGGACAGTTTCTGCACGCAGCGATGCTTGTATTTTTTCTCGCATCAACCAAAGATAATAAGAGGAGACAAGATGAGTTTGATCTGTTTATAGTATGCATGTTGAAGGGGGTGTGTCATCCACTTCCCTTCACTCACTTCTGGAAGTTTACCCGAAAGATGAGTGAACCATTCCTTCACCTCATTATAACATATTTGGTCTGGCAGATTACGTGACACCCAGAATGCATTGTATAATGTCAACAAACATGGCGCCACACATAGCTGGCAAATAGCTTAGCTTATTATAATCAATACAACCTTCAAAAAAGTATTTTACAAACATCATAGGCGTCCATTACAATTCATCAAATCAAAGTTTATTTGTCACCTGCGCCAAGTACAACAGGTGTAGGTTGACCTTACAGTGAAATGCTTACTTAAAGGCTCTAACCAACAGTGTAAAAAATGTATTAGGTGAACAATAGGTAAGTAAAGAAATAAAAACAACAGTAAAAGACAGTGAATAATAACAGTAGCGAGGCTATATACAGTGGCGAGGCTATAACAGTAGCGAGGCTACATACATGCACTGGTTAGTCGGGCTGATTGAGGTAGTATGTACATGTAGATATGGTTAAAGTGACTATGTATATGTGATAAACAGAGAGTAGCAGTAGCGTAAAAGAGGGGTTGGCGGGTGGTGGGTGGCGGGACACAATGCAGATAGCACGGTTAGCCACTGTGCGGAAGCACTGGCTGGTCGGGCTAATTGAGGTAGTATGCACATGAATGTATAGTTAAAGTGACTATGCATATATGATAAACAGAGAGTAGCAGCAGCGTAAAAGAGGGGTTGGGGGGCACACAATGCAAATAGTCCGGGTAGCCATTTGATTGTCTGTTCAGGAGTCTTATGGCTTGGGGGTAAAAACTGTTGAGAAGTCTTTTTGTCCTATACTTGGCACTCCGGTACCGCTTGCCGTGCAGTAGTAGAGAGAAGAGTTTATAACTGGGGTGGCTGGGGTCTTTTACAATTTTTAGGGCCTTCCTCTGACACCGCCTGGTGTAGAGTTCCTGGATGGCAGGCAGCTTAGCCCCAGTGATGTACTGGGTCGTACGCTCTGTAGTGCCTTGCGGTCGGAGGCCGAGCAATAATCGGAATTCATTATTTGTCACCAGTAGTTGAAGACGTGAAAAAAACTGTAAATACAATATGCTCCATACATATACACATACAGTGGGGAGAACAAGTATTTGATACGCTGCCGATTTTGCAGGTTTTCCTACTTACAAAGCATGTAGAGGTCTGTAATTTTTATCATAGGTACACTTCAACTGTGAGAGACAGAATCTAAAACAAAAATCCAGAATATCACATTGTATGATTTTTAAGTAATTAATTAGCATTTTATTTCATGACATAAGTATTTGATCACCTACCAACCAGTAAGAATTCCGGCTCTCACAGACCTGTTAGTTCTTCTTTAAGAAGTCCTCCTGTTCTCCACTCATTACCTTAACTGCACCTGTTTGAACTTGTTACCGGTATAAAAGACACCTGTCCACACACTCCATCAAACAGACTCTAACCTCTCCACAGACGCCAAGGCCAGAAGGCTGTGTAAGGACATCAGGGATAAAATTGTATACCTGCACAAGGCTGGGTTGGGCTACAGGACAACAGGCAAGCAGCTTGGTGAGAAGGCAACAACTGTTGGTGCAATTATTAGAAAATGGAAGAGGTTCAAGATGATGGTCAATCACCCTCGGTCTGGGGCCCCATGCAAGATCTCACCTCGTGGGGCATCAATGATCATGAGGAAGGTGAGGGATCAGCACAGAACTACACGGCAGGACCTGGTAAATGACCTGAAGAGAGCTGGGAACACAGTCTCAAAGAAAACCATTAGTAACACACTACGCCGTCATGGATTAAAATCAAAAATTAAAATCCTGCAGCGCACGCAAGGTCCCCCTGCTCAAGCCAGCACATGTCCAGGCACGTCTGAAGTTTGCCAGTGACCATCTGGATGATCCAGAGGAGGAATGGGAGAAGGTCATGTGGTCTGATGAGACAAAAATAGAGCCTTTTGGTCTAAACTCCACTCGCCGTGTTAGGAGGAAGAAGAAGGATGAGTACAACCGCAAGAACACCATCCCAACTGTGAAGCATGGAGGTGGAAACATAATTATTTGGGGATGCTTTTCTGCAAAGGGGACAGGACGACTGCACCGTATTGAGGGGAGGACGGATGGGGCCATGTATAGCAAGATCTTGGCCAACAAAATTCTTCCCTCAGTAAGAGCATTGAAGATGGGTCGTGGCTGGGTCTTCCAGCATGACAACGACCCAAAACACAGCCAGGGCAACTAAGGAGTGGCTCCATAAGAAGCATCTCAAGGTCCTGGAGTGGCCTAGCCAGTCTCCAGACCTGAACCCAATAGAAAATTGTTGGAGGGAGCTGAAAGTCCGTATTGCCCAGCGACAGCCCTGAAACCTGAAGGATCTGGAGGTCTGTATGGAGGAGTGGGCCAAAATCCCTGCTGCAGTGTGTGCAAACCTGGTCAAGAACTACAGGAAACGTATGATCTCTGTAATTGCAAACAAAGATTTCTGTACCAAATATTAAGTTCTGCTTTTCTGATGTATCAAATACCTACAGTGCCTTGCGAAAGTATTCGGCCCCCTTGAACTTTGCGACCTTTTGCCACATTTCAGTCTTCAAACATAAAGATAGAAAACTGTATTTTTTTGTGAAGAATCAACAACAAGTGGGACACAATCATGAAGTGGAACAACATTTATTGGATATTTCAAACTTTTTTAACAAATCAAAAACTGAAAAATTGGGCGTGCAAAATTATTCAGCCCCTTTACTTTCAGTGCAGCAAACTCTCTCCAGAAGTTCAGTGAGGATCTCTGAATGATCCAATGTTGACCTAAATGACTAATGATGATAAATACAATCCACCTGTGTGTAATCAAGTCTCCAAATAAATCCACCTGCACTGTGAAAGTCTCAGAGGTCCGTTAAAAGCACAGAGAGCATCATGAAAAACAAGGAACACACCAGGCAGGTCCGAGATACTGCTGTGAAGAAGCTTAAAGCCGGATTTGGATACAAAAAGATTTCCCAAGCTTAAAACATCCCAAGGAGCACTGTGCACGCGATAATATTGAAATGGAAGGAGTATCAGACCACTGCAAATCTACCAAGACCTGGCCGTCCCTCTAAACTTTCAGCTCATACAAGGAGAAGACTGATCAGCGATGCAGCCAAGAGGCCCATGATCACTCTGGATGAACTGCAGAGATCTACAGCTGAGGTGGGAGACTCTGTCCATAGGACAACAATCAGTCGTATATTGCACAAATCTGGCCTTTATGGAAGAGTGGCAAGAAGAAAGCCATTTCTTAAAGATATCCATAAAAAGTGTTGTTTAAAGTTTGCCACAAGCCACCTGGGAGACACACCAAACACGTGGAAGAAGGTGCTCTGGTCAGATGAAACCAAAATTGAACTTTTTGGCAACAATGCAAAACGTTATGTTTGGCGAAAAAGCAACACAGCTGAACACACCATCCCCACTGTCAAACATGGTGGTGGCAGCATCATGGTTTGGGCCTGCTTTTCTTCAGCAGGGACAGGGAAGATGGTTAAAATTGATGGGAAGATGGATGGAGCCAAATACAGGACCATTCTGGAAGAAAACCTGATGGAGTCTGCAAAAGACCTGAGACTGGGACGGAGATTTGTCTTCCAACAAGACAATGATCCAAAACATAAAGCAAAATCTACAATGGAATGGTTCAAAAATAAACATATCCAGGTGTTAGAATGGCCAAGTCAAAGTCCAGACCTGAATCCAATCGAGAATCTGTGGAAAGAACTGAAAACTGCTGTTCACAAATGCTCTCCATCCAACCTCACTGAGCTCGAGCTGTTTTGCAAGGAGGAATGGGAAAAAATGTCAGTCTCTCGATGTGCAAAACTGATAGAGACATACCCCAAGCGACTTACAGCTGTAATCGCAGCAAAAGGTGGCGCTACAAAGTATTAACTTAAGGGGGCTGAATAATTTTGCACTCCCAATCTTTCAGTTTTTGATTTGTTAAAAAAGTTTGAAATATCCAATAAATGTCGTTCCACTTCATGATTGTGTCCCACTTGTTGTTGATTCTTCACAAAAAAATACAGTTTTATATCTTTATGTTTGAAGCCTGATATGTGGCAAAAGGTCGCAAGGTTCAAGGGGGCCAAATACTTTCGCAAGGCACTGTATGTCATGCAATAAAATGCTAATTAATTACTTAAAAATCATACAATGTGATTTTTGGGATAGTTGTTTTAGGTTCCGTCTCTCACAGTTGAAGTGTACCTATGATAAAAATTACAGACCTCAACATGCTTTGTAAGTAGGAAAACCTTCAAAATCGTCAGTGTATCAAATACTTGTTCTCCCCACTGTACATACTGTAAGTGCCTACAGTAGAAACGACAACACGATATAAAGAAAATAAGGAACTTACTTTGATAGGAACAAGGAAGGCAAAGCGAGCACCAGCAAGAACATTTTCCAATTCTTGCAAGACTGCACAAGTGTATGCATACTTGATGTGCGCAAACATGAGTGATGTGGTGGGTTCTCCTTGAAGAGAGCTGTTTATCGGGCTCAGAAGAAGCCTGAAACATAAATTCTCCGCAACACTGAAATTGACTACTTATATGTGAATTAATGAGGAGGCGGAACACACCTCAATTCAAACTGTTGTTAGAAAATGCAACTTGTTAGAAACGTATTTGAAATTGACAAGTTGAAACATAGCCTATAGATAATTAGCAGGCAGCGCGTGTTAACTGTCCTGTTGCGTAATAACATTCCACTCCAGTCATTTGCCAAAGAGACTGGCCTTTCAGCAATATTCAAATATGAACATTATATCATTACTGAACATGAGGGGATCAGAGGATTTGATAACATTCAAAGCTATCATCCAATCACAATGTTTATGCAAATTAGACTGATAGAATGTTTTCCTAACTTAACTCCTACATTTAATTGGAAACATTCTAACATTGGGCATTCTGGCATAGTACATTTTATTGTTATTGTGAACATTGGGTGCGGGGAGAACAGAAGTTTCCTGTTTCCTGCATTTTTTCCCCAGCCAATGTGATCACATCACACCAGAGAAGTACTGGCCATCCAATTTGTGGCAACCACTAACTGTGCTATGCAAGCCAGAGACAAAACATTTGAATATTGTCTGACGCATGTTTTGTGCCAATAAATTGAAGTTGAACATCGCCAAATGTGTCAGTTGAATTAAATGTGCAATAAAAAAGTGTAGTGCCTAGGCCTATTTAATTAAACCCTGGCTGTTGAAGTAAGCTAATGATCGAAAAGCAGGGAATCCACAATTCCCCACTGAGCTCCTTTTTGGAAATGGCAGGTTCACTTTCTTATCATTAAGTGAATATCAAGTGCAAGTGCGCTGTCCAGAGGCTCACATCAGCGGGATGGGGAGTCTTCGAAAGTAGATTGTTACGATAATGACTGTTTCAATATTAGGCCTATCGGTACACCTATACGTTTGGCAGCCAAGCATGAGTGATCAGTGAAGCCTTTCATCGTCTAGACATGATGTTGAAATCTTCATGCCTAGAATAAGTAATTGTATAGCTTCAGTAAGACTACAGCCAAGATTTGATGGTGAGCCTTGGTTTTGAATATGTTTTTAAGAAAATATACATTATTAGTGTGTGTCTGAGGAGCAGTGGAGGCTTTGATTGATGGGTCCTTTTAGGGTGTGTGTGAATTCACTAATTCTCTGTATGTCCATTCAGAACGTTTCCTAAAGTAGCCTGTCTGGACTCCATCTCTTAATAAGAGAGGAGGAACAATTTATTTGGTTATACAAGAATAACAAAACATTACGAAAACCTGCTGTGTTGTTCAATGTACACGTAACCAGGCCAAAATCACGACCTATGGTTCTCAATGCTCCCAAATAGGATTGAGGTCAGGGCTTTGTGATGGCCATTCCAATACCTTGACTTTAATGTCCTTACGCCATTTTGCCACAACTTTGGAAGAAGGCTTGGGGTCATTGTCCATTTGGAAGACCTATTTGCGACCAAGCTTGAACTTCCTGACTGATGTCTTGAGATGATGATTCAATGTATCCACGGAATTTTCCTACCTCATGTTGCAATCTATTTTGTGAAGTGCACCAGTCCCTCCGGCAGCAAAGCACCCCCACAACATGATGCTGTCACCTCCGTGCTTCATGGTTGGGATGGTGTTCTTCGGCTTGCAAGCCTCCCCCTTTTTCCTCCAAACATAAAAATGGGTCATTATGGCCAAACAGTTCTATAGTTCTATGTGCAGTTGCAAACCGTAGTCTGGCTTTTTTATTGGTGGTTTTGGAGCAGTGGCTTCTTCCTTGCTGAGTGGACAGAACGAGTCTCCTTCCTGAGCGGAATGGCGGCTGCGTGGTCCCACACTTGCCTACTATTGTTTGCACAGATGAATGTGGTACCTTCAGGTGTTTGGAAATTGCTCCCAAGGATCAATCAGACTTGTGGAGGTCTAAAAGAAAATTCTGAGGTACTGGCTGATTTATTTTGATTTTCCCATGATGTCAAGCAAAGAGGCACTGAGTTTGAAGGTAGGCCTTGAAATACATCCACAGGTACACCACCAATTGACTCAAATGTTGTCAATTAGCCGATCAGAAGCTTCTAAAGCCATGACCTTTTCTTGAATTTTCCAAGCTGTTTGTAGGCACAGTCAACTTAGTGTATGTTAACTTCTGACCCACTGGAATTGTGATACAGGGAATTATAATTTGAATAATCTGTCTGCAAACAATTGCTGGAAAAATTACTTGTGTCATGCACAAAGTAGATGTCCTAACCGACTTGCCAAAACTAGACATTTGTGGAGTGGTTGAAAAACGAGTTTTAATGACTCCAACCTAAGTGTATGTCAACGTCCGACTCCAACTGTATCTAACATTACTCGTATCACGTATCATGTATATAGTGTATATTATAACATCTATTGCACCTTGCCTATGCTGCCATCACTCATCCATATACGTATATGTACATATTCTCATTCACCCCTTTCGATGTGTGTGTATTAGGTAGTTGCTGAGGAAATGTTAGATTACTTGTTAGATATTACTGCACTGTCGGAACTCGACGCACAAGCATTTCGCTACACTCTCATTAAAATTTGCTAACCATATGTACGTGGTCAATAAAAATGTATTTGATTTGATTACGTTTCTCTAAGTAGTGAGAATGCTTGGGGAGAAGTCCATGTTGACAAGTCATCTTTAGACAGGCCATTTTCTTAAATGTGTTTTTTTTTAATTGAGTAAAACATTCTGTCAACAAGAAAATTGTGTTTGAAAAAGGTTAATTTTTGCTATAAGCCATTTGACCACAGGTTGGATAATATTAATGTAATTTCCAAATACCAATCAGCAACGGCGCTATGAATCCGTCTGCATATTGAACGCTGAGAATGCCAAAAGGCCAGGCTCTTTGGCAAATGACAGGAGTGGAATGTTCGCTAAAAAGACTGGTACCCAGACTAGAAAGAGTGTTCTGTACACTGTGTTGTTTTCTGAGTTGGTTCAGGTGGTGGTTGAGTGGGAACCTTTGTTCTTGACTTGACGCTGTCACTGCCTGACTTGATGCTGTCACTGCCTCTCAGAGTTTGCTCCATCAATCACACCTGCTGCAGACACTATAGCTAGAGGGGCCCTTCATGACCACTTTGTACAGTATATGTCCCCGAAAACACAATCTGTTACCATCAGTTACTGTCCATCATGAAGGCTGTGCCCATGGGAACCTAACTTTAACAATCAGTCACCGTCATGTGAAATACTCTGCAACTGTTAAAGCATCAGACAAGTTCAGTACATATAGCCTAATTGATGTTATTAAAATACATAGGGTGTATATGTAGAAAAATAAACATTTAAAAATTCAGACCAATCGATTGGTCGAAAGAAAAGACTACTTTTGTTTTTTGCCCTAGTAGAAATGCAGGAAATGAGCTTGAGATGCCCAAACAAATTCTGAGGGAGTATTTTTTTCCCGCTGCCCCTGTTTCGATACATGTGCATAATATTGGTCCATTCTTAATCAAAACAAATGTCACATATATATTGTTTAGTATATGTAAAGACACAATAAAATCAAGAAAAGTGTGATGGGTGACAATATTAGCCTGTCGCTTGTGGATTATGTAATATCACATGAATGATGCCCAGTATAAGAAAAAATGTATTTTTTGAATCATAGTCACACACCTCATGCAGCCTAGCCCATAGGCCTATATGTTTAATGTTTCTATCACAATTAAATTGGCCAAATAACTTCTTAAAATTCAGCACATGAATCCGCTTTGAAAGGGATAACTAACTGTCATATATAAGCAGCGTTTCATGTGAAGACAGACACATCGGAGACGCAACTGCGCACGTCCTTATCCAATTCCGAGGCGCATTTTGAAGATTTTGGATGAACTGTCCACATTTACTTTTCGTCAACAACAACAAGATTAGAAGGCCTAACAAACAGCAAAAGCACAAACCAATGTCAATCTACTACCCCCCCTAGTACAAAAGTTGACATATTCTATTCTGTGCAAGAAATAAATATTCCAAACAAAGTATGTGGACAGTTGTGGGATGCGATAGATCCCAAATTAATTCAACCACTAGCATAAAATAAAAATGTTTTACGCAATGAGGCTAAAGCAACTGATCAGAACGTTTAGCTTAAAATGTTGATAAACTATTAGGCTACTACTTCACCTTATAAGCGCAGCAATATGCAGACAGCAGTAGGCTATAAGCGTGAATGTTCCATTAGCTAGAAATCACAATCATCAAAAATGACCGTAAATGCGATTATGCATGTAATGCTTTTATTATAAAGGTGCATTTTTATGGTGAAAATGATCTTCCCCAAACTTGAAACTCACATGCCACGTGTGTTTGCCAGTTAAGCTCTACAGCCACTGATAAGTAAAGTGGATTAATGTGCTTAATTTTAAGAAGTTATTTGGCCACTTTAGTTAGTTGTGATACAAACGGAGGACGCTTTTCCCGCTTTTCACTTAAATGTTCATTTTCATGCCCGACAGTTAGGCTATACTCTCGTTGAAAAGACAAGCAATGTGCTTAATATTAGGAAAGTTGAGATATAAATACAGTAGGCTTAGCCTATAGAAAGCTGATGGGATCATCAGCCTGTATATCCCCCCGAGCAGATACCTCGACGACCCTCAAGGAACTTCACTGGACTCTACGTAAACTGGAAACCATATATCCTGAGGCTGCATTTATTGTAGCTGGGGTTTTAACAAAGCTAATTCGAGAACAAGGCTACCTAAATTCTACCAGCACATTGACAGTAGCACCAGCTCTGGCAATACACTGGACCACTGCTACCCTAACTTCCGCAATGCATACAAGGCCCTCCCCCGCTCTCCCTTCGGCAAATCCGACCTCGACTCCGTCTTGACCCTACCGTCCAATAGGCAGAAACTCAAACAGGATGTACCCGTGACGAGAACCATTCAACGCTCGTCTGGCCAATTGGAATCCATGCTTCAAGATTGTTTTGATCACTCGGACTGGGAAATGTTTTGGGAAGCCTCAGAAAATAACATTGATTTATATACTGACTCGGTGAGTGAGTTTATAAGGAAGTACATTGGAGATGTTGTACCCACTGTGACTATTAACACCTACCCTATCCAGAAACTGTGGGTAGATGGCGGCATACGCACAAATCTTAAAGTGCAAACCCACTCATTCAACCATGGAAAGATGTCGGGGAATATGGCCGAATATACACAGTGTAGTTATTCCCTCCAAAAAGAAATCAAACAAGCAGAATGTTGGTATAGGGACAAAGTGGAGTCGCAAGTCAATGGCACAGACTTAAGACGTATCTGGCCAGGTCTACAGGCAATTACGGACTACAAAAAGAAAACCAGCCACGTCACAGATACCAACATCTTGCTTCCAGACAAACTAAACACCTTATTTGCCCGCTTTGAGGATAATACAATGCCACCGATTGCTACAAAGGACTGTGCCTCCCCTTCTTCTCCATGGCCGTTGTGAGTAAGACATTTAAACATGTTAACCCACGCAAGGCTGCTGGCCCAGATGGCATCCCATGCCGCATCCTCAGAGCATGTGCAGCCCATCCGGCTGGTGTGTTTACAGACATATTCAATCACTCCCTATCCCAGACTGCTGTCCCCACATGCTTCAAGATGGCCCCGATTGTTCCTGTACCCAAGAAGGCAAATATAACTGAACAAAATGACTATCGCCACATAGCACTCACTTCTGTCATCATGAAGTGCTTTGAGAGACTAGTTAAGGATCATATCACCTCCACCTTACCTGCGACCCGAGACCCACTTCAGTTTGCCTACCGTTCCATCCGGTCCACAGATGACGCAATCGCCATCACACTGCACACTGCCCTATCCCATCTGGACAAGATGAATACAGTGCCTTGAGAAAGTATTCATCTCCCTTGACATTTTTCCTAATTTGTTGCATTACAACCTGTAATTTAAATTGATTTTTATTTGGAATTCATGTAATGGACATACACAACATAGTCAAAATTGGTGAAGTGAAATGAAAAAAATCACTTGTTTCAGAAAATGTTTCAAAATTAAAAACAGAAAATTGGTGTATGCGTATGTATTCACCCCCTTTGCTATGAATTCCCTAAATAAGATCTGGTGCAACCAATTACCTTCAGAAGTCATATAATTATTTAAATAAAGTCCACCTGGGGCCTCCTGGGTGGCACAGTGGTCTAAGGCACTGGCAATATTGCACCACAAAAAAACCTGCCTAGAGAGGGCTGCCCACCAAGACTCACGGACTAGACAAGAAGGGCATTAACCAAACAGCCAACAAAGAGACCAAAGATAACCCTGAAGGAGCTGCAAAGCTCCACAGCGGAGATTGGAGTATCTGTCCATAGGACCACTTTAAGCCATACACTCCACAGAGCTGGGCTTTTGGAAGAGTGACCAGAAAAAAGCTATTGCTTAAAGAAAAAAATATGCAAACACCCTGTAGCAGTTTTGCCTTGAAGAATGGGCAAAAATCCCAGTGGCTAAATGTGCCAAGCTTACAGAGACATACCCCAAGAGACTTGCAGCTATAATTGCTGAAAAGGTGGCTCTACAAAGTATTGACTTTGGGGGGGATGAATAGTTATGCACGCTCAAGTTTTCTGTTCTTTTGTCTTCTTTCTTGTTTGTTTCACAATAAAACATATTTTGCATCTTCAAAGTTGTGTAAATCATGTCGTGTAAATCAAATGATACAACCCGCCCAAAATCAATTTTAATTCCAGGTTGTAAGGCAACAAAATAGGAAAAATGCCAATACTTTTGCAAGCCACTGTACTTATGTAAGAATGCTCTTTGTTGACTGCAGCTCAGCATTCAACACCGTAGTACCCTCCAAGCTCATCATTAAGCTTAAGTCTCTGGGTCTCAACCCCGACCTGTGCAAATGTTTCTGGACTTTGATGGACCGCCCCCAGGTGGTGAAGGTAGGAAACAACATCTCCACTTCGCTGATCCGGGCCCCACATGAGTGCATACTCAGCCTCCTCCTGTTCTCCCTGCTCACCCACGACTGCTTCGCCATGCACACTTACAACTCAATCATCAAGTTTGCATATGACACAACAGTAGTGGGCTTAATTACCAACAACAACGAGACAGCCCCCAGGAAGGAGGTGAGGGAACTCGGAGTCTGGTGTCAGGAAAACAACCTCTCACTCAACATCAACAAAACAAAGGAGATGATCGTGGACTTCAGGAAACATTTCGCTACACTTGCATTAACATCTGCTAACCATGTGTACGTGACCAATACATTTGATTTGATTTGAGGTATTTGATTAGATTTTTTAATACATTTGCATTGATGTCAGAGTGATTGGAGGACAATAAAGTGCCAGACAGTTAGCACGTTTGGTAGGCTACTAATGACCATCATCAGCATCAGAGCTTGGAGAAAGAAGCCTAATCACTGTGACTAAACTGTCACATGGAATTTAACTGCATTCATGACCAGTGTAGCAGTAATATGGTCACCATAACAGTCCTAGCCAAGATCATACATGTAAACCTCTGGGAGATAGAGGCTGTACAGTCTGTGCTTCATTAGGAATCCCATCAATACAGTAGTTTCTACCTCTGGTTAAACTTAGTGGTGAATTTAGCATGTAAATGTTTTGCTGGCGCATAAAAAATAAATGTTGATGCATGCCAGCAAAGTCACTACACAACACAACACTAAGCAACACATTAGTTGTACTATAATGGTGACAAATGGTGCCCACAAACTGTTATGGCCTACATGAAGCTGTTCCAACAGCAGGGCTTTCTTACCAGCACCATGGATTGAATCCTTACCATTGCTACACCTGTCTATCAGAGGAATCTTCTCTGGGAGCGAATGAGTTCATTCAGCTTCATCTACTGCCTTTCAAAAAAAAAGCTGATATAGCTGACTTGCAATGACAATTAAGATGTACAAACTATGGAATAAGGGGATGACGATCGGATAAGAGACAATACTTCATTTTAAGACAATGATTAGGACAGACATAGTCAATATAACTATTTGTTCAGCACTTTTGAAATGTACAGCAACAGAATTCAGAACATGACCGTTCTTACAGTATTCTCCCTGCACACCAAGTCAGAACAGTAGGACAAATAAAGGGGGCATATAAGCAGACAATGAAAGCTCTTACAATATTCAATCATTACATTTCTCTAAAATAGGCTATAGGCTAAATGTGCACCACCAAGTCATAAAGGGGGCATATAAGCAGACAATGAAAGCTCTTACAATATTCAATCATTACATTTCTCTAAAATAGGCTATAGGCTAAATGTGCACCACCAAGTCAGAACAGTAGGCTAAGTTATGCAGGGGAAAGGGACCACATTATTAGGGTGAGGCACCAGTTAACAACACAACATACACTTAGTATTACTTTCTTAGCTACAGTATACATATCTCCCTGGCATATTACATAGTTTATATAGCAGTACAATGCATTTTTGGACTCACCTAGTTGTGCTGTGCTCACTTGAACAGGAAGTTGGCGCAGCAGTCCTTCTTGTGGGCTAATTTTGTCATCAAACTTTGTCATCCAAGTCTGGTATTCTCTAGATTTAAGGTGCTTTCAAGACAACTGGGAACTCAGAAAAAAACAAGGTTGAATCGTGACGTCAGTGAACTTCAGGTCGGCGCTCTAGAAAGAGGCCAGAGTTCCCGACTTGGAATTCAGAGTTGAATGAATGTTCAAAATGTATCTTCCAAGTTCCCTTTTTGTCTTGAACTCACTGAATTCTGAGATTTCCCAGTTCAGAGTTTCCAGTTGTTTTGAATGCGTCAGAAGTCATGCTGGAATGACAGCATGGCCAATGTATTCAACTTTTTCTGGCCCATGGTGTTGAATGTTTCTCCTTTTAATGACTCCAACCTAAGTGTATGTAAACTGCTGACCTCAACTGTACATTAACAGCATTACAAAATTGTTGTACAACTACTAACAGGCCTACAACTGTTAAAAACTGCTGCTACATGATGTTTCTGTTAATTGCAAACACAAACAATTTGTTCTTAACATTTGAAAAAGGGCTTTCTTAAATTCACTGTGTGATTTTTTTTTGCACTGATTCTTATAGGTCAATTATTCCAGTCAGTTGGGGCTTTGTATTTGTAAGATCTTACTCCAACCTCATGATGTACCCTTGGAATTTGTCCATTCTGCTGTTGTTGAAAGGAGTAGTGTGAGTCTTGTAAACGTAGGTGTTCCCTAATATATACAGGAAAATTTAAGTTGATACATTTAAAATGAATTGGTACCACAGCAGTTGTCTTCTGTTTGGAGGTGCATACATTGTGCAATGATATGTCTTATAATGGCATTCAAGAATTAATCTGAAAAGATTGTTAAAAATGACATCTGATTCGCAAAGTAAGGTCTTGGTTATGCTTTGATTGATGATGTCACCATAGTCTAGGATAGGAAGCAGCAGTTGGGTTACTAAGGTTTGTGTAGTAACCCAAGCCTATAGTCAGGGGCGCAAATTTCACTGGGGAAGGGGGGGGGTGGATTTCTAAAATTTGATTTTTGTTCCCCCCAGATTTATCAATGCACTGTGATACTAAAGGCGACAATGGTGTGTATTAGGACCATGCGGACGCATCAGATCGGTCGGGTCGGCTGTTTGTCGGTTACAGCCGGCTGGATTTAGGACCACATTGACACTACAGAGCATGTGGACAAGCTGTGTGAAGGCATCCGAAGATCATCAAAAGGTAAACAATTAATTTGATTGCTTTTCTGATTTTCGTGACCTAGCTTCTTAATGCTTAGTGTACATAATGTTTTAATATGCTATCGATAAACTTACACAAACGCATGGATTGCTTTCGCTGTAAAGCATAATTTCAAAATCTGAAACGACAGGTGGATTAATAAAAGGCCAAGGTGTGTTTTGCAATATTGCACTTGTGCATTTAATGAATATGAATATTTTTTAGTAATATTATTTGACTGTGGCGCTATGCTATTCAGCGGTTGCTGACGAAAATGATCCCGCTAACGGGATGGGTAGTGTCAGGAAGTTAAGTAAAAACAAATACCAGCTAAAAGTTGCTGACACCATTCAAACCACTAAAGCCATTATGTCAGAATACTCTTTTTTCAGATAGAACCTTATAGTCCCAAGCTCCCAATTGTTCACTCTCTCAAACAGTCCGTGCAAGGAATTAATAATTTATCACTACCACAAACATTTATGGAAGGTATTACATCTCTGAGTTTGTGATCAATGTTTTCTTATTTATCCTTGAGGAAAACATGTGCGCAGTGGGCCCTGCAATTAATCCAATACACATGACACATAAAAAAAAGGGGGCAGGGGCAGTAATGTTTTCAAGTGATGTGGAGCCATATTGACGTTTGCTTGCTTTATGAGAGCTCCCTTGAGTAAATGTTATTTGGTGAGAACAGAATGTGCTTTAATACAATTGGAAAATCAAATATCTGACTGATTTAATAATACACTGGCGAGAACTCAAAGGTGACGAAAAACAAAATCAAATATTTTACGGTACTATTTCGCTCTTTGCACATTTTAATTCTGCCCTTGGAATGGAAAGTTATTGTATTCCTCAAACATATACTACACCGATTAAATCAGCACTAAGTCTAACACGTTCAATTATCTTGATTAACTCTGGATAATATAAACTTGAAATTCATAAAAGCAACACATGGGAGAGCACAGAGAATCTATCACTTGTGAGCTCAGACAGTGAGCAACGACTCTGTTATTGACCTTGAATAAGGTGTAGGTAAACTAAGACAGAAACAGACTGATGGGACATTAGCAAGCATTGTCCTGTTTCAATCCTCAGGTAAATAAAATGGTAGAGAAGTGCTGGCTGCAATCTAAAAACTCCATACACGTCAGATCCCGGGTGGACAGCCATACCTTCTGCCCAAGACGAGACCGGGGAGCCAGGGTCCGATGGCAATACCCAACAATAGACTTGTTTATACTGTATTATTGACTGTATGTTTGTTTTACTCCATGTGTAACTCTGTGTCGTTGTATGTGTCGAACTGCTTTGCTTTATCTTGGCCAGGTCGCAATTGTAAATGAGAACTTGTTCTCAACTTGCCTACCTGGTTAAATAAAGGTGAAATAAAAAATAAAAAAATACGCTTGTCGTCAATACCAGGAGGTGGTCTTGAGGAGGGCTGACCAGGTTCTCCTCCAGGTACAATGACAGCGGCGGACAAACATCTGGGCAGAAGGTACACCGACCTCTTCCTCCTGCTCGGGGAAGATTAGGGGCTGATACCCCAGGGAACACTCAAACAGAGATAGGCCCGTGGCAGAGCAGGGAAGGGTGTTGCGGGCGTATTCGACCCGCACCAGTTCCTGGCTCCAGGAGGTGGGGTTGGCAGAGACCAGGCATGGTCTGTGAGACCCCAAGCATAAAAGGTATTTAGCTCATCTGGTAGTCTCGTGTCACTGGGCAGCTCGCGACTGGGTTTGTCTTTGTAGTCCATAATAGTTTGCAAGACCTACCACATCTGACTAACATCAGAGCCGGTGTAGTAGAATTCAATTCAGACTCTTTACTCAGTACTTTGTTGAAGCACCTTTGGCAGCGATTACAGCCTTCGAGTCTTCTTGGGTATGACGCTACAAGCTTCGTACACCTGTATTTGGGCAGTTTCTCCCATTCTTCTCTGCAGATCCTCTGAAGCTCTGTCAGATCGGATGGGAGGCGTCTCTGCACAGCTATTTTCAGGTCACTCCAGAGATGTTCGATCAGGTTCAAGTCCGGGCTCTGGCTGGGCCACTCAAGGATATTCAGACTTGTCCCAAGCCACTCCTGCGTTGTATTGGCTGTGTGCTTAGGGTCGTTGTCCTGTTGGAAGGTGAACCTTCTCCTCAGTCTAAGCGCTCTGTAGCAGGTTTTCATGAAGGATCTTTCTGTACTTTGCTCCGTTCATCTTTCCGTCTATCCTGACTAGTCTCCCAGCCCCTGCCACTGAAAAACATCCCCACAGCGTGATACTGCCACCACCTTGCTTCACAATAGGGATTGTGCCAGGTTTTCTCCAGACATGACGCTTGGCATTCAGGCCAAAGAGTTTAATCTTGGTTTCATCAGATCAGATAATCAAGTTTCTTATGGTCTGCGAGTCCTTTAGGTGGCTTTTGGCAAATTCCAAGTGGGCTGTCATGTGACTTTTTGAGGAGTGGCTTTGGTCTGGCCACTCTACCATAAAGCCCTGATTGGTGGAGTGCTGCAGAGATGTTTGTACTTCTGGAAGGTTCCCCCATCTCCACAGAGGAACTCTGGAGCTCTGTCAGAGTGACCATCAGTTTCTTTGTCACCTCCCTGACCAAGGCCCTTCACCCCCGATTGCACAGTTTGGCCAAGCGGTCAGCTCTAAGAAGAGTTTTGGTGGTTCCAAACTTCTTCCATGTAATAATAATGGAGGCCACTGTGTTTTTGGGGATCTTCAATGCTGCATAACAAAATGTGGAAAAAGTCATGGGATCTGAATACTTTCCGAATGCTCTGTATCTATAATCCGTATCTACATGTCCATCTGTCCGGATTCAATAATGTGTGGTTATCTGTATAGAAACTGTCTGAATCTAACATATTTTCAAAACTGGCACCTATTACTTGGCTGTGCTAGATGATGGTAGGTTATGTGGTACCATAGCTGGAGATTGGAGCCGGTTGGGAGAAAGTTTGGTCCAGGTGATTTCTATACAGATATCCACACATTATACAATCCAGACGGACATACAAGGAAGTACGGATTATAGATACAATGCATTCGGAAAGTATTCAGACCCGTTGACTTTTTCCACATTTTGTTGTGTTACAGCCTTATTCTAAAATTGATTAAATTAAATGTTTTCCTCATCAATCTACACATATCACCCCATAATGACAAAGCAAATACAGTTTTTTTTTCAATGTTTGCAAATTTATTTAAAAAAAATATGATATTTTTTTTGCAACAATTTTGATGAGGTTTTATGTCTGTGTTGAAGCTACGGTGGCTCAAGAGAGACAAACAACAGCAATATTGCACAATAGTGACGATGATTATTATTATACTGATGATGCAAAGCAAGGCATTTCCTCCCCAGCAGAATCTTCTAAAAGTGCAATTTCTTTATAAAATGCAAGTTCAGTTTGGTGTTTATTTGATTAAAACTTTCCAAAGTGTTTGTGCTCATTTTAGTTTTTCCCTGTAAACATGTTGTGCTGAGAGAAGTGTGCTGTGCAGGGAGGATCTGAAGGCTTTGTCTCTCTCAATGTCACGGACAGCTTGTCACAAAGCCTGACAGCACTGCCACCAGCGACAAAACACACCAGCTCTGTTCACCTGTCACCAACGCCCATGTCCCCTATTCAGCCATCTCCAAGTTTGGCCCTCTTATTCTACTCCACCTGTGCAAGTGATAAATGACACCCTAATAGTATGTGTTTGGTGTAGAACACCTGTTTCCAAACCCAAACCTCTCGAAAGCCTACATTATAAAGAGAGCATTACAGCAAATGATCTGGTCTGACCGCCAACTCACTGCCAATCACACAACCATAAGGGACAGAGACGTCAGCGTTCAACTTCAAAGTTCCAACATATTTTGAACTTATTTTGTCACTTTGCATGGGATCGAGGTAATTTGCATTTGCTCAGATGGGTACGCAAGGCAGCTTGTTATTTTCTTTTGATTGACATTGCAGTGAACGGCACTACCCCTGAATGAGATCCAGGGGGGTGGTAAGCGCACCAGAAAGGTGCAACCTCCCCAGCATGTGGATTTTTAAAGTTTTTAGATAATTGTTTAATTTCTCGCTGAGTTTTACATCTGTTTCTAAACAGTTAGGGGGGCGGATCTTGTTTTGACGGAGGTGAAGTGAGGATTCAATAGAGAGGTTCGATTCCCACCACTCAGCAAGTTAGTTGAAGATAATTATTCTTAACCAAGTTCTCTCATGACCCTTTTTAGATCTCTAAATTGGAAAATAGTCATGGTAGTCTTGCAAAGAAATAACTGCCCGCACCAATGATTTAGGTACTTTCTCTTAGTTTGTGTAACTGTCAGTTGGTTTCTATAGAATTCCACGAAAGACCTATTAGTGTACCAGGATCTAACTGGCAAGCAAGTAATGCCCTCATGATATCAACTCATGGAACTATAAAAACTGTTCTCCTTATGTGTTCACACCCTTTGCACCTTGGCTGTAAACCAATAGGATTTGTTGTTTTCTTCTGTCTGTTTTAATAAAAACTGCTGTGTGTAGTTTATTGTCAAAAACGGCATGTGTACGTACAGTATGTACAGTTTGTTTAGATCTATGTCTGTGTGTGTGTGTTGGAAGGTGTACATAATTCATACATCATACCAGGGAGATTGATATTCAAATTCCTGGGCAGGTTTAATTTAGAAGCGACAGAGTACATTTATTGGTATGTGTCCCAGCTTTCTGCTAGAATAGATGAAAGACTAACATTTGCTGCATATTTTTTTGCAGGTGGGGTGGTGGATCGGTGGCATATTGTCTTCCTTTCTGCATGCTAGGATTCTCTGCACTGAGTTATAATTCCACTGGTTTTTAATCCCTTACAAGCCATATAAAACGTGGTCTGATTTTGGCAAAATGCTAAAGTTTGGGTTTTGGTAACGAACCATTTCTTCTAACTGAGACTTGTTGAAGGTTGTGGTGCAACCAATTAAAGAGAGAGAAAGATCTGATGTTATGGTTATTCAGACTTACTGTTTATATCTCAAAGTATTCACGTTTGACAATAAATATACAGTCCGCATAAACACTATAATGATACAGGCACATACATGTATGTCCTCTGTCACTCGCTCAGAAGGGACAAAAATTGCAGCAGCCCCTTGCTGTATCCTTTGTTAATTCAAGTAAGAAATAGTGGAATATTCAACCCCATTATGAGAGATATTATGCTTCTAGTGATTTCTACTGTTCAGATGGGCAGAGAGAATCCCTAGTGGTGCCATTAGGCCTAACTGGGTGAGTTTCTGTTATGTTCTTCATTTTCTCTTCCTCTAATTGCTTAGCCATTCATTTCTTCAAACATGCAATAAAAGAACATGTTCAAACAGTTTAAATGTCTCGAAGATTCTTTGAAAGATCAATTCTGGGCTATATTGTGTAGTCAGTGAGGTGAATTAGTATTTCAAATGTTCAACATTTGTCTGGGTGCCTTGACTCGGATCACACAGCTACTTGGGTTACTACAGAGAGGTGGGCAAAGGATGCATACTGTACATTCTAACATAATAGTACACAGTGATTCTGTCGTTGTAACGCTCGTCGGAAGAAGTGGACAGCGTGGTAAGTGTTTATACTTTTATTACAACTGACCACTAAGCAAAACAACAAAAGAACCACGAACGTCAGGTTCTGAAGGCTACACAGAGCTAACAAAAAACAACATCCCAGAACCTAAGGTGGCAAAACAGGCTGCCTAAGTATGATTCCCAATCAGAGACAACGATAGACAGTCCCTGATTGAGAACCATACCCGGCCAAAACATAGAAACACAAAACCTAGAAATAAAGAACATAGAATGCCCACACAAATCACACCCTGACCAAACCAAAATAGAGACATAAAAAGCTCTACGGTCAGGGCGTGACAGTCATCATATTTCCCTTCATCATAAGACTTATTTTTCTCCTGAAGCGAATGCCAAGCATTCATCTTAACACGGTAATTGGGTCTTGAATCACTCTAACAAGCCGAATTTGAAAAGTCTGGTTCAATACATTTTTTTTTACATTGTGATTGTAAAGACACAATTATCCAAACGTCTGTGTCAATAATGATGAGTGGAAGACCATACCAGTCCTTATCCCAGAGAGACCATGCACAGACAATGGAACAATGGCAGAGGGAACAAGTGAGTTGCAACAGTTTACCCATCAAATGTTTACCACCACCAACACCTACCTGAGCAAAGAGCGATCACTCTCGAGCATAAGGCTGGCTGGTCAGTGAAATTGCTTTTGTGGGCTGTGTAAACAATGAAGGAAGCAGAAAAACACTGCATCACTTCTCAATTGAACAGTTTGCTGGCTGAGGTCTAGCGCTTCTAAACCCATCGACAATCCCAGCTCCAACGTGACGTTCGTCTGATCTTAAAGAGGATGATGGTCCATCAACAATGTTGGATGGAGATTCACGTGGGTAATAGGAATACAGAGGTGTTCACATATTCCACTGGTGCCAGACACAACAAGGCTGTGACTCACCTTTGCTTCCAAGCTCTCCTTAATGTGTTTAACGAAGCGAGGCAGGAAAAAGCCTGAGAAAACCCGTATGCCCTGGATGTCTTGTTTGGATGATGACCTCTGTATCTGGCTCCGGAGGGCCACGTCCCCCTGCTGCAGGAGTATGACACCCGACCTCTGTGGCTTATTAGCGCCCAGATAAAAATGTGGAGAAATGCCAGAGGATCCATTCATGCAGCTTTTAGGAGAGAATTCTGGCATAGAGAGAGTTTGCTCTTAACCTGCTGATAGCATCAAATGTAGAGGCAATTGTGTTAGTTTGTTTCACAGCATGTCAGCACCCAATGAATAAGAGATAGTGCTGTACTTAGTCAAAACAAGGCCAAAACTGACAACCGTGATCTAACAATTGTTTGCTGTAGGAATAGACCTTAAATATGAATGAATATATTTATGTTGTACAGATAAAAAGTGCCTTTAAGGTATTAAGATTGAGGCATTTTCTTCACTTAAATGTTTGTGAATTGTTTAGACAATAAAGCAGAATAATTTGCACAGGCTTACGTTAAAACATACACCAAATGATTGCTCCAGTAACACTGCTGTAACAAATAGAGTATGAATTCATCCAAGGCTAACACAAAGACACAACGTTTAACTGACAGGAATGATTTTGATTGGCTCAGACAATAGAGATCTTGCATTGTGTCCAATGCAAAAGCTCACAACATGAGGTGAATGTCTTGAAAGAAAGCCATTTTGGTTTGTATGAGTCAGCTTTATGGCTATTATGAGACAGTTTGGCAGCTTGACCAGGAACACACTCTGAAATGGTTTCTTCCAGAAGATTTGTTTAATTTGGAAACCATTGGAGGGAATAAAGAACAGTCAGTCGAGCTGAATCAATGTAACCCATCCAGTGCCGTCTCTAGCCTTTTGGGTGGCCTAAACGAGATTTAGTCTAGGCCACCCGTCCCCCTCATCCTCCCCTCACCTCCCCGCCCATTTTCATATGACAATCAAAGTTGGCCCCCTAGAGGTCAGGGCCTCTGGGCACATGCACTGCATGCCCGGTCGGTAATCGGGGGATTTTTAAGCCTACTACAAGGTTTAGATAGCTGGCTACACTACCTTACCTAGCAATCTAAAAACATCTAGTTGACATGGATAAATTGAGTGACTATCAGTGACTGACATTGCAAGTGGAAAACTGGTGATGCACTACTGGTGTGTAGTCTGCCTATAGGAAGAGGCGGCTCTGCACCCATCACATTCTAGCCAGACATTTTCTTAGGAAGAATGAGTACAGTGACAACACGTCATTCAGGGCAGGTGGGGCACTGTTTTGAGCCCCACCTGTTTAGTAAAAAAATATATATATATATATTGTTTTTTGTTGTTGTCTGTTTTGCATGTTATTTTGAATTTTTGTCATTTAAAAAAAAATAATAATTTAACTCATTTTTCATGGTATCCAATTAGTAGTTGCAGTCTTGTCTCATCCCTGCAACTCCCATACGAACTCGGGAGAGGTGAAGGCCGAGAGCCATGCATCCTCCGAAACACCACCCAAACAAGCCACACTGCTTCTTTCCAAACACCTGAAGGTACCAGGTTCATCTGTACAAACAAGAGTACGCAAATATAAACACCATGGGATCACGCAGCCATCATACCGCTCAGGAAGGAGACGCATTCTGTCTCCTAGAAAATAATGTACTTTGGTTTGTAAAGTGCAAATCAGGGTGTGACTAGGGTGGGCAATCTATGTTCTTTTTTTCTATGTTCTTGTATATCTTTGTTTTTGGCCGGGTATGGTTCTCAATCAGGGACAGCTGTCTGTCGTTGTCTCTGATTGAGAACCATACTTAGGTAGCAAGCGTGACAAAATTACCCACCACAAGAAGACCAAGCAGCGTGCATCAACCTGGAGGAGGAGTTGGACCGGGGATGAGAGAAAGGACAAGACCCGGTCCCTGAAGCCCGAGAGCCCGAGAAAATGTTTTGGGGGGCACACGGGGAGTGTGGCGGAGTCAGGTTGGAGTCCTGAGCCCCCTCTCCGTGCTTACTGGGGCGAGCATGTGACAGGTCAAGCCCCGTGCTATGGGGTGATGCGCACTGTGTCTCGGCCGAGTATTCACAGGCCGGTGTGCTCGGTGCCAGCGTCCCGCATTTGCCAGGTGGAAGCCGGCATCCAGCCAGAACGGGGGGTGGGCCAGATATGCGGTCGAGACTGCCAATGCGCCTCCACGGCCCTGTGTATCCGGTGCCTCGGCCAAGGAAGAGGCCGCCTGTATGTCTCCCCAGCCTGGTGAGTCCTGTGCCTGCTCCCAGAACCAAGTCTCCCTTCTGTCCAGAGCTGCCAGAGCCGCACTCCTGTCCGGAGCTGCCAGAGCCGCCCTCCTGTCCGGAGCTGCCAGAGCCGCACCTCCTGTCCGGAGCTGCCAGAGCCGCACCTCCTGTCCGGAGCTGCCAGAGCCGCCCTCCTGTCCGGAGCTGCCAGAGCCGCCCTCCTGTCCGGAGCTGCCAGAGCCGCCATCCTGTCCCGAGCTGCCAGAGCTGCCCGTCAGTCCAGAGCTGCCAGAGCCGGCCGGCAGTCCGGAGGCACCAGAGCCTCCCGTCAGTCCGGAGGCGCCAGAGGCGCGCTTCAATCCGGACCCGCCAGAGCCGCCCTTAAATCTGGAGCCGCCAGAATCGCAGCTCCTCAGTCCAGAGGCGTCCCTCAGTCCAGAGGCGCCCTTCAGTCCAGTGGCGCCCTCTACGAGGGTCTTCAGTCCGGGGCTCGCTGCGAGGGTCCACATCCCGCACCCGAGCCGCCGCCATAAAGAAGGCCCACCCGGACCCCCCCTTTAGTGTCAGGTTTGCTGTTTACAGTACCTGTTTGTTTTTTGGTTGTTTCGGTTTTACTTTCATTAAAAGATGTGGAACTACATGCACGCTGCGCCTTGGTCAATTTATGACAGGGAGTTTGAGGATAGCGAGCGTGACAAGGAGGGACTGGAGCACTTCACAAAATTGATGGCATCATGAGGCAGGAAAATTATGTGGATATATTGAAACAACATCTCAAGACATCAGTCAGGAAGTTAAAGCTTGGTTACAAATTGGTCTTACAAATGGACAATGACCTCAAGCATACTTCCAACATTGTGGCAAAATGTCTTAAGGACATTAAAGTCAAGGTATTGGAGTGGCCATCACAAAGCCCTGACCTCAATCCCATAGACAACTTGTGGCCAGAACTGAAAAGGCGTGTCGAGCAAGGAGGCCTACACACCTGACTCAGTTGCACCAGCTCTGTCAGGAGGAATGGGCCAAAATTAACCCAAATACTACCAAATACTAATTGAGTGTATGTAATCTTCTGACCCACTGGGAATATGATGAAAGAAATAAAAGCTGAAATAAATAATTTTCTCTACTATTATTCTGACATTTCACATTCTTAAAATAAAGTGATGATCCTAACTGACCTAAGACAGGGAATTTTTACTAGGATTAAATGTCAGGAATTGTGAAACTGAGTTTAAATGTATTTGGCTAAGGTGTATGTAAACTTCCGACTTCAACTATATGTTTTTATTATTATTATTATTTATTTTATGTTTTTACTTAATATTAGTTGCCATATTATTCTTGTTACTAAGTATTGCTTGCTTGTCTTAGTTTTTTTCAGTTGCACACTCTAGAAAATGAGATGGTGCATCTAAAGAGATTTCATCCTGCAAATTGTTTTAAAATTCTTACAACAATCCCATTGGCAGTGATTACAACTGTGAGTCTTTCTGGGTAAGTCTATAAAATTCTTCAAATTCTGTGAAGTTTTTTGTTGACCATTGCTAGACAGCCATTATCAAATCTTGCCATAGATTTTCAAGCTGATTTAAGTCAATACTGTGGCTAGGCCACTTAAGAACATTCAATGTCATCTTGGTAAGCAACTCCTGTGTATATTAGGCCTTCTGTTTTAGGTTATTGTCCTGCTGAAAGGTGAATTGGTCTCCTAGTGTTGGAAAGCAAACTGAGCCTTTAGGATTTTTCCTGTGCTTAGCTCTATTTAATTAATTTGTATAAAAAAAGCTCTCTAGTACTTGCCAATGACAATCATACCCATAGCAGGATGTAGCCATCACCATGCTTGCAAATATAAAGATTGCTACTCAGTAACGTGCTGTGTTGGATTTGCCCTCAAAATAACGCTTTGTAATCAGGACATAAATGTATTTCTTTGACACTTTTTCTGAAGTTTTGCTTTAGTACCTTATTGCAAACAGGATGAATGTTTTGAAATATTTGTATTCTGTACAGGCTACCTTCTTTCCACTCTGTCCTTTAGGTTAGTATTGTGGAGTAACTACAATGTTTTTGATTCCTCCTCAGTTTACTCGTATCACAGCCATTAAACTCTGTAACTGTTTTAAAGTCACAATTGACATCATGGTGAAATGCCTGTGTGGTTTTCTTCCTCTCTGTCAACTGAGTTTGGAAGGTCGCCTGTAATCTTTGTAGTGACTGGGTGTATTGATACACCATAGTGTAACTTCACCATGCTCAAAGGGATATTCAATGTCTGCTCTTTTTACTTGTACCCAGAGATGAGGTAAATCATTCTAAAGACTATTATTGCACACAGAGTGAGTCCATGCCACCTATTATTTGACTTGTTAAGCAGAGTTTTACTGCTGAAGTTATTTAATCTTGCCATAACCAAAGGGCTTGAATATTTATTGACTCAAGACATTTCAGCTTTAAATTTTTTTGTGAATTTGTAAACATTTCTGAAAACATAATTCCACTTTGACATTGTGCGGTATTGTGTTTAAGGCAGTGACACAACACATTTTGGAAAAGGTCAAGGGGTTCTGAAAGCACTGTACATAAGGATGAATTTTGCTCTGTTTACAAAAATATATATATGTGTTTGTCACACAGTCTACTTCAAAGCTTTTGGACATCTTTAAAGGGAATGCATGTCTATAATGTCAAGATTCATATGTAGACACAATGTTTTGACAAGGACATATTGCTTTGTACATTGTCAACTTGTATGCTCCTTCAATTAGCTGGAAAACTGCATGGATCTGTTTGTGGTTTCATATTTATTTTCATTATATGGAAATGTGTTTGTTATCCCGCCAAAGGTTTCAGTTGGGTATTCTTCCATGTATTCATGAGAAAATGCACAGCAAGTTATTTTCCTCCACCTTCACTGCCAAGTTAATTTGGGCTCTGTCCATATCTGTTGATGATCATCATTTTCCCTTTATTGGTAAAATCTCCATGGGTAAACAGGATTAGTTCAACAGGGAGATGGGATTATCAAGCTCTATTAAATGCTTCCCACACAATTACATGTACATTTCACAATGCTATCCTCCACATTTTTCATGTAAACCAGTGAACGCTTGTGTTTTCAGTGAATGCCAAGTTCATTGACGTGCTTATGTGTTTGAATGAAAACATGTTTGCATGTCAGGATTGCGTAGGTGGGTGCTATCACCAGACTGTTAAATAATGACCAATGAGAATAGATTGATCAATGATTTTTCATTCTCAACACAGTAGTTTTTAACAGCTTGCTGTTGAACTTACCATAACCTAACAGCTAAACAAATGACTGTATCTGCATTTAATGTCCCCTGTCTGGCCAGTCCAGTATTGAAAAATTATAAATACATTTTATTTTATGACGGTATACAAAACATATTTTTTCATGAACACATCCCACTTTATCCTGGGGAACTTTTGACAGTGAAAGCCTGTGCAGCAGATTTCTGTGTAACTCCAGCTAAGTGCAGAACATACTTGTCTTACACATTGTTAGCTCGCCGCCCTGTTAATTCCACTCGCTCAGGCATATGTTGTCATGGCCGATGCAATCCTCCGGGCAGTAAGTGATGTTTTTTGTTGGGGTTGGCTGTGCTGTCACGGCCCATTCGTCTCCATTCGTCTCCATTCAGCCTTGGCCCTTGGGTAGCTTCCTTCCCCAGCGAGGGTTGCAGTGTGGCGGGCTGAGATGATGGATCTGTGGGGCTGGGTCTTATACACTGGATTAGACCTTGCACGTCGATGTATATCCATAAGAGCCTGTGCTGCCAGTCCTTGCCTGGCTTCATCGTATGCAATAGGCAGAAGCTTTGTGGAAAAGTGGTGACCTCAGAGGCGAGCCCAGACTTGGTGTTAGAGTCCCGTCGACGAGGGTGTCCCTGGCAGATGGATCTGAACAAGGGTATGACTTTGCCGTTAGGAATCCGTGAGATGTTGGACATCTTTAAAGGGAATGCATGTCTATAATGTCAAGATTCATATGTAGACACAGCGTTTTGACAAGGACATATTGCTTTGTACATTTTCAACTTGTATGCTCCTTCAATTAGCTGGAAAACTGCATGGATCTGTTTGTGGTTTCATATTTATTTTCATTATATGGAAATGTGTTTGTTATCCCGCCAAAGGGAGGGTTGCAGTGTGATGGGCTGAGATGATGGATCTGTGGGGCTGGGTTTTATACACTGGATTAGATCTTGCACGTCGATGTATGCCCATTGTGAGCTTGTGCTGCCAGTCCTTCCTTGCCTGTCGTCATCGTATGCAATAGGCAGAAGCTTTGTGGAAAAGTGGTAACCTCAGAGGCGAGCCCAGACTTGGTGTTAGAGTCCCGTCGACGAGGGTGTCCCTGGCAGATGGATCTGAACAAGGGTATGACCTTGCCGTTAGGAATCCGTGAGATGTTTTTAATCTGTACTTTTTTTTTTTTTTTTTTTTTTTTTTTTTTTTTTTTTTTTTTTTTTTTTTTTTTTTTTTTTACCTTTATTTAACCAGGCAAGTCAGTTAAGAACAAATTCTTATTTTCAATGACGGCCTGGGAACAGTGGGTTAACTGCCTGTTCAGGGGCAGAACGACAGATTTGTACCTTGTCAGCTCGGGGGTTTGAACTCGCAACCTTCCAGTTACTAGTCCAACGCTCTAACCACTAGGCTACCCTGCCGCCACTTTGTGCTCAGTCTGGCTGGCTGGCTGTGAAACCAAGGTAAACCCTGACAGACTGCACAGTTTTCCAAGGACTGCTGTCTGGAACGGCTATAAAGTAACAAAACAAATGGGATGGTATATTGCTACCTCAACCATTGCTGCATTTGCAGTAGAAAGAAAACACTGCCAGTGAAGGGTGTGTTGCCCGGATGGGAAAGTTGGAGCAGCAGATGCTTAGTCATACAGAGAGCTGCATGTTTGTGTCAGCAATGTGAGCTTGAAAAGACATGTGAGTATTTTTAGGCTATTACTAAAGCATTTAACCTCTAGTGACACCCCATCCCGGGTGCGGGAGCGTAATCATCGACTGACACTAATTAGCATAACGCAACGGACATAAATGTTCCTAGAAAATATTCCTATTCATGAAAATCACAAGTGAAATATATTGAGACACATCTAACCTTAATCACCCTGTCATCTCAGATTTTCAAAATATGCTTTACAGCCAAAGCTAGACAAGCATTTGTGTAAGTTTATCGATAGCCTAGCATAGCAATTTGTCCAGCTAGCAACAGGTAACTTGGTCACGGAAATCAGAAAAGCAATCAAATTAAACCGTTTACCTTTGATGAGCTTCAGATGTTTTCACTCACGAGACTCCCAGATAGATAGCCAGTGTTCCTTTTTTCCAAAAATATTATTTTTGTAGGCGAAATAGCTCCGTTTGTTTTTCACGTTTGGCTGAGAAATTTCCAGGAAATTGCAGTCACGAAAACTCCGAAAAATATTCCAAATTAGCTCCATAATATCGACAGAAACATGGCAAACGTTGTTTATAATCAATCCTCAAGGTGTTTTTCAAATATCTATTCGATAATATATCCACCGGGACAATTGGTTTTTCAGTAGGACCTATTGGAATAATGGCTACCTCTGTATTTTACACGAGAATCACTCTGGGAGCCATCAGGTGACCAGTTGCGCAATGTAGCCGCTTACGGGTATTCTTCAACATAAATGCGTAAAACTACGTCACAATGCTGTAGACACCTTGGGGAATACGGAGAAAAAGTAATCTGGTTGATAGCCCATCCACTGCTCAATAGGGACGCATTGGAACGCAGAGCTTTCAAAAGATGAGTCACTTCCGGATTGTTTTTTTCTCAGGCTTTCGCCTGCAATATCAGTTCTGTTATACTCACAGACAATATTTTTACAGTTTTGGAAACTTTAGAGTGTTTTCTATCCTAAGCTGTCAATTATATGCATATTCTAGCATCTTGTCCTGACAAAATATCCCGTTTACTACGGGAACGTTATTTTTACAAAAATGAAAATACTGCCCCCTAGTCACAAAAGGTGCTGAATAAGGCTTTAAATGCAAGAGATCAATGCAATCTTCGAATTCTTAACGTGATAGCTACCTTTGATTGGCCGACACATGATATTGTAGTATCGACAATGATACTAGCAGACTGCCCCTGCTAAAGGAGGGTCTCTTTTTTCCAGATCAAATGCATTTTTATTTGTCAAATGCGCCGAAACACTTACTTACGAGCGGTTAACCAACAACGCAGTTTTAAGAAAATAAGAGTTAAACAAACTACATTTAAAAAATTAACACAATAAAATAACAATAATGAGGCTAGAGACAGGGGGTACCTAGTCAATGTCCGGGGGTACAGGTTAGTCAAGGTCATTGAGGTAATATGTACACTACCGTTCAAAAGTTTGGGGTCACCTATAAATGTCCTTGTTTTTGAAAGAAAAGCACATTTTTTTGTCCATTAAAGTAACATCAAATTGATCAGAAATACAGTGTAGACATCGTTAATGACTATTGTAGCTGGAAACGGCAGATTTTTTATGGAATATCTCCATAGGTGTACACAGTCCCATTAGCAGCAACCATCACTCCTGTGTTTCAATGGCACTTTGTGTAGGCTAATCCAAGTGTATCATTTTAAAAGGCTAATTGATCACTAGAAAACCCTTTTGTGATTATGTTAGCACAGCTAACTGGTGTTTTTATTGGCCAGTCTGAGATATGGCTTTTTCATTGGAACTCTGCCTAGAAGGCTAGCATCCCAGTCTGTTTCTCAAACTAGACACTCTACTGTACTTGTCCTCTTGCTCAGTTGTGCACAGGGGCCTCCCACTCCTCTTTCTATTCTGGTTAGAGCCATTTTGCGCTGTTCTGTGAAGGGAGTAGTACACAACGTTGTACGAGATCTTCAGTTTCTTGGCAATTTCACACATGGAATAGCCTTCATTTCTCAGAATAAGAATGGACTGATGAGTTTCAGAAGAAAGTTCTTCGTTTCTAGCCATTCTGAGCCTGTAATCGGACCCACAAATACTGATGCTCCAGAAACTCAACTAGTATAAGGACGGACAGTTTTATTGCTTCTTTAATCAGCAAAACAGTTTTCAGCTGTGCTAACATAATTGCAAAAGGGTTCCCTAATGATCAATTAGCCTTTTAAAATGATACACTTGGATGAGCTAACACAACGTGCCATTGGAACACAGGAGTGATGGTTGCTGATAATGGGCCTCTGAACGCCCATGTAGATATTCCATAAAAATTCTGCCGATTCCTGCTGCAATGGTCATTTACAACATGAACAATGTCTACACTGTATTTCTGATCCATTTTATGTTATTTTAATGGACAGAAAAATTTGCTTTTCTTTCAAAAACAAGGACATTTGTAAGTGACCCCAGACTTTTGAAAGGTAGTGTACATACTGTATATGTAGGGGTAAAGTGACGGTGCATAGATAATAAACAGTGAGTAGCAGCAGCATAAAAAAAATAAAGGAGTCAATGCACATAGTCTTGGTAGCCATTTGACTAATTGTTCAGCAGTCCAATAGCTTGGGGGTAGAAACTTTTAAGGAAGCCTTTTGGACCTAGACTTGACTCCGGTACCCCTTGCCGTGTAGTAGCAGGGAGAACAGTCTATGACTTGGGTGCCTGGAGTCTTTGACATTTTTTCTGGCACACCCTTCATTCGTTGTGTGTGTGCGTGCGTGTGTGTGTATGCAGGTGTGCATGTGTCTAGCCTCTGTGTTTCATTCCGATGACACACCACAGTAGAGACTGCATTACCAATCCTCAAATCAATGCTCATTGAGTTTGTCTGGGATAGAGCGCAAAATGGAAATATCATATTACACAGAGAGAGGTGGACAAAGAGAAAGACATACACTCATGTAGTTGGTCTCTAGATTGTATTATCCCAATGCAGATAATGACCACTCATGCTACTTCTTCCCCACATCTGAAGTCAAGCTAAAATGCTGCTGCCTCTGAAAAAATACGATCCAACTTTTCTCTTTCGGAATGTTGTAAGAGCTCAATCCACATAGTCCAAACCAATTGTGCAAAGTGATTGAGTAAGGAAAAATGTGTAAATACATCACCCTGTACTTAGTTGAAAAAAGTACCAAATGTACAATTTAATATTAAGCAACACAATTAAAGGATATACAGTATATTCCACTGTTTCTAACACAACACAACATACCCACTGGAGATTTCGGGCATTGGGCAATGGATCTTTTGAATTGATAACTCAATGGCGTATGGATTTCCACTGTATTCATGCATCTCTCTGAAGCGGTCATGAAAAATGTTGCATGTACGCAGCTTACATTCTATGGATTAAATGAGAAAAGCACACTCCATTATGCCCTAGCCTGAGGTACCTTGTTAGTTATGTGCTAAACTTTGGGGTGTGGGAACCATGCTAATGAAGTCTCTCTCTGACGGTTACTTTAGCTATATATATGTTGAGAAGTAACTAGAATCTCTCAGTGTTTCCCACGAAGCTCCCTACAGCTTCTCTGTAGCCCCCGGCAAGCATTTTGATGCTTTATATTTATTTTGGTTCTGCCAATTTACCTGTTATATTATTGACAACAAGTCTACTTCCTCCTATTCCAAAACAGATTACATACATTAAATTCAATTGTACACCCAGTCATTACCCACAACGATAGACAGAAATACAGTAAGTGTTAGGAGCATTTGATTACTCTCATGTCATCTGTCAATATACTCCATCACTCTGAACGGATCAGATTCCGCAGGCTGACAAGGAAGCTTCCATGATAGCTCTCCAATTGGCACGTTGACCTTTCGATATCACGTTGACATTTTATATACCCGTGACATATGTGTTGAATGATTCACTCCTCTTTTAATCTCCTCCACCGTTCTTATTGTGAACGGTGGACAGTACGGCAGCACTGCAGGAAGGAGCCTGGTAATGAATGCAATCAGAAAGAGGCAGAGTTGCTAGGCAGTCACTCATCCTTTTCTGGAGGGGAAAAGGCATGTTAATATGCTTGTAGGATAGGAGGTTGTGCAGGGAAATATGAAGGATGGGTTTGTTAGTTGAAGACAGTATAAAGAGAGAAAAAGCCCCTTCTCCACATTCAATCAACAGTTCCTGATGGAGCAGAATGGGATTTGGAATTCATCCCTGTCACTTTTGAATTCATTCCTGCCAGCCACCTTTGAAACCTTCTACCATTTCAAATTACACGGTCAACAAGGTGTTATGAAATTGAACAGTTTCTTGTACAAAAAACAATAATGTTGAACCTTGCCAGGGCTGTGCTAAGGCCATCATTCGTTTGAGCAGGCTGTGTGCAGTTTCAGTCTTTCTTTAAATAAAAAATACATGTCCTTTGCATCAGAGTTAAATTGAGTCATAGCAGTTATGCCCCTCAGGATAAGTCAGTTGAAAATATTTTACTTCACGATAATAGTCACATATGACAGATTCTTGAAATCTACCTGAAGTCATATGATGTGTTAAATTAACCACACTGGTTTTTTTGTTATAGAAATATGTCAAAACTATAGTTTTGAGCGTGTATCATGCAACAATCCATCAAAGCAGTATATATGTATATTTTCAGCATAAAAAAATGGACACTTTGGGAGGGTAAGCATGTTCATCTGACTGTACTGATGACATGCTCACTGGTCAGCTGTTGAGTGGGAGGCTGGGTAGTACCACTCACACCAGCAGAGGGAGGACCTCTTGGCCAGAGGATACAGAGTTCTGGGAGATTGGTATCAGGAACAGCCCACCCACCTCTCCCCTATCACGTTACTGACACAATACCATGACATATCGACGTACTGTTTTTCAGAATGATCACGTGCTGCTATTTGTTATGACGAGCCACCAATTAGTCTGTTGACTTCAGCACTGTAGGTATTATTAAACCGGGGTATTTTAGAAAACAATGCCAACATTGTGTTGCTTAATCCTCCAATATCCTAAACATGGGGGCTTACATGGCCAACCTACGCAAGGGGCATGTATTTCTATAAATATTGCCTGATAAAATCATGTTGGAATAGAAGGCTCCAGAGAGACTTGTCAAGGAAACCAAAATAATGTGTCATTCAAAATAGATTTTTATTTCCCTCTGCCCTCTGTTATGGGTGTTCTCTGCTATGTGATACTTCAGTGATTAAGGATGAACATGATTGAGGATGATTGTACTCACAGCATTTTAAAATGCGATGCTCATTCAATCTGTCTGGTTGTGTACAGACAGAGCTTTACATCCAGCAGAAACATTCACCCCACCTCCTTTTCTGATGTTAAATGTTGTCTGTGTATTTTATACCACATATCATGGCTAACATCACTAGTGAAATAAGGTATGAGTGTCATTGTTGATTGTGATGATATCTGTGAGCCATGATGATTTTGTCTATATGCCTCCTTGTGTGTTTTGTTTCATATCCATGTCAGGGGATAAAACCCAATGCAGCTGTCCATCTTTAAAGTTGAAGTCATATATTTTTGAGTCAGAAGGACATATGTAAGCAGAAGAAAGGAAGTGCATTGAATTCAATCCATTATACATCACTTCCTCTGCCCACCTCAGGTGCCCACATGCCTACCGTGCCATCTATCTTAGAATCCTACCCACTCTCAATCTGTTCAGCTGTAACTACGCACCAAAACCGAGGGAAAAATAAAGAAGTAATTATTTTGGGTGTTGGACACGCCATCGTCTGTTACCAAGGCATGCAGAGTGAGTGTTTTTGCCTGGCAACGAGTTGTTTGCATGGCTGGGATTGTGTACGCTTGTGAGGTGCCTCAGCCACCCGCTGGCCTAATGTCCTATGACCGAGCGGTAAAGGGGGAAGACTTGTTTTTTTAAATATCTCTCCCCGAGCTGCTGCCTGGAACAGGCTGACGGGTACAATTACAGAGCACAGCTCCACATTGACTGCTCAGTGGGCAAATACAACCTCCACATATCCCCCAAGGATAAGACATCCTTGGCCAAACAGAGAGGTAAAGAAGAAAAACAAAATTATGTCTGACTGATACGCCTCTTAAATCAGCCTGATACAATGCAGCAATCAAACAACATTTCTGATTATGCCCTTTCTTCCTCCTCCTGTCCCCATTTATCAAAATGGTTCCTATCAGCTACAATAGAAATGTTCCCCCCCCCTCCCAACGCCCTTTGATGATTTGGAAGGTGATGCAGGAAATGCACCGACGGTAGGTCAAGTTGATAGATGAAGCATTCCTGTTTGTATCTGATATTTGCCCTATCCGATATTTGCCATTGATCAGACAAAATGTGTGAAGTGATAAAGACAGCCAACTACAGAGGTAGGATCCTAATTTGATCACCCTTTTGTTGCGGAGAATTTTCTGCATGGCAGGAAATGCAAACGTGTCGTGTATTCAAGGTTTAAAAAAGGCTTCTAAAGTTTGTTTAAAATGTCAGGCTTGATTTTCCATAACGGAAAAATGTATCAACCACTACAAAATGTTTCAAATAATTATATTCCACATAATTAATTAGCTTTTCCTGTTGCTGCAGGATTATTGCCCTGCTGTAGCAAACAGTCTCAAATTAAGATCCTACATCTGTATAAGCCAGCCAACTAAGTATAGTCATTTGAGATGGAGTTGGGGCCAGCCTTTTCTCTGACTCATTGTCAACCTCTTCATGCAGTCCATCCCCATCTGTTTCCACATCTGTTCACTGCCAGGGAATAAAAATGTGATTTTTAATTCACAGGCTCATGTTTTCAGACGCTCCGTAACCAATTTTTTAACTGAAACAACAGCAGAACTGTTAATATATTCAAATCTTATTTCTTTCTTTAATATAATTAAATTCCCTTGCTTTCCTTCTTCAATTCCAGCATTTTATTATAGAGGTAAGGTTACATTGAGTGCTTTGTAACAATTTATGTGTTGGGAAAACATTGTATAAACTATAATTCAATTAAGTAGTCATGAATGGTACGATGTTCTTTTTTACCTCTTGAATATGGTCTTAAAGGAGATGGTATCAGAAAATCTACGCAAAAGGCAATCTCAAGACACACTGTAGAGTTGACAGATGATGGCCTGAACAAGCCTGTCTGATGTGGTTTACAGATTCATCTTGAACTGACTCTGACTAAGACTAGAGGCGTTTTAGGCCAGACTGTGGAGTGAATATTATGTTGCAGTAAACAGAGCCAAAAAAAGCCAGGTGCTGCAAAGCAGCTGTATGTTTTTCAGAAAAAATATGTTTGTAGTGCATTCAGAAAGTATTCAGACCTCCTGACTTTTTCCACATTTTGTTACATTACAGCCAAATTCTAAAATCAATTAAATATTTTTGTTCCTCGTCAATCTACACACAATACTGTCACACCCTGATCTGTTTCACCTGTCCTCGTTATTGTCTTCACCCCCTCCAGGTGTCCCTTTTTCCCCCAGTGTGTTTATCCCTGTGTTTCCTGTCTGTGCCAGTTCGTCTTGTATGTTCCAAGTCAACCAATGTTTTTTCCCATTCTCCTGCCTTTGCTATTCTCCTTTTTCTAGTCGTTCCAGGTTTGACCCTTGCCTGCTTCTGGACTCTGTACCCGCCTGCCTGACCATTCTGCCTGCCTTGACCTTGAGCCTGCCTGCCACTCTGTACCTCCTGGACTCTGAACTGGTTTTGACCTTTTGCCTCCTTTTTTGGATTATTAAACATTTAAGACCATCTGCCTTCTGTGTCTGCATCTGATAAATAACCCAGAATGACAAGGCAAAAACAGGTTTGTACAAATTTTTACAAGTGTATGTATGTGTATATATATTTGAAATATCACATTTACTGTACATACAGTAAGTATTCCGAACCTTTACTCAGTACTTTGTTGAAGCACCTTTGGCAGTGATTACAGCCTTGAGTCTTCTTGGGTATGACTCTACAAGCTTGGCACATATGTATTTCTGGAGTTTTCACATTCATCTCCGCAGATCCTCTCAAGCTCTCTCAGGTTGGATGGGGGGAGACAAAGCACAGCTATTTTCAGGTCTCTCCAGAGATGTTCAATCGGGTTCAAGTCCTAGCTCTGGCTGGGCCACTCCAGGACATTCAGAGACTTGTCCTGAATGGCTGTGTTCTTCTGGTCCTTGTCCTGTTGGAAGGGGAACCTTCGCCCCAGTCTGAGGTCTTCAGCGCTCTGGAGCATGTTTTCATCAAGGATCTCTCTTTACCTTGCTCCGTTCATCTTTCCCTCAATCCTGACTAGTCTCCCAGTCCCTCCTATTGAAAAACATCCCCACAGCACAATACTTCCACCACCATGCTTCATCGTAGGGATGGTGCCAGGTTTCCTCCAGACATGATGCTTGGCATTCAGGCCAAAGGTTGGTTTCATCAGATCAGAGAATCTTGTTTCTCAAGGTCGGAAAGTCTTTAGTTGCCTTTTGCCAAACTCCAGGTGGGCTGTCATGTGCCTTTTACTCAGGAGTGGCTTCCGTTTGGCCACTCTACCGTAAAGGACTGATTGGTGGAGTGATGCAGAGATGGTGGTCCTTCTGGAAGGTTCTTCCATCTCCACAGAGGAACTCTGGAGCTCTGTCAGTGACCATCAGGTTACTGGTCACCTCCCTGACCAAGGACCTTCTGCCCTGATTGCTCAGTTTGGCCGGGCAGCCAGCTCTAGGAAGAGTCTTGGTGGTTCCAAACTTCTTCCATTTAAGAATGATGGCGGCCAAGGTGTTCTTGGGGAACTTCAATTCTGCAGAAATGTTTTGCTACCCTTCCCCAGATCTGTGGCTCGACACTATCCTGTCTCAGAGCTCTACAGAAAGTTCCTTCAATCTCATGTCTTGGTTTTTGCTCTGACATGCACTGTCAACTGTGGGGCCTTATATAGACAGTTGTGTGCATTTCCAAATCATGTCCAATCAATTGAATTTACCACAGGGATGATCAATGGAAACAAAATGCACTTGATCTCAATTTCGAGTCTCATAGCAAAGGGTCTGAATACTTATGTAAATAAGGTATTCTGTTTTTATTTTTTATAAATAAGCTAAACATTTCTAAAAACCTTTTTTTCAGTCAGTCATAATGGGGTATTTAAAATGTCTGTAACGTAACAGAATGTGGAAAATTCAAGGGGTCTGAATATTTTCTGAATGCCCTGTATGTTATTGTGCATCCTATATCTGATCCCCAGCCATCCCATCAATGACTTTGCTAAAGAATGCCCTCAGAACCCCAAACCACTGGTGAATGATGATTGGGCTATTGGTTGCAAAATGCAATCCAGATAAAAGCTAACAGACAATTATCAGCAACACTCCTTACTCATCATATGATTACTCCCCGTCAACCCCAGGATAATTAATGTGATATGTAATACATTTTCTGAAAGATTATTTTTGCCCAACAAAATCCATTAAGGGGTTGGATGGAGATAAAATATTGGATGATGCTATGAGCCCATTAGCCTGGGAACCAGCTCCCTGGTTCCCATAAAAAAAACCAGGCATGGGATGACTGACTCTGGCTACGTCCCGGTCTCCTTCAGGAATGAATTGACCTTCGACCTTTCCCTTTTCCACGCCACAGTGAAACGATTGGCCTGTGTCAGCATCACTGAACATTCAGGCGCCAAGTTTCATGTTATTGCCATGTGCACCTACAGTGATGCCTTTCTTGCTTGCTCTTTCCCAACAATGCAGTAGTATTGTACATTAAAAAGTCAAGTAAAACAAAAAACGCAATAAATAGAAATAAGAAGAAGAACACGAGAAAGTAAGTAAGCTATATACAGGGTCAGTTCAAGGGTCAGTGCTAATACCATATTTACAAAGTGCAGGGATACTGGAGTGGTAGGGTTAGATATGTATAGGGGCAAGTTGACTAGGAATCAGGATATATGATAAACAGAGTAGCAGCAGTGTATAAGACAATTGAATATGAGCGTGTGTGCTTGTTTAGAACAGGGATGAAAGTAAGCCAATACGGTCCAGCAAAATAGATTGTCGGGGTACGCTGTAAGCTACATGTAAAACATGAACCTATCACAATTAACACAAAAAGTCAAGAAATCTATAGTTGTGTCACGCCTGCTCTCGCCAGGCTGCCCTTCATTACGCACACCTGTAACCATCATTACGTGCATTATTACATGCACGGCACTCATTGGACTCATCTGGACTCCTTCACCTTGTTTATTGCCCCATCTATATCTGTCTGTTCCTTCATTGGCTCCCCAGGTCAGCGTTAATGCTGTTATGTTTTTCATGTCCAGACGCTGTCCTGTCTTGTTTCATGTATATTTATTAATGAAATGTTCACTCCCTGTACTTCTCATCACCAAGCATCTGTCGATATACAGAATGCTGACACCCCAATTTGAAGCATCAGGGAGTTTTTGTTTTTTGTTGGTGACGTCGGGTCCAGGTGCCGCCTCAGCTGGCTCATCAGACAACCACGCCTTAACTGGCTCGAGAAATTTCCTTGCATCAGTTGGCTTGGAAGACTCCCATCCCACGTCATGCCTCAGCGGGATCGTCGGGCTCCCACGCCCCAGCCGGATCCTCGGGCTCCCACGCCCCAGCCGGATCCTCGGGCTCCCACGCCCCAGCCGGATCCTCGGGCTCCCACGCCTCAGCCGGATCCTCGGGCTCCCACGCCTCTGTCGGCTTGTTCAGTGCCCATGCCTCGGCCTGCCAGGCTGCCCTTCATTATGCACACCTGTTACCATCATTACGCGCATCAGCACTCATTGGACTCACCTGGACTACTTCACCTTGTAGATTGCCCCATCTATATGTCTGTTCCGCCGTTGGTTCCCCGTATCAGCATTAATGCCGTTATGTTTTCATATCCAGACGCTATTCTGTCCTGTTTCATGTCTGTTGTTAATTAAATATTCACTCCCTGTACTTGCTTCTCGTCTACCAGTGTTGATCCTTACAAGTTTATTACAGCATTATTTAACATTGCCGCATGTTAGACATATTAAAAATGAGCGACTTAACTTGAAACCTGGGTGGTATTTGTTCCAAATTACGTTGCGGTTCGATAAGAGCACTTACATTTTTCCAAGGTGGAGATGATCAAGACGAGGCGGAGAAGAGTGGGCGAAACCGAGGCGTGCAATTCAGTCTAAAAGTGTTAGCCTAATGACAAATTGGAGAATGTCACTACAATACACCTAAGTGTTTTGTAACAGATGTCTCTTTCCATTCCACAAACTGCAGGTGCACAGTGCACTGTTTTGTTTGTATACTGGAAATATATTGCACGGGAGCGCCTTTTTTAAGAAACTGTTTGACAATAAGATGAAAACATGAAAAGGCATAGGCGCATGTCCATAATGAAAGGGGAAGCTAAGCTGTCCTTCAAGTAAACTGAATTACATTTCCCAAATGATGCAGCCTAATTAGCTTACAGGAATAAATAAAATCATTCAGAATAGGCTACTACACCAGAAATCATGGTTTCGCCACAGAGGATCATTATCTTTTAAAGATGTCAAAGCTGTGGATTGTTTTAAATCGTGGGCCCATTGTTTGGGCAGCGCGTGCGTGCTGTAAATACCAAATAAAGGATTGAGTTACTATTGTCAGTGAAAAGCAGCGAGACCCAGCCAGGCATATCGCAAATTAAAAACGTACACAGAAAACAGTTTGGAAAGAAAATGGAAAATGGAAAACAACAAAAAGACTCCAATCTGTTTTTTAGTTATCAAAATCCTCACAGTAGCCTCTCTTGTTGGCACCAGCGGGAGAACATTGCCCATATCCCCAGTGAGTGTACATATTCACTGTCTTTATAACTGAGTTAGTGCCACTTTTGTTTGTTTATGTACAATCATGTGGTCCTCCAGGTTAGCTGGATGTCATATTTGTTTCTCCCCTTTTAGTAGGCCTGTTCTGGGGGGCAGCAGGTAGCCTAGTGGTTAGAGTGTTGGACTAGTAACCAAAAGGATGCAAGATCGAATCCCTAAGCTGACATGGTAAAAATCTGTCATTCTTCCCCTGAACAAGGGGAAGAATTGAAAATAAGAATTTGTTCTTAACGGTCTTGCCTAGTTAAATAAAGATAACATCAAATATGGATCAGACAACATCAGCTTTATTGCTCTGTTAGTGTCAGCAGAGTAGGCTACCTTGTAATTTTTGTCGCATAAAAAAGATTCTGCTAATGTCTCCAGTCATCTAAAGTGTAGTAGAATTACATTAAATCTATTTATAAAAGGCCCTCAATTTCCTGTGCAAAGAAAGGAGAGGAAATGTACCTAATATAGCCTTTTCAAGGTCTTCCCTACGCCACTACGCACTGCATTTAACAGTCTTTATTTCGCAAACAGTGATTGAGTTATATTATTAGCCTAAATTATCACTATACAATCTAATCCTCACATTAGGAATAGTAGGCTATCTTACATAAATTTAGATTTACATAAATCTTCAAATGCAAGGATGCATGGAATGCTTTATTATAAAATGCAAATTTTCTTCCCCAAACCTGAAACCCAGGCACCGCCTATGTTAAAACCTATTGAATGTTGAAAGTGGTATGACAAATCTTTACTAGGCCTAGGCTACTACGCCCACAGAGATCATATTTGAAGTGAATAGGGATTCTGTGTAATTCTAGGATTAGACCTCGGCTGAAAATATGTATGTGATTCGGTGTCCCGCACTAGTAGGAAATTACATCTACTTTCCCCTCTAGTGTAGAGTCAGTATGAAAGGTGTTAAGTGTGTGTAAGCAAATTAAGTGTGTGTGTGTTGGTATGCGTGCGTGTGAGTGAGTGTGTAGAATGTATATAGAGTGGGTGTGTGAGAGTGCACACCGCCTGATATAGAGGTCTTGAATTGCAGGGAGTGGCCCCAGTGATGTACTGGGCTGTCCACACCACCCTCTGTAGCGCCATGTGATCGCGGGTGGTACTATTGCCATACCAATCAGTGATGCAGCCAGTCAAGGTGCTCTCAGTGGTGCAGCTGTAAAACTTTAAGGATTTGAGGGCCCATGCTGTCGTGCCTTCTTCACAACTCTTGTGTATGTACTGTATGTACCATTAGTATTCCTTGGCGATTTGGACAAAAGGTACTTCAAGCTCTCAACCTACTCCACTTCAGCCCTGTCAATGTGGAGGGGGGTTGCCCCCCTCTCCCCCCCTGTTTCCTGTAGTCCACGATCAGGTCCTTGATCTTGCTAACGTTGAGTGAGAGGTTGTTGTCCTGGCACCACACTGCCAGGTCAATGACCTCCTCCCTGTAGTCTCATCGTCGCCGGTGATCAGGCCTTCTACTGTCTTGTCGTCGGCAAACTTGATGATGGTGTTGGAGTCGATGCATGGCCACGCAGTTGTGGGTGAAGAAGGAGTGCAAGAGGGGACTAAGTGCACACCCCGGTGGAGCCCTCTTGTTGAGGGTCAGCATGTTGGAGGTGAAGTTGCCTACCCTCACCACCCGGGTTCGGTACGTCAGAAAGTCCGGGATCCAGTTTCAGATGGTGTTCAGTCCCAGGGTCTCTAGCTTGGTGACGAGCTTGAAGGGGACTATGGTTTGAAGCTGTAGTCAATGAAGACCATTCTCACATAGGTATTTCTCTTTTCTAGGTGGGTGAGGGCAGTGTGGATTGCAATTAAGATTGCATTGGGGCAGTATGCAAAATGGAGTGGGTCTAGGGTGTCTGGGATGATGGAGTCGATGTGTGCCACTTCATGATTACAGATGTCAGTGACAGTAGTCATTGTGGCAGGAAACCTTTAGTTATTGGGAACAGGAATGAATGGTGGTCAGCTTTAGACATGTGTGATTACTGACTTGGACAAGGAGAGCTTGAAAATGACCGTGAATGTGCCTGCCAGTTGTTTTGCGCATGCTCTGAGAATGCGCCCTAGAATACCGTCCAGCCCCGCGGGCTTGCGAGTGTTGACCTGATTAAAAACCATACTCACGTGGGCCTCAGAGAGCGAGATCACCCAGTCACCTGGGTCAGACGTGGCCCTTGTGCACGGCTCAGTGTTGTTTTTTTCGAAGCGTGCATGAAATGCATTGAGTTTGTCTGGTAGAGAGGCATCGTTGGGCATAGCACGGCTGGGTCTCTCTTTGTCATCTGTAATGGACTTCAGCCCCTGCCACATGCATCGTAACCTGCGTAGTAGGATTCACGTGGGACTTCTTGTACTTGTTCGTGTCCTCAGCCATACAGATGTCGGATCGTAATATGACCCTATTTCGTTGCAGGAGGATAATTGTTATATTTAATATGTACTGTTTAAATGCCGCTAGGGGTCAGCTGACATTTGGGACGAGATTTGAAGGCAGCAACACCTGATAACGCATTCACATTCCATCGGGCTCGAGACATTTGTAGCCACATCACAGAGTTCCTAACCCAGAGGCGCAATGTCGCAACACTTCCGGAAATGCTTATGAAAGAATCCAAGCAGACCAGACCGAGGTTTGAGAAATCAATGAGAGAAGTAAAAAACTATTCCTTAATTGTTAATTTTCACAACATTTAAAGGCACAACCTAGATTCGAGACACATTTTTAAAGGGATAATACACTCCCTGAAATGAAAATACTGAAACTCCTGTCAATTTGGTGAAAGCCTATGTCAGTAGGTAAAAAACTAAATTTCCCCATGATTTAACTTCTGCGGTCCGTCGGAAAATCAGGAAGTCGTGTAGGAACACATCATAGCTACATCATTCTTATGTAGAAAGGGCTATCTGGAATTTCTATTGGAGAAGCAGTTTCTGCCTATATTCATACTGTACTGTCTCCGGCCACATTGTAGCTATTGTAGCAGTATGAGCAGCTAATGCTAACAATTCAGTGAACAACTAACTCAAAATGGAAATATCTGACACGGAATCAATCTCAATACTTTAATGATTGAAGATGACATCGGCCTGAATAATTATACTACGGCATAGGGACGCATATTGCTTGGTCTGTTGTTCCATCGTTGTGGACATGACATGTAAGCTTGCAGGCATGATATCTTTCAGGCAATAATTTTTTGGAGATTTTACTAACTTTTTAAGAACGATTAATAGCCAGAATTGTGGTATTTCACTGTGAAACCAATATTGCATTAGAGCTGCTGTTTTTTCTTCTTCTATCGAGTAGGCTTGCATTGTGATTAATTCATACAAGCATTACACCCGTGTGTATTATTAAATTACGTAGATGGTCAAGATAACAAGGTTTAACTCTATATTCGTTGATACCTAATATTCAAAGATTATATGATGCAATCTAACTAGATCAGAAGGCCTAGGCTACTTCATCCTAATGTATACAAAATGCATTGGAAACTAAACAAATACTGGCATGTGATAAAGGATAACATGCCAAGTGTAATTATACAAATGCAATCCCCTGGGACAGAAATCACGTCTGTATTTTAGAATGTCCTGACAAATCTACATGACAACCTAGACATGGGTGAATCTATTTCTATTTAACATTGTGATATAGCACACTCCTGAATAACATTCTGCGATATGGTGATTATTCTGGTTGCTGGGAGGTTCCCAACAAGTTCTTTACATCTGCAGGGTGTCAGGGTGGGATGTCCTTCAACCTAGAACAAGCAGGGGTGAGGTGGGAGAAATTAACCTCACTGCTTAAATTTCAGTTCTGGTTTAAGTTGCTGAAGCCACAACTACCTTTTATTAATGTGCAATTGTTAACAGTTTTGCACATTTTTAGGCTTGGTCAAGATGTTTACAGTAAGAGTAGAATAACTTATCCTTTAATGTTAACGAGTAACACCAACCCCAATGGTGCAATACAATAGCAGAAGGGAAAGTGGCAAGAGAAAGTTAGCTAACGTTAGCTAGGTAAAAATACATAATTTAACTAGCTGACTAATCAATAGAATGCACAAATATCTTTATTTTTAACCTTTATTTAACTAGCCAAGTCAGTTATAAACATTCTTATTTTCAATGATGGCCTAGGAACAGTGGGTTAAACTGCCTTGTTCGGGGGCAGAACAACAGATGTTTACCTTGTCAGCTCAGGGATTTGATCTTGCAACCTTTCGGTTACTAGTTCTAACCACTAGGCTACCTGCCGCTTGGCTGGCTAGCAAGCGTAGATTGAACAGAACACAGCTGGCTGTATTTCCTTTGTTTTTCATCATATGTTGTTAAAAATGTCTTACCTCCAAACGAGTCAAACAGGACTGTTTTCTCCTGCCATGCAAAGGCATGAAACCAAATAAGGTGCCCACATCAGTCCATGAAAACAAAATGGGAAAAATATCACTTTGCTACATGTCTTTAGCTGACTAGCAATTTGACCAAATCATGGTTTTAAAACTGATAAACACCAGTTACTCAACATTTCACAATTCATATGATAGTAATTGGAACATTTTAACAAAATTTGGTGAATAAATAAACAATATACTGTCGTGACGTGACTATCATTCATGTGATGACATGCTATTTATTGAAAATTAACTGTGTAATTATTACGTGATTAAAGTAACTTGGGGCACCACAGGAAATGTTTGTTTAGTGAGTTACCGTTTCCGGAATTAACTCAATATTATTTCAGAACATCTCGATATCATAACAGTCAATAATCAATAATTTCCTCATATCAGTCTCATTCTGAATGTCGTTGACCATGTCAACCTGCACGAACCCTAGCCTAAAAGTGATGATTCAGTGATACAAAAATGGTCTTTATAATTTATTTACTAACTAATCAGAAATACACACACAGAAATACATACACACACATTATAGGTTATTGATTGCTAACATAATGCAATGAAAAGTCCCTAGTGAACTAACAAAGCATGACAGTTTGGTTATAACAAAATGGAGGATTCAGAAAAAGAGGGAAAAGGAGAGACAAAGGAATTCAACTATAGGGACATTTGTAAGCTACACTCATGGAAATACCCTATACTTAGCACATGAACGACCTCTCAATCGAAAATAATTGCAATGTATATATTTACCCTTGTATGTCTTTGTCGTCGCTCTGTTGAAATCACCAGGTCCGTCTTTGGGGAGTAGTTCGATAGAAGCCGCAGATTTTTCCACCAGAAGTCACAAAAGTCCTTTGTAGTTGTAGTTGTCTTTGTCTCTGAGTGTTTGTTAGACTGGTTAATTCAGGTGTTCCACACGCGGTGGTCTTTGGTCGAGTTTACTAGACTAACAGTACTTAAACAGCTGCAGACGGAATGTTCCAGTGTAGTCTATCGTCTTCATTCGAGAGTTTTAGAGGGTCTTACCATTTTCTGGTGTTGTAGTTTTAAACCATTTGTCACGTATTCAGTTCGCGCTGCACGTAGAATGGTCTGTATTTAAAATGCAACCATTTCAACTTGTGGACTGCGTCCTCACGTTCTTTGATCTCAGTGGTAGATTTATTCAGGGTACAGTTAGGACCACATTACACACCGGCAGCAATCTGGCATGTTTTGGTCTCCTTTTCACAGGTTCCCACCATATCGTATTGTTCAGCTCATGTTCTCTGTCATGTTGGTCAAATGTACATTTTGTTCAGAGTCCTTTATAGGTTCAAAGGGGGCGTACCATGATGCCGGCATAATGTCTGAGGTCACTTGGGCATGGCTACTGACTGGCACAAGTTTTGCATGAAAAACTATTCTCATTTAGAAGGCTAAAATCACATTGCTAACTTTTCACAAATAGTTTCATATTTAATCAAAAACGTTAGAGGTAAATCTGATATCAACATTGTGAAAGGTCTAAAGATGCAGTTATTTAGTTATAACATCCTTAATGATACCACAAAATACTAAATTATATGATATGATTATTGTTTGGAGCCCCACCAACCATTCCAGATGTTTGGATTCCAAAACTAATGTTCCAATGTCCAATCTATTGATGTTAGAGTTCTTAACACAAAGGATTTCTAACTAAATATGTCACGCCCTGATCTGTTTCACCTGTCCTTGTGATTGTCTCCACCCCCTCCAGGTGTCACTTATTTTCCCCAGTGTATTTATCCCTGTATTTCCTGTCTCCTTGCCAGTTTGTCTTATATGTTTCTAAATCAACCAGCATTTTTCCCGTTCTCCTGCTTTTTGCATTTCTCCTTTTTCTAGTCCTCCTGGTTTTGACCTTTACCTGTTTCTGGACTTTGTGCCCGCCTGCCTGACCATTCTGCCTGCCTTGACCACGAGCTTGTCTGCCACTCTGTACCTCCTGGACTCTGATCTGGTTTGGACCTTTTTGCCTGTCCACGACCACTCTTACCTACCCCTTTGGATTAATAAACATTGGAAGACTCCAACCATCTGCCTCCTGTGTCTACATTTGGGTCTCGCCTTGTGCCTTGATACAATACTGCAGAGCAGAAGGGATAGTTTCTGCCAGGTGTTTACGATCTGGTTGTTAAGTCATAAAACTCTGGTGGGGGAGAGAGGAGGTGTCTGGCTATCTGTCAGACCTGTGCCAAGCTGATCTGGTGCCTATGATCCTCACCCAAGAGAGGGAGAGAGTCATGACAATACATAGTCGTGGCCAAAAGTTTTGAGAATGACGCAAATATGAATTTTCAAAGTCTGCTGCCTCAGTTTGTATGATGGCAATTTGCATATACTCCAGAATGTTATGAAGAGTGATCAGATGAATTGCAATTAATTGCAAAGTCCCTCTTTGCCAGGCATCCCCCAAAAACATTTCCACTGCATTTCAGCCTTGCCACAAAAGGACCAGCTGACATCATGTCAGTGATTCTCTCGTTAACACAGGTGTGTCATGCTGATTGAGTTTGAATAACAGACTGGAAGCGTCAAAAGGAGGGTGGTGCTTGGAATCATTGTTCCTCTGTCAACCATGGTTACCTTCAACCATGGTTACGTGCTATCATCATTACTTTGCACAAAAAGGGCTTCACAGGCAAGGAAATTGCTGCCAGTAAGATTGCAACTAAATCAACCATTTATTGGATCATCAAGAACTTCAAGGAAAGAGGTTCAATTGTTGTGAAGAAGGCTTCAGGGCGACCAAGAAATTCCAGCCAGGACCATCTCCTAAAGGGCGGCAGGCAAGCCTAGTGGTTAGAGCGTTGGACTAGTAACCGGAAGGTTGCAAGTTCAAACCCCCGACAAATCTGTCGTTCTGCCCCTGAACAGGCAGTTAACCCAGTGGTTAACCCAGTGTTCCTAGGCCGTCATTGAAAATATGAATTTGTTCTTAACTGACTTGCCTGGTTAAATAAAGGTTAAAAAAAATCTCTTAAAGTTGATTCAGCTGCGGGATCAGGGCACCACCAGTACAGAGCTTGCTCAGGAATGGCAGCAGGCAGGTGTGAGTACATCTGCACGTACAGTGAGGAGAAGACTTTTGGAGGAAGGCCTGGTGTCAAGAAGGGCAGCAAAGAAGCCACTTCTCTCCAGGAAAAACATCATGGAAAGACTGATATTCTGAAAAAATGTACAGGGATTGGACTGCTGAGGACTGGGGTAAAGTCATTTTCTCTGATGAATCCCCTTTCCATTTGTTTGGGGCATCTGGTAAAAAGCTTGTCCGGAGAAGACAAGGTGAGCGCTACCATCAGTCCTGTGTCAAGCCAACATTAAAGCATCCTGAGATCATTCATGTGTGGGGTTGCTTCTCAGGCAAGGGAGTGGGCTCACTCACAATTTTCCCTAAGAACACAGCCATTAATAAAGAATGGTACCAACACATCCTCCGAGAGCAACTTCTCCCAACCAACCATCCAGGGACAGTTTGGTGACGAACAATGCCATTTCCAGCATGATGGAGCACCTTGCCATAAGGCAAAAGTGATAACTAAGTGGCTCGGGGAACAAAACATAGATATTTTGGGTCCATGGCCAGGAAACTCCCCAGATCTTAATCCCATTGAGAACTTGTGGTCAATCCTCAAGAGGCGGGTGAACAAACAAAAACCCACAAATTCTGACAAACTCCAAGCATTGATTATGTAAGAATGGGTTGCCATCAGTCCGGATGTGGCCCAGAAGTTAACTGACAACATGGCAGGGCGGCTTGCAGATGTTTTGAAAAAGAAGGGTCAACACTGCATATATTGACTCTTTGCATCAACTTCATGTAATTGTACATTAAAAGCCTTTGTGCCAGCGTGTGTAAAGGAGGCGAAGTCAGGTGCAGGAGAGTAGCGTGATGTACACAGGGGCACTTTATTAAAGTTCCAAAACGAGAGGACAACATAAATAAAATGCGCTCAAAAACACAGAACAAAACAAAAGTAAAGCGCATAAAAAGACACCACAGCACCATGAAACAATTACACACAAAACATGATGGGAAACAGAGTGTTTAATTGGGGAAATGAAAACCAGGTGTGTATGGAAACAAGACAAGACAAATGGATATGTGAAAAATGGAGCGGCGATGGCTAGAAAGCCGGTGACGTCGATCGCCGAACGCCGCCCTAACAAGGAGAGGAGCCGGAAGTCGTGACACTTTGACACTTTTGAAAGGCTTGTAATTGTACTTCAGTATTCCATAGTAACATCTGACAAAAATATCTAAAGACACTGAAGCAGCAAACTTTGTGGAAATTAATATTTGTGTCATTTTCAAAACCTTTGGCCACGACTGTACATTTCGCATAGTTATTCCTTATTCTTTTGGAAATTGGTGTCCCCAGCAGGGACCTCTGTCTGGTATTTAATTTACTTTAAAAAAAAATCACTGCCCAACAAGGTGTTATGGGATAGCCTCTCTGGCGAAGGATACATGGCATTGGGTATGCCAATTCATATGTCCTGTCTCAAAAGCCCTTATTATCACCAGCTGATGTCTCATTAAACCAACAATACATGCTAAATTCACCAAACACAGCTGATCTCAATTGCATCCATTATTGGTCACCTCATTACCACTCCCTAAAAATTGTCGTCGGTGTCCTGCTTACAGCCAAAGTCTTTCAAGATGTGTTTGCTCTCTGGTTCGTTTTGTCATCTCAACACCTTTTTAAACAGACTAGGGGTAATTTATGTATTTGACAAGCAATTCCATACAATGTAAATAAAGTATTTCCTTATTCCATGGCAAAACTACTGTGGCAATTTACTCAACACTTTGTATGAATATAAACGTATGTTATTAGTGTATTTGTTTCCTATTTGTTATCCAAAAGTGTAGCCATTTCTTACAAAGATCCGGGGTAAAATAACCATGAACTGTCCATATTTGAAATGTGTAACTACATCAAGTCAAACTAGTTGTTTGTGCCAGAAGGGCATGGGCCATAATCAAACCCACAACAACATGGTAGGCCTATATGTGCATGCTGAAAGGAGCAACATTAACTGCTTGACCACCAGGCCAAGTCAATTTGAGTTCATTCGTAACCTTAGGATACACTTCTATGTCGTAGCCTAGAGACCTATATCTATTATGCTATTAAGCTATATCAAATGACGGTTGTTGATTTGTATGGCTGCATTTCAGAGACATTGTTGTACATTTGAATGTTGCAGTAATAGAACCTACTGTAGACCTAGCCTTTGAGTGAGAGAGAGAACATCATTTTGAAAGCAAGCCCTGATCCCAATGACTCGACTGCCAGCGCATGGAGTTAAAGAGAACTGATGCATCAGGAATATTCTCCACTACAAAAGAGTGATCAACTTAAGATCTGACATCTGTAGCCTCAGGATTTCTAACTTAGCGCCAACCTCTGTGTCAATCCAGGGCTTTTGATTTGGGAAACAGCGAAACTTCACTGTGAGGTCAATGTCGGCGATGCATTTCCTAATGAAGCTGGTGGTGGAGGTGATTAACTCGTCGATGCTGTTGGATGAGTCTCGGAACATATTCCAGTCAGAACTAGCGAAGCAGTCTTTTCGCATAGCCTCTGAAATGGAGGATCATTTCCCAACGGAGCGAGTCATGGGTACTTCCTGTTTGAGCTTTGCATATTGTCATGGACTGATTTGCCAAAGGGTCGACAAGGGAGGGCCATGTATGCTTGCTTGTGGGTAGAGTAACAGTGGTCTTGGTCTTTATCGCCCGTTGTGGACTCTCTCAAGACTTTGTTTTGGGGACCTCTGCCACCAAAAATGAACCCAGCACATAAACTGTCAGCCTATGCCTTTTCCTCCTGATATCCCCATGACAGGTCTCCCTAGAGAAAGACAGATGTTATCTAGCTGGGATTGAACAAGGCAACATTATGAGTAGAAGGCCAAATTGCTTCCTTCCCACTCTGGGCAGCAGTCCCATGCTGCCTACTACCCACCAGGTCAATATTAAGGAGACTTATGCCTCATGTGCTCCCGCATCGCACTCAGCCTCCCCTTCTCCCTTGCTATCTATCTGCTCATTTGTTTGATAGAGTAGGTAATTGCAGGAAGTAACTCAATACCCAGAACACCTGAGAGTAATGTTCCAGTAATGATGAGGGATTAACATGTAAATTGGCAGCTCTGTTCTAAATGCCAAGAAAAGGATTTGTGTTTGCCTTCCTATCATAATGTCCCTCACCCAGGCTCACACTGTGGTAAATACAAGTGCTAACAGGTGCTGTTTGACTCTCAGGTGAGTCAAAGCAAGCATGTTTCATCATACATTAACACAAACTTTTTGTAAGCCGTAAATTTGATTATTGTTTGTTATTTTGCATATCGGTCACATGTTTATCAGGTTGAAGACTAGCATCTTTGACATGTGACCTCATTGTAGTAGCAGTGCTTGTGTAAAATCACTGGGGAAGCCAAGCCAGGGAAAAAGCCATATTAACGTATGTGTTACGATAATTCTGTTGTTTGCTCTACAACCTGTTAGTTCATATGCCTTGCCACCGTTATATATATATATATCCCTGCCTATGGTCGAGACTATAAGAAGACACAGTGGCAGAATAAATTCAACCACACCTTTGATTCATCACAAAACCAGAGAGCGGCATCTGTCCTGTGAAGTCCACAAAGCATTTTTGCAAGCATTACCTACAGCATGGTCAAGCAAGTTCATGTTTCCGACATTTTCAGACTATTTTTTTTTTTTTTTAATTGCTTAACATTTATTTAACTAAACAAGTCAGTTCAGAACAAATTCTTAACTACAATGACAGCCTGCCCCGGCCAAACCCTAACCCGGATGACACTGGGCCAATTGTGCACTGCCCTATGGGACTCCCAATCACAACCGGTTGTGATATAGCCTGAAATCGAACCAGGGTCTGTAGTGATACCTCTAGCACTGAGTTGCAGTGCCTTAGACCGCTGCGCCACACGGGGGCCCTATGAAACAACCATTGACTTAAAATCACGGCAAGTCAAAAAGAAAACAGGAGCTACCTCCACTCAAGATAACAAAAAACAATTTAGTCCAATCAAGGTAAGATAAATACGATGTGGCTGTCCATGGTACTGACTTGTGTGTGCATGCATGCAAGTAGAAAAAAACATGTTGATTCACCCTACCATACCCAATTACATCCTCCTCTATTTCATGTTACTGAAACTGTCTATGACTCTGTCATACATTACAGTAGTTTTTGTTGTTCTAGGCTACGTGGCTAAAATGCTTGCTTGCTAGCCTGACTTCCTTTCATGGGCAACAATACACCAGGCCAGCTAGTTAACATTAGCCTACTACATCTAGCAACATAGGATACTGACATCCATCCTCTCAGGCCAGGGGCTCAATGTAGGAATGTATGGTTGGATCATAATCTTTGTCCAGTACGGAGAATGAGGTAAAACCCCAAGTCCAAATCAACATTCACGGCTAATTTAGGAAAGGGACCATTTTAGCTACCTAGCCACAATGAGATGCAACAATGAAACTTATTTCTGTAAATTACATTCTGCTTTTGATGTGATGTGATTGGTGTGAAGCCAAATCCAAACCGGTTTCCCTTGACGTTTTTTTTTTTTTTCATTCACAGTTCAACTCACTCAGTTTAGCTCAATGATGATTGGCTATTTTCTATTTTTTATCAAGGAAGGCCAAATGCTCGCAGCTTCCCTTGCATTCAATACTATGGGAGTGGCAACAATGTCATACTCTTTTTGACCAGACAGCATCAGATAGATGGGCTACACAAACTGAGAAAGAGGGGCGCAGTTTCACTCGCTCGGATGCTTTCTCCTGTGAGATACATTTAGCCTCCTGCAAATTTAGAAAATTGCGAAACACAGAGAGACGAAATACATGTTATTTTATATGCAAAAAAAATACAAATCTTGTTAAATGTTTTGGGGAAGCCTGGCTTCCCTTGGCATCCATGAGTACACGCCAATGCTTCTGTGTGCATTTTTTTGTCATCTGAGTACACTTGGCACAGGACATCAGTGAACATTTTACTTGTGGATTTCACCTTTGCTGATAACTCTTGAACATAACCCCTGGGAAGGTCATAGACATATGCCACTGCGTGCTTTCAAAAATACTTTCTGCATGTTGTATTAAGAATTTCACATCCAGTGCTAGAGTGCGTCACATGATCTAGACCTTCAGTTGCAGCTTGGGTAGGAAAACGTCACCAAAGTGGAACTGGCCTACATTTGGCCATAAACCTCAGAAGAAGAGAGAGAGGGACAGAGGAATGGATATAATAAGAGTAGACAGGAACAGAGGAATGTACAGCGAGAGTGTCTGGTAGAGGGAAAGAAAAAAAGAGAGGCAGAGAACGAGAGTGATATAAAATGGAGGGACAAGCAGCGATAGAGGCTGAGAGAGAATAATGAGAGAAGGGAACAGAGGGATGGATAGACAGATGGAAAAGAAGTGGAGCAGAGGAAGAGGCTTGAAAAGAGGCTACCGAGGCAGCGTTGAAGAGGAAGCACCTTCTTTTCCCCAGAGACATACATCTTTAATGGGATAGAGTTTAAAGTTTTAATGTCACATGCACAAGTACAGTGAAATGCCTTTCTTGCAAACTCAAAACCCAACAATTCAATAATCAATAACAATGTAAAAAAAAGAGAAGTAAGAAGAAATATGAAGAACAAAATAAATAAGTTAACATACTTTATACAGGGTCAGTTCCAATACCATATTTACAATGTGCAGGGATACTGGAGTGATGGAGGTAGATATGTATAGGGGTAAAGTGACTAGGCAATAGGATATAAGATAAACAGAGTAGCGGAAGCTTGTATGTGCGTGGGTGTGGGGAGAACAAGTATTTGATGCACTGCCGATTTTGCAGGTTTTCCCTACTTACAAAGCATGTAGAGCTTATGTCATGCAATAAAATGCAAATGAATAACTTAAAAATCATACAATGTGATTTTCTGGATTTTTGTTTTAGATTCAGTCTCTCACAGTTGAAGTGTAGCTATGATAAAAATTACAGACCTCTTCATGCTTTATAAGTAGGAAAACCTGCAAAATCGGCACTGTATCAAATACTTGTTCTCCCCACTGTATGTGCATATTATGGGTGAGTGAGTAGATGGAGTGGGTGTGTGTGTGTGCGTGTGTAGGGGCCTGTGAGTGTGGAAAAAATACAAATAAAAGGACCGAATGAAGCAACCAAGGCCTGATCAGACGCCTAACCTCTGCTACTCCACAAGAATAACCAGCTAATGACCACTTGTCACATTCCACCAACTTGTCCAGGGCCATGTCTGTCTGGCTGCATTAATAAGCAGGTTGCCAGGGTCACCCTGGAGAGACGTGTAATATTGACTACGTTGCTGCATAGTTAGAGTGAATGTGCCCATCACAATACAGCACTGCTGATGCACCTCTGTTAATTGAATTCAAGGAAAATAGGGCTGCGGCCAAACCAACCTTTTTTTCTGTCTCGATTGTGCAGCGGCAAGCCCATCTTCTTATCACAGTGCACATTTCCATCTAGATTACCTCAAAATATTGTTTTCAAGTAATGTCCCATTGGACTTTTTAATAAATGTTTTATAGTGCTAAAAATAATAACAACCTCAGGAAGGGATAGTTTTTAATCACTTGGTAACTTGGTAATGGTTCATGACAAAATGTGTACGTGATTCTGTGCCCCTGGACCTTGGTCCCTTTAAGGTCAGATTGAGGTCAACTCACCATTGGTTTGCACTCCATCCCTATTACATATACTGTGGTAGACATTTAAAAAGAAGACATTCAAAACCTTGTCTGAATACTCTTAATTCATACCCTAAAAAAATGGTCCAATGAGACTTTATAAAACTCTGTAAAGTCTTACAACGAAACATTGTGCAGTAGAAATATATAACTTATTATCCATAGCCTCAGGTATACAACATTTTGAGTTGAGTGATTTGGAGGTGAACACATTCTACTCATAACACCTGGAAGTTACTGTGTAACCCACAAGGTTCCATGGTTCCTCGAGATGTGTATATATGGGTTGGTTGTTTAGCAACAAATCTGACACATGGGGCAAAACAGACAGGGTTGGCTTAGATTGTTGACAATATGTATACTATATTTCCTCTCCAATGTTTACTGGTATTATAAATACATTTGCACAATGAACACTTGTTGTGTCTCAAATATATTGTTACAGTTATTAGTGGGCTAACTATTGAATTTGAGGCTATGGGCTCTGCCCAGGTCACTCCCTAGACTATGCTTCATAGTCACTTCCTGGTTTGACTGCATGTTTTGGACCGAAATGTTTGGTAACTAGAAAGCCAATATTGTTACCTGTCATTAATTATTTCATTCATTAATAAGACAAAGTCTAAGGGCATTCCATGGCAACTGCATTTGAGATAACTCATGGTCCAATGATTGTACCTGCTAGCAGCATGTGTCCTATGTCCGAAGCTACATCCATAATTGGTAGACGGTTCTGATTGGAGAATCACCGGTTGCATCATAGAGACCTTTTGTGACTAGGGGGCAGTATTTTCGTTTTTGGAAAAATAACGTTCCCATAGTAAACGGGATATTTTGTCAGGACAAAATGCTAGAAAATGCATCTAATTGACAGCTTAGGATAGACAACACTCTAAAGTTTCCAAAACTGTAAAAATAGTCTGTGAGTATAACAGAACTGATATTGCAGGCGAAAGCCTGAGAAAAATCCAATCCGGAAGTGACTCATCTTTTGAAAGCTCTGAGTTCCAATGCGCTCTATTGAGCAGTGGATGGGCTGTCAACCAGGTTACTTTTTCTCCGTATTCCCCAAGGTGTCTACAGCATTGTGACGTAGTTTTACGCATTTATGTTGAAGAATACCAGTAAGCGGCTATATTGCGCAACTGGTCACCTGATGGCTCCCAGAGTGATTCTCGCGTAAAATACAGAGGTAGCCATTATTCCAATCGGTCCTACTGAAAAACCAATTGGTGGATATATTATCGAATAGATATTTGAAAAACACCTTGAGGATTGATTATAAACAACGTTTGCCATGTTTCTGTCGATATTATGGAGCTAATTTGGAATATTTTTCGGAGTTTTCATGACTGCAATTTCCGGGTGATTTCTCAGCCAAACGTGAAGAACAAACGGAGCTACAAGAATAATATTTTTGGGAAAAAGGAACATTGGCTATCTAACTAGGAGTCTCGTGAGTGAAAACATCCGAAGCTCATCAAAGGTAAAAATTTGATTGCTTTTCTGATTTCCGTGACCAAGTTACCTGCTGCTAGCTGGACAAAATGCTATGCTAGGCTATCGATAAACTTACACAAATGCTTGTCTAGTTTTGGCTGTAAAGCATTTTTTGAAAATCTGAGATGACAGGGTGATTAACAAAAGGCTAAGCTGTGTCTCAATATGTTTCACTTGTGATTTTCATAAATAGGAATATTTTCTAGGAATATTTACGCTCCCGCGTGCGGGATGGGGAGTCACTAGAGGTTTTAACAACAAACTAATGAAACCAGCTTTTGATGCTTCTCCCCTGCCCAAATAAAAATTGAAAATGGATGCCAATGTTTTTTTTCGCTTTGCCCTCGTCTTGTTAATAATTCAATAAGTCAGAGGTCTAATATTTGGGCTAGTTATCTAGGAAATTGTTTATAGTTTACAAGCCTGGTTCTCACTTCACACCCTTTCAACTAAGAACATTCTCAAATACTTGTAAGGGATGCTTGCTTTTGTGGACTATTTACTTCCAATAACTAAAGTGGGGAAGGCTTTTTCTAAGGCCTACTATTTCCCCTTTGGATTGTTTCACAGACTAACAACTGAACTGGTAAGGTCAATCCTTATTTCATTTCTAGTGGCTGGAATTCTTACTGGATTGTTACATAATTCTTTGTGCCCTCCCTTGTATTTCTATTAGTGACATTGGGTTTAGTGTTAATAACTGACTATTATGGCTGTAAAAACTAACTTCTCCCACAATATACTTTACTTCTTACCATCAGGAGCTCATTGACACACTGTGCCAATGTTCACATTTGATACATTCAGTTGATCACATGAATGCAATTGAACAGCTATATCATGATTGATGCCAAAACTACCTAGTATGATTATCATGTTCACATAAATACTAATGAAAGACTCGTCGAATACACCTTACAGCAAAGCATAGCCCCCATATTTCATACAGGTTTGTACAATAGGTGACCTTTCTCACCTGTATCAGACACAAGTCATCCTCAAGGCCCAATCCATTCTGAGGGATTCCAAGCATCACGTTTGTTGAATTTCTGTTGCTTCCCTCAGAGCGCAGATACAGGCTCACTAGGTCTAAAACAAATAAGTCAAAACTCTCCTTCATCCCAGCTGCTGTTAGCTTTCTGTTAATGTAATTTCATAATTCCAATATGTTTTCATTAATTGAATTCACTTAGTCTATTTTATGAGAATTTGTAAAATTCTTATTTGCATAAAATAGACAGAGACCAACCAGTCTTATCAAAATTAGATAAAAGTATTTATTCTCGGAGCACGCTGCCATGTAACCACGAACAACAGTTTATATACAAAATATAGGTTATAAAACATCCTTTCTCCCAACAGTTCAAAAGTTTATTCCCATCCCTTCTCTCTCTCACTCCAGACACCAGGTTAAATCGAGATTAAACTTCTGAAGTCTTCACCTTCATCCATCACTATTTAGAGGACAGTTTCAGATAATGGAAAACCCAGGAAAACACTCTCTGCCTTATCTAAACATCCCAGAGCTAAGTTGAGTCGGTTCAACCATAGGTTGTATTACCCCCTGTTTCATGCTTCACAATCCCTTCCTTATGAATTAATATTATTAATCAGATATAGTAAAACAGAGTGTAAGTTTCATTAGTTATAGTTCTATTTAAAATGTATTAACACTTTCTCAATAAGATATATTACTCTACTGATTAGGTATGGACTGAGAGCTCTATTCATGTCTGATTAAGAGGTCTACTTTTGTATATGTAGTTTTTGTGTATATGAATTATCTGTCTGAGTCTATTGGTTTTACTAAGCGCTGCAAAACGAATTGCCCCTCGGGAATAATAAAGACTATACTCTACTCAATATAAAAAATGTCAAGCAATGGATGATATCCAGCTCTAGAATGTTTGGAAAAGTTCAACCTACTATTCATCTCGCTGAAAAGTCAGTGAATGAGGATAAAAAATACACCCAACACAATGTATTTGGCAAAAACAAAAGCTGACAGGAATCCCACGACCAAAGATGCTGTCACGGTGAGAGAGCCAGGTTGTTTTCCCCTGTGTCCTAAACCTAATTAGAGAGGAGAAGAGATCTGCCCGGGGCGGGTCTTCCTTATTTATTTACATATTTAGGGGGCCTGTTTCAAGGCTGCGCGTGGGAGACAATAGATTTATGTGGACATTTGGGTCCTCGAAAATATTATATGCAAATAACCTTGACACAGAGCTTACAAACCAGTTACTGCAGCGAAGGGAGAGAGGAATCCTGCAGTCTGATACTAGTTGAGCATCAGAGTGAACATTATTTAGTGGATTATGTAGGTGGGAGGCATGTTCTGGCAACAGCAATGTACGGCAATTTATCATAATCTTCAAATCGTTTTGTTTCTCTCCATACAGTCAACAGGGGAGAACGCGGGACATAGATCAACTGGTGACAGAATCAGTGACACCACCTCCCAACACTGAAAGGAAACCTGGCTGTGGCTAATTGTGCTGTTGTGTGACCAGAATATTGGTGCTCAGATAGGTTGCTTTACGCTGTGGGTTTAATTCTGTGATTTATCGTTGAGCTGGGTCCTCGCTCATTGTGTGGCCGCAGCTACTTAACTGAATGGATTTGTTTATCATGTTGTGCAGTTTGGTTCACTTTAAATGGAACATTGGCGGAGAGCCTTGGCAACATGTTCTGACAAAAAAGCATGGCTGCCAACCTGATCTGGATTTGGTCCAAGGGAGCTGTTTGTCCGCACTGTACTCTGTTCAACGAAACAGTGCACAATTATACACCAAGCATAGTTGGAGTAATGAATACAGATTATATAATTTCTGCTGTAACTATGGGGACAGAGAGGCAGAGGAACTGATTCATACCCAAGACAATGATTTGGTGGAATCGATGCACTTGCAAAGCTCTGATTCAGCTAGATTGCTTCAACGTCTGCAGTGCTTGCTGTTTGGGGTTTTAGGCTGGGTTTCTGTATAACACTGTGATTTAAAAAAATATATATACAGTATATCACAAAAGTGAGTACACCCCTCACATTTTTGTAAATATTTGAGTTTATCTTTTCATGTGACAACACTGAAGAAAGGACACTTTGCTGCAATGTAAAGTAGTGAGTGTACAGCTTGTGTAGCAGTGTAAATTAGCTTTCCCCTCAAAATAACTCAACACACAGCCATTAATGTCTAAACCGCTGGCAACAAAAGTGAGTACACCCCTAAGTGAAAATGTCCAAATTGGGCCCAATTAGCCATTTTCCCTCCCCAGTGTCATGTGGCTCGTTAGTGTTACAAGGTCTCAGGTGTGAATGGGGAGCAGGTGTGTTAAATTTGGTGTCATCGCTCTCACACTCCCTCATACTGACTGGTCACTGGAAGTTCAACATGGCACCTCATGGCAAAGAACTCTCTGAAGATCTGAAAAAAATAATTGTTGCTCTACATAAAGATGGCCTGGGCTATAAGAAGATTGCCATGACCCTGAAACTGAGCTGCAGCACGGTGGCCAAGACCATACAGCGGTTTAACTGGACAGGTTACACTCAGAACAGGCCTCGCCATGAGTGCACGTGCTCAGCGTCATATCCAGAGGTTGTCTTTGGAAAATAGACGTATGAGTGCTGCCAGCATTGCTGCAGAGGTTGAAGGGGTGGGGGGGTCAGCCTGTCAGTGCCCAGACCATACGCCCTACACTGCATCAAATTGGTCTGCATGGCTGTCGTCCCAGAAGGAAGCCTCTTCTTAAGATGATGCACAAGAAAGCCCGCAAACAGTTTGCTGAAGACAATCAAGGACATGGATTACTGGAACCATGTCCTGTGGACCTGATGAGACCAAGATAAACTTATTTGGTTCAGATGGTGTCAAGCGTATGTGGCGGATACCAGGAGAGGAGTACAAAGACAAGTGTGTCTTGCCTACAGTCAAGCATGGTGGTGGGAGTGTCATGGTCTGGGGCTGCATGAGTGCTGCCGGCACTGGGGAGCTACAGTTCATTGAGGGAACCATGAATACCAACATGTACTGTGACATACTGAAGCAGAGCATGATCCCCTCCCTTCAGAGACTGGGCCGCAGGGCAGTATTCCAACATGACAATGACCCCAAACACCTCCAAGACGAACACTGCCTTGCTAAAGAAGTTGAGGGTAAAGGTGATGGACTGGCCAAGCGTGTCTCCAGACCTAAACCCTATTGAGCATATGTGGGGCATCCTCAAACGGAAGGTGGAGGAGTGCAAGGTCTCTAACATCCACCAGCTCCGCGATGTCGTCATGGAGGAGTGGAAGAGGACTCCAGTGGCAACCTGTGAAGCTCTGGTGAACTCCATGCCCAAGTGGGATAAGGCAGTGCTGGAAAAGGATGGTGGCCACACAAAATATTGACACTTTGGGCCCAATCTGGACATTTTCACTTAGGGGTGTACTCACTTTTGTTGCCAGCGGTTTAGACATTAAAGGCTGTGTGTTGAGTTATTTTGAGGGGAAAGCAAATTTACACTGTTACACAAGCTGTACACTCACTACTTTACATTGTAGCAAAGTGTAATTTCTTCAAAACTCAAATATTTACAAAAATGTGAGGGGTGTACTCACTTTAGTGATATGCTGTGTGTGTGTGTGTGTGTGTGTGTGTATGTGTGTGTGTATATATATATATATATAATTTATTTAACAAGGCAAGTCAGGTAAGAACAAATTCTTATTTTCAATGACGGCCTACAAAAAGGCCTCCTGCGGTAAAGGGGGCTGTGATTTATATATTTTTTTATCAAATATAGATATAGGACAAACACATCACGACAAGAGAGACAACACAACATTTCATAAAGAGAGACCTAAGACAACAATATACTGTAGCAATGCAGAAACACATGACAACAAAACATCGTAGCAACACAACATAACAACAACATGGTAGCAGCACAAAACATGGTAGCAACACAACATGACAACAACATGGTAGCAACACAACATGGTAGCAGCAGAAAACATGGTACAAACATTTTTGGACACAGACAACAGCACAAAGGGCAAGAAGGTAAATACAACAATACATCACGCAAAGGCACGACTGTCAGTGAGAGTGTCCATGATTGAGTCAAAACATCTGCTGATGTAGAAGGGCTTTATAAATACATTTGATTGATTAAATTGCTTGATTAATCTGGACTGAATGGGCATGACAGTCCTACTGTTATGCCCAGGTATGTTGAAGTAATTGGGATTAGATAATGAGACCAGACTGAAATGGGGATGTTAGCAGCCTGCAAATCTGTGTTTTCTATTCTTTTTCAGAGGTTCTCTATGCTTTGTATCAATAGTTAGGTTTCCATCCAATTGGCATGTTACATAAAAAAACATGCATTTTTCCACCAGAGGTGTGTTTCGATCAAACGGACTTGTTGTGAATAAAAAGCTGTGCTTAGTAACTTAATGCACATTGTTGGGCTTAAATTTCCATGTACCAAATAAAATGCAGAAGTTTGAAGTGTTTCCATCACATTTTCAACTCTACCAATGGTTTTGTCACTAAAACTGCTGCGATAAATAGCAAACTTGCCCAATCTGGATTTGGTGTATGCTTTCTAGACAACAGTTCACTGATAAAGTGGACATGGGTGGTTATATGATGAAATAGGGATAAGAGCAATATCATTTTGTTTGTTAATTAGCAGCCAAGCATCACACATCCTAGCATCGATCATCATGACACCAGCATTCAAATGATACCCTAGATATTTATTGGAAATTTGCATCAAGCTCATCACTGTCCATCACATAATTAACCACCATGAAGTTCATCATAACTTATTTGATCTGCCTATAAACTCCTAATCCTTTCCACATCGTAGTGGTAGTTCTAATGGGGTCCTGTGTGTAGCTGGTGTAGAGAGTCAGGCGCAGGAGAGCAGAAATGAGTAATCAACGTACTTTACTCAAAATACAAAAATACAAGGCAAATATACAAGCCCACAATAACGGACCGATTTACAAATAACAATCACTCACAAACAAACATGGGGAACTGACGGTTAAATAATAAACAGGTAATTGGGTGAGTGAAACCAGGTGTGTAAGACTAAGACAAAAAAAATGGAAAATGAAAAGTGTATCGGCGCTGGCTGGAAGGCCGGTGACATCGACCCCCGAACGCTGCCCGAACAAGGAGAGGGACCGACTTCGGCGGAAGTCGTGACAGTAGCACAATGTGTGACTCCTAGTTCCCTTCGACATGATGGTTTATTGTCATTATTTGCACATAAAGGAGTTTCCACCACAATTGTTGCATAATAAATGTTACCAAAGCAAAAAAGATCCCACCACGTCGAACAAACAAATTGTCTTTCGATATTTATGAAATTGTACCGACACTTCATGTTTCCATCAAACCTGTCATCATTTTTTTTAAATATACGGCATGACTTTATGTGGTTACTGTGTACTTTAGCTAAATATACAATTCCTACTGCTCCTTGGAGGTGATTACCTGCTCAGTGTTTACTTCAGAGGAGAGAGGATGAGAGCGAAGTAATCAGTCATCATAAATCATACAGACAGACTTGCTACCAACATGTTGTCACAAAGCTCCTGATTTTATCTAGTTTTCCTCCACTGTACCCCACTGGGTATGACTGGTAGCATGATGGTGGTATATTAAGGGCTTGTAGAAACACTTCCCAAATAAAGCTACAGAGATTTGATGAATGTGCAAAATCCCTTGTCTGTTTTTGTCATGCCTATATGTAGGTAACAACATCCTCCTATTTCACAAGCTTGTCACTATTCAATATTGTTCTGCCTAATTATTCTATGGTGTGGTAGACAAGGATACAACAGTACTGGTTCTAGTTGAGGTCTGTCGGCATATCATTACATCTCACCAGTAACAGTCAGGCAGCTTTCCCCCTCAAGAGATTGAAAAGATTTGGCATGGGTCTCCATATCCTCAAAGAGTTCTACAGCTGCACCATCGAGATTATCCTGACCGGTTGCATCACAGCCTGGTATGGCAACGGCTACAGAGGATAGTGCTTACGGCCAAGTACATTACTGGGCCGTAAGCTTCCTGACATCCAGGACCTATAGAATAGGCGGTGTCAGAGATAGTCCCATTGTCAAAGACTCCTGGCACCCAAGTCATAGACTGTTCTCTCTGCTACTGCACGACAAGCAGTACCGGAACGCAAAGTCTAAGACCAAAAGGCTCTTCAACAACTTCTACCCCAAAGCCATAAGACTGCTAAAACAATTAATAAAAGGGCCACCCAAACTATTTACGTTGATACACACCCCCCCCCCCCCCCCCTTTGTTTTTACACTGCTGCTACTCGCTGTTTCTTATCTATGCATTGTCACTTTACTAATTCCCTTGACTAACCTGTACCCTCTCACATTGACCTGGTACCAGTACCCCAGGTGTATAGCCACATTATTGTTATATAATTTTCTGGTGTCACTATTGATATTCTCCTTTTTTTCCTTTAGTTTATTTAGTCAATATTTTAAAACTATTTCTGCATTGTTGGTTAAGGGCTTGTAAGTCATCATTGCTGTTGTATTCGGTGCATGTAACAAATAGCATTTCATTTGATGTATGTAAACTCCAACACCATTACTCCCTGCTGGTATATACAATGCATGGGTCTAATAAGTAAGTTGATGTTTTACTGCACTTGTCTGCCTAGCAAACCGTTTTATTATGTAGTCCTGTAGACGTCAACAGTGGAAGTCTTGTGACTGTTTTATGATGTGCAGTTAAGCATTTAATTGGCCCTGCTTCATTATTAAGGGTCATTTGGCAGAGAGAAAATTGGCCCTGTAGTCTCTCTCCTCTCTAAGTGGATTGGCTTCTCCAAGCTGGGTAAATAGCAAAACTAAGTGAGTTGCAAAAATCCACTCCATGACAGCAATGTTAGCATAGACCTTGGAGATGGTGGTCCATGCTGCGTTGCATGCACTAGCTGAAGCAGAGTGACAACTCCTGTAAGCTGAGTTGCCCAAACATGAATCAGGTGTTGTTTTTTTAAGCCTCTTGATACTGGCAGAGCCTCTTTTGCTCTTTTGATTGACTGTATGTGACCCTGCCACATACCTCTTGTGTCTGAGCCGTTGAATTGCGACTACTTTGTCTCTATACTGACGCTTAGCTTGTTTGATTGCCATGCGTAGGGAATAGCTACACTGTTTGTATTCAGTCATGTTTCCGGTCACCTTGCCCTTGTTAAAAGCAGTGGATCCTGCTTTCAGTTTCACAAGAATGCTGCCATCAATCCACGGTTTCTGGTTTGGGAATGTTTTAATAGTTGCTGTGGGTATGACATCGCCGATGCACTTGCTAATAAACTCGCTCACCAATTCAGCGTATTCATCAATGTTGTTGTTTGACGCAATGCGGAACATATCCCAATCCGCGTGATCGAAGCAATCTTGAAGCGTTGAATCAGATTGGTCGAACCAGCGTTGAACAGACCTGAGCGCGGGAGCTTCCTGTTGTAGTCTCTGTCTATAGGCAGGGAGCAACAAAATGGAGTCGTGGTCAGCTTTCCGAAAGGAGGGTAGGGGAGGGCCTTATATGCGTCTCGGAAGATAGAATAACAATTATCCAGGGTTTTACCAGCCGTGGTAGCACAATCGATATGCTGATAGAATTTAAGGAGTTGTTTTCAGATTAGCCTTGTTAAAATCCCCAGCTACAATGTATGCAGCCTCAGGATATGTGGTTTCCAGTTTACATAGAGTCAAATAAAGTTTGTTCAGGGCCATCGATGTGTCTGCTTGGGTTGAATATATGCGGCTGTGATTATAATCGAAGAGAATTCTCTTGGTAGATAATGCGGTCGACATTTGATTGTGAGCAATTCTATGTCAGGTGAACAGAAGGACTTGAGTTCCTGTATGTTGTTATGATCACACCACGTCTCGTTAATCATAAGGCACACCCCCCCGCCCCTCTTCTTACCAGAAATATGCTTGTTTCTGTCGGCGTGATGCGTGAAGAAACCAGCTGGCTGTATCGACTCCAATAGTGTGTCTCGAGTGAGCCATGTTTCCGTGAAGCAAAGTCTATTATGTCTCTCTGGAATGCTACCCTTGCTCGGATTTCATCAACCTTGTTGTCAAGAGACAGGACATTGGCGAATAGTATGGTCTGGAGCAGTGCGCGATGTGCCCGTCCCCGGAGCCTGACCAGAAGACCGCTTCGTCTGCCCCTTTTATGGCGTCGTTGTTTTGGTTCGCCGGCTGGGTTCTAATCCATTGTCCTGGGTGGTGGGCAAAACAGAGGATCCGCTTCGGGAAAGTCGTATTCCTTGTCGTAATGATGGTGAGTTGACGTTGCTCTTATATCCAGTTGTTCCTTCCGACTGTATGTAATAAAACCTAAGATTACCTGGGGTACCAATGTAAGACATAACACGTAAAAAAAATAAAAATACTGCATAGTTTCCTAGAAACGCGAAGCGAGGCGGCCATCTCTTTTGGCGCCAGAAGTACTAGTGTTATGTTATACTCACAGACATTATTTTAACAGTTTTAGAAACTTTTGAGTTTTCTATCCAAATCTACCAATTACATGCATATCCTAGCTTCTGGGCCTGAGTAACAGGCAGTTTACTTTGGGCACGCTTCTCATCCGGATGTCAAAATACTGCCCCCTAGCCCAAAGAGGTAATTATCTGGCACAAACCTACCACTGTAAAGGAACTACAACGTTTCCTAGGATTCTCCAACTACTACCACCGGTTCACCCGAAACTGCAGCAGCACAACTGCTCCTCTCTCAGCTATCACCAGTCAAAAAACTCGTACCCTCCAATGGACCGACACGCCCTTACTGCATTTGAGACCTTGAAACACCTCTGCACCCATCCTTAGGCAGCCAGATCCTACCCTTCCTTTTGTTCTGGAGGTGGATGCATCTGAGGTTGGCGTGGGAACGGTTCTCTCTCAGCGGATTAGGACATCTCCCAAATTACACCCATGTGGCTTCTTTTCCAAGAAACTGTCACTCGCTGAGATTAATTATGATATCGGGAATCGTGGACTCCTCACCATTAAGCTGGCTACCGAAGAATGATGCCACTGGTTAGAGGGAGCTGATCACCCATTCTTTGTCCTTATCGACCACCGTAATCTGGAGTAATTAAGAAGTGCTAACAGACTTAACCCCAAACAGCCTCGCTGGGAACTCTTCTTCACCCGCTTCAACTTCACCATCACCTATCTGCCCGGAAAGAAAAATGTGAAGTCTGATTCCTTATCCCAACTATTTGACACCCCTTCCTCTAACCCAGCTCCCGAGTCCATCCTGCCTCCGTCTTGTACAGTGGGAAATATATACAGTCATCCAAGAGGCCCTACGCCATGACCCAGCACCTCCCAACACCCCTGCAGGCAAGACATGCGTCCGCCAGACCCCTACTAATGCAGTGGTACTATACCTCACTGAGATTGGGCCATCCCGGAATCACCAGGACCATGGAGCTACTGACACGCAAGTTCTGGTGGTCATCCCTAACAGCCGACGTCCGAGATTACGGTACATTCTTTCCTGTCCCGTCTGTGCTTGGGCAAAGAGCCGTTGCCAACATTCTACTGGTAAGCTCGAGCCTTTACCTACACCACACAGACCATGGTCCCCATCGCCATGGATTTCCTCACTGATTTGCCAGACTCTTCGGGCTTCACTACCATTTTAGCTGTAGTGGACCGGTTCTCCAAGATGTGCCGACTAATCCCGCTTCCGCACCTACCTAATTCCATGGAAATGGCCGAGTGCATGTTCAACAGGTGTTTCGTCTGTATGGGATCCCAGAAGACATTGTTTCGGATCAGAGACCCCGGTTTGCCTCCAGGGTGTGGCGAGCCTTCTGCAACCAACTTCTGCAATCAGCCTATCCTCCGGATACCATCCCCTAGCTGACGGAACGCCTGACTCAGGAAATAGGGAAGTACCTTCGCCAACACTGCACCCACCAGCCACACGAGTGGATTCGCTATCTAGCCTTGGACGAATACGCACAGAACTGGTGCATGCCTCACTCCATCTCATTCCTTTTCAGTGTGTCCTCGGATACCAACCCTCCCATGGGAGACAGAGCCCGGAGCTGTGCCTGCCGTTGATGAGTGGTTTTGACGGCAATTGCGTTGATATTTTTCACTTAAATTTCATGCTGAACAAAAATCATTGATTTCAAAGTTAACGAGCCATACAACTCTATGTACAAGGACTACTTTTAACAACACTGAACTACGCAGATGCAAAGTTTGGTAACAGAATTTCAGTAAAAATTGTCAGTTTTAATATGATCATGTTTTCCAAAAACTATGTTAAATCTGGTCCGCCACCAGAGAAGAACAAATTTGTTTAGTCCAGACCGGACCAAATCTGAACCAATCATAGATGTCTATGTTTTAAAAGTGTCATGACGTTGGCCTGGGAGTAGGTTTATGACAGTCATAAATACCTCTTCCCCCCCTTTTCCTCCCTACCCTACTGATGTGAAATTTTAAACCCCCTTGGTTAACATAGAGATTCTGGGAACATCAGAAGGTGGGGGGAAATTAACTATATTCTGGTAATCCGACCAATCGGTTGTCATCTGAGACATTCTCAACAATGATAAGATGACATAAACTCTACAGTGGAAAGTCTGCACATTGTAGTTATCGGATTCACAAGGAATTGTTGTTCAATTTAAATGTTTGAATATAAAATTATTGGGTAAGAGATGAAATGTAATTTTCAGTGGCCCGCCCCTGTGAAGGGACATGGGTTATAAAACGTTTCAAACACGCCCTCCTCTCCCTTCCTACATAAAGCCTTGACGACAATATAACCTCCGGTTCCAAGAACGTGAGGTCTGCAGCCTCTGCGTTAAAAGGACTAACATGTCAACTACAGAACTAAGCCAACCTCAGCGTGAGCTTTGGTTGCGAATGGTATGAACTTTGAATGTTATTGACTACAGAAGTTATACCTCCTTGCCGTTGAGTTAGCAATTGCAGCTGCAAACGAGGGTTAAGAAGGAACAGACAGAGTATCCCGTCTATCACACAACGAATCCAATTGACCACCAGAGACATTCTTCAAAGGCTTGGCAACACGGCCTTCCATCTACCACCAACCTACCGAAGCGCAGCTCAGAGTAAATATTCATTGCATTTTCCTTTTCTAAATGGGCGGTAATTTAGAATGTATAAAATACTATATTTACGATAGCACAGCTTCTTCCTTTGCTCCTCAGTCTTCCCACTCTTTCACTCAAACCTAGACCCTTTTCTTTTGTGTAACAAGCTGTCATATCTGTTCCGCCCACCAGGGACGTTTTCCTTTATGACGTAATTTGTAATCAAGGTATGATTCATTCTTTGTAAATGTAATTCTGTGTGATTAGTTAGGTATTTAGTAAATAAATAATTAAACCCAGTTTTGTATTGCTGATTCAACTTGTTAGCCAGGGTTCATGAAGATAACCAAGAATTAAGGTGACGATTAATATTGACTGCTATTGATGTAAAATATTACTAGGTCTTTAACCAGTTAGGCTTGTCGAGAACAAGTTCTCATTTATAACTGCGACCTGGCCAAGTTAAAGCAAAGCAGTTCGACACATACAACAACACAAAGTTACACATGGAATAAATAAACATACAGTCAATAATACAGTATAAAAAGTCTATATACAGTGTGTGCAAATCTGGTAGGAAAAGGGAGGTAATAAGGCAATAAATAGTCCATGGTGACGAAGTAATTACAATATTGCAATTAAAACACTGGAATGGTAGATGTGCAGAAGATGAATGTGCAAGTAGGGATACTGGGGTGCAAAGGAGCAAGATAAATAAATACAGTATGGGGATGAGGGAGTTGGATGGGCTATTTACAGATGGGCTATGTACAGGTGCAGTGATCTGTGAGCTGCTCGGACAGCTGGTGCTTAAAGCTAGTGAGGGAGATATGAGTCTCCAGCTTCAGTGATTTTTGCAGTTCGTTCCAGTCATTGGCAGCAGAGAACTGGAAGGAAAGGTGGCCAAAGTATGAATTGATATTGGGGGTGACCAGTGAGATACATCTGCTGGAGCGCGTGCTACGGGTGGGTACTGCTATGGTGACCAGTGAGCTGAGATAAGGCAGGGCTTTACCTAGCAGAGACTTGTAGATGACCTGGACCCAGTGGGTTTGGCGACGAGTATGAAGCGAGGGCCAGCCAACGAGAGCGTACAGGTCACAGTGGTGGGTAGTATATGAGGCTTTGGTGACAAAATGGATGGCACTTTGATAAACTGCATCCAATTTGTTGAGTAGAGTTTGGAGGCTATTTTGTAAATGACATCGCCGAAGTCAAGGATCGGTAGGATGGTCAGTTTTACGAGGGTATGTTTGGCAGCATGAGTGAAGGATGCTTTGTTGCGAAATAGGAAGCTGATTCTAGATTTAATTTTGGATTGGAGATGCTTAATGTGAGTCTGTAAGGAGAGTTTACAGTCTAACCAGACACCTAAGTATTTGTAGTGGTACGCTTATTCTAAGTCAGAACCGTCCAGAAGAGTTATGCTGGACCGGCGGACAGGTGCGGGCAGCGATCGGTTGAAGAGCATGCATTTAGTTTTACTTGCATTTCAGAGCAGTTGGAGGCCACAGAAAGAGAGTTGTGTGGCATTGAAGCCCATCTGGAGGTTAGTTAACACAGTGTCCAAAGAAGGGCCAGAGTTATACAGAATGGTGTCATCTGCGCAGAGGTGGATCAGATAATCACCAGCAGCAAGAGCGACATCATTGATGTATACAGAGAAGAGTCGGCCCGAGAATTGAACCCTGCGGCACCCCCATAGAGACTGCCAGAGGTCCGGACAACAGGCCCTCCGATTTGACACACTGAACTCTACCTGAGAAGTAGTTGGTGAACAAGGTGAGGCAGACATTTCTGAAACCAGGGACAGGGAAGATGGTTAAAATTGATGGGAAGATGGATGGAGCCAAATACAGGACCATTCTGGAAGAAAACCTGATGGAGTCTGCAAAAGACCTGAGACTGGGACGGAGATTTGTCTTCCAACAAGACAATGATCCAAAACATAAAGCAAAATCTACAATGGAATGGTTCAAAAATAAACATATCCAGGTTTTAGAATGGCCAAGTCAAAGTCCAGACCTGAATCCAATCGAGAATCTGTGGAAAGAACTGAAAACTGCTGTTCACAAATGCTCTCCATCCAACCTCACTGAGCTCGAGCAGTTTTGCAAGGAGGAATGGGAAAAAATTTCAGTCTCTCGATGTGCAAAACTGATAGAGACATACCCCAAGCGACTTACAGCTGTAATCGCAGCAAAAGGTGGCGCTACAAAGTATTAACTTAAGGGGGCTGAATAATTTTGCACGCCCAATTTTTCAGTTTTTGATTTGTTAAAAAAGTTTGAAATATCCAATGAATGTCGTTCCACTTCATGATTGTGTCCCACTTGTTGTTGATTCTTCACAAAAAAATACAGTTTTATATCTTTATGTTTGAAGCCTGAAATGTGGCAAAAGGTCGCAAAGTTCAAGGGGGCCGAATACTTTCGCAAGGCACTGTATGTTTCACCAAAATGATAGACTGTAATTGCTCCTGTCTACATAAAAACATTCCAAATACTCCACCAGTGAGGTGACTTAGCCACAGAGGATCATTAGCTTTTTTTAAAATAATAATACCTGTGGATTTTTTCAAATCACAGGTGTATAGGCCTATGCCTGTTTGGGAAGACTGCAATTTGGATTGTGCGCGTGGCAAAGGGATAGCTGATTGAGATGACGCTTTTGGTGATAAGCATCTAAAATAATGTATGAAGATACTGTGTCTTGAGAATAATTTTAAATGTTGCAACAAGAATAAAGGGAGGGGTGTGTGGCAAAGATATAGCATGTCTCTCTCCAGAATGTGCTCAGCTGTCTCCTGCCAATTCAAGCCCATTAATTGTTTCATTGTGTGAATCGTTTGCCAGTTCACCTGTTAATTACTAGTACTGTTAATTCCCCAACATTTGGGTACATTCATTTCTGTTCATGCATGTATTAATTGCAGTCATTTTACTGTTCTCATTCTCAGACTTTAAAGGTTGTTTACGGACTTTACAATCTGCTCAACTTGTGCAAAACAAGTATTGGTTTATTTTATAACCATTACAGTTTTGTCAATTGTTTCAATGTCTTTTGTTTGGAGTGCTCCATGTGAGCAATGAGGGTGTGTCTGGTTTCTCTTTCCTGATACGTTGAGGGAGCATGTGCGCTTGAGCACAGACAGAGTTATGCCTACCTGGCCTGCTGCGAGAAAAAGTAGGAGATTGCCCATTTGGCAATGTCTGATTTCTGATTGTCATAAACCACCACTAATAACCTGAGCTTCTCAGTCATTTTAACCATAAAGCCTCTGTGTGAAAGAGCAAAATATCATGATCTGATGATTTCATATTTCCCGTGGAAACGTCATAAAAAAACAGCTGTCTGTCCTGAACTCACTGGCGCGGGAAACTCTGAGTGCCCGGAACAGGCTAGTTGATACAATGTTGCAAGTTCGCTAGTGACAGATTTGGGAAGGCCCAGTTGATGATTTGATACAATGTTCCACTTCAAAAGCAACAGCTCAAGTCAAGACAGAGAAAGGGAGGCAGACAGGCGGAGTAGAGTGATGAATGTGAAATATAAAACAATGTTGTCTACGTATTTTACTTAGTTGACGATGCAGTTATAGGCTTACTTTTCCATTGGCCTAAAGGCTATCTATCTCTTTAGTTCTTTGCATTTTAACTTTTAGATTTTGATCGTTTTACGACAGATTTTTATGATGAATCACGTCACAACGATTTTGAGAAACTAAAATGCTATAATTGAAATGAAAATGTTCCACGAAAATGCACATAAAAAAAAATTACGCAGATTGGTAGAAATGGTAGGATACATTGTAAGCTTCCCCAAACTCAAGAGCTGCCTATGGTCTTTAGTTTAACACCCATAACAAACACAAAAATATTGAATGCGCAAGTGCACGCACACATAGGAGGTCCCGTGAAAAAAACATGTCCGCCTATGGAAATCAAAAGGCCCGTCCAACTGATTCGTTCTGGCGCAGGCCATGACTTTAAGTAGGCCTTACATGGCAATCCAATGGAAAATGAAAATCACGCACACACGATTTACAACAGATTTGTAAAAACAGATTTCCACCCTAACTAACAGGTGTTTAATCTGCCTTCGGAGTAGGTCCTTCAACTCGTTGGAATCTCTTTTAAGGGAAACTATTGTTGAGGGAATCTGGTTAATTTGAAACATTACCAGATGGTATGCCGTTAAGGGTTATGTTTAGCCTGTTTAAATCATTGAAAGCTGGGCAATACTGTACAACTTCTGCATGCAAAATATATCATTTGATACATTTGTACCATGCTTCTAGGCATGGACAAAATTACCCATAAGGATGTTTTTTCTGTAAAACATGGTCATTAACTGGGACTCATTATTTACTTGTGCTGATGTTACTTCACAATCAAATCAGTATGAGTGGGATTGCCAGAATACACTCTGTGTGGTTAATCCCCTTGTGGGGTCAAAGGGAACAAATTTCAGTTACCCAAAGTGGGTGAAACACAGAGAATCATTCAGGTCCGTAGCCCTTTGCCTAACTCGGAGCAGTCTAAGCAGCCTCCTTGGCCTCAGTGGCAGACTGAATATACTTGGGCTGTGGGATTCAAACCTGTGCCATATGGCTCATAAAAGGAGAAGCAATGACATGCTCTAAAACTCCAGCCAACACTACGAGATTAGTGACTTGGCTGCCAGTCAGTCATTCAGTCAGTCAGTCAGTGAATCAGGGTCGCACCCGAGAAAAACCAGATTGAAGAAAGATTTTTAATCCACCCTTGGACAATAATCTATGTCATGAGAGAGAGTGAGTGGGTGGCTGTGCCGCCGTGTACTGTAAATATGTAACATTTCTGGTTATCCCTTAATCTGTTTTACTGTAAACATCAAGCAGCTTAACTGCTTGACAAAACAGAGATGATACCCCCAGTATTTTGACAGAACCACAATCCAACATGAGGCAATCAAAGTCAGCCCTACATTACTGTTCATTTGGTTGGAGGAATTTATTCATGAATGCGAAAGGTGAATTTCTTTTGAGTCTTGTCGTTGACTGCAAACCCATCCAATTTCCCTTTGTCACCGGCCGTGTCAGACAGCAGTATGCTGCATGTGTATAATGTAGTATATAAAAGAGTCAGGGACAAAAAAATAGGTTTTCACTGGAAATAATTGACTGCTGCCTTCCATCCCGGCTCCTGAGCACGTCTGCTATGGTCAGATAGGCCGGGAGAATGCGTCGAGAGTCTGTCACAGGAAGTGAATTGAGGGTCAGTCCTCGACAGTGACTTATCAGACACTCTTTCTTTATGTTGACACTGGGGAGAGGCTGAGATTAAGGATGTGTATTATCTGCTGGCTATGTTTCACACTGGCTACAGTGTGGGCCTAGCCATCAGAGGGCGAAGGGAAAAGATGTGACATGCTTATGCTGGCACCTCCCTCTGATGAAGTCCGCACAGCAGCACTCACGCAGTGGTGCACATCACAACAACATTCAGACCAGAAGGCGGCAAGTTATTTTCAGGCCTACACAGATGATCCAAGGGTGATCATACCAGTGCAGACTATGTCATAGTGTTCTAATTAAATGTATGTTGCAGGTGGAATCATTCAGAAAGCTGGAATGTAATGTGCATAAGGCCAAATCCTTGCACAGCATGCTTTTACTACTCAAGGACTTGAACTGTGAAAAAGTGTATATTGCAGGTGGAATCATTCAAAAACTGGAACTCAGCAGGAATCACTATATTATGTTATAATTTATCTAGTTGGTGTCCACCAGATAGGAACGCTCCGATTGAGCTCAAACGATATATCAGAATTGTGAACTGACTACTGATATAATCTCTTCCCCACGATCTCTTCCTATAGAGTGTGTGATGAGGATGGTAGGGAATCTAATATTGGTGTCATCATATGACACAAGCACAGACATAGGCAGTGTTGTCCCATGCCTTTGTCATCTTTTATTCACTAATCAACTTAGATTTTTCAAAGCTTTTAAAACTTTTCACAAACACACTGAACAAAAAATGTAAATGCAACATGCAACATTTTCAATGATTTAACTGAGTTATAGTAAGGACATCACTCAATTTAAATAAATAAATTAGGCCCTAATTTATGGATTTCACATGACTGGGAATACAGTGACTGTATTGGTTGCAGATACCTTAAAAAAAGTAGAAGCGTGGATCAGAAAATCAGTCAGTATCTGGTGTGACCACCATTGCCTCACACATCTACTTCGCATAAACTTGATCAGGATGTTGATTGTGGCCTGTGGAATGTTGTCCCACTCCTCTTCATTGGTTGCTCGACATTGCTGGATATTGGCGGGAAATGGAACACACTATCGTACACATCGATACAGAGCATCCCAAATGTGCTCAATGGATGCCATGTCTGGCCATCGAAGAACAGGGAAATGTTTAGCTTCCAGGAATTGTGTACAGATCCTTGCGACATTTGGGCCATACATTATCATGCTGAAACATGAGGTGATGGTGGCGGATAAATGGGACACAAAAATGGCTTCAGGATTTTGTCAGGTTATCTCTGTGCAATCATATTGCCATCAATAAAATGCAATTGTATTCGTTGTCAGTATCTTATGGCTGCCCATAACATATAACCTCACTGCTACTATGGGGCACTCTGTTCGTAACACGTTTCAGGTAAGATCCAAGTGCAGGCTGTGTTGAAGTAACAATGTTATTACAACAACAGGGGCAGACAAAAGACAGGTCAAGGCAGGAAGGGGTTGGTAATCCAGAGTAGGGGTAAAGGAACCAGATGGCAGGCAGGCTCGGGGGCTGGCAGAGTGGTCAGGCAGGCGGGCTCAGAGTCAGGACAGGCAATGGTCAAAACCAAGTAGGGCGAGAAAAGAGAGACTGGGGAAAAGCAGCTGAGAAACAAAACGCTGGTTGACTTGACAAACAAGACGAACTGGCCCCGGACAAACGGAGAACACAGGTATAAGTAGCCAGGTGATAATGGGGAAGATGGGCAGCAATTGGAGGGGGTGGAGACAAGCACAAGGACAGGTGAAACAGATCAGGGCGTGACAGTTCGCAACATTGACATCAACAAACCGCTTGCCCACATGACGCCACACACTCTGTCTGCCATCTGCCCGTTACAGTTGAAACCAGGATTCATCCATGAAGAGCACACTCCAGGATGCCAGTGGCCATCGAAGGTGAGCATTTGCCCACTGAAGTCGATTACGATGTAGGACTGTGGTCAGGTCAAGACCCTGTTTCGGACCAGATGAGCTTCCCTGAGGCAGTTTCTGACAGTTTGTGCAGAAATTATTTGGTTTTGCAAACCTTCAGGTTGGCTGGTCTCAGACTATGCCGCAGGTGAAGAAGCCAGATGTGGAGGTCCTGGACTGGCATGGACGTACTGGCATGGACGTACTGCCAAATTCTCTTAAACAACATTTGATGTGGCTTACGGTAGAGAAATGAACATTACATTCTGGCAACACCTCTGGTGGACATTCCTGCACTCAAAACTTGAGACACCTGGGGTATTGTGGTGTTTGACAAAACTGCACATTTTGGAGCTGCCTTTTATAGTTCCCAGCACAAGGTGCACCTGTGTAATGTTCATGATGTTTAATTATCTTCTATATATGCCACGTGTCAGGTGGATGGATTATCTTGGCAAAGGAGAAATGCTCATTACCAGGGCGGTAAACAAATTTGTTGCCAAAGTTTGAGAGAAATAAGCTTTTTGTGTGTATGGAAAATGTCTGTGATCTTTTATTTTAGCTCATGAAACATGGGACCAACACTTTACATGTTGCATTTATATTTTTGTTCAGTGTACTTGAGAATGCCATCTTGGTTTGCAGTTTCTGATTAATTTATTAAATTTCAGCAGGATTTTTCCCACCTAAACCAAAGTGGTATGTCTCATCTGAAAGCAGATGATGAAAATGTTGTTGCATCATCCACCGAAAGTAATTTCTGATCTAAAAATCCAGGTGTCCCTAGATATCATCAAGTGGCTATGCGGAAATAGAGCTTTCTCATATTTGTAACCTGTTATTGATGGATCCCCCTCTTGGTTCCATGGCGTAGCTGATAAGCTTATTTGGTTTTAAGGGCCATATCTTCACACTGTGTCTGTGTGTTCATCTCCTTTTGGGTTAAACCAGCCCTGCTCCCTCTTGCTTGTTTTATAGTGCTATTAATGGGCCATTCCTGTCCTTTTAAAGTAATATTATGGTGTTTCAAAACATTTTCTATTCTCCTTGAAAACAAAAATGCAATTGAACATGATAGATTTGGTCAGACTAGCAAGCATCTCAATTACTCCTGACAGTCAGTGTTCCACTGCAATAGGTTTTTGTCGCTTCTGTTTTACCAATCCAATAGATGGTTGAACAAAAGCAATTTTCAGCTACAAGAGTAGAGTTGTATTTAAGACTACATGGTATTTGTTATTGCTAAAGTATATGGGTGGAAATTCTATGATATAGCTGATTGTGGGCTTCGACATGCGTTCTAAAACACAAAGATGTGTGTGTTTAAAGGCGCAATATGATACTTTTTGGGCAACCTGACATAATTCACATAGAAACGTGGGTTATTGATCTGTCATTCTCAATGAAAACATGTCTAAGAAGCGGTAGATCCGTTTTATGTGCCTTGTTTCTATGCTTCCCATTCTTAAGTTTTGTTTGTGGGTCGTTTTACATTCCGTTTTTGTACACAGGCCTCAAACAGCTGAAAATACAATATTTTGGATTATGGAAAATACTTAGATGGGACAATGATTTTCTACACTATAATTGCTTATTTTATCACAAACTGACATTAGAATTTTAGCAAACAGGGAATGGCAGAGCGATTTCTGCTTGGAGCATGTAGGCCCCAGGACACACAAGGTCAACCTGCAAGCCCCCAGTACATAACCCAGATGTCAGGACAAAGACAACACAGTTATTTTTGCCAGGGATCCTCTCAGTGGTGTCACCATGGATTCTAGAGTCGTAGGTGCGTGGGTCTTCTAGTAGATGGATCTTTAGGAGAGTTCCTTTCCAGCAAACGTGGTTGCTGCTGGGGGTGCGTTGTTTTCCACTCTGAATTGAGATACTGTAGATGCATGTTTTGATTCAAATCAGATCAGGCAAAATTGTCTTCAATCTGATTGATAATCTGCTGCTCTATACTGATTGGATATGCAATGTGATTTTATGCCAATTGTAAATATAGCCTCCATTATCCTCATTTTAAAAGACCACATTTCCTCTTTGAGCTCAAAACCATTTTTTTCTTCTTCAAAATGCATATCAAGCTTTTTGATTGCTTATTGAAGAAATACCTTAGCCACAGATGTGACATCATTAGAAACATGCAAACATATTTCAAAGGAGTCAAATCATCAAATAGGCCATGTGCACATCAGATACCACCATTACAATGGAATAAGCTTGGGCAACTTCTCCTGATTCTGTCATCATCTCTGTATCAACCCCTTCATTAAAGTCAAATTATCATCAATCAGAAGTGTGAATAATTATCTCCCTAATTCTGATTTTAGAACCTTATGCTCGCTTTTTTCACCCTCTTCCTCTCAGTTCTTTTCACCTGATTCCATGTAATGTAATGTAGCTGTCATCACCTCTGTGTTCTTGCTGACTGCACGGTGGAATGGGTTGCACATTGGTAGGAAATGTGAGGTTGTTTTAGTTCTGGGTTGAGCAATCATATATGTTTAATAGTTGTAGCACATTCCTTAATCTAGTAAGATTTATACCTGTGCAATACACAATATTAATATACAACAGTAACAGCATTGTAACTACACAGCAACAGCAGAAAACCAATAAAAAAGCTTTCATTGTGTGGTTCCCCAGACCACCCCTTTAGCCCAGACATCGCTCAGACTCGGTGCTGATGAGACCTTTTTGTTCTTTATGGTTGATGTGTATGTGATTACCATGGTGTCAACTTTTGGCAATGCATTCAAAGTTGAGAGCCCACAAGGTCACTGTTAATTCAAAAGTGCTCTGTAATGTTACACTCCATGTCATTCCCCCAGCCTGCGGTGCTGCGCTAGAGCTCCTCTCTTAAATGCATGGCACAAATGGTTTTCAACAAGGAGGATGTCAAGGGAGTCCCACCTCAATCAAAACCCTTATACTGCCTCTTTAAGTCCGGCACTCTAGGGAGGATGCTGTTTTGTTTCTTACTCCTCTATTCCTTCTTCCTCATGGTATGTTTTGAACAGATGTTTTTTAGCAGTCCCGACAGCAGCCCTGTACTTCAACTTTTTACCCCTTTTTCTCCACAATTTTGTGATATCTAAATGGTAGTTACAGTCTTGTCCCCCATCGTTGCAAGTCCCTTACGGACTCGGGAGAGCCAAAGGTCGAGAGCCATGCATCCTCCGAAACATGACCCCGCCAAGCCGCACAGCTTCTTGAAACACTGCTCGCTTAACCCGGAAGCCAGCCGCTCCAATGTGTCAGAGGCAACACCGTACAGCTGGTGACCGAAGTCAGCGTGCATGTGCCTGTCCCACCACAAGGAGTCGCTAGAGCGCGATGGGACAAGGACATCCCGGGCCGGCCAAACCCTCCCCTAACCCGGACGACGCTGGGCTAATTGTGCACCTCCATGTGGGTCTAACGGTCGCAGCCGCAGCCTGGGATCAAACCCGGGTCTGTAGTGACGCAGTGCCTTAGACCGGTACTCGGGAGGCCCCCAGCCCTGTAGTTTTAGAGCTATCAGCAAAGCTCTAACTAACATTCTGCTACTCTCTGACTTTTTACCACAACAACCCCTCCATTTACATGAGCAAGTTGTTGCAGGAGTTGCAAGCGTTTGGTCATAATCTTTCTTTTGTTATTTTAAGTGCCGTCGTTCGTAGTCAAGCTCCTCCATCTGTTTCGAAGAGCAAGCATGACATCCAATGACATCATCCTCTCCCCTGTGCCGAAAAATGCTTTCTTATACCGTAACCAAGTGTGATTAACAAGACTCTGGGGAACGTTCTGGTAAATATAGTAGGTAGACCTTTTGGCACTATCGTATGAATGTATGACAGCCTGGAGCAGAAGCCTCTATGGCTTGTGAGTCATGTCCCTTCCGTTTGTTCTTCTTGTTGGTAATGCATTGCCCCTGAATATAGAAAACCTTGCTCAGAAACAATGAATCCCAGACTAATGAAGCATTGCTATGGCATCAAATCTGATATGACTATAATACAGGATTATAGACTCATAGGTCATTGTCATGTAAAAGGACCCATGAACACCAACGGGAAGTTTATAGGAGCATGTCAAATAGTGGTCAAATGAAAGCTAAGAGTCCATTTTTTTCATTAAATAAAGGTGAAATAAATGTAAAAACAAATGTTGGGCGAGTTTCTCCGATTCTTCTCTGCAGATCCTCTCAAGCTCTGTCGTTGGGGAGGGTCACTGCACAGCTATTTTCAGGTTTCTCCAGAGATGTTAGATCGGTTCTGGACATTCAGAGACTTGTCCCAAAGTCACTCTTGTGTTGTCTTGGCTGTGTGCTTAGGGTCAATGTCTTGTTGAAAGGTGAACCTTTGCCCCCAGTCTGAGGTCCTAAGCGCTCTGGAGCAGATTTTCATCAAGGATCTCTCTGTACTTTGCTCTGTAATCTTTCCATCGATCCGGCAGTCCCTGCCGCTGAAAAACATCCCCACAGCATGATGCTGCCATGACCATGCTTCACCATAGTTGTCATGAGCTTTTTACTGAGGAGTGGCTTCTGGCTGGCCTGGTTGGTACAGTGCTGCAGAGATAGTTGACCTTCTGGAAAGTTCTCCCATCTCTACAGAGGAACTCTGGAGCTCTGTCAGAGTGACCATCGGGTTCTTGGTCACCTCCCAGACCGAGGCCCTTCTACCCTGATTGCTCAGTTTGGCCGGGTGGCCAGCTCTAGGAAGAGTCTTGGTGGTTACAAACTTTTCCATTTGAGAATGATGGAGGCTGCTGTGTTTTTGGGGACCTTCAATGCTGCAGACATTTTTTGGTGCCCTTCCCCAGATCTGTGCCTCGACAGAATCCTGTCTCGGAGCTCTACGCACAATTCCTCCGACTTCCTCCGGCTTGGTTTTTGCTCTGACATGCACTGTCAACTACGGGACCTTATATCATGTCCAATCAATTGAATTTACCACAGGTGGACTCCAATGAAGTTGTAGAAACATCTCAAGGATGATCAATGGAAATTGATCATGGAAATTTGCCTACATTTCTACAAATCTGTTTTCGCGTCGTCATTATTGGGTATTATGTGTAGATTGAGGAGGAAAACATTTTAATTTAATCCATGTTAGAATAAAGCTGTAATATAACAACATGTGAAAAAAGTCAAGGGTTCTGAATAGTTTCTGAATGCACTGTATAATGGCGAGATGCTCTTGTCTCCACCCTAACAATGGGAGTCTTTGTCCCAAAGGTGGGAAGGCAGGAGACAAGCTCTACATATTATTGCTATAGAAACAAATTTGGTTTATTCTGGACAGATTTTGGTGAGAGTGAGCTCTCTCGCTTCGCCTCTTTCTCACCGGAGAAAGAATCTAAGGCGAGCCAACCGGCTCCCCTCTATATGTAGCCCATGTATCTGATTCTGTCTGGCCAGAAATAGACCCTTTTCCAGTACAATACACACTGGTGTCTTGTACAGCATCTCAATCAGCTAGACCTATTGCAATGCGCGCTTCCCAAATAGGCATAGGCCTACACACTTGTGATTTGAAACAATCCACAGCTATTATTTTTTTGAAGAAGTCATGCTTATTGGTTGAGTATTTAGAATAATTGTATTTTGGCAAACAATCCAGCATCTTCCAGCATCTTAATGGTCCTTTCCAATCTGTACACAGTGCATTAGGAATGTATTCAGACACCTTGACTTTTTACATATTGTGTTACATTATCACCTTATTCTAAAATGGATAAAATATTTTTTTCCCTCATCAATACCCATAATAACAGTTTTTTTAAAATATAGGCACATTTACAGAATATAAAAGTATTCAGTCCCTCAGTACTTTGTTGAAGCACCTTTGGCAGCGATTACTGCCTCACAGCCTTTTCCAGCACCTGAACCACTGATGTCACGCACAGATGTGCACGACTCCTGGTGACAGTAAGAAAGCCATCACCATCTGTGCCTATTCAACATAGCCTAGATTTGTATTACTTTTTTTGATTCTTCCTTGAACAGTCACTAAGATTATATTTGGTTGTGATCTATGCAAAATAACTATTTTGGTTGCTGCAGTTGTTAGCTAGAATGCTAATGCTCATTGATATAGGCTGTAGCAAAAGCTTGCCAAAGAGCTATTTTACTGGTTGAAGGTAACATTTTTTAAGCATAATGAAGTTGTTTTGTGATGATGACCCAAACCTTATATTGTTGGCCGTTCTATAAGAATTCCGGCTTGTTCTGCCACCAACTTGCGCGCATCACCCTCGTGCGGCAACGTTTGCAAACACAGAAAGGGGTCTATAGCGTGACATGCTTTTCTCTTTTGATCCAGACAGAATCTGATACATGGTCTATACATACTGAGACAGAGGGGCACTGTTTCGCTCGCCCGGATGCTTTAACTTTGATTGATGTGTCTTTCTGTAGGCACGCGTCTCAGTCAAACAAATCAATATTTCAATATTTGATTTGGACGGGAAAGGAGGGATGGTAGGGCGGGCCAGGCGCCCTAAGGCCTGCCCGTACCTGCTTACTGTACATGCATACAAATAATCTACTGATATTTTTCAGACGCCGTTGCGTTTCTCGAAATCAATTTCCGGTATATGCATCCTCTTAAAATGACTTATGTATTTGTATATACAGTTGATTTAATTATGTTAGCACGACCGGTTTAACCCAAACAGATGCCATTAATTCCAGGAGGCACTCAGAAATAGACAGGTGTTATCTCTGTCTGGAGCTTAAGGCCCGGCAACCCCTGCTTACAGAAAATTCTTCCCCTGAGCTCGCTGAACACATTTGCATTTGGCTGATACGAAAAACTCAATCTCCAATGGTCCAAAAAATAAAAGACGGAACTGAATGTTATTTTCAAACCATGATTTGTGATCATGATTAGGAGTCGTCAACAGACTACACAATGTAATGTATTGATGTGTACTGAAATAACCACTCCATGGCTATCAGGTTCCGTAGATGATTCAACAAACGCTGATCATGCCAAATGCAGTAACAGTTCATCCATAATCATTGAACTATGTAAAGCCTCTGTGTTATCCTGATAATCTGGAATCCTCTAACCTGTCTCTGTAGTCCCTCTGGTTTAGATTGCTGGAGGACATGCTGCTTCGATCAGCAGATGTCTGAATGGATGACAGGGCACAGGGTTCTCAAGGGTGTGTTTTGTCAAGCACTCAACGGAGCAACACTCAATTGTATGTGCTAATTTAAGTCATTGGAGAGAGGTTACTGAGTGTATATAAGGAGGCATTTTTTATAACAAGTCCCGATGCTGGTTGGAGGTGTCTTTACTAGTTGCATTTGAAATATTGATTTCCCTTAGTCATCTCTGAGTCGTCCTACATCTTCCTGTTTCAGGTGCTGGATGTCCATAATGCAAAACTGATAGAGACATACCCCAAGCGACTTACAGCTGTAATCGCAGCAAAAGGTGGCGCTACAAAGTATTAACTTAAGGGGGCTGAATAATTTTGCACGCCCAATTTTTCAGTTTTTGATTTGTTAAAAAAGTTTGAAATATCATATAAATGTCGTTCCACTTCATGATTGTGTCCCACTTGTTGTTGATTCTTCACAAAAAAATACAGTTTTATATCTTTATGTTTGAAGCCTGAAATGTGGCAAAAGGTCGCAAAGTTCAAGGGGGCCGAATACTTTCGCAAGGCACTGTATATAAATGAGTGATGGTACAGAACGGCATAGGCAAGATGCAATCGAGTACAGTTTATACATATGAGATGAGTAATGCAGGGTATGTAAACATATTAAGTGGCATTGTTTAAAGTGGCTAGTGATACATTTTTTACATGCATGGGAGCACCCACTCAATGTTAGTGGTGGCTGTTTATCAGTCTGATGGCCTTGAGATAGAAGCTGTTTTTCAGTCTCTCGGTCCCTGCTTTGATGCACCTGTACTGACCTCGCCTTCTGGATGATAGCGGGGTGAACAGGGAGTGGCTCGGGTGGTTGTTGTCCTTGATGATCTTTATGGCCTTTCTGCGACATTGGGTGGTGTAGGTGTCCTGGATGGCAGGTAGTTTGCCCCCGGTGATGCGTTGTGCAGACCTCACTACCCTCTGGAGAGCCTTACGGTTGTTGGCGGAGCAGCTGCCGTACCAGGCAGTGATACAGCCCGACAGGATGCTCTCGATTATGCATCTGTAAAAGTTTGTGAGTGCTTTTGGTGACAAGCCAAATTTCTTCAGCCTCCTGAGGTTGAAGAGGCGCTGCTGTGCCGCCTTCACCACGCAGGCTGTGTGGGTGGACCAATTCAGTTTGTCCGTGACGTGTACACCGAGGAACTTAACTTTCTACCCACTACTGTCCCGTCGATGTGGATAGGGGGGTGCTCCCTCTGCTGTTTCCTGAAGTCCACAATCATCTCCTTTGTTTTGTTGACATTGAGTTTGAGGTTATTTTCCTGACACCACACTCCGAGGACTCTCACCTCCTCCCTGTAGGCCGTCTCGTCGTTGTTGGTAATCAAGCCTACAATTGTAGTGTCGTCTGCAAACTTGATGATTGAGTTGGAGGCGTGCGTGGCCACACAGTCGTGGGTGAACAGGAGAGGGCTCAGAACGCACCCTTGTGGGGCCCCAGTGTTGAGGGTCAGCGGGGTGGAGATGTTGTTACCTACCCTACCCACCTGGGGGCGGCCCGTCAGGAAGTCCAGTACCGAGTTGCACAGGGCGGGGTCGAGACCCAGGGTCTCGAGCTTGATGACGAGTTTGGAGGGTACTGTGGTGTTAAATGCTGAGCTGTAGTCGATGAACAGCATTCTCACATAGGTACTCCTCTTGTCCAGATGGGTTAGGATTGCGTCGTCTGTGGACATATTGGGGCGGTAAGCAAATTGGAGTGGGTCTAGGGTGTCAGGTAGGGTGGAAGTGATATGGTCCTTGACTAGTCTCTCAAAGCACTTTATGATGACGGAAATGAGTGCTACAGGGCGGTAGTCGTTCAGCTCAGTTACCTTAGCTTTCTTGGGAACAGGAACAATGGTGGCCCTCTTGAAGCATGTGGGAACAGCAGACTGGGATAAGGATTGATTGAATATGTCCGTAAACCAGCCAGCTGGTCTGCGCATGCTCTGAGGACGTGGCTGGGGATGCCGTCTGGGCCTGCCGTCTGGGCCTGCAGCCTTGCGAGGGTTAACACGTTTAAATGTTTTACTCACGTCGGCTGCAGAGAAGGAGAGTCTGCAGGTTTTGGTAGCGGGCCGTGTCAGTGGCACTGTATTGTCCTCAAAGCGAGCAAAGAAGTTGTTTAGTCTGTTTGGGAGCAAGACATCCTGGTCCGTGACGGGGCGAGTTTGCCACATACCTCTTGTGTCTGAGCCGTTGAATTGCGACTCTACTTTGTCTCTATACTGACGCTTAGCTTGTTTGATTGCCATGCGGAGGAAATAACTACACTGTTTGTATTTGGTCACCTTGCCCTGGTTAAAAGCAGTGGTTCGCACTTTCAGTTTCGCGCGAATGCTGCCATCAGTCCACGGTTTCTGGTTTGGGAATGTTTTAATAGTTGCTGTGGGTACAACATCGCCAATGCACTTGCTCACCGAATCAGCGTATTCGTCAATGTTGTTGTTTGACGCAATGCGGAACATATCCCAATCTACCTGATCGAAGCAATCCTGAAGTGTGGAATCAGATTGGTCGGACCAGCAGGAGCTTCCTGTTTTAATTTCTGTCTATAGGCTGGAAGCATCAAAATGGAGTCGTGGTCAGCTTTTTCGAAAGAAGGGCGTGGGAGGGCCTTATATGCTTCACAGAAGTTAGAATAACAATGATCTAGGGTTTTACCAGCCCTGGTAGCACAATCGATATGCTGATAGAATTTAGGGAGTCTTGTTTTCAAATGATCCTTGTTAAAATCCCCAGCTACAATGAATGCAGCCTCAGGATATGTGGTTTTCCAGTTTCAAATAAAGTTCTTCAGGGCCATCGATGTGTCTGCTTGGGGGGGAATATATGCAGCTATGATTATAATCGAAGAGAATTATCTTGGTAGATAATTGAGTTCCTGTATGTTGTTATGATCCCACCACGTCTCGTTAATCATAAGGCATACCCAGCCCTCTTCTTAGCAGAAAGATGTTTGTTTCTGTCGGTGCGATGCGTGAAGAAACCAGCTGGCTGTACCGACTCCAATAGTGTGTCTCGAGTGAGCCATGTTTCCGTGAAGCAAAGAACGTTACAGTCTCTGATGTCTCTCTGGAATGCTACACTTGCTCGGATTTCATCAACCTTGTTGTCAAGAGACTGGACATTGGCGAGTAGTATGCTCCGGAGCAGTGCGCAATATGCCCATTTAAGGAGCCTGACCAGAAGTCTGCTTCGTCTGCCCCTTTTACGGCGTCGTTGTATTGGATCACCGGCTGGGATCCGATCCATTGTCCTGAGTGGTGGGCAAAACACAGGATCCGCTTCGGGAAAGTCGTATTCCAGGTCGTAATGATGGTGAGTTGACATTGCTCTTATAATCAATCAGTGGTTCCTCCCGACTGTATGTAATAAAACCTTAGATTACCTGGAGTACCAATGTAATAAATAACCCGTAAAAAAAAAATACTGCGTAGTTTCCTAGGAACGCGAAGCGAGGCGGCCATCTCTGTCGGCGCCAGACGTCCGGCTGGGGACGAGTGGTAGTGGTGGTGTGCCGATGTGGGTGGACGTCTATTTTACAAAATCCTTTTGAGAATATACACCATCAAAAATAAATCCATTATTCATCGTTAAGGCAGGTCCTAAGAAACATATGAATAATAAAATGTGTTTTCAAAAGAACAGAATAGCATACAGTGCATTTGGACAGTATTCAGACCCCTTCACTTTTTCCACATTTGATTACGTTACAGCGTTATTCTAAAATTGATTAAAAATAAAATAATCCTCATCAACCTACACACAATACCCCATAATGACAGAGTATGGGTATTATGCTTCAAACATTGCACACCTGAATTTTTGGAGTTTCTCCCATTCCTCTCTGCAGATCCTCTCAACCTCTGTCAGGTTGGATGGGGAGCATCGCTGCACAGCTATTTTGAAGTCTCTCCAGAGATGTTCGATCGGGTTCTTGTCCGGGCTCTGGCTGGGCCACTTAAGGATATTTAGAAACTTGTCCTGAAGCCACTCCCACATTTTCTTGGCTGTGTGCTTAGTGAAACTTTGCCCCAGTCTGAGGTACTGAGTGCTCTAGAGCAGGTTTTCATCAAGGATCTCTCTGTACTTTGCTCTGCTCATCTTTCCCTCAATCTTGACTAGTTTCCCAGTTCCTGCCAATGGAAAAACATCCCCGCACCATGATGATGCCACCACCATTCTTCACCATAGTGATGGTGCCAGATTTCCTCCAGATGTGACACTTGGCATTCAAGCCAAAAAGTTTCATCTTGGTTTCATCAGACTAGAGAATCTTGTTTCTCTTGGTCTTAGTCCTCTAGGTTCCTTTTGTCTAACTCCTAGCGGGCTGTCATGTGCCTTTTACTGAGGAGTGGCTTCCATCTGGCCACTCTACCATAAACACGTAATTGGTGGAGTGCTGCAGAGATGGTTGTACTTCTGGAAGGTTCTCTCATCTCCACAGAGGACACAGGAACTCTGGACCTCTGTCAGAGTGACCATCGGATTCTTTGTCACCTCTCTGACCAAGGCCCTTCATCCCCTATTGTTCAGTTTGATATGCACTGTCAACTGTGGGAGCTTACATAGACAGGTGCGTGGGTCTTCTCCAATCAAGTTGTAGAAACTCCTCAAGGATGATCAATGGAAACAGGATGCACCTGAGCTGAATTTCAAGTCTCATAGCAAAAGGTCTGAATACTTATGTAAATAAGGTATTTCAGTATTTATTTTGAATACATTTGCAAACATTCCTAAAAACCTGTTTTTGCTTTGTCATTATGAGGTATTGTGTGTACATTGATGAGAAGTATTATAATTTTTTTAATCCATTTTAGAATAAAGCCTTAACGTAACAAAATGTGGGAAACATCAAGGCTTCTGAAGTCTTTCCGAATGCACTGGATGTTGAGTTTTATTAGGCCTATGTTATGGGTCTGTACAACCATGACTGCACCATCCAAATGAAATCAATAGCTTGCTATTTTTTCCATTAAACAGACAAACCCAATCACAGTCAACACACAGTATATTTTAAAATAAGAATATCATGGAATTTAACAGAATAAAATACAACAAATATTTTTTTCCCACGCAACTTGTGTTACGGGAAAGTGTGGAACCACTGTCATGTGAAAACGTTATATTTTGAAACAGAGCCATACCATGCTTCCTTATCTATGTTTCATCTCTTTCCTATGGTCATTCTGCTTTGTTTCGGAGCAGGCTTAGCGTCTAACCTTCATGATAGTGATAGAAAATAAGAGCGATCCTGTTTTCAAAAGCATGTGAATGTCGTTCATATATGATACCAGCCACCCGGACAGCTGATGAAACTGTGGGTTTTGCACAGCCAAAGAATATCTGCACAAACTGTCAAGAAACCGTCTCAGGGAAGCTCATCTGCGTGCTCGTCATCCTCACTGCAGTTCGGCGTCATGACCGACATCAGTTGGTTTATGCTCACCTTCAATGACCACTGGTACACTGGAGAAGTGGATGAATCCCGGTTTCAACCGTACCGGGCAGATGGCAGACAGCTTCTTTGGTGTCGTGTGGGCGAGCAGTTTGCTGATGTCAACATTGAACAGAGAGCCTCGTGGTGGTGGGGCTATGGTATGGGCAGGCATAAGCTACAGACAACACAACTGCCTTTTATCGATGGCAATTTGAATGATCCTGAGGCCCATTGTTGCAAGGTTCTGTACACAATTCCTGGAAGCTGAACATTTCCCAGTTCCTCCATGGCCCGCATACTCACCAGACATATTACTCATTGAGCATGTTTGGGATATTCTGGATTGACGTGTACGACAACATGTTTCAGTTCTCGTCAATATCCATCAACTTAGCACAGCCATTGAAGAGGAAAGGGACAACATTACACAGGCCACAATCAACAGCCTGATCAACTCTATGTGAAGGTGAGGTGTCATGCTGCATGAGGCAAATGGTAGTCACACCAGATACTGACTGGTTTTCTGATCCACATCCCCTACTTTTTTAAAGGCATTTGTTACCAACAGATACATACAGTGGGGGAAAAAAGTATTTAGTCAGCCACCAATTGTGCAAGTTCTCCCACTTAAAGATGAGAGAGGCCTGTAATTTTCATCAGAGGTACACTTCAACTATGACAGACAAAATGAGAAAAAAATCACATTGTAGGATTTTTAATGACTTTATTTGCAAATTATGGTGGAAAATAAGTATTTGGTCAATAACAAAAGTTTCTCAATACTTTGTTATATACCCTTTGTTGGCAATGACAGAGGTCAAACATTTTCTGTAAGTCTTCACAAGGTTTTCACACACTGTTGCTGGTATTTTGGCCCATTCCTCCATGCAGATGTCCTCTAGAGCAGTGATGTTTTGGGGCTGTTGCTGGGCAACACAGACTTTCAACTCCCACCAAAGATTTTCTATGGGGTAGAGATCTGGAGACTGGCTAGGCCACTCCAGGACCTTGAAATGCTTCTTACGAAGCCACTCCTTCGTTGCCCGGTGTGTTTGGGATCATTGTCATGCTGAAAGACCCAGCCACGTTTCATCTTCAATGCCCTTGCTGATGGAAGGAGGTTTTCACTCAAAATCTCATGATACATGGCCCCATTCATTCTTTCCTTTACACGGATCAGTCGTCCTGGTCCCTTTGCAGAAAAACAGCCCCAAAGCATGATGTTTCCACCCCATGCGTCACAGTAGGTATGGTGTTCTTTGGATGCAACTCAGCATTCTTTGACCTCCAAACACGACGAGTTGAGTTTTTAACAAAAAGTTATATTTTGGTTTCATCTGACCATATGACATTGTCCCAATCTTCTTCTGGATCATCCAAATGCTCTCTAGCAAACTTCAGACGGGCCTGGACATGTACTGGCTTAAGCAGGGTGACACTTCTGGCACTGCAGGATTTGAGTCCCTGGCGGCATAGTGTGTTACTGATGGTAGGCTTTGTTACTTTGGTCCCAGCTCTCTGCAGGTCATTCACTAGTCCCCCCCGTGTGGTTCTGGGATTTTTGCTCACCGTTCTTATGATCATTTTGACCCCACGGGGTGAGATCTTGTGTGGTCTTGTATGTCTTCCATTTCCTAATAATTGCTCCCACAGTTGATTTCTTCAAACCAAGCTGCTTACCTATCTCAGATTCAGTCTTCCCAGCCTGGTGCAGGTCTACAATTTTGTTTCTGATGTCCTTTGACAGCTCGAGGTTGTGGACAGGTGTCTTTTATACTGATAACAAGTTCAAACAGGTGCCATTAATACAGTTAACGAGTGGAGGACAGAGGAGCCTCTTAAAGAAGAAGTTACAGGTCTATGAGAGCCAGAAATCTTGCTTGTTTGTAGGTGACCATATACTTATTTTCCACCATAATTTGCAAATAAATTCATAAAAAATCCTACAATGTGATTTTCTGGATTTATTTTTCTCATTTTGTCTGTCATAGTTGACGTGTACCTATGATGAAAATTACAGGCCTCTCTCATCTTTTTAAGTGGGAGAACTTGCACAATTGGTGGCTGACTAAATACTTGTTTTGCCCCACTGTATCTGTATTTCCAGTCATGTGAAATCCATAGATTAGGGCCTAATTCATTTTTTCAATTTGACTGGCTTCCTTATATGAACTGTAACTCTGTAAAATCGTTGAAATTATTGCACGTTGCGTTTCTATTTTTGTTCAGTGTATTTTCTTCCAATTTATGACGTGAAAAAGATTTGAACAGACGGCAGATGATGGGAAAAAGGACCATTCGACTCGGCATAAATAATATATATTGAGAGCTATGAATTCCACAGAAAGAGTGAACACCTCTGTCTCGCGTCACACCAACTTTCATTCCGACAAGTCCAACACCTTATCAGTTGATAACACTGTAATCCTAGAACATATATAACCTCCATCTCAAACCCAACCTCAGCTAGAGGATGAACTAAATCCCTCACATATCCACTGTATGATTGTCTAACCAAGAAGATGAAGATAAAACATGAGAAGGATAGACAGAAAGGCAGTAGAGGGAGGGATGTGGTGTGCCCGTTCGCTGGCGGCTACTTCGAGGCACAGTTCGCTCAGCTGACACAGCAGCTCATATCACAGTGCCTGAGAACAGAAGCTCACATCACAGTGACTTGAGACTGAACCCAGATACGGACAGAGACAAATAGACAGACAGAGATTGAGAAGGAGGAGGAGAGAAATACTAGAGTAGAGAGACGGAGCATGAGACAGAGTTAGAATCTGAGAGAGAAAGGGAAACCGATAAAGGAGTCAGATAAACTGACTAAAATGAGGGTCAGAGGCGAGGATTTAGACAGAGTCAGATGGAGAGAAAGTCAGAAAAAGTGCTCTGAATCAGACATGGCTGGGCTTGGCAGATTCTTTATGTGGCCTGCTGTCCCCTGGTCCTGGTCCTGGCTGTCCCCACGTGAGCCTCTGTCAACTGCCTGTCAGTCCCCCTTCCCCGTGTAGGCCTAATGGTCTCCCCAACGGTGTCTCGACCTGTCAGGCCTCACAGAACCCGGGCTGACTCACACAGACACTGGCCCTTCAGCCCGCCACCACAGAGAGATATCATTAGAGTACCAAGGAAAACAGGCAAGCCACGAACACAACTTTCCTATAGTGTGGTACATCTATGACCACTGTGGCTGAACTGTATGTAGCTAAGCCTACATGTACAGCAGATTGATTGAAGTTAATGTTTTCTCCATGCTATATACTGTAGATAGCAATTATTTACTAGCACAGAGAAAACACAGCCAGCTGAATGAAGGCACCCAGCAGCGGTTCATTACAATAAATCACAACATCACCCAAACATGAAATACAACACAAATCTAAAGAAGTCATCCAGTCCAAAAACAACAGGGCTGCTGTCTTCACGTATTGTTTTACAGTGGAAGAAGCTGGAGTACCGAGATATCATCTAGGGCCAGGACAATACCAGTATTGTGATACTTGTTAGTATAGTGGCAAGGAAACAAAACACAAAGCGGATTTAACTTCTTTATGAAAACGGCCCTAATGTTGGAAACAAACATCATTATGTTGTCATCTAGAGTCACACTTGTTTATTTCCCAAGCAGCGGGATTTGAAAGGACCAAAGAGTTTGGTCTGCTTCGTGTTTTTGCCATGGCAAGATATATATATATCGTCCTGGCCCTAATAGCATCACTGCTTTCATTTAGATTCTGCCATTTCAACGAGATGAAAAGTAAGAGTCCTCTTCATAAGATATCAAAGGAGACAGTACAAATCATAGAAAGTTTGCGAGGAATCTCAGACATACTACTTTTGAAATGGAAATGAAACTACAATAGAATTCCTGAAAATTATATCATCTCTTTGACAGAGGCTTGAGAGATTGTTGCCATACTATGTTGACAACATCCATAGAGCTGTACTGTGTGCGTGCATGAATTTGAGTTTTTCTGTTTGTTTGAGGGGGTGAAAGATAGAGTAACAGGTTCAGTTATTCTGCCCTGCTTGGCTGACCTTACTGCCTGGTGAAGCATGGGAGTGGAACGGTACCTTGGCCTTTCTAGTTACAGAGAGAGCATCAGAGAACCCCAAAAATAATGGCAAAGATGCCCGTCTGTCACTGCTGCTCTGCAGCCTCTCTGTGTCTTCTGGAGCAAAAAGAAAACGCATTATCTCCTCTAGTCTCCCCTCTCTGATCCCCGGCTACCTTAGCCAACCATATTCCAGCCTGTGGAGCTTCTTATACAGCAATTAGGGAAGGAGAGGAGAGCAGTGGAGCTTAGCAGTGGACCTGTCCTGTGTGTGTGTGTGTGCGTGTGTGTGCGTGTGTGTGTTTGTACGTGCGTGCGTTGAGGTTTACGGAGTCTGGATTAGGTGTGTGTGTGTGCACGAGAGAGAGAACTCCACGTGAGTTATTCACTCTGCGGTATACAGTCACACGAAATTGCTTGTGGTTCGAGTTGCTGCAGCTTGAAGTCTCTCGCAGTGCCCCAGATCTAATTACTGGCCAGCAGTACTGCTCGCTCCCTTTGCACAACATTGCTCCCAGAAAACAGAGGACAGCTCCATGTACACAAAAAGATAACACCACGGGAGAGGCAACTTGTACATGACTCCTCTGGTAGAGAAGGATGCTCAAAGTCTTATTACAAAGCACAAAAAATACAATATCATGTAATGATTCAGATAAAGCAATGTGTTTGTTATCCAACTGTAGCATCTACAACAAAAAATCCAGTGTCCCATAAAACTCAATCTAATTCAATCACAACGAATTAAATCCAATTCTAAAAAAAGAGACAGACGTGCGTTATCACATACAGGCGTTCTCTGAGCAGGTGGAGGTGTCAGAACACATAGTGGCATTATATACAGATATCTGGGCCTCAGCCATTGTCGATTTGGCGGCCAGCTTCTTGAATGACTGTGTGTTGGTGACCTCTGTAAGTAGGATGCCCTGCGGGATCAGACGTCCACGAGGTGCAGAAGGCTGCCAAAACGATGCAAAGGTTTGTCTAGAAAAAGCTATAGTCCCACACTTCCCGCCGAGCGTCCTCTTTAAGGTGATCTTTTTCGGTCCTTTATTATGAGCGTCACTTGTTCTTTGTAACAGTAATCCATTGAGAATGCTCTTTTGGGGGACACGTTTGTTTGTTTCTCCAGCTATTAAGAAGAGCTCAAGACTGCTTCATAATCATCCACCGACTGGGAGATCAGTTCCTCCAGAGGCTGCTGGTAGCCCAGCGGTAAAGGGCGTTTGGTCCAGTAACTGAAAGGTTGCCGGTTTGCATCCCAGAACCAACTCGGTGAAACGTCTGCCGATGTGCCCGTGAGCAAGGCACTTAACCCTCGTTTCTCTGGATAATAGCATCTGTTAAATCTAACATTAGCAACCATCTGGGAACTCTTCTGCTGGTGCGTTTCAACGATTACAGCAAAGTGAGGCCATGGTCCAGTGCACAAGGCAACATCTGCGTATATTATATAGACTAATTATCTTGTCATTGTTAACTACCGTTGTAGTGGAAATTCTAATCAAAAGGGAGAGAGAATATAGATTATTCAAACAACTTTATTATAAGATTTGTAAATCGGGAGCAGAGAACCCTGCACTGTAGAGGGGATTGTTAAGAGCCCAATGGACAGTTGGCTCTCCGCTTTTATCGAAAGGGCAACCTCTTTGTCTTCATGGCAGATGAGCATATGGGTTGAAACAAGGGCGGAACGTAATGTGCACAAGGCGATTGGTTTGTCTGTGCAGATTTAAGACAGCCCAAGGTTGATAGCACGAGGGCTCAAACGTATAGCTGTCGTGTCACTGTTCACACTATAATGTGCTCCTTCCTGCAAGTTTCCATACAGCTGACTTCCTGCAGTTAGTATCTCACACCCAAACGTCTCTTACCTGTACGCCTAGACTTATGACTAAGTCACACAAGACAGGTCTGCATCAGCAAAAAAACAAAAACACTAACATGTAATAAAGGACAATTCTCGAATTAATGTATGTCTAAATAAATGTTTCATCATACTGTAATATAATAATGCTTGCCTGTTCTTTAGATGGAAGCCCTAGCCAGTGTTTTGACCGGGCCAAACAGCAGTGGTAGACAGGGTCTGGAAAATAACTGGTAGACGGAGAGTAGGCAGACACCTGGTGATGAGGAGAGGGCGGTGGGGACAGAGTAACCTCCAGACAGCTGGCATAATCAAATCAAAACATTGCATTCTAGCCACCTAACATTAGCCAGCTAGCCAAAAAAATAAAACACAAGTGTAATTCTTAAAAATGTGCTTGATTCAAACTATTCAGACTATAATAATAAGCGGAATCAATATTGCTAGTTCATTAATAAAACAAACTTGCAATAAAATGCAAAAAAAACAAAAAGGAAAGGAGTTCTCTGCCTCTTCCTCATGTCATAGCAATAAAATAGGACATACATTGTGCCACAGAAACAGACAAACACAGACACATATGAAGCACTAATTCAAAGAATGTATATAAAGGCTATCAGTATGCTCTATCATCACCACCCATGGTCCTTGAGAATGTGTCTTGCACAGAAATCTTAAAAAGAATATACCACACCATGATTGCTAGTTTGATTGAGCATGCTTTCTTTCAGCAGTGTTTTTGGAATTACATTGACTGAGCTGATTGCTTTCAGTAATTAAAATGGATATTACTCCGTGACAATGTGACTGAATTAAGTGACGTTATTCCTTTTGTCCGCACCAAGTGCGGACCAAATTGTGACCAAATTGAAAATGAAGTTTTTCCTCCTCTGACATTCTTTTAAGAAAATAAGAACATTCTTGGTTGACTCTAGATTCATCTCATATAACTTACTGTCCCTAACCAATCAATCCCACGTATTTATAAAGCCCTTCTTACATCAGCTGATGTCACAAAGTGCTGTACAGAAACCCAACCTAAAACCCCAAAACAGCAAGCAATGCAGGTGTAGAAGCACGGTGGCTAGGAAAAACTCCCTAGAAAGGCCAGAACCTAGGAAGAAACCTAGAGGAACCAGGCTATGAGGGGTGGCCAGTCCTCTTCTGGCTGTGCCGGGTGGAGATTATAACAGAACATGGCCAAGATGTTCAAACGTTCGTAGATGACCAGCAGGGTCAAATAATAATAATCACAGTGGTTGTTGAGGGTGCAAAAGGTCTGCACATCAGGAGTAAATGTCAGTTGGCTTTTCATAGCCGATCATTCAGAGTATCTCTACCGCTCTAGAGAGTTGAAAACAGTAGGTCTGGGACAGATAGCACGTCCGGTGAAGAGGTCAGGGTTCCATAGGCAGAACAGCTGAAACTGGAGCAGCAGCACAACCAGGTCGACTGGGGACAGCAAGGAGTCATCAGGCCAGGTAGTCCTGAGGCATGGTCCTAGGGCTCAGGTCCTCTGAGAGAGAGAGAAAGAAAAAAAAAAGTGAGAGAATTAGAGAAAGCATACTTAAATTCAAACAGGACACCGCCTCCAGATATAACAGATTGACCCCAGCCTCCTGACACAAACTATAGCAGCATAAATACTGGAGACCGACCAACATATAGAATAGTGTTTGCATTTCAATTTGACTAATGCATAAAATGGAAGATGATAGATTGCATAATGTACCATGGGGTTACGCTGAGACCTCGACATGACATTACGTAATTAATGAGCAAATAAGTAGAAACATTTCACACTGTGTAGTATGTGCATACATTACATGTTTCAGCAAGGGTATGTTGACAGAGCATGTTCCATTACAATCACTAATTATTCACGTCACTTGGAATGTGACCTATCCTTGATTTCGTCTTTTAAGTCATTATTGTCTTTACTCATTGTTTAGTTGCTAAGAGACACAAATTCCTGTCGCCCCAAGACAAAATAGTTTATTTTCTCCCAAGTTTGGTCTTCGAAGGGTAGCAAGCACTCTCTCTAATCTCGACTTTAATATGGATTTTCGGCATGTACTTGTCGTGACTTGGGAGGAAGAATTTTTCTGAATCTGACTAAGACAATACTGCTGCGACATTTACTCCCAACTCTTAGAATTTATGAAACTCCGGCCTTCATCTCTTTCATAGCCTACGCATCAAAGGAGATAACTGTCTCTGTCATGATGTGCTGAGCTTCTTCCTATAAGGACATTTGCGTGAAAACATCTTGCTTTGTATTCAAGCTACGAAGTGAATGTCCATCACTGACAGGAGACTAGATACAGTATATCAAATGTCTGTGGATTATCATTACTTTTACTGTACAGCCGGATGGTATGGCTGTAACACACTCCGACCTTTACCTGTATCCTGAGGTTTGAACATTGCCGAAGACGGAACACTCATGTGAACTCGATCGACAAACGCTCGTCCACAGAGTACAGTCAGAGTTGATGTCAGCCCAGAGCAGATGATGGGGAAGGACAGACGGCATAGTCCTCAGGGGTTAGAGGTTAAATAGAGAGCTCTGGAAGGAGAAAACCTTCCAGTGGCCCTCATTTCCCTCTCAAGCACATTGGCCAATCCTGACAGCAGACACAAGCAAGCTTGACAGCCTCTAAACAGGGCCCTGCCATCCACATGCCTGTTAATCCCTCTACACTTCATCTGGTGGGGGGGAAGTTTCCCTGGGGACAGGCACGCTACAGCAAATTTTCACCAATGTTCTCTAAGCGTTTTACAAGCATATCCTCAAATGACCAACCAGAGCCAGGGGCGGTTAATGTGTTTAATGCTTTTTTTCTCCTCCCTCCACTGCCACACACAATCTTGAGTGGAGCCTAGATTTTACATAGCTATTTGCAATGTACCTGCTACACCAGTTGCCAGTAGTGCTGTGATGAACTTTTCACCGAATGCTTGCCATTTGTAGGTGGTAGATTAGTGTTGCAGATCTTAAACCTGATCGATGGATTGTTATATTTATCAACCCTATGTGTGTGTGGTACTCACTGAATGTTGCATGCAAACCAAATCCTACATACTGTATCTGTCAAATACAGACAATGATGTAACATGCTTGATTATGTGCATAGTGATGAGGTAGTCAAATAGATTTCCATATGAAAACATAAATGATAACACACTGTTAAATTGAAGTGTTTTGTAACACCAAAATGATGGCAACTGAGCTGCCATCAACTTGAATGAGATGAAACCTTAACTTTGCTGGAGTACTGAAACATTACATGGAGTGTTGTAACAGGGACTGGGAGCACTAGCAGAAAAGGTTGAAAACACTATTTTGGTGTTTCGAGGTCCTCTTTAGTGCAGAATTAGATACCATCTCTTTTGGTGTTGTTTCCTCTGTAGAGCTTCTAAATGCTAATGATGTGCAGTTCGCGAATGATTCATTCTTTTTGAACAACTATTTTACTGACTTGAGTGTCATGATTAGATTTTTGGAGTAACTCGTTCATTTTAGTCGTTTGGCCTACAAGTGCTGGCCGCAATGAATCCTACAGCAGGATTAACACATGCTCAGCGGCTCAGCGGCTCCAGAGACCTGCTCCGACCACCAACTGTCTGTCGTATGCACGCAGGAAATCAGATCATGAGCATAGAGAAGAAAAATACATGTTTAGAACAGATAATTGATCGCATTGTGCAAGAATGACTACATTTTATTCATTATTGAATGTTATGATGGACACAGCTTCGTAGAACCAAAACATCCACAGCCTTTGCTCAACAAACTCAAACTCGAGAATTAATCATTTGGGCGGCTGTAGTTCGAAAAGGACTGTGTTTATCACCTGGCCTGGCTACCCTGACGCCTGGCTACCCTGACTCCTTGCTCTGGCCAAACGCTACGTCACGCCCTCAGACATTAGTTTCTTCTCTGCAATGACGTATGCGGCGAATGACAGAGCAGAGGAAGAATTAAGTGTGAGTCGTCAGGCTACCTATCACCCTCACGGCAGTCAAGCAATGCATTCCACCATGATTCGTTCACAATCTAGTCCGGTTGCGGCCACAATTAGACCTTGTTTCAAATGTATCAAGAAATAATTGTATTTGTATGCCTCGCAATCAACAAATGTTACTTGTTTAAAGCACGTCTGCAAGTCTCAGTCACAAATGACAGCTACAATTAGCCCCCTATGGTGATCCACATGTAAACGAAGAGGCGTGTAGAATCATGACTATTTTAAGTTTTCAGTTCATCATTTGCCGGTATTGGGTTCTGCGTGCTCTGGGCATTACTGACTCAAATGAGTCGAAAGATAAATTATTTTGACAGAACAAGTCGAAAAGACCGGAGTCAGTAAAAAGAGCCGAACTTCCCATCACTACTGAACACCATTATGATCTTTTCAATTCTGTTTAGTGCACAATTAGATCCCTTTTTCTAAAGTGTCTTACTCTTTAATATTGTTTTCTATATTTTGTAATTTTCCATTATATACAGTTTTGGCAGGTATTGTCTTGTACAGTGTTCAAACCGCCAGCACTAACTGGAGGTTGAACTGCATGAATTGAGGAGACGGCACTGTCACGCCCTGGCCATAGAGAGGCTTATATTCTCTATTTTGGTTAGGCCAGGGTGTGACTAGGGTGGGCATTCTATGTTCCTGGCCGGGTATGGTTCTCAATCAGGGACAGCTGTCTATCGTTGTCTCTGATTGAGAACCATACATACTGCCCACATGGGTTTTGTGGTTAGTTGTTTTTTTGTATTTTGTACCAGACAGAACTGTTTCGGTTTCGTTCACTCTCTTTTGTTGTTTTTTCATTCAGTGTTCAATGAATAAATAAAGATGAACATGTACCACGCTGCACCTTGGCCCTCACCTTCTTCCACCACCAAAGGACCAAGCAGCGTGTAATGGACTCCTGGACATGGGAGGAAATATTGGACGGCAAGGGACCCTGGGCACAGCTGGGAGAGTATCACCACCCGAAAGAGGAGCTGGAGGCAGCTAGAGCGGAGCGGCGACACTACGAGGAATTGGCTCGAGGTAACGTGCACGAGAGGCAGCCCCAGAATTTTTTGAGGGGGCACACGGGGAGATTGGCGAAGTCAGGTAGGAGACCTGAGACCTGAGACCTGAGAGTGACCGGGCAGGCACCGTATTATGCAGTGAAGCGCACGGTGTCCTCTCCTGTCCAGAGCCGCCAGAGCCGCCCGTCAGTCCGGAGCCGCCAGAGCCGCCCGTCAGTCCAGAGCCGCCAGAGTCGCCCGTCAGTCCGGAGCCGCCAGAGTCGCCCGTCAGTCCGGAGCCGCCAGAGCCGCCCTCCTGTCCTGAGCCGCCAGAGTCGCCCGTCAGTCCTGAGCCGCCAGAGCCGCCCGTCAGTCCGGAGCCGCCAGAGTCGCCCTTCACTCCGGAGCTGCCAAAAGCGCAGCCCCTCAGTCCAGAGGCGCCCTCTACGAGGGTCTTCAGTCCGTGGCCCGCTGCGAGGGTCCCGCACCCGAGCCGCTGCCGTCAGGAAGGCCCACCCGGACCCTCCCCTTTAGAGTCAGGTTTTGCTGCCGGGGTCCGCACATTTGGGGGGGTGGGGGGTTCCTGTCACGCCCTGGCCATAGAGAGGCTTTTATTCTCTACTTTGGTTAGGCCAGGGTGTGACTAGGGTGGGCATTATATGTTCCCTTTTTCTGTTTTTGGCCGGGTATGGTTTTCAATCAGGGACAGCTGTCTATTCTTGTCTCTGATTGAGAACCATACTTAGGTAGCTCTTGCCCAAATGGGTTTTGTGGGTAGTTGTATTCTGTACCAGACAGAACTGTTTTGGTTTTGTTCATTCTCTTTTGTTGTTTTTTAATTCGGTGTTCAATTCATAAATAATGATGAACACATCCCACGCTGCACTTTGGTCCTGACCTTCCACCAATGGCCGTTACAGGCACGTCCTCTTCCATTGACATTCATGAATGTGGGAGTGGGTGCTGTCCTCATTGAACGTCAATTTTCCTGATGATTTTCCATTACACCTCATGGCACAACAAGCTTAACACTAAAATATAAGTATACTTTTCCTTCTTCAAACATGCATACAACATTGTGTAAAAGAAAATAATCAGAGCTCTCTTCTATGGCCAGAGAACAAAGGAAGAGGGGGGAGACTCACAGCAAGCTTACAGCAGGAGTAGTCATTCTCCTCTTTAGTCTACTGTACATCAAAGATCCTCCTGGCCAGTTCAACCAAATAGTGCTCAGACGGTCTGCCGGAGACATGGACACAGCAGGGTCTCAATGAATGCTGAGGATGACTACGGCTCGGTCAAGGAATGTCTCCCTTGGAGAACAATAAACTCCACGCAAAAGTGCCTCAAACACTCTTATTTCCTCAAGCAAACGGTGTAAACGGACTGAAAATGACATGGTTAAAGTGTTGAGATGTGCAGTATCAGTGAGACGTTTGGACACACCTACTCATTCAAGGGTTTTTCTTTATTTTCTACATTGTAGAATAGTGAAGACATAAAAACTATGAATTAAGACGTATGGAATCATTTAGTAACCAAAAATGTGTTCAACAAATCAAAATATATGTTCAATTTGAGATTCTTCAAAATAGCCACCCTTTGCCTTGATGGCAGCTTTTCACACTTGGCATTCTCTCAAACAGCTTAATGGAATGCATATTCAATTTTAAAGTCGTGATGGACTGTCGTTTCTCTTATCTTATTTGAGCTGTTCTTGCCATAATATGGACTTGGTCTTTTACCAAACAGGGCTATCTTCTGTATACCACTCCTACCTTGTCACAACACAACTAATTGGCTCCAAGGAAAGAAATTCCACAAATGAACTTTTAAGACATGGAGGTCAGTCAATAGGGAGAACTTTGAAAGTTCCTTCAAGTATATTCGCAAAAACCATTGAGCACTATGACTAAACTGGCTCTCATGAGGACCGCTACAGGAAAGGAAGACCCAGAGTTACCTCTGCTGCAGAGAATAAGTTCATTAGAGTTAACTGCACATCAGATTGCAGCCCAAATAAATGTTTCACAGAGTTCAAGTAACAGACACATCTCATCAAACAAAACTAAAGGACCACAATTAAAAGAAGATACTTGTGGGCCAAGAAACACAAGCAATGGACATTAGACCAGTGGAAATCTGTCCCTTGGTCTGATGAGTCCAAATTTGAGATTTTTGGTTCCAACCGCCATGTCTTTGTGAGACGCAGAGAACGTGAATGGATGATCTCCACACGTGTGGTTCCCAAATTGAAGCATGGAGGGGAGGTGTGATAATGTGTGGTGTGGGGGTGCTTTGCTGGTGATACTGTCTGTGATTTATTTTTGAATTCAAGGCACACTGAACCAGCATGGCTACCACAGCATTATGCAGCAATACGACTTCTCATCTGGTTTGTCCTTAGTGGGACTATCATTTGTTTTTTAACAGGAAAATGACCCAACACACCTCCAGGCTGTGTAAGTGCTATTTGACGAAGAAAGAGAGTGATGGAGTGCTGCATCAGATGACATGGCCTCCACAATCACCCAACCTCACCCCAATTGAGATGGTTTGGGATGAGTTGGTCCAGAGAGTGAAGGAATAGCAGCCAACAACTGCTCAGCATACAGTGGGGCAAAAAAGTATTTAGGCCACCACCAATTGTGCAAGTTCTCCCACTTAAAAAGATGAGACAGGCCTGAGAGAGGCCTTCATCATAGGTACACTTCAACTATGACAGACAAAATGAGGGGAAAAAATCCAGAAAATCACATTGTAGGATTTTTTATGAATTTATTTGCAAATAAGGGTGGAAAATAAGTATTTGGTCAATAACAAAAGTTTATGTCAATACTTTGTTATATACCCTTTGTTGGCAATGACAGAGGTCAAACGTTTTCTGTAAGTCTTCACAAGGTTTTCACACACTGTTGATGGTATTTTGGTCCATTCCTCTATGCAGATCTCCTCTAGAGCAGTGATGTTTTGGGGCTGTTGCTGGGAAACACGAACGTTCAACTCCCTCCAAAGATTTTCTATGGGATTGAGATCTGGAGACTGGCAAGGCCACTCCAGGGCCTTGAATTGCTTCTTTCAAAGCCACTCCTTCGTTGCCCGGGCGGTGTGTTTGGGATCATTGTCATGCTGAAAGACCCAGCCACATTTCATCTTCAATGCCCTTGCTGATGGAAGGAGGTTTTCACTCAAAATCTATTGATACATGGCCCCATTCATTCTTTCCTTTACACGGATCAGTCGTCCTGGTCCCTTTGCAGAAAAACAGCCCCAATGCATGATGTTTCCACCCCATGCTTCACAGTAGGTATGGTGTTCTCTAGATGCAACTCAGCATTCTTTGTCCTCCAAACACGACGAGTTGAGTTTTTACCAAAAAGTTTTGTATTTTGGTTTCATCTGACCATATGACATTCTCCCAATCTTCTTCTGGATCATCCAAATGCTCTCTAGCAAACTTCAGACGAGCCTGGACATGTACTGGCTTAAGCAGGGGGACACGTCTGGCACTGCAGGATTTGAGTCCCTGGCGGCGTAGTGTGTTACTGATGGTAGCCTTTGTTACTTTGGTCCCAGCTCTCTGCAGGTCATTCACTAGGTCCCCCCGTGTGGTTCTGGGATTTTTGCTCACCGTTCTTGTGATCATTTTGACCCCACGGGTTGAGATCTTGCGTGGAGCCCCAGATCGAGGGAGATTATCAGTGGTCTTGTATGTCTTCCATTTCCTAATAATTGCTCCCACAGTTGATTTCGTCAAACCAAGCTGCTTACCTATTGCAGCTTCAGTCTTCCCAGCCTGGTGCAGGCCTACAATTTTGTTTCTGGTGTCCTTTGACAGCTCTTTGGTCTTGGCCATAGTGGAGTTTGGAGTGTGACTGTTTGAGGTTGTGGACAGGTGTATTTTATACTGATAACAAGTTCAAAAGGGTGCCATTTAATACAGGTAATGAGTGGAGGACAGAGGAGCCTCTTAAAGAAGAAGTAACAGGTCTGTTTGAGCCAGAAATCTTGCTTGTTTGTAGGTGACCAAATACTTATTTTCCACCATAATTTGCAAATAAATTCATAAAAAATCCTACAATGTGATTTTCTGGATTTCTTCGCCCTCATTTTGTCTGTCATAGTTGAAGTGCACCTATGATGAAAATTACAGGCCTCTCTCATCTTTTTAAGTGGTAGAACTTGCACAATTGGTGGCTGACTAAATACTTTTTTGCCCAACTGTATATGGGAACTCCTTCAAGTTGGAAAAGCATTTCAAGTGAAGCTGGTTGAGAGAATGCCAATAATGTGCAAAACTGTCATCAAGGCAAAGGGTGGCTACTTTGAAGAATCTCAAATACAAAATATATTTTGATTTGTTTAACACTTTATTCGTTACTACTTGATCCCTTATGCGTTATTTTATCGTTTTGATGCCTTCACTATTTTTCCACAATGTAGAAAATGTTAAAAATCGAGAAAACCCTTGAATGAGTAGGTGTGCACAAACAATTGACTAGTACTGTATGTGTAATAAGATTTGGATTTAGGATGTGTATGATATTTTTTCCCAACAATGAATTAACACATGTCCAAGGAAGAGTATGTTGTTTGGTATCTGTGCGACCACACAGTCTTCACACGAACATTGGCATACATCATGAGATTATACGAATTACCCTTCTTTTGTGTGGACAATTTATTAATTCATAGGCATCGCAGGTCGCGGAACTTTTCCCTCGCCTGAGCCAATCACAGCTCTCCTGACGTGAGGCCTCACCTCTTCATGGTTCTAGAACTATAAGCTGAACGTGTGAACACTGCTCCTTGTGTTCCGATGGCTACCAGCCATATGGTTGCTGTCATTTATGAACTACAAAACCATTCAAGGACTACCCCCATTGGGGACCTTGAGATACTGGACTTCTTATGTACAGGATAAACTGTACATAAGAGTATCCAATACCAACTATCTTTTCCCTATTTTTAATGTGAGCATGTATCTTACTTTTATTATTACTCCCATAATCCCTACCGTATTTCCTTCTGAAATATCCAGAACAGCTTGTTTGTTCTGTTTTGGGTGCTTTAATCCCTGTTCTCTGTTTTTGACTGATTCTTTTGCCTGTCATATCAGTGCGTCATTTTTCCATCATAATCTCCATTATTCATTCATCCTGTACATTCATTGCTTTCCTCTGGTTATTTCTAAATAAATCTTCGTTCTTTTTGTAAAATATCTCCTGTCTCCAAGAATGCATTGCCATATCGTTTTAAGAACTTAATTGCTTTCAGAATGATAACTTATCCATTGTAATTTTAACTACTTATAGTTTCTCGCTGACTTACAGCAAGTGGTGCCCTGTTAATAATTTCATAGCAGTAAGTGAACACACTCCCTTACAGTCATAAAGATTGAACATTTTACATTTCCCACAATCCTCTAAAAACCGTCACGTGATTAAAACCAAAAACTTCCAATGAGGTATGTCTCTTTGGTTATCCTAATGAACAATGCTATATTTTGGTAAAATGAAATTCACAAATCATTGAAACATTTCCAATCCCCCATATATATTTTTTGTAAAAAAAATGTATACAGTACCAGTCAAACATTTGGACACAGCTACTCATTCAAGGATTTTCGACGTTTTTACTATTTACTACATTGTACATAGTGAACACATAAACTATGAAATAACACATGTCATGTAGTAGCAAAAAAAGTATTAAACAAAGAATAATTGATTTTTGGATTCTTAAAAGTAGCCAGCTTCATGAGGAATACTTTTCCAACAGTATTGAAGGAGTTCCCACATATGCTGAGCAGGTCATCTAATGCAGCACTCCATCACTCTCTTTCTTCGTCAAATAGCACTTACACAGCCTGTCCTGTTGAAAAACAAATGATAGTCCCACTAATCGCAAGCCGTATCGCTGCATAACGCTGTGTGTAGACATGCTGGTTAAGTGTGCCTTGAATTCTAAATAAATCACAGACAGTGTCACCAGCAAAGCACCATCACACCTCCTCCTCCATGCTTTATGGTGGGAACCACACCTGCGGACATCATCCATTCACCTATTCTGCGTCTCACAAAGACACAGCAGTTGGAACCAAAAATCTCAAATTTGGACTCATCAGACTAAAGGACAGATTTCCACTGGTCTAATGTCCATTGCTCATGTTTCTTGGCCCAAGCAAATCTCTTCTTCTTATTGGTGTGCTTTAGTAGTGTGTCCAAAATTTGACTGGTACTGTATAGTTTGGGGGTATTTGAAACACTTGATTTAAACATATATGAAATGATACAGATTGAGAGGAAAAACAGATTGAATGGTTGGAGCGGAAAATGTATCCCCGGTCTTCTGTGGGGAGAGGGGTGACGTATCTAAGCCAGGTACGTTTACCGCTAGACCATCTTACATTTATTTTTATTAAGATTATGTTGTTTTTTTGTATCAATTTCAATTCACCCCAGAATTATTTCTTGCAGTGTGGTTGAGTCAATTAAATGTATCATCTTTCTGCCCCTCCTGTTTCTAATCTGTCTAAATAAAGCATTGTAAAAACAATTAGACAAAAAATATTGATCAATCAATATTCATTCTATAGCTCAATCAATATTAAGGCTACAAACCATTTCTATACAATTCATGCACTGAAACCCCCAAAAGTGCTTTCATAACATTCTCTTATAAACACCAATATTCAGGTTAGACAACTACTTTGCCAGCAGCATACCACCCTGCATCCCACTGCTGGCTTGCTCCTGAAGCTAAGCAGCGTTGGTCCCTTGATGGGAGACCAGATGATGTTGGAAGTGGTGCATGAGGGCCAGTAGGAGGCACCCTTTCCACTGGTTTAAAAAAAAAAAAAAATGTCCCCAATCGTTCCCCCAGTGCAGTGTTTGGGGACATTGCCCTGTGTAGGTTGCTGTTTTTTGGATGGAATGTTAAATGGGTGTCCTGACTCTCTGTGGTTGCTAAAGATCCAATGGCACTTATTGTAAGAGTAGGGGTGTTAACCCCGGTGTCCTGGCTAAATTCCCAATCTGTCCCTCATACCATCACGGTCACCTAATCATCCCCAGCTTACAATTGGCTCATTCATCCCCCTCCTTTCCCCTGTAACTATTCCCCAGGTCGTTGCTGTAAATGAGAATGTGTTCTCAGTCAACTTACCTGCATAAATAAATATATATATTTGAGTGTTTCAGAGTACTTTATTTTTGTTTTAAAAAATCCATTCAGTGTATCAGAACACTGACATTGGGTATACATTCAAACACCCTCATAATACCCGATCTCAGGTTAGGTGCACTATTTTACATGGTTTCATTACACAACCATGATGTTTTGAGACTTTCTTGTTTTTACAGTGTCAATAGGAACGCCAACCTACTGGTTGGGTTTCTGGGCTGTGTTGGGAAGCAGCACTGTAAACTGAGTGTCAGAGGGAGAATCTATAGTTCACTGACCTTTGACCCCACCTGCTAAGGACGCAGAGTGTGTACACACCAATAACGTACTGATATTGTGGACCCCTTCCACTGCACGCATTGATTCAAATTAAGGTAATTATATGGTATATCACAAATGTTCCACTTCAGTTTTAATGATTCTGAAAACCTTTTGAGCAGTTTTGAGCTAATGATGGTGGTAATTAACTCATTACCTTCAAAGGCTGGGGGGAAAAAAACACATAAAACTCAGCACACTCAAAGCGCTGCAGGAAATGTAAAAGTCTCCATGACACTTGCTCAAAATGACGGCGATTTAGTGTCACTTGTGCTGATTCATTCAACACCGCCAGTTTAAACATTGAATAGTAGGTAGTGGAATGGCACTAAAAATGGAATGACTTTCTTTCACCATTTCAAATGAATGTACCATCTTCATAAATGCTGCTTTATCTACAGTACATCAAAAGGTCATCTCTACTTGAGATAATTTCTTCATTTCAATAGGAACCAGGTTGGACCCTATTTGTGTGTATTCATTGAAACAGACACAATATCCATCTTAAAGTGACAGTCTTCTATCATTTAATCTGTAATCATTTTGGTGATATAACCTCAGCCCTCAGTCTCCCTCTCGCTCCATCTTCCCTCTACCCCCTTTCTGCTATCCAATGCCCTCCTCCCCTTCACGCATGCAGGATGTTTGCTCCCTGCACCGCAGTCTCCTCTGTTTTGCTTTGCTTGATTGCACTTTTGATTTCTCTTCCACTTGTGGAGTCTCACCAGGGTGTAGCTTTGTGTAGCCTGGGGAGAGTGGGAAATATAGATTTTCAGACACCATCCTCTCCTTGGGAAGCCAGGGCTTTATTAGCAGTGCTATACGCATAATTAGCTATCCTTATTATTTGATCCCTCTCTAGCATAATTTACATACTGCTTTACTCATTTCATATGTATATACTGTATTCTACTGTATTTTAGTCAATGCCATTTCTATATTTCTTTATTCCATTATTTTACTTATTAGACTGTGTGTATTCTTGTGAATTGTTAGATATCACTGCACTGTTGGAGCTAGGAACACAAGCACTTCGCTACACCCAAAATAACATCTGCTAAATATGTGTACAGTTGAAGTTTTGTACAGTTGAAGAGTCATTAAAATTCGCTTTTCAACCACTCCACAAATTTCTTTTAACAAACTATAGTTTTGGCAATCGGTTAGGACATCTACTTTGTGCATGACACAAGTAATTTTTCCAACAATTGTTTACAGACAGATTATTTCACTTATAATTCACTTGATCATAATTCCAGTGGGTCAGAAGTTTACAACAACTAAGTTGACTGTGCCTTTAAAAAGCTTGGGAAATTCCAGAAAATGATGTCATGGCTTTAGAAGCTTCAGATAGGCTAATTTACATCATTTGAGTCAATTGGAGGTGTACCTGTGAATGTATTTCAAGGCCTACCTTCAAACGCAGTGCCTCTTTGCTTGACATCATGGGAAAATTAAAAGAAATTAGCCAAGACCTCCAAAAACTACTTGTTGACCTCCATAAGTCTGCTTTACATACTTTGGTTTGAAATGTGCAAATCAATCCCAGAACAACAGCAAAGGACCTTGTGAAGATGCTGGAGGAAACAGGTACAAAAGTATCTATAACCACTGTAAAACAAGTCATAAATCGACATAACCTGAAAGGCCGGAACAAGGAAGAAGCCACTGCTCCAAAACCGCCAAAAAAAAGCCAGAGTACGGTTTGCAACTGCACATGGGGACCAAGATCGTGTTTTTCTGAGAAATGTTCTCTGGTCTGATGAAACAAAAATTGAACTGTTTGGCCATAATTACCATCGTTATGTTTGGAGGAAAAAGGGGGAGGCTTGCAAGCCGAAGAACACCATCCCAACCGTGAAGCACCGAGGTGGCAATTTCATGTTGTGGGGGTGCTTTGCTGCAGGAGGGACTAGTGCACTACACAAAATAGATGGCATCATGAGGCAGGAAGCAACATCTCAAGACATCAGTCAGGAAGTTAAAGCTTGGTCACAAATGGGTCTTCCAAATGAACAACGACCCCAAGCATACTTTCAAAGTTGTTGCAAAATGGCTTAAGGACAACAAAGTCAAGGTATTGGAGTGGCCCTCACAAAGCCTGACCTCAACCCTATAGACAATTTGTGGGCAGAACTGAAAAACCGTGTGCGAACAAGGAGGCCTACAAACCTGACTCAGTTATACCAGCTCTGTCAGGAGGAATTGGCCAAAATTCATCCAACTTATTGTGGGAAGCTTGTAGAAGGCTACCCGAAACGTTTGACCCAAGTTAAACAATTTAAAGGCAATGCTACCGAATACTAATTGAGTGTATGCAAACTTCTGACCCACTGGGAATGTGAGGAAAGAAATAAAAGCTGAAATAAATCATTATCTTTACTATTATTCTAACATTTCACATTCTTAAAATAAAGTGGTGATCCTAACTGACCTAAGACAGGGAATTTTTGCTAGGATTAAGTGTCAGGAATTGTGAAAAACTGAGTTTCAATCTATTTGGCTAAGGTGTATTTACACTTCAGACTTCAACTGTATGTGACCAATTCAATGTGATTTGATGTTCAAATGCAATCTTTGGTGTGTTTACTTTGTTCAAGCAGTCCTTATCTAGAGCATGTCCTGCAGGTTGCTAGAGAATGTGGCAGGTCGTGGCTGTACAAAGCTTCGGTCCTTGGCTAGTCTGTGGCCTGGTGCAGCACTGAATGATATTTCCTCAGTTGCATAACACCCATATTCCTTCTCCGGGACACCAGAGGTCATGTTACAAATCTCTTTTATAGCGTCCAATCTCTTCCAATCCAGTCTGCTCTCCTTCATAACCAATTGTCTGGAAGGACCTGATTGCTAGCAGAGATACTGCCACAAACCATCCCTCTTTGCATCCCTTCATTCTAGCAGTCAAGTCATATCAGTTAAGGTGATCTAGGAACTAGGAATCAGAACATAGCTAAATAAGTTGAGTATTTGGACATAGCCAGGGGTTTTGTGATTATTACATGTGACTCGTCATTGTACTGATGAGACCAAAGCCTCCTGTTCCTATTTATTACTTACTCTGGGGAGGGAGGGCTTCAGGGCCAGATCTCACCCATCTGTAATAAAGACAGACTGAAAGGTATTGTCTGACTGGGATGCAGACTGAGGCGTGCTGCAGAGCCTGGATGGTAGTTAGATGAGGATGAATCTGGTGTAATTAAAGATAAGATCTCTGTGATGTCTCCCAACTAACCAACTCCACTTTTGATTGCTTCAGAGAAAATTAGAGCTTTGAAGCCCGTACCGCCACCGAGAATGGTCTCGCATACCAAGGAATGGATTTGTTTGGAGTGTTATGAAGAATGTATTTGTTGTAATGGAAAATAAAGTATTATTGGAAACTAGCTATTTCTCTCAGCTTGTTGTTATGTTTGACCTTATTTCTAACCTTACTATACAGTGTTGAAGTAATGGAGCTTCATCACAGAACGTAACATTAAAGTTTCACATTGTAAATATTATGTGGCCATTTGTCCAATCACAATCCACAAGACAATGTATGAATGTCACAATACAAATGCTGTAGAGTAATCATTGACGTTTTCAGAGGACTGAACACATTAATACTAGCTAGCTAACATTTAACCTGGTTGGTTAGCTACCTGCAAATTCATGCAGGGTAGTAACGTTACGAGTTGGGATTATGCTTAATTGTTTAGTTAGCTAGCTACATGTCTAAACAAAAACATCTCCAATATGTAAGTAACCCTTTCAATAGAATGTTCATGATGTCAACAGTCGATAGACGTAGCTGGTAAATGCGTCTCTGGCTATCTACACTGATTTCAGAGCACTCGTCTGAGAGTGCAAGAGTCCAGAATAACTGACAAATTTATGAACGCTCAACACCTGATGAATATTGCCAGTGTCAGTAAATGTTGGCAGAAAACCTTCAATGATCTTCATCAGATAACACTCATAGGACTTCATGTTACACAATACATGTATGTTTTGTTCGGTAAAGTTCATATTTATATCCAAATATCTGAGTTTACATTGGTGCCTTACGTTCAGAAGTTCCAAAACATCCTTTGATTTTGCAGAGAGCCTCACCAATTTACAGGAATACTCAAAATAAACATTGCTAAATGATACAACTGTTATGCATGGAATTTTAGATCCACTTCCCCTTAAAAACTTATTATGGCTGCAATCCCATTAACGGGATCGATATGACGACCTCAGTGAAAGTGCAGGGCGCCAAATTCAAAACAACAGAAATCTCATAATTAAAATTCCCCAAACATACATTTATCTTGTTGTTAATACCACCACAGTGTCTGATTTCAAATAGGCTTTACAGCGAAAACACCACCAACGATTATGTTACGTCACCACCAAGCCAAAGAAAAACTCAGCCATTTTTCCAGCCGAAGAGAGAAGTCACAAATAGAGATAAAATTAATCACTAACCTTTGATGATCTTCATCAGATGACACTCATAGGACTTCATGTTGCACAATACATGTATGTTTTGTTTGATAATGTTCATATTTATATTTTAAAAAATGAGTTTACATTGGCGCGTTACGTTCACTAGTTCCAAAAACATCCAGTGATTTTGCATAGCCACATCGCTTCAACATAAATACTCATCATAAATGTAGACGATAATACAAGTTATACACATGGAATTATAGATATACCTCACCTTAATGCAACCGCTGTGTCAGATTTAAAAAAAACTTTACAGAAAAAGCAAACCATGCAATAATCTGAAATGGCGCTCAGAAAAATAATAAGATTATCCGCCATGTTGGAGTCAACAGAAACTAGAAATCACATTTCTAAATATTCCCTTACCTTTAATGATCTTCATCAGAATGCACTCCCAGGAATCCCAGTTCCACAATAAATGCTTGATTTGTTCAATAATGTCCATTATTTATGTCCAAGTAGTTACTTTTTGTTAGGGCGTTAGACATATCCAAACGCTCGTACAGGTCCAGCATAACCTCCGACAAAAACTTCAAAAATTTGTATTACAGGTCGAAGAAACAATCTTTAGGATGTTTTTATCATACATATTCAATAAAGTTCCAACCGGAGAATTCCTTTGTGTCTAGAGAAGCCATGGAACGCAGGTCGATATTATGTGAAATGCGCTTGACCAGGAAATGTCTCTCTGCCAGTAACCTGACTCATTCAGCTCTTATTCAACCCCACAACACAGTAGAAGCCTCATTAAAGTTTCTAAAGACGGTTGACATCTAGTGGAAGCCCTAGGAAGTGCAACTTCATCCATATCCCACTGTGAATTCAATAGGGCCTGGGTTGAAAATCGACCAACCTCAGATTTCTCACTTCCTGTTTGGAAGTGAGAAAAACTCAGGTTTTTGTCTGCCATGTGAGTTATGTTATACTCACATACATCATTCACACAGTTTTAGAAACTTCAGAGTGTTTTCTATCCAAATACTAATAATAATATGCATATATTAGCAACTGGGACTGAGGAGCAGGCCGTTTACTCTGGGCACCTTTCATCCAAGCTACTCAATACTGCCCCTGCAGCCATAAGAAGTCAATGCAACCGCTGTGTCAGATTTCAAAAAAGCTTTACGGAGAAAGCAAACCATGCAATAATCTGAGTTGGCACTCAGAGTCCAATCAAGACACAAATATATCCGCCATATTACCCAGTCAACAAAAGTCATAAATAGCATTATAAATCTTCACTTACCTTTGCTGATCTTCGTTGGAATGCACTCCCAGAAGTCCCACTTCCACAAGAAAGAAATGTTTGTTTTGTTCAGTAATGTCCATCATTTATGTCCAAATAGTTACTTTGGTTAGCGCGTTTGGTAAACAAAGCAGACGAAATGTCAAACAGTTCCGTAACATTCAGTAGAAACATGTCAAACGATGCATTGAATCAATCTTTAGGATGTTTTTAACATAACTCTTCAATAATGTTCCAACCGGAGAATTCCATTGTCTTCAGAAGTGAGATGGAACAGAGCTCCCTCTCATGTGAACGCGCATGGTCAGCTCATGGCAGACCTTACTCATTCCCTTCTCCTTCGGCCCCACTTCACAGTAGAAGCATCAGACAAGGTTCTAAAGGCCGTTGACATTTAGTGGAAGCCTTAGGAAGTGCAACATTACCAATATCCCACTGCATCTTCAATAGGAGCTGAGTTGAAAATCAACCAACCTCAGATTTCCAACTTCCTGGTTGGATTTTTTCTCAGGTTTTTGCCTGCCATATGAGTTCTGTTATACTCACGTACATCATTCAGAGTGTTTTCTATCCAAATATGCATATTCAAGCTTTTATGGCTTTGTAGCAGCCCGTTTACTCTGGGCATGCTTTTCATCCGGACGTGTAAATACTGCCCCCTACCCCAAAAAAGTTAACCAGCTCTGCTAGGGTGAGTAAAATAGTCAGAGTGAGCTGTTCCCTCATTTGTGTCTGGAAGTAGATTGCAAGCTAGCCAACGTTATCCAGTTAGTTTGGGTTATTGACTGCGTTTGTGAGGTCAGAATGTTCAGATCAACCGTACTCCCTACCCTAATGAAATCTTTGAGAGTTTTTAGTACATAGCCTCACATGTGAATCCTTAAAGAGATGGGTGGGGCTAAAGCTAAAGAGGTTGTGAACGATGCAGAATGAGTGTAGACAAAAAAGGGCTCTCCAGAGGTGTACCAAAATATTCAAGGACCATTTTTCAAAAGTGAGGTTAAAAGTTGATCAACTTTCAAAGCAGAATTACTCTCCCATTGTTTCTCAACTGTAGTGTTTGAGTCTTTACTTTTATCTAATGTAAAAAAACACCATTTCAAATTTTGCTACAAGGGACCGAATCAAGGATGTTGGTCACAAATTATTGTGGGTATTATGGAGCGGGTGCAGAGTTCAGTCTCCATGGTGACACAAACCTTTCTAATTAATCTCGACATGTTTACAACAACCCAATTAACGAGATGGTCATTTATCAAGGGGAGGTGAACTAACTCTTTACAGACAAATATGTATGCATCTTTATGCTAGTGTGGTCTATTCATTTGTGCATTAATTGACTGCACACATCAGTTGAAATGCAACAACCATGGCAACAACAATCTACTTCGATGGGGTTACTGTCAATTTATTTTGTTAATTGCCTGGCATGAAATGTGCAGACAAGCTTTGAAAAAGTATTGCACTGTATAATAATAATAATAAACCTGGTTTATTATTAACGGAAAATTGTCACCAAATACAATTACACACTATTCCATTTCGCCGAAGCGTGATGCATATTTCTTCGTGGGTTTTTTTTTCTTCAGTTTTGAAATAGACATTTTTAAGAGGTCAAGTTGTAAAACAAACTTGTTTTTGTTTATACACTGCTCGACTAAAATAACACATCCTAGATCTGAATGAATGAAATATTCTTATTAAATACTTTTTGCTTGACATAGTTGAATGTGCTGACAACAAAATCACACAAAAATTATCAATGGAAATCAAATTTATCAACCCATGGAGGTCTGGATTTGGAGTGACACTCAAAATTAAAGTGGAAAACCACACTACAGGCTGATCCAACTTTGATGTAATGTCCTTAAAACATGTCAAAATGAGGCTCAGTAGTGTGTGTGGCCCCCACGTACCTGTATGACCTCCCTACGTCGCCTGGGCATGCTCCTGATGAGGTGGCGGATGGTCTCCTGAGGGATCTCCTCCAAGACCTGGACTAAAGCATCCGCCTACTCCTGGACAGTCTGTGGTGCAACGTGGCGTTGGTGGATGGAGCGAGACCTGATGTCCCAGATGTGCTCAATTGGATTCAGGTCTGGGGAACGGGCGGACCAGTCCATAGCATCAATGCCTTCCTCTTGCAGGAACTGCTGACACACTCCAGCCACATGAGGTCTAGCATTGTCTTGCATTAGGAGGAACCCAGGGCCAACCGCACCAGCATATGGTCTCACAAGGGGTCTGAGGATCTCATCTCGGTACCTAATGGCAGTCAGGCTACCTCTGGCGAGCACATGGAGGGCTGTGCGGCCCCCAAAGAAATGCCACCCCACATCATGACTGACCCACCGCCAAACCGGTCATGCTGGAGGATGTTGCAGGCAGCAGAACGTTCCCTACGGCATCTCCAGACTCTGTCACGTCTGTCACGTGCTCAGTGTGAACCTGCTTTCATCTGTGAAGAGCACAGGGCGCCAGTGGCAAATTTGCCAATCTTGGTGTTCTCTGGCAAATGCCAAATGTCCTGCACGGTGTTGGGCTGTAAGCACAACCCCCACCTGTGGACGTCGGGCCCTCATGAGGTCTGTTTCTGATCGTTTGAGCAGACACATTTGTGGCCTGCTGGAGGTCATTTTGCAGGGCTCTGGTAGCGGTCCTGCTGTTGGGTTGTTGCCCTCCTACGGCCTCCTCCACGTCTCCTGATGTACTGGCCTGTCTCCTGGTAGCGCCTCCATGCTCTGGACACTACGCTGACAGACACAGCAAACCTTCTTGCCACAGCTCGCATTGATGTGCCATCCTGGATGAGCTGCACTACCTGAGTCACTTGTGTGGGTTGTAGACTCTGTCTCATGCTACCACTAGAGTGAAAGCACTGTCAGCATTCAAAAGTGACCAAAACATCAGTCAGGAAGCATTAAGAACTGAGAAGTGGTCTGTGGTCACCACCTGCAGAACCACTCCTTTATTGGGGGTGTCTTGCTAATTGCCTATAATTTCCACCTGTTGTCTATTCCAGTTGCACAACAGCATGTGAAATGTATTGTCAATCAGTGCTGCTTCCTAAGTGGACAATTTGATTTCACAGAAGTGTGATTGTGTTGTTTAAGTGTTCACTTTATTTTTTTGAGCAGTGTATAAAAATCCCTTTCTGGTGATCTGACATCCTGTTGTTTATTCTAGCCCATCTTGTCCGAGCTGAAGAACCCAGGAACTCACTATGTAAGTCTGTGGTAGTGTTACATACAAAGTACTAATGACGATAAAATCGTCTGAACCTGACTGCTAGACCGAGGTGTTACCTGATCCTCTCAGATGTGTCTCCAACAAGGGAGAGTGCCGGTGAGGATGGTACCTTGGCTGAAAGGTGAGTCCATAAAAGGCTAATCATCTCACAAGAAAGGTCACTGTCATTTTCCTTCAGCCCATAAGTCTGAACGAGTGTCAGGGGCCGGAGATGAAAGCCTGGACTGATTACTTCATTAAGACCTTTACTGGGGGTAGGAATAATGGCACACAGACGTCTGTAATTAACTGGCCCCACGCAAAACGAAGCAACAAATGAACCACGGAAGCCCTACTTCCCTCTCTGGATCTACAGGAGATGTACTGTATATGGGAAAAGGACATGTTCAATTGATTTGGCAGTCCTCAACATTAAACAGTTGTTAGGTTACTAAATGAAAGACCAAAATTAAGGATTTGATTTTGTGTTTTTGCATTCACTGCCATATGAGACATATCCATTGTAATAACATTGATGAAAACAAAAATGCAGCATGTTTTACTGTATCAACTGTGTCCTCTGTGCAAGAGAGCTTGTTGTTATGGCTATTTTGTTCCCCTTTGATCCGTGTGGACACTCTCCTGCGCTCCACCACTAATGGTGTAGCCTTTCAGGACAGCTGGGGAGATACTGTAGCTTAGTTGCAGAGCGAAGAGCAAATTATTAAGTGAATGCTACAACTCTGTAGATTCAGACTAATGGGGTGGTTGAGGAGAAAGGTGGCGAAAGCCTGAACCACACACACAGAGACACAAACACTCGTCCATTAAGACTCACCATGTGATATCAAAGCCTTTCCAACCTGCCTACACTGATTTTATTCCTCAAATTCGGGCACTGATAGTTTCTTGCAACAAAACAACAAAAGAAACCTCCTGCAACATTATCTTCTCGTTACAAAAGGTGGCAACGGGGGCAATAATGATCCTTTGTGAGCCTGCCTTTGACATTATGCAATACTTTAAACAAGTATTGGGCAATTTCAGTCTGAGATGAGATGTGCCGGCAGTATAATGTTGTTTAATGTCACTGTTGCTGAGGCGTATAATGTGATCAATCCATCGACTCTTTTGATGTTCAGATACATAACAATAAAACAGAACTGTACTCAAGAAGCTTGACTTCATCCTGGAAATGAAATGGAATTAAAAAGCTATTTCCTTCCAGGCGAGACAATTCTCGAAATGAATCAATATCTCTGTTGCATATTTTTTTTGTTTTTTTTTTTTTTTGCTGAAGCATCACCAACTCTGATTAGGAGGAATCCTTTCAGGGAGTCGTCTTGTGTTGTCAACTCAAACAAATGGAAATAATGACTGCTAAATGAAGCTTTAGTGTTGAGTCTTGATGAAATATCCTCTCCCGCCTAAGACAGTCTGTGTCATCGCTAGCTAGAGCTTTGCTGTCTTCGGGAAATTGCTCGGCACACTTTATGCAGAAGGTTTTCAAGGAGAGGCCAGTTACTCTGACCCAACCTCTGGAGGAGTTACTGAGTGGGTGATTTTTAATTCCTCTGCTCTCCTCCCTCCTCCTCTCCGCTTTTAACACACTGTCCCAAGTGTGGCCGATGCACATTCTTATGCATAATTGTAACGGAGGAGTCATATCATCGCCTGGACACACATCTCAATGTTGCCCTGTTACATAATGGAGAGCTCTGAAATGGAGGTCTCTAAGCCTTAGACACATTACAAAGCCACATGCACGGTTTTAGCGGGTTCACGGCAAGATCTATACAGGCGGATTAAATATATATTTCTGCCCACTTTTCACACAGAGTTGCCGTCCGGCTCCGGCTCTCACCTGAACTGGCTGCCTCTCAAAACTGCACTAAAAGCAATCTGAACAGATTGTTTCACAGACGGGGCAAGATCAGAGAACCACTTATAGCACACAGGAGAGCTTCACTTTTTGTCTGGTGGAGTTGACAGAATTGTGAACGGGACATAAGGTTAGAGTTCCTCCACCTACTCTGTTCACCCTGAGTGTAATACTTTTGAGATTTTTATAGATTTAAATGGGATGTTGTGGCTGCGCTCCACAGACATGGGGGCTAACATGGTTCAACTAGCAGTGTTTTCTCTCATCTCTAGCTTTGTGGATTGAGAGAGGGTGGGAGGTGATGGCTAGACCCGAAGAGTAGACTAAGGATATTATATTCACCTACTCTCAGACTGGCCAGATAGAGGAGACACATGTGCTTCTCTGTTCATATATCATCCAACAATGGAGGGACAAACTGTGGTATGTTTATTAATTATTCCTAGATAAGTCATCAATAAATTAAGGTACTGGGGGCCTTTGAGAAAGTGAATACACCGAAACTTGGAGAGACAATGGAACATCCTCTGTTTTTGTTTTCTTATCATGTAGTGCAAACCCGTCAGAGCCAAAAAACATTGATCAAACTCTTTCTTCTGCTTTCTTTGTCCACACAGGCCTACATCGATCTTGTGTTTAAAAGGAATCTTCTGCCAACAAAAACAAACGAACCTCACATCCACTGGTGCCCGTGGTAATGATTTATAGTACTTCTAACATTAACTATATGTTGCAAAGAAACGAAGCATATTTGTTCATTTTCTTTCTTCACCGTCTTAAAAATGGATATTCAACCTTGAATGACTGTGGTAATTAAATGTTGGATTTGTGTCCGTGGTCTTAGGTGCTAATGTCTTTATTTCACCTTTTTGGTTAAGGCTTCCTCTATCTAAAAGCTTCCTCTTCTATTAGCTGACGTGTTTGGCTATGCTGCTTCAATGAGAGTACGCTGTAGGAACTCAAATTAACAAGCCTACATTACTTGACGGAGACACAGTGGGGCTTTTTATAATAGGGGCATGACTTTAAAACTAGATTTAGCATCCCAAAGCTTAATTATCTTTCCTGAGAAGCTGTGCATTGAACATTTAAGTTGTACATTTAACACACTTGTCGGTATTTCATTTTTAGTGTTATTCGTTGACTGTTCATTGTTGATTTTGCCATGTCACTGTTCATCATGTATTCAGTGTTCTCCTCATTTTTACAATGTCTACCTCAGTAATTAGCTATACATGTTTCAGGGACTCTGTCACACACTTATCAGTTTCACCTGTCCTCGTTATTGTCTCCACCCCCTCCAGGTGTCACTTATTTTCCCCAGTTTATTTATCCCTGTGTTTCCTGTCTCTCTGTGCCAGTGTATTTGTCCCTGTGTTTCCTGGCTCTCTGTGCCAGTTCGTCTTGTATGTTTCCAAGTCAACCCAGCGGTTTTCACGTTCTCCTGCTTTTTTGCATTCTCCTTTTTCTGGTCCTCCTGGTTTTGACCCTTGCCTGTTTCTGGACTTTGTACCCGCCTGCCTGACCATTCTGCCTGCCTTGACTACGAGCCTGTCTGCCACTCTGTACCTCCTGGACTCTGATCTGGTTTTGACCTTTTGCCTGTCCACGACCATTCTCTTGTCTACTCCTTTGGATGAATAAACATTGTAAGACTCCAACCATCTGCCTCCTGTGTCTGCATTTGGGTCTCGCCTTGTGCTTTTTTCTAGACTCGTGTAGCCTGGGGCTCAGACGCCCATTCTATCACCACAGAGTTCAAACACACTGGTGCAGCCAGATACCCTAAGCAGAGCAGACACACGTTCTCCATTCAGCGGGTGCACAGCAGTCTGCTTAAATCTACTGGAACTAATAAGTAATTAAAGGACACTGACATTTTGGCTACAGGCAGTAAGACTGTGAAGGAGGTTACAACGGTTCAGCACCAAATATAAACCAATCACACTTTTCTTAACACAGAATATCCCTGAGTAGACTTCAGTGTACTCAACTCCAGTCTACTCTCCTGGTGCTCTCACTTTTCATTTCACATGAAATCAACGTTAAAAATGTTGTTTGTCGAGTTCAAGATAAGGTGAGAAAAAAAATACAAAGTCACTTGGGAGGCTAAGACCATGGCAGAGACTGTAAAGGATTAAGCAGGGTCTATGGCAGTGAGGAACTCTCAGGTGTGCCGCACAACTTTTTCTAATCTCTCTTTTTGGGAACACTTCCACGTATAAACGTGGAATGCACGTGAAATTTTGACTTGGTAGCACCAGTGTCGCTCATATAATACATTGAATGGCACATGGTTACCTATGTCTCACTGTTCCAAGTCTGGTGCGCTCAGGCTGTTGTTATAGTTGTGTCATTTGAGGGACACGCATCACGAGCAAAGTAATTTGTATCATTATACTTCTCCTGTGGGCGAAGAGTACTATTTAATCACGTACACTTAGTATACAAAACATTAAGAATACCTGCTCTTTCCATGACAGACTGACCAGGTGAAAGCTATGACCCCTTATTTATGTCCATTTTAAATCCGCTGACTCAGTGTAGATGAAGGGGGGGAGACAGGTTAACAAAGGATTTTTAAGCCTTGACACAATTGAGGCATGGATTGTGTATGTATGTCATTCAGAGGGTGAATGGGCAAGACTAAAAATATAAGTGCCTTTGAAAGGGGTATGGTAGTAGGTGCCCGGCACACCGGTTTGTGTCGAGAACTGTAGCGTTGTTGTGTTTTTCACACTCAACAGTTTCCCGTGTGTATCAAGAATGATCCACCAACCAAAGGACATCCAGCCACCTTGACACAACTGTGGGAAGCATTGGAGTCAACATGGGCCAGCAATTCCCTGTGTAATGCTTTCGACACCTTGTAGAGTCCATGCCCCAACGAATTGAGGCTGTTCTGAGGGCAAAAGGGCAACTCAATATTCGGAAGCTGTTCCTAAAGGCAGTTCAAATAATCTATTTTTTTTAAATGTCACAGAAAATAGATGATTTGCAGTAGGATCTGATGATACGTAGGTCATTGGGACATTTTAGGTGTGCCACAGAATGCCACGGGAAGAAAATAAAAAAAGTTGGGAGATATAGCTGCCATACATGAAAGCACTCACAAGACTATACAGGTTGCACTTTCAGATGTTCCCCATTAGCTTCATTACAATACATACCAATGATACATATAACAAGAGACTTAGGCAATATAAATAAATGTAGAAGCACATCTTTCACCCGCTCCAATACTATCCTGCCACTGTCCTGGTCCTAGCCCAGTTTCTCTGTTACAGCACCTCTCCTGTCTATACTCCCATCCAAACACATCTGACCTGTTGAGGTCATCCAGAAGCCTGTTGAGTGGAGCCGGCAGATCTATTCTCTCCTCACATTCACCTGGGGGGCGACCGGTCTCCCGTTCCTCCACTGCTGCCGAGTGACAGAGCTGTAATGTTGGATTATATCCTAAAGCAAAGGTATTCAACTCTTACCCTATGAAGTTTGAGGGTCCTAGAGGATTCATCAAATCAAATGTATTTATATAGCCCTACTTACATCAGCTGATATCTCAAAGTGCTGTACAGAAACCCAGCCTAAAACCCCAAACAGCAAGCAATGCAGGTGTAGAAGCACGGTGGCTAGGAAAAACTCCCTAGAAAGGCCAAAACCTAGGAAGAAACCAAGAGAGGAACCAGGCTATGAGGGGTGGCCAGTCCTATTCTGGCTGTGCCAGGTGGAGATTATAACAGAGCATGGCCAAGATGTTCAAATGTTCATAAATGACCAGCATGGTCAAATAATCATAATCACAGTAGTTGTCGAGGGTGCAGCAAGACAGCACCTCAGGAGTAAATGTCAGTTGGCTTTTCATAGCCGATCATTTAGAGTATCTCTACCGCTCCTGCTGTCTCTAGAGAGTTGAAAACAGCAGGTCTGGGACAGGTAGCAGGTCTGGACAGGTAGCACGTCCGGTGAACAGGTCAATGGTAACATATCCGCAGGCAGAACAGTTGAAACAGGAGCAGCAGCACGGCCAGGTGAACTGGGGACAGCAAGGAGTCATCATGCCAGGTAGTCCTGAAGCATGGTCCTAGGGCTCAGGTCCTCCGAGAGAGAGAAAGAAAGAGAGAATTTAAGAAAGCATACTTAAATTCACACAGGACACCGGATAAGACAGAAGTACTCCAGATATAACAAACTGACCCTAGCCCCCTGACACATAAACTACTGCAGCATAAATACTCGAGGCTGAGACAGGAGGGGTCAGGAGACACTGTGGCCCCATCCGATGATACCCCCGGACAGGGCCAAACAGGAAGGATATAACCCCACCCACTTTGCCAAAGCACAGCCCCCACACCACTAGAGGGATATCTTAGACCACCAACTTACCATCCTGAGACAAGGCCGAGTATAGCCCACAAAGATCTCCTCCACGGCACAACCCAAGGGGGGGGGCGCCAACCCAGACAGGAAGATCACGTCAGTGACTCAACCCACTCAAGTGACGCATCCCTGCTAGGCACTGTATTGAGGGCACCAGTAAGCCAGTGACTCAGCAACTGTAATAGGGTTAGAGGCAGAGAACCCCAGTGGAGAGAGGGGAACCGGACAGGCAGAGACAGCAAGGGCTGTTCGTTGCTCCAGAGCTTTACCGTTCACCTTCACACTCCTGGGCCAGGCTACACTCAATCATAAGAGCTACTGAAGAGATGAGTCTTCAGTGAAGACTTAAAGGTTGAGACCGAGTCTGAGCCTCTCACATGGGTAGGCAGACCATTCCATAAAAATGGAGCTCTATAGGAGAAGGCCCTGCCTCCAGCTGTTTGCTTAGATATTCTAAGGGCAATTAGGAGGCCTGCGTCTTGTGACCGTAGCGTACGTGTAGGTATGTACGGCAGGACCAAATCGGAAAGATAGGTACATCCCTCATACATACTCCATCTACCTCCTTTTCCCAATAAAGTTCCACTTAGCAATCATTCACCGGCTAGCGTTCCAAACATGTTCAGTCCTGTGGGCACACTGTCTGTGTGCAGTTTGAAATAGATGAATGCGCTACTCATTTGGATCATTACACTGTCACCTTCTGCTAAAACATTCCACTGGACTGTTTCTTTAAGATGGTATCCATGTTTTGTAGCAATGTATTTTGTTTGTGAGAATAAAATACCAATTACATTCCAACAAGCTTTTGTTGTTGTTGATGAGAAGGTTTTGTTTGTTTCGTTGGTACACAATAGATACCTGGGTTATTCAAAATGGAAATATTTTCATTTAATGAAACAATTTAGCTGTGATAGAGTGTAACAAGGCTCCACAACATATTAGTATTATAATTGTAATTATAGTCAAAATCAGTCAAAATCTTGTTCAAACAATAATACTGATCACACTATACACACAGCAATAATTGTGCATATTGAGAAGCTACTTGTTAAATCATGCGACATAATTTAGCTCTTCGTTTGTTTGTCGGTGAAAATCATGAATACGAGTAATTCTATTACATAGTTCTGTAGGCTTAATAATCACACATTGCAGCATTTCCTTCAAACCCAAAGAGCCATGGCAATATTATCTATGAGCGAGTGCTTAACAGAAACCGTCTAATATGTGCCTGCACGTTATGAATAGGAAGTGATTATACCTCAGCTGGCTTCTCCTGTGGGAACCTTCAGGGCGACAGAACACAATTCACCACAATTTACATTTATATGACGTTTTGGGCAGAGGGCACCTGGAAAGAAGCAGCATCAAAACAAAATGCTGTTGTGGATGTGTTACATTTTGGCACCGGGACCAGTAGGAAGGACAGGCACACTAGATGAATGCTTGACATGTGAACTTTTGTAGCACTGCCATTCTGAACAGGTTTGGATTAGCAATGCCAGGCTGGAGTGGGAATGCATGACACAAGTCAATCTTCGACATAGAACCTCTTCAGATTCCACTTCATTGATTCCCTTGAGCATTACACTAAGTCACTGATGTTTTAAACTTCTAAGTAAATGTTCCTTTTGCAATAGTGCTTTACCTGGGTGTATCCATATCCTAGTCCTGAAAGGCCTGCAAGCATCCAAATAAACAATTTTGTAACTATACTCCTATTTGTGAAATTGGACTATTATCTAGGCCTACCTACAATCATGGTTTTGAAAGTAATTACTGTATGTGCTTCTTGGATATACGTCTGTGCGATATATCCTCTTGAATAAGCGTGCATGTATATGCGAGTGTCTCAGTATGTGCGTGTGTGTATCTTAGCTCATGTGCATGTGCCTCATCATCAATGTTATTGGCCTGAGGCCAACAGAAAAAAAAACAATTAAGGTGTCCAATAATAACAGTGGCCCGACTCTTCTAGGCCACATGGGATAGTGAAGGTATTTCATAAACAAACATGAGATGGTCTTTGAAACTTTTTATGGCTGCAATCATGTTAACGGGAGCGATATGACAGCAGCCTGTGAAAGTGAAGGGCGCCAATTTTAAAACATCAAAAATCTCATAATTAAAATTCCTCAAACATACATGTATCTCATACCATTTTAAAGCTTACCTTGTTGTTAATCCCACAACAGTGTCCGATTTCAAATATGCTTTACAGCAAAAGCACCACAAACGATTATGTTAGGTCACCACATAGCCACAGAAAAACACAGCCATTTTCCAGCAAAAGATTTTCCAGTCAGTCACAAAAAACAGAAATAGAGATAAAATGAATCACTAACCTTTGATCATCTTCATCAGAGGACACTCATAGGACTTCATGTTACACAATACATGTATGTTTTGTTTGATACAGTTCATGTTTATGTCGAAATATGAGTTTACATTGGCGTGTTACATTCACTAGTTACAAAAACATCCAGTGATTTTTTGCATAGCCACCTCATTCAACAGAAATACTCATCATAAATGTAGATGATAATACACATGGAATTATAGATATACCTCTCCTTGATGCAACCACTGTGTCAGATTTCCCAAAAACTTTACGTAAAAAGAAACCCATGCAATAATCTGAGACGGCGCTCAGAAGTAAAAGTCACAATAGCCGCAACGATGGCGTCAACATAAACAAGAAAATACATGATACATATTCCCTTACCTTTGATGATCTACATCAGAAAGCACTCCAGGAATCCCAGGTCCACAATAAATGTTTGTTTTGTTCGATAATATCTGTTATTTATGTCCATACCTTCTTTTGTTAGCGCGTTTGGTATACATATCCAAACGCTCATTCTGGTCAGCGTTACATCGGACAAAAACTTCAAAAAGTTATATTACAGGTCGAAGAAACATGTCAAACTAAGTGTAGAATCAATCATGAAGATGTTTTTAACATCTAGCTTCAATAAGGTTCCAACTGGAGAATTCCTTTGTGTCTTCGTGAGCAATGGAACACAAGTGAATACCATGACGAATGCGCGTGATCAGAAAATGGCTGACTGCCAGACACCTGATACATTCTGCTCTCATTCACTCCCACAACGCCGTAGAAGTCTCATTCAAATTTCTATTGATGGTTGACATCTAGTGGAACCCCTAGGCAGTGCAAAATCATTAATATCTCAAGGGGATTTCATTGGGGACTCTGGTGAATACATACACAGCTCAGATTTCTCACTTCCTGTTTTGATTTCTCCTCAGGATTTTGCCTGCCATATGAGTTCTGTTATACTCACAGACATCATTCAAATAGTTTTAGAAACTTTAGAGTGTTTTCTACCCAATACTAATAATAATATGCATATATTAGCAACTGAGACTGAGGAGCAGGCCGTTTACTTTGGGCAACTTATTCATCCAAGCTACTCAATACTGCCCCCCAGCCATAAGAAGTTTTAAAGTCAAACATTGTGTAACAAATATAGTTGGAACATGGCAACAACAAACTCCTGGATCACATCCAAAGTCACGTTATAAAATAGGCCTACTCATTTTAGGGAGTCACTGGCAATATAGTGTATTTCAATTGTCATGTTGGTACGATGTGATCTCCTTAAAGGGGCAGTGCAGTCAAAAAAAGTGATTCTCTGGAATAATACTGTGACATTTTGAAAATTATGATGGTGCACTTTTAGTGTACGAGCCCTAAAAATTGTCATAGACTCCAGCCACCTTAGTCATAGACTGTTCTTTCTGCTACCTCACGTCAAGCTCTACCGGGGCGCCAAGTCTAGGTGCAAGAGGCTTCTAAATAGCTTCTATAAGACTCCTGAACAGCTAATGAAAATGCTACTCTCTGTTATTATCTATGCATAGCCACCTTAATAACTCTACCTACATGTAGATATTACCTAAATTACCTCGACACCAGTGCTTCCACACATTGACTCTGTACCATTACCCCCTGTATATTGCCCCACTATTGTTATTTACTGCTGCTCTTTAATCATGTGTTATTCTTACTTTTTAAACGTATTTTCGTAAAACTGCATTGTTGGTTAAGGTCTTGTAAGTAAGCATTTCACTGTAAGGTTCTACACCTGTTGTATTCAGCGCATGTGACAAATAAAATGTTACGACATTTAGCCCCAAAAGAGTGTGTCTTGTCCTGCTCCTGAAATCTGCTCCTGCATTCATCCCAGTCATCAGCAACAGAGCATTGGGGTAGGTGCATGTCTGACATCAATGTGTGCACAAATACAAGTACAATTTAAGAAGGTACATTTCAGAAAATGTTATATAACATAAAAATACTGTTGACAACTAGGCTATGGTGCCATGGAATGTTTTGCCTTGTGTGGTAGTTATTCAGGGTTTTTACTCTTTCATATCCAGCCAAAAACAAACCCAATATATGTCACAACAGGTCTAAATATATGGGTCATGACAGTGTTATGACCATATTATGGCAAGTTATGTCAGCTGTTATGACATGGTTATGACCGTAGTTAATAAGTGTTGCCCCAATCATACACTTCTGTCAGGGACAGACAGGTCGAGTGGTAACCGAAGGAGCCCCTCATACTAAAGATTCACTCACATGCCCTCTGATCTTTCTCACCTCTCTTACTCAAAGAAGACATCTATCTAGTTCTCCTCAGCACGGCTTGATCTGTTACCTCATTTGCACACTCTGTCTATAGACTTCCCCAATTGTATTATTGACTCTATGTTTGCTTATTCCATGTGTAACTCTGTGATGTTGTTTGTGTCGCAATGCTTTGCTTCATCTTGGCCAGGTCGCAGTTGTAAATGAGAACTTGTTCTCAACTTGCCTAGCTGGTTTATTAAAGGTGAGAAAAAAAATCCTGTAACTTTTCACAGGTGTGCCATCAAGGTTAAGCAGCAGTTCGCAGGGTTATCAGCTTTCATATTTTGAGTTGGGTGACATTACCGGAAGGAAAGTTTTCACTTTGGGAAAGAATTCGCTTTACACGGCTAGCTGCGGAGACTTGGCTAGCTTAGCATGGCTATCTGTTCTACCCTCTTTTAGTTCAACGCATTACCCGCATTGACTATACCGACCATCCTAATGTCACTGCTTTTCAGTCGAGAGCAACGTTTTTGTTTGTCGCAAGACCAACATAGCGCTAGCTTCCATTGACTAAATGTGTGCTAATTAGCCAAGCTACTATCCCACATGGTGACCATTGCTAGCTATGTTCAAATTGTTAAAGGATTAGCTTCTCCGGCAAGCACTGTGCTAAGCAGCTAGGCTACTAGCCCCAAGTGGTGAACGCTAGTTACATTTCACTTTGTTCTCGGAAGAGCTGTTTTTTGGAGCCATTGAACCTGGTAGCTCAGCCCAAGGGGAAGTGTGCAAGGCCCCGGCCCCTGTCTCAGCACCTGCACACCTGTGGCACCTACCCCACATTTTCAAGGAATATTCTGATCATGTTACTGAATGCATCCAGAGTATTTTCAGATTTTCAACAAATGCGGCAATTAGTACAGTAAATGTAAAATGCATATCTTTGGTAATTCTGCTTTAAACAGTCAGTGCATTTGGTCATTTTTACATGAACAGGGTAAAGATGTGAATTCAGAACAAGGAGAGCAATCGTTTATGCGAGCCACACTGGTCAGAATGGCAAAAAAATGACATTACTCAACAACAAAAAAGGAGGTGAATCAGAGGACTTGTTTCACTTTCCATTATTCAATATGCATTAATCAAGTGGATGTTACCGAGAATGACTGCAGATTAAATGATGCCCCTCCTCCAACATAAGTACAGTCATTTCCAATAGTATTCGACACTGGATGTACGGTGGATATAAGCCTTTTGGGATGGAGTAGAAAATCAATCAAATCAATTGGGAACCCTTGGCAGCCCTGTGAAATGGCCTTAAAATGAGCAATTGACAGTTGATATTCTCTCCTATGATGTCATTTCTGAAGTCGATGTTGTACAGTCATCTGGGTGTGGCTTTTCTGGTGATGTCACCAGGTGGTATGAATTAATAGACCAATAACAAAAATAATTTGCCCTCTTCTCTTGCAATAACAGCTAGTTTTCAGGTTACACATCACTCCAATTGGGCTCCTCCAATTAGGCCCCTCTCTCAGACCCCTCCCAAACAGTCCTAGCAAAATTCATGCTTGAGAAATTACATTAAGCTAAGAAGCTATTTAAAACGTCTTTTTTTTTAACCATTTTAATTGAAAACAATCACAATAAGGTACTTCATTGTTACCCAGAAATTGAGATCAAAACGGCTGCATTGGACCTTTAAGATAAATCATAAGGCTGTGTTGTGATTATTTCTGGAGGTATGCTTTCAGAGTGGGTATCGGAGCTTATCTCATTTGCATAGAATATTAATCTTGATAAGTAACTGCAAATGAGAAACAGCTTGAGTATTCTGCCGACCCAAATGGCAGCACATTTTCCTGCTCTTCTCCAAGCTGTAATCGACTTAATAGAATGAGAATCTGTATAATTAATGTTGCGCATTAGGTGGTAAGCTGCTAAAGCTGGGGTGAGATAGCTACCCAGAATAGAGACAAACTATATGTATTTACTCTCAGGTAACTAAGTCGGAAAGCACCAAATATACCAACAAATCTAATTTTTTACAATAAGTTTCTTCATGCTCAGTTAGAGAACTAAAGGGGAAAAGTATATCTGGTCCCTGGAGACGTTGCAAGGTGAGTCGCTGAATCTCTCAGGTGCAGTGTGGGTAGAGTGAGCATCTGGACGGGATTCACACAACCTGACTAACGTCGACTCACGTCCAACATTCATCTCCCTACAACACAGGACAAAGCCTACTGTCCTGCTATTGGTTGAGCCAACAAGGTGAGTGGCTTAAAGAGAAAAGTAACTTAGTTCACAACCAGTGAATTGTGTGGTTCTTATAGTAATTCCTTAGTTTGGTCTACGCATCTGCATTTTGACAATAAAGACTTCACGAAGAGACTATTATTTGCTTGTGATAAACCATATCATCTCAGTCACCAATCCCTTGAATTATCCGGTGTGCAGAGTGTCTCTGTACATCTTTCAAGGACAATACCGCCTCTGCTTGGCACTACAGATATACTATACTTTGGGGATCCATAGATGATTGTGTTATTCCCTTTCCTTGGGGTTGATAAGATGTTGTGTATCTCCACGCTGGAGCCAGAGGTGGCTCATCTGTCATAGCACTAGCCCTAATCTCATTTAGCGAGGACAAAGATCACACCCTCACTCCTGGCAATAGACCGGGGGACTCTGTGGGCGGTTCAATGCACTGGATTAATTTAGCAATGGTTAATCCCTGACAAGCATAAACATACCTAATATGTGATTCCAAGCTGCTCCATTGTGAATGGGATTCATTAAGGGAGACTAGAACACATCATCCATGGGAAGATGCGACCAACACATCTCAACGTATGACAATTCACTGTACTGTCATAGAACAACATTGTGGGTGGTTAATCGTTGGCAAGGAGGTGGTGGTGGTGGGGAACTGGGAGGGGGAGTTGGAGAGGGACGCTACAATGTAATTGTATCTATTTTTGTGGCTTGCAAACCTGCTGTAAAATGGAGAGGAGAGGACGTCAAGTCATAATTATTCCTTGTTTGCCATCATAGTTAAGGTCCAATGGTTGTTATTGGCGAGAGTGGAGATGGGCTCTATCTGAGGGATCAGAACAGGGGAGCTGGGGGGGGGGGGGCTTCAGACACTTCCCTGAAGTGTGTGTGGTGCCTCCACTCATCTCACTTCAGTCTCTCGGTGGACCCACTCTCCCCAAGTAGAGCGCCACCAGTCACTATACTTTGATTTCATTCACAAGGTATTACAAACTGACCACAGTATTTAAGTGGCAGTCTTTCTCCAATGTGAGTACAATAACATAATCCACAGACCTCTGGTGCATTAGGAGAGGAGTAGGGGCTTAAAAGCCCCAAAAAGGCATAGCGCTTCAAAGTGCGAAGAAGTAATTGCTTTATGTTTTTTGTGTGTTCTCTGTTAAATGTTTGCTCAGCCTAATTGTTCATGTTATAAATAAAAATGTAAACAATAACTGCACTGAACGAAATTATGTAACATGTAAAGTGTTGGTCCCATGTTTCATGAGCTGAAATAAAAGTTCCCCGAAATGAACCACAAGCACAAAAAGCTAATTTCTATTAAATGTTGTGCACAAAATGGTTTACATCCCTACTAGTGAGCATTTCTCATTTGCCAAGATAATCCATCTACCTGACAGGTGTGGCAAATCAATAAGCTGATTAAACAGCATGATCATTAGACAAGTGCACCTTGTGCTGTGGACAATAAAAGGCCACTGTCAAATGTGCAGTTTTGTCAAACAACACAATGCCAGCGGTTTGCAGATGTCAACATTGTGAACAGAGTACCCCATGGTGGCGGTGGGGTTATGATATGGGCAGGCATAAGCTACAGACAACAAACACAATTGCATTTTATCGATGGCAATTTGAATAAACAGAGATACTGTAACGAGATCGATGCCCATTGCCGTGCCATTCATCTGCCGCCATCACCTTATGTTTCAAGCTGATAATGCACGGCCCCATGTCGCAAAGATTTGTCCACAATTCTTGGAATCTGAAATTGTCCCAGTTATTCTATGGCCTGTATACTCACCAGATATGTCATCCTTTGAGCATGTTTGAGATGCTCTGGATTGACGTGTAAGACAGTGCGTTCCAGTTCCCACTAATATCCAGCAACTTGACATTGCCATTGAAGAAAAGTGGGACAATATTCCACAGGCCACAATCAACAACCTGATCAACTCTACTGACTGGTTTTCTGATCCACTCACCAACTTTTTTTCGAGGTATCTGTGACCAACAAATGCATCTCTATTCCCAATCATGTGGAATCCATAGATTAGAGCCTAATATATTTATTTTAATTGACTGTAACTCAGTAAAATCTTTGAAATTGTTGCATGTTGCATTTATATTTTTGTTCAGTGTAGTATAATAAAATTATAAAACGACTAAGATTTCACCTTTCTTACAACTGTAAAATAAACACAGTACTTATGTGTTTAGTGGTAGAGAGGTCTGTCCTGATTTAAAACGTTTGCCCCCACACACAGCTCTAGCTTGGCTTCCTGAACTCGTTAGGAACTCACCTTTCATCTCATATTAAACATAAGTAGGTTTTTGCTTCAAATCTTTAAATAATTTTAGATTACTTTGATAAAGTTGGCTATAAATCAGTCTTAATGTGCTAGAGTGACGAATCAACTCTGCGCAATGATGTAAAGATTGCAGGCATGTGCTTTGTCAGTGGCTGTGACAGGAGTTGATGGACTGTCATAAGACCGACTTAAATGATAGGAGGGACATCCCATACAGGTGGGACTAGTGTCAAATGTACGTTAGTTTTCCATTTTTCCATGGGAAAACTGGCATTATCAATTATCAATTATCAATCATTATCAATCGCTGATGCCAGGTTTGACAATTGACCTGTCTAATAGGGAGGGGTGGAAATATTTGAGGTGTGTCCTTATTAACACTTAGGGATAGGCGTCCCATTAACGGGACAGTTGTAAATCATGCAGCGCCTTGTGTCTCGATCGCAGATTTGAGAGAAACAACAAATGTTGGTACATATGTCACGACTTCCACCGAAGTCGGTCCCTCTCCTTGTTCGTGCGGCATCCAGCGGTCGACGTCACCGGCCTTCTAGCCATCGCAAATCCACTTTTCATTTTCCATTTGTTTTGTCTTTGTCTTACACACCAGGTTTCAATCGCCCAATTACTTGTTCATTATTTAACCCTCTGATCACCCATGTTTGTTTGTGAGTAATTGTTTTTTGTACTGCGGCCCGTATTTGTGGCCTTGCACTTATACGACTTGTATTGTGATATATTTGAGTAATGAAATCAATTTGACCTAAATATATCACAATACACTTCGTATAAATACAAGGCCACATATAAGTGTCTTATATTGGCTGAAAGATTGAATTATTGTTATTAATATACCTGCACTATCCAATTTACAGTAGCTATTACTGAAAAAAATGCCATGCTATTGTTTGAGGAGAGCTCCTAACAACAAAACACCGCGATAGGTTTGATCAATTCACCTACTTACATTCTGAAATCTTGCTCTGATTTATCATCCAAAGGGTCCCAGAGTTAACAATAATTGTTGTTTTGCTAGATATATACTCATATACTAATGTTCCATATCACAATCGATTTTTTTCATTTCCACCCTTTCATTTTGCAAAGAAAGGAATCTGTGAAAATCTAGGTCAAATCACGTTCGTATGTATTCCTCAGAGATCCTAGAACGTAACCAGACTTCACTATATCATTACGGGTGTAGTATATCTTATAGGACACCAAATTTGGTCAGAGAGCTACGCCTTCATAGAACTCCGCTGACGCGGCCGGTCTTCATTTTATTGAGTGTATCTTTGTCAAATTAGCACCAATCGGGTTCAAACAAAGCTAGCTAGATAGCCAATGAGCTGGGCTTTACGGGAGTATCATTACTGGAGAAACCCTGTATCTGTCTTAAAATGTACAGTTGAAGTCGGAGGTTTACATACACCTCAGCCAAATACATTTAAACTCAGTTTTTCACAATTCCTGACATTTAATCATAGTAAAAATGCCCTGTCTTAGGTCAGTTAGGACCATCACTTTATTTTAAGAATGTGAAATGTCAGAATAATAGTAGAAAGAATGATTTATTTCAGCTTTTATTTTTTTTACCTTTCAAAGATATTGGTTCCCATTTGGGACTCTACCCTCCCACGTTCAGCTGGAACGGTGGCGCATGGAACGCAAAAATATTCTTAGAAATATTTAACCTCCACACATTAACAAGTCCAATAGCTCAAATGAAAGATAGACACCTTGTTCATCTAGCCAGCAAGTCAGATTTCTAAAATGTTTTACGGCCACCACCAGACACAGCTCATTTGAATAGCCAAAACATGCAATCAACAAATGCAGGATTAAAAAATAAATAATTCACTAACCTTTTGAAAATCTTCATCAGATGACAGTAATAGGACATGTTACACAGTACATTTTTTTTCTTTCAATAATATGCCATTTATATCCATAAATGTCCATTTACATTGAGTTCATGTTCAGAAATTACTCAAAAATGTCCGCAGGAAATCTAGGTAGCGCGGCAAGATAACGTAAATAGACATCATAAACTTTTACTAAATATACATGTTCTACATATAGTTAGAAAGATACACTGCTTCTTTATGCAAACGCTTTGTTACAATTATTTTTAATGTTACAGAAATCGCACACTATTCAATATTCTGAGACGGCGCTCAGATATAAGCTACATTTCTCCGTAATGTTGGAGTCAACAGAAACACAGATTTCAGCATAAATATTCCCTTACCTTCGATGGTCTTCGTTCAGAATGTTCTGGAAAGGTTCATACTTACCCAATACATCGTTTGGTTTCAAGTCTTGCGTCTTTGTATTAGCTACTGCTAACAACATCAGCTGAAATGCACCCAAAATGTCCTCTGGTCCGGAAAAGTTGCGCATCAAAACTTCAAAATTACATATTATATGTCGACTAAACTGGTCAAACTAAGTGCAGAATCAAGCTTTAGGATGTTATAGACATACTAAACAATTTTCAATTCAACCGGTCATTGCTTGTACTTCATCTGGGTGCTGGAACAAAGGAATGGCTGGGACCAATTCGCGCCGCAACGCACAACATATTTTCCCATGGCACACACTAATTTCACTCCCATAGGGCCAATTCTCGCGGGATTTGAACAATTAAAAGCTCTACTGAATGAGGACATCTAGTGGAAGACATAGAATCATAACTGGTTGGGAAGGGTGGGGGCGATGACGTCAAAGTTGCTCCAACTTTCATGACCACAAAAACTAGTTTGGAAGAATGCCTGCCCTGTGAGTTCTGCTATACTTACAGACATAATTCCAACGGTTTTAGAAGCTTTAGAGTGTTTTCTATCCAATAATAATTATTATATGCATATATTAGCAATTTTTGACAGATTTTTTTTTCAGTTTACTAGGGGTACCCAATTCCTCCAAAGGGGGCATAAGTCTGCCATATCCTTAACAGGTTTTAATCACATTCCCAGTGGCTCAGAAGTTTGCAGACACTCAATTAGTATTTGGTAGCATTGCCTTTAAATTGTTTAACTTGGGTCAAACATTTCGGGTAGCCTTCCACAAGTTTCCCACAATAAGTTGGGTGAATTATGGCCCATTCCTCCACACAGAGCTGGTGTAACTGAGTCAGGTTTGTAGGCCTCCTTGCTCGCACAAGCTTTTTCAGTTCTGCCCACACATTTTCTATAAGATTGAGGTAAGGGCTATGTGACGGCCACTCCAATACCTTGACTATGTTGTCCTAAAGCATGTTGCTTCCATACATCCACAGAATTTTCCAGCCTCATAATGCCATCTATTTTGTGATGTGCACCAGTCCCTCCTGTAGCAGTGCACCCCCACAACATAATGCTGCCACACCAACGCTTCACAGTTGGGATAGTGTTCTTCGGCTTGCAAGCCTCCCCCTTTTTCCTCCAAACATAACGATGGTCATTATGGCTAAACAGTTACATTTTTGTTTCATCAGACCAGAGGACAATTCTGCAAAAAGTACGATCTTTGTCCCCATGTGCAGTTGCAAACCGTAGTCAGGCTTTTTTATGGCGGTTTTGGAGCAGTGGCTTCTTCCTTGCTGAGTGGCCTTATGGCCTTATGTCAATATAGGACTCATTTTACTGTGGATATAGATACTTTTGTACCTGTTTCCTCCAGCATCTTCACAAGGTCCTTTGCTGTTGTTCTGGGATTTTTACACCAAAGTATGTTCATCTCTAGGAGACAGAACGCATCTCCTTCCTGAGCGGTATGACGGCTGCGTGGTAGTATGGTGTTTGTACAGCGGAATGTGGTACCTTCCGGCATTTGGAAATTGCTCCCAAGGATGAAGCAGACTTGTGGAGGTCTACCATTTCTTTCTGAGGTCTTGGCTATTTTTTGGGGATTTTCCCATGATGTCAAGCAAAGAGGCACTGAGTTTGAAGGAAGGCCTTGAAATACATCCACAGGTACACCTCCAATTCACTCAAATGATGTCAATTAGCCTAACAGACGCTTCTAAAGCCATGACATAATTTTCTGGAACTTTCCAAGCTGTTTAAAGGCACAGTCAACTTAGTGAATGTAAACTTCTGACTCACTGGAATTGTGATACATTGAATTAGAAGAGAAATAAGTCTCTTTACAATTGTTGGAAATATTACTTGTGTCATGCACAAAGTAGTCCTAACCGAATTGCCAAAACTATAGTTTGATGAAGAGAAATTTGTGGAACAAGTTTTAATGACTCCAATCTGTAAACTTCCGACTTCAACTGTAGCTGCTAACTTTGTGCGACAGCATTCCTTTTTATTTTAGACAAATATTAGAAGAATTTTCAGAGCTATGAAGTTGTGAAAACTGGTTGTTTTGCAAATGTTGAACGTATAATATGGCTACTAATACTGGAAAAGCTAAATCAAAGTTTACAGATTTGACGATTTTCTTGCAGAAAAAAGTAATATGAATGCGAGTGTCACCTTAGCAATTTGCCCAAATGTACCTGGGAGACATCACAATAAATGTAATGTAGTTCGCTCATACTTCATGTTATCCATCTGAAACTTTGCACATACACCATCAGAATTACATTTAGAGTGATGGCTAGAACTGTGACCTTTCTGTTGCATTTCAAAGATGGTGGTAGAAAAAAACGTTTTTTTTCTTTGTATTTTCTTCTACCAGATATATTGTGTTATATTCTCCTACATTCAATTCACATTTCCACAAACTTCAACGTGTTCCCTTTCAAATGGTACCAAGAATATACATATCCTTGCTTCAGGGCCTGATTTACAGGCAGTTAGATTTGGGAATGTCCTTTTAGGCAAAAAATTTAAAAAAGGGGGCTATCCCTAAGAAGTTTTAAAAACATGATCCAAAGTGGTATTTTCAGGCAGTACTGGGAGGAATATTTATTAACAAACAAAAGCTGGTTTTAGCAGTAATGCAGTACATTATGGCATGAATTTTGATAGGGAAAAATGCAGCTTATGCAGCCTTGACGCACACTGCCCATATGCTCATAGCCTCCCGTCCACACAATGAAAGCTGTTTTCTTTTTGTCCTGCCCAATGCAATCAAGTAGGCTAGTCAAGACCATAGATGAAGCGCTCGTCCCATCGCACACTAGTGACTCCTTGTGGTGGGACTGGCGCATGCACAGTGACGTCATTCGGCAATTGTACGGTGTTTCCTCCAAAACATTGGTGCGGTTGGCTTCCGGGTTAAACAAGCAGTATGTCAAGAAGCAGTGCGACTTGGCAGGGTCATGTTTCGGAGGATGCATGGCGCTCGACCTTCGCCTCTCCCGAGTCCATACGGGAGTTGCAGCAATGGGACAAGACTGTAACTACCAATTGGATATCATGAAAAAGTGGTTAAAAAAAAAATATATATATATATATCATGTTTGAGAGGAGAAAATCAGTGAGCTGACATTCTGCTTTTATCTACGTATTGTAGGCAGGCCCACATTATTTTAGCCATGCGGCCCCCATTTGGACATGCATAAAACCCGCTCTATGATGTAGATTACATGTGTCCATGCACATCATGAAACGAGTGATGAGACCCTCGGGGGGAATACTGGTGAACCTTGTATTTAGAAGTTTAAATGTTTACCCTTAATCTAGGACTACTATGACCAAGGCTGATCTTTTTTTATGGTGGCGATTTCATGATATCATTACAATTTACATGTATTATTGACAGAAAACAGATGGCTTGTTTTTATTTTATTAAAACTAACCATTAGAATGATTCACTCTCCTGATTTTATGGCGAGAACGTCCGTGGCGTGCATCCAATGCAACTTCTGGAGATGTGTGAATGTGGTGGTTCCAATATGTACAGTACATAAAATATTATATTTGGGAGCAGTATAAGTGAACATTCTCCATTTCTCTTTATATTGGATATTTGTCCAGCAACTGTGAAACATTTTGATGTGTGTAAAACTCTCCATACTTTCCATAGTTTTTATTTGTATTTGTATTCACTATGGATCCCCATTAGCTGCTGCCAAAGCAGCAGCTACTCTTCCTGGGGTCCAGCAAAATTAAGGCAGTTTATACCATTTTCAAAACATTACAATACATTCACAGATTTCACAACACACTGTGCGTCCCTACTCCACCACTACCGCTTAAGTACAGTACTAAATACACGTGTGTGTGTGTGCGTGTGTGTGTGTGTGTGTGTGTGTGCGTGCCAATGTTTGTGTTGCTTCACCGTCCCCGCTGTTCCATAAGGTGTTTTTTAATCTGTTTTTTTTAATATTTTTAATCTACTTTTACCGCTTGCGTCAGTTACTTGATGTGGAATAGAGTTCAATGTAGTCATGGCTCTATGTAGTAGTCTGTTCTTGACTTGGGGAGTGTGAAGAGACCTCGTGTGGCATGTCTTGTGGGGTATGCATGGGTGTCCGAGCTATGTGTCTGTAGTTTAGACAGACAGCTTGTGCATTCAACATGTCAATACTTCTCATTTTAATATTATATGCCCATGGAAAGCAATTATGGTGCCTGTAAGTATTTAAAACAAGTTGTTGTTTAGAATTTGATTATAATTATTTTCTCTCTTTTTAAGCCTTATCAATCATGAATGTAATCTTGCTTAATGACAACGTTTGGCATTTCTATATTGCAATTTACAGTAGATCTAGCCACTTGAGTGTAAATTCTATGTACTGAACAAAATATAAACTCAACATGTAACAATTTCAAAGATTATACAGAGTTAGAACTCATATAAGGAAATCAGTCAATTGAAATAAATTAATTAGGCCCTAATCTATTGATTTCACATGACTGGGCAGGGGTGCAGCCATGGGTGGGCAAGGCTTTATTACAGACAGAAATGATCCTCCATGCTGTTTAATCGGCGTCTTGATATGCCACACCTGTCAGGTGGATGGATTTTCTTGGCAAAGGATAAACGCTTTCTACCAGGGATTTAAAACAAACGTTTTATTGACACATGCTTGTGACATATTAGTGTTTGAACTTGTGCGTTCAGAAGAGTTTACGTGGTTCTGTGAAATACATTCAGTTAAAAGGGAAGCAATTATATTGGTCAAGGAATTAGCTAATGGATTTGTTAATAATTAATTTAGTTTCATCTTGATTTTACCATGGCTATCAAATGGCCCACAAGAACACTATAGGGTGTCCCATTTCTTTCCTTTATTAAATGCTTATCTTAAATTCGATATCCATTTGGCAACAAGTTTCACATGTCCTTCCAATAATTCCATGAATCCTGGACCGCCCATACATTCACCACATTACCTTGATTACCTCACCGCCAACACATTCACCACATTACCTTGCTTTTTGTGTAAGAAATTGTCATTCCTCAAAGACAATTGCTGTGTTTTACTACATGAAAGGAAAATGTTAGTCCTTTTCTTTGAGTCTTGTCTGTTAGATGCTTCCCATGCTCCATGTTAGGCCTATAGAACATGGATAATGCTCTTGTGTTGTACAGTTACAATATCCACCTAATCAATTCAAAACACATCTACATAATCCAACTAATGGGACCGGTCAACTAAATCATCATAGCATGAATTTATGATGATCTTTATGGTACTGTATGTCATGATATTTACCATAATGATATTCAAAATATACGGTGTGGTCCGAAATGATTGACACCCTTGTTAAAGATGAGCAAAAATGACTGTATAAAATAAATAATTAAAATGCTGAGTTCCAAAAAACGTGGGGAATTATCTTCTTTTATACATATAAAAGGGAAAGACCTTTTGTCTAGCAAGTCATGTTTTTTTTTTTTAAATGACTGACACCCCTGTTTATAAATACCCTTCACTACCGCACCTTGCGAGCATAATGGCACTGAGCCTTTTTCTCAAATGTTTTATGAGTTGAAGAACACATTGGAAGGGATCGTAGAACAGAAAAGCCCCCTGGTCTTTCTGGTTGAATCTGTCCTTGAAATTCACTACTCAGCTGAAGGACCTTCCCTATATCCAAAAAGGTCCTGCAGAAAGCATAGAACCTCGGACACAGACCATTAGTAAGGAATTGATAAGGAATTATCTGTTTTTGTTCACGCCACTTTTCAAAAACGTACCACTAATTTCTACACAATGAGTGTGTAGAAGGGGCCCTAGTACTAGGGATCTCTCCTTACAAGCACAATTCTATACGCATCTAGATACACGGGCTCCGATACGATGCATGAACCATATTTTAGTTTGAAACGATTCGGTGCTATTCGCTTTTATTAGTTGAACGAATCGATGTGATTCGAAAACGATTCGATGCAGTAACAATTGTTGCATGAACACATTCATTTTCCTATTTAAAAGATTATCTGATGCTGATGAAGCTCAAGAGCTGAGCTGGATCTGACCTAGGTGTGTGTGTGTGTGTGTGTGTGTGTGTGTGTGTGTGTGTGTGTGTGTGTGTGTGTGTGTGTGTGTGTGTGTGTGTGTGTGTCAGCTGAGCCATAGGGCTGAGCCACCACTATCAGATTAGGGGATGTGTTTTTATCCCCCCAGGTTTTATCTGAAATCCTTACCACCCACTGATGATTTTGTCATTTAGCAGATTAAAATGTTTTGAGCTAGTAATAATGTAAATGTTTATCTTTAGAAATTAGCTATGACATACATAGCCAATTAATATAACAGTTTTGGATTACGCCCCTGTCTCGAAAGCGAATGGCTTGGAACTTTAGCATTCTGACCAGTGTGGCTCGCAAAAATGATTGCTCTCCTTGTTCTGAATTCACATCTTTACCCTGTTCATGTAAAAATGAACAAATGCACTGACTGTTTAAAGCAGAATTACCAAAGATATGCATTTTACATTTACTGTACTAATTGCCACATTTGTTGATAACAAAATCTGAAAATACTCTGAATACATTCAGTAACATGATCAGAATATTCCTTGAAATTGTGGGGTAGGTGTCACAGGTGTGCAGGTGCTGAGACAGGGGCCGGGGCCTTGCACACTTCCCCTTGGGCTGAGCTACCAGGTTCAATGGCTCCAAAAAACAGCTCTTCCGAGAACAAAGTGAAATGTAACTAGCGTTCACCACTTGGGGCTAGTAGCCTAGCTGCTTAGCACAGTGCTTGCCGGAGAAGCTAATCCTTTAACAATTTGAACATAGCTAGCATTGGTCACCATGTGGGATAGTAGCTTGGCTAATTAGCACACATTTAGTCAATGGAAGCTAGCGCTATGTTGGTCTTGCGACAAACAAAATCGTTGCTCTCGACTGAAAAGCAGTGACATTAGGATGGTCGGTATAGTCAATGCGGGTAGTGCGTTGAACTAAACGAGGGTAGGACAGATAGCCTTGCTAAGCTAGCCAAGTCTCCACAGCTAGCCGTGTAAAGCTAATTCTTTCCCAAAGTGAAAACTTTCCTTCCGGTAATGTCACCCAACCCAAAATATGAAAGCTGATAACTCTGCGAACTGCTGCTTAACCTTGATGGCACACCTGTGAAAATTTAAACAGGATTTTTATTTTTTTATTTCACCTTTATTAAACCAGGTAGGCTAGTTGAGAACAAGTTCAACTGCGGCCTGGCCAAGAAAAAGCAAAGCATTGCGACACAAACAACAACACAGAGTTACACATGGAATAAACAAACATACAGTCAATAATACAATAGGGGAAGTCTATAGACAGTGTGCAAATGAGGTAACAGATCAGAAAACAGATCAAGCCGTGCTGAGGAGAACTAGATAGATGTCTTCTTTGAGTAAGAGAGGTGAGAAAGATCAGAGGGCATGTGAGTGACTCTTTAGTATGAGGGGAGGGGCTCCCTTGGTTACCACTCGACCTGTCTGTCCCTGACAGAAGTGTATGATTGGGGCAACACTTATTAACTACGGTCATAACCATGTCATAACAGCTGACATTACTTGTCATAACTTGCCATAATATAATATAATATATATATATATAATATAACACTGTCATGACCCATATATTTAGACCTGTTGTGACATATATTGCGTTTGTTTTTGGCTGGATATGAAAGAGTAAAAACCTTGAAAAACTACCACACAAGGCAAAACATTCAATTACACCATAGCCTAGTTGTCAACAGTAATTTTATGTTATATAACATTTTCTGAAATGTACCTTCTTAAATTGTACTTGTATTTGTGCACACATTGATGTCAGACATGCACCTACCCCAATGCTCTGTTGCTGATGACTGGGATGAATGCAGGAGCAGATTTCAGGAGCAGGACAAGACACACTCTTTTGACTGATGACTGTCGTAACATTTTATTTGTCACATGCGCTGAATACAACAGGTGTAGAACCTTACAGTGAAATGCTTACTTACAAGACCTTAACCAACAATGCCGTTTTAAGAAAATATGTTTAAAAAAGTAAGAATAACACATGATCAAAGAGCAGCAGTAAATAACAATAGTGGGGCAATATACAGGGGGTAATGGTACAGAGTCAATGTGTCAATGTGCGGAAGCACTGGTGTCAAGGTAATTGAGGTAATATCTACATGTAGGTAGAGTTATTAAAGTGGCTATGCATAGATAATAACAGAGAGTAGCATTTTTATTAGCTGTTCAGGAGTCTTATAGAAGCTATTTAGAAGCCTCTTGCACCTAGACTTGGCGCCCCGGTAGAGCTTGACGTGAGGTAGCAGAAAGAACAGTCTATGACTAGGGTGGCTGGAGTCTTTGACAATTTTTAGGGCCTTCCTCTGACACCGCCTGGTATAGAAGTCCTTGATTGCAGGAGCTTGGCCCCGGTGATGTACGCACTACATTACGCACTACCCTCTTGCGGTCGGAGGCCTAGTAGTTACCATACCAGGCAGTGATGCACCCAGTAAGGATGCTCTCGATGGTGCACCTGTAAAACCTTTTGAGGATCTGAGGATCCATGCCAAATCTTTTCAGTCTCCTGACAGTGAATATTTTGTTGTGCCCTCTTCATGACTGTATTGGTGTGCTTGGCCATGTTAGTTTGTTGCTGATGTGGACGCCAAGGAACTTGAAGCTCTCAACCTGTTCCACTACAGCTCCGTCGAGGAGAATGGGGACATGCTCGGCCCTCCTTTTCCTGTAGTCCACAGTCATCTCCTTTGTCTTGATCACATTGAGGGAGAGGTTGTTGTCCTTGCACCACACGGTCAGGTCTCTGACCTCCTCTCTATAGGCTGTCTCATCGTTGTCAGCCAACTTAATAACCTCCTACAGCTCCCCCCCTACTTTGTGCAATTTCCGCCTGAAGACATACCCAAATCTAACAGCCTTTAGCTCAGGCACAGAACCAAGGATATGCATATTCTTGGTACCATTTGAAAGAAAACACTCTGAAGTTTGTGTACATGTGAATTGAATGTAGGAGAATATAACACAATAGATCTTGTTTAGATAAAACAATGAAAATAAACATGTTTTTTATTTTTATTTTTGTATCATCATCTTTAAAATGAACAAGATAAAACAAACATTCAGGTCGGATGATGGGGACAATTTCAGTGAAAAATATAAGAGGGCAACAGTACTTGTGCAAAGTTTCAGAATGATAACTTTCAAAATGAGTGTGCTACATGACATTTTGTGAAGTCACCCAGGTGTCCCACACAAGTAGCCCAAATGTACCCAAGTGGCCAAATTGGTGAAGGTATACATTTTGAAACAAATAACTATATACAAAATACCAAAATTGTATTCTAACACACCTCCCCCCAAAAAATGGAGGGAAAAAAATGGGGAAAAAATTGAAAAAAATAATAATAATTGATGAAAAAATCTATGAAAAAAAAAAATATATATATATATATATATATCAAATCCAATCTATTTATATAGCCCCAGCCTAAAACCCCAAACAGCAAGCAGTGCAGGTGTAGAAGCACGGTGGCTAGGAAAAACTCCCTAGAAAGGCAAATAGCTAGGAAAAAACCTAGAGAGTAACCAGGCTATGAGGGGTGGCCAGTCCTCTTCTGGCTGTGCCGGGTGGAGATCACAGTAGTTGTAGAGAGTGCAACAGGACAGCACCTCAAGAGTAAAAATGAACAGTTTAGGGTTCCACAGCCGCAGGCAGAACAGTTGAAACTGGAACAGCGGCAAGGCCAGGTGGACTGGGGACAGCAAGGAGTCATCATGCCAGGTAGTCCTGACGCATAGTCCTAGGGCTCTGGTCCTCCGAGAGAGATTAAGAGAGAATTAGAGAGAGCATACTTAAATTCACATAGAACACTGGATAAGACTCCCATTCGGAGTCAGTGTCACCATGAAAGAAAATGTTCAGTTAGAATAGTTTCACATATGAGCCCTGGAATTAGCATGATAAGAACTTACCAGTCCAAAATAATGTCCTCTCCCGTTCAAAAAATATACCTCCATAATCGCTAAACAATCTCTGTCTCACCTTCCCAATCAATTTATTCTAAAATTGTGTAAATCTGTATATCTAGACTTAGATTTAGCTTTCCCTGACTTAGTCGCAATAATGATTGATATATAAACAGCTGAATCTGTGCGTTCACCAAACAATGCAGTGCGTAACATGGGTTTCTCCGTAAGGTATGAAACTTCAATGGCAAATGACTCTCGTTACGCTGGAGCTTACTGCATGGGTTGGTCTTGCAACACATAAACATGTCGTATTGCCGTTTAGCCCAGCTCATTGGCTATCTACCCTGCTAGATTTCAAGACAATCAGTAGTCATTGGGTTAAAAGACAGTCAATCAACGAAACAGCGGGCAAATCATTGGTGCACAATGATGTCATGACTTGTTGTCTTTAAATCGGTTTATTTCAATCAATACTTCCCGCGAAATGGCCCATCAGGTTTGATTGTGTTACAAACAAACCAGTTGATTGCAGTGAAACCAAACATGACTGGAAAAGTCACGTTCTGTATGGGTTATTTACCTGGAATGTGTCGTCGACACAAGCGGTTCACAAAATGTTTCGTGTTAGGCTATAAAAACTGATTTTATTAAACAAAAGATAATTCATTGTGTAACAATGAGCATTGGAATTGCAAACAGACGAAGTTTGCAGTTTGTGATTATGTTATGCCTGTGCTGGTTAATTTTTTTTTATAGGGCTCTATGCTCAGATAATCGCATCGTATTCTTTCACAGTAAATCCTTTTTTAAATCTGACAACGCAGTTGGATTAGCAAAATTCTAGGCTTCGATACATGTGAGACACTTGTATTTTCATGAATGTTTAATATGACTATTTATGTAGCGATCACCGTCTGTTGTGGAATTTCAGCCCGCTAACGGGTTCCGTGCGCAGAGAGGTTAATGATGGTGTTGGAGTCATGCCTGGTCATTCAGTCATGAGGGAACAGGGAGTACAGGAGGGGACTGAGCACGCACCCCTGAGGGGCCCCCGTGTTGAGGATCAGCGTGGCGAATGTATTGTTACCTACCCTTACCACCTGGGGGCAGCCCATCAGGAATTCCAGGATCCAGTTGCAGAGGGAGGTGTTTAGTCCCAGGGTTCTTAGCTTATTGATGAGCTTTGAGGGCACTATGGTGTCGAATACTGAGTTGTAGTCAATGAACAGCATTCTCACATAGGTGTTCCTTTTGTCCAGGTGGGAAAGGGCAGTGTGGAGTGCAATAGAGATGGCATCATCTGTGGATCTGTTGGTGCGGTATGCAAATTGGAGTGGGTCTAGGGTTTCTGGGAGAATAGTGTTGATGTGAGCCATGACCAGTCTTTCAAATGATTTCATGGCTACAGACGTGAGCCCTACGGGTCGGTAGTCATTTAGGCAGGTTACCCTAGTGTTCTTGGGCACAGGGACTATAGTGGTCTGCTTGAAACATGTTAGTATTACAGGCTCAGACAGGGAGAGGTTGAAAATGTCAGTGAAGACACTTGCCAGCTGGTCAGCGCATGCTCGGAGTACATGTCCTGGTAATCCGTCTGGCCCAGTGGCCTTGTGAATGTTGACCTGTTCAAAGGTCTTACTCACAACGGCTGTGGAGAGCGTATTCGCACATTCGTCCGGAACAGCTGGTGCTCTCATGCATGTTTCAGTGTTACTTGCCTCGAAATGAGCATAGAAGTTATTTAGCTTGTCTGGTAGGCTTGTGTCATTGGGGAGCTCTCGGCTGTGCTTCCCTTTGTGCTCTGTAATTGTTTGCATGCCCTGTGTATTACGATTCAATCTTAGTCCTATATTGACCCTTTGCATGATTCGTCGTAGGGCATAGCGGGATTTCTCATAAGCTTCCGTGTTAGAGTCCCGCTCCTTGAAAGTGTCAGCTCAACCCTATAGCTCATTGCAAATGTTGTCTGTAATCCATGGCTTCTGGTTGGGATATGTACATACAGTCACTGTGGTAATGATGTCCTCAATGCACTTATTGATAAAGCCAGTGACAGATGTGGTGTACTCCTTAATGCCATCGGAAGAATCCCGAAACATATTCCAATCTGTGCTAGAAAAACAGTCCTGCAGTTTAGCATCTGCTTCATCAGATCACTTTTTTTTATAGATCGAGTCACTGGTGCTTCCTGCTTAAATTTTTGCTCGCAAGCAGGAATCAGGAGGATAGAGTTATGGTCAGATTTGCCAAATGGAGGGCGAGGGAGAGCTTTGTACACATCTTTGTGTGTGGAGTAAAGGTGGTCTAGAATTGTTTTACCTCTGGTTGCAAGTTTAACATACTGATAGAAATTAGGTAAAACTGATTTAAGTTTCCCTGCATTAAAGTCCACGGCCGCTAGGAGCCCCGCCTCTGGATGAGCATTTTTCCTGTTTGATTATGGCGGAATACAGCTCATTGAGTGCGGTTTTAGTGACAGCCTCAGTCTGTGGTGGTATGTGGACAGCTACAAAAAAAACGGATGAAAACTCTCTAGGTAGATAGTGTGGTCTACAGCTTATCATGAGATACTCTTCCTCAGGCGAGCAAAACCTTGAGATGTCCTTAGATACTGTGCACCAGCTATTGTTTACAAATACGCTTAGGCCCCTGCCACATGTCTTACCGATAGAGTGTATGACCTGCCAAGTGTATGTTCTTCATGTCGTTGTTCAACCACGACTCTGTGAAATATAAGATATTACAGTTTTTAATGTCCCGTTGGTAGGATATATGTGCTTTCAGTTGGTCTCATTTATTTTCCAGTGATTGAACGTAAGATAGCGGAACAGAAGGCAAGGGCAGATTAGCCACTGATCCTCACAAGGCATCCTAACATCTTTCCTTTTCCAGCGAATCACGGGGATCTGGGCATGGTCGGATGTCTGTAGTATATCCCTCGTGTCCGACTCATTTGAAGAAGAACTTCTTCTCCAATTTGAGGTGAGTAATCCAAGTTCTCATATCCAGAAGCTCTTTTTGGTCATAAGAGATGGTAGCAGCAACATTATGTACAAAACAAGTTATGAACAACGTGAAAAACAAACAAAATAGCATGGTTGGTTAAGAGTCGATAAGACAGCAGCAATCCCCTCCGGCGCCTCCCCTGTTAGGGCATGTACGTGATAGGCCTATCACGCTTACATTATTCTGATGGTTATAATGCTTCTTCACAGTGTCATAAAGTGTGTTTTCTTAGTCCAAGTAAAGTGACACATTATAGTCATAATGCTTCAGGACAGTGTCATAAAGTGTATTTTCTTAGTCCATGTACAGTGCCTTGCAAAAGTATTCATCCCCCTGGGTGTTTCTCCTATTTTGTGGCATTACAACCTGTAATTTGAATGGATTGTTATTTGGATTTCATATAATGGACATTCACGAAATAGTCAAAATTGGTGAAGTGAAATTAAAAAAATGTAAAAAATGTCAAATGAAAAAATGGTGCTTGCATATGTATTTACCTCCTTTGCTATTAAGCCCCTAAATATAATCTGGTGCAACCAATTACCTTCAGAAGTCACCTAATTAGTCAAACAAAGTTTACCTGTGTGCAATCTAAGTGTCACATGATCTCAATATAAATATACAGCTGTTCTGAATGTCCCCAGAGTCTGCAACACCACTAAGCAAGGGGCACCACCAGGCAAGCAGCACAATGAAGACCAAGGAGCTCTCCAAACAGGTCAGGGAGATAGTTGTGGAGAAGTACAGATCGGGGTTGGGTAATAAAAAAAATATCCGAAACTTTGAACATCCCACGGAGCACCATTAAATCCATTATTAAAAAGTTGAAAGAATATGGCACCACAACAAACCTGCCAAGACACGGCCGCCCACCAAAACTCCCAGACCAGGCAAAAAGGCCATTAACCAGAGAGGCAACAAAGATAACCCTGAAGAAGCTGTAAAGCTCCACAGCGGAGATTGGAGTATATGTTCATATTACCACTTTAATCCGTACACTCCACAGAGCTGGGCTTTACGGAAGAGTGGCAAGAAAAAATACACTGCTTAATTAAGAAAAAAAGAAAACACGTTTGGTGTTCGCCAAAAGGCATGTGGGAGACTCCCCAAACATATGGAAGAAGGTACTCTGGTCAGATGAGACTAAAATGTAGCTTTTTGGCCATCAAGGAAAACGCTATGTCTAGCGAAAACCCAATACCTCTCATCACCCCGAGAATACCACCCCCACAGTGAAGCATGGTGGTGGCAGCATCATGCTGTGGGGATGTTTTTAATCAGCAGGGACTGGGACACTGGTCAGAATTGAAGGAATGATGGATGGCGTTAAATACAGGGAAATTCTTGAGGGAAAGCTGTTTCAGTCTTCTAGAGATTTGAGACTGGAATGGAGGTTCACCTTCCAGCCAGACAATGACCGTAAATTTACTGCTAAAACAACACTTGAGTGGTTTAAGGGGAAACATTGAAATGTATTGGAAGGGCCTAGTCAAAGCCCAGACCTCAATCCTATTGAGAATCTGTGGTATGACTTAAATATTGCTGTACACCAGCGGAACCCATCCAACTTGAAGGAGCTGGAGCAGTTTTGCCTTGAAGAATGGGCAAAAATTCCAGTGCCTAGTTGTGCCAAGCTTATAGAGACATACCCCAAGAGACTTGCAGCTGTAATTGCTGCAAAATTTGTCTCTACAAAGTGTTGATTTTGGGGGGTGGAGGGGGGTTGAATAATAATCCACGCTCAAGTTTTCTGTTTGTTTGTTTTATTTCTTGTTTGTTTCACAATAAAACATATGTTGCATCTTCAAAGTGGTAGGCATGCTGTGTAAATCAAATGATACAACCCCCCCAAAAAACATTTTTAATTCCAGGTTGTAAGGCAACAACTTCCGCAAGCCACTGTAAAGTGATACAGGATGGTCATAATGCTTCTTGACAGTATCAAGTGTATTTTCTACGAGTTCTTCAAAATATGATAACGAAAACAGGGCTGCACAGAATTCATTACAACAACAACAACAACAAAGGTTTTAAGAAACACACTTTCAAAAGAAAGGAAACTTTTTGGCAGAGAATTATGACAGTCTTATGTAGGTGTCATAACCAGCCATAAAATAATGCAATATATGTCAAAACAGGTGTGTATGTATATATTTATATTGGTCATGATAGGGTTATGACCATATTTTGACAGGTTACTGCAAGTTATGTCAGCCATTATGATATGGTTATTTCACCTTTATTTAACAAGGTAGGCCAGCTGAGAACAAGTTCTCATTTACAACTGCGACCTGGCCAAGATAAAGCAAAGCAGTGCGACACAAACAACACAGAGTTACACATGGGAAAAACAAATGAACAGTCAATAACACAATAGAAGTTAGAAGAAGTTTATACTGTAAATAGAAGTTTATACTGTAAATGACATCGTCGAAGTCAAGGATCAGTAGGATAGTCAGTTTTACGAGGGTATGTTTGGCAGCATGAGTGTAGGATGCTTTGTTGCGAAATAGGAAGATGATTCTAGATTTAATTTTGGATTGGAGATTCTTAATGTGAGTCTGGAAGGAGAGTTTACAGTCTAACCAGACACTTAGGTATTTGTAGATGTCCACATATTCTAAGTCAGAGCCGTTCAGAGTAGTGATGCTAGACGGGCGGGCGGGTGCGGGCAGCGATCGGTTGAAGAGCATGTATTTAAGAGTAGTTGGAGGCAACGGAAGGAGTGTTGTATGTCATTGAAGCTAGAGGTGGATCAGAGAATCACCAGCAGCAAGAGCGACATCACTGATGTGCACAGAGAAAAGAGTCATCCCGAGAATTGAACTCTGTGGCACCCCCATAGAGACTGCCAGAGGTCTGGACAACAGGCCCTCCGATTTTACATACTGAACTCTATCTGAGAAGTAGTTGGTGAACCAGGCTAAGTAGTCATTTGAGAAACCAAGGCTGTTGAGTCTGCCGAAAAGATTGCGGTGATTGACAAAGTCAAAAGCCTTGGCCAGGTCAATGAAGATGGCTGCACAGTATTTTATCGATGGATGTTATGATATCGTTAGGACCTTGAGCATGGCTGAGGTGCACCCATGACCCGCTCCGAAACCAGATTGCATAGTTACGGTGAGATCTGTTTGTTATTAACAGTGATCTGTTTGTTAACCTTTCTGATCTCCCCATCCCGGATCCGGGTTCGTGAATACAGACTCAAGCTCATTACCATAACGCAACGTTAACTATTCATGAAAATCGCAAATGAAATTAAATAAATATGCTAGCTCTCAAGCTTAGCCTTTTGTTAACAACACTGTCATCTCAGATTTTCAAAATATGCTTCTCAACCATTGCAAAACAAGCATTTGTGTAACAGTATTGATGGCTAACGTAGCATTTAGCATTAGCATTCAGCTGGCAACATTTACACAAAAAAACAGAAAAGCATTCAAAAAAATAATTTACCTTTGAAGAACTTCAGATGTTTTCAATGAGGAGACTCTCAGATAGCAAATGTTCAGTTTTTCCTGAAAGATTATTTGTTTAGGACAAATCGCTCCGTTTTCTGCGTCACGTTTAGCTATGAAAAAACCCCTGTATCCAGGATTGTGTAAATCTATCAGCAAGCTCATTAGCATAACACAACGTTAACTATTTATGAAAATCGCAAATGAAATGAAATAAATATGCCATCTCTCAAGCTTAGCCTTTTGTAAACAACACTGTCATCTCAGATTTTCAAAATATGCTTCTCAACCATAGGAAAACAATAATTTGTGTAAAAGTAGCTAGCTAGAGTTAGCATTTCGCGTTAGCATTTAGCGTTAGCATTAGCGTTAGCATCCAGCACGCAACATTAACAAAAACATAAAAGCCTTCAAATAAAATCATTTACCTTTGAAGAACTTCTGATGTTTTCAATGAGGATACTCTCAGTTAGATAGCAGATGCTCAGTTTTTCCAAAAAGATTCCTTGTGTATTAGAAATAGCTCCGTTTTATACATCACATTTGGCTACCAAAAAAAATCCATGAATTCAGTCCTCAAAACGCAAACTTTTTTCCAAATTAACTCCATAATATCGACTGAAAACATGGCAAACGTTGTTTAGAATCCATCATCAAGGTGTTTTTCACATATCTCTTCATTGATACATCGTTCTTGGACACATGCTTTCTCCCCTGAATCAAATGGTAAAGTAGAAGCAGCTGGCAATTGCGCACCGAATTCGACGCAGGACACCAGGCGGACACTTGGAAAATGTAGTCTCTTATGGTCAATCTTCCAATGATATGCCTACAAATACGTCACAATGCTGCTAAGACCTTGGGCGAACGACAGAAAGTGTAGGCTCATTCGTTGCGCAATCACAGCCATATAAGGAGAGAATGGAAAACAGAGCTTCAGAAATTCTGCTAATTCCTGGGTGATGCATCATCTTGGTTTCGCCTGTAGAATGAGTTCTGGGGCACTTACAGACAAAATCGTGACAAAATATCGCGCTTAAAACGGGAACGTTTTTTATCCAAAAATGAAATAGCGCCCCTAGAGCTCTAACAGGTTATTAACTTGGCTTTCAAAATACTTTAGAAAGGCAGGGTAGGGTAGATATAGGTCTGTAACAGTTTGGGTGTAGAGTGTCTCCCCCTTTGAAGAGGGGGATTACCGGGGCAGCTTTCCAATCTTTAGGGATCTCAGACAATACGAAAGAGAGGTTGAACAGGCTAGCTATAAGGGTTGCAACAATTGAGGCTGATCATTTTTGAAAGAGAGGGTCCAGATTGTCTAGCCCAGCTGATTTGTAGGGGTCCAGATTTTGCAGCTCTGTCAGAACATCAGCTATCTGGAGAAGGAGAAATGGGAGAGGCTTGGGCAAGTTCCTGTGGGGGGTGCAGAGCTGTTGACCGGGGTAGGGGTAGCCAGGTGGAAAGCATGGCCAGCTGTAGAGAAATGCTTCTTGAAATTCTCGATTATCGTAGATTTATCGGTGGTGACAGTGTTTCCTAGCCTCAGTGCTGTTGACAGCTAGGAGGACGTGCTCTTATTTTCCATGGAGTTTGTGCTACAGGATGCAAATTTCTGTTTGAAAAAGCTAGCCTTTGCTTTCCTAACTGCCTGTGTACATTGGTTCCTAACGTCCTTGAAAAGATGCATATTGCAGGGGCTATTTGATGCTAATGCAGTACGCCACAAGATGTTTTTGTGCTAGTCAAGGGCAGTCAAGTCTGGAGTGAACCAAGGGCTATATCTGTTCTTAGTTCTACATTTTTTGAATGGGGCATGCTTATTTAAGATGGTGAGGAAAGCACTTTTAAAGAATAACCAGGCATCCTCTACTAACGGAATGAGTTCAATATCCTTCCAGAATAGCCGGGCCAGGTCGATTAAAAGGCCTCCTCGCTGAAGTGTTTTAGGGAGCGTTTGACAGTGATGAGGAGTCGCCGTTTGACTGCGGACATCGTAACAGAATAGCCTGTTGTGACCACATCGGAAAGAGAACCAATAGCTTTCACTCACAATGAAAATTAATAGTGGTCATCCTCACAAGTAAAGCCAGTTCTCAATTAAAGCAATTCCGTTTGTAATTCTCTTTGCAACCTAATGCTTTATCCCAACTCTACTTGAATAGTCGAAAAAAGGGACAGCTAGTGGGCTAGTGACAAAAATGTTGTGCCAACAATAATAAAATATGGCAGTCTTCTTTTTTTTCCTCATAGTGACATTTACCATTAAACCCAACCCGATACCATTGCAAACAGTGCTTGGGACATTTACCATTGAATAACCTTAGAGACAATTGCATTGAAACCATTAGAACGGCTGTAGCTTAATGGGTTTCTTGTTTACCAGGAATGATCTAACTAATCCAGACCTTTTTTTAAGGGAAAAAAACCTCACACACAAGAGCTGTTTCCTGGACACCAATTAAGCCTATGAGAAGGACAAACTGAATTGCTTACATGGAGGACTGTTTGGAGTTGTGAGAATGACCACACAATTTATTTTCATCAAGAGCAAATGCAATGAGCAAAGTTGCAAAGTAAAATGTTGTGATCCACAAGAGACCAGAAAAAAATTCTAAAAGGGCGTGGCCGTAGCAGGAACAGCGGCATCTAAAGGGAACAGCCAGGTACTTCCACACTCATTTATGCGGGGAAATGCAAACGACTTCAATGGCTAATGAACACGTTACTAAATTCACTGAGAATACATTACATTGCATGAATAAATAATACACAGATTCATACTACTTGTCAAACATAGAAATCTGATACTGTATACTGGACAATGGGGTGGGAATGGTGTGGGCTTTTGGGGGTCCGTGGGTGGTTATTTACCATTTATTTGGATTAATCATTCTTAAGAAGTAGAATTTTATTGAATATTATACAAATTCAACTAATTTAAAATGGCCAATTTGGGTTCAATCAGATTAATTTCTCAGAGTTCAAATTGTCTTTCCACAAAATAATATTGCAGGATTGCCTATTTTATCTGTTTTTTAACTACAGAAATGATTTCGGAATGGTGGGTGTCGAAATCCTCTTTCCGCTTGGTGGAACGAGTCCATTGACACATCAGAACTGTTGCATGATTACTTTGAATGGGTTCATTCACAATCACAAGTCAAAATACACAGTCCCAGTGTATGTAATACCACTTACTGTTTACCTCCCATTGTCATGCTTTTATAGATTATAATTTGGTCTACGGTAGTATGCATCAACACTTCACGAGTTACTACCTTGTCTTTATGTGTGTGACTCTCAGATCATTCACACACTGTATAGCTTGGGAGTTTAACACCTTTATCACCTCATCACCGGAGACCATCAAGACACAATCACAGTCTTGTTTCTGGCAAGAAGGGCCTTCTATGCCATCAAAAGGAACATAAAATTCAACATACCAAATAGGATCTGACTAAAATACTTGAATCAGTTATAGAACTCATTGTCTTTTATTGTTGTGAGGTCTGGGGTTGGCTCACCAAACAAAAATTCACAAAATGGGATGAACATCAAATTGAGAATCTGCATACAGAAAATATCCTCCATGTACAACGTAAAACACCAAATAATGCATGCAGAGCAGATTTAGGCCAATACCCGCTAATGATTAAAATTCAGAAAAGAGCCTTTAAATTCAACAAGCACCTAAAAGGAAGCGATTCCCAAACCTTCCATAACAAAGCCATCACCTACAGAGAGATGAACCTGGAGAAGAGTCCCCTAAGCAGGCTGATCCTGGGGCTCTGTTCACAAATACAAACAGACCCCACAGAGCCCCAGGACAGCAACACAGTAATTACTTGACACATTGGAAAGAATCAACAAAAAATCTGAGGAAACTAGAATGCTTTTTGGCCCTTAACAGAGTACACAGTGGCAGAATACCTGACCACTGTGACTGACCCAAACTTAAGGAAAGCTTTGACTATGTACAGACTCAAGTGAGCATAGCCTTGCAATTGAGAAAGGCAGCCGTAGGCAGACATGGCTCTCAAGAGAAGACAGGCCATGTGCACACTGCCCACAAAATGAGGTGGAAACTGAGCTGCACGTCCTAACCTCCTGCCAAATGTATGACCATGTTAGAGACACATATTTCCCTCATATTACACAGACCCACAAAGAATATGAAAACAAACCCAATGTTGATAAACTCCCATGTCTACTGGGTGAAATACCACAGTGTGCCATCACAGCAGCAAGATTTGTGACCAGTTGGTCAACCTGTGAAGAACAAACACCATTGCACCAATGCAACCCATATTTATGTGTATTTATTTTCTCTTTTGTAATTTAACCATTTGCACAAAACATGACACTTTAAATGTCTTTACTCTTTTGGGTCTTTTTTTTTCTTTTGAGTGTAATCTTGACTGTTAATTTTTTAATGGTTTATTTCACTTTTGTTTTATTATCTATTTCACTCGCTTTGGCAATGGAAACATATGTTTCCCATGCCAATAAAGCCCTTTAATTGAATTTGATTGAATTGAAATGAGAGAGAGGATGAAAAATCGCAGGTCCAGGACAAGGTAGCACGTCTGGTGAACAGGTCAGAGCTCCATAGCCGCAGGCAGAACAGTTGTCCCTGGCGCAGCAGCACAACGGGGTAGCATGTCTGGTGAACAGGTCAGGCTTCCATAGCCACGGGGCAAAACAGCAGAAACTGGATCAGCAGCATGACCAGGTAGACTGGGGACAGCCAGGAGGCATCAGGCCAGGTAGTTCTGAGGCAATGTCCTAGGGCTCACATCCTTCTCCTCCTTCTCAGAGAGAGAGAGAGAGAAAGAGAACTTAATTTCACACAGAACACCATAAGACAGGACAATTTCACCAGATAGGACATAGACTATTGCAGCATAGATACTGGAGGCTGAGACAGGGGGGTCGGGGGAGATTGTGGCCCCGTCCGATGATTCCCTTGGACAGGGCCAACTGAACATGGCAAACCAGGCAGGATATAACCCCACCCACTTTGCCATGCACAGCCCCCATACCACTAGAGGGATATCAACAGACCACCATCTTAATACCCTGATGACAAGGCAATAATAAATGAGAATGCCTATACATTGCTAGCAGGTTGCTAAGATGGAACAATCTATTTGTAAAAGTGATTTGGGAGATGGATGGATTTGGGTAATTTATGTTCTGAACCTTGAATGTTCCCATGGTGTTTATGAAGGCAATATCAATCAACTAGGAGAGGTTGATAGATTGTGTATATATGTCTATTTGCATGCTCTGCCGTTACTGTCGTAGATATCCATTAAACGTGTACTCCTACATCATTTACATCCACTTCAGGGCACAGCATGCACACACGTGCAAATGTGGAAACAAACACACCAGCCAGGTAACACCAGATGGACTTCAGTATTCAACATGTCCCCAGGGCATTGGGCGATGTCTTCAGTACCAGTTGTGGATGGGGTTAGAAAAAGGGCTTAAACCACAGGCTATGGCTCTGGGGATTGCAGGTTCTACTAAGGTATATGGAATTGTTTTAAGAAGGTCATACCAAGAATCATTTAGCTCTTTGATTTATACTTCCAAGACAGCTTAAATAAATATAAGAAATATACAGTACCAGTCAAAAGTTTGGACACACCTCATTCAAGGGTTTTTCATTATTTTTACAATTTATTTCTGTACACTCTCGGCATTCTCTCAACCAGCTTCACCTGGAATGCTTTTCCAACAGTCTTGAAGGAGTTCCCACATATGCTGAGCACTTGTTGGCTGCTTTTCCTTCACTCTGCGGTCCAACTCATCCAAAACCATCTCAATTGGGTTGAAGTTGTGTGATTGTGGAGACCAGGTCATCTGATACAGCACTCCATCACTCTCCTTCTTGGTCAAATTGTCCTTAATCAGCCTGGAGGTGTGTTGGGTCATTGTCCTGTTGAAACAGATCACTGCAGAATACTGTAGTAGCCATGCTGGTTAAGTGTGCCTTGAATTCTAATTAAATAATTGACAGTGTAACCAGCAAAGCACCCCACACTATCAGCCTTCCTCCTCCATGCTTCACGGTGGGAGCCACAAATGCGGAGATCATCCGTTCACCTATACTGCATCTCACAAAGACACAGCGGTTGGAACGAAAAATCTAAAATTTGGACACATCAGACCAAAGGACAGACTTCCACCGGTCTAATGTCCATTGCTCATTTTTCCTGGCCCAAGCAAGTCTCTTCTTATTATTGGTATCCTTTGCAGCAATTTGACCATGAAGGCGTGATTCATGCAGTCTCCTCTAAACAGTTGATGTTGAGATCGTCTGTTACTTGAACTCTGTGAAGCATTTATTTGGGCTGCAATTTCTGAGACTCGTAACTCTAATTAACTTTTCCTTTGCAGCAGAGGTAACTTCCTTTCCTGTGGCGGTTGTCATGAGAGCCAGTTTGATGAGAATCATCATTTCATTGATGGTTTTTGCGACTGTACTTGAAGAATCTGTAAAAGTTCTTGAAATTTTCCGCATTGACTGACCTTCATGTCTTCAAGTAATGATGGACTGTCGTTACTCTGTGCTTATTTGAGCTGTTCTTGCCATAATCTGGACCAAATAGGACTATCTTCTGTATACCACCCCTACCTTGTCACAACACATCTGATTGGCTCAAACGCATTGAAGGAAGAATTTCCACTATTGAACTTTTAACAAGGTTAATTGAAATGCATTCCAGGTGAAGCTGGTTGAGAGAATGCCAAGAGTGTGCAAAGCTGTCATCGAGGCAAAGGCTGGCTACTTAGAATAAATATATTTTGATTTGTAAAAAACTTTTTAGGTTAATACATGATTCCATATGTGTTATTTCGTAATTGACGTCTTCACTATTATTCAGCAATGTAGAAACAAGTACAAACATTTGACTGGTACTGTATGTATATTTTTATATATATATATATATATATATATATATATATATATATATATATATATATATATATATATATATATATATATATATATATATATATATATAACATATTGGGCCTTACTGCTATTAGCCCATACAAACTCATTGAATAACAGATTCACTACATTGAACAACAGTCCCCCCCCCAAAAAAAATCTAAAGAAGTGTTTTGAAGTGTCTGTCCTACATCTGAGAGATACAAGACCATGATATCTTGGTACACATACAGAAACACACACACATACAGCAAGTTGATTTTGGCTCAATCGTAGGTGATTGCTTTGGTAAGAACAATATGCATTATGACGAAACCACTATTGGGGGAATTTAGGTGCACGTAAAGGGTTATTCGTTATTCCCTTTTTATGCATTTTTCTCTTCATGCATATTCTGACCTAGAACTTAAGCATCACGAAACACATATATTTAATAAACCATGCATATTTAATTGCCAATATGGTGTTTGTTCCCTTTCCTACATTCATACCATTCCATTAGATCATTTGATTTTAGCCTACCTTTGTTTCCACTGTAAACGCTGTCAAGTCCTTCTCGTTGTTTCTTAGAGTCAAGTAATAGGAGATACTATTTAAACTGTTCAACTCTGGTGGGATTTTCAAAAGGATGCATAATTTTGTATACTACCCTCATAAAGTACATTTAAAAACTAAAAGTCCTGCAAACATATGCCTGTGGGGTTCTGATAAAGGTGTCAGAAGCAATCTGACTATTACAGAACCCGACATACACCAGGCCAAAAAAAACATTGTCAAAATCTGTTATTTTACCTAATGTCTCGCTCTAAACATGTGCAAATTCCAAAAGGAACACAGACATTGTAAAAGTGCAGGGCTTGTGCAACGTCATTTCAAAAGCTGAGTTCAACAAGGCTTCTGTTTGCGGTGACATGCTTCCAGAGTAACAATTTCAGTTGAGCAATTTGAATGAATGTTCCAAAATGTTATGGTGAAACCTTTTGTAAAGGATTACTGTGTCTTTTTAGTGTAAATAGTCAAACTGGAAAAAGACTTTGCTATTCCTAAATATAGTATAAAGTCTACATGGCCACTTGATTATTTTCAGAGGTAGTTTAGACCCGAAACAGACACTTATGTTCGTTGCGCACTACCTTCTCAGACTGTTAACTAATGTTAGCGAACGGTCACGGCTAACACAAAACAAATGGAGTATATTATCAAACGTTAGCGAGCGTTTACAAACTATTTCCCTTGTTGAACGCACCTCTGGTGCACCTCTTAGTGTCTGGGGACTAAAGGGAGGGTTCTTCAGCTGTTAACGGCACAATTGGCCGTCTAGTTCACTCATTATAGAAGTTCCACCTGACCTCCTATGAGAAGTGGCTTATAAAGACATGGTCAGTGGGAGTGTGAACTTCAATTGTAGTACCAGCATCCATTCTGAACATGCCAACCGAAGAGGGAGAATTGAATGAGGTCAACCTTGAGCACGCTTTCAGCAATCCTGCAACCTTTTCTGCAACCTTTCTGCAAACAAGCTGAAAATAATCTTAGACCAACCATTTTGGAAGAACTTTCCAATATCACACAGGATAAACTTTGTGGTCATGATGCACATTAAAGCAATCAGACAATGAGAGACTGTAATATGTCCCTACACCATTATGGTCCATCAATTTCAACTGAACCTATTAGCTTTAACATGGTGGATTTAAGTGTCAAAGCTATTGGCATCCCTAAAGATTCTTACAAAAAAAACAAAAACAAATCTGCATTGAAATTCAACTTTTTAAAGTTCCTCTCAGGTTAAGGAACTGTATTGTGGCCTTCAATTGCTTCCTGTTTCGTCGGGGTATAAAAATGAGGTAACACACGTAAAGTCCATTTGTCATCCATCGCCATGGGGAAAGGCAAAGAATAACAGCCATTGTTCAGGGAGGTTGATGATGAATTTTCCCTGATAGTCGGAGGGAAACATTTTAGGACCTACGGTATGATTTATCTGCAGTGTCTGTGTGATTTTAATGTTTAATTAAACATGTTCCTTTCAAATTACGGTCTGGATTAACAATAACATGTTTCTAACTAACTGACCAGGTTCCATTGTATAAGTCGCTCCTATGGGATTCAATGAATGAATGGCTTTATCACAGACACATCTCTAATTAAGTAGAGGTGTGTGCTATGCATTGATATGACAGATACTTTATGTTCTGTGTGGATATATTGTGGACAGTATGAACTCCTTAATACCTTATCACCTGTGGTTTGTGTTGGTGACCTGCTTCATGACACAAGAACATTAATCTATGACCTCTTTGAGCGTCTTCAATAAGGGTTTGGGGCCAGTCACAGCACGGAAACGGCTCTGGTCAAAGTCGTCAATGATCTCCTACTAGCGAATGGAGAGGACAATGGGAATCACCTGAACAGCCCAGGCCTGTTTCAGGTCCTACCTGTCGGACAGGCATCAGTTTGTGACCCTGGGGGCACTTCCAATCCTGAAGCTGTGCATCAGAAGAGAAAATAACTCATCCCGGCCATGAAAGCTGCAAGAGCGCGTGGGGACATTGCTTACATCCGCTTCGACAGGCTCATTGTCCACCCTCCATCCCAAAACCGTAGAAAGGATTAAAGAGCCAAGCCTATGGGTTCATAGCTTCAACCTCGCAGCAGACACACACACTTACACACACCAGTTTATTAATAGACTGCTGAATGTTTCTTTTCTTCTTCTTGCTTTATTATAAAAAATATATATATATTATGTCTATCTTTAGAGACGCTACCCAGGAAACGGCTGAAAATAGCCCATCAGATAACATTCATATATTAGCCATTTCTGAGACTCACTTTTATAATTCCTATAATGATGCAGCAGTAGCAATTCAAGGATATACAATCTATAGAAGAGACAGAAATGTATTTATTTATTTTATTTAACTAGGCAAGTAAGTTAAGAACAAATTCTTATTTACAATGACGGCCTACCAAAAGGCAGAAGGCCTCCTGCGGGGACGGGGGCTGGGATTATTATTGTTATGAATTTTTTTATAAAATATAAATGTATGACAAAACACACATCACGACAAGAGAGACCTAAGACAACAACATAGCAAGGCAGCAACACATGACAAAACGAAGATGGTAGCAACACAACATGACAACAACATGGTAGCAACACAACATGTTAGCAGCACAAAACATGGTACAAACATTATTGGGCACAGACAACAGCACAAAGGGCAAGAAGGTAGAGACAACAATACATCCCGCAAAACATACACAACTGCCCATGATTGAGTCTGTGAGTGAAGAGATTGAGATTTGACTGTCCAGTTTGAGTGTTTCCAGTCTCTAGCTACAGCAAACTGAAAAGATGAGCAACCCAGGGATGTCTGTGCTTTGGGGACCTCTAACAGAATTGCTTATGGGGAAGGTGTTGCTATATATATTTATATCCCTGTAATTGTTTTTGAGAATATATAATGTTAAGTGTTATTGAAGTGTTGTGGTTCATCTAAAGCCTATTATTTTGGGGTGTTGCTATAGGCCACCAAGTGCTAACAGTCAGTATCAGAATAATGTGTGTGAAATGCTTGATAGTGTACATTATGTGATGTAAACAGATAGATCTACTTCGTTGGGGACCTGAATATTGACTGGTTTCCATCAAGCTGTCCGATCAAGAGGAAGCTTCTCACTGTAATCCAGTTTGGGTTATTAATCCACCTACCGGGGTGTTTACAAACTACAGGAACAAGAGAATCTGCATGTATTGATCACATTTTCACTACTACTTTTAAACTGTGTTCCGAAGCTGTATGCATAACCATTGGATGCAGTGATCACAATATAGTGGCTATATCCAGGAAAGCCAAAGTTGCAAAACGGGTTCATAAAATAGTGGATAAGAGATCATACTAAAGGTTTTGCTGGGACTCTTACGTGGATGTAAACATGTTTTTTTTTGATCTGATGTGATTAATAAAGAGCATCCAGATGCTGCACAGACATTGCTTCTTCCAATAATTGAGCAACGTGCACCTGTTCAGAAACTGACTGCTAGAACTATTAAAGCTCCGTGGATTTATGAGGAGTTGAAAAACTGTATGGTTGAAAGAGATGGGACGAAAGGAGTGGCTAATAAGTCTGGCTGACTTATTGCAAATTGAGGAATGACGTGACTAAATTTTCCAAGATCAATGACATAAAGAATGATGTACGGGCAGAAAGACAAATTCGTTGAATTTGGTGGCTATCACAAAACCATTTGATGTTACCAATTATTTGAATGATTACTTCATTGGTAAAGTGGGCAAAATTAGGCAGGAAATGCCAACAACGAACAGTGAGGCATTGAAAAAAAATGAAGTGTAATTTTGAATTATTGTTATGCTCAATAATGACAATTCTCCTGGCACTGACAACTTAGATGGAAAGCTATTGAGGATGGTAGCTGACTCTATGACCACTCTAATCTGTCATATCTTTAATCTGAGTCTAGAGGAAGGTGTTTGTCCTCGGGCCTGGAGGGAATCCAAAGTAATTCCGCTAGCCAAGAGTGATAAAGCAGCCTTTACTGGTTCTAACAGCAGACCTATCAGCTTGCTGCCAGCTCTTAGCAAACTGTTGGGAAAAATTGTGTTTGACCAAGTACAATGCAGTTTATCTGTAAAGAAATTGACAACAGGCTTTCAGAATGCTTATAGAGAAGGGCACTCAACATGTACTGCCATGACAAAAATGACTGATGATTGGTTGAAATACATTGATCATAAGAAGATTGTGGGAGCTGTTCTGTTCATTTCAGCTTGGCCTTTCAGTGCATACAAGGCGCTGATGCGCGCACCTTTGGACCATCTACATTTTTTTTTAAAGTCTAATAAATACATTTAATTTACACCATCACAATGAATCCATTATTTATTTTAGTTAGGTATGAAGAAGATATGTTTCAGAAGAACAGAATAGGAGTTGGCCTACATCACATATGTCAGAGTCAAGGCCCGCGGGCCACATCCGGCCCGCAAGAAGGTTTTTTACGGCCCCTGGGATGATCTTGATTTATTATTAGAACCGGCCCGCAGCAAGCCGGCAGCCCGCAGATCTTTTACACGCACCAATACTACATTTCCCACAATGCAAAGGTGACGCACCGAGCAGTAGGCTGCTTCATTTCAATATTTATTGGCACAGCAGTCGTCAGCATCACAGTAAAATTAACTTTCAGATACCCATCAAAAATGGCAAAACGGAAGGTGGATACTGAGAACCGGGGGTTTCAAACAAGGTGGGAGTCGGAGTATATGTTCACGAAGGTAGCTGGAAAACCTGTGTGTCTTCTGTGTGGAGAAAGTGTGGCGGTACTGAAAGAGTATAATCTGAGACGACATTATGAAACGAAACACGCGGACAAAAACAAGAATATGGACATGGAACAAAGGCTACAAAAGGCAGAGGAATTAAAACGAGGCCTCAAATCTCGACAGGCTCTGTTCAAAAAAGCCAAATCACAAGGCCAGGCTGCTGTCAAGGCCAGTTTTATTTTGGCAGAAGAGATCGCTAAATCAGCCCGGCCATTTACGGAGGGGGATTTCATCAAAAACTGCATGATTAAAGTTTGTGACGAAGTTTGCCCAGAAAAAAGGCAACTCTTTTTAAATGTGAGTCTGAGCAGAAACACCATTGCCGAGAGAGTAGACCAGTTGTCCATCAATCTAAAAGAGCAGCTTGTGAAAAAGGGAAAAGATTTTATTGCATATTCCTTGGCTGTGGATGAGAGCACCGACATTTCTGACATTGCCCAGTTGTCAATTTTCATCCGCGGAGTGGACTCCAACCTAAGCGTGACAGAGGAGTTTTTGGCTTTACGTCCTATGCATGGCACAACTACGGGGCATGATTTGTATGAAGAGGTGTCAAGATGTGTAAATGAGATGGAGCTGCCTTGGGAAAAACTCGTGGGTTTGACAACCGACGGAGCACCTGCGATGTGTGGACACAGGAGCGGACTGGTGGCGAAGATACGGGAAAAGATGCAAGAGGAAAACGCGACAGGTGAGCTGACAGCTTATCATTGTATCATACACCAGGAAGCGTTGTGCGGTAAAGCCTTGAAAATGGAGCATGTAATGAGCATCATCACGCGCACAGTTAACTTTATCAGAGCCAAAGGTTTGAATCACCGCCAGTTCAAGGCATTTCTGACGGAGTTAGAAACGGAGCATGGTGATTTGCCTTATCACACAGAGGTGCGATGGCTAAGCCAGGGAAAGGTGCTTCAAAGATGTTTCGAGCTTCGTGAGGAGATTTGTCTGTTCTTGGACAGCAAAGGGAAAGACACAACACAACTCCGAGACGAAATGTTTCTGTGTGAAATGGCTTTTCTGTGTGACATTACGAGTCATCTGAATGCAATAAACTTGCAGCTGCAGGGTCGGGATCGTGTCATCTCTGATATGTACAGTACAGTGAAGGCATTTAAAACCAAACTGACTCTGTGGGAGACGCAGATGCGGAAAGAAAATTTGAGCCACTTTCCCAGCTGCCAGACCATGAAAGAGAAGCTCTCTACCAGTGCGTTCCCGAGCACACAGTTGGCTGATAAAATAGGTATGCTTGCCGCTGACTTTCGACGCCGATTTGCTGACTTTGAAGCACAAAAAAGCAGGTTGGAACTGCTCGGTAACCCATTTGCTGTTGACGTGGAAAGCTCACCACCAAACCTCCAAATGGAGTTGATTGACCTCCAATGCAATGATGCACTGAGGGCAAAATATGCGGCAGTGGGTGCTGCGGAGTTCGCCCGTTTCCTCCCCGGCACAATGCCCCAGCTGCGCATCCAGGCTGCTCAAACGTTGTCTATGTTTGGCAGCACATACCTGTGTGAACAACTGTTTTCTTTGATGAACCTGAACAAAACATCACACAGAAGTCGACTTACTGCTGAACACCTCCACTCAATTCTGAGGATTTCTTCAGCTCAGAGCCTTACCCCGAACATTGATGAACTTGTGGAAAAGATGGGACACCACCAAGTATCACCCTCAACCTCAAACAAGTGAACATTACTGTGCAATCACATATTTAGAGTTTTTACTCAGTTCAAGTTTAAAAGTTAAAATTTAATATTTGTTTTCACTGCATGTTACTTCTCCTTAAACAAAGTGTTGTTTTTGATTAATAGATTTTTGCACTTTATTTTTTTGTATTTCAATCCAATTATATTTTAAAAATATTTCAGTTGAGTGGATGATAGAAAATTGCTATTATTGTTTTTTCTTTGAAGTAAATTTAGCCCACTTTTGCTAAAATAGAAAATATAGTCTACTGATGGTGCCTTGAATACCGGTTTCTTTCATTTAATGTTCATGTTATGGGGATATTTATATAAAGGAAATTTGTCTTTTGTGTCTGTTGAAAATTAAAGATTACTGACAGAGCCATAAGAAAATATTGCTTTATTTATCTGATCATATTGTAATATATTTGTTAGGTTTTCAGTAGGTTCAATTAGGTTCACTAGACTATATGCGTCATTTAAAAATTTTTCAATGAACATTCGAACAGTCCGGCCCTCGTCTTGTAGCTGATTTTTTTATTTGGCCCTCCGTCCATTTGACTTTGACACCCCTGGCCTACATTGTCTGACTACGCTCCATGCCATAGGCTGTAGGCTTGTTCATTTAGCTGACAAGATATGCGTTATAAGTCCTGTGACATTATTTATAGTAAGAAGAATATAATGAATGAAATAGAAAGGATATTTTTTCCCATTACAGAGCAACTGCGCATATGAAGTGGCTATGTTGAGCATAAAAGGGATCATTTTAAATAGGTCCTATGCTAAATTTACAGCTATTTATTCAAACGTTGGAATGTCTTAGAAATCAAAACATGAAATCAAAACATGTATGGAATGCATGAGGCAACTATACGGTCTGTTGAGGAGTTGAGAAAGTAGAAGGAAATAAAATGCCTGCGCTCTGTTCCTTCCCTCAGGCTGCACAGCTGTTCTCTTATCAAGTGATCATGTTTTCACCCATCAGACAATTCTCAACTTAATCTCGACTTTACTAATATTTCGATTTAGAATGGCCCGTTATCAAATAGGCAGGAACAGGGACACGGGAAAAGATACATGTCAACTATGTCCTCGGAACAGCGAATGGAAGCCACGTGATTTCCCACCGGTCCAATTTGTAGGCCACCACGGATTTATAGCGGAGGAGCATGTGCTTAATATGAGCACATGAGAAATAAATATAAGAGAACGTATTTCACTCCACTCGTCAACCACTGTTTGAGGAGCATGCTCTCGCTGCCCCGACAGGTGATATTCCGCCCAAACTCCGTATGCCATGGGCTCTCCAACCTTGTTCCTGCTGCTACCCAGGGCTTAATTTGGGAAACCAAGTAAAGTGTGTTCGGAAACATCGCCACTAACATGTTTTTGCAACAAAACATATTTCACTAAACTGTTGAAAGGAATAGGAGAGGAGAGAGAGGAGGAGAGAGAGGAGGGGATGGAAACGCAGTCCACACTCAAAGGCGATTACTCAAATGTGTTTAATTACAGTACAGTACAGACTAGACCAATTATGTACCAAAACATCTTAAATCAGTTTTGGTGTATGATTTATGCCATGCGGTAAGCTATGTATTGTATAATGTATACTTCACTTGTTTTTTTCAGGTTTTGGGCTCATAAACCTATGCATATGCATAAGGTCTAATATCCATCTGGTGTTTCTAATGAATCATCACCTTTGAAAGCGATGTCCATTTCATTGTGTTAGGCTTTGAAACATCATCCATAACAACCATGTTTTACACTGTTTCATCTTGCTGCTGAACTTCTTTCTTCAAATAGATCAGCACAGCGAGGTGAGTTTTAAAAGTACTATAGGCCTACAGATTTTATGATATATGGTGGATGTGATTTTCGAATCATTTGCATTGACGTCAGTGGGACAATAGAGCCCCAAATTCCAGGTCTTTAGGACCTGATGGTCGTTAGTAAGTTGGGTACTACCAAAGCACGTCCAGAGTGCATAAAAGGAGATTTCTGCTGTCATGACTCATGATTGCCAGTGTGGCGGTAACACAGTCACTGCAAAACCTCTAATCATAACCTGTTGTTGAGAAAACGTATGTTTTATGGTTTTTCAACCTCTGCAAAATTGGGGATTCAGAGCTGTCTATATAATAGAATTGAGTTTTTTTTTAATGGAAGTCACTCTAATGTCAAACATGTAGGGCGTGGTGTACCGCATGACAGCTCTCTAGGCTCTCTTTTCTATTTTTACCAATGACCTGTCACTGACATTAAACAACGCCTGTGCATCTATGACTCAACCATATACAGTGGGGAGAACAAGTATTTGATGACACTGCCGGTTTTGCAGGTTTTCCTACTTACAAAGCATGTAGAGGTCTGCAATTTGTATCATAGGTACACTTCAACTGTGAGAGACGGAATCTAAAACAAAAATCCAGAAAATCACATTGTATGATTTTTAAGTAATTAGAGAGAGGAGAGAGGTATATCCATAAAAAAAGAGATGCTTTGCTTTTTTGATACCACAATCCAAAAAGCAGGTTCTGCAAGCTATAGTTTTGTCTTGTATGGATTATTGTCCCGCCATTTGGTCAAGTGCTGCAAAGAACGTCCTTGTTCAGCTGCACCTGGCTCAGAACAGAGCGGCACATCTTGCTCTTCATTGTAATCAGAGAGCCAATATAAATACTATTCATGCCAGTCTCTCTTGGCTAAGAGTTGAGGAGAGACTGACTGCATCACTTCTTGTTTTTATAAGAAACATTGTGTTGAAAATTCCAAATTATTTGCATAATCAATTTACACACACACTTGCTCCACCGAGCATGCCACCAGGGGTCTTTTTACAGTCTCAAAATCCAGTACAAAACCATGAAGCGTACAATATTACATAGAGCCATTATTGCGTGGAACTCCCTTTCATCTCATATTGCTCAAATTAACAGCAGACCCGTTTTCAAAAAAGCAGATAAAGCAACATCTCATGGCACAATGCTTCTCCCATATTTGACCTAGATAGTTTGTATGTATGTATTGATATGTAGTCAATGTGTGCCGTTTTTAAATGTATATAGTTCTGTCCTTGAGCTGTTCTTGTTTATTCATGTTCTGTATTATGTCATGTTTTTTGTGGACCACAGGAAGAGCAGCTGTTGATTTGGGGATCCTAATAAATACCAAAATACAAAATCCGCCCATGCTCCTGTCCGCCAGGGGGTCCCCCAAGGCTCAGTCCTAGTGCCTCTCCTTTTCATTATCTATAATCCGACCCCTCTGTCAAATCATCCATCAAAACAGTCTCCAATTCCACTGTTACACGAATCTATGTTCACCCCTAACCATCTCTGAGACACTTGAACGCCAATAAACTCTCTAAAATAAATACAATCATGGATGAGCTGAAACTTTCTGAAGCGCAACGGCTATAAAACAGAGGCCATGTTGATGGCCCCCAGATCGCTCCTGAAGAAGGTGGAGGAGTTTGGCCTTAACATTGACGGCTCCTCTATCAGTCATCCCGCCCCTCAGGTGAAGAACCTGGAGGTCATCCTTGATTCCACATTCTCCTTTGATGTCCACATCAAAGCCATCACAAAATCTGCCTTCTTCCGTCTTAAGAACATCGCCAGTCTCCGCCCCTCACTTACCGACTCAGCTGCTGAAACCCTTACACATGCCTTCATTTCATTATGCCTGGTCTATTGCTCTCCTGTATGGACTCCCTGCCAGCTCCTTCATCAAACTTCAGTATATTCAAAACTCAGCCATGAGACTCCTCACCCACACCAAACCCTGGGAACACACCACACCCTCCACTAGCTTCCAATAAAGCTCCTAACCTACAAATCGCTGCATAGCTTGTCTCCCTCCTATCTCTCCAACATGCTACACATCTACACCCACAGTCCTCTGACTCTGGCGTACTGGTCACCCCCCTCACCAAAATCCACCTCTTCAGACTAGCATTCAACCTCTAAAGCCTGGCAGGCTTTGTCTGTGGGACAACAAATCCAAGTCAGCCCGTGCTCACGGTTCTGACGGGGGAAGTGAAATGATAGGCTACAATGACTTTGCTCATGATGCATGTTGCAAATGACATGTAACAAGACCTTGAGCGCATCGGACACAAAACACTGATGCAAATGTAACAACAGCACAACAAAATAGGTACCTGTTAATTACAGGATAGACACTTGTGGTTTAGCTGCACCAATCCAAGCAGCGAAACATGTAGTGAATCAAGGCGATTGAGGCGATGATGGGGGGGGGGGGGGGGGGGGGGAGCTCAAAATAAGTGAAAATGTACAAATTATCCAATGGATTGTGTTCATTTTCAACAACTAAAAGTGGAGGTGCAAAAGCATAAGTTTGCTCAACCTATTTCAATTTGCTCAGGTAACCAAGTCTAGGCTATGGAAAAAAGCTATTTGACTCAGCTCATTCGTGACTCGCGAAGAGGAAAAACTTGCAGGTGATTCTGATTACTTAATCAAAAATGCCATGCTGGTGGGTGGCAACATTCAAATAGAATTAATGTTAACTGAAAAGTATTGGCACGTGATGTCATAGGGGAAACACACGGCACGGATTCCCCCCCAAAAAATATAAGTCCCCACTTCAAGCACAAATACATTTGCACGTTTGTCATTCAGCAGACACTCTTATCCAGAGCGACTCACAGTAGTGAGTTCATCCTTTTTTCATAATTGTCCCCCATGGGAATCGAACCCTGGCGTTGGACGCGCCGTGCCTTACCAACTGAGCCCCAAGGGAGACCATATCAGACTTGGACTAAAACGATATGAATTCAACTGTTGTACAACATCAGGGGGTAAGCTCTAGGCATCGTATTTCACCTGAGAAAAAAGTGCATTTCCATTTACTTTAAAGTAGCCTCAGGATTTGAACTGCCTTGATAACCTCTCCTCTGTTGTTGTTGTTTTTCCCCCAGGTATTATTGATCTTGCTCTTATTTTTGGTGCCATGTGCCTTTTTTTGTAATGCACTTGGCTTTTGGTATTGTCATGTTTATATTAGCCATTTTCAGTTTTACTCTGTACGTGTCCTTGGGTACCTTGAAAGGCGCACATAAAATGTATTATTATTTTATTGTTATTATTTGTATTACCATTACTTTCATTATTATTATCTCATCTCTGGATGCGTTGGCTGATACTGTATCCCCCACTAAGAATGTTATATCACAATACTCAAATGTATTCCACATGAGTGATTTTCATTTCAAGAGGTGTAATCCTTTTCCTCCACCCCTCTGTTGATTTCAACAGGCACAGTCAATCCCTCCCAGGTGGTGAAGACAAAGTTAAACATCCATAAATCACAATGCTTTGGGGGGGGGGGTCAGCATTTTTTTTTTATTATTGGAGAGGAGGATGTAGTTAATGGCTTGTCGTCAGTGTTATGATGAACTTGGAAATGTGGGGGATTTAAAACGAGGGTTTGAATCCGTCTTTGGGAGACTTGTGTAACCGATTTCCGCACAGCTCTGTAATTTAGAATTGCCCGTTTGTATTAATGTAATAGCTTTCTTCTTGTCTTTCCTACCCTCCCCTGACCCCCCTCCCTCATCGACCTGTGTCCCCCCTGGCCTGCGCGACAGCCTTTTGCCATAGCGTTTGATCCGAGAGTGACGGGCCGTGAAATTAAGAGTCACAGTAATGTAGCTGAAAGGTGCCCTGCTCTGAAATGTCTAAAAGAGATGAGTGTGGGACAATTCATAATTCATAGCATTCCTTTGTGTCTGTCCTCTTATAATGGGTCTTTAAACAATGTTTATGGCTTTGAGTGAACACAAGAGGAATATCAGAATGCTTATAGAGAAGTGACAAAAACAGAGCAGGATTGACACACTGCCAGTTTCCTCAGCCGGTCTAGCCTCAGTCAGAAACATGGTTAAGGAGTAATCTGGCATGGGTCATTGACGCAATGATTGATTGTGTTCAGTTCTAATTGTTTTGTCATATGGATAATGGAAGACATTTTTTATTTAGTAAACATTGAATAATGTTCGACACATAGAAATAGAATGACCCTCCTCCTATGCTGCTTGGGGATGCCGATGCCGTTTCTCACCCTTCTCTGCCTTGGCTGAATTTGCATGTCCCCAGCACTAACCCAGACTGTCAGAGCTGATAAATCACCAAAAAGGTCAGCATAGGGAATCTCCCTGGGCACAGCAGTAAGTGCCCGCTGACTTTCCCTGGAATGCAAAACACTGCCAACAATAACCCAGGAAGCCTGGGAGTTACACTAAGACTGCCTTTCTCTGCCACCTAGGCTGCTGACAGCATCGCGACATTGCCCTGCAGGCCCCGAAGGAGACGACTCAGGGAATCCCATTATAAATGTAAATAAAAACAACTCGGGTCCTGATTCAGTTAACCCCTGTGACAGATTCAAATGTTCCTCATGAACCTTCCCTGCGTGACTGGTTTTTACCATCTGTGGCATTATTCTAAATATTATTTGGGACAAGAGAGAATTTCAGATGTGCAGTCAAAGTTTCTCTGCTCTTACCTCCTATTTGGGAGCCAGTCTTTTGTTTTAGGTAATAGCACTGACTTACCCCAACAGACACTAAATCGTAATTACAAATTCCTCCATTTGTTATGGGATTAGGTGTTTGAGCAGTGCATTCTCAATTAGCTGGAGTAGAGGTGTAGAAGAAGCTAAGACAAAGTGTAATCCGCTATGGCTGTGTGCATCCCACGTTTGCCTCAGTCTCCTAACTTCCACCCAGGATTATTCAAGTTCAACTCATTTAAAATGTGAACCACGGCGTCACATACCAATGACTGGATGAGAATACTCATACAGGTGACAGAACGTTTTAGAACTGACATGGCTAAAGATTGCACTGGAGTAAAAAGGGAATAGGCTACTGTATGAAGTCCAACGTCACAATTTTCAGAACCTACTGAACTCTAAATAAAGTGACATGTGTGTGTGTGTGTGTGTGTGTGTTGTCCTCTCACAGAAGAGTAAACAAGACAAAGGCCTTCAGAAGTCCGACTGGAGCAGTATGCATAACTGAACAGGCTCCCAAAACACTCAAAGGGGCACTCAACAAAGCTTCCTTATTTGGTCTTAGCATAACAAACATGTTATGTGTACATACAGTAGTTCATATGTAAATGAACTGCATTCATCTGGAAATGTAAGAGCTGTTATCAAAGAAGATGTTGAAATGTGATCCTAGTTTGAGATTACGTAGCATGCTGTTGACTAAGTAGCATGGTTCAAGCCATAAAACATACACATTTTCACGTTTAACACAACACATTCGGGGAGGGTTCAAGGTAAACCTTTGAGTATACCTTGAACCCTCCCCGTGACAGAACTCCCTCTGGTCTTCCCAAGCTCTTAGAGAAATGATTTAGCCTAATATTACCCAAACCCTATTTACCTTCATTAACTTCGCTAACCAGCCTATGGTTATTCCTCAACATGGCCCATGAAGTACAACAGTCATATATGTTTTAATTTTTTTGGGGGGGTTTTTGCATCTTGTGCTCACGCACAATAAATCACCAGGGAGGTAGACGACCCTCAAATAATAATTCCCACGACCATATTACTGTGAAGCCCCAAGGGATTGATCTGGTACAATGTTCCTGCTTACATTTCCTGAGATCTTGTCAGCTGTGCGTCGTCTGTGAACAAAATTGGTATGATGCTATGTCACTGGATTTGTTTTTCCATACTAGCTGATACCCATAACCATTGATTGTGGTGATGCAACCTCCAATAATGATACCTACTGGAAGAAAAAGCACATTTAGTCAGTGCTGACCCTTTGTCTCTTGCCTCAACCTTTAGTCTGAACCTTTGAGATTCCCACATTGAACCATATGGATGCCAGTGTGGCCAGCAGATATTTTTGGTATCAGAATGTTCTGGCATTTCCACAATAGAAACTTCAGGAGGATGTTTGATATGTTTTTTTTTTTTTTTTTACATTTGTATGGTATCACAAACCATTTGTGAAGAAAACAAATAAGCTCCTTTTTAGACCCATACATGCCTCCTGTAAGACCCCATGATCCGTGAACCATAGACTTAGATGGACATTTTAGTCATTTAGCGCATTGATCTTATGATAGCTAGGTGGGACAACCACATATCACAGGCATAGAAAGTACATTTTTCCTCAATAACGTAGCTATCAGTAGAGTCAGAGCTAGAAGGGGGGGGGGGGGTCAAGTGCTGCTTAATTCATTTGTATTATTTTTGGAGGGGGAGAGGCGGATTATTTAAGATACTGTTTGATACTGGTTTCAGATGTTTTCGGAAGATGGGCAGGGACGCATCTGTCCCAGCTTCAGGGGGAAGCTGCTTCCACCATTGGGGTGCCAGGACAGAGAAGAGCTTGGACTGGGCTGAGTTGCACTCCCATAGGGGTAGGAGGGCCATGAGACCTTAGATGGCAGAATGGAGTGCTCAGGTTGGAGTGAAGGGTTTGAGCATAGCCTTAAGGTAGGTAGGGGCAGTACCTCTTGCCGCTCCGTAATGTAGGCACCATGGTCATGTAGTGGCTGCGAGCTTCAACTGGAAGCCAGTGGAGTGTGGGGAGAGGCGGGGTGACATGAGAGAACTTGGGAAGGTGGAAAACCAGGTGGGCTGCTGCATTCTGGATCGTTTGCAGGGGTTTTATGGCACAAGCGGGGAGCACAGCCAACAGAGAGTTGCAGATGTCCAGATAAGAGAAGACAAGTGCCTGGATGAAATAGTACCTACACAATTTTGGTATCATTATACTCCATAGTGTGCTCTAAAATATGGAGTCGATTCTGAAGTAAGTAACGTCACAAACCAGCTTGAAGTTTGCAACAAAAAGGGAGACAACGTGGAGATAAATATATTTGGTTTTTCCTTAACTAAAAGTACAAATATGACTAACAATGGTGTGTGTAGTCAGTGGTTGCGCGCATAAATGTGATAATGAGGGGTGTTGAAAGGTGCCAACGCAAACAAACAAAACAGCCACAAAAACGACAACCAAAATCTATCAGTGTGTCTGCATGGAGAGAGTCTCCTCAATGAACGGCGAAGACGTTTATTTATCCTTGAACACACCCGGGCCCAGGTGTGTCCCATGTCGCTGACAACCCTCCCAATTCCTCCCGCAGATATCCTAATAAGGAAAACAAGAGCACAGAGAAAGAATAAAGCAGACAGAGTTGGAGGGTCGCCACGTAATGGTCAGTCACGTAAACATTCAGAAACGGGGCACATGTTAGCAACAAGCACCAACAAAAATAACTCGGGGTCCTTCTCATTAAAGTTTGGCCACATCAACATAAGACTTTTTTAAAAAACATTTATCACTAATTTCAAACTTAACGTTCAGCAATCTTCAACAGCTGTTCTTTAGTACATAATTCTAACAGTTCCTCGGATGGTAAACAAATTAACTGGTCGACGTAAGACACCATAGTCAGAAGTAGATACTTTTTTTTAGTATCTCGCTCTTCCCCTCTAATGAGCACACCAGACCACAACAAGATAAATGACATTCACACTGGGCACCACAGATATATATATATATATATATATATATATATATGGAGCTTCCCAGAAACCTACAATTCCTCAATGCTAGTCTTCGTGCGGATTTGCGGTGGGTAATTACGCACTGTAGACCGCTGGCAAGGAAATAAACCATCCATCACGCTGGCAGATTCCCCCAAGCCATGGATGTGCCCCCAAGACAACTGCTCAGTCCACAGACACCACACAAAAATAACAAACAAAATAATCATGCCCAACAAATTCCAAAGTGAAACACGTCACTAAGCCTAACATGGGGAAAAGGGCTATAGCTCCGGGTAGTAAGTATCACTACCCTACCCAAATCTCCCACTGAGGTACACAGCCAATTGTACTCACCTCAGACCAATGTCCCAACAGCAAGTAGAGCAAGAGTCTCCAGCCTGGGCAGGGGCCTGGAAACGAACCAATATACTCTCTCCAACGCAGCACACAACCAACTATCCACCGCAGTGGAAAGTTTACCAAACAAAGGCAACCAAAACTGGGCACCAAACATTACAACTCAAAACAAAGCACCTACAGAGTTTTCAAACATTAACTCCACGTTTTCTCCCAAACACAATCCATTCAAGATCCCGGACGAGCCCCCACTTGTCACGAACCGGCTCAAAGTTTGTAACAAAAAAGGGAGACAACGAATAACATGATGTATTCATTAACTAAATACAATTAACAATGGTGTGTGTAGACAGTAATCAGTAGTGTAAGTGAGTGGTTGCGTGCAGAAATGTGATAATGAGGGGTGTTGAAAGGTGCCAACGCAAATGAACAAAACAGCCACAAAAATTTGTCACAACCAAAACCTATCAGTGTGTCTGCATGGAGAGAGTCTCCTCAATGAATGGGGAAGAGGTGTATTCATCCCGGGACAAACCCGGGCCCAGGTATGTCCCAAGTCACTGACGACCCTCCCGGCTCCGCCCGCCGACATCCTAATAAGGAAAACAAGAGCAAAGAGAGAGAATACGGCAGACAGAGTGGGAGGGTCATCACAGCGATGTCTAGATTCTGAAATACACATTTTGACGTTAATTTATTCAACATTACAAATATTACAATTATCTCAAAAGTACCATTTTCGATATTACACATTGTTTTAAACAAAAGTATATTGCATTTCCAGAGAGAGTACTCTGCTACTTTTGAAGTAAATATCAATGATATGAGCACCACCAACACAGTGAATGGTAAAATGGATTTGCTGAATGTGCAATCCTAAAGGAGGGATGTGATTGGTTAATGACCTATAATGTCAATTTCTATGTATAAAATGTATCATATTTTAAAAAAGTACCAGCTCTGGAAATGTGATGTGTTTGAGGAGTATATTGTTCCAAACACTAATGTCTAAAAACAGGATAATTTTGAGATATGCTTATTAATATGTTTAATGTTGGATAAATGTACGTATTTACAGATGTTGTCTGTATGAAGTACGGTTTACGGGTAATAGGTTCTTAAATGATGCATGTATAGGTCTAAAAATAAATTGTGATACAAATGTAAAAAGCATATCAAACATCTTTCATCACAATGAGGTTTACTATGTGAGAATTGCCAGAACGATCTGAGATACCAAAAATATTTCAGGGCCACGCCGGTATGGAATCGCCCATCATGCTCAAGCAGATGTTTATGCGACAATACAGTACATTGTAGTTTTCCATGTGTACATGGTGAATGACTTGACTTATAGATTGCAATTTGGCTTTCAAACCTTTTACGTTCACTAGTTGGCTTTCTGGTGCTGAACCATAAAAGGTATTTCTTCTCTGTACTTTGCCCTTAAGTTTTTTCCTCCTCACCCTGTTGCTGTGACACAAGCTTGGGAAAGGGAAAGGTTTCACACCTCAGGCTATGTCCCCTTATTGAGCTTCAAACATCACCAAGTACACAAACACTCTCTTCTAAAGGCTTTAGGACATTCTCATTTAACATGTATATTTAATTGTTTCAGAATTGTTTTAGCTTAGCTCTTGAGCGGAGCATATGGTGCTTGCCTGTTGCCAGTTTATTGTTTCATTAGAGTATACTTGTTGGCAAACCAAGACATTATACTAGTGTTATTCTATAGTCATTCCTGGATTGTCTTACTGTACCTCAGTCAATGTGGCCTTTTACTTTGGGATCATAGTTTGTTCAACCATCATTGTACATGACCAGAAGCACTGCAGCACTTGCAGCTACCCAGAGAATATGAACCGTATTTTCAGGAAAAACAACACAGATGGTACTTGACAGGGATTGTGGCACTTTCTTAGCATGCCTGACAAGTGTTATGGACATTGCTGTAATCAGGCGGCAAACCTTGTGCAGGATACAAAAAGGCAAGCACGCTAATTATTGACGCAGATCCTGTTGGACTTGGGCAACTGCGATATGACTTGAGAACGTTGGCATCGAGAGAAAGCAAGGCAACAAGCCTCCACAAACTTGTTCCGTTTAATGCATTTGTCCTTCTGCCTTACTGGCTCAAATCAAACACTCATCCCCCGTGTCTCTAAACAATTGTTTGGAGGCTATGCACCCTTTCCGCAAAGTTCTGCCCTCAGGAAATCTTCTCTGGATGCCTCGATAGCTGCGAAAGTGCCTCTCTATAAATTGAGTAAATTGGCAAAGCTGGGAGATAAGATCAACAATGCCGCTTGCCTTTAAATCGCTCAGTTGAAAAATCAAGAGCCTTGAGCTGAAAAACAACGACGAAAATCTACTTTGAAGCTAAAGTCTAACACCGGATGAGACTGAAAGGCCAATGCTGTGAAGACATTACACTTGTGCACAATTACATTTGGTAAACCAGATATCAACTAACTGGCGCCAGGGTTGGTACTTTACCTGTCTTATATCAGCTCGCTTGTGCTGAGGTGGGAGGGGTGGAAATATTTGAGGTGTGTCCTTAAAAACGCGTGCCAATGTGCCAAATTCATGCAGCGCTACTGGTGACTCACCAAAAGCTGGTCTTAGCAGTAGCGCAAATGGTTTTGGCATCGATTTTCCCAGCAGAGGGGCACAGTAGCGTAATCAGTAGCATATAACCAATGTTTTGTGAATATATCAAGAGCAGCATTTGACAGGAGTGTGAAGGTGAACGGAAAGGCACTGGAGCAAAGAACCACCCTTGCTGTCTCTGTCTGGCCGGTTCCCCTCTCTCCACTGGGATTCTCTGCCTCCAACCCTGTTACAGGGGCTGAGTCACTGGCTTATTGGTGCTCTTCCATGCCGTCCCTAGGAGGGGTGCGTCACTTGAGTGGGTTGAGTCACTAACGTGGTCTTCCTGTCTGGGTTGCCCCCCCAGTGGGCTATACTCGGCCTTGTCTCAGGATGGTAAGTTGGTGGTTGAAGGTATCCCTCTAGTGATGTGGGGGCTGTGCTTTGGCGAAGTGGGTGGGGTTATATCCTGCCTGTTTGGCCCTGTCCGGGGGTATCATCGGATGGGGCCACAGAGTGTCTCCTGACCCCTCCTGTCTCAGCCTCCAGTATTTATGCTGCAGTAGTTTGTTTCGGGGGTCTAGGGTCAGTCTGTTATACCTGGAGTATTTCTCCTGTCTTATCTGGTGTCCTGTGTGACTTTAAGTATGCTCTAATTCTCTCTTTCTTTCTTTCTTTCTTTCTTTCTTTCTTTCTTTCTTTCTTTCTTTCTTTCTTTCTTTCTTTCTTTCTTTCTTTCTCTCTTTCGGAGGACCTGAGCCCTAGGACCATGCCCCAGCACTACCTGGCATGATGACTCCTTGCTGTCCCCAGTCCACCTGGCCGTGCTGCTGCTCCAATTTCAACTGTCCTGCCTGCAGCTATCGAACCCTGACCTGTTCACCGGACGTGCTACCTTTCCCAGACCTGCTGTTTTCCACTCTCTAGAGACAGCAATGATCGGCTATGAAAAGCCAACTGACATTTACTCCTGAGGTGCTGACTTGTTGCACCCTCGACAACTACTGTGATTATTATTATTTGACCATGCTGGTCATTTATGAACATTTGAACATCTTGGCCATGTTCTGTTATAATCTCCACCCGGCACAGCCAGAAGAGGACTGGCCACCCTTCATAAACCTGGTTCCTCTTTAGGTTTCTTCATAGGTTTTGGCCTTTCTAGGGAGTTTTTCCTAGCCACGGTGCTTCTACACCTGCATTGCTTGCTGTTTGGGGTTTCAGGCTGGGCTTCTGTACAGCACTTTGAGATATCAGTTGATTTAAGAAGGGCTATATAAATGCATTTGATTTGATTCGATTTTTGTCGATGCAGCTTCTGGGAAAAGCTTGGACTCATTATGCCCACTGTGCATTCAGAAAGTATACAGACCCCTTCCCTTTTCCTACATTTTGTTATGTTCCAGCCTTATTCTACAATGGAATAAATTAATGTTTTTCCTCATTAATCTACACACAATACCCCATAATTAAAAAGTTAAAAGAGAAATGTTTGCACCTTTATTAAAAATTAAAAAACAGAAATACCTTATTTGCATAAGTATTCAGACCCTTTGCTATGACACTGGAAATTGAGCTCAGGTATATCCTGTTCCCATTGATCATCCTTCAGATGTTTCTAAAACTTCACTGGAGTCCACATGTGGTAAATTCAATTGATTGGACATGATTTGGAAAGGCATACACACATGTACAGTGGCTTGCAAAAGTAGTCACCCCCTTGGCATTTTTCCTATTTTGTTGCCTCACAACCTGGAATTAAAATTGATTCTTTGGGGAGTTTGTATCATTTGATTTACACAACATGCCTTCCACTTTGAAGATGTGAAACAAACAAGAAGTAAGACCAAAAAAAAAAACTTGAGAGTGTCTCTGGTCTGATGAAACCAAGATTGAACTCTTTGACCTGAATGCCAAGCATCATGTCTGGAGGAAACCTGGCACCATCCTTACGATGAAGCATGTTTTTCAGCATCAGGGACTGGGAGACTAGTCGGGATCGAGTTAAAGATGAACAGAGCAAAGTACACAGAGATCATTGATGAAACCCTGCTCCAAAACGCTCAGAACCTCAGACTAGGGCAAAGGTTCACCTTCCAACAGGACAACGACCCAAAGCACACAGCCAAGACAACGCAGGAGTGAATGTCCTTGCGTGGCCCAGCCAGAGCACAGACTTGAACCCAATCAAACATCTCTGGAGAGATCTGAAAATAGCTATGCAGCAACACTCCCCATCCAACCTGACAGAGCTTGAGATGATCTGCAGAGAAGAATGGGAGAAACTCCCCAAATACAGGTATGCCAAGCGTGTAGCATCTTACCCAAGAAGACTCAAGGCTGTAATCGCTGCCAAAAGTGAGTCAACAAAGTACTGAGTAAAGGGTCTGAATGTTATGTAAATGTAATATTGACATTTTCTATTTTTAATACATTTGCAAAAATGTCTTTGTCATTATGGGGTATTGTTTGTAGATTCATGAGGGGAAAAAACAATTTCATAAATTTTAGAATGAGGCTGTAACTTAACAAAATGTCACTTTAGGAAGTCTAGTTAGGAAGATCAAGTTATTACAATATACCACTTATTGTTTTTCCTTTCTCGTTTTGTAAAAAAAAATTGCATCTTTCGGCCTTAATTTGTGGGACCTAACTGTCAAATTGCAGTAATTCCAATCTCTGTCCTTGGTACTGAATCAACTTGTACCCTAGGCTATTTTCCTATTCGTTTGTTTACCTTTCACGTGGCAAAGTCACTAACAGGCCATATCAACGGCGATGGAAGGCTAATCTTATTATAACGTTAGGTCAATGTCAAATTTTAAGATATTTTGTTTGAACCTTTTATTTAACCAGGAAGGGATCATTCAGATTTGAAATACATTTTTCAAGCGCACCCTGGCCAGGATAGGCAGCACCTAGTCATTACACAATTACAGAGAGACAACATGAAAAACTACAAGTAATCAAGTAAAAACCATAGACATCAACACAGGAGTATAACGGAGCTTTACCGTTGCATTAGGTTTGTTTAAATAGAGCACGCTATATTTTGGTAATGAAAGCAGTAATTGCAGTTGGTGAAACGCCCCATTCACAATAGCTAGAACTTGCTTGCCATGTATTAATGTGGGTAATCTGCCTTGGAACAGGTCCCTAAATATATGTAATCTAGCCCCTAACCAGAGATTCAGCCAGTCCTCTAACAATATCTGAACGCAGATCCTTCCAGGCATTCAATTAAAAGCAGCTGATGATTTGAAGAGTGTTGTCTGTTGGTCTCATGAGTAAACCAAAAGAAACAGAAAACAGGCCCAAGGGCTGATGGTGTTACAACTGATGAATAACACTGCAATGAGCCTCTCCAACACACCTGCCCCTCCCTGCCTGGCTGCTGACTCAATAGTAATCTAGTCTGTCTCTGCCCTAAGGCTCCTCTCATGACCGATGATCGTCATATAACAGACTCTTTCTCAGTGACCATTCCGGGTCCCTGTCTTGATTTTAATCGAGGAATCAACCCAGGAGAAAAAAAAACTATTGCTGGTCTCCTAGAGATTGTCTGAATTTTATGCAAGGTAAACGTGGCAAATTCTCGGAATGAAGCTCCCAAGACGCTCGGATGATATTAACATAATGTTCTTTATGAAAAACTCTTTCTGGACAAAAAAAAATACATTTACCAAGAGCAGCATTGTATTGCTGTTGTGTGCACTGTAATGTTGTAAGCACAGAAATCGCTGCAACTTACAAGCATCACATTTGTACCATGCATATAATGACGTTAGGTTTGACTGTTACCCTTTAACAAAATCACCTGAGCTCTGTAAAGGCACAGTTCCTGTGCAACATTAGCACCACTGTTTGTCTTGCTCCTAGAGTTTATATGCTCTGCGTAGTTACTGATGGACCGTAGGCCGTGAAGCTGGTTTGATTACCACTGGTGCAAACTTCAGCACGTTGCCATTCTGGAAAGCCAATTTCAGCGTGCTGTGGATGATTAGTATTTCACTGCAGCGAGTTCATCATTAACTATGATCCTTTCCTCAGTTCCTCTCCAGCATGGAAACGCAGGCCGTGGCTCTCACAGAAGAGATGCATCTAGATGTGTGTGTCTATGTCATTATGTACGGGCTGCATCCATGTCCATCACTCAGCCTACACTGCATGTAAGGGGAGTTCACCTGGTACCTCACGGCCGAGTATGCATCGAGATAGTTGTTAACGTCATTATATGTTGCAGCACGCACCTTGCCTTGCACTCTGCACGCATACGTTCATGAATCTAAATCAATTTCCGCTCCCCGGAATCTGTTGCATGATCAACATAAACATAGTAATATTAATTTTGCTGCAAGTAATATTTGAAAAACAGCACTGTACTATACAGTAGCCATCCATCACTGAAGTGTAATTAGGCTATTGGCTTGGCTTAGGCTTTCCTGGCTGGCGCACACCCTAGAGCTCAGAGCATGCAGGGCATCGCAATGGATTATGCGTCAAACGCGGACAAAATCCACCATTAACTGGCATGAATTGAAAAGAATAAAGGGATATATGAAAAAGCACCTATGAAAGGCACCTGATCCATGGAATGACCACATTCTCCTAACAAACCCTGTGAGTGTTTCAATGATCATTTTGCCAGGAGGTAGCCATCACGTCTGGCACAACTGATTGACACAATTATATTTTCAGTTTTTAGACATGACACACCCATTACATTGAACAACATTTACAATTATAACCTTCTCTTGACTTGATCAAACAGCAGCTGCACCTACATGACTGTATGATACAGCACATGTGTGTAAGTATCACATTAGACATGCAAACATATAACGAAAATATGTACACTGCATACAATGAATTCTACAATTATGTCAATGTTTTCTTTCCTATTGAAAAATAATAGTTGATCTTCTTTTTCCCCTCATACAAAATGCATTATCAATCACCCCACTTCATTTAAAGTCTGTTCCTCCCTTCTGTCTGTCAGGTTCACCGGAGTGAAAAGCCCTTTGCGTCTTTTGGAGATGAGGACTAGGTTGAGAAAATGTTTCGAGACCAGGTTGGAAAATGTTCCACAGCCTGTTCTGTTGTGTGAGTTAGTGTTAGTTTACCTTCACAATCTAACTACTAACACACATATATGACACGGGTATATCTGAAGGAGACTTTCGCCATGCTGATGTGGTAGCTTCAATTTCATAAACTCAGGCAACCTTTAGAGAACTGTTCTCACTCCTCAGTATCTGCACTTGAAACAAATATTTTGTGACTTTTGATGTGCTTTACCTTATCAGGTACAGTACTCTACTACACACAACCTTGTCTGGTTCTTGGGAATGTTTCACCGTTATCTATGTTATTCCAGGTTTCACCTTATCTTCCATGTTCTCCTGGGACAGTACATACTTCAGTTAGTCTACTCTTCCTTTATCTTACTCTGGTACAGAAACAATAGTGCAGTTTATTTTTGCCCTTGTCCTGACTCTGTCAGGGGAAACCTTAAAACCTTGTTCCAACTTCCTGATCTCAAATCCAGTATTGACTTTTCCTCACCTCCTTATCTTCAATCAATCACTCTTTCATTGCCCTCTCTGAGATAGACATCCGCTGGCAGAATATCTCTTCCATCTCTTCGTCTTCCATTTTCGGATCTCGATTTTTCACTCTGTCTCTGTTCCTCTCCATCGGACTCATTCCCAGTTTCCCAGGGGTAGAATGAATGACCTACCTGGTGAGATATCGAAAGGTCTGCTGAGTTCAATCTATGTGTCACTGAAGGACACCTTTAAAACAGCTATTGGCTTTCCAAAGTTGTCTGATATTCTCAACATTCCCGAAGAACAAAGTTGAACATTAGGGTCAAGGTATTTTACTCACCACAGACAATTCCTTAAAATGTGTTTGTATAAACAAATCAGCTAGTAATTCAGGAAATTGGCATCCATTCGGAATGTTGTCGGCCTCAACAACTGTGTTGACGCTACAGTATTTTGTTGGAATCTATTTGGGTATGTTGCTTTCACTCCATACCATCCACCGACTAGGCAGAAACTCATGCAGACTCCTGTGGAAATCAAAGTGGTTAAAACTAAACGAGGCTAATTCTAAATTGAGGGCTTGAGAAGGGATTGATTGATTTATGGCTCAATTGATTGGCATAGAACCTGATGGAGTATGCCAGAGACAATATGCCTGCTACTAGAGACAGATAGTTTAGAGTTAAGTATTTTTTTCCCCCATAAGTCCAACTGGGACTCGAACCCATGCCCCTCTGGTTTTTCCCAAGCAGACATGTTCTCCACAAGAGTGGACTCCCTTGGGGAAGCTGGTAATGCACTTATAGAGGATGTCTATATTATTAATCCCTCTTTCTGTTACTCACTCATATCTTCCCACAAGTCACATGTCCTGATAGCCTCATGCCACATTTGACACCGATGTAGCAAATCCAGGGAAAACCAGATAGGGACTCAAGCCCAGTCAAGGACACTAATCATAAGCTGGAGAAATTGAATTCAATTGGAGGATATTGGAGCTCACCAATAACGGAGTGATTGTATGCTTTAGCTATAGGTTATGCTATAGCCACGCTTCAACTACACTACACGTGAACATATTTATGTCTTGTGACCAACAATTTAGTCAAATTTCCTAAACAAAACAATCTGATTAATTATACGGTCCTTATGAACTTTGGTCCTTGCTCTGACTCAGTGGGTTATCGGCTTACTCCCCACTGACTGTGGTTCAATTTCTGAATCATCATTGTATCAGTGTCTGACGCCGAGTACCTAAAAGCAGTCTTCCCTAAAATGAGATCAAAATGGAGAAGAGCCGCTCTGTCACAGAGGTAGCAGAGGAGAAACGTGTCTGAGTGAGTGAGAGACGTGACCTGATCAAAAAAGATTTTCAGACCTAAATCGTGCTGCTGTCCATGCTACTTTGTGAGAAAACGGTGCTGAATTTCTATGCATGCTCGGCGCTGTCCATGGTGCTGAACTGACTGGTGATACAGCGCTTCTGGACCCTGAAATCATGTTTTTTTTTTTACCAGTGTGGTATACTTTCTTAATCAATACTAACTTAACCCTCCTGCTGTGTTCTGGTCAAATTGGACCGAACTACACGTTTTCTTTGAAAAATGTAGTTAATTTAATCTAATTGTCATGAGATTCCATGATTTTGTCCACACAGGGCATCTGAACACACAAAACACATTTTGATTTTCATAACATTTGGGTGTTTTATTTAAGTTTTGTACACTTGTCGTGTTCCCGGTCAAAAAGGTCGTTAGAAATGAGTGGGTGAGACTACAATTAGTGCATAAAATTGAGTTCAGGCACATGCCCATTCATCAGATGGACACACTTCCTCTCCCAAACCTCCCACATGCATGTGTGTTTGAGCACACACACACAAACCGCACTCCCCTTTTTTGGCTTCCATGGCAACCCCCTTGGGAACCTTTCCCCAATAGAATCTTTCCCCCAAATTAACCACACCTGTTGGCATTCTCACAAAAAAACGCAACCTTGTTTCAATAATATATAGAACTTTTCTCTGAGCTCTGGTATATAAAGCTTTTTTGAGGCCTTGCTCACAATCCATTCTGTGGCAGAACAATGACCAAACAACATACTGTATGTGAGGCTCATGATCATAACTGTGATCATGACACTGATGAGGAGGAGAAAGTCCTTGTTAAACTTTGACTCAAAGTAGTCTGTGATAAATAGCACAATATGTTTCCTCTGATTATTGTTATAGTCAAAATAAGCCATACATTACGTTTTTGTTTACTTTAAAAAACTGGTTGTATGAGCTCAGGACAATGAGACCTACAGGCCATAAATAACAAATAGAAGTTAAAAACTTGTAATGTTCACAAGAACTTAAGTTGATAGATCTTTTTAACACAACATTAGGTGATAATACATGTATTATTATGGATTTATAATCGGCTATAATGGGGTGGTCATTTTGGACCAGGAACACAGAATTAATTAACATGAAACGAACACAACAGGGGGGGGGGGGGGGGGGAATAAATATATTAGGCTATATTACATTTATAATCTACATGTGTCAGAAAGGATACACATTCCGACCACATATTTTAGCTAATTTCTGAAACATCGCCATCATATGGCTCTTTGAAAATATAGCGGTTTGCATGTAGAACATTTCTTCAGATTAATCCTATAATTGCGCACATTCAAATAATCCTATAAAACATGTAAATTGAGCACAGTAATCCACTCCCTGCTGTGGGTTGGTTAAAGTAGACGCTTCGCCAAAGCGCACGCATCATCAATAAATGTTGTGCTCTTTTTTTTTTTTTGAGGAGGAGGAGTCCTCTGTTTCGTGATCAAGGCTTCACTGTCAATACAACGTGATCTTTGACAACAGTCAATACACTGTCTCTTAAAGCAAAACACCACGCTCGATGGCATGATTTGAATTACCGATTTGTAATCCCATAAACGCAGTACCATTTTGACGATAGAAGTCGGAGGTGTACAGAGTTTGTTGGCCGGCTGCGGCACATAGCTGTGGAGAGAATTTGCCTGGCTATCCAGACTCTTAGCTCCGGCCAAAAGGTACGCCACGCCCACGGACGTTAGTTTCTTCTCCGCGAACTACAGAGCAGCGGAATGTAGTGTGAGTCGTCCGGTTAGCACCAGACACTACCAACTGAACTTCCAGGTCTTCGCTCAAAGGATGTATACCTGATACGGATATCCCTGCCTCAACAAGGCTACTAACGATCGAAGTCGGGGCTCGGATATGATGGACTCAGCAGATTAATTTACAATCACTGCCACTATTTATAATGTCCGTTGTGTTCTGCAGAAAACATTGGGAAACAGGGCTATTCCGTCTGGGTCGGCTCATTTGAAGCTAAAAAAGTAAGAAATGTCAGACTTGGAAATCGCACGCACAGATGCTACTCATTTGGGTGATAATATATGTGGGAACTAATTGCAACGCAACTGCCCTCCTCGGTGCAAGTGAGTGTTCTTTGCGCACCAAGTCCAGAAATCTTGGCTGGTTGTGTTGCTTCTTCACTCTGTTACTGGGGAAGCAGACCGGCGGTAAATCGATGCATTTATTGTTAAAATCTACTCGGGCTATTTACCTCGTGGCATAGCCTCCTGGAGAGTGACATATAACGGAGAGGCAACATCGGGAATAGAGGTAACCATCTATCATCATGATTTCATTGTTTTATCATATGCATGATTTTCAATCCGGACAAAACATAGTAAGAAAAAAAGTGAGAATTGTTTCTACATATTGTCACATTGAGCTGTTACGTTATAGTAGAGTTCCCCGTGTAATTTCCCTTTTCATGGTAGGCTATTACGAGCTGTGGATCAGGTGTGGTTTGTTTGACTTGGTGGGAGTCTATAACAGAATGCGGCGTAATGGTCTATGGATAGGCAATTGCACCATTCGTTGGGAGAAAGGTGACTACTCTAGTCTTGTTTGACTGTCTCACGACACAAACAACCACAGGAAATGTAGATATGGTCATTATCAAGTTTGTTCCCCTATCCAGATATTTACCACTTACATTCTTTCATCCAATCATCATCCTTCTCTGCCTTGATTTGTGACAAATACGACATGCACTCTTATAGCACACCAAACTGCTTGGCGACTTTGTGAAATAAGCTTCTTACGATTCGTTATAGCCATTGCATTTTCTAAATCGATTCGATTGGGTGTCAAGTCCACTGTGGCCAATGGAGATGGTAGCCTAGAATGTGAAGAAAGTGTTAATTATGAAGAATGCATTGGAAGTTATTTTAAATAACGTTAACTGAACGGAACCTAGCCAACGTGTTTATTTGTGTTGATCCATTTCAAAAAGACAGAAAAAGGGCGAGACCGTGTCTGTAAAATCGATCTCCAATCACCTTGCAATTCCACACGGCTACACAGCATTTATGTTGGGACACTGATGTTCCCCACAACGTCAAGGAGGAAGTTTAAGAAATGCCTCTGCGTATGAGTAATGTGATGACTAATGTGATGAGCAGTAACACAATTTCGTCTCGTCTACTCACGTCTGGTCTAGCCTTTTTTTTTGTTTTTGTATTGCACCGTGGTGGATCTATGTTTCTTCAATAATTCAAAATGACTTTTAATCATTCGCCTCCCTTGGCATTACATAACACAGGCCCACTTTTAATGAATATGTTCCACCTGAGCTACTTGGCTGTTAGCCTAATGCACGTCGTTGAGCTTGTGCAATTCGGCTTTTGGCCGCCGCCCGAGGTCTCTCCTCTTCATTGCCCACTCATGGCTGTGCATTTTTTTTCTCCCACTGATGCAGCACCTGGTTGTATATCCTTTCTACACCTAGCTGTATATCCTTTCTACCGTAAATCCAGCGAGGAGTGTTCTGAATGTCAAGCTGCAGTGCCTGATAATGTCTTATTTTATACTGCAGGTAGGGGGCCACGGAGCACCAGCGCTTTGCAGCTCCCTCCTCACATGAGCTAAAGTCAGTTATGCTTCACATGGCAATGTCCTTATGTCTGTGGAAACAAAGTTAATATGCTACTAAACCATCCAGGTCAGATAGCACGTGCATGTTTGTCTGGTTAGATACAGGTAACTGCCAAAATAATGGAAACACTTGAGCAAATGAAGGATGCAAAGTGTGTTGAAAAGCAGGGCTGTAAGGCTACAGCCACCGGGCGTCCGGCGTTGCCATCAGCCGTCAGCAATTGAGGGAATGCCTTCCTTTGAAGTCAATCGAAGCTGCTGTACTGCCCATGTTGCGCTCGCGTTGCAGCGTCCAAGCTCAAGAATGGCCAAGGTTCAATTCTCGATGGCTGACGCGACAGCTCATCCTGTCATTCCTTAAAGAAATAAGGAGAAATAAAGTTGATTATTGCATGGCCTCGAGTAGACACGACTGGTTGTTTTTACTAAGATTTATGAAGTCAAGCCACCTTGACTATGTTCACAATGTAAACAAAATCAACTTGTATAATTAGAAGATAATTTAGTACAACCATTAGCAACAACTGAATGAATACTTGCGAATAACTGGACAAAAGCTATTGCACTTATACATAACGGAACAGTACAATAGGGGAAATATAATCTTTCTCTTTGTTTCTGCTCCTCTTCTCTCTCAAAACAACACATTCCTTGTAGCAGGCACCATCATTTGCAAATATATTCATAAAAAATCCTACAATGTGATTTTTTGAATATTTTTTTCTCATTTTGTCTGTCATAGTAGAAGTGTACCTATGATGAAAATTACAGGCCTCTCATCTTTTTAAGTGGGAGAACTTGCACAATAGCTGACTAAATACTTTTTTTGCCCCACTGTATACATACAAACACACTACCGTTCAAAAGTTTGGGGTCACTTAGACATGCCCATTAAAATAACATCAAATTGATCAGAAATACAGTGTAGACATTGTTAATGTTAATGACTATTGTAGCTAGAAACGGCAGATTTTTTATGGAATATCTACAGAGGCACATTAACAGCAACCATCACTCCTGTGTTCCAATGGCACGTTGTGTTAGCTAATCCAAGTTTATAATTTTAAAAGGCTAAATGATAATTTAGAAACCATTTTGCAATTATGTTAGTACAGCTGAAAACTGTTGCCGATTTAAAGAAGCAATAAAACTGGCCTTCTTTAGTTAGACGAGTTGAGTATCTGGAGCATCAGCATTTGTGGGTTCGATTACAGGCTCAAAATGGCCAGAAACAAATAACTTTCTTCTGAAATTCGTCAGTCTATTCTTGTTCTGAGAAATTAAGGCTATTCCAGGCGAGAAATTGCCAAGAAACTGAAGATCTCGTACAACGCTGTGTACTACTCCCTTCACAGAACAGCCAAACTGACTCTAACCAGAATAGAAAGAGGAGTGGGAGGCCCCAGTGCACAACTGAGCAAGAGGACAAGTACATTAGAGTGTCTAATTTGAGAAACAGACTCCTCACAAGTCCTCAACCGGCAGCTTCATTAAATAGTACCAGCAAAACAACAATCTCAACGTCAACAGTGAAGAGGCGACTCCGGGATGCTGGCCTTCTAGGGAGAGTTCCTCTGTCCAGTGTCTGTATTATTTTGCCCATCTTAATCATTTATTTTTATTGGCCAGTATGAGAAATGGCTTTTTCTTTGCAACTCTGCCTAGAAGGCCAGCATCCTGAGGGTTGCCTCTTCATTGTTGACTTTGAGACCGGTGTTTTGTGGGTACTATTTAATGAAGCTGCCAGTTGAGGCCTTGTGCGGTGTCTGTTTATAAGTGACCCCAATCTTTTGAACGGTAGCATATATACAGTGATTTCAGAAAGTATTCAGACCCCTTGACTTTTTCCACATTTTGTTACGTTACAGCCTTATTCTAAAATTGATTACATTTAATTTTTCCTCATCAATCTACACACAATACCCCATAATGACAAAGTGAAAACAGGGTTTTGGACATTTTTGCAAATGTATACAAAAATATACCTTAAGTATTCAGACCCTTTGCTATGAGACTCGAAATTTAGCTCAGGTGCACCCTTGAGATGTTTCTACAACTTGATTGGAGTCCACCTGCGGTATATACAATTGATTGGACATGATTTGGAAAGGCACACACCTGTCTTTATAAGGTCCCACAGTTGACAGTGCATATCAGAGCAAAAACCAAGCCATGATGTTGAAGGAATTGTCCGTATAGCTCCGAGACATGATTGTGTCGAGGCACAGATCTGGGGAAGGGTACCAAAACATTTCTACAGCCTTGAAGGTCCCCAAGAACACATCTGCCTCCATCATTCTTACATAGAAGAAGTTTGGAACCACCAATATTCTTCCTAGAGCTGGCCACCCGGCCAAACTAAGAAATCAGAGGAAAAGGGCCCTGGTCAGGGAGGTGACCAAGAACTTGATGGTCACTCTGACAGAGCTCCAGAGTTCCTCTGTGAAGATGGGGGAACCATCTCTGCAGCACTCCACCAATCAGGCCTTTATGGTAGAGTGGTCAGACGGAAGCCACTCCTCAGTAAAAGGCATATGACAGCCTGCTTGGAGTTTGCCAAAAGGAACGTAAAGACTCTCAGAACATGAGAAACAAGATTCTCTGGTCTGATGAAACCAAGATTGAACTCTTTGGCCTGAATGCCAAGCATCACGTCTGGAGGAAACCTGGCATCATCCCTATGGTGAAGCATTTTTATTTACCTTTATTTAACTAGGCAAGTCAGTTAAGAACATATTCTTATTTTCAATGAGGGCCTAGGAACAGTGGGTTGACTGCCTGTTCAGGGGCAGAATGACAGATTTGGACCTTGTCAGCTTGGGGATTTGAACTTGCAACCTTCTGGTAAAAGCATGGTTGTGGCAGCATCATGCTGTTGAGATGTTTATCAGCGGCGAGGACTGGAAGACTAGTTATAATTGAGGAAAAGATGAATGGAGCGGAGAGATCCTTGGTGAAAACCTGCTCCAGAGCACTCAGGACCTTGACCCTAAGCACACAGCCAAAACAACGCCGGACTGGCTTCGGGGCAAGTCTCTGAATATCCTTGAGTGGCCCAGCCCGAGCCCGGACTTGAACCCGATTGAACGTCTCTGGAGAGACCTGAAAATAGCTGTGCAGCGAAGCTCCCCATCCAACCTGACAGATCTTGAGAGGATCTGCAGAGAAGAATGAATTAAACTCCCCAAATACACGTGTGCCAAGCTTGTAGCGTCATACCCAAGAAGACAAGGCTGTAATCGCTGCCAAAGGTGCTTTAAAAAAGTTATAAGTAAATGGTCTGAATGTAACACTTCAGTTTTTTAAATGTAATACATTTGCAAAAATTTCTAATGAACTGTTTTTGGTTTGCCATTATAGGGTATTGTGTGTAGATTGATGATGAACAAAAGGATTTATTCAATTCAGAATAACGCTGTAACGTAACACAAGTTGGTAAAAATCAAGGGTTCTGAATACTTTCCGATTGCACTGTGTGTCTGTGTATGTGTCTGTATATATATACACACAGTTGAAGTCAGAAGTTTACAGACACCTTAGCCAAATACATTTAACCTCAGTTTTTCACATTTCCTGACATTTAATCCTAGTAAAAATTCCCTGTTTTAGGTCAGTTAGGATCACCACTTTATTTTAAGAATGTGAAATGTCAGAATAATAGTAGAGCAAATTATTTATTTCAGCTCTGATTTCTTTCATCACATTCCCAGTGGCTCAGAAGTTTGCATACACTCAATTAGTATTTGGTAGCATTGTCTTTAAATTTTTTAATTTGAGTCAAATGTTTTGGGTAGCCTTTCACAAGCTTCCCACAATAAGTTGGGTGAATTTTGGCCCATTCCTCCTGACAGAGCTGGTGTAACTGAGTCAGATTTGTAGACCTTGCTCACACACTTTTTTTTCAGTTCTGCCCACAAATTTTCTATGGGATTGAGGTCAGGGCTTTGTGATGGCCACTCCAATAACTTGACTTAGTTGTCCTTAAGCTATTTTGCCACACGTTTGGAAGTATGCTTGGGGTCATTGTCCATTTGGAAATTCCATTTGCGATCAAGATTTAATTTCCTGACTGATGTCTTGAGATGTTGCTTCAATATATCCACGTAATTTTCCTCCTCATGATGCTATCTATTTTGTGTGCACCAGTCCCTCCTGCAGCAAAGCTCCCTCGCAACATGATGCTGTCACCCCAATGCTTCACGGTTGGGATGGTGTTCTTCGGCTTGCAAGCCTCCCCCTTCCAAACACTTCTATTTTTGTTTCATCGGACCAGAGGATGTTTCTCCAAAAAGTACGATCTTTGTCCCATGTGCAGTTGCAAACCGTAGTCTGGCTTTTTTATGGTGGTTTTGGAACCGTGGCTTCTTCCTTGCTGAGCGGCCTTTCAGGTTATGTTGATTTAGGACTCGTTTTACTGTGCATATAGATACTTTCGAACCTGTTTCCTCCAGCATCTTCACAAGGTCCTTTGCTGTTGTTCTGGGATTGATTTGCACTTTTCACACCAAAGTATGTTAATCTCTAGGAGACAGAACGTGTCTCCTTCCTGAGCGGAATGACGTCTGATTGGTCCCATGGCGTTTATACTTCCGTACTATTGTTTGTACAGATGAACGTGGTACCTTCAGGCGTTTGGAAATTGCTCCCAAGGATCAACCAGACTTGTGGAGGTCTACAAGTTATTTTCTGAGGTATTAGCTGATTCCATTTGATTTCCCCATGATGTCAAGCAAAGAGGCACTGAGTTTGAATGTAGGCCTTGAAATACATCCACAGGTACACCTCCAATTGACTCAAATTATGTCAATTAGCCAATCAGAAGCTTTTAAAGCCATGACATTTTATGGAATTGTCCAAGCTGTTTAAAGGCACAGTCAACTTAGTGCATGTAAACTTCTGACCCACTGGAATTGTGATGCAGTGAAATAATCTGTCTGCAAACAATTGTTGGAAAAATGAATGGTGTCATGCACAGAGTAGATGTCCTAACCTACTTGCCAAAACCATAGTTTGTTAACAAGAAATTTGTTTTAATGACTCCAACCTAAGTGTATGTTAACGTCCGACTTCAACTGTATAAATATATATATATATGTGTGTGTGTGTGTGTGTGTGTGTGTGTGTGTGTGTGTGCTAAGGTGCAGAGAGTCAGTGAAGGTGGTCACTCCAGTTCAAGTGTTCAGCAGTCTGATGGCTTGTAGATTGAGACGGTCTCTGATCCTGTTGTTATCAGACCTCGTGCTCCGATTATCGTCTCCCTGACGGTGAGGGAATGAGCAGCTCATGCCTGGTGTGTGTGGGGTCCTTGATGAGGATGCTGCAGGCCTTCCTCAGGCACCGTTTCGAGTAGATGTCCTTGATGGGTGGGAGCACGATCCCAGTGGTAGTTCTGGAGCGGCGCCTGAGACTGTGTTTTACACCACTATCAACAAAACACCAAACGATGGAATTTCTCGTGGGAGAATGTTGTCACATTCCTCCAACATTCCTCCAGACATTTGTACAATCTATGCCAACGTGCATTGAAGCTGTTCTGGCTCACGGTGGCTCGACGCCCTTTTACGACACTTCATGTTGGTGTGTTCTTTATTTTGGCAGTAACCTGTTACCCTCTGCATTCTTGCATTGATCCACTCCCTGTGTGTGTTAATGGGTAGGCTGACGTTGGCTCTGCCGAGGATCTGTGTGCATGTCTGGACTGTTATCTCCCTCCTTTTATCATTCTGCTGTGTGCCCGGAGGTGACAAAAAAACACTTGAAATCTTGAGATACGCTGTCCTCAAATTAACAAAGAGTGTATGCGCTCCCGAGGTATTGTATCTCTCGAGATCTATTAGTGCTGTCTGGCGTCCTTTGTCCCGCGATGATGAATGCCAGATTCTCCCCTCCCTCCTCCATCCCTTCTCCCACCCTCTACCCTTCTGTCTCAAAGACACATGAAATGACAGTGCCCTCCGCCCATGTAGTTTCCATGTTGCTGGTGAGGACATCATACCGCCAGCCTGTGGCTGTCAGTGCGAACATGACTCTATAATACGGCACATGGCTGCCCCATCTGCTCCTGGGTTCACCATTTAAATGTGAGAATAGGCCTGGTGGAACATCTTGGCCTCGGAAGGGTTTGTAAGGATTTTCCCGAAATCAGTTGGATCTTCCAGAGATATGATTTACAGCTAAAACTGTATTTTCTACTTGGAGACCGTAAAACATGTAGCGCAAATCATGGCAAGTCGAAAAGGAACTGTTGGATTTAGTTCCTGAAATGTTCCTCCCAAAATGGAGGAGTTCCTCCCAAAATGGAGGAGTTCCTCCCAGAATGAATGTGTCTAAAATGGACACAGTTGGAACAACATTTCACTATGATCGCAGATCAACTGAACGACGAGAGGTGCATGCGTATTCCATGGTGCATTTTGAAATGAATGGTAAAGCGCAATATTGCTTCTGTGTTGAAAATGAGCTCCGTCGCCATTAGTCTGTCGGAGGGTCTCGTTAACGGTTTTGGGAAAATAATGGTCAGAGTCGTTCTCGGTTGAGCAGTGCCTGTAGGCTACAGTGGCCACCGAGGTGCTAGATTTCAGCAGTTTTGGACCAATCACCTGATCTGTTGATAATGCAAGTGTTGGTTCCAGCTTAGTAAGCACTGATTAAACGTGTGTTCTTCCATCCAGTCCTTTAGGCCACAAAGTCTAGCTCGTAGGCCTGGGCTTATCAACCAGGATGGCGTGTTAGCCAAACACTTCAGCGGGGTAATTAAGTCTCTTCACCCCCAAGGATCCCGGTGTCAGGAAAAACCCAACAATGCTCCAAGATAGAGAAGGGGGGGGGGGGGTAAAAAGACAGAACTTCAGGAATAGCTGTATACTAATGTGAAAACTTGGTGAAGTGATGTGATCCTCAAAATGTGCAAGGTGTTTTCATCACATGTGAAAGTGTGCTGAGATGGATGTGTCAGACACGTTTTAATACCTTTTTCCTGGCTTCCTGTTTTTGTACCTTGATGTAGCTGGCGTCTTTGACGAGGCTTCCTGCCAGCTACGCCAGGAAGCCTGGCCTCCATTAGCTGCTCTCATGTTGATCGTTTCACAATGGCTACGCGCTTACTTGCATCGACAGTCAACAATGTGTTGTTGATTCTGTCCCTGCATCGGTTAAATGAGTCTTTTGGACAAGGCTTTTCCAAATGTGTGTTAGGGTTGGGCCTTCTCCAAAAGAAGAGGGCACAGCACCAAATGTGTTTCTTTGATGACATTTTTTGATGCATTTCTCCCTGGGATTGAGGCAGATATTTCTGCACCGGAGTAGGCCTTGTCGTGAGCGCGGTGCTGCATGATGACGACAGGAAGTCCTAATCCCCGGCGAGCATAGGGAGCGTGATTTACAGGAAGTGTGTTTTATGCATGTATAATTATGTTCTACAAAGACTAACATCACAGCCAGCTCCCAGATCCCTTACTTAAATGACACCGCTTTCCCTGCTCATCATGTATGTCAGCTCCACAGTGCTCATAACCCCACTCCCATCACTAGTGCCACCCCTTAACCCCCCCCCCCACCCCATCCACTCCATCCAGTACTTAACACCACTAAGTGTAGCTCTATTGCATCACAATGGTCCTTTTTAGCTATGGGTCCACAATTAGCCCAGCATGTCATTTACCAATTGATCCTTATCAAATCAGAAGTCATATTATTATTAGTCATCAGCCCCCCTGTTACCACCCACTGTGATGGAACAGATTTGCATACCAGGCTTATGACTAAAGTGGGGGTCCATCGCTCCCCCATCTCACGCCAGAAGCCATTCTTCAAGATGGAACCTTGGGCTCTATGGCTATTGTTGGACCTGGGGACTGTAGCCTTCTGCATCTCATGGTGGTTGTTACTGTGGCTGTACAAGAAAAAGAGGGAGACCGTGGCATCTGACAATGTATAATTTTCAAATTTCCCCAAAACTTTTCTATTAACAAATTCGTATTCCATCTATTGTACAACTATTATTATCTCGCTAATTATGCCAGTTGTCTATTTGACCTTTCTTATTCGTTTGGGTGACATCAAAGCGAGAGGATGACACATCGATGGCACCTCACTGTTAAAATGTAAGATTGTAATTGCAATAATTTGCTTGCAACGTTTAGGAAGGATCTCATTTGAATTCCGAATTACTAGGTAGGCAAATGAGGGTCTTTCAGTTCCTTTGTGTTTGTCATTTTACACTAAGGTAGAGGTTAAGTATGGGATAATGGGTGAGGGGTTAGGGTTACCCTAACCCTATCTTATCTCACTAGGTTGGCTTGGCTACAGAAGATTCCACGTCATTCGCTGATGGATTATGGGGGTTCAAAAAGTCCCACGGCCTGTTATTACACAAGTCAACCTTAAATTCCTACGCCTCGTTTATTTTATCTCAACAGTTGGCCTTCCTTTGACTTCATATCCTGGCCTGTATTCTGTGCTCTATATTCTCGCCCCACCACCTGTCTCTCTCTCTCTGCTGCTGTAACCACTGCCACAGACTGAACTAATCCCTTTCCGAATCCCCTCCGGGGAACAGATCTGGCTCTGTGGGGCTGTTCCTCCTCCTCCCCGGCTGCCGCATTCCGAGGTGACTCAATCCCGCTGCATCCTGCCTAGTGAGCGGCCAGAATCTCAATCAGCCTGCTTCTGACCTCTGCTGCCAGGCAGCTGGATTGCTGCCACTCACTGCCTGATTAGATGGGGGGGGGGGGGGTATTAATGGATAGCTACTGCACTGTGCCCGGGCTGGGACAGGCCTCACTGCCAGGTCAGCTCCTGTGCTGTACACGTCCAAAGTCACACATTTCTGTCTGGACTTTTTATATTAGCCCTAGTGGGCGCAGCACTTGGCCAGCAACTCAACCATGACACACAGCAATACCCTGTGAATATCAGTGTTCTCCCAATCCCCCTCCCAGCCTAGTGCAGCCTGCCGGGCGGATGATATAAATAACAATGTTCTCTGTCACCATCTGCATCCTCTCCTATCAGACGGTGGGATCTATGCAGACCTATCCCGCTCAGTGTCAGCAGGCCATGACGCCACATCTGGGCCTGCGTACATCCATCCATCCATCCACATTAGCGTTAGTGCTGCCTAGGTTAGTGTGCCGGTCGGGAGGATTCCTGAGCTAAGACTTTACTGACACATCAGGTTGGGATAAGGGGCGGAAAAGGCAGACGGTGGGGGGGGGGGGGTTGGTTATGATCAGAATTATGCAGGTAGAAACACATTCCCGAACTCATTCACCTCAAAGATCCTGGAGTAGATTGGTCCAGATCTAAATATAAAACATATAAATAACCCAAAAAGCAGAGGATCTATTCATGACAAGAGGATGAGGGATGGGCAGAAACAGGGAGAGAGGGAGGAATAGAGTAAACATGTGAGACAGAGATTGAGAGAGAGTTATAGAGGCCAGAGAGAGAGAGTTATAGAGGCCAGAGAGAGAGAGTTATAGAGGATAGAGAGAGAGAGTTATAGAGGATAGAGAGCGAGAGGACAGAGAGTTATAGAGGATAGAGAGAGAGTTATAGAGGCCAGAGAGAGAGAGAGTTATAGAGGACAGAGAGAGAGAGGACAGAGAGAGAGAGTTATAGAGGACAGAGAGAGAGAGTTATAGAGGACAGAGAGAGAGGGAGTTATAGAGGACAGAGAGAGAGAGATGGAGGACAGAGAGAGAGAGTTATAGAGGCCAGAGAGGGTGAGTTATAGAGGCCAGAGAGAGAGAGAGAGTTATAGAGGATAGAGAGAGGGAGTTATAGAGGACAGAGAGAGAGAGATGGAGGACAGAGAGAGAGAGTTATAGAGGACAGAGAGAGAGAGAGTTATAGAGGATAGAGAGAGGGAGTTATAGAGGACAGAGAGAGAGAGATGGAGGACAGAGAGAGAGAGTTATAGAGGACACAAAGAGAGAGTTATAGAGGACAGAGAGATGGAGGACAGAGAGAGAGAGTTATAGAGCACAGAGAGAGGGAGGACAGAGAGATGGAGGACAGAGAGAGAGAGTTATAGAGGACAGAGAGAGAGAGGACAGAGAGATGGAGGACAGAGAGAGAGAGTTATAGAGGACAGAGAGAGAGAGGACAGAGAGATGGAGGACAGAGAGAGAGAGTTATAGAGGACAGAGAGAGAGAGAGAGTTATAGAGGCCAGAGAGAGAGGGTTATAGATGCCAGAGAGAGTTATAGAGGACAGAGAGAGAGAGTTATAGAGGACATAGAGAGTTATAGAGGCCAGAGAGAGAGAGAGAGAGAGTTATAGAGGCCAGAGAGAGAGAGAGTTATAGAGGACAGAGAGAGTTATAGAGGCCAGAGAGAGAGAGAGTTATAGAGGACAGAGAGAGAGAGAGAGAGAGAGTTATAGAGGCCAGAGAGAGAGATGGGTTAGGGGAGGGGACTGCTGCCAGCTGCTCCTCTATCATATCCTTTCTGGCCTTGTCACTTGATAACTTGTTCAATTATTTAGTGCTCGACTAAGAAGGAGAGCTGCTGCTGTGGAAACTTCCCCTCAAATCAAATTGTATTGGTCACATACACATGGTTAGCAGTTGGTATTGCGAGTGTAGCGAAATGCTTGTGCTTCTAGTATGTGAACCCTTTGGATTTACCTGGATTTCTGCATCAATTGGTAGTAAAATTTCATCTGATCTTCATCTAAGTCACAACAATAGACAAACACAGTGTGCTTAAACTAATAACACAAACAATTATACGTTTTAATGTCTTTATTTATTAACACACCATGCACACATTCACAGTGCAGGGTGGGAAAAGTATGTGAACCCTTGGATTTAGTAACTGGTTAACCCTCCTTTGGCAGCAATAACCTCAACCAAACTCGACCTGCACAATGGTCAGGAGGAATTTTGGACCATTCCTCTTTATAAAACTGTTTCAGTTCAGCAATTTTCTTGGGATGTCTGGTGTGAACTGCTCTCTTGAGGTCATGCCACAGCATCTCAATCGGGTTGAGGTCAGGACTCTGACTGGGCCACTCCAGAAGGTGTATTTTCTTCTGTTGAAGCCATTCTATTGTTGATTTACTTCTGTGTTTTGGGTTGTTGTCCTGTTGCATCACCCAACTTCTGATGAGCTTCAATTCTTCTTAACCTCATTGAGCATTCTGCGCTGTGCTCTTGGGCCACTCCTAGGGAGAGTAGCAACCGTGCTGAACTTTCTCCATTTATAGACATTTTGTCTTACTGTGGACTGATGAACATCAAGGCTTTTAGAGATACTTTTGTAACCCTTTCCAGCTTTATGCAAGTCAACAATTCTTAACCTTTCTGATCTCCCCATCCCGGATCCGGGTTCGTGAATACAGACTCAAGCTCATTACCATAACGCAACGTTAACTATTCATGAAAATCGCAAATCAAATGAAATAAATATGCTAGCTCTCAAGCTTAGCCTTTTGTTAACAACACTGTCATCTCAGATTTTCAAAATATGCTTCTCAACCATTGCAAAATAATCATTTGTGTAACAGTATTGATGGCTAACGTAGCATTTAGCATTAGCATTCAGCTGGCAACATTTACACAAAAAAACAGAAAAGCATTCAAAAAAATCATTTACCTTTGAAGAACTTCAGATGTTTTCATTGAGGAGACTCTCAGATAGCAAATGTTCAGTTTTTCCTGAAAGATTATTTGTTTAGGACAAATCGCTCCGTTTTCTGCGTCACGTTTAGCTATGAAAAAACCCCTGTATCCAGGATTGTGTAAATCTATCAGCAAGCTCATTAGCATAACACAACGTTAACTATTTATGAAAATCGCAAATGAAATGAAATAAATATGCCATCTCTCAAGCTTAGCCTTTTGTAAACAACACTGTCATCTCAGATTTTCAAAATATGCTTCTCAACCATAGGAAAACAATCATTTGTGTAAAAGTAGCTAGCTAGAGTTAGCATTTCGCGTTAGCATTTAGCGTTAGCATTAGCGTTAGCATCCAGCACGCAACATTAACAAAAACATAAAAGCCTTCAAATAAAATCATTTACCTTTGAAGAACTTCTGATGTTTTCAATGAGGATACTCTCAGTTAGATAGCAGATGCTCAGTTTTTCCAAAAAGATTCCTTGTGTATTAGAAATAGCTCCGTTTTATACATCACATTTGGCTACCAAAAAAAATCCATAAATTCAGTCCTCAAAACGCAAACTTTTTTCCAAATTAACTCCATAATATCGACTGAAAACATGGCAGACGTTGTTTAGAATCAATCCTCAAGGTGTTTTTCACATATCTCTTCATTGATACATCGTTCTTGGAAACATGGTTTCTCTCCTGAATCCCAGGAGAAAATGCCTGCACCTGAAGATTACGCACAAATTTAGACAAAGGACACCGGGCGGACCTCTGGAAAATGTAGTCTCTTATGGCCAATCTTCCAATGATATGCCTACAAATACGTCACAATGCTGCTAAGACCTTGGGCGAACGACAGAAAGTGTAGGCTCATTCGTTGCGCAATCACAGCCATATAAGGAGAGAATGGAAAACAGAGCTTCAGAAATTCTGCTAATTCCTGGGTGATGCATCATCTTGGTTTCGCCTGTAGAATGAGTTCTGGGGCACTTACAGACAAAATCTTTGCAGATTCTGAAACTTCAGAGTGTTTTCTTTCCAAAACTGTCAAGAATATGCATAGTCGAGCATCTTTTCGTGACAAAATATCGCGCTTAAAACGGGAACGTTTTTTATCCAAAAATGAAATAGCGCCCCTAGAGCTCTAACTGGTTAATATTGGGTCTCCTGAGATCTCTTTTGTTTGAGGCATGGCTCACATCAGGCAATGCTTCTTGTGAATAGCAAACTCAAATTTTGTGAGTGTTTTGTATTGGGCAAGGCAGCGCTAACTGACATCTCCAATCTCGTCTCAATGATTGGACTCCAGTTTAGCTGACTCCTGGCTCCAATTAGCTTTTGGAGAAGTCATTAGCCTATGGCTTCACATACTTTTTCCAACCTACAATGTGAATGTTTAAATTATGTATTCAACAAGGACAAGAACAATACAATCATTTCTGTGTTATTAGTTTAAGCACACTATGTTTGTTTATTGTTGTGACTTAGATGAAGATAAGATCAAATTTGATGACAAATTTATGCAGAAATCCAGGTAATTCCAAAGGCTTCACATACTTTTTCTCGCCATTGTATAATATAGGGATGAGCAATGACAGAGCGGCATAGGCTAAGATAATATAGAATACAGTATATACATATGAGATGAGTAATGCAAGATATGTAAACATTATTAAAGTGACATTATTAAAGTGACTAGTGTTCTATTCATTAAGGTGACCAATGATTTCAAGTCTGTATGTTTGCAGCAGCCTCTCTGTGTTAGTGACGGCTGTTTAACAGTCTGATGGCCTTGAGATAGAAGCTGTTTTTCAGTCTCTCTATCCCAGCTTTGATGCACCTGTACTGACCCCGCCTTCTGGATGGTAGCGGGGTGAACAGGCAGTGCCTCGGGTGGTTGTTGTCGGCCTTCCTGTGACATCCGGTGCTATAGGTTTCCTGGAGGGCAGGTTGTTTGCCCCCGGTGATGCATTGTGCAGACCGCACCACTCTCTGGAGAACACTGCGGTTGTGGGTGGTTTTGAGGGTTTTAGGTGACAAGCAACATTTCTTCAGCCTCCTGAGGTTGAAGAGGCGATGTTGCACATTCTTCACCACACTGTCTGTGTGGACCATTTCAGTTTGTCAGTGATGTGTACGCCAAGGAACTTAAAACGTTCCACCTTCTCCACTGTGGTCCCGTCGTTGTGGATAGGGGGGTGTGCCCTCTGCTGTTTCCTGGAGTCCACGATCATCTCCTTGTTTTGTTGACGTTGAGTGAGAGGCTATTTCCCTGACACCACGCTCCGAGAGCCCTCACCTCCTCCCTGTTGGCTGTCTCGTCGTTGTTGTTAATCAAGCCTACAACTGTTGTGTTGTCTGTAAACTTGGTGATTGAGTTGGAGGCGTGCATTACCATGCAGGGAGTAAAGGAGGGGGCTGAGCACTCACCTTTGTGGGGCCCCAGTCTTGAGGATCAGTAAAGTGAGGTGTTGTTTCCTGCCTTCACCACCTGGGGGCGGCCCGTCAGGAAGTCTAGGACGCACAGGGCGGGGTTCAGACCCAGGTCCTCAAGCTTCATGATGAGCTTGGAGGGTACTATGGTGTTGAATGCTGAGCTATCGTCAATGAGCAGCATTCAATGAGCAGCAAACAGCCTACCCGACCACTCGGAAGCCTCCTAAAACACACAACGCCTCGTTTTGTATCACATTCCAATGATAAAACTGGGAGGGGACAAACTCAGCTGACCCCCGGCCCCAGTGAAAGTTGTGCACGTGGTACTCTCTGTATCCCACTTAACCCCTCCCCCCACAGTGCAACGCTCCAGGACGCTCCACTCTCTCTTTGTTCTACCCCCGGCTTTACATCCAAACAGCTGCTACATAAACAAAGCGCCTCCTGATTGACAGAGTATTTATGGAACAAGATGCTGCTTGCCGAGAGGCTCTTATCATGACAGTCTTTTAACCCTGGCCCCAGTGAGAAATTATGCATGCTGTGTTAGCACACAAGCTTGCACACTCTTACAACAGGTTAAACAATTACACAACCCGCTCCTCAAGCAGCAGTGGAGTGCATTAGAGCGGTGGAGCGGCATTGTCTTTGTTGCCCGTTTTCTGTCTGTTTATGCAGATCTATGTGAGGAGGTGGATGCTGCGCTGGCACATTTCCCTGAGTCAGCGGTTCAATGTTCTCCATAGTGTCTCTGCCCCATCGTCACATTGCCCCAAGCGTCCTGCATATGATCCCTGCAACAGCTGTGTGGCTCGGCATGTGTGTGTGTGGGCAGAGGGTGGGTAGACGCTAGCCAGAGGTCAACCTGAGTGCTGAACATATTGAGGACAACTGCTGTGAGTTATTCCGTGCTGATCCATTATACAGTAGCTGACGTGGAGTGTGGTGATTCTACTGGGTGCTGTAAATTGCATGTCTGTAATTAGGTCTCTTATGGGCCTTGACTATCAGGCAGCAGAGGAGATTACTTGCTTGGGGCCACTGTGTCTAGCTAGTTGGAGAAATTCTTTGTCAGCATCTTTTCGTAATTCAAGTCAGTTGAAATCAATAGCATTCTCTTGTTTTTTTTTTCTTACAATTTGGTAATTAGAGAAAAGATCCAGTCCAGAGCCCTGAGTTGAGTTAGGATAGTTTAGGTTAGGCCAGGGCATCGGCGGTAAGGAGGTTAGTAGTGTTCTTGATGGCTTTCATGGAGAGTCGTGAGATCATGCTCATCCAGAGTATGAGCATAACTAAGTTGTACTATATATAGTACTGAATATATAGAGCATTTCTAGCCATAATTGTACAATTAGACATTCAGAGTACATTACAGTCAATCACAGATAGTGTCTGCTAGCCAAGCATAATTCTAGGTTTCCCCCTGCAAGCAAAGGTGTGAAGTTTGGAGACACCCAGTTGTGGAAAAAGTACTCATTTCTCATACTTGAGTAAAAGTAAAAGTGAAAGTCACCCAGTAAAATACGACCTGAGTAAAAGTCTAAAAGTATTTGGTTTTAAATATGCTTAAGTATCAAAGTAAATGTAGTTGCCAAAATATACTTAAGTATCAAAGTAAAAGTACAAATGATTAAACATTCCTTATATTAAGCGAACTAGGCACAAATAATTATTTAAAAAAACAATATATATTACAGACAGCCAGGGTCACACTCCAACAGACGCAATTTAAAAACAAAGAATTTCTGTTTAGTGAGTCCCCCTGATCAGAGGCAGTAGGGGTGACCAGTGATGTTCTCTTGAAAAGTGTGTGAATTGAACCATTTCCTGTCCTGTTAAGCATTGAAAATATAACAAGTACTTTTGGGTGTCAGGGAAAATGTATGGAGTCAATTTTCTTTAGGAATGTAGTGAAGTAAAAATAAAAGTAGTCAAAACTATATAAATAGACAAGTACAGAGACCCCCAAAAACTACTTAAGTAGTACTTTCAAGTATTTTTTACTTAAGTACTTTACACCACTGGATTTACCAACTCCAGGACACATCACTTCTCTATAGTGGCATTTACAGCTCCCATTGAGTTAGTGTACTGTCAAAGTGACAAAGATCTGTTGGCAGATATCGCTCCGCACATCGATATGGGTAACGGGGGCGCATGGTTAAACAGGCTGATTTTCATACGACTTTCATGGCCAGCCTGAATGGAGAAGCCACATTCCTTCTCCTCTTGATGTGTGACAGTATGTCACATTTCATACCAGTTCTCTTATTTATGTGCCCACGGATGCTCCTGTTCTTGTTGCAGTGTGAGATGTGTTTAAAATAACATTAGCATTTAACAGACTGAAAGCAAATAAATCTTTTTTTACACTTTAGACTTATAAGCCCTATTTTTGTAAGGCAAAATGGAATGGTCCTATTACACTAGGACCGTATTTCACACGTTCAGTTTTTATTATTGTTCCCTCGGCTCAAGTTCGCTATGATAATGTTGATGCTTCGTTTAAACCGGTTCGCCAAGTGCACTCTATCAGGTCTCATAGAGTGGAGGCTGGAATGGAACGCATGGCATGGCGTCAGACACACAGAAGCCACGTGTTTGGCGCGCTTGATACCATTCCACTAGTTCCGCTCCAGCCGTTACCACGAGCCCGCTTTCCCCCCAATTAAGGTGCCACCAACCTCCTGCGGAGTCATACCATTTGAAACTCAACACCTTCACATCTCCACTGTAAAAGGTTCCCGCTAACTCTGGGTGGTTGTCTGCCGAGGGTAATGTATGTTCATGGGAACGCGTTGCATATTTTATTTATAGGGCCCTTAGATATGCATGGTTCCTGAGCGATAGGAGTTAACTTCCCCACTTGTTCTTCCTAACCCATACGTACACCCTTAGAAATAATCGTTTTTTTTTTTTTTTGCTTGTCTTGTATAACTAAAAAATTATAAAAACTTTAAATAGTAGGTGCTATCTAGAACCTGAACGGGTTCTTCAGCTGTCCCCATAACCCTTTGAATAACCCTTAATGTTTCTAAGTTTAACCTTTCCACGGACAGGTCTACATCAAAATCAAATCAAACGTCATTTGTCACCTGCGCCGAATACAACGAGTGTAGACTTTACCCTGAAATGCTTATGTACAAGCCCTTTAACCCACAGTGCAGTTCAAAGAAGAAGAACATATTTACCAAGTGGAACCCAAAAAAGGGGTTCACCTGGAACCTAAAAGGGTTCTCCTTTGGGGGAAAGCTGAAGAACCCCTTTGGAACCCTTTTTTTTCTTAGAGTGTATAGTTTGTTTGCTAGGACCTAAAGTAGTTTAACCAACAACATCCGCTCCACTCTCGCTGGCTTAACTCGGCTTAGACACAGGTCTAATGCTGTTAACACCATGGATATCCAGGATCCCCTATGTTGGCCTCACTTCCCTTCTGAAATGGCTCTCACAAACAAACTGAAATGGTAAACCTAAATACGTCATAAATAGTGTCACCTGATCATATAGCCAATGCAGCCAAAGACCAAAGCCATTTCCTGTACTGCACTCCCATTACATGTGACCTGTAGATCACATTGCATCACTCCTCATGTCACGCCCAAACCACATACTTGTTTTTCTCTTCATTTCATCTGACGTCTCCTGTTTCATGGCCATACGTGGCTGGGCTGTCACTGGATCTGTCTGAGCCTTTTCACCTTTTGAACTCTACCCTAAGTGCAAGGTCTATAAAATGTGTTTGTGAGTGGGATCCAATGGGTCCTAACGGCTGTTATGTAAGAGTGTGTGTGTGTGTGTGTGTGTGTGTGTGTGTGTGTGTGTGTGTGTGTGTGTGCGTGTGTGTGTGTGTGTGTGTGTGTGTGTGTGTGTGTACATGACAGGCTCGCACCTTGATGTATTCTGTTGCCTGGCTCCCAGTCCTACTTTCCGATGGGCTTGGCACTAACTCAACTGACCTGAGTCTGTGTGTAGCAGTCACATGACAGTTCTAGTTGTGCTGCTAGACTAGCAGAGATGTGATTCGTTCAGAGGGTGACATCTGTCTGCTTTGCTCCCCAGTGGGAGAGAGGGAGAGGCCGTGGTGAGCGATGAGAAGAGATGAGAAATTTACACTGTGATTTATTTCTGTTTGGGGATATCGCACAGGTTGTATTATTTTGTTTAATGCCCTGCCCTTTTTTTTCACAGAAGTGAAGCTTGAGAAAGGGTTGTTGGATTGTATGTGTTCATGGGTAGATGAATAGGCGGTGTTGAGACCCTGCACTGAGTTGTCAGATGACTGTTTGATCATTGTCTCCAATGCAGTGGCCTAGAAATGCTTTACTACCGTGAAAATGTATAATTTAATGAGTTTTAGCATAACAAAGGTTATGATTAGTGGTAGCAATTCCCATACCAAAAATACAATAATTACTAATGCATGTAGATACATTGAGTGTACCAAACGTTATGAAAGCATGCTCTTTCCATAACATAGACTGACCAGGTGAATCTAGGTGAGAGCTATGATCCCTTATTGATCTCACTTGCTATATTCAAATCGGAGACAATTGATCGAGACATGGATTGTACTATATGGGTGCAACTGAATATTAGGAAGGTGTTCTTAATGTTTTGTACACTCAGTGTATTTGCAAATATGAAATATGCAAACATTCATAAGAAGTGGTTTAATTCCGTGTGTGCTTTGTGGATCATACCTTTGAAACGATTAGTCAGTTTCGCATATGGCTCTATTTTATACTTATTTTACTAATAGTATTATAAAAAATGTTTTGCAGTGGATATTTTTACGTTATCTGCTCACTAACCCATGATATTAGTGAATGACATCAACGCGAGGTCCATTATAAATGGTGGAGCCTTCTCACTTGTTTTGTTTTCAGACGCCATTATGGTTTGGTCAGACATTCATTAGCTGGCTCCATGTCACCGTAGAGGGACTGGGAGACGGCTTTAAGGCAGACACAGCACAATGTTGTTATCCCTGTAAAATCCGAAGAATACACAAATGGGCTCATCGTGTGATATGATATTCAGAGGAGGTTATTGCTGTCGCATCTGAAATTGCTCCTAAACAATAGACATAAAACAACGTATCTTGTATCGTGAGCTATTTTCCCCTAGAATAAGTGTTTGTCTTTGACACCAACCGGTGGGTTGAGAAAGGTTCGTATCCACATCAATGGGTTTATTGAAGGACTAGCGAACACTACATAATTCATTGTCACATTGAAATACACCTCTTAGTACAGTATTTCTATTAGAAGGAGGGCCACATTTGGATTTTGGATATCCCTCAATTATATTGACTTTGTAAGATCCATTTCGTCTGACAAGTAAGTCATCTATTTTTGGGGGGAGGAAGAATACTTCATGTATATTTGAAATGCGTATCTGAAAGCATCTTTAATTGATCGAATTTGGCATATTCCCCCACGCCTCCTTTTAAGACTCAAAAACGGTTCATCTGTAGGTGCTACAAAGAAAATGTTTATTTGAAATATATAAAGCTCTACTGCTTGCTCTGTAATATATATGAGTGGTATTTTGATTTAAAAAAAATATATATTAACTTATGAATATTGAACATTGTAAATATGAAAATATCTATTTTTAAAATGTCAATATATTGTTGAACATAATATGGGCATATGTAAGTTCCAGAGTAGGATCTCTGATACTTTTAGGGTTATGATTGAATTTGTAAGCATCACCAACAAGAGTGAATGTGAAAATGGGATTCACAATGGTCTCCCTCTGCTGGTGATATGCAGGATTGGTTACATTGCCACCTATGCCAATTTCTCTGCACAAAATGTGACATAACTTTAAAACTAGCAGAGATTGCACTCTGGAACTTTGAGAGGCCTGTAGAGTGTATTATATTTAACAATATATTTAAAAAATGCCAAATATACAGTACTAGTCAAAAGTTTGAACACACCTACTCATTCAAGGGTTTTTCTTAATTATTGTACTATTTTCCGCATTGCAGAATAATAGTGATGACATCACAACTATGAAATAAGACATATTGAATCATGTTGAAACCAAAAAAGTGTATTTGCTTTGATGTCAGTTTTGCACACGCTTGGCATTCTCTCAACCAGCTTCATGAGGTAATCACTTGGAATGCTTTTCCAACAGTGTTGAAGGAGTTCCCACATATGCTGAGCACTTGTTGGCTGCTTTTCCTTCACTCTGCGGTCCAACTCATCCCAAACCATCTCAATTCAGTCATCTGATGCAGCAGTCCATCCCTCTCCTTCTTGGTCAAATAGCCCTTGCACAGCCTGGAGTTGTGTTGGGTCATTTTTCTGTTGAAAAACAAATGATAACAAACTAAGCACAAACCAGATGACATGACGTATCTGATATAGAAATGTATATGATGTATAGGTTTAAGGTAATGACTAAGCACATTCCACCCTGTTACTGTATAATGGAGTGAAATGTATTTGAATCATAGGACAAGATAAGGCTTTACAATTTAGCAATCTAGGCGAGACAGTATGTGCATAGGAAAAGATGAACTGTCAACAGACAGCTTGTGACAGACAACTTGTGACCACTGTGAAACTGATAACAGGAAGGAGGTCTCCCCACCCAAGGAGGGGGGAAACTGTTAGATTTGCAGTAGATTGTGTAACATGTTGTAGTAAATGATAAGCTATGTGTGTGTGTGTAGGAGAAGACTGGTAAATAGTATTGACAATGTTAGGAGAAGAGGAGGGGCATTTATGACCAAATGTGAGGTATATAACCCAATGTGCATTGTATGATTTTTAGAGCTCTCGTGAATACACTTTTTGGCTATTGTCTGTTATATTCAACCAGAATCTTACAACCTCTGGGTTGCAGACTGAGTAGTTTAATTGAAGTTCAGTTTTAGAACCTTGAGAACAAAATTCTCATAACAGTATCGCTGCAGAATACTATGGTAGCCATGCTGGTTAAGTATGCCTTGAATTCTAAACTAATCACTGGCAGTGTCACCAGCGAAGCACCCCCACACCATCACACCTCATCCTCTATGCTTCACGGTGGGAACCACACATGCGGAGATCATCCGTTCACCTACTTTGCATCTCACAAAGACACGGCGGTTGGAACCAAAAATCCAAAATATGGACTCATCTGACCAAAGGACAGATTTCCACCGGTCTAATGTCAATTTCTTGTATTTCTTGGCCTAAGCTAGTCTCTTCTTATTATTGGTGTCCTTTAGTAGTGGTTTCTTTGCAGCAATTCGACCATGAATGCCTGATTCATGCAGTCTCCTCTGAACAGTTGATGTTGAGATATGTCTGTTACTTGAACTCTGTGAAGTATTTATTTGGGCTGCAATTTCTGAGGCTGGTAATTCTAATGAACTCATCCTCTGCAGCAGAGGTAACTCTGGGTCTTCCTTTCCTGTGGCAGTCTTCATGAGAGCCAGTTTCATGATAGCGCTTGATGGTTTTTGCGACTGCACTTGAAGAAACTTTCAAAATGATTGACATTTTCCACATTGACTATCATTCATGTCTTAAAGTAATGATGGACTGTCATTTCTCTTTGCTTATTTGAGCTGTTCTTGCCATAATATGGACTTGGTATTTTACCAAATAGGGGTGGTATACAGAAGATAGCCCTATCTTGTCACAACACAACTGATTAGCTCAAAAGCATTATGCTGGTTGAGAGAATGTGTACAGTAAACAGTGTACAAAGCTGTCATCAAGGCAAAGAGTGGCTGATTTGAGGAACACTTTTTTTTACTGGTATAATATGTATGTGTGTGTGTATATATATATATATATATATATATATATATATATATATATATATATATATATATATATATATATATATATATATATATATATATATATATATATATATTCAGTTGAAGTCGGAAGTTTACATACACCTTACCCAAATACATTTAAACTCAGTTTTTCACAATTCCTGACATTTAATCCTAGTAAAAATTCCCTGTCTTAGGTCAGTTAGGATCACCACTTTATTTTAAGAATGTGAAATGTCAGAATAATAGCAGAGAGAATTATTTATTTCAGCTTTTATTTATTTCATCACATTCCCAGTGGGTCAGAAGTTTACATACACTCAAATAGTATTTGGTAGCATTGCCTTTAAATTGTTTCACTTTGGTCAAATGTTTTGGGTAGCCTTCCACAAGCTTCTGACAATAAGTTGGGTGAATTTTGTCCCAATCCTCCTGACAGACCTGGTGTAACTGAGTCAGGCCTCCTTGCTCACACACAGTTTTTCAGTTCTGCCCACAAGTTTTCCATAGGATGGAGGTCAGGGCTTTGTGATGGCCACTCCAATACCTTGACTTTGTTGTCCTTAAACCATTTTGCCACAAGTTTGGAAGTATGCTTGGGGTCAATGTCCATTTGGAAGACCCATTCATGACCAAGCTTTAACTTCCTGACTGATGTCTTGAGATGTTGCTTCAATATATCCACATAATTTTCCTACCTCATGATGGCATCTATTTTCTGAAGTGCACCAGTCCCTCCTGCAGCAAAGCACCCCCACAACATGATGCTGCCACCCCCGTGCTTCACTTTTGGGATGGTGTTCGTCGGCTTGCAAGCCTCCCCCTTTTTCCTCCAAACATAACAATGGTCATTATGACCAAACAGTTCTATTTTTGTAGGTAGGCCTTGAAATACATTCACAGTTACACATCCAATTGACTCAAATGATGTCAATTAGACTATCAGAAGCTTCTAAAGCCATGACATCATTTTATGGAATTTTCCAAGCTGTTTAAGGCACAGTCAACTTAGTGTATGTAAACTTCTGACCCACTGGAATTGTGATACAGTGAATTATAAGTGAAATAATCTGTCTGTAAACAATTGTTGGAAAAATTACTTGTGTCACGCAAAAAGTGGATGTCCTATCTGACTTGACAAAACTATAGTTTGTTAACAAGACATTTGTGGAGTGGTTTAAAAACTAGTTTAATGCCTCCAACCTAAATGTATGTAAACTTCCGACTTCAACTGTATACATATACAGTGGGGCAAAAAATTATTTAGTCAGCCACCAATTGTGCAAGTTCTCCCACTTAAAAAGATGAGAGAGGCCTGTAGTTTTCATCATAGGTACACTTCAACTATGACAGAGAAAATGAAGAAAAAAAATCCAGAAAATCACATTGTTTAATGAATTTATTTGCAAATTATGGTGGAAAATAAGTATTTGGTCAATAACAAAAGTTTATCTCAATACTTTGTCATTGCCAACAAAGGGTATATAACAGAGGTCAAACGTTTTCTGTAAGTCTTCACAAGGTTTTCACACACTGTTGCTGGTATTTTGGCCCATTCCTGCATGCAGATCTCCTCTAGAGCAGTGATGTTTTGGGGCTGTTGCTAGGCAACACGGACTTTCAACTCCCTCTAAAGATTTTCTATGGGATTGAGATCTGAAGACTGGCTTGGCCACTCCAGGACCTTGAAATGCTTCTTACGAAGCCGATCCTTCGTTGCCCGGGCGGTGTGTTTGGGATCATTGTCATGCTGAAAGACCCAGCCACGTTTCATCTTCAATACCCTTGCTGATGGAAGGAGGTTTTCACTCAAAATCTCACGATACATGGCCCCATTCATTCTTTCCTTTACACGGATCAGTCGTCCTGGTCCCTTTGCAGAAAAACAGCCCCAAAGCATGATGTTTCCACCCCCATGCTTCACAGTAGGTATGGTGTACTCTGGATGCTCAGCATTCTTTGTACTCCAAACACGACAAGTTATATTTTGGTTTCATCTGACCATATGACATTGTCCCAATCTTCTTCTGGATCATCCAAATGCTCACACGGGCCTGGAAATGTACTGGCTTAAGCAGGGGGACACGTCTGGCACTGCAGGATTTGAGTCCCTGGCGGCGTAGTGTGTTACTGATGGTAGGCTTTGTTACTTTGGTCCCAGCTCTCTGCAGGTCATTCACTAGGTCCCCCCGTGTGGTTCTGGGATTTTTGCTCACCGTTCTTGTGATCATTTTGACCCCACGGGGTTGAGATCTTGCGTGGAGCCCCAGATCGAGGGAGATTATCAGTGGTCTTGTATGTCTTCCATTTCCTAATAATTGCTCCCACAGTTGATTTCTTCAAACCAAGCTGCTTACCTATTGCAGCTTCAGTCTTCCCAGCCTGGTGCAGGTCTACAATTTTGTTTCTGGTGTCCTTTGACAGCTCTTTGGTCTTGGCCATAGTGGAGTTTGGAGTGTGACTGTTTGAGGTTGTGGACAGGTGTATTTTATACTGATAACAAGTTCAAACAGGTGCCATTAATACAGGTAATGAGTGGAGGACAGAGGAGCCTCTTAAAGAAGCATTTACAGGTCTGTGAGAGCCAGAAATCTTGCTTGTTTGTAGGTGACCAAATACTTATTTCCACCATTATTTGCAAATAAATTCATAAAAAATCCTACAATGTGATTTTCTGGATTTTTTTCTTCAATTTTCTTCAATTTCTTCAATTTTTTTCTTCAATCAACTTCAATTTCTAATTATTTTTAATAAGTTTGAATTGAGGTGTGTTTTGCCTCCTCATTTATTCACATAGACATTTCACTTTTGCGGACAATTTATGTTTGAGTCTTCACTGAGCTGGACAAACTTCTCTCTTCAACGGGAGCCCAAGCACTTCCCCATTGTTTCCCCAGAAGTGTGCATCCCGAGTCAGAACAGGCCTTGCTCAAACTTTTTCCCCTGGCACATTTTCTGGCTGGCACCCGCATTGCCTTCATTATTGTTTTCCTTAAAAAAAAATAACTTTGGACATGTGTGCGTAGTCATAGTGCCTTGTTTTCTGTATGTTGTTTTGTCATTTGTACTTTAGCATACTGTATGTATGTATGTATGTATGAAGCTTAATGTATGTACTGTTTTATTCATATGTTTTCAAGTACTGGTGACAAATCATCATGTATTGCAATTCTTGCATAGATTGTAATGGACACATACAATGTTTTTTTGATGGTTGTACCGATTTTGATGAGCTAATGCTAAGCTATTTGCCAGCGGCGTGTGGCGGCATGTTTGTTGACATCAAACAATGCATTCTGGTTGTCATGTAAGCTTCTGTCAGACCAAAGATGTTATAACAAAACAAGGTGAAGGGATAGTTCCCTCGACTGACTTATGGTACTTTCAAGACAACTGGGAACTCGGAGGAATATGAGGTAAAATCATGACGTCAGTTATCTTCCGGTCGGAAAGTTGTAGCTCTAGAAAGAGGCCCGAGTTCCAAAGTTGGAAATCAGTTGGATGACCGTTCAAAATGATTTTTCCCTAGTTTTTTTTTTTACGAGGTCCCAGTTGTCTTGAACGTGGTATCAGATTGTAAGTATGGTACCTCAGGGTTGCCAGCTCAGACCACCTTTCCAGCTGTTTTATTTTCATTTAGCTTTTAAACTTCTCATGTGTTTGCCTTATTTGTTGTTAAATTCCCCATCATGCTAATATTTCCTGCGTCATATCCCCCCATGTTATCTCTACTTCCGGCGCCGACAGAGATGGCCGCCTCGCTTCGCGTTCCTAGGAAACTATGCAGTTTTTTGTTTTTTTACGTGTTATTTCTTACATTAGTACCCCAGGTCATCTTAGGTTTCATTACATACAGTCGAGAAGAACTACTGAATATAAGATCAGCGTCAACTCACCATCAGTACGACCAAGAATATGTTTTTCGCGACGCGGATCCTGTGTTCTGCCTTACAAACAGGACAACGGAGCGGATCCCATGCAGCGACCCAAAAAAACGAAAAAGAGGGAAACGAGGCGGTCTTCTGGTCAGACTCCAGAGACGGGCACACCGTGCACCACTCCCTAGCATTCTTCTTGCCAATGTCCAGTCTCTTGACAACAAGGTTGATGAAATCCGAGCAAGGGTAGCATTCCAGAGGGACATCAGAGACTGTAACGTTCTTTGCTTCACGGAAACGTGGCTCACTGGAGAGACGCTATCCGAGGCGGTGCAGCCAACGGGTTTCTCCACGCATCGCGCAGACAGAAACAAACATCTTTCTGGTAAGAAGAGGGGCGGGGGCGTATGCCTTTTGGCTAACGTGACATGGTGTGATGAAAGAAACATACAGGAACTCAAATCCTTCTGTTCACCTGATTTAGAATTCCTCACAATCAAATGTAGACTGCATTATCTACCAAGAGAATTCTCTTCGATTTCTAATCACAGCCGTATATATCCCCCCCCAAGCAGACACATCGATGGCTCTGAATGAACTTTATTTGACTCTTTGCAAACTGGAAACCATTTATCCGGAGGCTGCATTCATTGTAGCTGGGGATTTTAACAAAGCTAATCTGAAAACAAGACTCCCTAAATTTTATCAGCATATCGATTGCGCAACCAGGGGTGGAAAGACCTTGGATCATTGTTACTCTAACTTCCGCGATGCATATAAGGCCCTGCCCCGCCCCCCTTTTGGAAAAGCTGACCACGACTCCATTTTGTTGATCCCTGCCTACAGACAGAAACTAAAACAAGAGGCTCCCACGCTGAGGTCTGTCCAACGCTGGTCTGACCAAGCTGACTCCACACTCCAAGACTGCTTCCATCACGTGGACTGGGACATGTTTCGTATTGCGTCAGACAACAACATTGACGAATACGCTGATTCGGTGTGCGAGTTCATTAGAACGTGCGTTGAAGATGTCGTTCCCATAGCAACAATTAAAACATTCCCTAACCAGAAACCGTGGATTGATGGCAGCATTCGCGTGAAACTGAAAGCGCGAACCACTGATTTTAATCAGGGCAAGGTGTCTGGTAACATGACCGAATACAAACAGTGCAGCTATTCCCTCCGCAAGGCTATCAAACAAGCTAAGCGTCAGTACAGAGACAAAGTAGAATCTCAATTCAACGGCTCAGACACAAGAGGCATGTGGCAGGGTCTACAGTCAATCACGGACTACAGGAAGAAATCCAGCCCAGTCACGGACCAGGATGTCCTGCTCCCAGGCAGACTAAATAACTTTTTTGCCCGCTTTGAGGACAATACAGTGCCACTGACACGGCCTGCAACGAAAACATGCGGTCTCTCCTTCACTGCAGCCGAGGTGAGTAAGACATTTAAACGTGTTAACCCTCGCAAGGCTGCAGGCCCAGACGGCATCCCCAGCCGCGCCCTCAGAGCATGCGCAGACCAGCTGGCCGGTGTGTTTACGGACATATTCAATCAATCCCTATACCAGTCTGCTGTTCCCACATGCTTCAAGAGGGCCACCATTGTTCCTGTTCCCAAGAAAGCTAAGGTAACTGAGCTAAACGACTACCGCCCCGTAGCACTCACTTCCGTCATCATGAAGTGCTTTGAGAGACTAGTCAAGGACCATATCACCTCCAACCTACCTGACACCCTAGACCCACTCCAATTTGCTTACCGCCCAAATAGGTCCACAGACGATGCAATCTCAACCACACTGCACACTGCCCTAACCCATCTGGACAAGAGGAATACCTATGTGAGAATGCTGTTCATCGACTACAGCTCGGCATTCAACACCATAGTACCCTCCAAGCTCGTCATCAAGCTCGAGACCCTGGGTCTCGACCCCGCCCTGTGCAACTGGGTACTGGACTTCCTGACGGGCCGCCCCCAGGTGGTGAGGGTAGGCAACAACATCTCCCCCCCGCTGATCCTCAACACTGGGGCCCCACAAGGGTGCGTTCTGAGCCCTCTCCTGTACTCCCTGTTCACCCACGACTGCGTGGCCGCGCGTGCCTCCAACTCAATCATCGTGTCCTGTATATATATATATTTACAACTTTTTTCACGTACATTTTATTTTTATTTTCCATCAACTCATCTTCTAAACACTCTCCTGCAACCAGCCTCACCAATTTATATTTATAAAAAAGTATTATTTACCTCAGATCTGCAATCCTTCAGGAAGCTAGCCAGAAACTCCAGGAGGCTGGCCAGAAACTAGCCAGAAGCTAGCCAGGAGCTAGCCCAGAAGCTAATCAGAAGCTAACCACGGTTTGTGGTCATCGGCTGTCCTTTAGTTCGAAAATCTATCGCCAGTTTTGTGCGGCTCGGAACGGAACATACCGGACCAATTTTTCTCTCCATGTCCCTGGATTTCAACTGCTCTCTGGACATTCATACCCGGATCTCACAGCTAGCTAGCTGCTATCCGTGTGACAGTCGGCTTTCGTCGATTCCGGAGCAAACATCGATTGTTCCGGTGCTAGCCAGCTCCGTCAATCACGCCTGAGTTCCATCATTCACTCCTGGGCTGCAGTCACCTATCCGGACCCGTTTCACTGCCTACGCGGAGCCCCACCGGGCCTTCACAACCGGACTGCCGACGTTATCTACCTGAAGGAGATCCGGCTGGCTCCTCTGTCGCGACGTTACCGGAACGCCCATCTGCGGCCCGCTAACCGTTAGCTGTCTTTCCGGCTGCTATCTGAATAGACAATCGGACAATTTATTTATTTGAATTATTATGTTTTCTTCTCGGGCCTCTATAACTATATCTATTGTTCTTATTTTTGTTGTTGTGTGATTTGGATTAATCCCCTCTACCACACGGAACCCCACTAATCTACTGACCGAACGCAAGAGGTGGCTAACAACAGACTCCATCCTATGCTAGCTTGCTACCGGTTGGCTTGGCTAGCTGTCTAAATCGCCGTGACCCTAAACCAACCTCTCCACTCACTGGACCCTTTTGATCACTCGACTAAGCATGCCTCTCCTTAATGTCAATATGTCTTGTCCATTGCTGTTCTGGTTAGTGTTTATTGGCTTATTTCACTGTAGAGCCTCTAGTCCTGCTCACTATACCTTATCCAACCTATTAGTTCCACCACCCACACATGCAATGACATCTCCTGGTTTCAATGATGTTTCTAGAGACAATATCTCTCTCTTCATCACTCAATACCTAGGTTTACCTCCACTGTATTCACATCCTACCTTACCTTTGTCTGTACATTATACCTTGATGCTATTTTATCGCCCCCAGAAACCTCCTTTTACTCTCTGTTCTAGACGACCAATTCTTATTGCTTTTAGTCGCACCCTTATTCTACTCCTCCTATGTTCCTCTGGCGATGTAGAGGTGAATCCAGGCCCTGCAGTGCCTAGCTCCACTCCTATTCCCCAGGCGCTCTCTTTTGACGACTTCTGTAACCGTAATAGCCTTGGTTTCATGCATGTTAACATTAGAAGCCTCCTCCCTAAGTTTGTTCTATTCACTGCTTTAGCACACTCTGCCAACCCGGATGTTCTAGCTGTGTCTGAATCCTGGCTTAGGAAGACCACCAAAAATTCAGACATTTTAATTCCAAACTACAACATTTTCAGACAAGATAGAACTGCCAAAGGGGGCGGTGTTGCAATTTACTGCAAAGATAGCCTGCAGAGTTCTGTCCTACTATCCAGGTCTGTACCCAAACAATTTGAACTTCTACTTTTAAAAATCCACCTTTCTAAAAACAAGTCTCTCACCGTTGCCGCCTGCTATAGACCACCCTCTGCCCCCAGCTGTGCTCTGGACACCATATGTGAACTGATTGCCCCCCATCTATCTTCAGAGCTCGTGCTGCTAGGCGACCTAAACTGGAACATGCTTAACACCCCAGCCATCCTACAATCTAAACTTGATGCCCTCAATCTCACACAAATTATCAATGAACCTACCAGGTACCTCCCCAAAGCCTTAAACACGGGCACCCTCATAGATATCATCCTAACCAACTTCCCCTCTAAATACACCTCTGCTGTCTTCAACCAAGATCTCAGCGATCACTGCCTCATTGCCTGCATCCGTAATGGGTCAGCGGTCAAACGACCTCCTCTCATCACTGTAAAACGCTCCCTGAAACACTTCAGCGAGCAGGCCTTTCTAATCGACCTGGCCGGGGTATCCTGGAAGGATATTGACCTCATCCCGTCAGTAGAGGATGCCTGGATATTTTTTTAAAATGCCTTCCTAACCATCTTAAATAAACATGCCCCATTCAAGAAATTTAGAACCAGGAACAGATATAGCCCTTGGTTCTCCCCAGACCTGACTGCCCTTAATCAACACAAAAACGTCCTATGGCGTTCTGCATTAGCATCGAACAGCCCCCGTGATATGCAGCTGTTCAGGGAAGCTAGAAACCATTATACACAGGCAGTTAGAAAAGCCAAGGCTAGCTTTTTCAAGCAGAAATTTGCTTCTTGCAACACTAACTCAAAAAAGTTCTGGGACACTGTAAAGTCCATGGAGAATAAGAACACCTCCTCCCAGCTGCCCACTGCACTGAAGATAGGAAACACTGTCACCACTGATAAATCCACCATAATTGAAAATTTCAATAAGCATTTTTCTACTGCTGGCCATGCTTTCCACCTGGCTACTCCTACCCCTGTCAACAGCACTGCACCCCCAACAGCAACTCGCCCAAGCCTTCCCCATTTCTCCTTCTCCCAAATCCATTCAGCTGATGTTCTGAAAGAGCTGCAAAATCTGGACCCCTACAAATCAGCCGGGCTAGACAATCTGGACCCTTTCTTTCTAAAATTATCTGCCGAAATTGTTGCCACCCCTATTACTAGCCTGTTCAACCTCTCTTTCGTGTCGTCTGAGATTCCCAAAGATTGGAAAGCAGCTGCGGTCATCCCCCTCTTCAAAGGGGGGGACACTCTTGACCCAAACTGCTACAGACCTATATCTATCCTACCATGCCTTTCTAAGGTCTTCGAAAGCCAAGTCAACAAACAGATTACCGACCATTTTGAATCTCACCATACCTTCTCTGCTATGCAATCTGGTTTCAGAGCTGGTCATGGGTGCACCTCAGCCACGCTCAAGGTCCTAAACGATATCTTAACCGCCATCGATAAGAAACATTACTGTGCAGCCATATTCATTGATCTGGCCAAGGCTTTCGACTCTGTCAATCACCACATCCTCATCGGCAGACTCAACAGCCTTGGTTTCTCAAATGATTGCCTCGCCTGGTTCACCAACTACTTCTCTGATAGAGTTCAGTGTGTCAAATCTGAGGGTCTGTTGTCCGGACCTCTGGCAGTCTCTATGGGGGTGCCACAGGGTTCAATTCTTGGACCGACTCTCTTCTCTGTATACATCAATGAGGTCGCTCTTGCTGCTGGTGAGTCTCTGATCCACCTCTACGCAGACGACACCATTCTGTATACTTCCGGCCCTTCTTTGGACACTGTGTTAACAACCCTCCAGGCAAGCTTCAATGCCATACAACTCTCCTTCCGTGGCCTCCAACTGCTCTTAAATACAAGTAAAACTAAATGCATGCTCTTCAACCGATCACTACCTGCACCTACCCGCCTGTCCAACATCACTACTCTGGACGGCTCTGACTTAGAATACGTGGACAACTACAAATACTTAGGTGTCTGGTTAGACTGTAAACTCTCCTTCCAGACCCATATCAAACATCTCCAATCCAAAGTTAAATCTAGAATTGGCTTCCTATTTCGCAACAAAGCATCCTTCACTCATGCTGCCAAACATACCCTTGTAAAACTGACCATCCTACCAATCCTCGACTTTGGCGATGTAATTTACAAAATAGCCTCCAATACCCTACTCAACAAACTGGATGCAGTCTATCACAGTGCAATCCGTTTTGTCACCAAAGCCCCATACACTACCCACCATTGCGACCTGTACGCTCTCGTTGGCTGGCCCTCGCTTCATACTCGTCGCCAAACCCACTGGCTCCATGTCATCTACAAGACCCTGCTAGGTAAAGTCCCCCCTTATCTCAGCTCGCTGGTCACCATAGCATCTCCCACCTGTAGCACACGCTCCAGCAGGTATATCTCTCTAGTCACCCCCAAAACCAATTCTTTCTTTGGCCGCCTCTCTTTCCAGTTCTCTGCTGCCAATGACTGGAACGAACTACAAAAATCTCTGAAACTGGAAACACTTATCTCCCTCACTAGCTTTAAGCACCAACTGTCAGAGCAGCTCACAGATTACTGCACCTGTACATAGCCCACATATAATTTAGCCCTATCAACTACCTCTTTCCCAACTGTATTTAATTTATTTATTTATTTTGCTCCTTTGCACCCCATTATTTTTATTTCTACTTTGCACATTCTTCCATTGCAAAACTACCATTCCAGTGTTTTACTTGCTATATTGTATTTACCTTGCCACCAAGGCCTTTTTTTGCCTTTACCTCCCTTCTCACCTCATTTGCTCACATTGTATATAGACTTGTTTATACTTTATTATTGACTGTATGTTTGTTTTACTCCATGTGTAACTCTGTGTTGTTGTATCTGTCGAACTGCTTTGCTTTATCTTGGCCAGGTCGCAATTGTAAATGAGAACTTGTTCTCAACTTGCCTACCTGGTTAAATAAAGGTAAAATAAATAAATAAATAAATAAAAAGTTTGCGGACGACACAACAGTGGTAGGCTTGATTACCAACAACGACGAGACGGCCTACAGGGAGGAGGTGAGGGCCCTCGGAGTGTGGTGTCAGGAAAATAACCTCACACTCAACGTCAACAAAACTAAGGAGATGATTGTGGACTTCAGGAAACAGCAGAGGGAACACCCCCTTATCCACATCGATGGAACAGTAGTGGAGAGGGTAGCAAGTTCCTCGGCATACACATCACAGACAAACTGAATTGGTCAACTCACACAGACAGCATTGTGAAGAAGGCGCAGCAGCGCCTCTTCAACCTCAGGAGGCTGAAGAAATTCGGCTTGTCACCAAAAGCACTCACAAACTTCTACAGATGCACAATCGAGAGCATCCTGTCGGGCTGTATCACCACCTGGTACGGCAACTGCTCCGCCCTCAACCGTAAGGCTCTCCAGAGGGTATTGAGGTCTGCACAACGCATCACCGGGGGCAAACTACCTGCCCTCCAGGACACCTACACCACCCGATGTCACAGGAAGGCCATAAAGATCATCAAGGACATCAACCACCCGAGCCACTGCCTGTTCACCCCGCTATCATCCAGAAGGCGAGGTCAGTACAGGTGCATCAAAGCTGGGACCGAGAGACTGAAAAACAGCTTCTATCTCAAGGCCATCAGACTGTTAAACAGCCACCACTAACATTGAGTGGCTGCTGCCAACACACTGACACTGACTCAACTCCAGCCACTTTAATAATGGGAATTGATGGGAAATTATGTAAATATATCACTAGCCACTTTAAACAATGCTACCTTATATAATGTTACTTACCCTACATTATTCATCTCATATGCATACGTATATACTGTACTCTATATCATCGACTGTATTCTTATGTAATACATGTATCACTAGCCACTTTAACTATGCCACTTTGTTTACATACTCATCTCATATGTATATACTGTACTCGATACCATCTACTGTATCTTGCCTATGCTGCTCTGTACCATCACTCATTCATATATCCTTATGTACATATTCTTTATCCCCTTACACTGTGTACAAGACAGTAGTTTTGGAATTGTTAGTTAGATTACTTGTTATTACTGCATTGTCGGAACTAGAAGCACAAGCATTTCGCTACACTCGCATTAACATCTGTTAACCATGTGTATGTGACAAATAAATTTGATTTTATTTGATTTATCTTCTCCCATTTCTACCCCCCATGGACTTGAGAACTCACCACAAATTAAATGACCCACCCCCCCTAAAATTGTTTCATCCATATCTGGCAACCCTGTTTAACTTTCAAACTACGGTTAGGCTAGGCAGTAGGCTTGTATTTCGGGTGATGTGATAACATTTTATTTGCTTTGTGATTTGTCAAAACTGTAAACGACTTGTCAAGTGATGTGCTCCGGTTCTTGTATATACTGTAACAAGTTCTTGGAACATTTGTAATATGCTGAAAAGTGGCCAAACTAAGTTCATATTTTTCAGGCAATGGGCGCAGCCAACTTTGACTTTTTTATTTGCATCTTATAATGAATGGCATTCTGGGATATGGGAGTTTTCGCTTGTCAAACATAAACAAACATGGCTGCCATCATAAGCAATTTAGCTGCTGTTAGCTTAGTTGACACGCTTTTCTAAACAATATTACATTTTTCCCTTGTGCTCACCAAAGATGTGGTACATTGTAAACAAGTCTAACTGTTAGGTCTCTAACTTATGTTTTGTTTTTTGGGCTGTGGATGTGTTCCGTGTGATGCATGGATGATGAAATCCGCATGTATCTTATAAAATAAAAGGTGACATTGAGGAAGAGAGTTGTGAAGACCTTTATTTCCCATCAGTACAAAACATTGTTTAGAGGCTTTTTCAGACAGCAATGCTGTTTAGAAGCGTTTGTTGTATCATACGTTCTGTTTCTACTGTTCCAATCACATATTTGCAATGGCAAGCTGCAGGGACCATTCAACAATGATCACAAATATGTGAGGGTGTACTCTTTTTGTATTTTTATTTATTTTCACAAAATACTACTCATATTACAGAGCAAGCGGCTAAGCTTCATACGAAACAAATGTTTGCTTTGTAGCACCTACAGCCTGAGTAAGGCCAAGATGTCAGAAATAAGCACACTTTAATTCATTATTTCTCAATGCTACTTTCAGATGCAAATGTATAACGTATGTCAACAATCCTTCCTCCGAAGGACTATTCTATGGATTATATTTCTTGAAAATCATGGACTTTTTTTGTCCTGGTTTCGTGATGAATCACTCTCGTATAAAGCTTCATCTGTCTGATTCAACCCTTTTATGTGGACATTTAAAGGAGGACTCTGTAAAAGGGGGGCTTTGTAACTTCTGTAACCTCTACTAATTTACTCCAGATGCATGTCTAGTAATGGACGCTGACACGAAAGTTTGATGTGCAAATCTACGTGGCCTTTTTAAAAAATAAAACAAATATTGATGCACTTGATGTGGATTTAGGGTTTAGGCTGTACTTATGATTCTGAGAAACAGAATAAGCTCTGGCTATCTCTAGTTCTGTGATGGTATGAGAAAATTCACATGAAAAGGACAACTTTGGTATCATCTAGATGCTGAGGTTGACAGACAGGTCCGAAGCCTGTGGCAGTGTTCCGATGTTTTCTTTTACTAGCGCTGACCCCATTTTGTTGACTAGTCGATTGTTTGGTCGATAGGCGGTTGGTCGAAAGAGATTTTTTTGTTGAGCAGTGGCAAATATATAACAAAAATGTATGGCACACGAGACACCTGTAGGATTGTTTTATGAGAGTTATTTTCTGTTGGTTTGTTAAGAATAATGTGGAATCAGTTATTTGGAATGGTAATTTATTATTGAGTTATTGAGTGTTTACCTGGCAACCAACTTGCTGTTTTGTGATTGGTTGAAGTAAAAAAAAAGGGAGAGAACAGGAAGCACTTGATGAACGTTCAAAGTTCTTGAAATTGTCCGGATTGACTGACCTTCATGTCTTGATGTAATGATGGACAGTCGTTTCCCTTTGGACCTTCATGTCTTGATGTAATGACGGACAGTCGTTTCCCTTTGCTTATTTGAGCTGTTCTTGGCATGATATGGACTTGGTCTTTTACCAAATAGGGCTTCTGTTTACCACCCCTACCTTGTCACAACACAACTGATTGGCTCAAACACATTAAGGAAAAAAATTCCACAAATTAACTTTTAACAAGGCACACCTGTTAATTGAAATGCATTCCAGGTGACTACCTCATGAAGCTGGTTGAGAGAATGCCAAGAGTGGACAAAGCTGTCATCAAGGCAAAGGGTGGCTACTTTGAAGAATCTCAAATATAAAATGTATTAAAAAAAAACATTTTTTGGTTATTACGTTATCTCATAGTTTAGATGTCTTTGCTATTATTCTACAATGTAGAAAATAGTAAAAAAATAAAGGAAAAACCATTGAATGGAGTAGGTGTGTCCAAACCTTTGACTGGGACTGTATATATTTAAGTCCTAGCCTGTATTGCCCTACAGTTGGTTCTGCAATGTGGACTAACATTCAGCCTGAGGCCGAGCAGAGCCAAGCAGTCTCTTTCTATTAGTGACAGGAACCTAGCTCTGCACATTGACACGACTTCTCTGGTGACTTCATCACACTTCTGTACTGTACTAAAACAGAATAAAACTGGTCTCGAAACTACTCTCTTTTCTGTTTTTTTTCCTCTCGAATTAATGGGCATCACCCAGTGACAGGTGAAAGAGACTAAGAAAAGCATCAAATGAAAATCGTTCATCTACAAAGTCTACACACTGCAAACAATGTGTTTGACGTGTTTGTTTTCTAGGTTATTTTCACACGGCAAACTTTGCAGAGTTCTTACGTTTTCTCGCTGTCACAGCCTTAGTCATTGATTTCATGCGATTTCAAAGGGTCCCGGGCGTTGGTGGTTGGGTGGGGGATGGGTGGAGAATGCTTCCACAGGCTGATCAAAGGGGAGGTGTGTCGTGACGGGGCGTCTGTTAGGAACCTGATCTGTTCCTGGATCATAGGGCTAGGAACGGGCTCTGCCTCCCCAGGAGCCACACGTGTGATGGGGGCTAGCGGCTTACATTGCCGTGACAGCGGTGGCTGACTTGAGGCTCCCAGGGAAGGGGGTCCGTGTGTTTTTCTCATACCCCCTCCGCAGCCTGACAATCTCTGCATTTTAGTGGTTTACTACTCCGAGAAGCTGCCTGGGAAAGTGGATAACTGTCACTCGCTTTCATGCTGCTTTGCAAAGCATCAGGGGCGCACGTGCCTTAGTCCAGCTAACGTGTTAACAGTGTTGTGTGTTAATATTGTATTTGGCTTTACCTTTAGCCTATCTTCTCATTTTATCTAGCTCAACCAAGAAAAATGATAAACTGTGGACTGTCCTCGTTTCTTCCCTCTCCCTGTCTCCAGCCGAGTGGAATTTGATTGACGATTCAGATGCTTTTCCTCTGTCTAGTTCTTCTCCTTACTACTTCCAGCCTAAACCACTCACTGTTATCTACTATTGGCCCCTTTTAGAGTAGCACGGTTGGGGGAGAGGAGAGCCTACAATAGCAGTAGATATGGAAGCTATTCTCTGGTAATATTACCATTATGAGGCTTTAGCTTTATTGCTAAAGCTTGTATGAAGACGGCCTGGCTGTGTCAAAATGACGGGCAGAGCTGAGCCGAGGAGATGTCGAGACGAGATGCCCGGTTCGATTTTTCACCAATACATAATTACACTGAAAAGAAGAACATTTTTGGCCTTGGAAATGTGTGACCCGAGCATCGTGGCGCAAACATACCGAATCCTCTGTTGGGCATGTCACAATGAAGCCAATAAGTAGAGGAGCGATTGTTGATGTAAGAAATGAAAAAGTGTGTTCTGAGGACCGATGTCTCTCTGACTTGACAGTCTGATGACCGAGTCCTTAGGGACAACTGGGAATGAAAGGCCCACATCCCTTTTGAAAGGAGAGATACTGGGATGTGTTGCGTGCCTTAACTCACTCATTACCCCCGGCAGCCCTTTGAGGCATGGCAGAGAGAGGTTGCAATACAGTACGAATGCAGTGTGTGATACGAAATGCTAAGGAGAGGAACGACAATGAAATGACATGACTTCATCCCCTAGTGGGCCTATGAAGCAGGGCATTCTGGTTTCTTCCTGTATCGTTATTGCCATCAGGAGAACCTAGAAGAGCTTGAACACAAAGGCAATGAGAAACCAATGTTTAATTTTTTTTCATGAACCACTGACAGGGTAGCAGTCGGTGGGTGGAGAAGATTGCTCAGAATGACCGAGATGGTATGGCAAGCACATTCTCCAATTCAAACAAACTCAAAGGCTGCATCTAACATTTCTGACTCTTTGGACTGTCATGCTTATGTCTGTGTTGTCCGATGGAGCCTGTGCATACGTAGCCTTGTGTGGTGTGTGGACTAGAGGTCGGTATGGGAACAGGATTCTCGCAGGTTCTCGCGGGTCCCTTGTGATTCCATCAGGAAAGGGAGTCAATTTTGGGATAGGACTAGACAGGATCGACAGTCCACAGAAACGGACAGTACAGGTATAGTTTTTTTTGGGGGGGGGGGGTTAATAAAAATCTAAACAAAAATAAATGGTCATTCTTCCCTTCCCTTTCCGTCTGCTCACTCGAGTTGTAGACACTGCCGGTGCCTACTTTACCTCAGATGCCAACGTGCGGTCAGTGAATTATAAAACTTTCAACGTCTCATTGCAGCCGAGGACCCATCACTAACATTAGAGCCATTAGAAGGACAGAAATAGTTGTCTTTTAAAGTGCAGCGGTACACGGCTTGTAAAAAAATAAATGCTGCAGTTTAATCAAATACCAACCGGAGAGCAGGACAAGCGGCCTGAAGCAGCATAGCTGCTCTACTACCAACAACAATACCAGTCAAGACCAATTTGCGTATTCAACTGCCATCTGAGGTGAAGAGTAGGGTGGCAGATAGTGCATTTGGAAAGTATTCAGTCCCCTTGACTTTTTCCACATTGTGTTACGTTACAGCCTCATTCTAAAATGGATTAAATGAATTGTTTTCCTCATCAATCTACACACAATACACCATAATGACAAAGTGAATTAAGATTTTTGATCAAATTGATAAAAATAGAAACAAATACCTTATTTATAAGCATTCCGACCGTTCGATGCTATGAGACGTGAAATTAAGCTCAGGTGCATTCTGTTTACATTGATCATCCTTGAGATGTTTCAACAACTTGATTGGAGTCCACCTGTGGTATATTAAATTGATTGGACATGATTTGGAAAGGCACACACCTGTCTATATAAGGTCCCACAGTTGACAATGCATATAAGATCAAATTCAAAGCCATGAGGTCAAAGGAATTGTCCGTAGAGCTCCGAGGCAAGATTGTGTCGAGGCACAGATCTGGGGAAGGGTACCAAACTGAGCAATCGGGGGAGAAGGGCCTTGGTCAGGCAGGTGACCAAGAAACCAATGGTCACGCTGACAGAGCGCTAGAATTCCTCTGTGGAGATGGGGGAACCTTCCAGAAGGACAAACATATCTGCATCACTCCACCAATCAGGCCTTTATAGTAGAGTGGACAGATGGAAACCAATCCTCAGTAAAAGGCACATGACAGCCCGCTTGGAGTTTGCCAAAAGACACTTAAAGACTCTCAGACCATGTGAAACAAGATTATCTGGTCTGATGAAACCAAGATTGATATCTTTGGCCATCTGGAGTAAACCTGGCACCGTCCCTACGGTGAAGCATGGTGGTGGCAGCATCATGCTGTGGGGATGTTTTTCAGCGGCAGGGACTGGGAGACTTGTCAGGATCGAGGGAAAGATGAACGGAGCAAAGTACAGAGAGACCTTCGATGAAAACCTGCTCCAGTGCTCGCAGGACCTCAATTGGGGAGAAGATTATCCTTACAACAGGGAAATGACCCTCAGCACACAGCCAAGACAAATGAGGAGTGGCTTCGTGACAAGTCTCTGAATTTCCTTGAGCGGGCCAGCCAGAGCCAGAGCCCGATCGAACATCTCTGGAGAGACCTGAAAATAGCTGTGCAGTGACTCTCACCATCCAATGTGACAGAGCTTGATAGGACATAAAGAGAAGGATGGGTTAAATTCTCTAAATACAGGTGTGCCAAGTTTGTAGTGTCATACCCAAGAAGACTCGAGGCTGTAATCGCTGCCAAAGGTGCTTCAACAAAGTACTGAGTACAGGGTCTGAATACTTATGTAAATGTGATATTTGATTATCTCTTTTACATCTATTATCTACATTTTTCAACATTTCTAAAAACCTGTTTTTGCTTTGTCATCATGTGGTATTGTGTGTAGATTGATGGGGGAAAAAAACAATTTAATCCATTTCAGAATAAGGCTGTAATGAAACAAAAGTGGAAAAATTCAAGGGGTCTGAATACTTTCCGAAAGCACTGTATGAGTGCCAAATACTTTATTTACATGTTTAAAATACTGTGGAGGAATGGTATGAACTATGAATGTTTTGTTTTTAGCCTATTCCAGTGTGTTTGTTTAGTTGTTATGCTAAACATGTCCTCCATGTTGTTGAATAATATATATATGCATCGATTGGACATATTTGGCATATGTTATGTCATTAGGGATAGTGCAGGATTAATGATGCCCATTTTCTACTTATCCAGAGTCAGATGAACTCACATATACCATTTTTATTTCTCAGTTTGGAGGAAGTTGCTAACTAGCGTCAGCGCACTGACTAGACGCCTATAGGGTCAGCTAACGTGCTAGCTCATCTCGAAGGACTCCAGTCATTGAGCTAACGCTAGTTAGCAATCACTCACGAAACTATGCTAAATTTCGCTCCATAATGTACACGGAGACATACAGAATTACACATCTCCATATCTATGAGTTTATCCGACTTTGGGTAAGTAGGTAGTAGGTCATTGACAAAATCTCCTAATGTGTGTGCAGGCAATTTGTCTCATGAGCTCTGAGCAGCAGGCAAACGGAGCAGTTGCTATGGCTACTCACACGCAAAGCGGATGACAGGCAGATGAGTGTCTTACTGAGGAAGTTATTTCTGGTATCTGCGTGTAAAAATGAGTACAGGATGGGACTGCAGGTAGCTTAGCATTGGGTCAGTGACCTATAGGTTGCTGGTTCGAATCCCCAAGCCAACTAGATGAAAAGTAATCTGTCGATTCTGGATAAGAATGTCTGCTAAGTTACTAAAATGCAAAATGACTGGAGTGATTTTTATAGGGACAGGAAAGTTCCAGGGTTATAGCACTGTTGGTGATCAGGACAGTATGGGAAAACATTTCACAGGAGAAAACGGGACAGGAATTCATTTTCACCAAGAAAAAAGGGTTCCAAAAGAGTTGTTCGGCTAAGTCTTTTTTGGTTCCATTTAGAACGATTTTGGGATCAATGTAGAACTCTCTGTGTAAAGGGCTCTACATGGAACTAAACGGGGTTCTACCTGGAACCAAAAAGGTCAATCAAAGGGTTATCTTATGGGGACAGGCCGAAGAACCCTTTTCGGTTCAAGATAACACCTTTTTTTCTAATACTGTAGTGTGAACTAAATCCACCTGTACTGATGGCAATCGGCTCAGAGGGGTTTGCAATGTGTAGATACTATTAGCCTCATTTGTCAAAGCATTATGTTGTTTGCCGAGACAACATGTCTTCCATGCTGCCTCACCAGCCTATAGCTGTCCCTTCGTGGCAATGAGTTAATCCATGTCAACATCATCTATGTACATCCTTCCATCACCAAACACACAAGCCTGCACACATGCACACACATTCCCATGCTATGATATACACACGTACACACATGCAGGCACAGTGTATGCACACATACACACTGACACTGAGTGTACAAAACATTAGGAGCATTCTTTCTATGACATAGATTGACAAGGGGAATCCATATTGCTGTCACCTGTTAAAATCCACTTCAATCAGTGTAGATGAAGGGGAGGAAACAGGTTAGAGAAGGATTTTTAAGCCTCAAGACAATTGAGACATGGATTGTACTATATGGGTGCAACTCAATATTAGGAAAGTAGTCTTAATGTTTTTTACACTCAGTGTATATGCAAATATGAAATATGCAAACGTTCATAAGAAATTGTTTAATTCACTGTGTGCTTTGGGATTATACTTTTGAAGCAATTAGTCAGTTTCACATAATATGGTTCTATTTTATACTTATTTTACTATTCTTGTCAATCAAGGTTATTTTTGGCAGTGGATTTTGTATGTGTGCCATTCAAAGGTTAAATGGGCAAGACAAAATATTGAAGTGCCTTTGAACGGAGTATTTTACTAGGTGCCAGGCGCTCCGGTTTGAGTGTGTCAAGAACTGCAACGCTCCTGGGTTTTTCACACTCAACAGTTTCCTGTGGATATCAAGAATGGTCCACCACTCAAGGAACACCCAGCTAGCTTGACAAAACAGTGGGATTGGAGTCAACATGGGCCAGCATTAGTCAACAAGGACCAGCATCGCTGTGGATTGCTTGTAGAGTCTATACCCTGACGAATTGTGGTTGTTTTGAGGGGAAAGGGGGTTAATAGGAAGGTTTTCCTAATGTTTTGTACACTCAGTGTATTTACGGAAGCAGACTTGCAGAGAAGACCTGCCATCAACACAACACAAGTGAATTGTCATCTGCTCATGCTAACACCCCAGTCGTATCAAGGTGGTTGTTACTCCCTCAGTACCACAGAGACAAGCAACAACAGCTTAAATAAATAGCTAGCTAGAGGCTATAACTTGTTGTCGAAGACTCGAAGTATGTCAAAGCGTTCCTGTTGGACACAGCATCAACCTAACAGGTAGAATGGTAGAATACATAGCTTAGTACGGTCGGATTTTCACTATCTACCCTATTTTTCTATGACCCGTTTCTCTCTCTTCCCAACCATTCACACCTGTAGCAGAGCATGCCTAGTAGGACGAGAGGGCACGGCTGGTCGGAGGCAAGGGGGATCGAGGAGGGACAGAGATGGAGCAGGAACACTGCTGTTGTCTGGAAAACATTGTATAATGTCCAAGGCCCTTGTCGCCTACCGGCACTTTGTGTACGTCGATCTGTCATGCGTCCCTTTAATCGTTGCGTCTCCTCCTCTCCCCATCCCTCCCCTCTCTGTCCCCCCTTCTCCCCACTGTCTCAGAGCCAGAATACCATTAACCTTTCACTAATAGTGCTCCTCCAGAACCTGGAACACATGGTCAATCCACAGTTACTGTGTCTGAAGCACATTTCCACAGCACTCTGTTGTCGGGCGGTGGGGTGAACCTTGGGACCTCGCTAAAACATTCAGTGCACAGCGCACAAGCCTCTTTGGTGACACTGTAGCACGCCGCTTCTCCTGTGGGAGAGCACGCCATGGCAAGTTTAGCGAGTGGAACATGCACATGTGTGGACACGGAGCGTTGAAGTCTTATTTTCAGGGCTTATGTTGCTCATGTTGCACATGCACACTACGTGTGTGTGTGTGCGTGTGCGTGTGTGTGTGCGTGTGCGTGTGTGTGTGCAAGGAGTGAGATGATAATCTTTGAAATCAGAATGCATGCAATATCTAATGAGCAGGGAATTTGCATGAAGCTGGCAGAAAAGAGGAATACATCACCTCGACAGGCTTTAGTATCCCCAACATGTTTCTGATGAGATATTTATTTTTCTATGAGAAAGATAAACACATTATATCAAGGGTTTGATTCGAATCTTACATTTTGCCTGCAGTTTAGATAGCACCACGGATGGTTTTCATGACAGCTAGACACAGAGACCTCTGGATTTCATCCCTTTTGTAGGAGGTGGAGTGCCTCACCTTTCCCCTTTCTTCTGAGTCAGACACAAAGAAACAAAAGCCAGGGGTCCAATTAATCAATCATAGAGGATAAGAGATTGCTAGTATTGTTGTTTTGCCGTGGTCTTGCCGCGGTTGCCTTCTGCATCACCACACCTTTGGTAGCAATCAAACACTTCAAATGTGATTGATCACACCTTCTCCCACAAGCCCAGAGCTGGAGCCGGAAATATCAAAGAGAAGGAGCTCTCTGCTTCACACCACATGGTCTCCTCCTTTCTTTGTTCAAGGGCATCTGTTGGACATGTGGTTTTTGAAGTATCTTGTGTGAATTTAGAGCAAAAACAAAGGTGATTAAACATGCAACACTTATGTGGGGACAATGAAGAGGTCTTTCTATTCGAAAGTAAACGTTAGAAAATGAAAACCGAAGGGAGATATTTATTCCGGCTTAACCTGCACTCAGTTTTTCAACTCCCAAATAATGGTAATTATCAGCCTATTATGTGCACCTAGGGAAATGTTAGAGTAGTATTTCACCATGGTCGCTTTTTAATACTTAAAAGGTACATTTAATAGGTTTAAAAAAAAATGTAAACGCTCTACGGTTTGGAGTGCAGAATCTAGCTTCAAAGAAGAAGACCTTCCATCTTCCAGAGGTGTAAAAGATGGTGGCAGTAATAACACTGCAGTTCCTCCTAGATTACCTCTCACCTCACTGATCAGTCCCAGCGATCCGATTGGCTGGAAGAAGAGCAGGTGAGAACTCTCATTTCCACAAGGCTCCTGTGGCTGATGGATGAGAGGGGGAGTAGGTAAGAGCTCGCAAATACAGTGTAGGTGTTAACAACAGGAGTCCACTGCTTCAGAGATGGGAGAGACAGCCTCTTAATATCTCCTATGGCAAACATCCTTCACAGGAGGGTATCCCTTAAACAGTAAGCTTGCTCTGAATCATATCAAACTACCAGCTCAGTTCCTACGAAAGGCAGACGATGGACGACTGATCAAGATTCCATACGACGAGCATCGACGTACGCGCTCAGTTTTTGATAATGCTTACATGTCAAGAAGTGGTGCTCAAGGAGAGTTTGAAGCGGCCCGGCCGATATCGGGTGTGAAGTGTAATTTCTCTTCAGAGGTCACATCAAAGCAACCATCTTTTAGCCTTTGGCAGGGGACGGGGGGAGGGGGGAGGGGGCAGGTGAGGTGCATCAGGAGTGAGGTGAACCAGGGGAAACTGAGGAAAGGAATGGGGGTAGGGTTGCCTAAACATCAGACTGTTACCACGGTTACCCCATGGATATCACTCTGTAAAAAATGTGTAATAGCCTCTACAAGGGCTGAATGTTGAATAAAATATGTACACTTACTTTACCGGCCGTACATGCTGTTGGTAATTTTGGTGGTAGGAGGTGGCGATAGGGTATCCACAGGAAAGTGTTGTTTACCCAACTTTTTGTGGCTCCGGTAGGTTCTGTCAATATGTACAGTGGGGCAAAAAAAGTATTTAGTCAGCCACCAGTTGTGCAAGTTCTCCCACTTAAAAATATGAGAGAGGCCTGTAATTTTCATCATAGGTACACTTCAACTATGACAGACAAAATGAGGGGGAAAAAATCCAGAAAATCACATTGTAGGATTTTTAATGAATTTATTTGCAAAATATGGTGGAAAAATAAGTATTTGGTCACCTACAAACAAGATTTCTGGCTCTCACAGACCTTCTTTAAGAGGCTCATCTGTCCTCCACTCATTACCTGTATTAATGGCACCTGTTTGAACTTGTTATCAGTATAAAAGACACCTGTCCACAACCTCAAACAGTCACACTCCAAACTCCACTATGGCCAAGACCAAAGAGCTGTCAAAGGACACCAGAAACAAAATTGTAGACCTGCACCAGGCTGGGAAGACTGACTCTGCAATAGGTAAGCAGCTTGGTTTGAAGAAATCAACTGTGGGAGCAATTATTAGGAAATGGAAGACATACAAGACCACTGATAATCTCCCTCGATCTGGGGCTCCACGCAAGATCTCACCCCGTGGGGTCAAAATGATCACAAGAACGGTGAGCAAAAATCCCAGAACCACACGGGGGGACCTAGTGAATGACCTGCAGAGAGCTGGGACCAAAGTAACAAAGCCTACCATCAGTAACACACTACGCCGCCAGGGACTCAAATCCTGCAGTGCCAGACGTGTCCCCTGCTTAAGCCAGTACATGTCCAGGCCCGTCTGAAGTTTGCTAGAGAGCATTTGGATGATCCAGAAGAAGATTGGGAGAATGTTAAATGGTCAGATGAAACCAAAATACAACTTTTTGGTAAAAACTCAACTCGTCGTGTTTGGAGGACAAATAATGCTGAATTGCATCCAAAGAACACCATAACTACTGTGAAGCATGGGGGTGGAAACATCATTCTTTCGGGCTGTTTTTCTGCAAAGGGACCAGGTTGACTGATCCGTGTAAAGGAAAGAATGAATGGGGCCATGTATCGTAAGATTTTGAGTGAAAACCTCCTTCCATCAGCAAGGGCATTGAAGATAAAACGTGGCTGGGTCTTTCAGCATGACAATGATCCCAAACACATTGCCCGGGCAACGGAGGAGTGGCTTCGTAAGAAGCATTTCAAGGTCCTGGAGTGGCCTAGCCAGTCTCCAGATCTCAACCCCATAGAAAATCTTTGGAGGTAGTTGAAAGTCTGTGTTGCCCAGTAACCGCCCCAAAACATCACTGCTCTAGAGGAGATCTGCATGGAGGAATGGGCCAAAATACCAGCAACAGTGTGTGAAAACCTTGTGAAGACTTACAGAAAATGTTTGACCTCTGTCATTGCCAACAAAGGGTATATAACAAAGTATTGAGATACACTTTTGTTATTGACCAAATTCATAAAAAATCCTACAATGTGATTTTCTGGATTTTTTAAAATAATTTTGTTTGTCATAGTTGAAGTGTACTTATGATGAAAATTACAGGCCTCTCTCATCTTTTTAAGTGGGAGAACTTGCACAATTGGTGGCTGACTAAATACTTTTTGCTCCACTGTATGTTCAATCTGTTGAAGCATTGCACGTGGTGCACAATATGTCAACACTAACCAAATTTAACCAAATGTAGTCGACCGAATCCCATTTCCTCGCAGTCAGCTGGAGCTGTTTGCCTTTCGGTTAGGCTCGGCCATATTGTGCAAGTGTTTGTCACGTGCGAATTGCATCAGTATTGGGAAAGAAAAAACGGAAATACAGACCGGCCCACTGAAGGTTGAGCTGATAACACCACTCTGTGGATAATTTGTCTCACATTCCTACCTCCAAAGGACCGACCACATGGACAACCGGCAAAGTATCATTTTATTCAGCATTCTGCCTGGTTGAGGTTGTGAGAGCAAACTTTCCTGATCCAAATGCTTATTTTTTGCCCGACGTAGAATTCTATGCAATTCAATGTCAGGTCTTCGGGCTAGAGGATCAAGGTGTGGATTGTACTGTTATGAAGGTGATGCTCGGTAGGTGCGGGTGGTGTAGGGTGCAACGGTGAGAGAGAGGAGGATTTTTGTGGTGTGAAGGGGAGAGTGCTCGTCAGTGTATGGTGTGTGTGAAGGTGAGACTGAACTTGTGACTTAACTTGGAATGCATAATGTGAGGGCTGCTATAAGCCAGGAGGAGGGTGGATTGGGTGAGGGAGAGGAGTTTGAGAAATACTGTGAAGCTATAGGGCAGGGGTGACATGTAAGGAGAGGAGTGGGGGGGGGGAGGTTGCTTTGCATGTATGAGGTGAAGGAGAGGAGCTTGGGCAAGGATATGTGCTGCATTGCAGTGAGGACACACATGAAGGAAGACAAACACACACACACACACACACATAGGCAGAGGAGAGGCTCACTCTCTGACTAATGATTCTCAAATCACATGTGATCCAGCCCGTTTGAAAGGAGCTCCTCTCCCCTTCCCCCATCTCTCTCTCTCTCTCTCTCTCTCTGTCTCTCTCTTCAATAAACTGTATATTTAAGGGCTTTGTTGGCATGGGAAACATTATGTTAACATTGCCAAAGCAAGTGAAGTAGATAATTAGCAAAAGTTAAATAAACTATAAAAATGTGCAGTAAACATTACACTCACAAAAGTTCCAAAATAATAAAGACATTTCAAATGTCATATGTGTCTGTGTATATACCGTGTTGTCACGATGTGCAAATAGTTAAAGTACAAAAGGGAAAATAAATATGGGCTGTATTTACAATGGTGTTTGTTCTTCATTAGTTGCCCTTTTCTTGTGGGAACAGCTCACACATATTGCTGCTGTGATGGCACACTGTGGTATTTCACCCAGTAGATATGGGAGTTTATATAAAGTGGGTTTGTTTTCGAATTCATTGTGGGTCTGTGTAATCTGATGGAAATATGTGTCTCTAATATGGTCTCTCTCTCTCGCTCATGCTCTGCTCCTCTATCATTGTGCCATAGAGGCATGCTGTGCAAACTGGTCTAGATGAGCATTTATGACATCTCCCAAAAGAGATTGCCACTTTAGTGATTTTGAATAATTGATCCATTGGTGATTACCATAATCACATATCAGTGATACTGACATTGACATTGCTTGGTATCAATAGACGGGACCAGAGTAAAAGAGGATAAGATCAGACTGATTAACTACTGACATATCCACTAATAGATTACGGATCAGTCATTTACTGTATAGACCTGATGGTATTGCAGGGGCCAAATTACGATGCACAAATTAAGTGTTTGGAAGACATTGTGAGGCAGGAAATTGAAGTGCTTGGAAGACATGTGGAGCAGCGGATTAGGTAAGCATATTGAAAGTTCTAGTTGGACTTCAGTCAGTAGACAGACCCAAATCTGCCTCGCCTGCCACAAATGTCATGTCTGCCAAACTGTTGACAAGTGGTCCAAGGATTAGCTCAGCAAGCTGAAGTCCCGGAGCAGCAAATTATTTAGAGGAGAAAACAGAAACAAACCCAAAGTGTTTTTTTTCTTCTTTTGATCCATTTTGTCCTCCTCTCAGGGGGAAGACAAACTGTCTGGAAGTAGCCTATTGCATCAATTGACCACGGAGATGTTTTACTTCCTGCCGGTCAAAATACTCAAACTAAATTCTCTTCTTTACAACGCACAGTTGGGCCTTGGAAGTATACACTTAATGCACCCAGGTGAGAGTCATTGCATAGATCCACAACTCATAGTCATGACCGCAGGTGTCACTGTGTAAGTTGCCACAGGCTATGTGCCAGATACACGTGCCTGAGTGATTGATTGCTTCATTACATGTCATGGATGGATTGGCCCAGGAAAACCCATTGTGCACATGTCGTTAATGGTCATATTGCAGTAAAGGAGTTGCTGGATTATAGCAGGTACCTAATGCTAGCTAGTGAGTCAGGCAGGGGATAACTGCTAATCAATGGCCTAAATTAAAACATCTGTGCCTGCAGCCATCTGTAAAGGGAAAATGGTTAACCAATTAGCTCATGGGGATTACACTGCAACTCTTTTTAAAAATGGCTGACAGGGTGAAGCTGCAGTCAGAAACCAATCATGTACAGTAAATTCGCATAGGGATGGATGGTATGGGAATGGGGTGGTGAGTCAGATGAGTTAAAAGATAAACGGCGGCCAATGAGCAATGTGGGATGCAGCGTGCCGTATGAACTCCTGTATTCCCTTCGGAATTGCTCTGTCATCGATGTCTATTGATTCATGTGGTGTCGACTCCCAGCAGGGTTTATTTCTGTAGTGCAGCAATGCCCCAAGGACTGCATTGAGGAAGCTGGTGTGAAGGGAAAGGAGGCAGATGTTTGTTTATTTTATATATTTTTTTGATGTATGAAACAGTCCATTGAGGCTGGAGTGCTGCTGTTCTGGTTTCAGGCATGAATAAAAGAACATGGAGTCGTTTTACAGTAACTTGTCTGTCTTTCCATGTTTTTTTTTTCTTCTACAATAATATGGTGGAAATTCGATCATTAGTGAAGGATGATGTTGTCTTCAACATGCGGAAGGGTTGCGAGCCTGAGTGCACAAGACATGACTGTAATTATCTTGTTAATTACGTAAATTATTGTGCTAATCATCTATCACAGTAGACCAATGTTTACTTAATATGATGTGACCGTATACTGTGGGGTCCGAAATTATTGACATCCTTGATGTCCTTGAGCAGAAATTACTGCATGAAATATATCCTTCAAATACTGAGCTATATTGTATGCTCCTAAAAAAAAAAGGGGGAAATTATATGATTTTACACTAATACATTTGCTCAGAGAAAGAGATGTATTTATTTTTTTCTCAAAAAAGGTAGGGGTCAAAATGATTGACACTCCTGTTTACAATACCCATCAATACTTCACACTGCGAGGATTATGGCACTGAGCCTTTTTCTAAAGTGTTTTATGAGTTGAGGAACCCATTGGGAGGGATCTTAGCCATTACTTCAATACAGAATCGGAGAGATGGAGATTATTTTTTTTTAAATGCCAATGAACCATTTCTTTGTGGATTTTGATGTGTGCTTGGGGTTATTGTCATGCTGGAAGCAACCAGGTTTTGGACTAAATCCTGGTACTGGGTGAAGTTCATAATGCCGTTGACCTTAAACAAAGGCCTCAGGAAGTGATCAGGAAAAAGCAAAAGCCCCGTAACATCAAAGATCCACCACCATACTACAGTAGGTGTGGGGTTACCTTCTTCTCATTGGTGTGTGTGGTTGAAACAACTCTGTTTTTATGTCATCGGATCAAAGCACCGGTTCCAATCCAAGTCCCCGATGCCTTTCCGCAAAATCTAGGTGTTTACATTTCTTGGATAACATGAAAATAGAGCTCTTTGGCCAGGCACACCAGTGGGAGAATGCATGAGCAGAAAATAACCCCTTTCCTACTATAATATATGGTGGTGGACCGTTGATATTACGGGGCTATTTTTAAGCTATGGGGCAGCATCTACAAAAGAAAATGTAGAAGCATGCGGGTGTCATCTCCAAATGTCAGTTAGAGGAAAGCCATGCAAACACATCTTTCCTCTCCCTGAAAAGTTCCACTGTCATGCAAATGAAGTGGTGAAAGGCAGATACATATCATATCAGCCAGAGGCCGGTCCCATAGAGGCGCCACTCATCCTGGAAGCATGCGTTCCTTTGCCGAAGCATCTCCTCCCCTCTCCGCTTTTACTGTAGCTCGTTTGGAAGTGAGTAGCAGAGTTGCAGACTGTCACGGGGATGGGTAGTCTCCATTGGGAGCGATCACTCGAGTGGAACACGTTCCCACTACATCTGGTTTATCTCTATATTCACCCTCCACCCTCCCCTCCCAACCTCTCCTTGTACTTCTTCACCTCCCCAGAAGAAAAAGAGGAGTAAAGAAAAAAAACGTTATTAGTTCCGTGGCAGGAAGCTAACGGGAAGAATACATAATGCAGCAAGCCTGGAGTTTGCCAGAGAGCATAACAAGGCGAGACGGCCAGGGCTGCAGTCAGACTAATGACATTTTAAACTAGCTGGCTGCTGAGAGAGATAGAGAGAGCCTGGCTGCTGACAGATGAAACCTTAACATGGCCCTTCAGATGCTCTGCATGGGCCTCAGAGCACCTACTGTTAGCGATGGGGACCAGCACCGTGGCTTTTTTTCATTTTGGGGGGGGGTCAATATTTAAGCTTTTGACCGAGCTGTATATGAAATTATAAAAGTTGCAAGGGAAAAACTATTTCTTCACAGTGAAAGGTTTGAAACACTACAGGTGGATAATGTCGATGCTCAGAGGTTTTAGTTTTGCCCCATCTGATACAGTTGCATGTACTGTGTAATGTTTGTCTTCCGAGGAAGCCTGACCGCGAGCTGAAGGTTGAACACACCAGCTACGATCTAGCACAAGACTCACACAGCCTCGACCCCCCCCCCAAGCCATCCCAGCTGATATGCGAATACGTCCCTCCAGAATGGTAGAACGCTTCAGTCCGTTCTAAGTGAACTTGCAGCCTGGCTGTCTGTGATGTGCCTGCAGTCATAATCAAAGTCCGGGGGGGGGGGGGGGGGGGGGGTTCTGGTTGTGGATTGTTTCAATCTCCGTCGGGGTCCCTTGGAGAAACAGGTGGTTCTCTCTCTGTCTGCTTCACCAATCCCACGGAGAGGAATAGTCTGTCACCCCAGTCATTTTCACACACAATATTGACTTTTTTGTCATTGGAGCATTTCCTTTGTCCCCGACAGCGAGCAATTCTGTGATATATATATATATATACAGTGGGGCAAAAAAGTATTTAGTCAGCCACCAATTGTGCAAGTTATCTCACTTAAAAAGATGAGAGAGGCCTGTAATTTTCATCATAGGTACACTTCAACTATAACAGACAAAATGAGAGAAAAAATTCCAGAAAATCACATTCAAAAGTAACAGTCAGTATCTGGTGTGGCCACCAGCTGCATTAAGTACTGCAGTGCATCTCCTCCTCATAGACTGCACCAGATTTGCCAGTTCTTTCTGTGAGATGTTACCCCACTCTTCCACAAAGGCACCTGCAAGTTCCTGGACATTCAATCCCGCTCCAGAGTACAGCCTTCGGTGTAACGCTCATTCCTTCCGCGATAAACGCGAATCCGATCATCATCCCTGGTGAGACAAAACCGCGACTTGTCAGTGAAGAGCACTTTTTGCCAGTCTTTTCTGGTCCAGCGACGGTGCCCATAGGCGACATTGTTGCCGGTGATGTATGGTGAGGACCTGCCTTGACAACAGGCCTACAAGCCCTCAGTCCAGCCTCTCTCAGCCTATTGTGGACAGTCTGAATACTGATGGAGGGATTGTGCGTTCCTGGTGTAACTCGGGCAGTTGTTGTTGCAATCCTGTACCTGTCTCGCAGGTGTGATGTTCGGATGTACCGATCCCGTGCAGGTGTTGTTAGTCCTCATGCCTCCTTGCAGCATGCCTAAGGCACGTTCACGCAGATGATCAGGGACCCTGGGCATCTTTCTTTTGGTGTTTTTCAGAGTCAGTAGAAAGGCCTCTTTAGTGTCCTGAGTTTTCATAACTGTGACCTTAATTACCTACCGTCTGTACGCTGTTAGTGTCTTAACGACCGTTCCACAGGTGCAGGTTCATTGAACAAGCATGGGAAACAGTGTTTAAACCCTTTACTATGAGGAGCTGTGAAGTTATTTGGATTTTTACAAATTATCTTTGAAAGACAGGGTTCTGAAAAAGGGACATTTCTTTTTTTGCTTAGTATATAGTTTGTATGGTCATTTTTTGGGGAACTGGTATACTTTTTTTATTTGTCCCAATTTTCTTAGTCCTATTTTGGTCTTTGATGCAGGGCTGACAGATACGTTCCTTACTTTCTCCCCCTTCCACTTACCTCTTCCATTTTTGGCAATGCTGCAATTAATTGGTTGTAATTTTGAAGAGAGCAGACATTTCCATATTGTTTTTAGTTGCATGTGTGACATAACTCCACCAGTCCTGTTTATGACTTAATTTATTTCCCCCAAATATGTTTTTAATCAATTAGTATATTTGAGTTTAACCATGATATTTGTTGGTGGATTAAACTGAAATTCAAACCAACTTTCTTTGGCTTGTTTTGAAAATAGTGATATTTTGGAGATCATTTCATTTTCAAATAACCAAAAGTGAGAGGTTGTAATCTGAATAAAGGGGAAAAGGCCATTCTTGAACATGGGGTGAGACATTCTTACTAATCTCCTAGAGAACCCGTTTGGATTTAAGTATAACTTTTGTATGACTGAAGTCATTAGTGAGAGGTCTAATGCTTTAATATTTCATAATTTTTGCCCTCTGAATTTATATTCATTTTATAAATAGGCCCGTTTAGTTTTGTGGGGCTTGCCCTTTCAAATAAAATTGAATCTGTTTGGCTCATATAATTTAAAAACAAGTCGCTAGATATAGGGAAGGCCATAAGCAAATAGATCAACTGCGATATGAATAAATTGTTAATCAGATTTTTCCACAAATAGGCAGGTACCATTCCATGGTAGCAAGATCTTATCTATTTTTGCTAACTTTCTATTCAAATGTATTGTAATGAGATAATTTCTTTCTTTCGGTATATGAATACAGAGTATGTCCAGTTTACCGTCAGATCATTTTATTGGTAAACTACACAGTAATGTAAAAGTTGTTTTTTTTGTGATCCAATACGTACTATAGTACACTTATCATAGTTTGGTTTTAATCCAGAGAGGTTAGAAAAATATTTCTTGATCCTCTATGAGGATGTGGAGGGATACAAATTGTGGATTTAAAAGAAAACATGAATCATCAGTGTACAATGACACATCTGTCTGTTTTTAAGCTCTGGATTTCTTGGCACTTGATATTATTGTTGGATAGTTTGCTCCTCTTGACAGCTTAAGGCTTTCTGAGAAGAGGCCATTATTTACTATTTTACACCTATGGTTATTGTACACAGTTTAACCCATTGTAGAAGAGATGATTTTAATTCTAAGTGCTATGCATCACAACACTGAAGTGTAAGGGACCTCCATTTTTTTTTTAGTGGACTGGATCTTTATATTTACCACTTGGTTCCTGTTTCAGTAATACTTAAATCAGACCTTCTTGTTGAGTATCTGTTAATCTACCATTTTTTACCATTTTATTAAAACATGCCAGTAACTGAGTACATCAATAGTACATCAATAAAGTTTTGGTATACCTCAAATGGTATGCCATTCAGCCCTGGAGTTTTCCCAGACTTAAAGCTTTAATGGCATCAAGAAGTTCCTCCTCTGTTAATTTGACCTTATTAATAAGGAAAAATACTCTATTAACTTTATTAAATTAACTTTGGTTAGTGGAGATGGAGGAGACTGATACGAAAACATATGCTTAAAGTACTTTGCTTCCTCTTTCAACATATTGTTCAGTAAATTATTTTTTGGTTGCATTGAATATAAAAAAAAAAACATGTGGCGCATTTTTCCCCATATATTCCATCCAGTTCACATTATTTTTGTACTTTTTTTATTACATATAATTTGTTGTTTTCTAGACATCAGTGTAAAATTGCCACTGTCACTTGTGGGCAACAAGAGCAGACAACCAGCGCAGACCTCATGCTGTCATGTACTGTCATGTTGTCTTGTTTCTGTCCTTTCCCTTCACCCTGTCTCCCTCTGCTGGTCGTGTTAGGTTACCTTTTCTCCCCCGCTTTCCCCCAGCTGTCCCTTGTCTCCTCTAACTACCCATTCACCCCGTTCCCCACCTGTTCCCTTTTTTCCCTCTGATTAGGTCCCTATATCTCTCTCTGTTTCTGCTCCTGTCCTTGTCGGATTCTTGTTTGTTTGTGTCATTCATGCCTGAACCAGACTGTCGTCATGTTTGCTGTAACCTTGTCCTGTCCTGTCGGAATCTGCCGGTCCATCTGAGCCTACCTATGTTTGGTAATTAAAGAAGCTCTGTTTAAGTTGATTCGCTTTTGGGTCCTCATTCACGCACCGTAACAGAAGAATCCGACCAAGAATGGACCCAGCGACTTCGGATCCTCTCCACTCAGCCGTCGAGATCCAGGGAGCGATGCTAGGCAGACACAAGCAGGAATTGTCTGCTGCTCGACATGCCGTTGAGACCCTGGCCACCCAAGTCTCCAACCTCACAGAACAGGTTCACCATCTCCGCCTCGATCCACCGGCCACTTCCAGGGCTTTCGAATCTCCGGAGCCCAGAATCAATAACCCGCCGTGTTACTCTGGGGAGCCCACTGAATGCCGCTCGTTCCTCACCCAGTGTGATATTGTGTTTTCTCTCCAGCCCAACACTTACTCCAGGAGCACTGCTCGTGTCGCCTACGTCATATCTCTCCTTATTGGACGGGCTCGTGAGTGGGGCACGGCAATCTGGGAGGCAAGGGCTGAGTGTACTAACCAGTATCAAGACTTTAAGGAGGAGATGATACGGGTTTTTGATCGATCTGTTTTTGGGGAGGAGGCTTCCAGGGCCCTGTCTTCCCTATGTCAAGGCAATCGATCCATAACAGACTACTCTATTGAGTTTCGCACTCTTGCTGTCTCCAGTGGCTGGAACGAGCCGGCCTTGCTCGCTCGTCTTCTGGAGGGTTTCCGCGCAGAGGTAAAGGATGAGATTCTCTCCCGGGAGGTTCCTTCCAGCGTGGATTCCTTGATTGAACTCGCTATTCGCATTGAGCGACGGGTTGATCTTCGTCACCGAGCTCGTGGAAAGGAGCTCGCGCTCTCCGTCGCCTCCCTCTCCGCATCACTACCATCTTCCTCTGCCGGCTCGGGTGCTGAGCCCATGCAGCTGGGAGGTATCCGCATCTCGACTGAGGAGAGGGAACGGAGAATCACCAACCGCCTCTGTCTCTATTGCGGTTCCGCTGGTCATTTTGTCACTTCATGTCCAGTAAAAGGCCAGAGCTCGTCAGTAAGCGGAGGGCTACTGGTGAGCGCTACTACTCCTGTCTCTCCTTCAAGATCCTGCACTACCTTGTCGGTCCATCTACGCTGGACCGGTTCGTCAGCTTCCTGCAGTGCCTTAATAGACTCTGGGGCGGAGGGCTGTTTTATGGACGAGACCTGGGCTCGGGAACATGACATTCCTCTCAGACAGTTAAAGGAGCCCACGGCCTTGTTCGCCCTGGATGGTAGTCCTCTCCCCAGGATTCAGCGTGAGACGCTACCTTTAACCCTCACTGTTTCTGGTAATCATAGTGAAACCATTTCTTTTTTAATTTTTCGTTCACCTTTTACACCTGTTGTTTTGGGCCATCCCTGGCTAGTTTGTCATAATCCTTCCATTAATTGGTCTAGTAATTCTATCCTCTCCTGGAACGTCTCTTGTCATGTGAAATGTTTAATGTCTGCTATCCCTCCTGTTTCCTCTGTCTCTTCTTCACAGGAGGAGCCTGGTGATTTGACAGGGGTGCCGGAGGAATATCACGATCTGCGCACGGTGTTCAGTCGGTCCAGGGCCACCTCTCTTCCTCCACACCGGTCGTATGATTGTAGTATTGATCTCCTTCCGGGAACCACCCCCCCCCGGGGTAGACTATACTCTCTGTCGGCTCCCGAACGTAAGGCTCTCGAAGATTATTTGTCTGTAGCTCTTGACGCCGGTACCATAGTCCCCTCCTCCTCTCCCGCCGGAGCGGGGTTTTTTTTTGTCAAGAAGAAGGACGGGTCTCTGCGCCCCTGCATAGATTATCGAGGGCTGAATGACATAACAGTGAAGAATCGTTATCCGCTTCCTCTTATGTCTTCAGCCTTCGAGATCCTGCAGGGAGCCAGGTTTTTCACTAAGTTGGACCTTCGTAACGCTTACCATCTCGTGCGCATCAGGGAGGGGGACGAGTGGAAGACGGCGTTTAACACTCCGTTAGGGCACTTTGAATACCGGGTTCTTCCTTTCGGCCTCGCTAACGCTCCAGCTGTCTTTCAGGCATTAGTCAATGATGTCCTGAGAGACATGCTGAACATCTTTGTTTTCGTTTACCTTGACGATATCCTGATTTTTTCACCGTCACTCCAGATTCATGTTCAGCACGTTCGACGTGTCCTCCAGCGCCTTTTAGAGAATTGTCTTTTTGTGAAGGCTGAGAAGTGCACTTTTCATGCCTCCTCCGTCACATTTCTCGGTTCTGTTATTTCCGCTGAAGGCATTAAGATGGATCCCGCTAAGGTCCAAGCTGTCATTGATTGGCCCGTCCCTAAGTCACGCGTCGAGCTGCAGCGCTTTCTCGGCTTTGCGAACTTCTATCGTCGTTTCATCCGTAATTTCGGTCAGGTGGCAGCTCCTCTCACAGCCCTTACTTCTGTCAAGACGTGCTTTAAGTGGTCCGTTTCCGCCCAGGGAGCTTTTGATCTCCTCAAGAATCGTTTTACATCCGCTCCTATCCTTGTTACACCTGACGTCTCTAGACAGTTCGTTGTCGAGGTTGACGCGTCAGAGGTGGGAGTGGGAGCCATCCTTTCTCAGCGCTCCCTCTCTGACGACAAGGTCCACCCATGCGCGTATTTTTCTCATCGCCTGTCGCCGTCGGAACGTAACTATGATGTGGGTAACCGCGAACTGCTCGCCATCCGGTTAGCCCTAGGCGAATGGCGACAGTGGTTGGAGGGGGCGACCGTTCCTTTTGTCGTTTGGACTGACCATAGGAACCTTGAGTACATCCGTTCTGCCAAACGACTTAATGCGCGTCAGGCGCGTTGGGCGCTGTTTTTCGCTCGTTTCGAGTTCGTGATTTCTTATCGTCCGGGCTCTAAGAACACCAAGCCTGATGCTTTGTCTCGTCTCTTCAGTTCTTCAGTAGCCTCCACTGACCCCGAGGGGATTCTCCCTGAGGGGCGTGTTGTCGGGTTGACTGTCTGGGGAATTGAGAGGCAGGTAAAGCAAGCACTCACTCAAACTCCGTCGCCGCGCGCTTGTCCTAGGAACCTTCTTTTCGTTCCCGTTCCTACTCGTCTGGCCGTTCTTCAGTGGGCTCACTCTGCCAAGTTAGCCGGCCACCCTGGCGTTCGGGGTACGCTTGCTTCCATTCGCCAGCGTTTCTGGTGGCCCACCCGGGAGCATGACACGCGTCGTTTCGTGGCTGCTTGTTCGGTCTGCGCGCAGACTAAGTCCGGTAACTCTCCTCCTGCCGGCCGTCTCAGGCCGCTTCCTATTCCCTCTCGACCGTGGTCTCACATCGCCTTAGATTTTGTCACCGGACTGCCTTCGTCAGCGGGGAAGACTGTTATTCTTACGGTTGTCGATAGGTTCTCTAAGGCGGCTCATTTCATTCCCCTTGCTAAGCTTCCTTCTGCTAAAGAGACGGCACAAATCATCATCGAGAATGTTTTCAGAATTCATGGCCTTCCGTCAGACGTCGTTTCGGACAGAGGTCCGCAATTCACGTCTCAATTTTGGAGGGAGTTTTGCCGTTTGATTGGGGCTTCCGTCAGTCTCTCTTCCGGCTTTCACCCCCAGTCTAACGGTCAAGCAGAACGGGCCAATCAGACTATTGGTCGCATCTTACGCAGTCTTTCTTTTCGCAACCCTGCGTCTTGGTCAGAACAGCTCCCCTGGGCAGAATACGCCCACAACTCGCTTCCTTCGTCTGCGACCGGGCTATCTCCTTTTCAGAGTAGCCTCGGGTACCAGCCTCCGTTGTTCTCATCTCAGTTCGCCGAGTCCAGCGTCCCCTCCGCTCAGGCTTTTGTCCAACGTTGCGAGCGCACCTGGAAGAGGGTCAGGTCTGCACTTTGCCGTTATAGGGCGCAGACTGTGAGAGCTGCTAATAAGCGTAGAACTAAGAGCCCTAGATATTGTCGCGGTCAGAGAGTTTGGCTCTCCACTCAGAACCTTCCCCTTAAGACGGCTTCTCGCAAGTTGACCCCGCGGTTCATTGGTCCATTCCGTATCTCTCAGGTCATTAATCCTGTCGCAGTGCGACTTCTTCTTCCGCGATATCTTCGTCGCGTCCACCCGGTCTTCCATGTCTCCTGTGTTAAGCCCGTTCTTCGCGCCCCCGCTCGTCTCCCCCCCCCCCCCCCCCATCCTTGTCGAGGGCGCACCTATCTACAGGGTCCGTAAAATCTTGGACATGCGTCCTCGGGGCCGTGGTCATCAGTACCTGGTTGACTGGGAGGGGTACGGTCCTGAGGAGAGGAGTTGGGTTCCCTCTCGGGACGTGCTGGACCGTGCGCTGATTGATGATTTCCTCCGTTGCCGCCAGGTTTCCTCCTCGAGTGCGCCAGGAGGCGCTCGGTGAGTGGGGGGGTACTGTCATGTACTGTCATGTTGTCTTGTCTCTGTCCTTTCCCTTCACCCTGTCTCCCTCTGCTGGTCGTGTTAGGTTACCTTTTCTCCCCCGCTTTCCCCCAGCTGTCCCTTGTCTCCTAACTACCCATTCACCCCGTTCCCCACCTGTTCCCTTTTTTCCCTCTGATTAGGTCCCTATATCTCTCTCTGTTTCTGCTCCTGTCCTTGTCGGATTCTTGTTTGTTTGTGTCATTCATGCCTGAACCAGACTGTCGTCATGTTTGCTGTAACCTTGTCCTGTCCTGTCGGAATCTGCCGGTCCATCTGAGCCTACCTATGTTTGGTAATTAAAGAAGCTCTGTTTAAGTTGATTCGCTTTTGGGTCCTCATTCACGCACCGTAACACATGCACCTATACACATTTTTGCATCTTTAAAAATCTCTATATTTTCCACCTCTTAAACGTATTCTTGGGCAGTCTGCTAGATTTTGCTGGGCCAACAGTGCCATTGGGCGTATTGTTGTGATCTATTCAAATAGTGGTTGTATGTGGGGGTCGTAAGCAGATCCTTATTTTTGCTTGATTGCAGGTAGGTGGGGTTAAAAATAAAAATATCCTCCTGTAACTGCTTCCCATTACTCTACTGTTGGATGAGATGTCATAGTTTTCATGGGTGTTATTGATATAGCTTGTGGGCATAAAAACGGCCTAAATTGTGTGTGATCCCTTACAGACATTTTCTTAGGTGGTGGTGCTCGTGTCAACTAGGTCCCCTGAACTCGCCTGAAATGTCATCCCCAAGGAGGTGGGAGTATAGCTGTGTGTGTATAAGGTAATTGGCCATCTTGCAGCGATACTGGATGTAGACACTTTAGCGGTTGGCATGTTGATAAAGGGCTTTTAAGATGTGACATGGTTGGAGGGCTTTGGAAGACTGTGCAATGTTGAACGGCATGTCCTGTAATGGAGGTTTCAGAGAATGTAAATAGCATGTGCTCTAATGCCTGTTTTTATGTCTGTTCCAACACCGCAGCCCATTAGCGCGTCTGCTCACGTTGCCGGTCAGTAATGATAGGGGGTTCCCTCTCCTCTGCCCGTCAAAGTCCCTATTAGTGGAGCTGATTCTGACGTACGTGAGGCAGAGGACACAGCGCCAGGAGTTAGAGGCGTAGGGGTGTTCGTCAAGCAACCACTCACGTTACATCACGATGGCCGTTCAGGCGGAGAGGATAGCCGGTTGTCACAAAATAAAGAAATGGATAAATTAATGAGTACAAGATGCAGCCGGAGGGGAGGCTGAGGCGAGGGATGGAGTGGGGGAGGGAGGGCCAGGACATTTCAAGGTCAAGCTGTTTGCTGAAGTGAGAGACTGGGACCCAGGAGGAGAGTGAGACAGACAAATAGATATAGAGAGATGGGTGACATGGTAAAAGCAGGAACAACATCGTTGTGTTGTGCCAACATTGAGATGAAGGGGTTTCAGTCCCAATCAGCCTGAGGATCCGGGCAAAGCTTAACTCTTCCACCCTGGTACACTCAGTCTTGGAGGGAGAGAGTGAGGCTAAGTGGCTGGCATCCAGCGGACACAGAGCTCCCAAAAGGTCATGAGGATTTGCTCTTAAATATAGCCCACGCTGGAGGACCTTGTGCCGAGCCTGATCGAATTAAGTCAATTTAGTGGAAAAATATCACAACACGATGGCAAAGCACCTCCACAATTTCAGGGCAGAGGAAGTCAATGAAGAAAAATAGTCCTACTTTCAAGTGCCCGAACAATACATCAGATAAAGGGTTTCAAGAAGTAAAAGGAAGCTAGAATTGTTTACAATCTCTGGGCTGTACTCTACAGATCGACTGAGGTCCATGTGCCTGGTCAAAGTAGAACCTTAATTAAAGCAGGGCTACTCAAATAGTATTTGAGGCGACCCAGATGGATATAGTCATTTATCAGTGTATTAACAGGGGTGTTAATACACACACACACACACACACACACACACACACACACACACACACACACACACACACACACACACTCAAAAACCTGTCCATGACACAACTGTTCACACACCTCTTGTTGGCAGAGAGGCAGTGTTGCAGTTTTAATGCTTATTTCCTGCAATTCAAAAAAAAATGGCCATGTCTTTTGTGCGTTCTAATGATGTCTGCACGACTCAAACATTACAACAAAATCAAATGGGGGGACCCCCTCGGAAGTCTAGGCCGCTTGACGCGTAATCTTGCCATCATAACTACAAGGTTTAGATAGCTGGATAGCCTCACTTAACTACTTAGCTAAATCTATTTAGCTGACATGGGCTAGCTGATTTTGAAATTGGGACCTGGTTCATTCTACTATTGCAACCACTGGAGGTTGGTGGCACCTTAATTGGGGAGGACGGGCTCGTGGCAATGGCTGGAGTGGATTGAGTGAGCAGCCTCCACTGATTAGGACCTAGGCTAGTCTCAACAGTAGGTTGAAAGAAAGCGACAGGAACGGAGACCGTCTATTTACTATGGCAGCCTTCAAAAAGAAATCTGGTGTTAAAGAGGGACTGCCTTTACAAAGCAACACCTCTCTTACAAAACGGCCGATGTGGCATCGATATTACTCAGAAACAGTTCATCGATTGACTGCAAAGTGTGAAAGGATCATTTAAGGCCATAAAGTCAGTCTCGTCTAAAACGGAGTTTGGAAAATCCCTGCGTCACACCGGGTAAATTAAGGTTGAGTTTTGATTTGACAATGTCCGTTTGCCCACTAACATGGGGTGAACAGCTGCAGTGATTGCTCTCGATCCAATCGCATAGACTGTCAAATCAAATCAAATTGTATTGGTCACATACACATGGTTAGCAGATGTTAATTTGAATATTTATGTAGCAATCACCGTATGCTGTGGAATTTCAGCCCGCTAGCAGGTTCCGTGCGCAGAGAGGTTAATGCTAGTGTAGCGAAATGCTTGTGCTTCTAGTTCCGACTATTCAGTAGTATCTAACAAGTAACAACTACCTTATACACCCAAATGCACACAAATGTAAAGGGATGAATAGAATATGTACATGTAAATATATGGATGAGCGATGGCCGTGCGGCATAGGCAAGATGCAGTAGATGGTATAGAATACAGTACATACAAGATGCGTAATGTAGGATATGTAAACATTATTAAAGTGGCATTATTTAAGGTGACTGGTGATACCTTTATTAAGTCCATTTATTCAAGTGGCCAGAGATTTGAGTCCGTATGTTGGCAGTGATGGCTGTTTAACAGTCTGATGGCCTTGAGATAGAAGCTGTTTTTCAGTCTCTCGGGTCCCAGCTTTGTCGCCTTCTGGATGATAGCGGGGTGAATAGGCAGTGGCTCGGATGGTTGTTGTCCTTGATGATCTTTTTGGCCTTCCTGTGACATCGGGAGCTGTAGGTGTCCAGGAGGGCAGGTAATTTGTCCCCAGTGAGACAGACCTGCCCAGCAGCGCCAACTGTTTACATAGAACGACACCTCACACATTTTTTTACTTGAGAAACACTGCACTAAACACCTTAGTTAGATGTGAAAATTAGCAACTGAAACATCATCGACCAACACGTCAACGTTTATTACAGATTTCTTGAGTTATCTTATCATTCTGGGGATTTTGAGGAAATGAAAGAGGCTTTCCCAATCCACAATGTCTCATGGGGGACAAATCCAGAATCGGTCAAGGAAACACTCCTCAAAGACTAACATCTTGTTTTTATAATGAGGAACAGAAAAAAACGTGTGCGTTTCCAGTGGTTCTTTAAGGCTGGTTTATACTTGGTCTAACAACATGTCCGTAGGCTATTAGAATATAATTTAATTCCACGGTGGAATGTCTGTAGGCCGTCCTGCGACTGTTGGTTTTCCATGTCTCAAATGGAAAAGTCTGACCCTGTAGCAGCGTCCGTTGTCATGGTTACCAGCAACGAGACAGTGCACACCCATAGAGAATGATAGAGGCCTCTAGTTACCAGAAGGCCGTTTTAGCATTGACAGCGCCATTGAGGGCTTCCACCATGCTTCCGCCATTTTAAAGTAGTCAAAGTAGTCAACTGGGTGAGGATTCCTAAGGATTGTAGCCTAAATGCTTGTATTTTTAGCTCCAACAGTGCAGTAATACCTACCAATAATAATAAGTTATTAAGGATGAGCCATGACCAGAATATACTGTACCTATAAAGTGGGTAAAACAGTATGTAAACACTATTAAATTGACCAGTGTTCAATGACTCTATGCACATAGGGCAGCAGGGTAGAGTACCGAATGGTAGTCGGCTAGAACAGTGACTAAAGTTCATGGCAAGGTACTGGGCGGAGACTGGCTAGTGTGACTGTTTGATTGATAGTCTTTCGCTCCTAGCTTTGATGCACCTCCACCGTCTTCGTCTTTTAGATGGTAGCGCGGTGAACAGGCCGTGGCTCGGGTGGTTGAGGTACTTGATGATCTTCTTGGCCTTCCTGTGACACCGGGTGCTGTAGATGTTCTGGAAGGCAGGCAGGGCGCCACCAGTATTGCGTTGGGCTGACCGCACCACCCTCTGGAAAGCCCTGCGGTTGCTAACAGTGCAATTACCGTACCAGGCAGTGAAACCGCCCGGCAGGATGCTCTCAATGGTGCATCTGAGATTTTTGTGAGGGTCTTAGGGGCCAAGCCGCATATCTTCAGCCTCCTGAGGTTCAATATGTGCTGTTGCGACGTCTTCACCACACTGTCTGTGTGAAGAGACCATTTCAGGTCATTATCTATCATTATCATTCTGCTAAATATGTGTATGCAATCAATAACATTTGATTATCTATCATTATCAGGTAATTATCATTACCTTATAAATAATGACCTTGTTCTGATTTATCTTCCTGTAATAATGAACACAAATTGGCTAAAGTTAAGATGTCGTCAGCTATGCTTTGGTCATTATTTGAACTGGCGAACATTAGGAGATTCCCTAAAAACACGCCACTTCGAAACAGCTACGAATGGAAGTGATTATTTTTAGCAGGTTAGGAGAACTTAGGTTACGTTTAGGAAAAGGGTTGGGGTTAGGTTTAGCGAAAACGCTTTCCTAACCTGCTACGAAAAGCCACTTCCGGTCGTAGCTGCATGGAAGTGGCAGTTTTTTAGGGAGTGCTACCTTGCTAGAAACTAACCAAAAAAAGAAAGTTGCTTTTAGTTGCCTGGCTTGCTACACTGACATATACCAAATGACATATTTAAACAGATGTGTTTATTGGTGTTAAAATACAGCAGTTGTGTTACTTGGGCCACCATGCCGTTGATGTCATTTTGTCTTTATACTTTTACATAACGGCAATGACACGTTTGACGTTGGAAGGCAATCGAATGTTCACGATGTCACTGCCGAGGACTGTCTACAAGCCGAGATGGGAACGGCGTTGACATGAACACGCTGGTGTTCAGAAGATTACATCCGTCTCCGCCAGACATTCTGGATTGACTGCAGTAAGACACAGAGCCCTCGGCGCTATCTGGCAGAAGAACAGGCACGTCTTCCCCCCCCCCCCCCCCCCCCCCCCCCCCCCCCCCCTCGTTCACCGCACCTCATGTGCTCACATTTTCCGTTTTCTTCTTTCATCTTTGCCACAACCGTCAAAAACTAGCAACCAGCAAATATTGAGCCTTTCACTCAAACTGCGCCGTTCTTTATCCACACCAACGTGTCTTATTCTGGTACCCGCTGTGGAGTTTTAATGGAAATGGGGTTTAGATGCATGGGTCTGGTGCGGGGAAAAGAGAAAAGGAGGGACACGCATGCAGACTGTCCAGGCAGGCAGACAGACGGTGGGAGGGGGGTTATATATAGACTAAATCGTTAGCGGTGCAGTCAGAGAGAGAGGGGAGGCGAGCTGGGCCTTGCTACAGCCGCTGTCGAGACAGACAGAGGATAGGCTGAGAGAGACGCTGACTGCATCGTCTGAAAACAGGCCCGTACCACAGAGGTGTCAGAAACACATCCACACCAGCATTTGACAAATGACAGCCACAAGGAGGGAGGACATTAACTTGGAAGATAATCAGACCAATAATAGACGCCAATAAGCCTAACGCTAGGCCACTGGATGCTTGGATTCTGGGGAGTGAGGGTGTGTCGATATGCGTTTGCATACTCGTAATGAGGAGTAAATGTGATGCCTTTTGCTAAAAACCTAGTTGAATTGTCCCCCTGCTTGCAAAGCAGATTAGTATCTGTTGGCAGTAATGCGGAGAAATGTTCCCTTGGGATTTCGCTAGGCTCACATCTGCCGGTCAGTTATCAGTAGTCTTGCATCTGTCGCCTTGGTACCAAAACTGGAGAGAGAAGATAAGATTGGACCATTTGCATCGCATGCGTTCAGAGACTTTTTAAGCGTGATTTATTGTAATGTGTCGTGGTGAGCGCTAACCCATCAGTTTCACACGAGGTGCCGCACTCCTTCGGTTTGTTTTGCAGTAGAGGCGACAGGGGTGTGTGACTTGGAACGCTGCTGTAATACGAGTGACTGGATTCACACCACGCCGAGGCCGTCGCTCTCCGCCCTGCAGATCGCGAGAGTGGGCTCCAATTATAAAGCGTTCCTTCTGCTCAATGCAAAGTGACATCTCGGCATCTATCCACCCACAGTGCTTCACAGTGCTTCGCCCACTGTTCTGGAATAAGCCACTGGACTGGCTAGAGCCCCCTCCAATCTCCAGACACGGTGACGCACTAAGACTCACAAGCGTCTCACTGACTGCCAATATGAGAACCGACGTGGTTTATCTTTGATGTATTTAAGTGTGTACTATGCATGGACACCGGAATGACTTTCCAGTAGTATTTATGTGGCTGACCGATTCCTTTGTATGTTAAGATGTGTATAATCCTCTCCTCGTGAACAGCTGTGCGAGGTCAGACAGCGCAGCATGTCCCTATGGACAGATTGGTAATTCACGGCTAGGAGACGTGTCAGTGAGATGCGCACACGTATGTGTACTTTGTACACATTCCCCAGTCATGCACTCACACACACATGCACTCACACGTCCGTTTTCACACACAAACACACACTTAAAAAAAAAAAAAAACATCATAATGCATTCTCTATTTATTCAGGGTTCTTGGGCCTAAGTGGATATTTCAGACTGTCTCGCAGACACAACAGGCGCGTTTACCCGACACTATCCACACACGCCCCTCATCCACATACAGCAGCTGCCAGTGTTTCCTGTCTGATGTTTGTGTTGTGGTTTGGAAAATGAACGTCTTTTCTGTCTGATCAAAGTAACCCACTGGTGTTGTTCTTCTGCTGGTTGACAAGGCTGTTGAGCTGACGGTTACATCTGATCACTCAGCTCCTCCATATTTTTTTGTTTGTTGTATTTATTGAACCTTTATTTAACTAGGCAAGACATGACGCTGTGCTCATCTGGGTCAGGTGAACGGTCACAGAGTTGGATTCAGGTCTGTTCAAACACACAGAGCATGTGGGTACAGAGGGCACACGCCACAGACAAAGGGCCAGCCTGTGCATTTCAGTTCAGGTGACACATCGAGCAGTTTTAAGCTCCAACTTTCAGCTCAGTACATGGAGGATCAAAAATGCAGGAAATGGTAGATCAGGGAAACATGATCTACCCCTTTACACATGGCTACACTGATGAATTGTTATCAATAATACCATAGGTAGTGTCTTCTCCTGTAAGGGCGTTCGTCTGTAGGAGGAAGAGAAGCGGACCAAAGCGCAGCGTGGTGGTTATTCATGTTTTAATAAATCGCTACACATGAACAAACTAACAAAAACAAGAAATGTGAAAACGCAAAACAGTCCTATCCTGTGACACCAAACACAGTGACAGGAACAATCACCCACAAACACACAGTGAAACCCAGGCTACCTAAGTATGATTCTCAATCAGAGACAACTAATGACACCTGCCTCTGATTGAGAACCATACTAGGCCGAAAACATAGAAATGCCCCAAAACATAGAAAAACAAACATAGACTGCCCACCCAACTCACGCCCTGACCATACTAAATAAATACAAAACAACAGAAATAGAGGTCAGAACGTGACATCTCCCTTCCTCTCCTAATTTGAATGCATTTCTGTAAATGATGGCAATGCTTTTTTCGTGGCAACCTATGCCACCACTAAGCCTCTCGCTAGATCATGAAACCAATGGGAGCATATGGGGTTTTGTTATGCAGGCTCTAATGAGTGGTTGTCCAATTACGATCATCATATTGCTGAGCGAGGGAGAGAGGAGAGAAGAAAGCTGGATGGGAAGGTGGGAAAGAGCGAAGGAGTGGAAGACGGGAATGTGTTTGTAGGTAAATACAAGGACGAAATAAAAACCCAATTCCTTCCCGCCTAGTTTGAAAGCAGGTCAACAATGTACATAACCCCAGAGTTAACCATCAGTCTCTTTGTTTGGGTTGTGTGTGAGCGAGTCTGTTATTTTCCTCTCCCTTTAGGTATGTAAGGACTTGACAGTGCATCAGTGTGTTGTTATCATGCACTGTTTTTCCTCTCTGCAAAATGCAAATATGCTCTGCTACTCTGGGGGCATATTTCCCGACAGCAAAAAGTTCTAAGCCGGAGTGTGAGGCGGCGAGTGGGGCTGATTTGGAGTCGCTGCAGAGTTGAACTCGGCTCTCCCCCCGAGAGGTCAGCCGGAGAAGGGACCGTTTTAGAGGGGAATAGATCTGTCACGTACTCTCAGATTAGAATACATAGCATAGAATAACGATGAGGATATTATAGTTAAGTTGAGCAGCGCATATATAAGTTGATAGAATAAATCAAATAGATCGAATCCAGTCTGGAATGGGTTAGAATCAATTGTGGAATGTGTTTCGTCGTACCACACAACTGTTCTCTGATTTTGATTTCGTTGTTGGTAGATTGTTCTACAACCTACCCGATGTTGGTGGATCCCACAATTGTTTTCTTAAAACATATCAAGCACGTTACACCAGCTCTTTCTGTGACAAAGACTGACCGGGTGAATCCATGTGAAAGCTATGATACCTTATGGATGTCACTTGTTAAATCAACTTCAATCAGTGTGGATGAAGGGGAGGATACAGGTTAAAGAAGGATTTTTAAGCTTTGAGACAATGGAGACATGGATTGTATGTATGTGTGCCATTCAGAGGGTGAACAGGGTATGGTAGTAGGTGCCCGGCGCACCGGTTTGTGTCCTGAACTGCAATGCTGCTGGGTTTTTCACGTTTAACAGTTTCCCTTGTGTATCAAGAATTTCACAACAGCTACCTTATACAGACAAGTGTAAAGGGATGAAGAATATGTACATAAAGATATATGAATGAGTGATGGTACAGAACGGCATAGGCAAGATGCAGTAGATGGTATCGAGTACAGTATATACATATGAGATGAGTAATGTAGGGTATGTAAACATTATATTAAGTGGCATTGTGGAGCGCTGCCATGCCCTGACAAATTTCAACTCAATATTGGGAAGGTGTTCTTAATGTTTTGTACAGTCAGTGTATATCATGTGGTGTGTCTCTCTCTCTCTCACCCACAGGTCAATGGACATCCTCCACAAGGGACCCAGTTGTTTCCTTTAGTTCTCAGTACCGACACCCAGATGCTGCTTGGGTAGTCAACCTTACCGCCTGCTCACCGGCACCCTGACCACATAGCTGCCCATGTCTGCCCTCCTCTGCTAGGCCAACACAGCCCACACAGTCTTCATGAGGATCACGACCCTGCCAGACCACACCAGATAGAGGTATGTATGTCAGTGCAGCGTGCCTCGATACATCTCGTATTGAACAGCACTGTGTGCATAATGGACAGACTTTCCATTGAATATTGTAATGAGGCAGCAGTGGCTTGATGGCAGACAGCTGTCTTGGACTTGGTCTTGATTTCAGAGGCACGAAGGGGGAACGTTGACATATCCAAGACAAGAGACAGCTCCCGCACAATTTCCAATCTGCTGGCCATCTGGCCCATCAATAATGGTGATTTTGATGAGTCCAAATCCCAACCCTAAACCACCAGTTGGGTTTGTGGGATCTCATTTCCAAGAACTGAATTGACAGAATTTAAAGGAAGCCTTTCCCATTCCTATTCGTCTTGGCTGAGGTTTAAGGGCCGGTTTAACTTTTCACAACCGGTTGCCATGGCGGCACCTGCTACAACGTCCCTCTGGGAGAGCTGCCCTTAGTGTGTGGAGGTTTAAGGTCAAAGGTCAGTGTCACAGCCTCTATCAAGTACAGGGACCTGCTGTAGCCTGTCCCCTGAGGCAGCGGCCCCTGTCTGGCCTGGGGTCACAAGTCAACTGTACCTTAACACAAAGTGACTGGTCCCTTAATGGGGCAGAACCTACCACAACATTATACATAAGTCAAATCTGCTTGTACATTAGCACAAAGTCAACTACTACTTGTGAAGTTGAAAAGAATACTGTAGCTGTGCCTATGTGCACCCAGGGTTGTCTTGTGTGCCAGTCTTAATTTATTCAGGCACTTTCGATGTTGCTTTAAAAGCCAGTAACATTGATGTGCATCCTACATTTAGCGGTGAATTGATCACTGAACGAGCTGTAACAGAAAAGAGAAATGGGGATAATGCTTGAAGAAAACACAGCATGCAGTCTGAGTGAGTCATTTTGTCATTTGCCTGGATAGGTCTTGCAGTATTTCTCAGCTATTCTGAGACCTTGACATTTCCGTAGAAACACGTAACGGACCCTAAAGTGCCCTTTTTCTATTTGCATGTTGTTAAGATTTTTTATTTAAGGAAAACACTGCGCTAGAAATGCCAACAGGTCATTTTGGGGCAGGTGGTGGTGTTAAATGTGCATAAATTGATATTTCTACATCTTTGAGTTAATGGAGAAAAACTGAGAAGAATTCCCTTGGAATGATTTGTACATTCTGGAGCCATCTTGAATATTGACTTTACAGAGGGGTGGCTGGTTGGATGGCTGGGTGGGTTTGAGGGTGGATGGATACATGGGTGGATGCATAGGTGGATTGGTAGAATGTTGGATTGGTTGATGGATAGTCTATAGGGTAGGGGATGAAGAGCAGATCAGAGAGGGTAGGATAGCAGGATCCCATATGGGAAAGCTAAAGAAGAATTGAACAAGATTCCTGTATGTTTTACCTGGAACTTGTCAGTAATACATATGGCAGCAAATACACTTAGAAGATTCTCGTAATATCTGACTTATACGGGTGGTTAACATTTAGACATAACAGAAATGTTGCATGCGTCATATGAAACGCATAGCATCTGAAGTCTCACGTACATGGGACATACCCATTTCAAAGCACTTGCATACCACTGTCTGACATCATTGACGCATGCAATGTGACACTTTTTGAAAAAAAGAAGCAGTCTGCAGCGAGCAGGAGGAGGAAGAGCAGGAGGAGGAGAGTTGGAGGAGGACAGGAGGATGATCAGAAGAAGAAGAGGAGGAGAGGAGAGGAGGAAGATAAGGAGTGAGGAGATGAGGAGGAATGACTTTGATAGCAGCAGTGAATCTATTTGGTTATTAAGTGGAGATCTCTCAATAGCCATTCTCACGATAGCACATTGGTAGTAGTCGGTGACAGATATCAAACCTAAGCAGGGATGGGCTTGATTAAAACCCTGGATGGGAGAACAAAGGCATAGCTGTAGATAAATCAACAGTCCAGTGCTGCCCAACCTTCACCATGGAAACTCATACATGAAAATGTATATGCAAATATATATATATATATATATATATATATATATATATATATATTTTTTTTTTTTTTAATTTGTTGACTTTCAAAAAAACTATGTGAAACGTATTAAGGAAATCCTTTATTTTTGTAGAGGTTACATTCTCAGAAGATACTTTTCATAAAATATTTATAGGTGACTCATAATTCGTATACAATATTTTGTCTTAAATATGTCATACCATATCTTTGTTGGCATCATTTCATTTATTCAATTGTGTATGACATATAAAGGCATATAAATCAAAACATATACAAATACACCACTGTCATATAAGGCAACACATACAACATCTTACCAGATTCTTATTAGATTGTTGTATAAATAATCCTCTTCTGCCATATCAGATTATTTCATTCTCATGATTATTTTCCATATGTTGGAGATTACGATGGATGGATATGGGAGCTGAGGCAAAGGTGAAAGAGGAGAGAGAGAGAGAGAGAGATGAAGGGATGTAGATGCGGGACATGTATGGATGGGTTCGGTGGGGGGCAGTGGGAGACAGGGATGAGTCAAGGCAGATATATCCAGGGAGGGAGTGTGTCTTCTCCCAAGGTAATTCACTGGGAGTCGCTGTGAAATGGAGCAAGTCTGCTGAAGCTGCTAGAGATTATTCAAACCCTTTTCCGGGGAGATGTGACAGAAGAGAGTGGCTCTGAAATCGGACTCAATCAAACTGTACTGGGTCCCATCACAGACTGCAGAGTTCCTTTCCCCTTGGGTACCCTTGCAGCACAACTATAATCACATGAAACATAGGCAAAAAAATAAAGGACATTTTCTACTGCGGGACAGGGGAGAATTCATATATTCTCTATGCATTTTGTAGTTTTAGTAATACTAGGCAAACAGTGTAGATTCACATTACGGTATGGCCATGGAATACTTGATTTCAGCTAGTTTTGCATAGGAAAGGTTGATGAAGCATACTCGAGTGGATTTTATAATGCTCTGAGGCTGAAGGACTGGCTCTTTTTCACATGATGGAGGAATAAGAAGTAGGCCAACGGACAGAAATGCAACTTTTTTTTTATCCCAGCATCACACGTGGATAAAATCACTTGATTTCCGCCGTGTATGGTAGTTATAATACCATCGATGGTTTAGAGCATGGTTCAGGCAGCAAGCGGGGTTGTGTGTTTCATTCCCACATGGGCCACATACTGTGTATTGCGTATGTCTTACTGTTGACAGCTTTGGATAAAAGTCTGTTAAATGACCATATTTTGGGAATAGCACAGCATCATATACCACCTTATTCATTGTTATTTAAAAATAAAAAAAACTTTACTTTATGGGAAGCTACGTTATTTTATCTGGGTGAACCACACAGTAATGCAGTGATGTGACAGTCAGACAAAGGCCTCACAGACTTGTCTATGAAGGAACTGTGAGACTTGAGGAACGATCTGACAATTCTAAAACCATTGAATATGTCTCAGTGCCTTTCATCCAAAGTAATAGCAGCCGGGGTGTAGCAGAAGAAACGGCACACGGATTTAAATATGAACCTACTCAGCAGTCTGAAAAGTATGCCAGTCGTGCAAAATCGGGCAGATTGTGATGCGCAAATCTAACCGTGTCTGATTCAATGTAAAACAAAAAACAATATTCTATATGCTTCACATTCTACAATTGCACTATTTTCCTCCATTTCTTTCACCGCAAAGTAAGATGCCAAGAGGGGTTAAAGAAACAGAATATTCAAATGAAATAAAAAGAGCATGATAGCCCCACTTCCGACACCACAAGCAGTGTACACCTCTAAACAGTTTGTCTCATCTCTTCGAACGGACGAGCCCCTAGAGGAACAGCTGCATGTGGCGATCCTGAATCGAGCTCAGTTAGCACGGCTGACTACCAAGTAGGGCCCCCCGCCTAGCCTCTTTTTTCGCTAAAAAGGGTCTTTCAAAGGGAACCCAGCTTGCCGGTGTCACCGTGTAAAGTCCACCGCCGACCGAGTATTTTCTTGGCGCCTTTGATTTCCACTCTCATTTGAGGCCTGCCGCGACTCTGCATGAAATGTACATGCATTCTGACCAGTCGCGTTCGATTAGTGCTGCGGTATGCTTCACGGTCGCGGTATGCTGCGGGGCTATTGCGGGCGGATCATTCAATCGCAGTGCTATGTGTTAGCGGTGGTATCCCCATGACGTGCACTGTATTCCCTGCGCGGCTTAGATCTCAGTAGCTTGTCGCGGCCAATGTGGGGGACGTGTGGCGAGGGGTCCGTCGACTTCGAGGTATAAACGCCCATCGTAGGGTTTCACAGCAAAATGGTTGATCTCTAAAGGCTCCAGTCAAAGCAGGGTTTTTTTTTGAAGGCTCACTGGGTTTATGGTACGGTAGGTTATACTAAACCCTGAGGTTATTTTGCCTTGCAATAATCACACAATGTCGTACTGTAACTTAACCGCTGGAGCACATTGAATATGGATCCAAAATACCCTCGAGGAAAGTCTTCTCGGTGTCGGGCATCAAACGGAACCCAGTTACTGTGTTATCCATTTTATTTGACGAGCACAGACGGCGAGAAGCTCCTTTTTGCCCCGTTTCCCCATTAATACTGCATAGTTGATGTCACTCAGCGGAGTTAATGATTCAAAGGATACTTTGGGATTTTAGCACTGAGGCCCTTTGTCTACTTCTCCAGAGTCAGATGAACTCATTGGGTACCATTTCTGTGTCTGTAGCCAGAAGCTAGAGGTAGTTTTGCGAGCCAATGCTAACTAGCGTTAGCGCAATTACTGGAACTCTGTGGGTATCTACTAGCAATACCGTAAATGTACTATATTGGATATGCTGGTATGTTGCCCCTCAGTGTATATGTGTCTCTTGAAATAACTCAGTGGCTGAGACAGTGTGTCAAATGATTGACTCTCTTGCGGTCTCCCTCCTTCTGAGCACCGCCATCTCAATCCTACACAGGCCCAAGCACAAACAAACACAAGTTTCCAAATATACAATTTACGGGGTTTTTGAAACCCAATCTCCTTCTCCTAGACCCCTAGTCTGCCTGTTCGTCTACGGTTGCTATGAGACCAAACACCTCGGAGCACACTCTGAGGGTCACCCCGACCAATAGCAGAGCTGCATGGCACAGCGTCTTGCTGAAGCACTTTGTTTTCTCTCTTTCCAGTCCATCCCTTCATCAGAGGAGGAGAGTGGCGGTGGTGTGTAATGGGATGTGAGAGAGATAGGCCTTTGGTCCGTTGGCTAATGGATGAGCTCCAGACCAGAGCAGCGTTCTGAACAAACACACAAACCAGAATCGTCTACTTATCCCCAAAAAAATATTTGTGGAGCTCTTCTGTTTGAATATCGGCTTCACACCGTCAAGTAGGGGGGAAAAAACACCACTGTGATATTTGTAGCTCATTACGTACCACAGAAAACAATGACATGAGCGCATATCTGTCAAAACATGTCAGCCAGACACACAGGATGTGGTGCCACATTGCTGTGATAAACGAACACTTCATGCGACGTGAGTAAATATCGCGCACCGATGCGATTGTCCTCGCAATGAAGTTCCTGCTCTAAAGGCAGATGGGTTAGCTGAGACAACAAAACGTCTGCGTGTGCCAGATCTCCTCTGTCCATTTATGTGGGTAGGCCTTTCTGAGAAGACTAATTCATCTCCCTTGAAATATATTCCCGTAGTCGTCCTCTATGTGAGGTCATTGGTGTACTACTGACATCACGTTCTACCAGGCTCTTTTCATCTTGCCTCATGTTTCAATGTATACTGTAGGAACTTGGTCATTTATATGATTAAAAACTGAACGATGCTCATGTTTTAACGACTTAGTATTTGCACACGCTTGTAGCCTGTCTTGTACGAGCAAAACCAGAATACATTAGTGCTCCTGTACAACTCTTCAGCATTAAAACATACTGACAGTAAGCAGAAGCTCGACTCTTTTAATAACAGAGGGACAAGCGATCCCGTGTTCTGTTTGTCTCAAGAGTGGAGGAAACGGCAGCCATCAAGTGTCGCCCTGGCTGTGTTTACTCCATGCGTAGTGAACCGCTCTGGGTCTTGCTCCTATTCTCTTCTCCCTTCTCATCGACTGGGCCCTTCCCGGGGCACTGCAGACCGTTCCACTCCACAGCCCGACAGCCTAATCCATCTCCATTGTGGGGTGGCACGGGGGTCAGAGAATTCTGTCAGAGCAGGGCAGAGTGGAGGCTCATCCCGTAAATAAGCTCTGGGGTGTCAACTGTCTCCAGTCTCCACACCAAGATTCACCAGAGAGCTGACGGTTAGCTGCTTGGCATTTTAAGCCCTGTACCTTGGGAGATTTCTGCCCACATAATGATGTTTCCCCAGCTGACGGGGCTGTGGCTTCAGTATATGTGATATGAGAGGAGTTGGAAATCAGGCCCTCATTCTTAGAGCAGATTGTTGACCTTTTTAGATGATGGTGTTGTCTTACAACAGCTTAGCCTGAGAGAGAGAGAGAGAGAGAGAGAGAGAGAGAGAGATGATTAACAGAGGGAAATTTAACAGCGGCCATGTTGTTTTGCCATTTACCCGCATCTCCCCTTATCGAATTGAACGCAACCTGACCCGCCATCTATTCAACAACGGAGTTACACATCTGTATGTTTATTGTTCATCTTTATTTGTATTCACTGCAAAACCGCAATGTACAGTTCCTAATAGCGGTTGACCTGTCGTTTTAAAAGGACGGGATTGCTACAGGATAAGCACTTGACGGAAGCTAAGTTGGATTTTGTGTTGGCTGGCAGTACAGTTAATTCCTTTTTAATTATGAAGAACCAGGAGGTAAACGTTTGCCAGAGCATCCACCCCATTTGATCTACTTACGCTATGTGGGCTATTACGGTATGTATGGCAGCTTAAATGTCTCACACAGTGATTTGACCTTGAGACTAACTGCATCAGTGTCTACCGCACCTCTATTCACTAGATCAAATTGAATGCATGTACAAACAAAAAGTGAAATAAATAAAAAGATTTCAAGAGTTTCAACGTGGTTTCCATGGCTTTACGTCTGTTTGGTATTCACCATAGCATCAGCCCCGTAATCCAAGGTGCAGCTGTGAAATGGGTGGGTGAAATGAGATGCATATGGGCAGCTGCTATGTTTCTGCTGATGCTGTATGGCGGATGGCCACTTGGTCACAGGCGAGAAGCTATTCAATGGCATCCTACATCTCCATTCCAATTCCATTCAATGGTTTCATTCAATTCACAGAGAAGAACATAAGGCCTTTTTAATGGCCGATGACAAATCCCATTGCATGTCCTGGTGCATTGAGTTGTAAATGCTGAGAACTGTAGCTGCAGAAAGGCTGTCGTAAATACAGATAGTGTGTGTGTGTGTGTTTAGGGTACTTTGCCATGAGCAAGGAATTACCACGATAAATACATTCAAGTGACATTTTACGACGAGAGAGATGGGAACATCTCGACCATCGGCAGTTCGCAGCACTTCAAATCTGTCTCGCTACCTCATTTCAGGAAGATCTTTTCCATTTGTAATAGGACTACCAATCGTTTTTTTTTTTTCAGAGTGTGTGTGTGTGTGTGGGGGTTACGCATGCACTCGTGCTGTGTGTTGTGTGTGCATTGCTGTTTTGTGTGTGTATTGGTATAAAATGAGTTTGTAAGTGTGTGTGTGGGTGGATGACTGCGTGCTTTTGCTACAACTGTATATGCATTCCCAGTTGGTGTCTTCTATACAGATATATTTGTGTTTTCACTCATGTTGGAGGTGGAGGGAGCTATGGAAAAATAAAAAATAAAGTGGCTTTTAGATAATCCACAGAAGGTAGACCCGCTGTGGTAAATCCTTAAACTGTGATATGGCAGCCAGCTAACGTTGTCCAGGGATTGCATGTTGAGTTAAATGATTTGCTAAGCTATAATTACACGCACCTATTCTTTGTCCTTATCTCTTCATTGGACATATTGGCATGCCATGTGTATGATTCCCGAAAATCTTCAAGAAGTATCTATGAGGAGGAAAATAAGAAACAAGCCGTGAATATAATTGGCTCGCTTGTAACGTCACCTCTGCCTTATGCTTCAGTGTGTGCTAAACATTTAATTGAGGGCATTGCCCACTCGTTGAAATGTATTCGCATACGTTTACTGGCTTTGATCATCTGAATGCTCAGATGAACACGGCTGTTTTACATTCCGATCATGGCTGATAGAGATATTTAATCTCAGTTTGACCACTGTAATAGCTCAACGTAGATATAAAATCTTGATTCACCTAGTCAATTCCCCGCTTGGAGTACCACATCCTGACATGTCCTGACTAGTGCCTCTCTCCTTTGCCTTGCAGTTTCCCCAGAACGCCCGAGGGAGGATGGACCGGCTGATCTTCTCCCTGTTGGTGCTGGCCGTCTCCACCAGGGGGCAGTTGTGCCCCAAGCGCTGCATGTGCCAGAACCTGTCCCCCTCGCTGGCCATTCTCTGTGCCAAGACGGGCCTACTCTTCGTGCCCACCGTCATCGACCGGCGCACCGTGGAGCTGCGTCTCACTGAGAACTTTATCACAGCCATAAGGAGGCGGGACTTTGCCAACATGACTAGTTTGATCCATCTGACGTTGTCCCGCAACACCATAAGCCAGATCATGCCTTACACCTTCGAGGACCTCAAGCGGCTGCGAGCGCTGCACCTGGACAGCAACCGGCTGAGTGTGATCAGGGATGACCACTTTCGGGGGCTCACCAACCTTAGGCACCTGATCTTGGCCAACAACCAGCTGCACGATATCTCTCCCCACGCCTTTGACGACTTCACAGGAACCCTGGAAGACCTGGACCTGTCCTACAACAACCTGGTGGACATCCCCTGGGAGACGATAGGTCGTCTAACCAACGTCAACACCCTTAACATGGACCATAACCTTATAGAGCACGTGCCCCAAGGGATCTTCACCAACCTGCACAAGCTGGCGCGTCTAGACATGACTTCCAACAAGCTGAAGAAGATCCCTCCGGATCCACTTTTTCTGCGCATCCCCGTCTACGCGAAAGCCAAAGGATCCCCTCAGTCGTCATTGGTGATGAGTTTTGGTGGAAACCCGCTCCACTGTAACTGTGAGCTGCTGTGGCTGAGGAGGCTGACCAGGGAAGATGACCTGGAGACTTGTGCCTCTCCTCCAGACCTCACAGCCAAGTACTTCTGGACCATCCCCGAGGAGGAGTTCATCTGTGACCCTCCGGTCATGACCAGGAAGTCTGCCAAGACCTTCACCATGGAGGGCCAGCCAACCAGTCTGAAGTGCAAGGCCAACGGAGACCCGGACCCAGAGATTCACTGGATTTCCCCCGAGGGCCGTCTGATCTCCAACACATCAAGGACTGTCACCTTCAGCAATGGCAGCCTGGACATCAACATCACCTCCATGAAGGACTCTGGAACTTTCACCTGCATTGCCTCCAACGCGGCGGGGGAGTCCACGGGCCAGGTGGAGCTGGTGGTCAACCTCCTCCCCCACCTGGCCAACAGCACCAATCGGCTACGGGAGCCCGACCCTGGCCCTTCAGACATCCTCACTTCGGCCAAGTCCACCACGGCCACGGGCAACGACACACGGAGGAACCAGGAGGGAAGGGTGCTGATGGCGGAGCTGACAGCTAGCTCAGTGCTGATCAAATGGCCATATCAGAACCACGTCCCTGGGATCAGGATGTACCAGGTCCAGTACAACAGTTCCCTGGATGACACACTCATCTACAGGTGAGGAGGGATCTGAACAGGGCTGATGGGGTCTCTTGGTTAGAATGAGTTTAAAAACTTTCAAAATGTTTTTTTTTTGTTGTGCGTTAATGAGTTACTCAAGGTTTTATGATGAAATTACATTTTGACTCACAGACATACAATTACAAGATGTCTATCAGCTAAACAGTAGCAATCATAAGAACACCAGAAACATTTCATGTTGTATACATTTATGTAATTATAATGAGTTAATAAATTAGGTTGGTAGTTACTAATCGTTATTTGTAAGAGATAAAAAAAGGTCCGATTTTTCATTTGCTTTGAGAAGACATGTTTCTTCTCTTCTCTCCTTGTTTATTATTTCGCTCCTTCGTCCTTGTTCCAAGGTTTATTCTGATTTATTTTCTGTTTTGATGCCTCCCTCATTGCATATGCCAGGTCCAACATCAATTTATATCAATTATTTTGAGTTTGTAGCACTCTGATAGATGCTGATGGACCGTTCTGTAATTTGTGAATTATTTTGGTCATCAAAAAGTGTTTCTTTCCATTCCAAGTCTCACGTCGTTTTACAGGTTCCTGGCCCAGGGCTCCTCGCGTCGTCTTACAGGGCCTGGCCCAGGGCTCCTCACGTCGTCTTACAGGGCCTGGCCCAGGGCTCCTCACGTCGTCTTACAGGGCCTGGCCCAGGGCTCCTCGCGTCGTCTTACAGGGCCTGGCCTAGGGTTCCTCGCGTCGTCTTACAGGGCCTGGCCTAGGGCTCCTCGCGTTGTCTTACAGGGCCTGGCCCAGGGCTCCTCACGTTGTCTTACAGGGCCTGGCCCAAGCCTGTGTGCAGGCGGCCTGTTTAGTTTTTAGCAGATGTTAATGCGAGTGTAGCGAAATGCTTGTGCTTCTAGTTCCGACAATGCAGTAATAACCAATGAGTAATATAACAAAGTGAACATACAAGCTCATTTGCAACGGGCCTAATCAGCAGAAGGGTCAAGATCCTGGATGCAAATCCTAGTGACTGAAGATAGGCGGTTCTGTCCCACGGTGGGAAAAAGCACAGCCAGAGTGAGAGAAAGAGGGAACTTCACTCTCTTTGGTGTTTTCAGGGGAAACCTATTCCCCAAGCGGTTTCTGTTACCACTGGGAGTTGGAGGGATGATTTTGAATGCCGAACACGTAGAGGAACGTTGTGCACGGAGGGAGACACAGTTTGGATTGTGGCTGGTTTCAGAGCTGGTACACAGTCTCTATAGACTGATGTGTCTGTGCTCTGATAAACACTCTCTCTCAGCAGATATTGTGGGGAGCCGAAACTAATGAACACGGCAGCCAATTAACTGACTGGGACAGAAGAGATGTTCCTATAGGTGAATTTATCTAGGACTAAGTACTTAAACATTGCTCCCTGTTCTTCATTGACTAGTTGTCTGATTTTATTTACTTGGTCCGGGAAAGCCATGAGCACACACGGATGCTTGCAGACACACGAACATATGCATGCTCGCACACATACACCTATGTTATGTAAACATAGCATATTATGTATCTTGCACTTCTCTACACACCCACTGAAGGGTTATGAGCACATAGTATACTCAAAGATGTTCAATACACTAATACAAACACACACCCACACAAAACGCAAGTACAGTACATTTCTCAAACAGCTCATCATAAAAAAAACAAAAATCTTTCTTTGTTTTGGACGAATCAGAGGTTTTGTTTCGACTCTTGGGCAGAAACGCTTGCTTAAACTCTGCCTCTTGTCTTCCATATTGATTTGGAAGAAGAGAGGAATGTGCATAAAGGACACGTTTCAGAGACAAAGAGCTCAAGCGAACAACAAACACCTTGAAGCTGTAATTTCTAGACAATTTTCGAACGCTGTGCAGAGGAATGGCGTAACAGCCACTGCCAGGTCCCAGTACGCGACACGCTGCAGCCCCAAAGATTATTAAGAGCGAATCAGTATCATGCCCACAGGAAGTGGGTCGACCGAACGAATGGTCTGTCCTGCCAGCTCGCTACGCATTAGGGCTATTGAAATGTCTGTCGGGTACCCTTCTGCTGATTTGGCCCGTTGCAAATGAGCTTCTATGTTCGCTTTGGTTTGGTCCAGCTCCTACTCAAAATGTGTTCTTGATCATTTTAGGCATTTCTGTACAACAATAAAATAAAATAAAAAACAGGTTCCATCCAAATGTTTCTTGCAAATGTTCATTTTGGCCCAATTAGGGCTTGATAGTCCTTTCCTTCCAGACCACCGATCTAAAATGACTTGACAGATGTATGTGATACAGTGTAAATCAAATCAAACTTTTTTTTGTCCCATGCGCCAAATACAACAAGTGTAGACCTTAGCGCGAAACGCTTACTTACAAGCCCTTAACCGACAGTGCAGTTCAAGGAAGAGTTAAGAAAAGTATTTACCAAATAAACTAAAGTAAAAACGTGTCAAATAAAAATAACGATGCTAAATACAGGGGGTACCGGTACCGAGTCAATGTGCGGGTACAGGTTAGTTAAGGTCATTTGTACATGTAGGTAGGGGTGAAGTGACTATGCATAGATAATAAACAGTGATTAGCAGCAGTGTAAAAAACAGTTGGGGCGGAGGGGTGTCAATGTAAATAATCCGGTGGCCATTTGATTAATGCCCTCCTCTCACATGTCAATGGCCAAAAAATAAAATGAGACTATGAAAGGAAGGCTTTTGACAGTATTGGGACACGGCCTCCGCCATTCCTCTGATGTCGGTGAGTGATTGACAGTTTATATCAGACGGATGAGGCTTGAAGCACACGGGACCGGCTGTGAGGTCCGTCAAGGGCCCGCTGTATATTTGCTGGCACAGTCACTCGGGCGGTGCCCATCGATGCCATTGATGGTGTCTCCATGCGGGGTGTCACCAGGAATCAGTTGGACCCAGCTGGACATTTGGCAATAGTCACTCCTCCTCAATTCCCCTTAACGCCTCTACTTTACAGGACTGTGGGACGCGCCGACTCCTCCGAGCTCCTCTCAGTCTCAGTCCCGCTCTGTGATGCGCCCCCCCCCCCCCCCGGTGAGTAAAGGCCCCACCGCAATAGAATGGCACCGTTGCACATGCACATTCATGCTCTACTTTTTAAGTCCCCTCTGCTTGAGGTTCTATTAGGGATGGGTGGAAGAGCACTGTAGCTGGAGACGGTGAAAGAAGGAAAGAAGGGAAGAAGCGAAGAGAAAGATTTGAGGGAGCAGACATTTTGTCGCTGTGATTTTTACACCACTGGTGGTTTTAATACTTTGTGACGACTAATGAGCTCGCCAATCCACTCACTTGACGGTTTTATACCGGAGTGGTTCATCAGTATACATGCAACTTGCATCGCCTGTTTATTTGGGGCCTTTTCGTTGGCCCCTCTGAGCTGACATTTCTGGGTTGCGACAAAGCCAATCCCACTGGGCACACGCTGGTTGAATCAATTGAACCGACGCTGAATGGACGTTTGGGCCCAGTGGGATCATTTGTTATGCAAACGCGTGTCTACTTGAAGTGTACCTGCGATGTCTCTCAGACAGTCCTTATAAGGACTATATATAGTCGAAACAAATAAAAACACGAAATCATAGGGATTCTTCTAAACAAAGGCTTGGCAAAGCAGGATGCGTGGCGCGGAACAGAGCGTGGCATAAGTGAATTCCCCGAATTATGGTTTTGATAAGACTTGTTGCCCACACCCAATTTTTGAACGTGACAGGTAATTTCCTTTTGGTGTTGTACATGACATGTTCACGGCATTGCCTCGTGAGAAATCAAAATAGAATCAAACCGAAGAGCATTACGTTGCTGTACACAGCTTCTCCCGAGCAACGGGTTATACCATCAACGTGGCTGTCTCACTGTGCACGATTGGTGCAGCATAACACCTGTACAGAGAATGATAGATAAAGGTTAACTAGTTCCCTCGGTTTTGGCCGAGGGAACGAGCCGGCCAACCTTGGTTCTTTTGTCAACGACTCTGCACATTACAGTCTTCGGTGTTATGTTTCATTGGAACTAACCTCCAAACTGGCATGGGCAGCAAAGCTTAAAGGATGACTCATCAGGTTCACATAGTATTGGCTCTCGCATGGAGATCTCGAATAGAGATCCAAGAAAGAGAATGTTGTGGCCTGCCTTTCGACAGCATATTTCAACAAAGAATGGCAACATAACACACATTTTTTTTCTGTCATCAGATGCCAATAACTGTATAACATGAACCGTTGTGTAAGATGTCGATGGGAAAACACGCCTTTGTATAAATCGACTCTCGAAGATTTGAGTCAAAACACACAAATGTGTTTAAAAGCAAAAGGGACCATATGTCCACATCAGTCGATTGAACTGATGAAATTAAACGAACAAAAAGGCTGTGAAATCTCTATTAGACAATAGCTGTTGGTTGTAAGGCCTGCCAATCCAAATGAAACCAGGTGCTGTGTTGAGCATGTTGAGGTGGGACAGATGATTATCCCAACCTGCTCTTCCTCGTCCGCCTACCAACCGGAAACGCTTTATTCAAGGTTACACCCCATGGTGGCATTTTTAAGTTATTTACAGCCTGGAAAAGATGTTGGGGATTCTGATAGGCTGCCATCACGTGCGATATCTCATTTGGATGCGTCCACCGTGCTGAAGCTTTCAGCTAGTGTTTGTGAGATCACACATAATATGCTCATCTGCACATAACCATGTGCACTACACTTATGCTCGTTGTGCAAGCCAATCTCTCACACACACACACACACTGCTCTTCAAAGTACCATACCACGTCTGACTCTAAATCTATAAGCTTAGCCTTAGAAGTGTTCCTTCTTCCTCTGTGTTGCTCACATTTTCTATGGCTGGCCTCTTAGAATCCGGTGATGTTCCCCTTTTTCCAGGTTTATACATCTTAGTGTATTCTCCTCACGTATGCCTCTGTTGGAAAGGGCAGCGAGGGGACGATTGGCTTTATCCCCTACCAGAAGACCCAGACATGAACCAATCTGGGTGTCTCATCTCCGCCCCCCCAAAAAACTCAACTCCCTAAATGTACACAGGCCTGGTTCTCTGCATGCTACCATGGCTGCATATCAATTACGTGACGATCACGTTGCTGTGGAATAAATAATAGATGACTCTCTGGAAAGAGATTGTAACGAGGTTTATGACGAGACTGCAGAGGGATCAAGTGTTTTAGCTCAACACGAAATGAGCTGGAAATGTGGACCGATTCCTTTGACTTCTCATGTGGGCAATAGAGGATATTTTCAATTTGAAGCCAGACCTTTTATCTCACGTGGTACTATGAGCTTAACCAAGGCCACGCATGGAGATGAGGAAGTGCAGCATGTCATTAGGCTCCAAGTAATAGTTCTGGAAGCTGCACTTCCTCAGAGGTGATTGGCAGACGGTTAATGTGCGAACTGGGAGATAGCATGGAGAAGAGACTCTCCCCTCCAAAACCCCAACATGTAGCAGAAAATAGCCTAGATATATAGTCTTCCCCTCCAAGCCAGTAACTCCCCCATCGTAAATGATTGATGGTATGATTAGCATGACTCTCCTTGCCGGAAGGCTGCAGGGAGTGTACTATGTGGTAAGATGACCCATAACCCTAAAACCACACACTGGTATCCCTGTTTCAACTCTGGAATGATCCAATTATGTCCTGAACTTAAGTTAAAAACATTTTAAAAAAAAGGAATGTTGTGTCATGGTCCGGGTTACAAAGGCAGGGCATATTACTGGAAACTTTCGAGGTTTTACCAGTAAACTACCAGCATTATGGTATCTTTCATGGATTCTACGTAATCTATCACAAAATATCTATGCACTTCAGAATATCAGAAGTGTGTGTAATTATCCCTGGCTCTCTGTGCGGCCTTATCACATGCGATTTAATAAGATGATTTTCAAAGAAAAAATAGGACAAAGCTGTAAAACATTATCCTAAATACAAACCATCAACTTAATTAATACCCGTTGGTGTTTAATATGAGGGCTGCAGCATTAAATAGCCTTCATATGATATTTTTTTTACTATGCCAATATGTATTTGTTGTCAATGTTTTGGCGTCAAACTGGTAACAGCTGTGAAAATAATTCAATAGTTGGGCGAGTTAGAAGGAATTGAAAATAATGCCATTCTTGATCCTTTCTTCATTAATTAGGCTATTTGCAAGTATACATTACAGAACTTACAATAGATTCCCATAGATTTTCTGTTAATGACCAAAATCACTCAAGATTCTGGTAACTTTGGTAAATTACGGGTAGCTTTGTAACCCCAGTCATGGTATGTTTTTATCAATCAATGGGAGAATGTGTGAGCAGTGTGTTTCTCCCCAATTCTTCTACCGAGTCTTGCCTGTAGTTAGTTCACCCACAACTCATGCCTTCCTTATTTAATTTGTTTGTAATTCTCTACTAATATGTGTGCACGCACACACACACATGGCATTACGCACTTACTTAACCATTAGGCTATTGTCTCTTAATTAAATTATTCACTTACTATTAACTAATTGGATAACACCCCCTAGCATCAACTGGGCATTCACACAAGTACCAAAAACCTGCTTCAATGACTGCCAATTGTACTCAAGCCATGAAAAATAATGAATGAATTCAAGGGCGACAGTTCAAAGACGCCACTTGGCTCTAGCTGGTTACATGGGCTTGAGTGAGGCCCTTTTTGTACTGCACAGTCACCGCAGCACTTTTCCCTTTGTCCTCCTCTGGTCCAAATCCAGCCGAGCTCAGCGAAAGGCCCTGTCACCTCCCCAGGCCCATAATCATGTGCTAATCCCCGGCGTCTTGCTCAGAGTTATCATCATCCTCCCCATGCCCCAGATCAATTTTTAATCATGGGCGTTGACACGCCACCTCCTCCATCCCTGAGAGTGTGTCGATTAATTAAGCAGACAGACACGCGACAGCCGTAGCGATAACGAGGGAGGGAGGCGCTGGCCCCAGTTAGTTATTTTTTTAACGGCAGCCGCCGACGGGCCACTCCTGTTGTAAAGGAGTTAATGCAGCGGAATGTAAGAGAGACGCTGGTCGAGTTACCTATTGGTGGATGTCATAACGGAGGTCTACGCCATTGAATGAGGAGGATGGGTCGAGGTGTATTGATGCACCGGAAATGATGGGCGATAAGGCCATGCCTTTTTCATTACCCTTTAGTAATATGAACACTCGCCCTGTTTCGGCGTCTTCATGAACGTCCACCCACGCGTGTGTGAATGCATGCCCGCACACACACACACACACACACAGTCGCATGCGCTCTCTCTCTTTCTCGCCCTCGCTCACGCGCTCTCTCACAAGCGCACACACAAACACAAGCCATCCAATTGTCCTCCATGGGATTTTAAAACTATTTGCATTGTATCGTAGGTCAATGCTATTACGTTTTGGATGCTGTTGTGGTGAATTGAATAGACAATCTAATTTGTTTTGGGGGAAAACTCTGCAGGACTCATTTGACTACTTCGACCAAACAAAGCATTACACTAATTTGGTTAGCGGGAATGTTATACGAAGTACGCACCTGCTCTTTTAAGTTACAATCCAGAGCAGAAACAGTTTGATACGTAGGAAGCACACAAGCCGCCTGCACTGTGAAGTCATACAAAAACAAATGAACTTTTTAAGCTGACTTTGTCCACTTCTCCTCTCCCAGAAAGTGTCCCACAATGATTTTCAGGGAGTTTTTCCAAGCAGATTTCATTCGTGAAATACTCAATTTAACTAAGCCAATGTACAATCCCGCTTGTGAGAGGACCACTGATAGTAAATCCATTATATGCTCTTGGGGTGTTTCTTCTCAAAGTCTGTGGCTAAGCCCCTTAGTGATTGTGGATGACTGGGATTTCTCTGCAAGGCATTAAGGTGTTCTGAGCCCCACACTCCCTACACCCTCTTTCAGCTCAAAGCCACTTCATGTAATCGGGCAGATTTGAGGAAGCCACTTGCAGTGCCATATTTATCCCCCAATTCATCAAATCTATCGATTCGCAACTCGTCCATAGAGAGAGGTGTACTGTCGTTGTGTTTTATGTGTCTGTGCAGCTCCTACTGTAGCTCTGACGTTGTACAGTTACGTCTCATTGTCTGGAAACAACGAGAGATAAATAGTCTCCATCTTGTGGCTCTGCTAAAATGTATGGGCAGTTTGAGATGGCTAGAAGGATTTGGTTTTGGGACACTAGGTTTTGTCTGGTGAACATGCACATCATAAGACTCTGAGTGGTGGCAGAAGTGTGTACCATGGGTTGAGGGCAGCCTAGCAGGGAGTCTCTCTGCCATGTGTAAAGTGATGGGCCACTTATATAGCCTAAGCCAGATGGCCATCAGTGTAAGTGGGCTGAACTAGCCCTGTGTGCCACCTGAGGACCCAACAGAGGGAAGCAGATGCTCCGGACGATTGTGTGTGTGCGTCGGTGTGTGAGTGGATGTGGGTGTGTGTGTGGCACATACAAAAAAATACCTTCTCTGACTCTCTCTCACATTCACACACACACACACACACACACACACACACACACACACACACACACATAAAACATTGGGGAAGAGTAGAAATGTAGTAACTGCAAGTGCTACTGGACCCAGTGTGACTCAGGTGCTGCAAAGATCATGTCCTGACTTCAACCAAGGGTGGTCACGTGGCTTCTTGCCAACTACTGGTAAAATATTTGCCTTTTATTTGCCATGACTCATGTCATGTGACAAGGTTAGAGGGCTTTTGGAGGGAGTGTGATGTTTTTCTCCGGAGCAGGGCGCCTCTCAAAGGAATGATCAGTGGGGCAGCGTAGAGGCGGATCAAATTAAATAGATTCTTAGTGTTTGTAACGCCCGCCGTTTGGTGAGACGTAGACCCGACGGCAATGGTGTGACTGAGGATACCCTGTCTGTCTTGTTGAGCTTTGACACAGAGTGTCTACCTTGATAAGGTCAGGTTGGGTTATATTTGCTATTCTGTGAGGGCCTATGTTCCGAACCCCCTACATTGCATTTTAAGTTTTCCCCAAATTGTGCAACACAGCATTTAGTCTGCCAGAAAGCCACACGAAGAAGCTCACAGGTTAGAGGTCATTCAAGTGCAAGATGGCGCAAGAAGATGCACATTAAACTCCTCCCTCCAATATCTACTGCCACCCTTTATGGTTTATCCTACAGTTGCATCCATGTTAACATTTTGTTGTTTCATAACCAGATGTTATGTTGTTACATTTTGTGAAATGCTATGGTAGCTACAGTGGGTACACTGATACACTGCCAATTTTGCATGTTTTCCTATTTACAATGCATGTAGAGGTCTGTAACTGTGAGATACGGAATCTAAAACAAAAATCCAGAAAATCACATTGTATGATTTTTAATTAATTAATTAATGTTTTATTGCATGACATAAGCATTTGATCACCTACCAACCAGTAAGAATTCCGGCTCTCACAGACCTGTTAGTTTTTCTTTAGGAAGCCCTCCTGTTCTCCACTCATTACCTGTATTAACTGCACCTGTTTGAACTCGTTACCTGTATAAAAGACACCTGTCCACACACTCAATCAAACAGACTCCAACCTCTCCACAATGGCCAAGACCAGAGAGCTGTGTAAGGACATCAGGGATAAAATTGTAGACCTGCACAAGGCTGGGATGGGCTACAGGACAATAGGCAAGCAGCTTGGTGAGAAGGCAACAACTGTTGGCGCAATTATTATAAAATGGAAGAAGTTCAAGATGACGATCAATCACCCTCGGTCTGGGGCTCCATGCAAGATCTCACCACGTGGGGCATCAACGATCATGAGGAAGGTGAGGGATCAGCACAGAACTACACGGCAGGACCTGGTCAATGACCTGAAGAGAGCTGGGACCACAGTCTCAAAGAAAACCATTAGTAACACACTACGCCGTCATGGATTAAAATCCTGCAGCGCACGCAAGGTCCCCCTGCTCAAGCCAGCGCATGTCCAGGCCCATCTGGATGATCCAGAAGAGGAATGGGAGAAGGTCATGTGGTCATCTCTAGGATGTGTCTTTTATACAGGTAACGAGTTCAAACAGGTGCGTCTCCTTCCTGAGCGGTATGACGGCTGCGTGGTCCCATGGTGTTTATACTTGCGTACTATTGTTTGTACAGATGAACGTGGTACCTTCAGGCGTTTGTAAAGTTCTTGAGTTCTTGACTGATTCTATTGATTTTCCCATGATGTCAAGCAAAGAGGCACTGAGTTTGAAGGTAGGGCTTGAAATATTGACTCCAATAGGAGGTGGAGACATGACAAAGACATAATTTTCTGGAATTTTCCAAGCTGTTTAAAGGCACAGTCAACTTCGTGTATGTAAACTTCTGACCCACTGGAATTGTGATACATTGAATTATAAGTGAAATAATCTGCCTGTAAACAATTGTTGGGAAAATGACACCAAGTAGACGCCCTAACCGACTGCAAGTCATTTTTTGTGAAGACCCCTGGCGCTGGGTCAGAACATGAACATGCATCGCTTGCTGTACGGTTTTGGAGATATACCTTCTCTTTCATATCAGCCAGAAATAATGTTTTTTAAAAAAAACTAAAGGTTAAATGAATACACACCTTTTTATATGGTTAATGTTCCCACACGACAATGTCTCCCATGTTGCAGCGTGAGTTTACGGACGAGAGACGGGAGACAGAGGGACCAGCTGTGCTAATTTGCTATCTCGCATGCGCCGAACACCTGTGTGCAACTGAAGGCCATCAGAAGCGTGTTTTCACTGAAAAATACTGTCGGCTGCAACCGTGATAAAGCCGATTTAAAACAGTGTACAATAAGTGTATATATTTGTGAAATTATTTTAAGTTTCTAGAACCGTATCAAAATTGAGAGGTTTTATGTTTCTGGGGCTGTATCCTCCCATCTCTCTGATATAATGTGTAGAAGTGTACCATGTTCACCATCTGTTTTATTGTTAAATGATGACACTACTTTAGACCCATCTGCCAGACAGCGACGTATTTGTCTGGCTGGATTAACAGCAGTCAAGAAGACGACAGCCTCACGTTGGCAGGCTCCGCATTCGTTAAACAGACAACAGTGGGTGCTACCATTCATTTACATTATAAACATAGAAATATCTGTAGCACGAATACATTGGCCGGGTGAGAGAAACAGATCTGCTCTTGCATCAGCATATGACTGTAAAAAAAGACTGCTATCGTGAACCGCTAATGTAACTTTGGGTTTTTGGGAGTCCTGTGGGATGGGAACTGTATGTTTTCTTCGATCTTGTCGCTTGCTTCTTTGTCTATGTGTTCCTGTCTTGTGTACCTTACTAGAAACAATGGGTTAAAAAACATTCAATCACAAAAAGAACAGACACGTTAGTCGTGTATGTTAGTTACATATTAAAGAGATTGTTTTAATGCCGTTGTTCATCACATAATTCAGGGTCTGATGTGTTTACCCAGCCTAATGGCATGTACATAAAGCTTCCTCACTAACTCGCGAAACTCGGATAGCCAAATGCATTGTCAGCAGGGTCTCTTGCATGCGGTACGGCACACACAGACTTTAATTGCATAAATGCGCCCTCTTAGCATGACGTCCTACAGCGATTGCAGAGAGGAAAGATACATTACTTTTATTCCCTCTGTTGTTCTTAATCTCTCATCCCGCCGGTATGTACTGTATTCTCCATTTTATCAGCTACCGCACACTTAGCACTAACACAAATGTCCTCCTCTTCCAGTGGAATAAAAGCCGGAGATAAGTGTTTTTATTTTACTCTACCTGCCGGGTGTATATATATTATGCGATATCGACGGCGCACAGATGACAATGGATCTGATCAACTTTATTCAGGGAGTTTTCATATGGTGGTAAGGTGATTGCAGGTGATGGTTCGGCTGTTGATGGTGACAACCAGAAGCAGGAAATAGATGACGGGCTTGAAAGTAATGACTGACGTCAGTGATGACATTGTTGGCTTCTATAATTAGGATGATGGCCATGACAATTACAGGAACCTATCCCAAAGCAATACCAGCCTGCTCTGACTCGCTCTGACTTGCTCAGAGTCTGGCAAACGATCCTGCGATTCTCCCCTCCGTATCGGTAACATGTCTGTCCGTGGCAGGTGACGACTCTCCGTCCTCTGCACCATTCCACATTAGCGGGGGGGGTGGAGAGTTAACTCTTATCAGCGTGGGCTGAGCCCGCAGGACCACAGCATTCTCAGGCCACAGATGATTCACATGGCGGGAGGGGAGGAGTGACACTGGCAGATGGGCAGCAACACACATCCAACCACACATCTCACCCAGATCCCCCAATCTTAAAATTGGCACAAGCACCACCCTTGCCTCTGCCAAAGTCTCTTACTGAAACCAATGTACGCTTTTGTCTTTCACTTTGTGTGCCATTGTCATCGCAATCCAACCCACGTAGCCCTTTCTCATGGTCTACTGTGCCAGTCTGCTCTATGGCCGTGGGTTCCGTGTGTTTGTCACTGAGGGGGTTTCTTTAATTCCCTCAAATTAGTCTGGCTCCCCCTGTGAAGATACGAGGCCACACTGTTTACCTGAAGCTAAAATGATCTCACATCCTCCACGTGGGGATTTGTTATCTCTTCCTCTTCCATAAAGACAATGAATTATCCCATCCCTACACCGCGGCGGTTGAAGGCAGCGTTGCGCTGGGAATATGAATAACTCCTAATGTTGGGGCACTGATACGCCATCAAAACTCTATTCATCCTGCCTGTGATTCTCACCCAGTTCATTTTAGCGAGACTGACTGTTGTCGGCTCTATAGAGGTTGTTTTTTTCTGTTTTTTTTGTGGGTGATGGCGAATGACAGTCTCTCATCTGGGGATAAATGCTGAATGGAATCGTCTCGCTGTTAATTTGGGTAGATTGTGGGATCTCAAGGCTGTTGCAGTGGTTTCACGGGTCTCTGATGTTTATCATTGGCTGGCTGGTTGGTTGGTTGCATTGCGGCGTCGTGACAATGGTTGAGTTCGTATTCTGTGCCCCGGGTAGGGAGAGTTTGCTCATTATAGACCATTCCATTGGTCCTTAATTGAAATCTTCAGCCACCCGAAGCACCGAGCCATGCAAAACGACCTCCACCACTGATTCATCGAAGGCTACATGGGGAATGGGCATTCCATTGGATCACTATACAGTATCTCTGGTGCTTTTATCTTCTGGTACACACTAAAGGAATTTATAATAGATGCTTAAACTGCACTGGGAAAAGGACACATGACTATTATGAGGGTAGTACAGATGCCACATTAACATTCGGTAATACCTTGGATAGCTATTTACTGCAGTTTGACGATTTGAGAGTGTGTGTTTAAGACGTACGCGGTATCTGTGTGTTTTACAGATTAGGTGAATGCTGGAGAGTCATAGATAGTCTCCTGGAGGGTCATGGATGAGATCTCGTTAGAAATTATAGCATGTGTGGATAGAAATGGTAGCATGCTGAATAGCCGGTAGAGAGAATGACAAAATAACTGTTTAGGCTCATATACAATAACATAGCATTCGCACACCTACCATCTGCATGGCCAGGGGACTCTGACACCCCAATCTGAGCCAGACCTTCAGAACCAGGTTGCAGGGCAAAGGTCAACATACAGCCATTTTGTGCTAAGTGCTTAGGGAAATTAATTATTCAGACAAGTACATTTTCTAACCATTCATATTTATTCCTATTTACCTGAAGTGCATGGTGTAGAGCTTGAAGAGCCCTGTTGTTGACCCCTGTTGAGCATTGCTCATCATATGATGCAGAGCTGAAGCGCTCACTCTGATTAGCATGGTGGGGAAACCTAGCGTGGTTTATAGTGCTTCCTCTCCACCAGGTAGAGGGCACTGAGGTTAGACCATGAATAAATGATGAAATAATTGCTGTCTGTTTTGAGAGGATGGTCATGCCTGTCCTGCGTGCTGGCTCAGGCAGGCAGTCCTTAGGTGTGTTCTGTATTGGCTAATCTTTCGTGGACAGATTCACACGTGAACAGCGAGAATCCATCAAGACTCATGTCACGTCATGTGAAATGCCATGTTTGACATTAGCACCCCCCCCCCCCCCCCCCCCAAACAATAATATGTAGTGCAGATATGTATCAATGTGATGTGTCACTTTTTTATTTGACGTTGGGAAATCGGAGATAACATCGATGCCGCTGAGCCAGTGACCAGCTCTCGAACACTGAGCCATTGACTGCACCAGGTGGCTGTATAATGAGTGGGTTGCTCTTTGACAATAAGACACCGGACTGTCTACATCCATAACGTTTTGAACCTAGAAGAAGACTGAGAGACAGGAGTAGGCAAGAAGGAGTCGAAGGGATTGGCAAGAAGAATGTTGAGTTGTCCTGAAAAGCATGGTAAGCTAACGTTAAGGAGTGAGTGTCAAGCCAGCTACAGTAGCTAGCTAGCTTGTTGGTTATCTAGTTAGCTAGCTAACTTGTTGCGTTTTACAGCCAGAGTCTTTCAGTTTTACACATAGCTGGTTGCAGTAGATGATAAACTAAACTGCCATTATCAAACAATTTATCTATTATCTAGCTACCGACGGTAAGACGTAAAGCAAGAATCGTGGCATGTGTCAAAAGCAATGCATGTTGACAAGCTAATTTCTTCCAACATCACCATCTTTGAGGCAGTTTGTTGAAACCCAATTTGGCAGCCAATCACAGGCATCTAAGTTTACTAACTACAGTCAAATAAGGAGGAGCATGATGTTGTGATGGAATAAATTGAGGTAGCAATTGTTCGTGAGCTGGACCTTGTGCCATAATATAATTTGATTGGATGGCATGCCATATTTTTTTTAAATCAGCTCTATTGTTGTCATTTACAGACATGAATCATGAAATAGGCAAACTAATACATGAACCCTAAATGCAGGCACCATTTTCTTTTGTTAATCTCTTCAGGTTTGTCGTCTGTTTTCTTTGAGCCTGGTGGAGATAGATGCCACCATTCTACAAGGCAGGACATTGTATCTGCATCCAGGTTGAGGTTTGCTACCAGCAGGAACATAGAACAAACACTCTGTCAGTAAGTCATAATATTGTTTTTCTTTGAATTGCATGATGCTGTTTCAGTATCAAGAGTACTAATACTCAACTCATATAAGTGGAGAAGCCCTGTACACCATACACCTGTATAATCCTGGAGTAACTCCCTGTCAGAGAGACTGTGATTCCAGGGTTTAGGAAGAATGCCCTGGGCCAGTGGGAGGTCAGGGGTGAGGACTGTATTTCAAGCACACTCACTACCTCCGTCTCTCTCCAGTTACCATAGCGACAGAATGGTCCAAGGACCTCCAGAGCCCGCTGACCAACTACCTGAGATCTCTCCAAAGCACATAGAAGTAAGCTCCACTCGTAGCAGTACACTTGATTCACTCTGTAAATCTCCTTCACTGTGGCAGTCTGCCGGTGTGATAGCATAGCATATTGTCCTGGGCCACTGGTTGGGATTGGATTTAATGTACTCACTCAAACGCATGCTCTCTCCTCCCTGTAAAAGTTTCCCAGACTTTTATTTAAAAAAAATAACATGTGTCCATCCCTCTGTCCCCAGGCGAGTCTTCTGGGCTATGGAACTCTAGAGCAGCACATCTAAAGACCTGCCACCCTGTTGTCAGCTATCCACAAACAGTTCCCTGAGGAAGGATGCAACTAAGTAACTAACCATTTAATGGCCTAATTTTGGGGGTGACCAAATGCAATAAAGTTTTGTATAAACAACTCATTTTCATTTTTCAATTGATAGATTGCAAACGCACTTTTTCAGAGCATGTTTGGCATACATGGTCTTTATTAAATTGTTTTACTTTACTGTGGTAAGAGCAAAGAGCTTGTGATTCAAAAGAGAGAATACATGTTTATTTATGTATTTCAGACACATCACACAGGCATGTCAACTAAAATAGACTTTATATCCCAGTCATGGTCAAATCAACTAAGTCAGTGCTATTGCCCATAGTTCTTCCCATAAATTGTAGTGGTTACATACGATACATGGTGATGGAATAGCTGTGAGAGAGAGACTGTTGCTGTGCACCCAGCTTATTTTCTAGAAGCCTAGCTCCAGTCCACTTAGCTAGGCTAAGGTGAACTCAACTCAGACTGATGATGGGAATTAACATGTTATACGGTTGAAGACTTAGGTTGGAGTCATTAAAACTTGTTTTTCAACCACTCCACACATTTCTTGTTAGTCGTTTAGGACATCTACTTGGTGCATGACACAAGTAATTTTTCCAACAATTGTTTACAGACAGATTGTTTCACTTATAATTCCCTGTATCACAATTCCAGTGGGTCAGAAGTTTACATACACAAAGTTGACTGTGCCTTTAAACAGCTTGGAAAAATCCATACAATGATGTCATGGCTTTAGAAGCTTCTGATAGGGTAATTGACATAATTTGAGTCAATTGGGGCGGCAGCGTAGCCTAGTGGTTAGAGCGTTGGACTAGTAACCGGAAGGTTGCGAGTTCAAACCCCCGAGCTGACAAGGTACAAATCTGTCGTTCTGCCCCTGAACAGGCAGTTAACCCACTGTTCCCAGGCCGTCATTGAAAATAAGAATTTGTTCTTAACTGACTTGCCTGGTTAAATAAAGGTAAAATAAAAAAATAAAAAAAAATACCTGTGGATGTATTTCAAGGCCTACCTTCAAACTCAGTGCCTCTTTGCTTGACATCATGGGGGAAAAGATGAAAATAATCAGCCAGACCTCAGAAAAAACTTGTAGACCTCCACAAGTCTGGTTCATCCTTGGTAGCAATTTCCAAACGCCTGAAGGTACCACGTTCATCTGTAAAAATATGAAAAAAATACGCAAGGAAAACACCATGGGACCATACAGCCGTCATGGTCCCATGGTTCTATATCCATAGTAAAACTAATCCTATATCGACATAACCTGAAAGCCCGCTCAGCAACGACAAAGCCGCTGCTCCAAAACCACCATAAAAAAAGCCAGACTATGGTTTGCAACTGCACATGGGGACAAAGATCGTACTTTTTGGAGAAATGTCCTCTGGTCTGATGAAACAATAATAGAACTGTTTGGTCATAATGACCATTGTTATGTTTGGAGGGAAAAGGGGGGAGGGGCTTGCAAGCCGAAGAACACCATCCCAACCGTGAAGCACGGGGGTGGCAGCATCATGTTGTGGGGGTGCTTTGCTGCAGGAGGGACTGGTGCACTTCACAAAATAGATGGCATCATGAGGAGGAAAATTATGTGGATATTTTGAAGCAACATCTCAAGGCATCAGTCAGGAAGTTAAAGCTTGGTCGCAAATGGGTCTTCCAAATGGACAACAACCCCAAGCATACTTCCAAAGTTTTGGCAAAATGGCTTGAGGACAGCAAAGTCAAGGTATTCCATCCCAAAGCCCGGACCTCAACCCTATAGAAAATTTGTGGGCAGAACTGAAAAAGCGTGTGCGAGCAAGGAGGCCTACGAATCTGACTCCGTTACACCAGCTCTGTTAGGAGGAATGGGCCAAAATTTACCCAACTGTCGGAAGCTTGTGGAAGGCTACCCAAAACGTTTGACCCAAATTAAACTATTTAAAGGCAATGCTACCAAAAACTAATTGAGTGTATGTAAAAAAGCTGAAATAAATCATTCTCTCTGCTATTATTCTGACATTTCACATTCTTAAAATAAAGTGGTGATCCTAACTGGCCTAAAACAGGGATTTTTTCCTGGGATTAAATGTCAGGAATTGTGAAAAATGAGTTTAAATATATTTGGCGTAAGGTGTATGTAAACATCCAACTTCATCTGTGTATGTATATTTATATATTTATAGACAAATATGATTACACTCAAATATACTAATTGAGAAACTACATTTTTTGAAACAATATGTATAATCTGTGTTAATGATATCATAAATAGGACTGGTGGAGTTGTCAAACTTGCTGTTAACAAAAATATATGGAAATGTCTGCTCTACTCAAAATTACAACCAACTAATTGCAGAATTACCACAAATGGAAGGGGAGAAAGTTGTCTTGTCTGTCGGCCCTGCATTAAAGACCAAAATTGTGATAAATAAAAAAAGTATAACAGTTCCATTTAAGGACAAAAAATTGACAGCTGTGTCAAATCGATCGCAAAATAGTTGGGAAGAAATGTCCGATTTCCCTATTCTATGGCACATGGTTTATAAACTGATACCCAAAACAGTGCCGGATTCAAACTTAAGAGTTTTTCTATTTAAATTATTATACAAAATTCTTGCAAGCAATAGAATGTTATATACAGTAAATGGGGGAGACAACAATCCCAGCTCTGCAGCTTTTCCTGCGAAGAGATCACTTGTTTTGGTACTGTCCATACATATGTAGCTTGTTCACAGGTACAGAAAAGGCTAAAGAATTGCAACATTTACCTGGAGATAACGCTAGCAATGCCAGGTGAATTAAAAAGGCATAGTCAATCAATTAATAACACAATAATACTCTTACCAAAAATATATATATATATTTAATTTACAATATGTAGTATCTGTCAGAATAGGAAGGTTCAGAACTTTTGTGAAACATCACAGCACAGTTGAAAAATATGCCTAAATAGATTTAAAAACTGGATAGTGTTCAGAAATAGATGGGAGGGGTTGAGTGGAGCTGAAGGATGGCACTAAAAACAAGCAAAAGATACAAATGTAAACTATACTGTGTCCTTAAATGTATATATAGTATGTATAAGATGGAAGTAGAAGCCTAAGAGTTGTTGTCCATTAGTTTACTCCAATTAGGGGAGGGATGGTAGGGTTAGGGGAAAATAATATAGGAAAATATAAAGTACCAGTCAAAAGTTTGGACACATCTCCTCTTTCAATGGTTTTTCTTTATTTTTACTATTTTCTACATTGTAGAATAATTGTGAAGACATCAAAACTATGAAATAACACACATGGAATCATGTATTAACCAAAAAAGTGTTAACAAATCAAAATATATTTCATATTTGAGATTCTTCAAAGTAGCCACCCTTTGCCTTGACGACAGCTTTGCACACTCTTGGCATTCTCTCAACCAGCTTCACCTGGAATTATTTTCCAGCAGTCTTGAAGAAGTTCCCACATATGCTGAGCACTTGTTGGCTGCTTCTCCTTAACTCTGCGGTCCAACTCATCCCAAACCATCTCAATTGGGTTGAGTTTGGGTGATTGTGGAAGCCAGGTCATCTGATGCAGCACTCCATCGCTCTCCTTGGTCAAATAGCCTTTACACAGCCTGGAGGCGTGTTTTGGGTCATTGTACTGTTGGAAATAATGATAATCCCTCTAAGCGCAAAGCAGATGGGATGGCATGTTGCTGCAGAATGCTGTGGTAGCCATACTGGCCAAGTGGGCCTTGAATTCTAAATTAATCACTGACATTGTCACCAGCATAGCACCCCAACACCATCACACCTCCTCCTCCATGCTTCACGGTGGGAACCACACATGCGGAGATCTTCCGTTCACCTACTCTGTGTCACACAAAAGACAGCTGTTGGAACCAAAAATCTCAACTTTGGACTCATCAGACAGAAGGACATATTTCTACTGGTCTAATGTCCATTGCTCGTGTTTCATGGCCCAAGCAAGTGTCTTCTTATTGGTTTCCTTTAGTAGTGGTTTCTTTGCAGCAATTCGACCATGAAGGCCTGATTCATACGGTGTCCTCTGAGCAGTTGATGTTGAGATGTGTTTATTACTTGAACTCTGTGAAACATTTATTTGGGCTGCAATTTCTGAGGCTGATAGCTCTAATGAACTTATCCTCTGCAGCAGAGATAACTCTGGGTCGTCCTTTCCTGTGGTGGTCCTCATGAGAGCCAGTTTCATCATAGCGCTTGATGGTTTTTGCGACTGCACTTGAAGAAACTTTAAAAGTTCTTGAAATTTTCCGGATTGACTGACCTTCATGTCGGACTGTCATTTCTCTTTGCTTATTTGAGCTGTTCTTACCATAATATGGACATGGTCTTTTACCAAACCGGGCTGTCTTCTGTATACCACCCCTACCCTACCAGAATACAGTGGGGAGAAAAACATTTTTTTTGTCAGCCACCAATTGTGCAAGTTCTCCCACTTAAAAAGAGGCCTGTAATTTTCATCATAGGTACACTTCAACTATGACAGACAAAATGAGAAAATATATGTCTTCCATTTCCTAATAATTGCTCCCACAGTTGATTTCTTCAAACCAAGCTGCTTACCTATTGCAGATTCAGTCTTCCCAGCCTGGTGCAGGTCTACAATTTTGTTTCTGGTGTCCTTTGACAGCTCTTTGGTCTTGGCCATAGTGGAGTTTGGAGTGTGACTGTTTGACGTTGTGGACAGGTGTATTTTATACTGATAACAAGTTCAATCAGGTGCCATTAATACAGGTAACGAGTGGAGGACAGAGGAGCCTCTTAAAGAAGAAGTTACAGGTCTGAGAGCCAGAAATCTTGCTTGTTTGAAGGTGACCAAATACTTATTTTCCACCATAATTTGCAAATAAATTCATTAAAAATCCTACAATGTGATTTTCTGGATTTTTCTTCTCATTTTTTCTGTCATAGTTGAAGTGTACATACGATGAAAATTACAGGCCTCTCTCATCTTTTTAAGTGGGAGAACTTGCACAATTGGTGGCTGACTATTTTTTGCCCCACTGTATGTAATACATTACATTATATATATATATACTATATATATACATTATATATATATATATATAATTATTATATATAGATTATATTTATGACCTGCTTCCTCACCAAACAGGACCTTTTTGTCCTACATACCACATTGTGGGCAGGATTCGATCTGTGCTAAGGATCAGGAGGGGAGAGGCCTAGTTCATCAGTGAATTGGATAGAGGCTCTACCACCCACAGACTGATTGTACCTGGCTGTGCTCTTCGTCCTGGGGCCCAGGGGCAGTGTTTCACTGATGCTGTGAGTGGAATGAATAATGGGGCGTGGCACAGAGTCTCTGTGAAAACCAGGCCTGTCGGCACAATACAGTCCCCTTTCATGCTGTTAGAGAAGCTGGCAGGCAGCTGTGTCTAACTATGTGTGTGAGCGTGCGTGTGTTCATGGATGCGTGCGTGCACCTGTGCGTTTTTATGTATGCGCCGGGTATGTGCGTACCCTTGAGAGCAGCGGCACCAACAGTATTTCATGCTTCCCTCTTTTATCAAACAACTTCTATTTAAATCATTGACTCAACTGTATCAAATTGATGTTTGTATCTCAGTGGAAATGCAGCCTGATGCGTTGAAATTTAAGAATACATTTGTGTTTATGTGTTAGTGTTCCTAATCTGTCCCCAAACAGTGCTTCTCGGTGACCCCAGGCTGGCTAAGAAAATACCAGGGAAAAATAAGTTCAGCCCCATGAATCCAACATTTTTATCCTCAAACTGTGTCAAACTTTGCTTAACTCAACAATACTTGAGAAGTGTATTTTTTATTGTCACTCTTTAATTGAATTCACCTCTGGCTTGTCTATTATCCCAACCTGGTATGAGTAATCCTGTCAAGCTCATTTATTTAACAAAGAGCATTAAATATTTCCCATCTGAATTTCATTCTGGGGCCGCTTGACGTACTTGATATGAATGGGACTGCACAAGAGAGTCAGAGAAATGAAATTGACTGTCACTTATCCTCAACCTTGCTTTTGGAAAAGCCCATTTGGGGAATTATAATAAAAAAACTGCAACCTTGGGGGGGGGGGGGGGAGAGAGAGAGAGAGAGAGAGAGAGAGAGCACAATGATTCAAAGTTGCATGCTCCACTCACCACCACCCCCCACCCCCTTCCCCCTCAGTCAATGGGGGTTCATTAGTAACCTAGTCGTCAGGTGTGCCTGAGACTAGAGCTAGCTCTGATAATTGTATAAATAAATAAGTTAGGCATACACACCTCACTAGTGATATGCCTTAAATCTCCGCTACATCCCCGATACACCATCATCCACATAGCATAATCCCCAAGTGTTTTCTCCGCCGGACTGCACGCCAATCATTCAGGAAATGATACAGTGCATCCGAGCAGATGGGATTATGTGGGAAGGACATTTTGTGTTCCTCTTGAGAAAACAGAGATTTTAGTAAGAGCTACTACCAATATTATGACATTTTGAACAATAGTGTATGTTACTGATAGAAAGATGGCACCTGTAGCACACATAAACTATCACCTCTCTAAAGAGTCCAGACAGAGTACAGTATATAGAAATAATTTCATTACCTCCTGTCTACGCAATCAAGACTTCTCTTACTACTGGTCGATGTTTGATACCATATGTTGTTGAGAGGATGCATGTGTGGTGCATTTGAAATTAGCGTATTAGGAAATTGTGTTTGAACGCCTACTAAATAAACAGATGTATCAATATTAGTGATCCGCGTGTGCGTTTTGAGATCAACAAGCGGATTGTCGTAGGTATTTACCAAAAAAAAAGCAGCGTTCCATTTCAAGCTCCACTCATCTCATCAGGCTCTTCATTTAGAGGTGTCAATCAGTCTCGTGACGAATGGAAAAAGCAAAAACAACTAGCAGTTTCATTTCTCTGCCCTAAAATTCCCCACAGAGAGAATCATTTCCTCCCCTATTCACAATTGGCACCCGGCTTTCATTGCGGAGTCATTTCATTTTGGGGGGTATCTGCCGCAAGGGTGTTTCAGGAATCAGTCTCCCTGCATCGCTCCAATACCTCCTTTTTCAATTGATTTTTGTAACTGTTTTGTTATGTCGTCCTTGCCCCCAACACATAAAGTGTCTCATGTCCGATAGCCTATTCCAGAGCCACCACGTCCATGATAAGTCCTATAATAAACCAAAGCACAGAAACACCAGATAAAGGTCCTCTGCACAGCCCAGATCAAGGCGACTTTGTTCGGCATTGTGCTATAATGAATCTCCGTAAAGGCAGTCTGGATGTCATCCCTATTCGCAGAGAGAGAGAGAGAGGGAGAGAGAGAGAGAGAGAGAGAGAGACTCTGGGCTCCCAGTCAAATTAACAGGCAAAGGTGAGGCAAATGAGAGGACTTCAAAGCACCTTTAAAGTGGTTAGACGGAGAGAACCTCCCTCTCCCCTGCCACGCTTTTAATAGGATCCAGGATTGAGATCCCGCCAGCTACTCTCTTCTGCACGGTCATCTTCTTTTTTTCCCTGCAGACCATAAAATGAACTATTAAAGGAGAGAGAGGAAGAGAAAGAGACAGAGAGACACAGAGAGCGAGGGAGAGAGTGGGACACAGAGACCGAGATGGAGAGAGAGAGGAAAAAAAGAGTGCAGACTCGTGGGCCAATTTTCCATGAACCTAGTTGGATTAGGATAATGCTTCCTCTTAACAGGTGCTCTCTTTTTAGTAGTCAATAGGTTGGAGGAGTTACCCAAGCCAAACGGCCACCTCAGGGGACCCGCAATTAATAAACACCGTCTTTCAACAGGAATACACTCAACCAATTCCCTGCCCAACGTAAGTGCGATATTGAGAACGTTGACCAAGATAAATGGAAGCATGCTAAGGGAGCTGAACCCTATTTATGTTCTTCTATTGTTCAATCCCCATTGAGGTGATGTGTTGTATTGTCATGAAAACCCATAAGGCCTTTGTACTACATGTGAACGAGGAAATCCCTTGGACTCAGATTTCATTGTAGCCAAGAGCATCTGTAAGAGCATTAGCTACAATGACTCTTGGGAGAAAAAAAAAGAGGGGGTCAAGACCAAGGCTGAGGTGAACCTTTCATAACCTTGCGATTGGCATGTCACTTCTCTAGCTGGTGCTGGATTGGACAAGACTCTAGAAAAAGATGCAAAGATAATCAGGGTGAATAAAGATTAGGAAGGGGTTGCAGTGGCAGTAATAACATTTCAGGTCGTATGCCGGGGTTACGATTATTGCTATTTCCCCCCATGTAATTCATTTTGTCAATTCACATCAATTCATTCATTTTCTTGTCTGCACTAGATCATTCGGAAGTCGGCGCAAACTACTCCCGAGAATACTTCCTATTTAATTACTGTGTCAATATGTCTGGTTTGCATAACAGATTTCTCCGCTAATATAAAATGTATTTGACCAATGAAAATGACATTTCCATTATTATATTTACAATTTATTGTTAAACTTTCCAACCAGAAAAGTTTGAATATTTATTGGTTTATAATGAAAAGAGGTGCTAATGATCCCAAGCACCTTGTGATTTAACACTGTACTGAGCCATGCACATTCTCAGTCAGTGTCCCGGGGGAGGACTTTCCGGGACGGACAGCTCAGTACTGTAGTCACTTGAGTCAATTGAGGGTGAGGTCCTAGCCTAAATCATCCATTCTCTCAACACTGTCAACAATATAGGGTGAACATTCAATTATTGTCATTTCTTTTGCCATGTCCAGGAGAGTTTTCTTAATTTACACCAAGTGTTCTACTGTGTTCTGCCTCAAGCAAGGTGGCTTAATGAGATGATACTGGGCGTTGTTTACAAACTCAGCTTTTTGAACTGTTGATGTGAATTTAAATGTCAAGACTTGTTAGCCAGTTAGTGATACACACACACCATGAAAATGGGAGATTTGGAAGCTTTTGGGAGTTATGCAAAATGGGGACTGACATTAAATCACAGCTCAAGATGTCGCTGGCATCCCTTTGTGTACAGATGATCCACTGCTCACTTACACTGTCGGAAATCACACACATGACCACACACTGTCACGGTGCCTTTCAAGGGTCGACACTACTGTACAGTGTTGCCAAGTTTGTAGATTCTGTCACAACAGTCTGCATATTGTTGTCATTGCAAAGGTCTGATTCGCCAGACTATTATGACAGGGAACGGTGTCGGGCCAAGGACTGCGTAGTTTTATTTCCTCTTTCTTCATAGTTTTTCTGACCCTGCTGTACAGCTGCGTGAATGGGACACGGAAATGGACATAATCTGGAAAAGTGGAGCGTTCCTGATAAATTGAGTCCAATCATATCAAATCCTTTCAGTTTCGTGCTGAAAGGGGTGATTGTAAGAATGAAAAGATACGGTACCAAAAGGAAAAGAGGAAATTGCTCGTGTTGGAGGAGCATACAGTATCTCCTGATGCTGATAGGTTCTACAGTGCTTCTGAAGCCTACATGCACCATATTATCTGGTAGTATTGGCACCTATTGGACACGTGCTTTACTCCTTGGATGGACATTGATCTCAATATGGTCTTTCTCTACAAACTCATTGGACCAGGGTTAGATAGGACCTTTACACGGATTACTTTCACCCACAATACATTCCATGTTATACATTTCTGGTAAATCCATTGTTATGGACCTTTTTAATATAGATTTTTAGGTTAGTCATTTTTGACGGTCCCACTAGTAAGCCCAATAGGCTGTAACAGTTCGGTCGCACCTCAAAACAAGGGGTGTACCATAACGCTATTATAATACTGTGGAAAAATGTCTTAAGATTTAAAAAAGTATGTCTTAGCGGTCTATTTGAACCATCCATATCCATTCTCATAGCCCTATAGACAAGTCTACTTTTTAACACAACTTTTCTTTACCCAGAATTAATCATCTTTTCAAAATATTCCCCATCTACAGATTATTAGTTCCTTGTATATACCATGTTCATCATCAATCCTAAGACATGTTTCTCTCTCTTAATCAATAGAATGATCCCGTCCACCAGTCAGGACTTCCTGGTGCGTGACCTGGTGTCAGGGCGCGAGTACGACCTGTGTGTCCTGGCGGTGTACGACGACGGCATCACCTCGTTGACGGCCACGCGGCAGGTGGGCTGCGTCCAGTTCATCACGGAGACCGAGTACAGCCAGTGCCAGGCCCTCCACAGCCAGTTCCTGGGCGGCACCATGATCATCATTATTGGTGGCATCATCGTGGCCTCCGTGCTCGTCTTCATCATCATCCTCATGATCCGCTACAAGGTCTACAGCCACCAGGGCATGGACACAGGCAAGGTGGGCACCCTGGCCAACATCCGTGCCCAGACCAATGGAGGACAGGCTGGGGGACAGGTGTCCCACTCTGGGTCTAAAGTTACAGAGAGTCAGGAGGAGCAGCAGGATCATGCCTTTGCTGGGGTGGGAGTGGGACCAGGGACAGGGTTAGGGGGGTGTGTGAGTGGAGTGGCATCGCCTAATGCCACCCTAAAGAACTCTAACACCATGGCGCTGGTGGTTGACTGTGAGAAGGCGGTGCAGATCTCAGACATGACTGCTGAGGACCTGCTGTCGCCAAGTAAGAGGCATCACTCCAGGACTGCCTTTGAGATGAAGAGGAGAGCCTCCCTCACACCCAGAGAGTCCACCATCGTCGATGTGGGGGGAAGTAAGTACTTGAGAGAGTGAGACAGATACAAATTATTGTGATTGGGGTGAATGAGAGAGTGACCCAATTTTTCATCATTTTCAATGTGGTATCTCTATGGCATGTCTGAAACAACTGGCATGTAATTCATTTGTGTTCCTTCTGTGACCTACAGTAGGTATCGGCAGCTAGATCCCTGCCACTGAACATGAACCCATTGCATAGCCCAACCCAGCACACCTCATTGCATCACATAAAATGGCAGTTCAGAGACATGTAATTGCTAAGAACAGGGCCATTCAGCTGATTCAATGGGCCACAGCCAGATATATTTTAAAGAACCTCGCCAGAGTGAGAAACTTGGATACATTGTTCCAATTGGATAATTGCACTTTCTGAATGAATGGCCATGGATTTCCAGAGCCATGGTCTTGTAAATCACTAAATCAATATGGTGAATTAAATCAGGGTCAGGGAGAGACAAGGCCCTCTCTTTCAATTCCGTCAATCACCCATGTCAGCTACAACATTGATTTTAGTGGAAAGTAAGGGGCATAATGAACCAAAATGATCCATTTAGGCTGAGGATAATTTTGTCAATGAAAACGATTGAATATGGCTGCCCTTGAACCTGACCAAAACCTTTGCAGTGGGCAACCACATTCTCAACGTCATTGCTGTGTAAATGCACACTTTGCACTGCAACGCACATATATTCATTCTGAAAAGGTGCTGCAGTGAACAATCACGCTATACACTTACATTCTGTAATCATTCGGTAAAATCACAATTTACTTCCACCAGTAGAATCCTATCGGACACACAACCAGTAAGTGCAAGGCTACCATGTGATCTGAGTCACTTTGCCCGGATTCCAAATCAGATCTGTGCCAAAAACCTGTGGAGCTGCCCTGTGTGAAACAAAATGGTGCCAATTTGGTACAGTTGACACCGGGCCATGAATCACATTCCCGCAGCCATGTCCGCAGGCTCCCTGCTGTGTCCCTGAGACGAGGGGTGATGAACGCACCGCACCGCGTCCAGCTTGGCTGTCACTAACTCTAGCCGCCTCATCCCTCACCTCTATTTGTCTCTCCCACCAGACACGCCAGCGCCCGTGGCCGCCGCCGACGACAAGAGGGCTCACCGAGACTGGAGTGACTTTAAAATTTGATGACTTCTTCTGCTTCTTCGGGCGAGAAGCAGCCATCAACCTCCAAGAGTAATGGTTCCCTTCTTTCCCTGTTCCTCTCCATTCATCTACTTGAGAGAAGAATATGAGGGGGGGGGGGGGGGCTTTAGTGTAAGAGATGGAGAGATGGCCGTGTCGGAGAGAAAATGTCACTTAGTCAGAGCTAACATATTGCTAGCCACGTTACTGCCAGAGACCTCCCTCAGGATTTGGTTCCTATACATATGGCATATTCAGCGAGACTAATTGCAGAGTCCACCCCCTTAACACTCAGTGTTGCCCCTTTGAAAGCAGCAGACATCCAAACAACATAATGCAGGAGCATGACTTACAATTACTTACATTTTCCTCCTATACCAATACACTATAGTAGCAACACAAAACAGATCCTAGCACAGTAGCAATTACAAACAAACACATCATCGGATCCACCTTCCAGTAAATATCATCATTATAAATCCAATTACCATTCAAACTATTGCACGTATCTCGAGAACAGTTGTGATTGATGTCATGCATTCAACTCAGTCACTGATTAGGTTGTACATGCATTCCACTCAATCAGTAACCATTGGTCATGTTTTTGTTTTTCAGAATATTCCCAGGATTCCAGGAATCAAGGAGATTGGATTATAAATCAGGAACATTTTTAGGACTCCTGCCAGACATCCTCCTTGCGTCCTCACTAGTTCACACTGTATTTACAGACCCCCCCATGAAAACACCCCAAGATGGATTTAATAAGGACTCAATTCACCATCATAATCTAATGGATTGGAGCTAGATGAGCCAACGGCCTCGCCAGTGGCTTTTGAAACGTATTGCCTTGTAATCCCTCTGTGGCTCAGACTGTCTGTGTGTCCGCTGTTCCTGGCCCTGTACTTGGGACCAGGACTTGCCAATACCTGGACCTGTTCCTGGACCTGCTCATAATGTACCTTACTTTACGTGACTGTCTTCAGACTCAGGATGGGGACCCAGCCAAGGGTGAGTGTACACAGGATTATGTACTCTGTGGGTTGACCAGGAAACACTCCCTGGTCGGGTCACAAGGTCAGGAAACCGCCCAGGGCCTTCCTCATTATTTAACCAAGTTGACCATATATTTCAAGGATGCATGCCACAGATATCTCTAATTTAGGAGATGTGTGTTCTGTGTTGCTTTTAACCAACCATGTTAGAGGCCCCAGACAGGCCCAATCTGATTCGTTTGTGACTACAAACAGGAGAGGGAGGGTGTGGAAGGATAAACTTGGGGTACTCTGGAGGCGGACCCAATCTTTTTCCCAGAGTCATCTCATGTCTGCCTCCCATCTCCTCCTTGTCCACTCTACTGGTTCCTCTGGCTTAACTAATAACATGGCTAAACGGATGGGAGATAATTATGGGTAGACAGGCAATTGAGGAGTCAAATTTGGTAAGTGATCAGCTCAATTAGGCCCTGAAAACATTGATGGAGGAGCACAGCGGGAGAGGACCCCAGCCGCAACTCAGGGGTGGGCATTACTAGATCTGTCTGGATTAGGCTACTTTCTCTTAACTCTCTACTATTCCACTCACTCCATTGACTGTTGTCCCCAATTAGATGTTTTTTTAATTAATTTGTTAGGAGCCCCATTAGCCAACGACAATGGCGACAGCTAGTCTTTCTTTTTCACAATTGACATACATTTAAAAACAGTGCTACATGTAGTGTGTGTGTGTGTCCATCTATCAGTTACAGATACATGTCAGTACATACACACAACAAGTAGGTCACATGGGGGAGAGGCGGTGTGCCGTGAGGTGTTGCTTTATTTGTTTTTTGAAACCAGGTTTGCTGTTCACTTGCGCTTTATAAGATGGAAGGGAGGTTCATGCTCTGTATAATACTGTATGTTTCCTTGAATTTCTGGACCTGGGGACTGTGAAAAGACCCCTGGTGGCGAAAGTGTGTGTGTCAGTGCTGTGTGAAAGTTGACTATGCAAACAATTTGGAATTTCCAACACATTGTTTCTTATAAAAACAAGAAGTGACGCAGTCAACCTTTCGTCAAACCTTAGCCAAGAGAGACTGACGTGCATAGTATTAATATTAGCCCTCTGATTACAATTATGAGCAAGGCGTGCCACACTGTTCTGGGCCAGCTGCAGTTTAACTAGGACTTTCTTTGCAGCACTTGACCATATGACAATAATCAAGATCAGCTAAAACTAGAGCCTCCAGGACTTGCTTTGTGTGGTGTCAAGAAAGCAGAGCATCTCTTTATTACGGACAGACCTCTCCCCATCTTTAAAACCATTGAATCTGTGTTTTGACCATGACGGTTTACAATCTAAGGTAACACCAAGTAATTTAGTCTCCTCAACTTGTTCAACAGCCACACCATTCATTACCAGATTCAGCTGAGGTCTAAAATTTAGGGAATGATTTGTACCAAATAAAATGCTCCTCGTTTTAGAGATGTTCAGGACCAGTTTATTACTGGCCACCCATTCCAAAACAGACTGCAACTCTTTGTTAAGGGGTTCACTTCAATGAAGTGACTTCATTATATGTGGTTCCTGATGCATATATGGTTCAATCATCAGCATACATGGACACACATGCTTTGTTTAATGCCAGTGGCAGGTCATTGGAAAAATAGAAAAGAGTAGAGGGCCTAGAGAGCTGCCTTGCGGTACACCACACTTTACATGTTTGACATTGGAGAAGCTGCCATTAAAGAAACCCCTATGAGTTCTACTTCCTAGATAGCGCTGAATGCACAAATTTGGCAGAGGTTGAAAAGCCATAACACATGCATTTTATCAACAACCGGTTATGGTTAATAATTTCACTGTATCACAATTCCAGTGGGTCAGAAGTTTACATGCACTAAGTTGACTGTGCCTTTAATCAGCTTGGAAGATTCCTGAAAATGGAATTGATTATTCTCCGCACCGCAGCTTTCAAATTAAAATTGGGGAATCGTTGGTTTATTTCGAGGTTTCTTTCTATGCTTTCTAGTATTCATGAAGGACTTTGGCAACAGTAGAACATTAAATTACAGTGAACTCTCCGTTTGAGCTGCAGTCGTTCCATTGATTCCCCTCCAGTTCATGGTCTTTGAAAGATCATGGAAGATTATGTGTGCCATGATCCTCCACTCACTCTCTTTCACATCACAGCCTCCTTTCAAGCCCAAATAGTCAATCTGTAACCACACAGACAACATAAAAGGGACCATAAGATATGTATATTTTACGTCAGTATTAAGCAATTCACTTCATTTTAATAGCCTATTGGCTTGCTGAAAAACTAGTAACTAGTTTTTTTTTACAATATCAAAAACACAAACGCTATCTTAGTTTTGGATAACTAATGCTCCATACAGATCTGGACATTGGTTGTCTTCTGCTAATAACTCCACAAACCTTTAAGGCATAATTATAATGGCTAACTAGGTCAGGAGACGTAAATGCAAAAAAGAGACCAACAATGTCGCTAAACCTTACAGATAAAAAAAACACCTCCAACCAAGGCCAAAACAACAAGCAACACTGGGGACACTTCAATCGCTGTGAGGAGGCATGAAAATATTCAAAAGGTAGCTCAAGATATAAGTATTAAAAATCATAAACAGTGCAGTATGTATTGATATTAATATTGAAGAATACAATTATTTAGCTTTAATTTGTCACGGTTATGTAATTATATGATCCTCTCTACCAGCACTAAACAGTTAACATAAGACCTGCTGGGCCGATTCAAGCAACAAAATAAGCAACATTCTAACAGTAATTAAACATTCTATACTGTATATTTGGTTGTGTTTAGGAAGGTTTAGGTAACCTTAGAATATAAATATTATTGAAATTTACTGTGGGCTGTATGTTGGGTAATGGAGAGGAACAGGTCCTACTGTCAAAAGGAGGGTCAAAAGGGGAACGGCATACACCATTATTATGACATGCCCTACTAAATCTGTTATGTTTGAAACTACTAAACTTTAACAACAAAGACGTAAAGAGGGAGACTTTACCTTAAATGGCAAGTGGCAGACACTCTTCCCGACTTCTCGTCTACACAGTAATGTCAGCTACTTGCTAATGTTTGCCAAGCTAACACACATTAATTAGCTTGGTAACACTAGCCAAGCACACACATATATCTAACGTTCCATAGCACTGTTACTAGACAGCTACAAACATAAAATGTTTATCAAATAGAGTTGGCTATAGTTAGCTAGCTACAGTACTCACCCTATAATAGCTAGTGTCCTCAGTAGTGGCCTCTTGACAGCTAACTCACACAACCTAAAGGAAAAATTTGAACTAGCTAGTGAGTAACAGTAGCTAGCTACTAACGTTAGCCAGTACACCTGCTCATTTTACCTGGTGTAACGGTTTTCGTTGGTGGAAGGAGAGGAGGACCAAAATGCAGCGTGGTAAGTGTTCATCATGTTTTAATAGAACAAACTGAACGCTACACAAAATATTAACGAAGAGAAAAATAAACAGTTCTGCCAGGTGAACAGACACTAAACAGAAATTAAACACCCACAACCAAAATGGGGAAAACCGGCTACCTAAGTATGATTCTCAATCAGAGACAACGAACGACACCTGCCTCTGATTGAGAACCATACTAGGCCAAACACATAGAAATATAACAACCTATAAAAAATAACGTAGACTACCCACCCCAACTCACGCCCTGACCAACCTAACACAAAGATATAAAAAAGGAACTAACCTATAGGGGAGTGTCTGGTTGTGCGTCTATCCGCGGTGGTGGCTCTGGCGCGGGACGTGGACCCCACTCCACCCTAGTCTTTGCCCGCTTAAGTGGCGCCTTTGGAGCGGCGACCCTCGCTGCCGACCTCGGACTGGGGACCCTTGCAGCAGGCCCCGAATAGATGGGAGACTCTGGCAGTGCCGGACATGCGGGAGACTCCGGCAGCTCCTGACTAACGGGCGGCTCTGGCAGCTCCTGACTGACGGGCGGCTCTGGCAGCTCCTGACTGACGGGCTGCTCTTGCAGCTCCTGACTGACAGGCGGCTCTGGCAGCTCAGGACAGACAGGCGGCTCTGGCAGCTCAGGAAAGACGGACGGCTCTGGCCTGGAGAGAGAACCTGGAGGGAGGAGACGGAAAGACAGCATGGTGCGTGGGGCTGCCACAGGACCCACTAGGCTGGGGAGACCTACAGGAGGCCTGGTGCGTGGGGGAGGCACCGGATGGACAGGGCTGTGGGGGAGCACTGGAGCTCTGGTGCGCAGCCTTGGCACCACACCTCCAGGCTGGATGACACTTTAGCCCAGACCCTACAGAGTGCAGGCACAGGTTGAACCGGGCAGTGGGTGAGCACTGGAGATCTGGTGCATACCACTCGCACCTCTCCCTTAGGCTCAATACCCACATTCGCCCGGCACGGGCGGAGCGCAGGCATAAGACGCACTGCACCCTCCCAGTACCCCGGAGACAGAGCACACAGAGCCGGTGCAGGATACCCTGGGCCGAAACGGCGTACCGGAGACCAAACACGCTGGACCGGCACAATACACCCTGGTTGGATGCCCACTCTCGCATGGCACTTGCGGGGGGTTGGCCTATAGCGCACTGGGCTATGAGCGCGTACTGGTGACACAGTGCGCTTGACCGCATAACACGGTGCCTGACCAGTACAACGCTGCTTTCGGTAAGCACGAGGAGTGGGCTCAGGTCTCCAACCTGACTCTGCCACACTCCCCGTGTGCCCCCGCCCAAAAAAATTGGGGGCTGCTTCTCGTGCCTGTCGCGCTGCCGTGCTGCCTCCTCATATCGCCGCCGCTCAGCTTTCGCTGCCTCCAGTCCTTCCTTGGGGCGGCAATACGCCCCAGCCTGTGCCCAGGGTCCCTTGCTTTCCAAAATCTCCTCCCAAGTCCATGAGTCCAGAGAACGCTGCTGCTCGATACCACACAGCTTGGTCCTTGGTTGGTGGGTGTTTCTGTAACGGTTTTCGTTGGTGGAAGTAGAGGAGGGCCGAAATGCAGCATGGTAAGTGTTCGTCATGTTTTAATAGAACAAACTGAACACTATACAAAATAATAACGAAGAGAAAACGAAACAGTTCTGGCAGGTGAACAGACACTAAACAGGAATTAAACACCCACAACCAAAATGGGGAAAACCGGCTACCTAAGTATGATTCTCAATCAGAGACAATGAACGACACCTGCCTCTGATTGAGGACCATACTAGGCCAAACACATAGAAATATAACAACCTAGAAAAAAAGAGCATAGACTGCCCTGACCAACCTAACACAAAGACTTAAAAAAGGAACTAAGGTCAGAACGTGACACCTGGGCAGCTAAGGACATGTTAACTTAGATAGCAAGCTAGCGATCACAAAGAACAAGCTCCTCGATTTAGCTCACAAATGTTAGTCAAATAACCGGACACCAAATAATTTCAGTTGACAGCCTACTTGCCAGGTTACCTTGCCAGGTTACCTTGCCTACACTACATTTTCACAGTCCAATTGCAGTTTCATAAGGAACGTATATTATAAACAGCTAGCTAAGCTATATAAAAGGTCAGGTACCGATTTCATGAAGTTAGCTAGCTAGCTAACTAGCTAGCTATTGGATGCAACCGATCCAACAACAGTGTTATTGTCACATGTAGCTAGCTAGCAATGCTGCAAGTTTTTAACTGATCTTGGGTCTCCTCTCGAAATAGGTGGGGTTTTGCAGTTTAGTTGGTTGTTTATATCATATGACTAGGGGCTGGCGCCAAGAGTTGGAGGTATTCACTTTCAGGTGTCTCTTTCAGTTTTCAATAGTGAAAGTTCGTTGCCTTAAAGATAGTTAAACCCTATTTTATGTTTATTTTATTTGTACTTATATTAAAGCCATGCTTAAGATTAGGAATGGAACCTGTATGGTTCTAAAGAACCATTAAACCAGTAAATAGGTTCAACTTTATATAGCACCAAAATAGGGGGTTAATTTCAATCCATTGTCAAGGCAAGTATGGAATGTATGTTTATTGTCATATGAAGAACTAGAGTAATACCTTACAATGAAATGCTTACTCCCATGTAGGCCAACAGAACAAAACATACTGATACAAAATCTAAAAGATGAATAACAATGGATCAAAGGGTACAGAGAATGTGCAAACAGGCAGTTAAAAGAAATTAAATATAACAGTGAAATTGATATGTACATATTATAGGGATAAAATATTGAGTGCATATTTAATAAAAAGAAAAAAAGAAATATATGTTGCCATTATATCGCAAGCCACATTCGCCCCAAATTTGCCCTGCCATAATGAATACGGACTCGTTTGCCGTATTTGGCCCACATAGGACTGGCCGCTGCCGAGGCAAAGCCAGCAGTGCTAAACAGTTGAAAGAGCAATTATGGTTAAGTGCTTTGCTCAAGGGCACATAGACAGATGTTTCACCTAGTCAGCTTGGGAATTTGATCCAGCAACCTTTTGGTTACTGGCCCAAGACCCTTAACCACTAGGCTACCTGCCGCTACCTGCTGCCCTATTTTACGTGCTAACATGAAATGTTTTGTTTATTTAAGTCAATTAATACGTTTCTTGGAGGGCATGCAAGTGGGTGGTCATTTCCCGGGAGGCCTATGAGATCATACTTAATTATTCTCAAGTCAATGAAAGGTTTGTGCTTTCTAGAGATTTATCCAATGACCTTAACATAGACCTAAGCCATGACATCTTAGATCACTGCAGTGGTCATGGTATACCGTAGTACAGCCAAACACAAATCAATCCCGTGAACATTTGATCCCACAACTCATTGCAGGTTATTTCTCACCCTCGCCCAGCTTGTGTTCAGACAGGGCTTGGGTGACGGCCATTCTACAATTTGTACGACAAGGTGATTACAAGGTGATCTGGCCCTATCGTGTGGTAGAGAGGAGGGATGTTACAGTGAAAGGGCTTCTGCTATTAAATATCGGCTTTTCTGAAAAAGCAAGGGAGGGAGGTATGCATAATTGATAATTGCAGCTATTTCTCGCCTCAGACGTAAAACTTGCCATCAATTCCCCTGCGAACTCTTTTCTTTTACCTGCTAACATCTGAGAGCACAGAAGCGTGTCGAGAAGGGAGGGGAAATGAAGAGGAGAGTGCAATGTGAACATGCACTGGAGCATCACTTTATGTCTTAACAAATAGGTTCGCCCTACTCCGACTCTGATGGCTTTAGCCTTTGATAGTTGAGAGTAAACTGACCATCAATATATTTTATCAGCAAACTAATTGTGTGCCTGTCTGATTAATAAAATGTAGAGTGGCGGGTGGACAGGTGCTTTTGTTTGTATTTTTCGTTGGATAGTAATGTGGAGAGGGTTGAGGAGTTGTGATGTGTGAAATCAGGGGACTCCATTGTTCTAAGCTCTCACCGTTCCCAGAGAGGACGGGGACAAATGGAAAGGCTCAGCCGGCTGTCAGTACCTAGGCCAGGGCCATGAAATCACTATTGATAAGACATATCTCACCATCAAGCATGAGTTTGAGAAATGAGACGGGTTTAAGGTTAGACTTGAAAGAGATGAGGCCAAGATAGATGTGTGTGTCTATTTCATTCATCTAAAACCGAGTTCAAACAGCCTGGTATCGTCAGCATTCTGTCTCACAAAATAACATGAGGATTGGAAAAAAAGAACCATTTTAAGAGGATCGTAATTCTGCTGCTGGTGTAATTTCCTAATTAGTGTTTTTGTCTTTTCATCGCCCTTGCTTTGATTAGCAATCTGTAGGATACGTGTGCGGTGTTTTCATACATACGTGTGTGTGTGTGCATGCCTGTGTGTGTGTGTGCGTGTATGTGTTTGTTGTGAGAACAGAACACCATGCCTCTCATATTTACACAAGATTCCACCCTCAGGCCAATTATGGTGCTCCTACAATACATAGACGACACAAACCAAAATCAGATGATGCTTTATATATCACAACCACTGCCAAATGTAATTAATTACTACTGTACCAAGAGGCCGGCAAATGTCAGAGAGGAATTTATTTAGCAAATTTTGCAGCTTTCTTTATTGTCATGGCTGCTTTAATCAGGGACGTAGTTTCTGCTCTCTGTGTGTATGAAGCATTGGGCCTCAGAGGCGTGCTGCAGCTCAATTTAAACTTGGCCCTATTTCCAAACAGTTGCAAAGACATGGATTCTGTTTCTTTTTGTCACACAGCCGGTCTGCGCCCAGAAAAAAATATTTATACATTCTTGTCTCTTCGTGTTTGTATTGAGCAAGAACAGAATCAAGTTGGGGGCTGACATTTTTTGGCTGTATGTGCTATGATCCTTTTTGCTCTGGAGCCCCCCCCCCCCCCCCCAAAAAAAAAGATCTGCACAAAAACAACAAACAAAATTTGAGATTGCAGCAGACTTTAGATTGCTATCACCACTTTGCTCAAATAGGCCTGGGAGAAATCAATTATGACGTGTTGTATGGCTTGATGGCAACCATCTTTCCATCCTCCCACACTTAGCATTAAGTTGTGTCAAGTCTCCTGCCTCATTTCTCTGGCAATTAAAGTATCGTGATGTGGCTAATCGTTGCTTCAAGCTGATGACGCAGCGAAAAGCCTGTTACCCAATGTATCAGCAGCAGCATAGCGCCTGATGATCACAGGTCCCTGGCATCAATGATCAGGTTGTTTAGAGTGAGATCACAGAGGTCTCCCCACTAATGGAAGTCAAGAACAGCAGGCTAAATGGTCTGTGCTGAACTGTCTGAAGTCTCAGCTATGGCGTCACTATGCAAACATTATGCAAACAAGCTCTGTTATTATTTAGGAGACAGAATGATGTTCGACTCAGATATCATGGGGCAGAAGCGAGGCGGCAGGGGACATTAGGTTGTAGGCTCTATTTGTTTTCATTTTGTCACTTTATCATGTTCTTCTGATCAGGGCAAATGCAGAGGAGGCTACGGGAGCTTCACGATACCACAGTGATGGTTTTATTAAAGAGAATTTGCCAGTTTTGGTGACTAAAAGACACCTAAAACCAAGGGCAAAATACTGCTGTTATCACTCGCCCTCTAGCCAGACAATGTGAAACAGCAACAACATCAACATCCCATGTAAAATGGTGAGATGATGAAAGGTGGTGTGGAGAATAAATTACTGTCTGCCCCCTGAACAGTGTCTGGGTCGGCAGGCATTGGATGGCATTCGGAGAGAGAGATTTGTGTGGCAGACACACTGAGGTGATTAATTTCAGATGATCACTGGATGATTGCCCCAGTGGGCGGATTGCAATCCATAATACAGCCGCTCCCAATTTATATCTCCTGTTCAAGCCACAATGAATTGCATAATCAATAGGTACTGATGAGAAGCAAGGTGTGATGATGGGAATCATAATTAGGGTAGTGTAAATATCATGACACAAGGCAAGACCCAGATGCTGACACAAGAGGCAGATGGTTGGAGTCTTACAATATTTATTAATCCAATAGGATAAGGCAAGAGAATGGTCGTGGACAGGCAAAAGGATCAAAACCAGTTCAGAGTCCAAAAGGTACCGAAGGGCAGGCAGAATCGAGGTAAGAGCAGGCAGAGTCAAGGTCAGGGCAGGCAGGATGATCAGGCAGGCGGGAAAGTAGTCCAGAGTCAATCTGGGAAGACTATCAAAAAGAGAATGGCAAAAGGAGTGCTAGAAAAACACGCTGGTTGACTTGACTAACATACAAGATGAACTGGCACAGAGAGACAGGAAACACAGGGATAAATACACCAGGGAAAATAAGCGACACCTGGAGTGGGTAGAGACAATCATAGGAACAGGTGATACTAATCAGGGCGTGACAGTAAAAGAGTCTGACTATGTGTATCGGACTGACCCCTCCTTGGAACATTGTCAAATTTCTCGAACATTTCTAGAGTGGCGGATGCAATGTTGGTCCGGTCCTCATTCAGGTCCAATATCCTTTCTCCCGGATGGTGGTAGAAGATCATAGAAATAGCTCAATGGTGCACGCTCAGCGCAAGGAAACAGGCATTTGTTTGTAAATGGATGTAAACGAAGCTATTTCGTATACACTCGCTAGAAATAGTGTGTGATGCAACACCATGAATGGTTTAGAACAAGTGGCAGGTCTAATGGAAAGCAAGCTACGGTATGACGCTATAATCTAGTGTACAAGTAGGTCTCCCTTACTCAGTTTGATACTTACACGTTTAAAGTGGGTAAGGAAGTACAGAAATATATGTCTGCACTTTTGCAGAATCCAAGCGCTTCGTAATGTCTGGTTGTGCTTCAAGAGAGACTCTCCTGCTGTGTCAATGAGAGAGTAGTAGAGAAGGCAGGTTCTGCTTTGGGTAGATGCTAGCTGACTTTATCAACGCTCCCACGCTGGGAGGGAGTGGCAGAGAACACCCATGGTCACTAAGGTCTTGAAGAGGAATATGTCGCACTTAAAGCCATACATTTTTTCACAGGATAAAGGAATGTTTAAAAAAATAACAATTCAAGTCACTTGTTACAGTACACTTTGTTATTGAAAAGCAAATTGTTTGTTTGAATGCGTTGGGGGTGAAGATGTAATGGCCACCTATGCTTCGAATGGACAATCTACTTCTGCCTCGTGAAGTCAGCAATAATTGACTGAAAACACTGTCATGCAGTTATGTTTTTTTGACATGCTAGTACATACAGCCAACTGAGAAAATAAATAAGCTTGAGCTTAAATAAGTACCCTCTGAACTCCCTCCACTTTATAGGCCTCAGTCCACTCAGTGCTTTCAGCACAAACATGTTAGCCTGATATACAAGGGAACAGCATTTCCAAAATGGCATCCATAATTGTAGCTCTCGCACCTGTTCAGCCTCTTCTCTCCAATTCAAACCACCTGCAGTGCCAGCTAGTTCCAGGTGCCATACACAATGATACGCCACCAGAGAGCTTATATATAGAGGGTAGTGCGTACAGCCCGGTACATCACCGGGGCCAAGCTTCCTGCCATCCAGGATCTCTATACCAGGGAGTGTCAGAAGAAGGCCCAAACAATTGTCAAAGACTCCAGCCTCCCTAGTCATAGACTGTTCTCTCTGCTACCGCACGGCAAGCGGTGCCAGAGCACCAAGTCTATTTCCATGAGGCTTCTAAACAGGTTCTACCCCCAAGCCATAAGACTCCTGAACAGCTAATCAAACGGAAACCCAGACTTATTTTTTTTAACCTTTTTTTTTAATTTTCTTTTTAGGTATTTTCTTAAAACTGCATTGTTGGTTAACGGCTCGTAAGTAAGCGTTTCACTGTAAGGTCCACACCCGTTGTAGTCGGTGCATGTGACAAATACAATTTGAATTGATTTATACAGCAACATTTTTCAAAGTGCCTAGTTCCATGTGTAGACGTAAGCAAAAGTGTTAATTTAAAATGTCTGCCAGGCTCGTTTTCAGCTCACCACCAGCCAGGTATCCATGGCCATGATATGTCCAGCCCGATGCGAGGCTTAGTCAGGCTTGGCTGTCTGAGCTGACCAGCTTAACTCCTATCACTGTTCTGTGGACAGTGCGTGAGACATTGAGGATGAGTCTAAGGCCGAGGAGTCCCAAATGTAATCTTGCGTTATACTGGGGAAAGCATCCGGTCACTTCAATGGCTGTTTAATGGCACTGGGTTGTTGTTTTGTCATCCGGTTTTGTTTCATAGCCACAGCAGGCATGCCCACCACGGTTTGGCCAGTGCTGTGAGGGAGGCTGCAAGTCATGGCAACCAGTCATTTTACATTTGTATCAAACAGCAGTAGAACACAACACTGCGTGGATCCATCCGAGTGCATTGTCCAAGCACGGTGGCCGTATGGCTGCCAGTGTTTGTGAAAGCTTCCTGTGTTTGTATTAAACTGATGTACTTGGGTCTATTGTCTTTATGGACATGTTATGAATGTTCTCTGTTTCATTATGTATATATATACATATATAAAGCCTTAGTATGGCAGGGATTCAATGAATCTAACACTGGTCAAGGGGAACCAGTATCATCACTATACTTCAGGGGCTAAATTGTTGGCTGATCTTTATGAAGCCCTTTCAATTATCAACCTGGATTAAGTGGGGTTGTATGTGTGGTCAACCGTAACCGACGTTAGGCCAGAATAGAACATATTCCTCACTGATTTCCCTGTCTCTCTCTCCCCTCTCTCTGCAGGTATGTGCTGTGTTTCGTCCATCCAGACTCCGAGGACCCAAGGATATATAGGAGGAAGAACTCCAACCAGAAGGGACTAAGCAAACTGAACCGCATGTCTGTGCATCACCACCACCTCTTCGTCACAATGGTCTTCATCACCCTCTCCTCCTGTGTGTTGCGTTTATTTATTTTCTCACCTTTGAGCTGAACCCAGGGAGAACTGAATCGAACAGACAGACTTAAAGGGGAATAAACGCTCACTGCTTGGGGACTCACCTTCTGTGTTCTCCGTCACTTTTTATTTGGCTTTATCTTTTGTATCTGTACATAACGCAATTCCAAATCTTATAGTTTTGTACATGTAATTTTTCTGGTGTGTGAAATTTTTCTAATAAAATAAAAAAGTGGATTCATTCCCTAGAGACTAACAGGCCTGTTTGTGGCTGATTTACCTTCTTGTTACACCTTCTTCTCTCCTGTTTTATTCTATCCATCCCCTCCTCATTTATTATCCCTATACAAACCTATTACACCCACACCCTATCCCCACCTCGCCTATTTCTGCCTCATGGCACCATGTAGCCAATAACCTGTGTTACCCGATGGTTGTAACACAATGGCAGCCAATCCAAGTTACTTTAGAGGGAAAAAGGGATCCCAGAGGTAAAAAATAAATGAGGTTTGAAAAGTCCAGCTCTCTCTATATATATTACCCCACCCCACCATATATTACCCCACTAGTCCTACAACCTTCTCCTAATGGAGTTATTCATCATTAGTATCGGGGTTAGCCTCACTTCCCTACCTAGTAGGCTTTATTTCTGAAAACTAAATTCCACTGACTTCTTTTTGTGTTTTTCCCCCTGACCCTCAAAGCCGACATGAATACAAACACTGCAATTTGCACAGATTCTCTGGTGGTGTTTTTCACCGTCTGTTGCCTGTGAATCTGATCCAAGTCAGGCATTGAACCAACAGAATGCTTCGTGTGAATGGGATATCTTATTTAAAGTGCTAGACCCTGGTGTTTATGGCTGTTTACAGTTATCCTTAAAGCCCTCCTAAAGGCTTGCTGAGAGATGTGTGCCATGAGAGTAATGCCTGTCTGCCATTGTGCTAAATCATCGTAATGCTGTTATTACATACGTCATAAAATTGAGAAATCATCAGTATTTCCTCTTGACAGGAGATCGAACGATCTGACTGTCATCAACACAGGGGAACATTGAGGTGCAGAAATAGGTGATTGCCTAGCAGAAAATGAATGCTAACCTCAGTCAATTTGAGAGTCAAAGTGCGTTCGATATGCAGTACCAGTCAAAAGTTTGGAATCAAACGTTTGGACACAGTTTGTTTTTGCTATTTTCTACATTGTAGAATAATAGTGAAGACGTCAGAACTATTAAATGACATATATGGAATCATGTAGTAACCAAAAATAATGTTAACCTTTTCATGTGTGAGTTCCAAATGTCACAGTTTTTTTATGCACGTGATGCTAGAATGTTCTCTCCTTTCCAGAATGTGATTGTTACGCAGCAGTAGATTTAATCCGCGCTGCCCTCAAGCCATTATTTATAGGCTTGTTTTCAACTTGTCAATTTCAAATGATTTTCAAACATGTTTTTATTTTCTAAGAACAGTTTCAATTGAGGTGTGTTCCGCCTCCTCATTCATATACTGTACATAAAAGTAGTCCTTTTTACTTTTGCGGACAATGAATTCTTTAGACATTTCTGACCCGGACAAAATTCCCCAAGCACTTCCCAATTATTTGTGCAGTTCAAGTCTGCAGACACTTGCGCATCTCTCGTCAGAGCAGGATCTGCACACGTGTTCACATTTTCCATCTGTTGCCCGCATCGCAGTCATTGTTGTTTTCGTTACCAATATTAACTTTGGACATGTGTGCGTTTCTATCAAAGTAAGTGCCTTATTACGTTATAATAGTTTCTGCATGTGGTGTTATGGTGTTTCTACTGCAGCTCACTGTATGTATGGAGCATAATATATTTGTGTATATTCCTTATAACTGCGGACACGCGAGGTAACGTTACTCATTTCATAACCTTTATGGTGTTATATTCAATCGTGCTTATCGTGCTAGCTACAATCTTCTATTAGCTCTGTAAAACAATGCTAATTGCATCAGAGAAGTTTTAGCTTGTGTTGTATTTTGAAGCTACCCTGGCCTTATGACTCCCAAGTGGCGCAGCGGTCTAGGGCACAGCATCTCAAATCCAGGCTGCGTTTCTATCAAAGTAAGTGCCTTATTACGTTAATAGTTTCTATATGTGATTTGTAACTGTATGTCCAATTACAAAAAATACCTTGTTCAGTAATCATCTCACCTGTTACTTGGCGGTGAACTATGTGGCCATTGAGGGCAGTGTCGGTCAGATGGAAAAATATCTTCTTATACCACTTGGTCGTTTTTCCGAGTGTATTCCACAAAGCTGTTTATCATGTCCGCCTTATCCACTGCCCCCATTTTGAGGTGATAGTCAAGCACACGGTCTGGTTTGATTTTTCTCTCTCCCGTCAGGTGGTCCACCTTCCCTGTGGCTGACATGGTTGCTGTATGGGCAGTCGAGAGGACATGGACGTCTCGTTTGTCATGCCACTTTACTGCCAGCTGTTGACCGTTCTCCTTGAACTCCACCTCCTCTCTCCGCATCTTCCTGCATCCGAATACCGGCATCCCCTTCCTGTTTGACCTGACTGTGCCACAGGCCCCTGTGCTGTTGGAGAGCACATGCTGGAAGAATGTGGGATGCTGTAACAATTGTCCACATACAAAGTGTGTCCCTTGCTGAGATGAAGAGCCAGCATGGTCATCACCATGGACCCGGACACCCCAAGCCCCTCATAATGTTGGTGGACCCTGTGTAAACTATAATTTTATGGACAAATCCTTTCTTCACGTCACACATGACAAAGAACTTGACACCAAACCTGTGCCTTTTGGAGGGAATATATTGACGGAACGTCAGGGACTCATCAGTGCATAGGTCCTTGTATGGCACAAAGACTCGACCAAATGCTAATGTCATTTCTTATTTTGTATAACGGGTCATTTAGGATGGCAGTAGCATTGTTGATGAAATAGAACTAGGAAAAGAGGGTGGCAAAGAAGAGAGTTGCAAACATAGGATCTGTGCTCCAGTATTCTCTTAGGGAGTTCTTCTTTACTATTCCCATGAGAAGGACTGTCACCAAGAAGGTATACATTTCACTAATTGTGGTTGTCACCCATTTAGCGAGTTTCCCACTCACTCCTGGCTCTCTCTTCTCCTGTAGCTCCAAGTCACAGCGATTGGTCTCCTCTACTATGTCTCCCACCAGCTCCTCTGTCAGAAACAACTTGAAGCACTCTGCCTCAGATGGAAATGGCAAGGGGCATTGCACTCCAGACTGGGACTCATCAAAGCAAACCGCAGGGCCAGGAGGGGTGAAATGGCTGGCGGCCTTCCAGCTACCACAGAACTCCTGTACTTCATCCACTGTCGGTCTGCCTTCATCACCACCAGCATCTTCAAAGGGACCTGGGACTTCGTCAGTGGACAATGAGTCCTCAGATTCAGGGTTTTCAATGGCTACGAGGTTGGTGGGGGGCAGCTCCTCACTGTCAGAATCTGATTCCTGACTTTCACACTCAGACTCATTGTCAGAATTTTAAAAAATCTTCAAAATGTACGCATTTGTGAGTTGTCTCCTTTTGAAAGACGTTGCTAATGCTACAGCTTATCTCACTAGCTACATATAGAAACAACAACACTGACCGGCTCAGAGTGGGAGTGAGAGGTTACGTGAATGGCTGTCAGTACGCACCAATTGTATCAGTAAATGACTATCAGAAAATGTTTTGTGTGTTAATTGTTTATATATTTACTGTTTTATTCACGTTTTCAAGTTCTGGTGACAAATCAGGCATTCCGATTCTTGCATAGATTGTAATGGGCACAAATGTGTGTAAAATACTTTTTTGAAGGTTGTACTGATTATGATGAGCTAAGCTAAATCCAGCTGTGTGTAGAGCCATGTTTGTTGACATACAATGCATTCTGGGTTTCATGTAATCGTCTGTCGAACCAAATATGTTATAACAAAATTAGGTGAGTAAGGGTTCACACATTTTTTGAGAACTTCCGGAAATGCATGGTGGGTTGTGAACGATGGTAGACGACAACCCCTTCAACATGCATACTATAAATAGACCAAACTCATCTTGTCTTCTTATTTTTGGTTTCTGTGAGAGAGAAAAAATGGCAGCGTGCAGAAACAACCCATTGTCGGATTACTTTCGATTTCCAGAGAGTGTTTTACTCAATTATTTTGATCAATGGTAAGCTCACCCGTGATGTGATTAATTATAAATAGTCATTTCTATTAGTTAATTCATATTGTAGTTCTTGCCATTATATGGACTTGGTCTTTTACCCAATATGGCTATTTTCTGTATACCCCCCCACCTTGTCACAACACAACTGATTGGCTCAAACAAATTCCACAAATTAACTTTTAACAAGGCCCACTGAAATGCATTCTAGGTGACTACCTCATGGAACTGGTTGAGAGAATGCCAAGAGTGTGCAAAGCTGTCATCAAGTGACTACTTAGAAGAATCTCAAATATAAAATATACTTTGATTTGTTTAACACTTTTTTTTGTTTTTACATGATTCCATAAGTGTTATTTCAGAGTTTTGATGTCTTCACTATTATTATACAATGTAGGAAAGCATCCAAATAAGGAAAAACCCTTGAAGAGAGTTGCAAACTTTTGACTGGTACTGTACGTATTGGGGGGACATTTTGATTTAGGAAACTGTCTTTTGGACTCTCTCACACATACACCCACATACGGTCCACATTCACCCTAGATTTTCCCTTTTCCTTTTTTCCCCACCACAGACAGTACTTGTTTCCAGTTGATGGAATGTGGGACAGAGGTGATGGTTGAAAGCCATGTGTGTAAGGACATTCTTTAAGGACAGAAGCTAGGAGACGAGAAGCAAGTACAGGGAGTGAACATTTAATAAATAACTGACATGAAACAAACAAGGATAGCGTCTGAACAGGGGAAACATCACAACAATAATGCTGACACCGGGAAGAAACTGAGGAACAGACAGATGTAGAAGGGGAAAGTCCAGGTGAGTCCAATATTGCGCTGGTGAGCGTAATGATGGTGACGTGTGCGTAATGACGGGCAGCCTGTCGCCCTCAAGCGCCAGGGAGGGGGAGCAGGCGTGTGAATGTGTATTGGATTTCTTTATTGAGGTATTCATTACTTGTGTAGACAACAGTACTTTTGTAATGCACCATTCTGTAAATATAGGCAACGGTCATAGAGGAAATCGGCACTTATCAGCTGACTCAAAAAGTCCGTCTGTGATAGGGTGATTTTAAATATTGAGCATGATGTTACATTCGCTAGCATACCGAGATAGTAATAGACTGGCTCTAACTCATCTTGGGACGATATTGGTACTTACTGTGTGGGCTAGATATTTCTGTTATACTATAAGTTATTGTTTATGCACATTGGGACAACAAATGGTTACTTAATTCTATCTTCAAGTTAAACCTTTCATTGTCTGAAAATGTATTACGAACTCTGTCACATTGAACTTTGTCACCAAATTCACAGCTCGCACAACATCCCCCAAAGCTTTTTCAGAATTAGTTATTTCCTGGATTCTTTCTCAACAAAACTGGGCCTTGAATGCATATTTTCAGCATAGTGTGGATTGGTTGGCATAAAACAGACCATATATTGGGTCATGTAATTTCCACACAGTTTTGGGGTGGCAGGTAGCCTAGTGGTTAGAGCGTAACCGGAAGGTTGCAAGGTCGAATCCCCGAGCTGACAAGGTAAAAATCTGTAGTTCTGCCTCTGGACAAGGCAGTTAACCGACTGTTCCTAGGCCATCATTGAAAATAAGAATTTGTTCTTAACTGACTTGCCTAGTTAAATAAAGGTAAAAAATAATCTTTGTTAAGGACCTTGGCAAACCGCTCAAACACTACCCTTCTCTCTCTTGTCCCACTTTAACAGATGCTGTAACTCCAGAGTTGAAGAATGAGGTTCTTTGTGACATTAACAGATTGTTGAGAAGTTGTCAATGGTGTGAAGGGAATGCTAAGTGTATTGTATTGAAAAAGCAGTGACCGCTACCTTATTCTGAAGAGCGAAATGAAGAATAGGCCTGTTAAAGTCAGGCACCACTGGCTGAAATAAAAAAATTGCATCTACGTATAGTGCCTTTAGAAAGTATTCACACCCCTTGACGTTTTCCACATTTGATTATCTTACAACCTTATTTTCAAATTGATTAAATTGAGATGTTGTGTCACTGGCTGACACGCAATATCCCATAATGTCAAAGTGGAATTATGCTTTTAGACATTTTTTACAAATTAATGAATGAAAAGCCAAAATGTTTTGAGTCAATAAGTATTCAACCCCTTTGTTATGACACGGCTAAATAAGTTTCGAAAAAAAATGGCAAGTCACAAAATAAGTTGCATGGACTCACTATGTGTAATAATAGTGTTTAACATGATTTTTTAATGACTACCTCATCTCTGTACCCCACACATACAATTATCTGTAAGGTTCCTCAGTCGAGCATTGAACTTCAAACAAAGATTCAACCACAAAGACGGGAACCTATTGGTAGATGGGCAACAAAAAAAAACAGACATTGAATATCCTTTTGAGCGTGGTGAAGTTATTCATTACACTTTGGATGATGTATCAATACAGCCAGTCACCACAAAGATACTGTTTGCAGGAGAGGAAGGAGACCACTCAGGGATTTTACCATGAGGCCAATGGTGACTTTAAAACAGTTTACAGAATTTAATGGCTGTGATTGGAGAGAAAACTTAAGATGGATCAACAACATTGTAGTTACTATACAATACTAACCTCAATGACAGAGTGAAAAGAAGGAATCCTGTACAGAATTAAAGTATCCCAAAACATGTATCAAATCAAATGTATTTATACTGTATAGCCCTTCTTACATCAGCTGATATCTCAAAGTGCTGTACAGAAACCCATCCTAAAACCCCAAACAGCAAGCAATGCAGGTGTAGAAGCACGGTGGCTAGGAAAAACTCCCTAGAAAGGCCAAAACCTAGGAAGAAACCTAGAGAGGAACCAGGCTATGAGGGGTGGCCAGTCCTCTTCTGGCTGTGCCGGGTGGAGATTATAACAGAACATGGCCAAGATGTTCAAATGTTCATAAATGACCAGCATGGTCAAATAATAATAATAATCACAGTAGTTGTCGAGGGTGCAACAAGTCAGCACCTCAGGAGTAAATGTCAGTTGACTTTTCATAGCCGATCATTGAGAGTATCTCTACCGCTCTGCTGTCTCTAGAGAGTTGAAAACAGCAGGTCTGAGACAGGTAGCACGTCCGGTGAACAGTTCAGGGTTCCATAGCCGCTGGCAGAACAGGGACAGCAAGGAGTCATCATGCCAGGTAGTCCTGAGGCTGAAGATCACTTCAGTGACTCACGCACCCCTCCTAGGGACCAGTAAGCACCAGTAAGCCAGTGACTCAGCCCCTGTAATAGGGTTAGAGGCAGAGAATCCCAGTGGAGAGAGGGGAACCGGCCAGGCAGAGACAGCAAGGGCGGTTCGTTGCTCCAGAGCCTTTCCGTTCACCTTCACACTCCTGGGCCAGACTACACTTAATCATATGACCTACTGAAGAGATTAGTCTTCAGTAAAGACTTAAAGATTGAGACCGAGTCTGCGTCTCTCACATGGGTTGACAGACCATTCCATAAAAATGGAGCTCTATAGGAGAAAGCCCTGCCTCCAGCTGTTTGCTTAGAAATTCTAGGGACAATTAGGAGGCCTGCGTCTTGTGACCGTAGTGTACGTGTAGATATGTACGGCAGGACTAACTCGGACAGATAGGTAGGAGCAAGCCCATATAATGCTTTAGGTAGGTTAGAAGTAACAAAAGTATTGATACATTTTTCTGGATCATTTTTGGACAGAAAGTTTCTGATTTTTGCAATGTTACGTAGATGGAAAAAAGCTGTCCTTGAAACAGACTTGATATGTTCGTCAAAAGAGAGATCAGGGTCCAGAGTAACGTCGACTGTACAACCATCAAGATGAATTGTCAGATTCAACAGAAGATCTCTTTGTTTCTTGGGACTTAGAACAAGCATCTCTGTTTTGTCCGAGTTTAAAACTAGAAAGTTTGCAGCCATCCACTTCCTTATGTCTGAAACACAGGCTTCTAGCGAGGGCAATTTTGGGGCTTCTGTCACGATCGTTATAAGGAGTGGGTATGGGTACGCAGCATGGTATGTTTCCATCCGTTATTTTGGAAAAGAAAACAACAAAACGAACAAACGAAACGTGAAGCCAATATAACGTTCACAGGCATGTATACATAGACAAGATCCCACAAAGCACAATGGCAAAATGGCTACCTAAATATGATCCACAATCAGAGACAACGATAAACAGCTGCCTCTGATTGGGAACCATACTAGGCCAACATAGAAATATAATTCACTTTGATAACCCACCCTTAAATCCCACCCGACCTAACCAACAGAGAATAAAAGCTCTCTATGGTCAGGACGTGACAGTATCCCCCCCCCTCAAAGTGCGGACTCCGGACGCAAAACCTGACATAATAGGGGAGGGTCTGGGTGGCCATCTAACGTCAGGAGCGGCTCTGGTGCGGGGCGAAGTACCCACTCCGCTTGTGGACACGTCATCGGAGGAACCGGACCGTAGCTCATTGCCGGATGAACCGGACCGTGAGTCACCGCCAGTGGAACCAGACCGTGAATCGTTGCCGGAGGCTCCGGACCGTGGATCGTTGCCAGAGGAACCAGACCGTAGATCGTCGCCGGGGACTCCGGACCGTAGATCTTCGCCCGGGACTCCGGACCGTAGATCGTCTCCGGAGGCTCCGGACTGAGAACCCACGCTGGAGGCTTCGGACCCCAGATCGTCTCAGGAGGTTCCGGGCCGCGGACCGTCGTAGGATTTTCCGGACTGTGGACCGTCGTAGGAGGTTCCGAACTGTGAAACGTCGCCGGAAGCTCTGGACCGAGAACTGTCGCCCGAAGCTCTGGACTGGGAACTGTCACCCGAAGCTCTGGACTGGGAACTGTTGCACTGGAGGCCTGATGCGTGGGACCGGTACAGGTGGCACCGGGCTGATGACACGCACCTCAGGGCGAGTGCGGGGAGGATGCACAGGACATACTGGACTGTGGACGCGCACTTGAGGCCTGATGCATGGGACTGGTACAGGTGGCACCGGGCTGATGACACACACCTCAGGGCGAGTGCTGGGAGGAAGCACAGGATATACTGGGCCGTGGAGGCGCACTGGAGATCTGGAGCATAGAGCTGGCACAATGCGTCCTGGCTGGATGCTCACTTTAGCCCGGCAAGTGCGGGGGCTGGCACAGGACCCACTGGGCTGTGGAAGCGCACTGGCGACACAGTGCGTAGAGCCGGCGCAGGATATCCTGGACTGAGGAGGCATACTGGAGACCAGGAGCGCTGAGCCGGCACAACCAGTCCTGGCTGGATGCTCACTTTAGCCCGGCAAGTGCGGGGCGCTGGCACAGGATGCACTGGACTGTGAAAGCGCACTGGCGACAAAGTGCGTAGAGCCGGCGCAGGATATCCTGGACCGAGGAGGTGTACTGGAGACCAGGAGCGCTGAGCCGGCACAACCCGTCCTGGCTGGATACTCACTTTTGCACGGCAAGTGCGAGGAGCTGGCACAGAACGCACCGGGCTGTGGATGCTCACTTGAGACACATTGCGTATCTCCACAAAACATGGTGGTCCCACGCTCCTCACGGCAACTCTCTTGCTCCAGACACCAAACCACTCTACCTCATCACTCCCCTCAACTACTCCTCGCACAGTCTATCCCAATATTCCTCTTCACTCTCAGACTCGCCTCTGGCTTCGCCGACCAACCCGTGTGCTCCCCCCAAAAAATGTTTTGGGGCTGCCTCTCGGGCTTCTGTCGTGGTTGTGAACTTCGGAGTCGCCGTTGATCCTCTTGCGTCTGCTTCCATGGAAGGCTTTCGTCTCCTGCCATAATCTCCTCCCAAGTCCAGGATGTCTTCTCCTCCTGGCCACGCAGCTTGGTTCTTTTGTGTGGGATCTTCTGTCACAATCATCATAAGGAGTGGACCAAGATGCAACGTGATATGTATCCATCCTTTATTTAACAAAATGAACAAACGCACCGTGAAGCCAATATAGTGCTCACAGGCAACTATACATAGACAAGATCCCGCATAGCACAATGGGAAAATGGCTACCTAAATATGATCCCCAATCAGAGACAACGATAAACAGCTGCCTCTGATTGGGAACCATACTAGGCCAACATAGAAATATAATTAACCTAGATAACCCACCCTTAAATCATACCCGACCTAACTAACATAGAGAATAAAAGCTCTCTATGGTCAGGGCGTGACAGCTTCATCATGTTTCATTGAAATGTAGAGCTGTGTGTCATCCGCATAGCAGTGAAAGTTAACATTATGTTTTCGATTGCATCCCCAAGAGGTGAAAACAATATTGGTCCTAAAAACAGAACCTCAATTTACAGTTGATTTGTCAGAGGACAAACCATTCACAGAGACAAACTGATATCTTTCCGACAGGTAAGATCTAAACCAGGCCAGAACATGTCCGTGTAGACCAATTTGGGTTTCCAATCTCTCCAAAAAAATGTGTTGAGCGATGGTATCTAAAGCAGCACTAAGGTCTAGGAGCACGAGTACAGATGCATAGCCTCGGTCTGATGCCATTAAAAGGTAATTTACCACCTTCACAAGTACAGTATCAGTGCTATGATGGGGTCTAAAACCAGACAGCATTTCGTATACATTTTTTGTCTTCGGGAAGGCAATTGCTTTTCCCCAAAAAATTTGAGAGGAATGGAAGATTCGATATAGGCCTATAGTTTTTAATATTTTCTGGGTCAAGGATTGGCTTTCTCAAGAGAGGCTTTATTACTGCCACTTTTAGTGAGTTTGGTACACATCCGGTGGATAGAGAGCCATTTATTATATTCAACATAGGAGGGCCAAGCACAGGAAGCAGCTCTTTCAGTAGTTTAGTTGGAATAGGGTCCAGTATGCAGCTTGAAGGTTTAGAGGCCATTACTTTTTTCATCATTGTGTCAAGAGATATAGTACTAAAACACTTGAGTGTCTCTCTTGATCCTAGGTCCTGGCAAAGTTATGCAGACTCAGGACCACTGAGCTTTGGAGTAATGCGCAGATTTAAAGAGGAGTCCGTAATTGGCTTTCTAATGATCATGATCTTTTCCTCAAAGAAGTTCATGAATTTATTTCTGCTGAAGTGAAAGACTTCCTCTCTTGGGGAATGCTGCTTTTTAGTTAGCTTTGAGACAGTATCAAAAATACATTTCGGATTGTTCTTATTTTCCTCAATTAAGTTGGAAAAATATGATGATCGAGCAGCAGTGAGGGCTCTTCGATACTTTCCAAGCTAGTCGGAAGACTTCCAGTTTGGTGTGGCGCCATTTCCGTTCCAATTTTCTGGAAGCTTGCTTCAGAGCTCGGGTATTTTCTGTATACCAGGGAGCTAGTTTCTTATGACAAATGTTTTTAGTTTTTAGGGGTGCAACTGCATCTAGGGTATTGTGTTAGTTTAAATTGAATTCCTCAGTTAGGTGGTTAACTGATTTTTGTCTTCTGACGTTCTTGGGTAGGCAGAGGGAGTCTGGAAGGGGATCAAGGAATCTTTAGGATGTCTGAGAATTAATAATACGACTTTTTGATGCTCCTTGGTTGGGGTTTGAGCAGATTATTTGTTGCGATTGCAAACGTAATAAAATGGTCGTCCGATAGTCCAGGATTATGAAGAAAAACATTAAGATCCACAACATTTATCCTGTGGGACAAAACTAGGTCCAGAGTATGACTGTGACAGTGAGTAGGTCCAGAGACATGTTGGACAAAACCCACTGAGTCGATGATGGCTCCGAAAGTCTTTTGGAGTGGGTCTGTGGCCTTTTCCATGTGAATATTAAAATCACCAAAAATTAGAATATTATTTGCTATGACTACAAAAAGACAAACTTGTTTTTTTTTGTGTAAATTGAAATTTGCTATCGTAAATGTTAGCAACACCTCCGCCTTTGCGGGATGCACGGGGGATATGGTCACTAGTGTAATCAGGAGGTGAGGCCTCATTTAACACAGTAAATTCATCAGGCTTAAGCCATGTTTCAGTCAGGCCAATCAGCGATTTCTCCTACACAAATAATATTTTTGGAAAAACTGAACATTTGCTATCTAACTGAGAGTCTCCTCATTGAAAACATCCGAAGTTCTTCAAAGGTAAATTATTTTATTTGAATGCTTTTCTTGTTTTTGTGAAAATGTTGCGTGCTGAATGCTAGGCTTAATGCTATGCTAGCTATCAATACTCTTACACAAATGCTTGTTTTGCTATGGTTGAAAAGCATATTTTGAAAATGTGAGATGACAGTGTTGTTAACAAAAGGCTAAGCTTGAGAGCTAATATATTTATTTCATTGCATTTGCGATTTTCATGAATAGTTAACGTTGCGCTATGGTAATGCGCTTGAGGCTATAATTACGCTCCCGGATACGGGATTGCTCGTCGCAACAGGCTAGGAGTTAGAGCCCTGTCTATGTTGAGATAAGATGAAAGCACCCCTCCAGCTAGGATGGAGTCCATCACTGCAAGAAATTTGGCAAATAACTTTGTGCCCTGAATACAAAGGTTTATGTTGAGGGAAAATCCAACACATCACTGAGTACCATTCTTCATAGCATGGTGGTGGCTGCATCATGTTATGGGTATGCTTGTCATCGGCAAGGACTAGAGGAGGTTTTTTTAGGATAAAATGAAAAAGAATAGAGCTAAGTTCATATTGTGTGTAGATGGGATGGAAAACAAACAATTGAATCTGTTTTTAATTGAGGCTGTAACACAACAACGTTTGAAATAAGTCAAGGGGTATGAATACTTTCTGAAGGCACTGTATCAATTTTGAGAATTGTTCTTATTTTGGTTCATTTAAAAAAAAATCCAAAACTTGATGAAAATGTATATTTTCTTTAGTGTATCATACTACCGTCATGAACATTTAAATTATTTTTAACCACTTTAAAATGGACACATCAATCATTTCAAAGTTCCCTACATTAATAGCCCATTTCATAGAGGATGTTACAAACTGGACTATGTTTAGTAACTTACTTTAAAAGTATGGGGATTGGGTCAAAATAGGTGTTTGGCATTTGGTAGTCTAAATTCAGTGTACTTGTCTTTAACTACCCTTTCCCGAAAGTCAAACTCACACGCCAACTCATTTACCAAATCTTGTGTGGTTATCCTTGGATATAGTGTCCAGACTTGCCCAGAGGGAATTGTTGATATGTTACCCATTTTGTATTCTACAAAACGTTTTCTTTGGAAAAATATTCCACAAATGCATTTTTCATATAGAATGATAAAAAAAAAAAATTGTGACCGACCGGCTCAAATCGGTCTTATGTAGCAAAATTTGAAATTGTGTTTTTTTTTTACATTGGATAAAAGTAGAGACTCAAAGCTACAAAATTATATTTCAAACACTACAGTTGAGGAACAATGGGAAAGTAATTTTAGCTTTGAAAGTTGATAAAGTTGTAAACTCACTTTTGAGAAAAAGCCTTTGAATCTTTTGGTATTACTACCAGAGAGCCCTTCTTTGTCTACTGTACACCCATTCAGCATAGTTCACACCCTCTTAATCTTTAGCCCCAACCATCTCTTTAAGGGTTGATCTGAGCGTTCTGTACGAACAAGCAGTGGTGTAAAAAATCCTAATTTGTCATACTTGAGTAAAAGTAAAGATACCTTAATAGAAAATGACTCAAGTAAAAGTGAATGTCGTCCAGTAAAATGCTACTTGAGTAAAAGTCTAAAAGTATTTGGTTTTAAATATACTTAAGTATTAAAAGTAAATGGAATTGCTAATATATACTTAAAAGTCTCAAAAGTACAAGTTAAAGTATAAACCATTTCAAATTCCTTATATTAAGCAAACCAGACGGCATCATATTATTTTTTACATGTATTGGCGGATAACCAGGGGCACACTCCAAAATAATTTACAAACAAAGCATTTGTGTTAAGTGAGTCCGCCAGATCAGAGTAGGGATGTTCTCTTGATAAGTGTGTGAATTGGACCATTTTGCTGTCAAAATGTAACGAGTACTTTTGGGTGTCAGGGAAAATGGGTGTGAGTAAAAAGTACATTATTTTCTTTTGGAATTTAGTGAAGTAAAAGTAAAAGTTGCCAAACATATTAATAGTAAACAAAGTACAGATACCTCCAAAAACAACTTAAGTAGTACTATAAAGTATGTTCACTTAAAAGTGCTTTACACCACTGCTAACAACAGAAGTCAAGCACCCAAGCGAACTTGCTACCTCCAGACACAACTGAACAGCTCACTGAACATTACTTGCCCTAGCATAACTGGTTAGGCTGTTATGTTACCCAGATCGTTGGTGACTGCAAATGTGCTGTCAGATTGTTCATTCGTAAATTCAAAACATGTAGCTCTCAGAGCATTCAGAGCGTACACCGGACGCTCTAGCCAATGAGTAGGGTTGACATCGCAACGGCAGTCAAGCACCCAAGCTAACTGGCTACCATTGGCTAAGTTGCTAGCTACTTCCAGACAAATAATGAGGGACACCCCACTTTGACCATTTTACTCGCCGTAGCAGAGCTGGTTAGGCTGTTTCCGTGTTATCCAGAACGTTGGTGACTGTTGGTGACAGGTTTTTATTCACTCTTTTTTTTCCAATAAGCACCCTGTGGAGGCCCATTCATGTAATAGAAGACATCTTTCCCCAATGTGAAATGCTGACCTTGAAAGAGATGTGCACAGACAGGCAGTGACTGTAACTGTGCTGCTGGCAACAATTTAATTACGCTTTTTTGCCTTCGTTTACTGACACCGGCCGTATTCAATGGGTGTTGAGCGTTCATAAATTCATACATTATTATGAACTTTGGCACACAGACAAGAGAGCTCTCGGAGTAAACGGTCAGACTGAATTTACGAACGCGCCCGAAATGGTTACTTGCATAGTGGAGTCTTTTGTTAAGACATGTAGCTAGCTAGCTAAACAATGAACCACATTTTATTTGTCACTTGCTCCGAATACAAAAGGTGTAGACCTTACTGTGAAATGCTTACTTACAAGCCCTTAACCAACAATGCAGTTCAAGAAAGAGTTAAGAAAATATTTACTAAATAAACTGAAGTAAAAATAGTAAAATAACAACAATGAGGCTATATACAGGGGTACCGGTACCGAGTCAATGTGCGGGGGTACAGGTTCATCAATTTATTTTGTATATGTAGTTAGGGGTAAAGTAACTATGCATAGATAATAAACAGCAGGTAGAAGCTGTGTACAAAACATAGGGGGGGGGGGGGGGGGGGGGGGGGGGGGGGGGGGGGGGGGGGGTGTTGTGTCATTGTAAGTAGTCCAGGTGGCCATCTTATGGCTTGGGGGTTTAAGCTGTTAAAGAGCTTTTTGGTCCTAGACTTCGCGCAGAGGGAGGTGTTTAAGTCCCAGAGTCCTTAGCTTAGTGATGAGCTTTGAGGGCGCTATGGTGTTGAACGCTGAGCTGTAGTCAATGAACAGCATTCTCACATAGGTGTTCCTTTTGTCCAGGTGGGAAAGGGCCGTGTTATATGCATTAGAGATTGCGCCATCCGTGGATCTGTTGGGGTGGTACGCAAATTGGAGTGGATCAACTGTTTCTGGAATGATGGTGTTGATGTGAGCCATGACCAGTCTTTCAAAGCACTTCATGGCTACAGACGTGAGTGCTACGGGTCGGTAGTCATTTGGGCAGGTTACCTTGGTTTTTAGAATTGTATAACTGCCTTCATTTTACCGGACCCCTACTATTATGGGGATCTATAATAAATACAAATACAAATACTGCTCATGAAGGAGGAGGAGGAATTCACAGGGTAGCGATAAAGCAGGCCTAATGCGAGCCGTTTCAATTGATTGACTTTTAATTCACTGCACAGTGAGCACTCTGTCTGACCTCTTTCTAAAGACAAAGAGTGTATATGTAGCCGACCTACACCACCTTCCACCCCATGGACTCCCACCTGTGTGAAGCCACCTGGTAGACATCCGAGGACGACAGGGAGGAGGGAAGGACAGAGTGAGGGAGAGAGGCTGAGCCTCTCACTCTCTTCTCCTCCGTGCCAAGGGCCAGTGGGACAGGGCCAAGCAAAATAGCCATCAAAGTCAACAAACCCCACATGCTGATTGGTTGAGCTGATGCCAAGGAGCATGCCATTGGAGAGCCGTGCTGGAGGCAGCAGCAGAGGGATGGGGGGGATTTAGAGAACCATCCTGGGAGACAAAACTGGAGGAACAGAGCGCTTGATCAGCCTTTGGCTGGATTTCTCTTTTTGCTGTTCCACTCAAGCCAGCAGAGAAAAGCAAATGGAGGGTATGTTTATAAGGCCATCTCCCTCCTGAATATTCACCACCAAATGAAAGAGGGAGGGAAGAGAGAGTGAAAATGGGGAGAGAGGTGACATAGTAAGAAATGATGAAGAGGAATGTGAAAGGAAAAGGGAGAATTACAGAGGTGACATTTGAGATGAGAGAGAGGCAAAAAGGGGAAGGGAGCGTGCGAAGGAAGGAGAGAAGAAACAACAGAGAGGTAGGAGATCTGCTACGCCATGGTGAATCAGGGAAAATAGGTTTTTATTCACTCTTTCTTTTCCAATAAGCACCCTGTGGAGGCCCATTCATGTAATAGAAGACATCTTTCCCCAATGTGAAATGCTGACCTTGAAAGAGATGTGCACAGACAGGTGACCAGGCAAAAAAATAGTTTGTCAGAGGTTCTAATTCCCCCTCTCTTTCTGCTGTCTGCTTTTCAAAACAAAGGTCTGGGCGTACTGCCAAATTGCAGATACTGTTAGTGAGGGTTTGTTCAATCAGTCACCTGCATGAACACAGAAATTGGTTATTAGAAAAGCACAAACACTTCTTTAAGAAAATGGTTAAAACTTAGGCAGCGAACTGTGTCACGATCGCAGATTTTAGAGAAACAATAAATATCGGTACATATAAGTGTCGGCTGAAAGCTTAAATTCTTGTTAATATAACTGCACTGTCCAATTTAAAGTAGCTATGAAAAAAAATTTAACACTTTTAATAACACTTTTTTCACCGCGATAGGTTTGATCAATTCACCTCTGAAAGTGAAATGTGTACTTACATTATGATATCTTGCTCTGATTTATCATCCAAGGGGTCCCAGAGATAACATGAAGTGTCGTTTTGTTAGATTAAATACATTATCATATCCTTAAAAGGTCCATATAGCATGCATGATCGATTTTGTATTTCCATGCGTTCAGTTTGCAAAGAAAGGAATCTGAAAATCTAACCCTAAACGTTGTTTCAACCAGTCAAATCACATTCGTATGTATTCCTCAGAGATCCTAGACTGTAATCAGACTTCACCATATCATTAGGGGTGTAGTATATCCTATAGGACAAATTTGGTCAAAGAGCGACGCCTTCATGGCACGCCAATGACATGGAAGGTCTTCACTTGAACGACTCTAACTTTGTCAAATAAGCACCAATCGCGGGTCAAACAAAGCTAGCTAGATAACCAATGAGCTGGGCTTTACGGGGAGTATCCGTAAACAGGAGTATCTGTATCTGTCCCAAATTGTAGCTGCTAAAGGGTGGCTAATTTGAAGAATCTCAGATGTAAAATATATTTTGATTTGTTTAACACCTCTTTGGTTACTACATGATGTGTTATTTCATAGTTTTGATGTCTTCACTATTATTCTACAATGTAGAAAATAGTCAAAATAAATGAGAAGGTGTGTCCAAACTTTTGACTGGTAGTGTACACATATATTTTCTATTGTTACTTCATCAGAACTCTAGTAAGCCATTATACTCAATATTATGTTACTTAATCTCTAGTATCCCGTTATACATTTGTGTTACATCATACAGGGGTTTAAATATTCACTCTAGTTTTCTATTTAACATTATGTTTGGAAATAATACTCTCTTCTTTCATATCTCCATACATAATCCCTATATAAAGTTGTCCATTTTTAGTTATTCACGCCCACACCACCAGCAACGATCACAGCGCAGCAGCACGAGAGGTAGAGTACACATATCATGTTATCGAGGAAATTAGTGTCCGGGGGCTGTTCCCCTCTCAAAATTTTCATTGGCTTCTCCTATCAGCATTCACTACCTGTAGATCAATGGGCGGTGGTGGACAGAACCCCTAGATAACGTGATAGATCTAAAAACTCAGCTCACACAGAACTGGTTGGGGTCTTCATTCATTTCCATATATACTGTTGAAGTCGGAAGTTTACATACAGCTTAGCCGAATACATTTAAACTCAGTTTTTCACAATCCCTGACATTTAATCCTAGTAAAAATTCCCTGTCTTAAGGTCAGTTAGGATCACCACTTTATTTCAAGAACGTGAAATGTCAGAATAATAGCAGAGAGGATGATTTATTTCATCACATTCCCAGTGGCTCAGAAGTTTACATACACTCAATTAATATTTGGTAGCATTGCCTTTAATTGTTTAACTTCAAATGTTTTGGGTAGCCTTCCACAAGCTTCCCACAATAAGTTGGGTGAATATTGGCCCATTTCGCCTATTCCTCCTGACAGAGCTGGTGTAACCGAATCAGGTTTATAGGCCTCCTTGCTTGCACACGCCTTTTCAGTTCTGCCCACAAATGTTCTATGGGATTGAGGTCAGGGCTTTGTGATGGCCACTCCAATACCTTGACTTTGTTGTTCTTAAGCCATTTTGCCACAACTTTGGAAGTATGCTTGGGGTCATTGTCCATTTGGAAGTGACCAAGCTTTAACTTCCTGACTGATGTCTTGAGATGTTGCTTCAATATATCCACATAATTTCCCAACCTCATGATGCCATCTACTTTTGTAAAGTGCACCAGTCCCTCCTGCAGCAAAGCACCCCTACAACATGATGCTACCACCCCGCTTCACGGTTGGGATGGTGTTCTTCGGCATGCAATCCTCCACCTTTTTCCTCCAAACATAACAATGGTCATTATGGCCAAACAGTTCTATTTTTGTTTCATCAGACCAGAAGACATTTCTCCAAAAAGTACGATCTTTGTCCCCATGTGCAGTTGCAAACCGTAGTCTGGCTTTTTTATGGCAGTTTTGGAGCAGTGGTTTCTTCCTTGCTGAGCGACCTATATTAACAGGTTATGTCAATATAGGACTCGTTTTACTGTGGATATAGATACTTTTCTACCTGTTTCCTCCAGCATCGTCACAGGGTCCTTTGCTGTTGTTCTGGGAGTGATTTGCACTTTTTGCACCAAAGTACGTTCATCTCTAGGAGACTGAACAGTTCTCCCTCCTGAGTGGTATGATGACTGCGTGGTCCCATGGTGTTTATACTTGCGTACTATTGTTTGTACAGATGAATGTGGTACCTTCAGGCATTGGTTTAGGTGGTACCTTCAGGCATTGGAAATTGTAGACCTTGTGGAGGTCTACCATTTTCTTTCTGAGGTCTTGGCTGATTTCTTCAGATTTTTCCATGATGTCAAGCAAAGAGACACTGAGTTTGAAGGTAGGCCTTGAAATACATCCACAGGTACACCTCAAATTATGTCAATTGGCCTTTCAGAAGCTCCTAAAGCCATGACATACTTTTCTGAAATTTTCCAAGCTGTTTAAAGGCACAGTCAACTTCATGTATGTAAACTTCTGACCCACTAGAATTGTGATACAGGGAATTATAAGTGAAATAATCTGTCTGTAAACAATTGTTGGAAAAATGACTTGTGTCCTGCAGAAAGTAGATGTCCTAACCGACTTGCCAAAACTATAGTTTGTTAACAAGAAATTTGTGGAATGGTTGAAAAATTATTTTTTAATGACTCCAACCTAAGTGTATGTAAACTTCCGACTTCAACTGTAACTATGCTTAGCTATTCACATCCACAGCACTCCATGTGCATCCTATGCACCATATGTATCTTCAATGGTTCTCTATCCTCCCAGAGACTATGGTACAGTGTTCCCAGACCACATAGACAATTCCCAGAAATGCCTATTGACCGCTACTTCCTATACATATAAAACAACACCCAGTGCTCAATAACTCTTGTGCTAGTAAGCCCACACTATGTTGGGCGGTGGTGGATGGGAACTCCTAGATAACGATATAGATTGAAAATCTCTCTCACACAGACCTGGAAAACTCAGCACACAATCACTTCAAATTCACACTGGAGCTAGTCCCATGACAGCTCTCATTCACTCAGTACGATATAGCTAAATTTCAATCTCTTATTATCCAAATTTCAATCAACCTAATATCCAAATTTCCATCTATCATCTTATTATCGACATTTCAATCAGCTTAATACCCACATTTCAATCTTGTTATCCAAATTCTGATCAGCTTAACACCCACATTTCAATCAATCAACTTAACACGTCCTTTCCACACTCACACAGTCATACACAACTTTGACATCCACATTCACTTAGTACTATTCCCAAATTGACTCGTTGATCTCCCTTTCTACCCCATGTGCATCTTCAAATATTCTCTGTCGTTACTTCCCATGCACCATATCTATATTTCTATACATTTAGAATAGCACCTTGTGCTATTATCAGTGGCTGCAGACCACATAGACACTTCTCTTATAAATACCTACAGACAGCTGTCAGTGGGGCATGGTACCGTTACTTGCCCTCGCTGTCACGTACTGACCTTTATTTCCTTTGTTTTGTCTTTATTTAGTTTGGGGTGGGCAGTCTGTTTGTTTTTCTATGTTTGGTTTCCGTTTCGGCCTAGTATGGTTCTCAATCAGAGGCAGGTGTTGTTAGTTGTCTCTGATTGAGAATCATACTTAGGTAGCCTGGGTTTCACTGTTGGTTCGTGGGTGTTTGTTTCCGTGTGTGTGTTTGTCGCCACACGGTACTGTTGCGGTTGTTGTAGATTTCACGTTATCGTTTATTGTTTTTGTTCGAGTGTTCATTTGTCTGTATTAAAAACATTATGGACACTTACCACGCTGCATCTTGGTCCGATCCTTACTCCTCTTCAGACGAAGAGGAGATCTGCCGTTACACTCGCTCTAGTCTTCTCTGTCATACGTATCACTGCCGCGGTTCCTCTACAGTCTCAACAGTCGCTGTAGTCTCTACAGTATATTTTCTCTCTATAGTCTTGCGTATCTATAGTCTCTCAGTGTCTATAGTCTCAGTAGTTTATGTAGTCATAAATGCTATGGTCCCTATAGATTATAAAAAATGTGTCTCCTCTTATGTCTGTAAATTTGGGCCCAGGCTCTGAACAGGCTTAGGCCTCATTGCCGTCTGCCCCCTAAATGAGATGTAGAGCTCCCCTCTTCAAAGAGCATCTGACTCTTCAAAGTAAGATGAATTCATTTGTGCTTTTCCCCTGCACAATAAATGTGTTTCTCTGTTTCAGAGTGGTAATATATTACAGTAATTTAGCTGGATAAAAGCTATAGAAGCTAGCATTCAAAACAATGGCCCAATAGCATCAGTTTTTATATTAAAGAAGCTAGATTTCAAACATGGTCTTGAATTTGAAACAAAGGCACCTTTAAGGAGCATTTTCCTCACTGTTAAGACATCTCATGAGAAACTGAACCTGTCTCATGCATCAGTGACTCAAGGGATCGAAATGACAGTGGTATGAAAAAATGACCTGGACATGTGTGTGCGTGCGACGATCAGAGTGTTTACTTGCCTGTACTTGACAGTGATTGTATGCATGTGCGTGCGTGCATGTGTGTTTGAGAGATAACGTGCCAGCATGCGGAAACACACTTGATGTCTGTTAAATCGGCACCCGTCAGTCTACCAACCCACCGACTGGTGACCTTCTCTCTCTCTCTGCCTTTGGGGACTGCATTTAAAGGACAAGAGACAGGTCCTGTTAGCCTCACTGTGATACGTGCCCCACAGTCACTCCATCAAAGATGCTGCTCCATTTCACTTGGTGCCATTACCAAACAAACCCTGGACCACACTGTACGTCAATAGAATATGAATCATCCGTGAACGGATCCCTGAACAAAGCTGTTAATGTAAGAAGCACTTCCTTTATTACACACGCGGGCAGGCTGCCATCGAGTTGGTTGCGGGTATAGACTGGCAGGCTAATGCACCGCAACCTTGGGTCCTGCATTATGAAATCGATAGCCCACATACAGGGTTATGCCAAGTTAATTGCGTCTACTCTGAGGTTTGGCTATACTAGCTGCTCACTCGATGGCTGTTAAAAGGAGCGTACTGGATGAATGGGATCTCATTAGCTTCTAATGGATGAGCCAAATGAATGAAAGCAGACCCATTCCGAGTTACAGTAAATGCGACCTCTCAGACACAATAATATCATCACATCTCACTTTTTTGAGAATTGTCTTTCATTGCTCATAATGGAAGGCTCTTGTGCATATGGAATGTAATATCTGTAATTTATGATACTAAAAACAGTTTAATGCTTGGCAGATTTTTGTGGTTATGTACATAATCTGTCCTGTATCAATTTGATATGAATCATGATTTATATTGATATGATGCAGTAGGAGTGTGTGAGGTTCAGATCATACAAGCACAATGTCTTCCAGTGCTTTTACAGTGCCTTGCTAAAGTATTCGGCCCCCTTGAACTTTGCGACCTTTTGCCACATTTCAGGCTTCAAACATAACATCTGGGGCGGCAGGGTAGCCTAGTGGTTAGAGCGTTGGACTAGTAACCGGAAGGTTGTGAGTTCAAACCCCCGAGCTGACAAGGTACAAATCTGTCGTTCTGCCCCTGAACAGGCAGTTAACCCACTGTTCCCAGGCCGTCATTGAAAATAAGAATTTGTTCTTAACTGACTTGCCTGGTTAAATAAAGGTAAAATAAAATAAAAAATAAAAATAAAGATATAAGACTGTATTTTTTTGTGAAGAATGAACAACAAGTGGGACACAATCATGAAGTGGAACGACATTTATTGGATATTTCAAACTTTTATAACAAATCAAAAACTGAAAAATTGTCCGTGCAAAATTATTCAGCCCCTTTACTTTCAGTGCAGCAAACTCTCTCCAGAAGTTCAGTGAGGATCTCTGAATGATCCAATGATGATAAATACAATCCACCTGTGTGTAATCAAGTCTCCGTATAAATGCACCTGCACTGTGATAGTCTCAGAGGTCCGTTAAAAGCGCAGAGAGCATCATGAAGAACAAGGAACACACCAGGCAGGTCCGAGATACTGTTGTGAAGAAGTTTAAAGCCGGATTTGGATACAAAAAGATTTCCCAAGCTTTAAACATCCCAAGGAGCACTGTGCAAGCGATAATATTGAAATGGAAGGAGTATCAGACCACTGCAAATCTACCAAGACCTGGCCGTCCCTCTAAACTTTCAGCTCATACAAGGAGAAGACTGATCAGAGATGCAGCCAAGAGGCCCATGATCACTCTGTCCATAGGACAACAATCAGTTGTATATTGCACAAATCTGGCCTTTATGGAAGAGTGGCAAGAAGAAAGCCATTTCTTAAAGATATCCATAAAAAGTGTAGTTTAAAGTTTGCCACAAGCCACCTGGGAGACACACCAAACATGTGGAAGAAGGTGCTCTGGTCAGATGAAACCAAAATTGAACTTTTTGGCAACAATGCAAAACGTTATGTTTGGCGTAAAAGCAACAGCTGAACACACCATCCCCACTGTCAAACATGGTGGTGGCAGCATCATGGTTTGGGCCTGCTTTTCTTCAGCAGGGACAGGGAAGATGGTTAAAATTGATGGGAAGATGGATGGAGCCAAATACAGGACCATTCTGGAAGAAAACCTGATGGAGTCTGCAAAAGACCTGAGACTGGGACGGAGATTTGTCTTCCAACAAGACAATGATCCAAAACATAAAGCAAAATCTACAATGGAATGGTTCAAAAATAAACATATCCAGGTGTTAGAATGGCCAAGTCAAAGTCCAGACCTGAATCCAATCGAGAATCTGTGGAAAGAACTGAAAACTGCTGTTCACAAATGCTCTCCATCCAACCTCACTGAGCTAGAGCTGTTTTGCAAGGAGGAATGGGAAAAACTTTCAGTCTCTCGATGTGCAAAACTGATAGAGACATACCCCAAGCGACTTACAGCTGTAATCGCAGCAAAAGGTGGCGCTACAAAGTATTAACTTGAGGGGCTGAATAATTTTGCACGCCCAATTTTTCAGTTTTTAAATTTGTTAAAAAAGTTTGAAATATCCAATACATGTCGTTCCACTTCATGATTGTGTCCCACTTGTTGTTGATTCTTCACAAAAAAATACAGTTTTATATCTTTATGTTTGAAGCCTGAAATGTGGCAAAAGGTCGCAAAGTTCAAGGGGGCCGAATACTTTCGCAAGGCACTGTATTAAAGACAAATCCACCTGTTCTCAAACTTTAAATATTATTTTGGTTTTTCAGAGGTGTTCTGTCAGAGGGGACCATATGTCTTCCGGACACTCACTCACACACACACACACATAAAATGACCATGAAGGAAAGGGTTATGAGGCCCCCTGTGTAGACAGACAAATTACAGCATTATCGGTTGCGAGTGAGGGGAAGGAGGTCATTATGTCCCTTAACAGAGACATGGTAACCTTCACGATTGGTGCATCACAAAGACCCACCACCACCGGAGACTATATCTCTCAGTCTGGCTTGAGTCTCAGATAAAGGCGGGGCCGGAGGAGCTAATCCGGGTGCTGAGATAGGAGCAGATTGTTCTGGGAGTTCATTGTGCGTCTGTGATTATGTAAACATCCCCAAGTGGAGGCAGGCAGCGCGGCTTACTGAGGCATCAAGGGCGAAGCACAAACAACACAGGCAGATGGATGCCCCAACATCCTTCAGCTGAGAGGAGGCTTGTAGAATCAGGTTGAAATCTACAGTAAGACCAATGAGATGGGACCTTGTAAAGGGCACTTATAAAGATTGACCTCACTTGGCAGTCTTTCAGCATCTACTATGAGTAGTGCTAGAATACATATGGCTGTTACCGCATGGATGTTATACCAGGCTCGAGAGAGAGAGAAAGGCAGTTTGCTTGTCTCTATAATAAAATAAATGCTTACAATTCCAGAAGTACAAAAGATGGGATGGTTCCATTTTGACAAAGATTTATCTGTGTGATTCGATCCCTCTCGACCCCTGCACCTGATTTACATCACTTCCCTGGATCCCATCAGACCATCTCGGCCTGATTTGCAAACTGCACTCTGTGTTTTCATGTGTTGCTAAGTAGATTTCTACAATTTCCGAAAAATCTCTCATGTTGCTTGATCCGGAAAATGGTGTGCATAAAGAGGTTTCTCACACATAAGCATATTATGCTACACATCAACAGCCACACGTGTGGCTTGTATTGTCTTGTTTCAAACAAGAAACTGCTCATTATTTGAAATGCTGTACATTAGCCACATGCATTAGCTCCTTACCTGATAATGGAGATGAATAGGACAATAATGATCATAATAAGGAGGCGCATGTGTCAGACACTAAAACATCTGAAAGGGAAGTTGCCTAATGAGCAGAGACATATTTTCCCCGTAAAAACCTAATATACTACACGCACATCCATGGACAGACAAACACACACACACACACACCATGGACAAAATAAAAGCATACTGGAAAAAGGTCAGCCCAAAACCTGCACACCGGTTGCCATGCCAACAATTGGTTCAGAGAGAAACAGGAGAGCTGGGATGGAACAGGAGTCCCTGTGGACCCTGGCCATCATTTTCTGACAGGTTTATCCCTATGATTAGAGGTGAACACGCCAACACCGCTGTCGCAACACTAGATCTACCGCCACCTCATTGTGAGCACCCAACTCCTCTAGACTTCAATTCGTGCTTGAAGACTCCATTTCAGAGCCCCAACCGTCCCCAGGGGATCTCTGTCCAGAGAATGAGTTGATGTTTTATGTCATCATGTAGCCCATTTGAAGACTGCTATGCTTACCAAAGTGATGGGGATGTAGATACAGTGGGGCAAAAAAGTATTTAGTCAGCCACCAATTGTGCAAGTTCTCCCACTTAAAAAGATGAGGCCTGCAATTGTCATCATAGGTACACTGCAACTATGACAGGCACAATTAATCCAGAAAATCACATTGTAGGATTTTTTATGAATTTATTTGCAAATTATGGTGGAAAATAAGTATTTGGTCAATAACAAAAGTTTATCTCACTACTTTGTTATATACCCTTTGTTGGCAATGACAGAGGTCAAATGTTTTCACACACTGTTGCTGGTATTTTGGCCCATTCCTCCATGCAGATCTCCTCTAGAGCAGTGATGTTTTGGGGCTGTTGCTGGGCAACACGGACTTTCAACTCCATCCAAAGATTTTCTATGGGGTTGAGATCTGGAGACTGGCTAGGCCACTCCAGGACCTTGAAATGCTTCTTACGAAGCCATTCCTTCATTGCCCGGGCGGTGTGTTAGGGATCATTGTCATGCTGAAAGACCCAGCCACGTTTCATCTTCAATGCCCTTGCTGATGGTAGGCTTTGTTATTTTGGTCCCAGCTCTCTGCAGGTAATTCAATAGGTCCCCCCGTGTGGTTCTGGGATTTTTGCTCACTGTTCTTGTGATCATTTTGACCCCACGGGGTGAGATCTTGCGTGGAGCCCCAGATCGAGGGAGATTATCAGTGGTCTTGTATGTCTTCCATTTTCTAATAATTGCTCCCACAGTTGATTTTGTCAAACCAAGCTGCTTACCTATTGCAGATTCAGTCTTCCCAGCCTGGTGCAGGTCTACAATTTTGTTTCTGGTGTCCTTTGACAGCTCTTTGGTCTTGGCCATAGTGGAGTTTGGAGTGTGACTGCTTGAGGTTGTGGACAGGTGCCATTAATACAGGTAACGAGTGGCGGACAGAGGAGCCTCTTAAAGAATAAGTTACAGGTCTGTGAGAGCCAGAAATCTTGCTTGTTTGTAGGTGACCAAATACTTATTTTCCACCATAATTTGCAAATAAATTCATTAAAAATCCTACAATGTGATTTTCTGGATTTTTTTCCTCGTTTTGTCGGTCATAGTTGAAGTTTACCTATGATGAAAATTACAGGCCTCTCTCATCTTTTTAAGTGAGGGAACTTGCACAATTGGTGGCTGACTAAATACTTTTTTGCCCCACTAATGTATGTAACGGCTGTGTTAGTTCCATACATTAAAAGGGTTGTTGAGTGCATGTCACATCTGCTCCTGCCGTGCTCATCCGGTGTCTCCTTGACCTGCCGCCACTCCCCCAGTGCTCTCTTCCTCTTCCCCTCTCTCTGTGTGTGTGTGTGTGTGATTGTGTGGGCGGAGACAGGTGTTCTGGAGTCAGAGCAGATCCCCACCAGCTGCAACCTGTTCCATAATCAAGATCAAGACCTCTACAAATACTCAGTCCTGCCACTTCCTCACTGCCAGATTGTAATCTCTGCCCAGTCAGTCCATGTTACTAGCCATTAGTTCCTGTTGTACCTGGTTTCCCTTGTCTGATGCTGTTTTCCTCTCCGCTACAGTTCTGCCCGCTCTGACTATGGTCCCTGTCTCCAGTCCAACTTCTCGTCAGTTCTGCTACTCTGTCCTGGATTCCCCACTCGACACTCCCTTGGATTCCCCTCCGGACATGCTTACCCTGTCCCCAAACCTCTCGCTCCAGCCTCAGCCTCCGCACCTGGTTTCCAGCAATCCACCTGAGCTTCCCCTGGCCTGCACTCAATCTTCCCCCCCGTGTTTCAATAAATACCCTGGTTACCTCATCCCAGTCTCCTCGTCGGAGTCTGCTCTTGGGTCCACCTGTTCTGCTCCGCATGACAGTAGAAAGGTTTGTGTGAAGTAGTCTGATAGAACAGTTCTGTAGTCGATTGTCTTGCATTGTCTTGCACAAACACAATATGACCCAGTATGAGGAAAAGGCTAGTCATTGATGAACTTGATGATTTGGAACATGATATGGAAAAGGGTTGATGCCACCAAATTATGTACCACATGTTCATGGGAAAAAATATTTTGAGATCGCCACAGCTCTTCTTTCAAGTTTAACAAATGAGAGAACGGTTGTTATCTCCTATGGCATCATCTTGATTCACTAACTCTTGCATAACTTCATTACAAACATAATTATGTTTATCAAGTACTTCTTGTACACTTAACATATCGCTGCAAAAATGGCACACAATCTGCTAAATATGTAACGATATTTTTTTGATCATAATTCAAGGTTCTTCTTGAGTTTTACAGAATGTTTAAAACTGAGAAAGTTCTTATAATTTTTTTGAGGAAAATGCATTGAATCGTGAAAGGCACTACAGATGGTTACCCTGCTGTTTCTGCAGCATCATTAAGGTAGGCAATGTAACCTTGCAACAATAAGGAGGCTTTATATCAGTTGTACCCTGTGCCACGTTACAATTAGACAGATGATTTTGAATTGAGCAACAAAAAATTGCCGTGAAGGAGTCGGAGAGGAGTAAGGAGTTGTGGAGTGGGCACGTCTGTTAGGTAAGACTGATGGAATAAATAATTTACCAGATGACACTAAGCAGAGAGGAGCAAGGATGTAGTTTAACCAAGCATCAAGAGAAAGCTGCCCTTTTTGTGTAGCTCAATGAAATACCTTCTCACTTAAGGATATATGCAGAGGGAGACTATAGACGACAATTGGCTGGATCTACCCGGGCCTTTCTGTTCACATGATTGACTGATAACTTTGTCATATTATCAACGAGGATTCTAAGAGAGTTCATTGAGTGCTCTGACTGCAACAGTATGTGACTTTCAGTTTATAATTCTATTGAGGCTCTTTGTGGGAGTAGGAGTATGAGTTTGGATCACTTCCTGAAGGTGTGATACTCACAACAATAGTGTATTGTCTCATTTCCCTTTGGGCATTCTGTCCATAACTGTGTACGCTATGCTCTGGGAGATTCTCTGAAAGGCTTGGTGGAACCTTCCCTTATTCTAAAGTGAATGAAAGCGAGGGCGTTTTTAATCAGACTGCACGTCAAATTTGACACAAAGGAATTTATCTGTCATCAACCTCCAAAACGTTTTAACCTTCAAATGATTGTGATTGACGTGTGCGATGTCTTCTAGAGCCATTGTAGTTTTGAACGCAGTTCTTTCATAATATTAAGTTCCATGCACATGATTGACAGTATGGACAATGGTATAGCACGCGTGCAATAGGATAACATCTGGACAGGGGGGGGGGGTTGTTATAGTTCCTCTCATATTATTTGTATCTACAGAGTGGATGTGTGTTGGTGCCTGGCTTATCTGAACAGTGCACATTTTAATATATTCAGTTGTAAATTGATCGCTGAGTTGGCTGTTGGCTTTATTATAAACAGTGATTTGAGGGGTGTCTGCGTGTTGCTCTCAACCATGGCATAACGAGCACTTCCTGAGAATGGCATTCTCAGTAGCTCTTACCACACATGGACCTACTTTAAGATGATGCATTCTGAAATCAGACAAGCATCAATGATAGCATGACCATGAATGCTGGTGTCAGTCTGTCAAATCACAAACTGAGCCAATTGTGATGCTAAACTGAGTCAGACAGGAGTCAAGACTCCTGAAATCTGATGTGAATAATAAACCGTCCATAGAAACACTTAAACTCAGTTTGGAGTATATAAAGTGAAATTAAGATTTCAAATGTGATTATTCCGTTTTAGCCAAAAACCTTTAGTGAAGGTTCTGCTTCGAATTCACATTGAACCTCAGGCTACGGTCGCCTTTGAATTTTATCGATGTAGGTTTTATGATCAGATATAACTTGTGTAACTATTCCCTTCTACATGAATCATGAACCTGAATATTGTTTAGGTATTGCCCCAACCATCTATTGATGAGATGGATTCAATTTTAGATTAATCCAAGAAAGACTTGCAAAGCCATGAAGATAAAATTTGAAATTTGAAAAAGTAAAGTGTTTTCAGATTGAATTGAAGAGTGTGATTGATGTGAAGTGTAGGGAAAGAGCTGGGACAGCAGCACATATAGACATCCGGCCATCTATCCAATAACTGATAAGAGACAAGTGTCTGGGACAGCTCTGGCCACAGGCACTCACATCTCAATCAAAGTACACTGTCATGGTCGTCCTCAAATAATCTGTCTCCATAGATAGGCATCTCCTGGGTGATAAACCAGGGTCGGATTCCATAAAGTCATAACTCCTGAGATGGAGTTTAACTTCGGCTAAACTCTGGTGGAGCTCTCCTCCTCTCCTACCCTCATTCTCAGTTCTCTCTATCGCTTCGTTGCAAATCTTTAATTTGAGTATAAGAGCAATCATTTTCCAATCTGTGATTTAGAGAGAAGCTTGATCTGCTGGAGATCGTCGTCCAATAGGAATACATTTACATTGACCTCGTTTCATTACATTTTCTTGACTCCAAAAAACAGACTTAGAAACAAAATGTATTATTTATTTGTGTTTGATTTCACCTAAATGGCTAAGAAATAAATGCAACCAAAATGGATGATTTGCTATATCTGCAAATTGGCCTCAATTACCTTGGAGGGCCATTCCTGGCACTGGTCCACCGCTGCAGGCTAGCTACTACTACCTTTGTGGAATGGACATTGTGATGCAAGGTCATCATATCTCTATCATGGCTTCCAACCATGGAACCAGGAGACATGGATTCTCCTCCACTGCCACAGCCGTCTCCTGTGTGAATAAAAACATGGCCTCGGGCGTTAGCCTTTGCAGCTCTCCATTCTCCCACGTGATTAGGCTAATGCTATTCACTGTAATCATTGTGGCGCAGACTGGGTATTTCTCACCCAGATTGGAATAGCTGGCAGGCAGCGATTTTTCAGAGAGCAAGAAAACATTTCTCTTTTTTTGCTTCTGTTTTAGCCAAAGCCGTTTTAGGGAATTCTTTGTTCTTTGGGTGATTTAGATTAAACAGATTGGCGTGAGAAAAGGTGTGTGGTGTCGAACCTGTGAAACAACATGGAATAAGTAGGAAAACAAGATTACCGTGACAAGATACAATAGGGCAAATCTTGGTCTGAGGACCGTTATCGGAAATGTTAGTCTTGGGCCACAACAGTGCAGAATTTGTAGTGGGAGGAAGATTGAAAACTGGGACAAATTATAATGTCATGCACTGCAGATCTTTTCACACTCTATGCGCTTGTGAGCCTGTGATTTACTGTAGCCTACAGTATGTTGTAAAGTTGGCTCCATTTGTTGTTAGGAGGACCGAAACTCCCACTGCCAGAGATTAGCTTCTGACCTGTTTGGTGAAACACCAGTGAAGCTCAGTAAAGACGGACATTTGTGAGGTGCTTCGTTGCCTTTGATATCCACAGCAATTAATAATGAAAGAGCAACCTGGCTCGGGGACAATGCATTTTAATTGTGGAGAGCGTCTTGTAAAACACCATTGATTTAAGCATTCAGCAGCCCGGTAACAGGCGCTGAGCTTGTTTCGAGTAAATAAAATGGCCGACGTGGTGCATTATTTCATCAGCATGTCATCATAGGAGCTCGCCTCTAATGTAACACCTTAACCCAGGTGAGCTGCGGCATAAATGTATTACCTGAAGGAGGGGGCTGAGTACCGAGAGAGGGATGTTTCCTTGTTGTTTAGCTTGGCCAGCTCTTTACATGAAAAGAGGGTGTGTTTACTCCCTTTGCTGGAGTGTGTTTCCGTTCCATTAATTGCCATTGTATCTGAGTTGCCGGCTTGCCTGGTGTAGGAGTCTAATTGGCGGATTGACAGACAGGGGAAGACTACCTCCCGTGGTTTCTGTGGAGTGGGTGGATGACCATGCAGTCAACTATCTGTTTGGTGCATTCGCAGGCTGATTTTGTGTGGCTCTTCCTCCCAAAAAACGGCGGACTATTGAGAGAGTATTCGTGTTTCACTGAGATAGTGGTATCAATGTATTTTTTTCTCCCCACAGAGACATTTACTCTAGGAGTTTGGTTGTTAACAGAGGGTCAAACAACACAAAATAGACACGGTAATGTTTTTCAGCTCATCTTTGCCGAATGCCCCTTTTTTTCAGACATTCTTAACGGATGGAAAGTAACGAACACTTTTCTTTACACTATTCGACTTATTCATATTACGTCTTCATTAATGAAGTGGTTTGGTGAGTCAAATAGAGCGCTCTGCACATACATTATTGTTTGAAAGACTGAGTGACTGGTGTGAACTCCCTTTGAAGTTACACCGCGTTTGATATGAGAACATTCAATCTTCCTCACCCTCTGCCTCGTTTGATTCGGTCACGCCACACACCCTCTTTTCAAACGTGTGGGCATGGGCTGAGAGCACTGCTCCGCCACAGCCCTGAACAAATTCCTTCAAATGGGCCATTTTCCACAAGCTGACAACGGAAAGAAATGCGTCATGTTAATTGCTCATGTTAAAGTCAGGTTATTAAGGTAACGGAAAGGTGGCCGATATTTTCATACCAGTCACTTTAGAAAGGGAAGGAAAGAGGAAAAGCTGTGATGGAAAAATAGTGTGTGTGGGACTGCTTTTTAGAAATGGCTGCCAGGCGAACAAAAAAAAAAAAGCCAATGTTGACACTAGGGGAGGGGTGGGCAATTATGACTAGTATTAACCCATCTGTCTACCGCCTAGAGGGGAACACGGGAGTCAGCACATTCACAGCATTGATGTAAGGTCTGTATGTTTTATTCAAACGCATTACGAGCGGCTCACTCTGTTCCAATATAACGCTGGCGTATCAACCCAGTTGCATGCCGTGCACATGTAAGATGAAGCCTCCAAAGCAGGTTGCCCAATTACACCTTTGATCCAAGCACAGATCAAACCCCCAAATTACTATCTCTCTTTAAAGCCTTCAGGTGTCCAAATCAAGCCTTTGGTTACTAGGTACACACCAGAATTCCTAAGTCAACAGTGTAAATCCCAAACTATCCGATATCAATTATTCCCCACAATGCAATCACTGTTCTTTACGCTCTAAGAACAGCCCCCTTTATCTGAGGAAAAACACCCACTGTGGATGGCTACAAATAACACAGGAGCTGACAGAAGGTCAATGTCACGACGGCTATGCCCTAATACGCCTTTCCTATTTGTTTTGCTGTAATGCCATAGGCCTAGATTCGCTGGCCATTTCCAGCGGAGTGTGTTGATGATGATTGAGGCGCGTAGTAGTGGGACACAGCTCAGAGCGTTCAGCATTAGCAATCACTCACAATTATTAAAATATCTAGTATTGTTTCCGTTCAACTCACTGGCCCAGTTGTCGTATATTTCCAGACCACAGATAATTGTAAGTCTTGTCATTGTATTACGCACCGTATTCGGTGTCCTCCCTAATTGTGTGTGGATCTTTTTCGTATGGTCTGCAGACTACTTGTTTAGAAATTGGATGCTATTTAGCTTCAAATACAGTCCTCCTTGAGAGGTGTAAGAGCGTGTTGAAAGTAATTCGCCGGCTGCCAATTTTAATCAAAGTGCCTCTTAATCACGTTATTTGCTTGCATCTCTGTTTTTGTGCTGAGATTAACGTTTAAATGGGATCATCTAGGATTTTATTTTTGGGCTTCCTTCTTCTTTCTCCCCTTCTTTCTCCCCGGTACCTAACCGTCTCCCAATGTCATAAAACCTCTGTCTGTGTAATTGATGACAGACACATGAATAAGGAGAGAACACTAATCTGCACTTGAGGAGGTATTTATGGAGAGGTTAGCTACTATGGGACTCCATGGAAATCATCTTGGGACAATTACTGTAGGTGTGTGGGTATAGCATTTTATGCTACAATGTCCTTGTCAACTCTGTGCAATACTATGCAATTTGCAAACAGTAATCTAAGTTGACAAGCTTGCGTGTTTGTTGCCCAATGTGTGTGTTTGCTCACACTGTTGCACATCTATCGCCTGTCACTTGAAATTGATTTCATCCACAGTTGTAAATGAAGTTGCACCTCATTGACAGGAAGGTAAAGATAGCTTGCCACAAGGTGCATAGATTCATAGTAATAATACCAGCTGTTGTGGCTTAGGCGACGAATCGCAGTCTCACGCTGTTCTTCACCACATGCTGCATTCAACTGTTCCAGAGCACCGCTCATACATGCCAGACAGTAGACGTAACATCATGATCATAATCAACTCAATAGCCATGAAATGAGGGGAGAGCAAGGCAGGACTGTTTAACACTGTGTCAATGACTACCATTTGATTATTACATTTGGTCCTGAAGTGAAGTGAATCATTTCAAATGCAACCTTTCTTTGAGATTATGTGTTGCCAATTGCATCTTCAAGGTTGTCAGAGCTGCTGAATGAAGCTGTTTTTGAGGGTGAGCATCAACTGATTGTGGTGAGTATTGAGGCTAGAGGCACACATGGGGCAGAGTGGCAAAGAGAATCCAGTCTACTGTAGGGTAAGGGAGATTGGGCGGTGAAGTGGATGGGGTACACAGAGCCAACCACACAATAACCCCACCCTCTTCTGTCTCTCTCTAATTGAAGAGTAGACACGGTCAATGTTGTGTACAGTACAGTACATTTTTTGCAAGACTTAGACAGATTGACGATGAAAAAAAAGGTCTGCTGTACTGCAAAACAATGTGAACAGGACATGGTCAGAAAATCCCTGTTCTGTGCCACGTTGCCTGGTTGGATCCTATATGTTTCCTGTGAACTTCACCCTTCTCAGAAAGAAACACATTTCCACATTTCACACTCGTTAACCCAAGGTTGTATAATGTATCATCGTCGTAGGAAATGTCTTCATCTTTCTGAGCTATGCAACAATACTTTGAACATGACATTAAATACTACAATAATATGCATTTGCAGAATTAGTTATTGGAAACCGTTAAAAAGAAGGGTACCTTGATCATAGGAATTAGCCCATATATTAGCCACACAAAGTTTTGCTTAGTAAATATTTTAGAACTCAGTTCTTGTAATGCCTTTCCAATATTAAATTTTTCTTGAAATATGCAACCTTTAGTGACAGTTTAGCCTTGGTAGTGCGTGAATACATACTATAGTCTACATACTGCTATTCGTATACTTTCACCCTGAGGTAAGAAATGCTCACACTCATGACATTTTTCCTCCCTTTTTTTCAGCACCCAGGCATGAGTTTGTGCACTTTACAGGGTTTGAATTTTCAGCATGATTCTTCCTACGAGAAAGAGGAAAAAAACATGTTTTTCCTTGATTGCCGTTGTGGAGCCCTCTATCTAGTTTCAACTACAGACGTAGGATCTTAATTTGACCACTCTTTTGTTGCTGAGAATTGTCCTGCATGGCAGAAAATTCAAAGTTGCAGTGCATTCAAGATTTAAAAAGGCTTCTAAAGTTTGTGATTTGAACTACAAAAAAATGTCCATTCATTATAATACACATAATAATTCACATTTCCTGTTGCTGCTGGATTATTTTACTGCTGTAGCAAACTGCCTCAAATTGAGATCCTAAATCTGGACATGTCATCTTAATTTATGTCTCGGTATGAACCAGGGACCTTCCTGGATCGGGATCAGCTGCATCTTTAGAGCAGCTCCCTCAAATCCATGTGATTAGTGGATATATCTCCCTGTAGTCCACAGGTGGGAACAACGATACCTCTGGAGAGACCACACCACAATACTGCAGTACCACAGACACATGGCAGCAGGCACGTGTATTGCGGAGGCATCGACTGCGGGTAGAAAAACACAATAGGCAACTAAACATAAACAATATCCCATAACCCACTGGCAGTGCAAAAAGACTGGGGAACTCAACCTTCCACAACGTCACACAACCCAGTGACAGCTATGTGTCAGCATTCAACATTTAACATTATCAGACACTCTCTCTACTAACGTGACTGTGGGAATGTATAGCACATGTGTTTCCAACAGCAACGGATGAGGTCGGTGGAGGGTCGGCTGTTCTTTCCCTGCCTTTTTTACTCCTCCCCAGAACCACCCAGAGAGGTATGTTCTGGTCATGAATATGTTAGGACATACAGTACAAGGCTTTTTACCTATAAATACCACCACACAGCTGCAGCTGTGACAATACTGCCATCGCCCCTTACACCCCTACTCCTGTGAGGGCCCCCTTAATTGGAGCCAAATAGGCTGATGTGGCTGACCCTCACCCACACTCATTTCACAGTGCAGTCAAGCTTCAAATTGAGTGATTTAACCAGCTATCTACACAAGCGATGGGCCCGCCGATAAGCTGAGTGTTTGTCGAAAGCGACGGCGAAGCTTTCATATGGTCAAACGCATGATTAATGCCTTATCCGCGGGTGCCTTTACTCTGCTCTCGTCTCATTTATGAAATGACACGTAAATGACTGTAACTCAATTAAGAGAGAGGACACTCACTGGAACAGAATCACAGACTTCCAGCCTACTCCAGATGCAAATTAGCCATTGGGGTTTATGTTTGGCTAATTTAGAGATTGCTTTTACATTTCAGCTAACTCTAGTTTTAAAGTGGATCATCTCGACAATAATATTGCGGAAAAGGAAAAATATGTAAACCGTCTAGTGATATTCAGCAGTATTTCAGAGGGTAAAGGCTTCTTTTTTTTTTTTTTTACATACATGTGTAACCTGTCGTGTACCTTAACTCTGTACCAAGCTACTTATTTGAAAATTGGAGTACTGCATGATTGTCACATTCTCTATAATGAATGTCGGACCAAGGCGCAGCGTACTTTGAGTTCCACATCATTTATTAAAGAAGTGAAACTTTAGCAAAGACAAAACCATAAGGAATAAACTAACCGTGGCGACAATGCAGTGCTAACAGGCAACTAGACGTAATCAATATCCCATAACCCACAGGTGGAAAAAAATGCAACTTAAGTATGATCCCCAATTAGAGACAACGATTACCAGCTGCCTCTAATTGGGAATCGTACACAAACACCAACATAGAAGTAATGAACTAGTCTAAAACCCCTAGTCACGCCCTGACCTACTCTACCATAGAAAATACAGGCTTTCTATGGTCAGGACGTGACAATGATATAGGTCAGACATTTATATGGTTAACAATGCATGCACAAGCCCCTGAGCCTAAGCCCATACAGTACCAGGCCACTGGACCTTAGCTGAGATGCACTTATCCAGAAAACTGATGTAGATAGTGGAGCCCAAGTACCTGGCAGGGACACACGGTTTTAGCATGCTAGAGTGGATTTACACAGCACTCTGCAGACTGGTTCAGGAGTAAACATGAATCACAATTTTCTGGACACAAAATATTGAATACATTTTTTCTTACTTAAATGTTATCTGGATTTTTTTCAGTGATTTTCAAAGTGTCATCAAGGGACTGAGGTTACGCCAGACACATTAGCACAAACACACACACACACACACACACACACACGAGAGGAGTTAAGAAAATGCTAAAATCTCCTTTCGCCATTTAGCCTTATGTCTCAGATCTGAGATGAGCAGCCTTCTACCAGTGATCAGAGAGAGAAAGATTTTCCAATCTGAGGTCACTACTGTTTCTCAGATTCTACCAGCCTGAGTGCAGGATAATGATATTCACCAAGGAGAGACAGAGGACCACCTCTTGCTTTGTGTATTAAGTGTGTAAATGTCATTAAGTTATTAGCATTTTGGGAATGTGTACCTCTGCACCTTGCTTTTGACAACCAGACAAATGAAAGGAGTTTGAAACGTGGTACTTCAGACATAATTATGGAGCCTCTCTCTCTCTCTTTGTCACTCTCTCTCTCTCTCTCTCACTCTCTCTCTCTCTCACTCTCTAACTCTCTAACTCTGTCCCACACTTCACGAAACACAGGCACTAACGGAAAACCCATTAATGGTATGAAATAATTGAAAATGCTGTTACTCACTTTGTGGACGGTTCTCACCCAACTTCAACTTCACTGACCACATTAGATGACTTTGATGAACTAACGTGCTACTGGATCTGGTGTGTTTGACCAATGAGAATCCACATGAATACATAGTAATGGGATTTAAACTTCTAATGATGTCATGGGATAGTTTATTTGAATAACTATGGCAAGGACTATTTGTGCTTTCTCAAAAAAGAAAGAGTAAGGGAGAGCTTCGTGACGTGCCCATCCCACACAATATAAAACTTCATTGCCCGCTGATATGAATTCCAAATGACAAACAAAGTGGTTTGCTGAAATACTGTATATAATTGATGGGTGACATCTCGCCGAGTCCCAATGGAGAAGGGATGGAACATTTTGTCAGGCAGACTGACATGCCTTGTGCTGAAGTCTTAACTTCCCTGATAAGGGGGTGTGTGGAGAAGCCACTACCCTGCCACAATATACTCAAACAATCATAGCTCAACCACAGACTCCATCTTTCAGGGACATCCCATGAATAATGGAATGTTCTCTTTTTTTCCTGGGTTCCGTGTTACCCAGACCACTTCACCCTCCTCAAAGCCATTTTGTAAAACATTCCCTGTCACTTTAAAGTATTGAGAGGGAAGTACTGACGTGTTTCAAGCTTTGGATCTTGACACACAAGCTCAGACACTATAAATCATATCCCTGTCTCCAAGATAACTGCAGTGCAGTACAGTTACGATAAGTTCATATTTGTAATTTCTCACAAGTGGATGGTGGCTTCATCACTTGGAGTTTAAGTGCTGACATTAAGCCAGGCTTCTGCACTGACTCTTCCAGATACAGTCATGAGAATACATCGTTCTAAATAAATGACTACTACAAAAAGCCAGAGTACAAAGATATATGTTAACATGCTAAGTATGCCATCTTCTCTGGGGATACTTAAGAGCACATAATAGCGCAGGCACAGTACAGGATGTATTTATGTACACAATGTAACAAATCATGCATCAAGCACATCATAGCACCGATATGTTTGAATAGGCAAAACGTTCCTTATCTTTTTTATTTAGACTATATTCATTAGATGCACTCAACATCAAAGGTAATGGAAACCATTACCTTAATGGGTTTTGAAATGTGACCTGAAATTGCATTAATTACTAGTCCAGACTAGGCTTGGGCGGTATCCAGATTGTCATACCTTGTGCCATACTGGGATATTTGGTAATACCGACACAGAACACAGGGGGCGCTATTGTAATCCTAAGGTTAGCAATGTTATCAAGTACATGTCAAATCCCATAGAGAATGCTAACTAAATGCTAATAAGTGAATTGCAAACATTATATACGGTCTCTGACCTAAAGTATTTGCAGGACAGACATCCCAGCTCATAAAGTTATACAAGTTAGTCAAAAATGCTAATCATAGTTTGCTGCACGCACAGAACAAATATTAGACTCTTGATCCAGGAGGGGATTCTCTGTTGTTACCAAGCGAAAATTAGTTTTGGAAGACACTAATCATGTAGCTAGATAGCAAACCAAATGCAAAACTGCAGAGCATTTAGCACATGTTAGACAGTTTACAGTATTTAATCGTTATGAGATATCGAGCTGACAAACGTTTAACTAGATCACCTATATCACTTGGCTGCACAACAGTGAGTGACTCACAAGGCTCCGGTCTCTCATTATTGTGTGCTTGTAAACAAACACCACGTGACCGTGGACTTCCGGAAAACTTCATAATGAAAAATTGTGACAGGTGAATTTGTGACGCAATTTTCTTTATCTCTTAATGTATTGCACAACTTGACTGAAGGTATTTACTTAAAAGTAGCACACAAAAAAAACACCCTGTGGCTATTTCCAAATACCCCGGTATGCGATATATACAATATACCACCCAAGCATAATCCAAACTAAATTACAATGAGGCCAGCAGAGTGACAGTGTGCTGGCTTTATGCCCCTGTGTGTCTCCGATAGCTGTTGTCCGACTGACAAATGGATGTCACTCCACCGGCGACCTTGAGGGTGGTTTTCAGGGACAACATTGCTGTCTGACTGCCTTGGAGACTGTTAGCCATGGTCCCAGAGGAAGGAGCCACTAAATTAGAGTTAGATAAGGTAGAATCCTATTACCCTATACACCTTGCCCTCATCTGTAACACCTTGTCCTTTGGTAAGCCTTTAACAGTCACACCCAATGATGCTCCCATGTTGTCTGTTGACATTGAACTGACACGAAGTACATAAAGTAGGTAATTCATCTGTCCGCTTGCATCCATAGTACTATATGGACGCTGGAATACATGCTATGTGTTCAGTGAACTTGTGCCAACCAATGGCACTTGTTTAAGTATCCCAAAGGTGGTTTGTGGTTGTGAGAAGGATTTCTGACTGTCCATGTCTCAGTGAAATATCCTCTTATTTGTTGGCTGAAGCTTCCGGAACCAAACAGGATTTTTGAAAGTGATCGTCACGGCGCAACTGTTCAGGGCAAAATAATAGAAAACAGATTTTTTTTGGGAACCAACCCATAGTTTTTCATGTCACTGTTGTCTTTGTACAATAAAGACAGCCGCAGGCTTAAACATGTGCTGATCACAGTGAAAAAACAAGGGAACAACTCCACAAAGCATTATTCTGAATTGGTCCAACAGCTGCATATTTGTGTTCTGGCATGGAAGACCAGGCCTGGTCTTGAATCGTCCGCCAGCATATTTATGAGCTCCCTTTTAATGTTGTTCAAGGCCAAGTCTAAAGGATAGGGTGTTTTTTTGTTTGTTCTTCAGTTAATTAGTTGTCTCAAGTGAATAATACATGCATTGACATGGTGCTGAAGAAAGAATCAGCATCATTAAATAGTCAAAATTACACAAATAAAATGAAATAATTGAAAACCAGATGTTTTAGGCTTAGTTATAGAGAAACACGTCAATTCCGGTCTTCATTTTGACAGTTCATTGCAAAAAGTGATATAAACTCAGCAAAAAAAGAAATGTCCTCTCACTGTCAACTGTGTTTTCAGCAAACTTCAAAATCAAAAAATGGGATTTGAGATCGGGGCGCTTCGCTGGCCATGGCAGAACACTGGGCAGTATGGCTGGTGGCATTGTCATGCTGGAGGGTCATGTCAGGATGAGCCTGCAGGAAGGGTACCAGATTAGGGATGAGGATGTCTTCCCTGTAATGTACAGAGTTGAGATTGCCTTCAATGACAACAAGCTCAGTCCGATGATGCCTCCACCTCCAAATCGATCCCGCTCCAGAGTACAGGCCTCTGTGTAACACTCATTCCTTCGACAATAAACGCGAATCCGACCATCACCCCATGTGAGACAAAACCGCAACTCGTCAGTAAAGAGCACTTTTTGCCAGTCCTGTCTGGTCCAGCGAAGGTGGGTTTGTGCCCATAGGCGACGTTGTTGCCGGTGATGTCTGGTGAGGACCTGCCTTACATACAAGAGGCCTACAAGCCATCAGTCCAGCCTCTCTCAGCCTATTGTGGACAGTCTGAGCACTGATGGAGGGATTGTGCGTTCCTGGTGTAACTCGGTCTGTTGTTGTTGCCATCCTGTACCTGTCCCGCAGGTGTGATATTCGGTTGTACCGATCCTGTGCAGGTGTTGTTACACGTGGTCTGCCACTGCGAGGATGATCAGTTGTCCGTCCCGTCTCCCTGTAGCGCTGTCTTAGGCGTCTCACAGTACGGACATGGGAATTTATTGCCCTGGCCACATCTGCAGTACTCATGCCTCCTTGCAGCATGCCTAAGGCATGTTCACGTAGATGAGCAGGGACCCTGGGCATCTTTCTTTTGGTGTTTTTCAGAGTCAGAAAGGCCTCTGTAGTGTCCTAAGCTTTCATAGCTGTGACCTTAATTGCCTTCCGTCTGTAAGCTGTTAGTGTCTTTATGACCGTTCCACAGGTGCATGTTCATTAATTGTTTATGGGTCATTGAACAAGCATGGGAAACGGTGTTTAAACCCTTCACAATGAAGATCTGTGAAGTTGGATTTTTACAAATTATCTTTGAAACACAGGGTCCTGAAAAAGGGATATTTCTTTTTTCACTAAGTTTATTTTGGTCTTTCAGTAGTAAATCTAGCTTTTTTTGGGGCCTCTAGCGTTTCAACTTTACAATAGAAATCATGATGCAGAGGCACATTGAGAACAGTGGAGGTAGTATAGCAGGAGAGGCTGGAATGGAATCCGTAGAACAGCGTCAAATATGTGGCTTCCATATGTTTGATGCGTTTGATACCGCTCAATTCATTCCATTCCAGCCATCACAATTAGCCATCATTCTATAGCTCCGCCCACCAGCCTCCACTGCTTGAGAAGGTGCCGATACCTCATCTCAACAGAGGGGTTCAGATATGAAATACATTCCCCTCTAGATGTGCTGTGCGGTACCACCTCAAGGTGGCAAACAGTGGACAGCACAACTTACAGTACCAGTCAAAAGTTTGGGCACACCTACTCATTCCAGGGTTTTTCTGTATTTTTGACAATTTTCTACATTGTAGAATAATAGTGAAGACATCAAAATTATGAAATAACACATACTGTGTGGAATCATGTAGTAACCAGAAAATGGTAAAACAAATAAAAATTTAATTTAGATTTGAGATTCTTCAAAGTAGCCACCCTTTGCCTTGATAACAGCTTTGCACACTCTTGACATTCTCTCAACCAGCGTCATGAGGTAGTCACCCGGAATGCATTTCAATTAACAGGTGTGCCTTGTTAATTTGTGGAATTTCTTTCCTTCTTAATGCATTTGAGCCAATCAGTTGTGTTGTGTCAAGGTCTGAAGAAGATAGTATGGACTTGGTCTTTTACCAAATTGGGCTATGGCAAGAACAGATCAAATAAGCAAAGATAAATGACAGTCCATCATTGTTTAAGACATGAAGGTAAGTCAATCTGGAAAGTTTCAAAAACTGTGAAAGTTTCTTCAAGTGCAGTCGCAAAAACCATCAAGTGCTATGATGAAACTGGCTCTAATGAGGACCGCCACAGGAATGGAAGACCCAGAGTTACCTCTGGGGCAAGAGGATAAGTTCATTAGATTTACCAGCCTCAGAAATTGCAGGCTGAATAAATGCTTCACAGAGTTCAAGTAACAGACACATCTCCACATCAGCTGTTTAGAGGAGACTGCGTGAAGCAGGCCTTCATAGTCAAATTACTGCAAAGAAACCACTACTAAAGGACACCAATAATAAGAAGAGACTTGCTTGGACCAAGAAACACAAGCAATAGATGTTAGGCCGGTGGAAATCTGTCCTTTGGTCTGATGAGTCCAAACTTAAGATTTTTGGTTCAAACCGCCTTGTCTTTGTGAGACACAGAGCAGGTGAACGTATGATCTCCGCTTGTGTGCTTCGCACCATGAAGCATGGAGGAGGAGGTGTGATGGTGCTTTTCTGGTGACACTGTCTGTAATTTATTTAGAATTCAAGGCACCTGGCTACCATAGCCTTCTGCAGCAATAAGCCATCCCATCTGGTTTGCTCTTAGTAGGACAACCATTTGTTTTCAACAGGACACCTCCAAGCTGTGTAAGGTCTATTTGACCTAGATGGAGAGTGATGGAATGCTGCACCTGGCCTCCACAATCACCTGATGTCAACCCAATTTATAGTTTTTGGGAGGAGATTGACCACAGAGTGAAGGATAAGTAGCCAACAAGTGCTCAGCATATGTGGGAACTCCTTCAAGACTGTTGGGAAAGTATTCCAGGTGAAGCTGGTTGAGAGAATGCCAAGAGTGTTCAAAGCTGTCATCAAGGCAAAGGATGGCTACTTTTGAAGAATCTCAAATATAAATTATATTTTGATTTGTTTGACACTGTTTTGGTTACTACATGATTCCATATGTGTCATTTCATAGTTTATGTCTTCACTAATATTCTACAATGTAGAAAATAGGAACAATAAAGAAAATCCTTTGAATGAGTAGGTGTGTCTAAACATTTGACTGGTACTGTAGCCTGTACACAGCTAGACAATGCTCCTCAAATATATAAAAACCTGACTTCAAGTGACTGGCCTCAGTGCAGTAATTGAATCACTACACAAGGCAATATGGTGTACACGTGAAATAACTAAAATTGCAGTATTGTATACATTAAATAACATGGGAATTGATGTCCAAACTTTTGACTGGTACTGATTGTGGCAATGGTCCTGGTAAGTGAAGTGTGCCATTATACTCAGCGTGTTACAGTGCCTTGCGAAAGTATTCGGCCCCCTTGAACTTTGTGACCTTTTGCCACATTTCAGGCTTCAAACATAAAGATATAAAACTGTATTTTTTTGTGAAGAATCAACAACAAGTGGGACACAATCATGAAGTGGAACGACATTTATTGGATATTTCAAACTTTTTTAACAAATCAAAAACTGAAAAATTGGGCGTGCAAAATTATTCAGCCCCCTTAAGTTAATACTTTGTAGCGCCACCTTTTGCTGCGATTACAGCTGTAAGTCGCTTGGGGTATGTCTCTATCAGTTTTGCACATCGAGAGCCTGAAATTTTTTCCCATTCCTCCTTGCAAAACAGCTCGAGCTCAGTGAGGTTGGATGGAGAGCATTTGTGAACAGCAGTTTTCAGTTCTTTCCACAGATTCTCGATTGGATTCAGGTCTGGACTTTGACTTGGCCATTCTAACACCTGGATATGTTTATTTTTGAACCATTCCATTGTAGATTTTGCTTTATGTTTTGGATCATTGTCTTGTTGGAAGACAAATCTCCGTCCCAGTCTCAGGTCTTTTGCAGACTCCATCAGGTTTTCTTCCAGAATGGTCCTGTATTTGGCTCCATCCATCTTCCCATCAATTTTAACCATCTTCCCTGTCCCTGCTGAAGAAAAGCAGGCCCAAACCATGATGCTGCCACCACCATGTTTGACAGTGGGGATGGTGTGTTCAGCTGTGTTGCTTTTACGCCAAACATAACATTTTGCATTGTTGCCAAAAAGTTCAATTTTGGTTTCATCTGACCAGAGCACCTTCTTCCACATGTTTGGTGTATCTCCCAGGTGGCTTGTGGCAAACTTTAAACGACACTTTTTATGGATATCTTTAAGAAATGGCTTTCTTCTTGCCACTCTTCCATAAAGGCCAGATTTGTGCAATATACGACTGATTGTTGTCCTATGGACAGAGTCTCCCACCTCAGCTGTAGATCTCTGCAGTTCATCCAGAGTGATCATGGGCCTCTTGGCTGCATCTCTGATCAGTCTTCTCCTTGTATGAGCTGAAAGTTTAGAGGGACGGCCAGGTCTTGGTAGATTTGCAGTGGTCTGATACTCCTTCCATTTCAATATTATCGCTTGCGCAGTGCTCCTTGGGATGTTTAAAGCTTGGGAAATCTTTTTGTATCCAAATCCGGCTTTAAACTTCTTCACAACAGTATCTCGGACCTGCCTGGTGTGTTCCTTGTTCTTCATGATGCTCTCTGCGCTTTTAACGGACCTCTGAGACTATCACAGTGCAGGTGCATTTATACGGAGACTTGATTACACACAGGTGGATTGTATTTATCATCATTAGTCATAGTCATTTAGGTCAACATTGGATCATTCAGAGATCCTCACTGAACTTCTGGAGAGAGTTTGCTGCACTGAAAGTAAAGGGGCTGAATAATTTTGCACGCCCAATTTTTCAGTTTTTGATTTGTTAAAATCATGTCGTTCCACTTCATGATTGTGTCCCACTTGTTGTTGATTCTTCACAAAAAAATACAGTTTTATATCTTTATGTTTGAAGCCTGAAATGTGGCAAAAGGTCGCAAAGTTCAAGGGGGCCGAATACTTTCGCAAGGCACTGTACTTCCTTGACTGGACTTCTGAGGTTACACAAAATTCTAAAGGAATAACACTACATTTCCGCATTTCAACGTTTTTGCTTAGTGTTTCATACACATCTAAGTATCTGCTTTTATGGAGAAAACAACATGTAGGCTATAAGGATTGTACATTTATACTTGTAACAACATCCATTGTAACAAGCAATAGATGACAATGGTGGTCAGGTCAAGTTGTTGAAGTTTTGACTAACTACTGTCACTGTTTGGGGGCTAATTCTGAAAGTGAAAGCATACCTGGTAGTATGTTTTTATACGGTACCCAAGACCAATCTTTGAGATATTTAGACCATTGGTTATAGGGTTATTGCATAAACACTGCAACGCGGGTTGGCTTTAACCCCAAATCTTACTTTTCAAGGTGATAATTGCACTTTCCTTCCAACACAAAAAGTGAGATTTTATTTGCACCCCATGTGGGACTTGAACTTAGACTACAAGTGCCAGCAGATGTCAGGAACTTGGTGCCTTTCATCTGAGAGCTAACTGTCCAGAGATTTGTTTGCGATGCTCATAATTTTATTACCAGAGAGTGTGAATTCTAATAAGTATGCTTTAGTGAGAAAGTGTTGGGCCCCAAAATGAATATTTACGAGTAATTGCTGCCACCCACAACTTCTCTCCTGAATGCATTTTATGAAAATTTTAAGGGGTTGGGCAAAGACTGATATTGGGGTTGAGACTTACCCTTTAAATGGACATTTCAGGACCACAGACAGCAGCGCACAGAACAGCCACACAGTGTTGCTGTACACTCAGCACCACCTGTGACCCTATGCCTTATTGCAGCAACCATCAATCAATCAAATGTATTTATAAAGCCCTTCTTACATTGGCTGATGTCACAAAGTGCTGTACAGAAACGCAGCCTAAAACCCCAAACAGCAAGCAGTGCAGGCGTAGAAGCGCGGACAGCTCCGAGCCCTAGCAACTCAGCCTCTTCCTTCAACCACTCATCTGTCAGTTACATACAATGCAAGTTATTTTCTTGTTATTAACCCCCCCCCCCCCCCCCAGCTAAAAGTGAAACCCATCAATGACCTCTGAGATAGCTGTTTACAACCTCTCATCACAGTCAAGGTCAGTGTTCAAACCCCTGTTTTATAAAGGTTTTATTGGAAAATAGTGTGTTAATAAGTGCTTCTCTGCAGTTCAGTCGAAATAAGATTACTTGAGCTCCTCCCGAATAACAAACACTCGCTGTCATCTAGAGCATAATTGCAACCCAAATCCTCTAATTCTACAAAAAATGTACCATAGAGAAGAACTTCTGCTGATTTGTGCGACTAAGCTAACCTCTGTCTTTTTAATCCAGGTCCCTAATTGAGCGGCGACTGAGGCTCAATTCATGGCTGATAGAAGAAATTCAAACTTTTTTTAAATACAGCAAAACAATTGGTGAATCAGCTCAGTCGCAAAATATCTGCATTCACTTCCATGCAGATTCGAGCCAATTAATACACAGTGAAAGATTCCAGGCCGATTGCGAACCTCTTACTACATTATTTCATAGCAAACTCCAGTTGAAAAGTTATATGGCGTACGAGACAAATAAAGTGTCTACTTGTTTGTTTTCCCCCCAGCTGGCCTTCATTCCTATTGCTTATATGCTAATTGTGATGAAGCTGTTTGTGTTGCGGTCAAAGCCAATTATGCACAGACAGCGTTAAACATAATAGACAATACGACACACCTTATTTCTGTTCATACCCTCTGGATACAAAGGTTTTTAAAGAGAGTCATTGAATCACCACAATAAAAAAACTATGGCAATTAGGAATTTGGGTAAAGTCTAAAAGTGCTGGACAAATCAGGGCTGTGAGTGTGCCGTGCGTGCGTGCGGGTCTGTGTGTGCCTCTGCATCTTATCGTCATATTTAAACGCATGCGTATTCATGTTTTTTTTATTATTGTTTTTTTATGTACCTTTTCACATGATGTATGTGGGTGGTAGCCTAGTATAGCTGGAGGCACTATCATCCATCCCTCTACCTATGACAAGTGGTCTGCAGGTGAGCGCTCACAGGTGAGACAAGAATAGAAACACCGACCCAACCCTTTTTCCACCAGATCAACTGGCTTGCATTGGCCTCTGTACCCCAAAGCCTGTTAAGCTAGGTCTTCACTTAGCTTTCCTTGGCTGTGGTTTAAAGGGCCAGCAAACACAAGGAACTGAGCTTTAAAGAGCAGCTGTTTTTAGATCTGCACTGTAAGCTATAAACCAAGGACTCACCCCCTGCACCCGTTATTACTGGCTCTCATCGTCACAGGACATGACGTTTTCCCTTTGGGCCATAACCAAACCGCAAAGGTATAAATAAAAGCTGCCAACTCGTTAATAAAATATGTTTTCTGTCAAGATAAATATCTTCATGGGTCTACTTATCCTTTGAGATTGCAGGGTCAACCAACACCTTGGCTTGCCTGTCATGCCTTATCAGCATATCTTATCATTTAGTTATTTTTATTATTTTTGCAAGATTCCCACTCACCCTCTGAACCTAACACCTGATCTGCAAGCAAGGCAATGACAGAGAAACACCAAGTTAAAAAGACGAGGGCCCACAGATATTCTTAGCATGATTCATTATAACAGTTGAAAGAATTGCTCTCCAAGGAATGTATTGGCTTGACAATCACTTCTCTAGGCAACTGTATGCTCTTGGTCGGTGTGTGTGAACCCTCTGCGGACTGGTTTTAGCTTTCCTCCGCCTCTCAGGTTGGTTTCACAGTAGATATGACGACGAGCAGCATTTGCACTCTATATATACTCTCACCCGTGTTTTCAAGATGAAAGTTGAAGTGTGAGCAAGCGCTTCCTGAAGCCCGATATGTGGGCTGCGGGAGGTGATATATTGTTTCATTACAGTCTTGGAAATGCATGGCAGAACTCACCGGAAGGCTAGATACATGGTGCTCATTCACTCGCATTATCTAACATGTTAGATAAGCTCTTTCACTGAGGTAATGTATGCACCTCATTTGCATCATTATTCTCTCTTTAAGACAGAGTTTCCTTTCTCCAATACCCCTTACATGGTTATATAGGAAGAACATTTGGTGGACTGAAGCACCGCAATATAGTGACTTTATCAGTATGAGTTTAACAGAGACAATTATTATGTTTTCAGTGCAGGTGTCACGTCCTGACCTTAGTTCCTTTTTTATGTCTCTGTTTTAGTTTGGTCAGGGCGTGAGTTGGGGTGGGCATTCTATGTTGTGTATTCTAGGTTTTGTGTTTCTGTGTTTGGCCTGGTATGGTTCCCAATCAGAGGCAGCTGTCGATCGTTGTCTCTGATTGAGAACCATACTTAGGCAGCCTGTTTTCCCACTATGGGGTGTGGGTAGTTGTTTTCTGTGTCTGTGTTTTGCCATACAGAATGGTTTTCATTCATTTTCATTTATTTCTCCTGTTCTTTTGTGTTCAGTGTTCAGTTATTTCATTAAAATATGGAGACTTACCACGCTGCGCATTGGTCCGATCTTTCCTACTCCTCCTCAGAAGAGGAGGAAAATCGTTACAGCAGGACTATAACCATTTCACAGGCAACCTTGCGGGAGAGGTAATTTTGACTTCAAATTTTAAATGAAATTAAACACAATTTTGTTTGGCATGTTTCATCACCTCAACCAATGCCATTTAGTAAAATGATCATGTGTTTTTCATTACCGGACTCCCATATTTTTTTTAAACACACATTCAAATATGGTTGAAGACCAGGAAGAGAGCTTGAGCAAAACCAAACCTCATTTACCAACACATTGTTTGTACTAATTGTGTATCAAATGGGAAATTACGACGTGGTAAAATTGTTGACCTCTAAAACATAATTTAAGAATGATTCAATTACTAATATGTTATTGTTTGACAATTTTTAGGAACTCTCGAAAAATATGCTCTACCAGGTGGTTGAGTTGCCCAAAGATTGTGATAATGGACAATGGAGACATATTTTTGGTGGGATTTTTTTTTGTAACCCTAGCCCTGACAGATCAACTCAGAGAGGGACATTTGTGGCAGATCCACAGAAGACAAAAGGTTAGGAGCCTCCAGTCCATAGAGGCCCCTTGGACGGCATTCCAAAAACGAGGGGGAGGTGGGACAGAAAGCAGGGAGAGCTGCCAGCCTGCCAGGGCTTTCTGTGCCGAGGCACAGAGAAAGAGGTAGATATTTGGGCTGAACAAAGCTGTGTGGGTTGAAGGGAAACACTGGGCCATGATGCAAGGCTACTGCCAAGGAGTATTTATAACGCTGTACATCATGTGGTGGGTTCTGTTATTATACAACAGCAAACTGTACAAATACTCTTCTTCTGACTGTGTTTGTTTTGCCAAGGCCTTAGCTGCAGAATGTTCCCAGCATGAATGGTCCCAGAGCGGCCTGTGTCTCCGACGTGTGTTTGTGACCGATATCCATTGTACACTCCAACTCTTTTCATAAGGGATCTGACAATGAAAAGCTTGAAAAATACTATACATGGCAGAAACATTCTTCTTGAATAATAATTAGATTGTGTCCTCTTGCACCCTGTATACAATCAAATCAAACCACTATCGTTGGGTACAGACTTGCCTCATGCACATAAATACAAATGAATGAAAAAATATATATTTTCAAACTGAATGTGATTTATGCTGAGATTCTGTATATACTAAGGAAACATGGATTGACTATGGGGTAAAGACCAATATCTTGTAAAGGGATTGCATTCTAAGGTGAGCCTTGAATGCAAAGTGGGGATGGTGGTTAGTGGATGGAAGTAGTCAGCAGAACGTGCCTTAAAGTCCATGTAGCATGACCTGGAGGCTAATATTGATCGGGGCCCGGTTTCTCAAAAGCATCTTAAGGCTAACGATGAACTTAACCTTAAGATTATTTTGGGAACCCGGGCCCTTGTCAATAGCCCCACGTCCATTACCGACGCCTTCTTCCACTATTGTGAAAATGGTCTCCAACAAAAGTTGTGTTGCAAGCGAGCAGTTTGAAGCACACCCCATGTTCGGTCTCCTTTCTATGGTGTTGACAAGGGACCTTGTTGACTAGGGAGAGTGGAGCTCCTTTCACAGCTCTGATGCCAACAGGAGGTTACATTTCAGCTCATGATTAATTCAAGCTGTAGGGCTTGTTCATGTACTGATCGTATCTGCCGGACCACTTATCAGGGAGAATTGGTGCGGTGCTGCCAGACGGTCCGCCTCGCTCGGATGAGGAATCAAGATCTAGAAATGTACAGTCTTGAAATGTACAATGTACTGATTTTTTTTGTTGTTGTGCCCCTCGCTTTGTAGACTCTAAAGCAGAAGTGGGGTTTGGCTTTGAGTGAGTAAGGATCTCTTAAGAACCCCAGAGTTTTCTGTATCCCGAATTCAGGCGGGAATAACAACAGGGCATTTTCCAGCCATCCCCTGGAGACACCTCGGGTTATCCACCTCACGTATATTCCCTATTCACTTTGGGTAACAATCATACACAGTGAGACATGATTCGTGCAATTGAATCCATTTTGACGGCTAAGTCCAGCATCATCCACACCCACTGTTTTATTGCACAGAACCACAGCAAACACAGGGAGCAGTATAGAATGAAAGGATGGATAGTGCATTGTACACTAAAGAATTTACAATTCAAAGGGATCTGGAAATAGATAGAGTAGGTGACTGTCCCTCCCCTGAGAGGTACATCAACCGGTGCTTCCTTCCAGTGGTTAGAGCTCGCCTTAACCTGTCCAGGAATTAGTGATGCCCAATGTTCTGGATATGTGGAGATGTCTCCTGCATGTTCTTTTTGGCGCCACGTTTTAATGTTTTCCATTTATGTTTTGTGTTGCACGAGGAAAAGGAGAATTGCTCACCTGCTGCCATGTCGACGAATGTTTTATGAATGCTAGTTTTGTCTACCCACAGTTTGATGAAAAGCTTGATCCTGTGCGGTACAGTATGGCTGCTGTCAGGGGATGGATGAGGCATAACAGGGCTGTTGAGTTGAAGTCTTGACAGAAAAGGCAGTGCATACATCTTCATCCTGAGGCTGTTGATCCAGCCGTCTGTTTTTAGCATAGGGCAGCAGTGAGCGAACGCACTATGACGTTGACCCTGATACAACCGACACTACCCTCTTCTAGCTAGGCATCTAATACCGAAAGCTACCAGCAAAGGCAACAGGGGGTTGGAAGATCATCTACAGTACCGATAGCTATGATCTGATATTTACAGCTCTTTCCTTTCCCCAAAGCCTTGTTCGACAGCGAAAACGCCTGCTTCCCAACTGAAAATATGACATTTCCCCACTTAATTTGATCTTTGAACCCAGGTTGCTGACAAGGTATTTATTTCTCTGAGGCTGTTTTACAACATCTACAACGGTCCGATTTTTTTTCTCTCAATTTGTTGACCTGATTGTAACCCCTTTTGATTCAGAATATAGGATTAGAGTTTTCTAGAATGTGTAGTTTTTGATTGGTACCACTAGGGAAACCGGGTACAATTGTCTGAATGTGTAAAAATAGTTTACTGTGATGCACCACTGTTTGTCTGCATCAGTCTCATTTTCTTCTCTTTGAATATGGTAAACTAATTCAGGGCATGAGTTCATAGCTGTCCCAATGCAGTTAATTACACTGTAATGCTCACCCTACAAATCTACCCTGTAAATACAAAAACAATTCAGTACACATGACCACCTTGAAACGGTCTTTGCGAACATGAACATTCAGGTTTCCTTCTTCTTCGTATAAACTTTGAATGATTAACCAAGCCAATTTAGGGAGCGTCCGTTTGTTTTGCACTGAGGTGAAAACAGAATCTACATTCCACGCTGAATGAAAGAAAACAGTGGGGTGGACAGGAGATGGAGAGGATGAATGAACTGAGATGGAGAGGATTAAAGAACTGAGGTGGAGAGGATGAATGAACTGAGATGGAGAGGATGAATGAACTTTTATGGCATCTCTGCATGAGATAGTTTACTGAGCCTGACAGTTCGCCTGTGCTCTTGTATGTGCGAGCAGAACCGATGTTCTGTCAAATTCCGAGAGCAAAGCGTTCTGAAGGCAAAAGTGTCTGCATTGCCCGTCAAGTTTCAATGTCACGTGCCCAAGTACAGTGAAATACCTTTCCTGCAAGGTCTAAACCCAACAATGCAGTAACCAATGTCAATGTGGATTTAAAAAGAACATAAGGTTGAACAAAAACACACAGGAAATAAAAACGTGCAATAAGAAGAACAGGAGAAAGTGAGAAGTTATGTACAGGGTCAGTTCCAATACCATATATACAATGGGCAGGGACACTGGAGTGAGAGGTAGATACTGTATGCATAGGGGTAAAGTGATGTATGTATGATGTATGATAAACAGAGGAGCAGCGGCGTAAATTAAGATTGTATGTGAGTGTATGTGCTTGTGTGTAGAGTCAGTACAAACGTGTGTGCATGTTATGTGTGCAGGTGTGTGCGTGTGTAGAGTCTTGTGAGTGTGCATAGAGACAGTACAACATAGTAATAAAATATAAGGATCAATTCAAATAGTCCATGTAGCCATTTTGTTAGCTATTTACCAGTCTTTTGGCTTGGGATAGAAGCTGTTCAGGAACCTGTTGTGTCAGACTTCATGCACCGGTACTGCTTGCCGGTTGGAAGCAGAGAGAACATTCCATGGCTTGGGTAGCCGGCCTGCCCAGGCCTATCACCGTTGTGTCGTCAGCAAACTTGATGGTGTTGGAGTCGTGTGTGTGGCCTCGCAGTCGTGGGTGAACATGGAGTGCATGAGGTGACTAAGCACACAACCCTGTGAGGCCCCTGTGTTGAAATTCAGAATGGCAGAGGTGATATTGCCTAACCTCACCACCTGGGGTTGGTACGTCAGGAAGTCCCGGATCCAGTCTTAAGCTTGGCGGGAACAATGGTGCTGATCGCTGAGCTGTAGTCAATGAACAGCATTCTCACATAGGTATTGCTCTTATCTAAGTGGGCGAGGGCAGTGTGGAGTCTTCTATGGATCTGTTGGGGCGGTATGGAATTGGAGTGGGTTTAGGGTGTCTGGGAGGATTGAATTGATTAGTGCCATAGCCAGCCTTTCAAAGCAATTCATGATTACAGACGTGAGTGCTACAGGGCCGTAGTCATTGTGTCATGAAGCCTTAGAGTTTTTGGAAATGGATGATTGTAGTCATCTTTAAACATACAGACTGGGACAAGGATAGGTTGAAAATTACAGTGAATATACTTGCCAGCTGATCTGAGCATGCTCTGAGTACACACGCTAGAATATCGTCCGGCCTTGCGGCCTTGCGAGTGTTGAACTGATTAAAGAAATTACTCCTGTCAGGCTCGGAGAGCGAGATGAGATCCCACAGTCCTCTGGGTTGGTGGGGGCCCTCAAGCACAGTACTGTGTTGTTATTGTCGAAGTATACATAAAATGCAGGGAGTTCGTATTGAAGAGAGGCACCGTTGGGCAGATCACGGCTGGGTCTTCCTTTGAAATCCGGGCATCGAAGTCTGTCTAATGTGATAGACAGAGGTCTGTCTAATATGATTACACCTTTTGCTCGTTTGATGACTCTGCGGAGGTCGTTGCGGGACTTCTTGTACTTGTTCCTGTCGTCATCCGTAGCCTCAGGGTTGTCTGAGATAGTCCCATGAGCGGTAGCCATCACAGAACATATGCAAACCCATTCCGAAAGCACGTGTGGCCTATCAAGACATCTCTATAGTGCAGCGTTTATGCCTAGTAGGCTACATTTTGGAGGTACTGTACATTCCACATCACCTCTAGCAAGCTAAACTTTGTTTAATGCTGGTATTGTTGCCTTTGTCAGCCAAGCCTTAATAATGAACATGGCAGGGGGAGTGAGTGGGAGCCGTTAGGGAACTGTAAAACATGGCCTAATTCTCCTCCACAACAACAACAACAACAGTAGCAGCAATACTGCAATACAACAGACTGGCTAATCAACAAGTCAGTTGACTGTCAAAATAATTCAAAGAAATGACTGACTGGTTAGACTTTCTGTGCAGTATTATCATGCAACACCTTCAGAGTGATCAAGGAAACAATTTATGACAGAGTGATTGTACAAGCTGCAATATCCACTGCACTTACACCCTACCAGGACCTCATCCAGTTGATCTACTCATTTGGATGTTCTAAGTGTTATTGGAGATTTTGGTCGAAAGAAAAAGGTCAAACTGAAGTCTGTCTCATACTATAGAGTGCAGGGCAGCATGGATGTGCACCATTCCCTGTACTGAACAAAAATATAAACACAACATGTAAAGTGTTGGTTCTATGTTTCATGAGCTGAAATAAAAGATTCCAGAAATGTTTGTTGTGCACAAAAAGTGTATTTTTTGGCAAATTTGGTGCACAAATTTGTTTACATCCCTATTAGTAAGCATTTCTCATTTGCCAAGATAATCCATCCACCTGACAGGTGTGGCATATCAAGAAGCTGATTAAACAGCATGATCATGACACAAGTCATCGATAAGAGACAATGCTGTGCAGCTGTATTCATCGACCTGGCCAAGGCTTTCGACTCTGTCAATCACCAAATTCTTATCGGCAGACTCAACAGCCTTGGTTTCTCAAATGACTGCCTCGGCTGGTTCACCAACACCTTCTCAGACAGAGTTCAGTGTGTCACATCGGAGGGCATGTTGTCCGGACCTCTGGCAGTCTCTATGGGGGTTCAATTCTCTGCACCTGTACATAGCCCACCTGTAATTAGCCCATCCAACTACCTCATCCCCATACAGTTATCTATTTTATTTATTTTGCTCCTTTGCACCCCAGTATCTCTACTTGCACATTCATCTTCTGCTCATCTATCGCTGTATTGTAATTATTTTGCAACTATGGCCTATTTATTGCCTTTCCTCCGTTATCCTACCTCATTTGCACACACTGTATATATACTTTTTCAATTGTATTATCAATTGTATTATTGACTATGTTTGTTTATTCCATGTGTAACTCTGTGTTGTTTGTGTTGCACTGCTTTGCTTTATCTTGGCCAGGTTGCAGTTGCAAATGAGAACTTGTTCTCAACTAGCCTACCTGGTTAAATAAAGGTGAAATAAATCAAAAATAAACAAGTGCACTTTGTGCTGTGGACAATTAAAAGGCCACTCTAAAATGTGCAGTTTTGTAAAACAACACAATGCCACACATGTCTCAAGTTTTGAGAGAACGTGCATTTGGCATGCTGATTGTAAGAATGTCAAACAGTGCTGTTGCCAGATAATTTAATGTTCAATTCTCTACCATAAGCCACCTCCAATGTCGTTTTAGTGAATTTGGCAGTACGTCCAACCGGCCTCACAACCACGGACCACGTGTAACCACGCCAGCCCAGGACCTCCACCTCCGGTTTCTTCACCTGCGGGATCGTCTGAGACCAGTATTCAGACACCTTGACTTTTTCCACATTTTGTTGCATCACAGGCTTATTCTGAAATTGATTCAATAATTTTTCCCCTCGTCAATCTACACACAATAAAAACTGAAATACCTTTTTTATATAAGTATTCAGACCCTTTACTACGATACTAAAAATTTAGCTCCTGTTCAACTTGATCATAATCCACCTGTGGTAAATTCAATTGACTGGACATGATTTGGAAAGGCACACACCTGTCTATATAAGGTCCCACAGTTGACAGTGCATGTCAGAGCAAAAACAAAGCCATGAGGTCGAAGAAACTGTCCTTGGAGCTCCGAGACAGAATTTTGTCGATGTACAGATCTGGGGAAGGTTATGAAAACATATTTGCATCATTGAATGTCCCAAAGAACACAGTGGCCTCCATCATTCTTAAATTGAAAAGGTTTGGAACCACCAAGACTCTCCCTAGAGCTGGCCGCCCAGCCAAACTGAGAAACCGGGGTAGAAGGGCTTTGGTCAGGGATGTGACCAAGAACCTAATGGTCACTCTGACAGAACCTTCCAGAAGGACAACCATATCTGCAGCACTGCACCAACCAGGCCTTTATGTTAGAGTGGCCAGACGGAAGCCACTCCTCAGTAGAAGGCATCCTTAAGGTGAAGCATTGTGGTAATAGCCTCATGCTGTGGGGATGTTTTTCAGCGACAGGGACTTGGAGACTACTCAGGATTGAGGGAAAGATGAACGGAGCAAAGTACAGAGAGATCCTTGATCACCCCTAAGCAAACAGCCAAGACAATGCAGGAGTGTCTTCGGGACAAGTCTCTGAATGTCCTTGAGTAGCCCAGACTTGAACCTGTTCGAACATCTCTGGAGAGACATGAAAATAGCTGGGCAGCGATGCTCCCCATCCAACCTGACAGAGCTTGAGAAGATCTGCAGAGAAGAATGGGAGAAATTCCCCAAATACAGGTCTGCAAGCTTGTAGTGTCATACCCAAGAAGACTTGAGGATGTAATTTCTGCCAAAGGTGTTTCAACAAAGTACTGCGTAAAGGGTCTGAATACTTTTTTTTCTAAAAACCTATTTTTGCCATGTCATTATGGGGTTCCGTTTGTAAACTGATGAGGAAACAAAACAATTGAATCAATTTTAGAATAAGACTAACGTAACAAAATGTGGAAAAAATTCAAGGGGTCTGAATACCCTCTAAATACACTATGCGGAAAAGGTGTCCGAATTGGGCCATATGTGAAGCAATTATGCACAGACTTTGCATAGTGTCACCGAAAATAACTCTAAACTGCTCTCTGCGTGTATTATTCACTGCAGGTTTTTAGTTTTCATAGTATTTAGTTCAATCACTTCATGAAAGCACTACAACCCAATAAGGTCAGCTAATTCAAATTGAGTGCTGTGGCAGCAGTTTGTGGTCATACTGACAAGGGGAATAATAATACATGCATGTAAAATGGCGCTGGAGAAGAAAGCAGTCGTTTTACATGCCCCCAACTCATTGTATTTTTTGGTTTGTTTATTTGCATTGTTTGTAACTTATTTCTTTGACTTATTTTGTACATAATGTTGCCTCTACCCTCTCTTCTAGACATCAGGACTGCGATTACTCACCACTGACTAGCAGAATCCGTTTTTTTTCTTTCACGTTTTTTTTCTTTCATGCTTTCTCAGGAACAGGACCTGATCCCCGTGATCTACGTGAAGAGGAGGCGGAGAAAGAGGGGCAAAAGGGCGGGCTGACCTTCTGAGAATTTGTAGGCGATCGAATAAACCACCGCTTCTGTCCATTCTGCTAGCAAACGTGCAATCTTTGGAGAAAAAAGTCGAAGAGCTACGCAGACGATTAAACTACCAACGGGACATTAAACGCTGTAGCATCTCATGCTTCATGGAGTCGTGGCTGAACGACAACATTATCAATATGCAGCTGGCTGGTTATACGCTGTACCGGCAGGATAAAACAGCAGCGTCCGGTAAGACAAGTGGCGGCGGACTATGTATTTTTGTAAATAACAGCTGGTGCACAGCATCTAAGGAAGTCTCGAGCTATTGCTCGCCTGTGGTAGAATATCTAATGATAAGCTGTAGACCACGCTATCTACCTAGAGAGTTTTCATCTATTATTTGTAGCTGTTTACATACCACCACAGTCAGAGGCTGGCACTAAGACAGCATTGAATGAACAGTATTCCACCGTAAGCAAACAAGAAAACACTCACCCAGAGGCAGCGCTCATAGTTGCTGGGGACTTTAATGCTGGGAAACTTAAATCCGTTTTACCAAATTTCTATCAGCATGTTAATTAAATGTGCAACCAGAGGAAACAAAACACTGGACAACATATACTCCACACAAAGAGACACATATTAGCTCTGCCTCACCCTCCATTTGGCAAATCAGACCATAATTCTATCCTCCTGATTCCGGATTACAACAAAAACTAAAGCAGGAAGCACCAGTGACTAGATCAATAAAGTGGTCAGATGAAGAAAATGCAACGAGACAACGAGACAACCTATAAGGAGGTCGGAGACCTGGCCGTGTGGTGCCAGGACAAGAACCTCTCCCTCACCGTGACCAAGACAAAGGAGATGATTGTGGACTACAAGAAAAAGAGGACCGAGCACGCCCCTAGTCTCCTCGAAGGGGCTGCAGTGGAGCAAGTTGAGAGCTTCAAGTTCCTTGGTGTCCACATCACCAACAAACTAACATGGTCCAAGCACACCAAGACAGTCGTGAATCGGGCACGACAAAACCTATTTCCCCCTCAGGAGACTGAAAAGATTTGGCATCGGTCCTCAGATCCTCAAAAGGTTCTACAGCTGAACCATTGAGAGCATCCTGACTGGTTGCATCACTGCCTGGTATGGCAACTGCTCAGCCTCCGACCTCAAGGCACTACAGAGGATAGTGCGAATGGCCCAGTTCATCACTGGGGCCAAGCTTTCTGCCATCCAGGACCTCTATACCAGGCGGTGTCAGAGGAAGGCCTGAAAAATTGTCAAGGACTCCAGCCTCCCTAGTCATAGACTGTGCTCTCTGCTACCGAATGGCAAGCGGTACCAGAGCGCCAAGTCACGTCCACAAGAGGCTTCTAAACAGCTTCTATCCCCAAGCCATAAGACTCCTGAACATCTAATCAAATGGCTACCCAGACTATTTGCACTGCCCCCCCCCCCCCCCCCGTTACACTGCTGCTACTCTCTGTTATCATGCATAGTCACTTTAATAACTTTACCTACATGTACATACTACCACACTAACCGGTACCCCACCACATTTGCTATGTATCGGTACCCCGCCCTGTATATAGTCTCGCTATTGTTATTTTACTGCTGCTCTTTAATTACTTGTTACTTTTATCTCTTATTCTTATCCATATTTTATTTTAAACTGCATTGTTGGTTAGGGGCTCCTAAGTAAGAATGTCAGTGTATTCGGCGCTTGTGACTAATTACATTTGATTTTATTTGATTAGTGGAAGCTATGTTATTTGGTATTGTAGCCATGAGGGCTGATTAGCATATTATCCAGTGTTCCCATTTTGTCACAGTAGACGCCAACCAGCTGGGACTTGTCATCCAACTATCATAACACTGCAACCATATAAAATGGTTGTAAATAGAATATCCAATTTGCAACCAAACAATGTTCTGCCATTTGAAATGATTTTCTACCATTGTGCCAGTGTTTTATTGAATATAGAGATAACATTGAGCACACGGTCTGTCAATCTGCCCCCAACTCCGGTTGGCAGCAATTTGTAATCGCTTATAAAAAGGGTTCAAATCCTCAACCTAGAATTTTGAAATTATTTTTAAAGTAAGATTATCTTCTCTTGATACTGTATATGACTGAGTTTAATCCCATTTGGCTAATACAGAAAGGCTGATATAAGATAATTGTTTTTGTTAACGTTTCCAGTGTAAGTCTCATGCTGGAGGGGATGTAGAAGTTTAAGTTATTGAAATGTTAATTGAAAAGTAGTGAAATCCAACTTCTTTTGAAAATGGGCTCTAAAATGCCTCTGTTTCTTCACTTCACATACTGTACTGCAGATATGTACATCGCAATTACACAATTCAGCTTTAAAATATACTGTCATTAGTATACATCCCCAGTATCCGTTGTGTCCTTTGACAGTAAAGCTGTGCACTCTTTATTGTCACTTCTGGTTTTATTTTCTTTGTTAGCTTGTTAGCTTTGGTCACCTGTCTCCGCTGATCTTTTCTGTGGCCTAGAAGACAGAGGCTTTAGAGGACACCTGCAGACTCATGTAATGACGGCTTTGGCTGCGACTGCAGACACATGACAGGATTTACCCAAGCGGTGTTTGTGTGAAAACATCAGATGTCGACAAACCTGTATCACATGTGCCTGTGCAGGCATAGCATTGCCTCCTCTGTGGCAGCAGACATACTTTCTGTTCCCCCCAGGGAACCCACTCCGAGTAATCCCGCTGGTATGATATGGTTGGTCAGGCACCCTGCTTTCAGCCACAGAAGCTCTCCCCCGCTGATGCCTCACTCATTTTGCACTTCTGAGAGGAATTTTTCGCCTAGGGTTTGCTGGGGCAGGGGCTTTTAGTGGATCAGTTTTCTCAACTGCACATTTCCTGTTTCCTTCAATACCCTAGCAAGACTCCTCCCTCAGACTACAGGAAAGAGATATTCTGACAGTCTCTTAACCTTTATGTGACAGCTTGTGAAGTCATTTGAAAAGCTGTAAAGGTGTGTTCTGATGATTATGAGCAGCATTTTAGCATGTAGATGCATGCCAGCAAAGCCACAACATAACATAACACAACACAACACTTAATGCATTAAATTGCACTATAACAGTGACAAACGGTGCCCATAAAACTGTTAGGGCCTACATAAAGCTGTCCCAACACCAGAGGTGTCATTTCAGCACCATGGAGTGAATCCTTACCACCGCTACACCTGGAAATCAGCGGAGCCTTGTCTGGCAGTGAAACAGTTCATTCAGCCTCATTTACTGTCTTTAAATAAAACATTGCTGACATGGCTGACACTACAAATGTAGTTTCTACTGTCAATTGAGATGTACAAACTATTGCATAAGGGGAAGACGAGCTGATAAGAGGCAATCCGTAATTTCAATTAAGACATGAATCAAATCAAATTGTATTGGTCACAGACACATATTTAGCAGATGTAATTGCGGGTGTCGTGAAATGCTTGTGTTCCTAGCTCCAACGGTGCAGTAGTATCTAACAATACACAAATCTAAAAGTAACAGAATGGAATTAAACAATATATAAATATTAGGATGAGCAATGTCAGAGTGGCATTGACTAAATTCAGTAGAATAGAATACAGTTAATACATTTGAGTTGGGAAAAGCAGTATGTACACATTATTAAAGTGACCAATGATTCCATGTCTATGTATATAGGGCAGCAGTCTCTAAGGTGCAGGGTAGAGTAGCCGAGTGGTATCTGCCTAGTGACGGCTGTTTAACAGTCTGATGGCCTTGAGATAGAAGCTGTTTTCCAGTCTCTTTGTCCCAGCTTTGATGCACCTGTACTGACCTCGCCTTCTGGATGATAGCCAGGTGAACAGGATGTGGCTCGGGTGGTTGATGTCCTTCATGAACTTTTTGGCCTTCCTGTGACATCGGGTGCTGTATGTGTCACGGAGGGCAGGCAGTGTGCCCCCGGTGATGCGTGGGGCAGACCGTACCACCCACTGGAGAGACCTGCGGTTGCTGGCGGTGCAGTTGCCGTACCAGGCGATGATACAGCCCAACAGGATGCTGTCAGTTGTGCATCTGTAAATGTTTCTGAGGGTCTTAGAGGCCAAGCCGAATTTCTCCAGCCTTCTGAGGTTGAAGAGGCGACGTTGCACTTACACCACTCTGACTGTGTGGGTGGCCCATTTCAGATTGTCAGTAATGTGTACGCCGAGGAACTTGAAGCTTTCCACCTTTTCCACTGTGGTCCCGTCAATGTGGATAGGAGGCTGCACCCTCTGCTGTATCCTGAAGTCCATGTTCAGCTCCTTTGTTTTGTTGACGTTGAGAGAGGTTATTTTCCTGACCCCACTCTGCCAGGGCCCTCACCTCCTCCCTGTAGGCTGTCTTGTCATTGTTGGTAATCAGGCCTACTACTGCAATCTTGGTGATTGAGTTGAAGGAGTGCGTGGCCATGCAGTCATGGGTGAACAGGGAGCACAGGAGGGGGCTGAGCACGCACCCTTGTGTGGCCTCTGTGTTGAGGATCAGCGAAGTGGAGGTGTTGTTTCCTACCTTCACCACCTGGGGACGGCCCGTCAGGAGGTCCAGAACCCAGTTGCACAGGGCGGGGTTCAGACCCAGGGCCTTGAGCTTAATGATGAGCTTGGAGGGTACTATGGTGTTGAATGCTGAGCTACAGTGCCTTGCGAAAGTATTTGGCCCCCTTGAACTTTGCGACCTTTTGCCACATTTCAGGCTTCAAACATAAAGATATAAAACTGTATTTTTTTGTGAAGAATCAACAACAAGTGGGACACAATCATGAAGTGGAACGACATTTATTGGATATTTCAAAAAAATGTAACAAATCAAAAACTGAAAAATTGGGCGTGCAAAATTATTCAGCCCCTTTACTTTCAGTGCAGCAAACTCTCTCCAGAAGTTCAGTGAGGATCTCTGAATGATCCAATGTTGACATAAATGACTAATGATGATAAATACAATCCACCTGTGTGTAATCAAGTCTCCGTATAAATGCACCTGCACTGTGATAGTCTCAGAGGTCCGTTAAAAGCGCAGAGAGCATCATGAAGAACAAGGAACACACCAGGCAGGTCCGAGATACTGTTGTGAAGAAGTTTAAAGCCGGATTTGGATAGAAAAAGATTTCCCAAGCTTTAAACATCCCAAGGAGCACTGTGCAAGCGATAATATTGAAATGGAAGGAGTATCAGACCACTGCAAATCTACCAAGACCTGGCTGTCCCTCTAAACTTTCAGCTCATACAAGGAGAAGACTGATCAGATATGCAGCCAAGAGGCCCATGATCACTCTGGATGAACTGCAGAGATCTACAGCTGAGGTGGGAGACTCTGTCCATAGGACAACAATCAGTCGTATATTGCACAAATCTGGCCTTTATGGAAGTGGCAAGAAGAAAGCCATTTCTAAAAGATATCCATAAAAAGTGTCGTTTAAAGTTTGCCACAAGCCACCTGGGAGATACACCAAACATGTGGAAGAAGGTGCTCTGGTCAGATGAAACCAAAATTGAACTTTTTGGCAACAATGCAAAATGTTATGTTTGGCGTAAAAGCAACACAGCTGAACACACCATCCCCACTGTCAAACATGGTGGTGGCAGCATCATGGTTTGGGCCTGCTTTTCTTCAGCAGGGACAGGGAAGATGGTTAAAATTGATGGGAAGATGGATGGAGCCAAATACAGGACCATTCTGGAAGAAAACCTGATGGAGTCTGCAAAAGACCTGAGACTGGGACGGAGATTTGTCTTCCAACAAGACATTGATCCAAAACATAAAGCAAAATCTACAATGGAATGGTTCAAAAATAAACATATCCAGGTGTTAGAATGGCCAAGTCAAAGTCCAGACCTGAATCCAATCGAGAATCTGTGGAAAGAACTGAAAACTGCTGTTCACAAATGCTCTCCATCCAACCTCACTGAGCTCGAGCTGTTTTGCAAGGAGGAATGGGAAAAAATTTCAGTCTCTCGATGTGCAAAACTGATAGAGACATACCCCAAGCGACTTACAGCTGTAATCGCAGCAAAAGGTGGCGCTACAAAGTATTAACTTAAGGGGGCTGAATAATTTTGCACGCCTAATTTTTCAGTTTTTGATTTGTTAAAAAAGTTTGAAATATCCAATAAATGTCGTTCCACTTCATGATTGTGTCCCACTTGTTGTTGATTCTTCACAAAAAAATACAGTTTTATATCTTTATGTTTGAAGCCTGAAATGTGGCAAAAGGTCGCAAAGTTCAAGGGGGCCGAATACTTTCGCAAGGCACTGTATAGCCAATGAACAGCGTTCTGACTCAGGTATTCCTCTTGTCCAGATGGGATAGGGCAGTGTGCAATGCGATGGCGATTGCCGTCTGTGGATCTATTGAGGCATTAAGCAAATTGAAGTGGGTCTACGTTGTCAGGTAAGTTGGAGGTGATATGATAGCATCTCAAAGCACATGATGACATGAGTGAGTGCTAAGGGCGATTGTCATTTAGTTCAGTTACCTTTGCCTTCTTGGGTACAGGAACAATGGTGGACATCTTGAAGCAAGCGGGGATAGTAGACTGGGATAGGGAGGGATTTATATCCGTAAACACTCCAGCCATCTGGTCTGTGCATGCCCTGAGGTCAGGGCCGGCAGCCTTGTGAGGGTTAACACGCTTAAATGTCTTACGTCGGCCACTGAGAACAAGGGCCCACAGTCTTATCCCCAAAGCTTGCAAATAAGTTATTTAGCTTGTCTTGGAGCAAGACAACAGTGTCCGCAAGCTAGGATGGACCTAGTCAATGTAACTATTTCTTCAGCACTTTTGAAATGTACAGCGATAGAATTCAGGACATGGGCAGTTCTTACAGTATTCTCCCTGTACACCAAGTCAGAAACTTAGGATAATTAGAGAGGGCTCTTACAATTTAATTTCTCTAAAACATGCTATAGGCTACATGTGCACCACCAAGTCAGAACAGTAGGCTAAGTTATGAAAGGGAAAGAGACCAAATGTTTAGGGTGAGGCACATGCGATACTAACATCTTACAACACAACATACACTTTGTATTACTTTCTTAGCTAGTGACCTACAGTATCTCCCTGGCATATTACATAATGTATGCAGCAGCATACAAGACATTTTTGGCCTCAACTTGTTGTGCTGTGCTCATTTGAACAGGAAGTTGCGCGGCGGTCCTTTTGGGGAAATTTTGTCATCAAACTTTCATCTAAGTCTGGCATTCTCTGGATTTATGATGCTTTCACGACATCTGGGAACATGGAGACAAACAAGGTTGAATCATGACATCAGTGACCTTCAGGTTAGAGCTCTAGAAAGAGGCCAGAGTTCTCGACTTGGAATTCAGATGACCTGGCTTCCACAATCACCCGACCTCAACCAAATTGAGATGGTTTGGGATGAGTTGGACTACAGAGTGAAAGAAAAGCAGCCAACAAGTGTGGGAACTCCTTCAAGTCTGTTGGAATAGTATTCCAGGTAAAGCTGCTTGAGAGAATGCCAAGTGTGTGCAAAGCTGTCATGAAGGCAAAGGGTGGCTACTTTGAAGAATCTCAAATCTCAAATATATTTTGATTTGTTTAATACTTTTTTGGTTACTACATGATGTGTTATTTCATAGTTTTGATGTCTTCACTATTATTCTACAATGTAGAAAATAGTCAAAATAAAGAAAAACCCTGGAATGAGTAGGTGTGTCCAACGTTTGACTGGTACTGTATATACACATTTTTTCAGCGAAACAGGTGGGCCTCAGGCTCTGCCCTGAGTGACGGGTCTTCACGGATGCCATGGATGATGATGTCCTTTATCTGACAGGCCTATATCCATACCATACAGGCCTATATCCATACCAAAAAAAGCATATTTTTTTGTAATTAAACATCACCAAAAAGTGGTTTTCCAATATCATCACTGAATAAGAGAGCAGGCATGTTGTTTATTTGAAGAATGAATAAGTCACAAAGGATGTCATATTTTCACTGTATCTCTATAAAGTCATTGTGGCGGAGCTGAGAAGCCTATATAGACTTCAGCCAGACTGGCTCTCTGGAAGCACTTCAATGTACAGTTGCAGCAAAATATATTGGCACTCATGCACTTTTAATTCCCTATTTCTATTCACAAGTTTAAGGACCGGACATGAAATGGGTTTAGAATATTTATTGAGGAAATGGAGTGAATATGAGAATGAGGATTCATTGGGGAAATGAGAATGGACCAGATGAAGCCAAGGGCTGCAGATGAAATATCCGGAGGGGTTGACTATGTACGTTTTCAGGTAGATGTCACCGTCAGGCCGTGGTAGTTAGTATGCATATCCTTGCAAGTCATTTCAGGTGAAAATGGGAGAAAAGGGGCCATCAAAGTGGAAGGAGAAAGGGAGGTAATGCCCAGGACCGCTGAACCAAATGCAGAGGGATGTGCCACATTTACCCGATAGTACCTAGCAAATGTACCACAAAATAAGTGGAGTAGGACCCATCTAGCCGTTCTGATGTCTCTTGTCCAGGAGTGAGGAGATCTCCAGCTGTAGGGTTTTCTTCAGGGGGGTCGGCCACCGTGGTGACACGAAGGCCCATGAAGGACCGGAATTGGAGTCGGTACCCCTCGAGAGCATTGTGAACACCCAGGGCCACTCCACACCCTCCTCCCACCTTGCCCTTTGAGACCAGGAGAAGCTGCCGAGGCCGGGGAAGATGGCGTCAGGGGTCCTGTTGGGGCCCGCCTCTCCTCTGGCGCCCTGAGCGCCTTGGTCCCCCAGGCGCTCACCGTCCATATGGCGGTGATGGATGACAGGTTGCTGCTCCATTGCACACTGTGCCCCTCCCCGCTGTTATCCCTCAGCATGAGGCGATGGGGGTGGAGAGGGACCCCACCGTCGTTCTGGTGCAGGTGGGTGGCGACGGTCCGTCTGCCTTTGACCTGGGGCCTGAGGAGGTGTTATCAGTGTCTCCCGGTCCCTACGACCGCCATCAAACCCTGGGCAGTACTTCAACCCTAGGGTGATGAGGAGAGTGGCAAATGTGCTCTGGAGAGCAGACGGGATTGGGCCAGCCAGAGATGGTGCTGGGAGGTAACCACCTGCGCCATGGCCCGTCCGTGGCCATATCCCTCTGGAACAGAGTAAGGAGGCGAGACACCTCAACCGCTTCCCGGAGGAGCTCCTCTTTGCCCTCCTGCAGCAGGGGCAACAGAGTCTGCAGGTAGGCCTGCAGCAGCATGGCCACATTGATAAGGCAGCCAAGAGAGCAGAGGGACCCATATGTGGCTTTCAAGTCCACATCAAGGACTCTAGGGGGTCCGGGAGGACCATGGCAGCTATCATGGTATCCATGGTTGGTTACTCCCGGAACCTTGAGGAACTCAGCAGAGATGAGGACAGATGGAGAGTCATCACTATCCACCAGTTTGATGTCCAGTGCAGTGGCTACCCGAGTGAGTAGGCTGGGGTGTGATGAAACCCCGCTGCCGGCTTCTGATGGACTGTCAGCCTGGTAGCCTCGCTCACGCTGGTGAACAGTGCCAGCATCGTCCCCCAGGAACAGCCTATCACTGGTCAACAGGGAACAGCTGTCGTCACCATCGAAGCTATCAACCTCCTGACGCAGGGCATGCAGCTTTCCAGTAGGATGCTCCACCACCCTCTGCGCGTGGCTCAGACCCAGGCAGTGCATACGAGGTATGAAGATGTTGTCACCATCACACCTGTTACAAAGGGAAGCCATAAGCTCAGCCAACAAGGCCACGGAGCAGGGGTCCGACGCCCCAGGAGAGCTTATGTTGTGACCCGCTTGGAGGAATAGGAACCCGGAGAGGGATAAATTACCTCTGCAAAAAATGGCGAAGACACGTGTGGGAAAAGCAGGCAGACAAAAAAAACAGCAACCCTGTAATGGATTTGATTGACTTGTTTTTTTGTTTTTCGCCAACTGCAATGTTACCTACTGGTTTAATATCCATGCAGTAAAAACAGAACCATATGATGGAGTAACTCCGGCAAGGAACTCCAAAGTTAATGTCTCAACGTAGTGGAAAGCCCACCCCGATACACTTACACTCTGCAGGGGAAAGAACCAAAAAAAAAAAAAAAAAAATTAATAACTTCTTATGGTATAGGGGATGCTTGCGTCCCACTTGGGGAAAAAAACAGGGAAAATGCAGAGCGGCAAATTCAAATAATTATATAAAAATCAAACATTCATTAAACCACACATGTAAGATACTCAGTTAAAGCTACACTCGTTGTGAATCCAGCCAACATGGCAGATTTTAAAAAGCTTTTCGGCGAAAGCATAAGAAGCTATTATCTGATGATAGCACAATGTCAACAAAGGGAGCAGCATATTTCAACCCTGCAGGCGCTACACAAAACGCTGAGATAAAATATAAATCATGCATTACCTTTGACGAGCTTCTTTTGTTGGCACTCCAAAATGTACCATAAACATCACAATTGGTCCTTTTGTTCGATTAATTCCATCCATATATATCCACATATCCATTTATTTGACTCGTTTGATCCAGAAAATAACAGCTGTCAATAAACGCAACGTCACTACAAAACATTTCAAAAGTTGCCTATGAACTTTGCCAAAATATTTCACATTACTTTTGTAATACAACTTTAGTTATTTTTAAATGTTAATAATCGATCAAATTGTAGACGGGGCTATCTGTGTTCAATTACAGCAAGTAAACAAACCATGCTCCTTTTTACGTCTTGTGCAACTCTCAATAGTGTAACGTTGTTCCAGGATGTGCTTCTTCTTCGTTGCACAAATGAATAACCTCAACCACATTCCAAAGACTGGTGACATCCAATCGAAGCGGTTGGAACTGAAAACAGGTTTCTATGAAATATCCCTTGGCAAAGACAACTCAGGGAACTGTCAGAGGCAAAAAATTATAATAATTCTGAACAGTTAGTCCTCAAGGTTTTGCCTGCTACGTACTCACAGACCTGATTCAAACAGTTTTAGAAACTTCACTGTGTTTTCTATCCACACCTACTAATAATATGCATATCTTATATTCCTGGCATGAGTAGCAGGAAGTTGAAATTGGGCACACTATTTATCCAAAAGTGAAAAAGCTGCCCCCTATACCTTAAGAGGTTTTAACAGAGAACCCGTCTATGGCGCAGGGAACAGCATGTTAAAGCTGTTCACAACACACACACAGAACAAGCCAGTCGGCAAGTTGTGTAAGGTAAATAACAGTTTGTGGCAGCAAGAGCCACCATACTAATGGATGCACACGGAGTCGTAGTGTAACGCAAACGTAGTGTAACGCTAACGAAACACGAGTACGACAAACCACAGGCGGAAGATACAGATCAATCGCACGCAGCGAGTGGAGCACTCAAGAGGAGGGGCTGGCCATGTGGGCAGCTGCTCCATGCTGCAAACAGCCAGTGAGTATACTTCCATGGAAGATATTACACTTACCAGTGACTTACCAAGTGAACATCAGAAAGTTTGTACCTCAAAACATACAGACCTCTGGTGAGAAAATGAAAGAGAACGTGTGTCGCGGCCATGGGGTCTATATATAGGGGCGGACCCCTGCTGTGACACAGGTGTACACAAGAGTAAATCTGTAAATCCGCACCTCGGATGTATAACTCCGCCATTGCGTGATACCAATATATTGGAGTGATACAATATAGTGAGATATAACTCTGGGTCTTCCTCTCCTGTGGCGGTCCTCATGAGAGCCAGTTTCTTCATCAGCGCTTGAAAGTTTTTTACATTTTCCGCATTGACCTTCATGTCTTCAAATAATGATGGACTGTCATTTCTCTTTGCTTATTTGAGCTGTTCTTGCCATATTATGGACATGGTCTTTTACCAAATATGGCTATCTTCTGTATGCCACCCCTACCTTGTCACAACACAACTGCATTAAGAATGCTCAAATGCATTAAGAAGATAGCAATAACAAAATCCACAAATAAACCTTTAACAAGGCAAAACCTGTTAATTGAAATGCATTCCAGGTGACTACCTCATTTTCATGGTTGAGAGAATGCCAAGCGTGTGCAAAGCTGTCATCAAGGCAAAGGGAGGCTACATTGAAGAATCTGAAATATATTTAGATTGGTTCCTTCTTCACAAGCCCTATGTGACACATTCAGCTGTAAGTGCTGTCGTATGCATTGGCCTCAGGCATGGTATGAGTGGCCAAGCAAAAGCATGCAATAATCAACATTATTCCCTTACAAGGCTGGATTGAACTGTTAAGCCCAAAGCTCTGGACACTTTGACCTAATTGTTCAAAATGCTGATTAATTAACTTTGGAGATGAATACTAGGTCTGAATTTGAGCACCTAGCCATGGGTGCATTAAACTTAATGGTGCTGAGTTCACCAGAGCCTTGGAGACATTTCAGACACCTTTGTCATCGCTTTGTCACACATAGAGGCAAAGTAAAATATCGCCAAATGTAAACTTAGATTGATTTTATTTAACCAGGCAAGTCATTTAAGAACAAATTCTTATTTACAACGACGGCCTACCTAGGCCAAACCCGTGACGACGCTGGGCCAATTGTGTGCCGCCCTTTGGGAATAATCACAGGCGGATGTGATACAGCCTGGATTCGAACCAGGGTGTCTGTTGTGACACCTCAAGCACTGAGATGCAGTGCCTTAGACCGCTGCGCAACTTGATAGCCTATAGATGCTGTTGAGTCCTATCCAGAGTTTCCCAAATACTGTTTTGCACCCCAAATAAGCTATTAGAAAAAAGGCACGACAAACATAAAGACAGACTATTGCCTACTAGGTATAAAAATGTATGTTCTTTCTATTTGCGTCTATTTGGTCTATTCTAACAGATAATGATGCTCTACAAGATAATTTAAAAAATGCAGAGACCTGACAGAGAGAACAGAGTCCTTTGACCAAACTCCCTGTGTGTGTACTGTAACTCCTGATGGTGATACAGTCCATCAATTAAGTATGTGATAAATAAACCATACTAGAGTATACAACGTGTGCCTGCGACTGCTCTCAGTGAGGAGGACGGGACTGCAGCGGACTCATTGCGGCTTTGTGAAATCTAGGTCGTCAGAAAGAGGGGGAGAGAGAGAGAGAACTATGATCTACTGTATGTAACCGCGTTCTCTTATCAAATCAAATCAAACCACATTTTATAGGGAACAGTCAGACGCAACAGTTTCGGCAGAGCTCCAAACACTTTTCTAAGAAATGCTGTGAAGATGACACATACAATGTATACACCACAGATATACTCTCTATCATCCTGGCCATTTCATTCACCATCACCAAGACATAAAAAAAAAAGGTCAAATAATATCTTTACATTTTGCTGTTGTGAACCGGACGTCATTTTTCATCTAACTTTCACATTGTGGTGTTCCATGTTGTTCAGTCTGATTGGCTAAAATGACATAGCGTGATATCACACACACACACACCAAAAAAGGTATATCACACTGTAACTGTTGTGACACTGACTTTAAGTGATACCGCTGACATGAAGCAGCGTAAGAGGACACACGCCCGTGTCTTTTGACTTACTGTGTGCATTTGGTTGGATAGTCATCAGGTTAAATTCATGTATGTATTGAGCACTGAGTGGATGGTAAAAACTGTGACATTTAAGAGAGCACGGATTTTTTTTTTAAGGATCATGTGCAGCCGCTCTGGGCTTCGGTTGTACACTCTGATTTAGACTGACTGCAAGGTCGAGGGAGAAAAATATAATATTTCTCTTACTTGGGTAGAGTTGTAGAAACTGCATGTGCCTCTCATTTCTTTAAATCATTCATAACCAGCGTTGCTTCCCAAGTCCAAAATGTATCATTTCCATCTCAAAGTTTTCATAATTTGCCCATTTAAGGAGAAAATGCATGAGAATGTGCGCTCGGCTGCTCGCCAGGACCCACACGTGGATGGCTGCATCACACCCTGCTCCCCCTTGGAAAAATATAACATGACCCATATAAGCAGTGGTGAGGCAGGAAACAGAAGAAGCTCAGCAAGCTGCTTGCTTAATGAAGCCTCTATTATCCCACCGCCGGAGAGGAGCGAGATGGAGTGGCAAAGTAGCTCAATAAAGAAGGGGATTTGGCATTTTGGAGCTAATGCTAATACTCAGGAAGCTAGGCATTTAGGATCACTGCATAGGGTACTGATAGCCCCGTGTCAGCACACTGTACTCTTGATTTTTTTTTATGATAATAAGCCTCCAGACAAACAACCTGTTTGTCCAAATGACATGCATAATTGCACAGCTTAGCCGATGCTGTGCACAACAATTCCAAAGTGTGAATTATGAGTGCGTATTAGCATATGTACCTCACCCCAGTCAAATCCTTTGAATCTGCATGTCAGCAAAAGACCTGCGTGCTTCAATTAGGGCTATCATTTGGAAATATCATAGCCTCTGGAATTTATGTGAAGGTGAGGCCTAGGAGTCCTTAAGGAACCATTAGAAAATAGCAATTAGTTTCTCATTTTAAAGATGGTAGTTGCTGGTACTTGCATTTCTGCTGCTGCCATTTTCCGGCAGCCTCAAGATTTTTGCTCCTATCAGCAGTTTTCTTGTGTAAAGTGAATTCACAGGACACCGGTAAAAAGGGAGGGGGGAAAATGACCCTGCCACTTGCCGAGGAACCTGGGAAAGGAGCTGCAGCAGGAAGAGGATGCAGCCCAAATGAACAAGGCCAAGACAGCCGTGTAGTGAATACGAAAATATTCAAACTGGGAAATAGCTGTGCTCACATACTTTAATCCTCCAAGGCCATGGAATGATAACTACAAACTGCAGCATTTTCTGCCAATTCAATTTCAAGCAGTTTTGTCTTAAACCTGTTACGGCTGCTGTCCCTGTACAGGGATCAACATCAGCGGACATCAGTGGAAATTTCAGAGTGACAACTAATAGTACTCGATACAACTCAAACTTTCATTAAAACACACATGCAGGGTACTCAATTAAAGCTACACTCGTTGTGAATCTAGCCAACATGTCAGATTTTTAAAATGCTTTTCGGTGAAAGCATGAGAAGCTATTATCTGATAGCATGCAACCCCCGAAATACACAAAGGGGACGTAAACAGAATAATTAGCGTAGCCGGCGCTACACAAAACGCAGAAATAAAATATAAAACATTCATTACCTTTGACGAGCTTCTTTGTTGGCACTCCTATATGTCCCATAAACATCACAAATGTTTTTTTTTTCCCGATTAAATCCGTCCATGTACACCCAAAATGTCCATTTATGAAGCCCGTCTGATCCATGGAAAAGCACCGTTTCAAAACGCACTGTCATTTTTTTAAATTAAAAAAGTTACCTATAAACTTTGACAAAACACTTCAAACTACTTTTGTAATCTAACTTTAGGTATTAGTAAACGTTAATAATCAATCAAATTGATCACGGGGCGATCTGTATTCAATAGCAGCACGTTTTAAAATCGTGGTCCACATTCTCTCTTTCATTACTTCCTGTGGTGTGGTCGATGATGTTACCAAGGATTAATTTAATCAATTGACAGTACTGGCGACATCGTGTGGAAGCTGTAGGCATTGTAAACAGGGCCCTATCTATTTTCCCTTGCCATAGACAATTCCGAGACTGGCGGAGGGATATTATTTGGTTTTTTTTTTGTGAACAGTTTTCCTTGGGATTTTTCCTGCTAAACGCGTTCTGTTATAGTCACAGACATGATTTAACCAGTTTTATAAACTTCAGAGTGTTTTCTATCCACCCTTTTTGTTGCTATCTAGAACCATTTGCAGAGAGTTCTTTTTTTTCATAGAACCCCCTTTAAATGGTTCTACCTAAAACCCTTTATGAAGGGTTCTTCCTGGAACCCTCTATGAACAGTTCCACCAGCCTTATTAGTCTTTAAAATGTAACTCTTTCTGAGAATAGACACATCATAAGGGTTTTCTGTGAGGGCCTAGTTATACCCTAACACGGGGATGTTAGGAAACTCCTGGTTTACAGGTCACATCAGGCCTGCAAATGGCATTATGCTGGCTTGCAAAGTGAAGTGTAATTCCTATTGGAATCAAGCCAGAGTGAGGATATCCAGCAATTGGCACTTTAAATCACCCACAATCTGAATTCAGAATGACTGCCAGGGTAGGGCAGGTTGATTAATGGGACGACCTAAATCATCTAACTTTGAACAATTATTTCAGTAATGGGTGCAGTAAGTCTAACTAATAACAGATTGGATTTGTGTATAATATGTTATTTATCTTTGGGTAGCATAAGAGTAATACACCAGCCAATACATCCAAAAACACAGATTTTGAAACAATTCTGAAAAGCAACCTGCAATAGAGTATGCTGGGAAATATGATAATGATGGACATGGTTTTGAGTGTTTTACACAAAACAGAGTAAACATGCAACCCTGGTTATTAACAACAACAACACAACAACAACATTAAGGTTCTTTTACACCACCAAATTAAGTTAATTTCATTCCTGATTCAACACTACAAATGAAACACTGGAAAATCAACACTAGGTATAACTGGCCAATTTGGTGTTTACTGTATATAATAAATACACTGCTGGTTAATACTCTTTTCTACTCTCCTACTCAATGCAAAAAAACAAACACAGAAAATACATTACATGACCAAACATTTGTGAACACCTGCTCGCCGAACAGCTCATTCCAAAATCATGGAATTATTATGATGTTGGTCCCCCTTAGCTACTATAACAGCATCCACTCTCTGGGAAGGCTTTCAACTAGATAGTGGAACATTGCTGCGGAGACTTGCTTCAATTTAGCCATGAGCATTAGTGAGGTTGGGCACTGATGTTGGGCGATTAGGCCTGGCTCTCAGTCGGCGTTCCAATTCACCCCAAAGGTGTTGGATGGGGTTGAGGTTAGGGCTCTGTGTTGGCCAGTCAAATTCTAGAATTGTCTAGAATGTCAATGTTTGCTGTGGCATTAAGTTTTCCCTTCACTGGAACTAAGGGGCCTAGTCCGAACCATGAAAAGCCCCAGAACATTGTTTTTCCTCCACCAAACTTTACATTTGGCACTAATCATTGGGGCAGGCAGCGTTCTCCAGGCATCCGCCAAAACCAGATTCGTCCCTTGGACTGCCAGATGGGGAAGCGTGATTCATCAATCGACAGAACGCGTTTCCACTGCTCAAGAGTCCAATGGCTGCAAGCTTTACACCACTCCTGACGATGTTTAGCATTGCGCATGGTGATCTTAGGCTTGTGTGCGGCTGCTCGGCCATGGAAACCCATTTCATGAAGCTCCTGACTAACAGTTATTGTGTTGATGTTGCTTTCAGAGGCAGTTTGGAACTTGGTAATGAGTGTTGCAACTGAGGACAAACCATTTTTACTCTGTGGTTCCGTTTTGTCAGCTTGTGTATGGAAGGTTGATTAATGGCTGAGCCATTGTTGCTCCTAGACATTTACACTTCACATTAACAACACTTACAGAGGACCGCGGCAGGTCTAACATGGTAGAAATTTGAAGAACTGACTTGTTGGAAAGCTGGCATCCTATGATGGTGCCATGCTGAATGTCACTGAGCTCTTCAGTAATGCCATTCTACTACCAATGTACAGTGCATTCGGAAAGTATTCAGACCCACATTTTGTTATGTTACAGCCTTATTGTGAAACTGATTAAACTAAAATAAATCCTCATCAATCTACACACAATACCCCATAATGAAAAAGCAATAACAGGTTTTTAGAAATAAAAACAGAATTACCACATTTAATAAGTATTCAGACCCTTTGTTATGAGACTCGAAATTGAGCTCAGGTACATCCTATTTCCATTGATCATCCTTGAGATGTTTCAGATGTGACGCTGAACACATTCAGGCCAAAGAGTTCAATCTTGGTTTCAACAGACCAGAGAATCTTGTTTCTCATGGTCTTCAGAGTCCTTCAGGTGCATTTTGGCAAACTCCAAGTGGCTGTCATGTGCCTTTTACTGAGGATTGGCTTCCGTCTGGCCACTCTACCATAAAGGCCTGATTGGTGGGGTGCTGCAGAGATGGTTGTCCCTCAGGAATGTTCTCCCATCTCCACAGTGGAACTCTTGAGCTCTGTCAGAGTGACCAACGGGTTCTTGGTCACCTCGCTGGCCAAAGCAATTCTCCCCCGAACACACACCTGCTTCCCTCGTCACGCGCATCTGCGATCATTTGGACCTGGACTCAATCACCTGTGTTATTTCCTTCCCTATATCTGTATGTCCCCCGGCTCTGTTCCTTGCTGCCACATTATGTCGTTTTGTTACCTGTGTGCTGGAGCTTTTTCTGACTTGTTTCTTGTCTGTTCCTCATTAAATGTTTGACTCCCTGTACCTGCTTCACGACTCCAGTGTTGAATCCTCACAGAATGTGGAAGTGTTAGGAGAATTAAGTTCTCATGTTCTTCAACCTATTCAATTAAATTACTCAGTCTTGTTATATCACGATTTGTAGGACAGAATATCCTGTAAGGAACACAGTATTCCAGCCGGTCTGACGATAGCTCCATCCGTTTCTAACAAGGAACAGAAAGTCCTTGTTCTAATTCTTGACTAAAACTACACACCTTGTCACGAATCCCGCCGAAGATGGTGCCTCTTCCTGTTCGGGCAGCGCTCGGCGGTCGTCGTTGCCGGCCAACTAGTTGCCACCGAGACCCTTTTCTGTTTCAGTTAGTTTTGTCTGATTAGTTTCACCTGTTTCTTGTTTGAGTTTTGTTTTGGGCTATTTAAACCCGGTAGGCCTGCCGGCTTTTGTGCGGGTTTGTTTTTCTGTTCATGGTGTGTGGATTATTGTGGATACCATTTTTCCTGACAGTTTCGTCCTGTTTGTTGGACTGGGTATTTATGCGCCCTTGTGTGTGGCGTGACCGTTACTCTGTCTTGAAATAAAGATCCACGTTTTGAACTACCCTGCTCTCTGCGCCTGACTCCTCCACCCACTACTCCTAGAAGCCTTATATTCAGTATTATGATTATAATAAGATTCATACAGTAACAGAGTAGTATTCTGTTTAGCTATAATTCTAAGCTAAATGTATACATCATGTAGTAATTATTCATAAAAATCCAATAACATATCCACCCTATGACTAAATATTATTGTCACGGCTTTTTTCTGTTGAAGGAGAGGCGGACCAAAATGCAGCGTGGTTATTGATGATGATAAATGAACAATATACAAAAACAAGAAACGTGAAAAACAGCCCTATCTGGTGTAACAAACACAAAGACAGGAACAATCACCCACAAAACCCAACACCAAACAGGCTACCTAAATATGGTTCCCAATCAGAGACAATGACTAACACCTGCCTCTGATTGAGAACCAACCAATAAACATCAAAACAAGAAAAAACCTAAACATTGGAAATGGTCTCATGTAACATAGGCTCCTCATGATTGAAGGAGCCGGGTCCATCTACTAGATCTGGAGTCATGTATTCATCATTCCACTGGTCAGAGCTCGGAATCGGTCCGTGTCTCACCATCTGTTGCATCATTGATTTCTCCAGAGTCCTGGAAATGAGAACCTTTCACACCGGAATCATCCGCACAAAACTAACACAGTCACACAGGTGAAGGTTGCCCAAAACACAGTGATCATGACGTTTATTAATTTCCCAAACGCACTATCAAACCAATTTGTTAGAGAATTATCTACCCCAGAGTTCTCTGCCAGGGACTTGGTCACTGATCCGTCTGGAGCTGTGTTATTCTGGCATGAAACCTCATACACCCCCCACCCTTTTTAGCCAGTAACATATCCAAAGCTATTCTATCCTGACATCCCATCAACCTAGTTGCAGCCGTTATCACCAGAAGATGCTTGATTCCAATCCACAACTCATCAGGTAACCCCCGTGGAACTTCAATGCTATCAATATAAACTCTATTGTCAAAAGATCCTGACGGAGCCCTCCTTTTCTCTCTTCTACCTGGCTCTGGGTAAGGGTAAAGAGCATGCCTAGCTGCACTAGTGCACAACTACCGGTCCAATTGGTAGGCAGGTTAGGTCACAGTCTCACACCCCCACAAATCATCTGACATCAACTCCAGGCCTTTTCATCTGTCAGTCAAGTCCCTCATTGTCTTGTCGGTTGTAACATTCTCTGTCCTATTGTATGTTCTTACTTCCCCTAACTCCCATCCGTGTGTGATGTAGCAAGCCATACAATAATAATGTCCTCCTATAACTGAGAAAGGGGGAAGTCTGGATGTAATGGGCACATGGGGATATAGATAATGCAGATCAATGCAACTGTCAATGTCTGGCTTCCCTGCCCTCATGAACAGCTTTACCATAACGGCCATTCCCCTGGGTGCATCAATTCCATCAAATGGAAAGGGAATGGTTGTCAACTGAGGTTTTGCTGTGGCGCAGGCCTAGCATTCTTCTTTCGCTACTGATCTGGCTTTATACTGAATCCATTCTAACCAAAGGTTAGAATCCCCAAAATCCGTTTCAACCTCAATCACTTCCTTAATTACTTTTGTCTGCACTATCCTCACCGGCCCTTGGCTCTGGACGACTCCACGGTCAGTATCTGCTTTGTCAGGGGCTCTGCTTGTATTCTGGCTGACTATAGAGCTATCATCTGCCCTAACTTCTTCTACCCGGAATGACACTAGGGTATCAACCGAAACCTTTACCTTCACTACACTCCCTGTTTATCCAGATCAAGTGATCTTTTATGCTTGGTTAACTTCTTCGATATAGGGGGCTCTCTTTTAATTTTTTGATGAAAAACGTTCCCGTTTTAAACAAGATATTTTGTCACGAAAAGATGCTCGACTATGCATATAATTGACAGCTTTGGAAAGAAAACACTGACGTTTCCAAAACTGCAAAGATATTGTCTGTGAGTGCCACAGAACTGATGTTACAGGCGAAACCCAGATAAAAATCCAATCAGGAAGTGGCGCATTTTTTGAAACCGCTTCATTCCAATGACTCCTTATATGGCTGTGAAGGAGCTAGGAGTCAGCTTACGTTTTCCACATTTTCCCCAAGGTGCATTGTGACGTATTTGTAGGCATATCATTGGAAGATTGACCATAAGAGACTACATCTACCAGGTGGTCGCTTGGTGTCCTCCGTTGCAATTATTGCGTAATCTCCAGCTGCAGTATTTTTCCGTTTGCTTCTGTTGAGAAGCCAGCTACCACCACTGATAGATTATCAAATAGATATGTGAAAAACACCTTGAGGATTGATTCTAAACAACGTTTGCCATGTTTCTGTCAATATTGTGGAGCTAATTTGGAAAAAAGTTTGGCGTTGTAAGTGACTGCATTTTCCAGTATTTTTCTTAGCCAAACGTGATGAACAAAACGGAGCTATTTCGTCTACACAAATAATATTTTTGGAAAAAATGAACATTTGCTATCTGGATGACAAGACTGGATCAGGGAATCTTCATTAGAGAGATGACCCCCGAACCCTGTTGGTTTCGGTTCTCCTCTCTAACACTGTGATTGTTCGACAGTGTCAGCGTGTCTTACCCTTTTGCAGTATGTGATATGAACCCAGGTAGCTCCTTCAGCTATTCTCACCACGAACGAATGTTGTCTCCAGGATTACTTGGTATGGCCCCTCCCAACGGGCTGCTTCCCGTCTATTCTCCTCAGGGACTGGATTGAGTTAATCACCTTCTCCTGTAATTCACCTGTAATGCATAAAATCTTGGACATACAGGTTTGGTTAACAAACAGTTTCTCATATGTTCTATCTTCAACTTCTATGCCTACTTGTTAGCTAGAATTTTTTATATATTTTTTGTTTATTATCCAATAGACCACAGTGTGCTATCCTAGGCCCAGTCCTATCCTAGACCACAATTTACCCATCCCCCCTTTGATATCTGGCTCTGCCCAGGTAACAAACTTGCCTACTCTAAACAATGACTTAGGTAAGATTAGTAAATTATCCTTATGTTCTGACATTATCATTTAGGAGCACCCCTTTCATTCTCCACATGTCCAAATCTCCCTTGGGCGTCCTTTCATGTCTATCCTGTATCAATTCTCAGGACACTTGACAATCTACTTTAAGAGTTATCTGTGCTGCTTTGTATGTTCTTAGATGTATATGTACTTGTCTATTTAAACAGTAACCCTTTTCTCTCCTTTCTTATTTCACAGACACTAGTCAATGCTACTATTTCGATGTCACTCCTATCTTGCTCATGTCCTGGCCCCCCTTCTAAACCTTCTCCTCTCTGCTCTCAAACCTTCAAGATCTCAGCGGTGCAGGGAGGGCTCCTCTGTCTGCCCTTTCCCCTATCTGTTTGTAGCTCTTTCTCATAACAGTCCGTAACAACTATGTGTTGTTTCCAAACATGAACTAAGTGTCTCACTGTTTGGCTTTATCTGAACTCATGGATTTGAAAATACATGTCTACGGTGGCAATTTCTAAAGTCCTCACATAGGTTCTCGATCCTATCAATAATCATGAATCACCACAGATGTCATATATCCCTGTCCACTTTATACTATTTAAATAAAAATCTTCTAATGATCAAATGAAGCCAAAACGAATGCTAACCATATCATATGCTTTCTGTGCTAATGAAATCTCTCCTTCAGGAGTCCACTGTGTTTTATCGAACAATAACATGGGTTAACCGTAAAATCGATCTCATCAATCATTTAATATATGTTGCATAGTGTGGGATACCTTATCTACAGTATTTTACCATCCCTAAGAACTGCAACTTATTTTCATAAATAATTTTAATGCTTATAAAATCACTAGTCTGCTATATCAGGATTTGTAGGATACTGATAGAAATAAAAACAGACAGAGGCCCAGTCTACAATAGTTCAATGTTTATTCACGGGAACGTTCTACCTATCATTTCCTGTACATTGGTCTATATACCTCACATTTCGTCATAAATGTCCCTCCTCCTCTCAGATAAAATAGCAATATAGTTCACAAGCCTTCTCACATTGTCTGCCACCTGTTAAACAATCTACTTCAAGACCAAGGTCTCTCCCCTCCCTGGGTGGGGACAGAATGTCCTGTAAGGAACACAGTATTCCAGCCGGTCTGACGATAGCTCCATTCGTTTCTAACAAGGAACAGAAAGTCCTTGTTCTAATTCTTGACTAAAACTACACACCTTATATTCAGTATTATGATTATAATAAGATTCATACATTCATACAGTCACAGAGTAGTATTCTGTTTAGCTATAATTCTAAGCTAAATGTATACATAATTTAGTCATTTCGTAAAAATCCCATATCAGGAAGCAATCAAACAAAGCATTGGGGAGTGCTGACGTTTCGGTTGGTGGGGATGTCGGGTCCGGGTGCCGCCGTCAATAGAACCGGGGGTGCCTAAGCCTTCTACACCCTAGCTATCTTGAGAGGTTTCCTTGCACCAGTTGGCCCGGCAGGCACCCATCCCACGTCAGGCCTCAGCCAGATCACCACGGTTTTACGCCTCAGCCAGGTGTCCACGCTTCAGAAGGCTCGGCTCCCATGTTCCGATGGGATCAGCAGGCTTTCATGCCTCAGCCGGATCGCCAGGCTCCCACGCCTCTGCCGTTTCGTCTGGATTTTATGCCCAGCCAGCTTGTCCAGCGTCCATTCATCGGCTAGCCCCTCAAGCTCGCCCAGGTGGGACCCCGGGTGGCGCCCCTATAGGGGGGTTACTGTCACGCCTGCTCCCACTCATACCCCCCTGGCACTCGAGCACACCTGCTTCCCTCGTCACTCGCATCAGCGATCATTTGGACTCAACTGGACTCAATCACCTGTATTATTTCCTTCCCTATATCTGTCTGTCCCCTTGCTCTGTTCCCCGCTTCCGCATTAACGTTCGTATTAACGTTACCCGTGTGCTGATGCTGTTCCTGTCTTGTTCCTTGTGTCACGACTGTTGAAGGAAGTGGACCAAGGTGCAGCGTGGTGAGCGTACATGTTCTTTTATTATAAAAAATGACAAAACAACAAACGAGAGAGCCTGTAGCTTCACGGTTGTTATGTGCCATAAACAAAAGTCAACTTCCCACAAAGACAGTTTGGAAAGGGCTACCTAAGTATGGTTCTCAATCAGAGACAACGATAGACAGAACCCTACCCGGCCAAAACATAGAAATACAAATAATAAAACATAGAATACCCACCCCAAATCACACCCTGACCAAACCAAATAGAGACGTAAAAAGGATCTCTAAGGTCAGGGCGTGACACCTTGTCTGTTCCTCATTAAATGTTTGACTCCCCGTACCTGCTTGTCATCCAGCGTCGGTCCTTACACAGTCAACTGTGCAAAGTTTCTACAAGTAGCTTGCAAAGTAAACATTGTCAGCTAACAGTACCACCGCAAATGCGCCCTTCAGCTGTTTGACAGGCAGAGCCAACAAAAGATGATAAATTAACCTAAACCACGTGTACTTGTCAGGTATAGTTCACTTTTATTTATCACTCAAATATCCAATTGATGTTGGCCAATATTGGGACATATCGGTTCTTAGGATGAAAAATATTCTAGGTTGAACCCTATCCCATTTCATTATAAGAACGGTTTTTAGAAGAATGCTCATTTTTGTAACCCTTTTTTCCAAGACTGTAGGTCCGGTGATCCACATAATTATAGTTACATAACTACCGGAATGAGATTTCATACAGTGGAAATGGTTTAAGTTCTTTGAATGATACGTTTCTCTATCTTTGACATTACTGGACGTTCAAATGCACTTATTTTAGTCTTGGACTGTTTCACTGTCTCTATTTCAATTACATAGACCCCATATAGCTCCCAGTATATCACTTCCACCGGGCTGCACTGTATCATATGAGCTATATGGCTGTGTTTGCTGTGTCCACTTTTGGGCTATAAAGAGAAGAGAGTGATGGTGGAGGGAAGAGAAAGGAGCATCTCATTCCAAACCCCCACATTCTCATTCCAAGATTTGGATGCCTACACTTCCTGATGCCTCCGTTGCGATAATGTATCCTCTGTACTGCAGAGGCGTGGCCCCACGGTCACAGCTTTGATTAAATATCCATGATTGATTCAGACTATTGGCTCCTGTGTGTGTGTGTGTGTGTGTGTGTGTGTGTGTGTGTGTGTGTGTACACCCACGTGTGCATTGATAAGATTGTACTGCTTGATGGAAGAGTGAAAATCACAAGCGGCTCTTCTCTAATCATGTACTATTAGATTCATCAATGTTTGTAAAGCTTGTTAACTCAGGCGAATACCCGTTAAGAAATCCTCGAGGCTACTCACCAATAACAGATTACCTTGCAGCCAAATCAAGTTGTCTGGTGCATTTAAGAATAGCTGGAGACAGTCCACGTTTGACTTGCACAACAGCTCAACAGGCCCAATTGAATAGTGAATGGATTCCTCTGTTTGATTGGAATGGATGTTAATCTCCTCCTGGTCAAGTCATTGCCATTTTGCTTGACTTCTGACTGAACCGTCTCATTGCATACTGTGAAAATACACATATCTGAAAAGTTGGGTGCCGATACATTGCAGCACATTGTTTCATTTGTTTTGTTTCCCCATTCCTTCTGGGAAATAAGACGACACGTGAATGTATGGAATAAAGGCGGTGGTGTACGACACACGACAACGTTTGTTTCAAAGGGGGAATAACCCTTCAATGCTTCAATGATTTCAATAAAGTGTTTGCGACATTACAATCAGTCCAAATGAAACAGTCATAAATTAGTAATAAATGAATCATAGGCGAAGCGTAGATATTACAGTGCTATAGTACGATTCCAATTGCTGTGGTAGAGCACAGAAAACTGTCTCCGGTGAATGTACAGTAGGCTACAAAGTCACTGTGAAGAAACATTTCCTGGAATCACTCATCCATTCCAGAGTAAAGAATCATTGTTTACCAAAGTGCGTGAGCAATTTTTCATAAAATTCTACGTGCCTCGTTTTTTCACATGCATAACACACACACACACACAAATGCTCAAAAAGGCGGGCGCGCGCACACACACACACACACACACACACATATATATATATAAAAAAATGATTGGCAGAAGCAGACAAGGATGGGCTCAGAAGTACACACACAAACTCGAGTTCAATTAACAGAACAACAAGCGTTAATGTACAGAGGCACCTGCACATGCAATCATACATAAATAGAAAAAGGGGACGAAGGAAGAGAGAGAGAGAGACAGAGAGAGAGAGAGAGACACTTTTTCAATGCAGTTTATTTTCTCCCTGACATGTCGTTTAGCTTGAAGAATACAATTATTGCCAAACCCCCAAACCCAAACAGAGCACATGAACAAATCATTAAAAGAGGGGTTTATTCCACCCTACTGAATATTTCATTCACAAAGCTTATCCTACGGAAACGTTGCATGAGGCCCACACCACGCCGTCCCCAACATTAAACATCTACAAATGCTCCAAGGTATTTATTTGGCTTTTACGGGACGACGGCTAAACATAGGTTTTTAATACAGGGCGCACAATTACGCAAATGAAAGCCTGAATGGGTTGCGACTGCTGATTTGCCCGCAAACACAAACACACATGGAGGGGTTTTGGTGGAGAGCATCTCTGCTAACAAGTCTACTGAGGCCAGTGCCCTTTACACAGCAAAAGATCAAATGGGAGGCTCGTTAAGTATTAACCTGGCAACAAGTTCAAAGTGAAGCGTGCACTGGTGCATTTTGAAGGGGGGTCTTTGAAGAGCAGGTGATGTGATGCAAATTGGTTGGAGCCTCTTCAGTTCTAAATGGCAGTCCTTCAGCCCTAACTTACTTACCACTTTTTCCATGTGGCTTCTCCCTTCACACACTCCATGACGATGACCTCTTCCTAAATATTTGGTCAAATTATTAATCTTGTGTATGGTTTTATAGAAACAAGAGTGGCTCAACATACTCCACTCTCCCTACATTATATGTGACCCAATATAAGGGAAAAAATATATACACTGTGTTAAGAGTCAATGTGCAGCAGGTGGGACGGAGTCAGGCGCCGGACACAGTGAATGAGTAAGAACAGACTTTACTCAACAAAACAACAAAATATTCCACGCAGGGAAAATATACCAGCTCACAAATATAAGCGACCGCTTAACACAGAACAAACACTCACAAAACAATGGGGGGAACCAGAGGGTTAAATAAGGAACATAATTATGGGAATGGAAACCAGGTGTGTACAAATTGAACCTTCACCCCAGTCTGAGGTCCTGTGCGCTCTGGAGCAGGTTTTCATCAAGGATCTTTCTATACTTTGCTCCGTTCATCTTTCCCTCGATCCTGTGTAGTCTCCCACTCCCTGCCGCTGAAAAACAGCAATTGCTCAGTTTGGCTGAGCGGCCAGCTCCAGGAAGGGTCTTGGTGGTTCCAAACTTCTTCCATTTGGAGATCACTGTGTTCTTGGGGACCTTCAATGTTGCAGAAATGTTTTGGTGCCCTTCCCCAGATCTGTACCTTGACACAATCCTGTCTCGGAGCTCTGTGGACAACTCCTTCGACATCGTGGCTTGGTTTTTGCTCTGACATGCACTGTCAACTGTGAGACCTTACATAGACAACTGTGTGCCTTTCCAAATCATGACTAATGAATTGAATTTACCACAGGTGGACTCCAATCAAGGTGTAGAAACAGCTCCATTTCGAGTCTCATAGCAAAGGGTCTGAATATTTATGTAAATAAGGTGTTTCTGTATTTTGTTTTTACATTTACAAAAAAAAATCTCAAATCCTGTTTTTGCTTTGTCGTCATGGGGTATTGCGTGTAGATTGATGAGGAAACAAATGCATTTTATCCATTTTTAGGATAAGGCTGTAACGTAATAAAACGTGGGGAAAAAGTCAAGGTGTCTGAATACTTTCCAAATGCACCGTACGTTCTCCAGTCTCGTCAAACATTTTAGAAAAAGGCTCAGTGTCAAACACCTCTAGCATATGGAAACCAAATGTCAGACGGCGTTCCATTTATTCCATTCCAGCCATTACAATGAGGCCGTCCTCCTGTAACTCATCCTACCCGCCTCCACTGGAGCACACCCTTTTTGGGGGGCACTCCCAAGTGGGCAGAAGTCATGAAAAATGCAGTCATCTCTATACCCTGGTAGCACATTTGGTCACTTAGAAGTTGTGGGAACGTATATTTTTGGTTTCACATTGATTGTGGGAACAAAGACATGTTTCCTGACCGGTTAAAACATTATTATTTTTTTTTTATGTTCTGAGAACAGAAGTGAACATTTCGGCTGTTCTGGGAATGTTTTTTTTTTTTTTTAGGAGGATCTGAGAATATTTCACACTTGTTCCTTGAAAGTTTTCCTGGGAGGTTTTACCATCGCTCTGGGGAATGGAAATGATAGGTTATTCGGAGAGCGCCTGAAATTTCAGTCTGTTTGGTTTGATGGAGCTTTGGCCTGCCATCACCAGGCGGTAAATTTTTTAAATTGAAACCACTTGAACGAACTTTTCATTTCCATCATATATGTTTTTTTTTTTCATGAGACGGCCACAAACAATAACTGGTACAGTTGCAGAGATTCACTTTTGAGGACACAAGCTCAAGCACATGGTACAATTATTCTGAAAATATAAAACTCTGGAAAATGACGTTATAAGCGACTGACTATATACGATTTCATATTTATTCCAACTCTGAAATAAATATGATCATACTTAGTGACGGTACAATATTGGCTCTATTTCATATTTTGCCATGTTGAGAGCTCTAAATCCAGCTGAGAATATCATCACAGTGAGATGAAACCACAATAGCCGGACTCGTTCATATGCCATAACACAGGCTGGCCTCAGCCATTCAGAGGAAGAGAGAATCGATTTTTTTGGTCTGGATAGACCAGAACATGTGACCCGTCACTCCAATGCAAATGTGGGGTCTGAAACCTGACATTTCAAGTCAGCACTGCTGAGAGAGTGGAAACAGAGAGCAGACAGATGGGGCTGCTTGGCACTATAAGGCACGGTACACTACGGCATTCACAGGGCGCTTTAGACACCTAAATGTCAGTCCGAATCTGTCCAGTACCACTCAAAGTCCCCAAAACGGGAGAATTAACATCTATAATCATGCAAACACATCATTTTTTTTGACAGGCTTAAGCATAAGTGAGATTCCAGCCTATAATCATCTGTTCTCTTTCAATGTTTATTTTTTTACAAATACAAGCGGTTAATTTTAGCCTACTTATCCAGGCCCCATGTCAAAGGAAACAAGCACTAATTAAGATCAGGTGTGGCCAGTTAGTGGGCGTGGCCAACACTCCCGAACACACTTACCTAGATGATAGAGGAAAGAGATGTGTTATGTTGATGAAGAGAACAGAAATGTATGTTTTTAAATAACATTCTTAGAATGTTCTCTGAAAGATACTAAAGTTTTCTTGATTTTTTTCATGGAATGTTTTCTTCCATTTTTTGCACTTTAGTAATTTAGCAAACATTCTTATCTAGAGCAACTTACAGGAGCAATAAGACTTAAAGTGCCTTGCTCAAGGGCATATCGACAGATTTTTCACATCGTCGTCTCAGGAAATCTCTGAGGTTCTTCACGTTCTGAGAACGGAACGTATGTTTTTAAATAACATTCTTAGAACGTGCTCTGAACGTTACTAACGTTGTCTTGTTTTTTTTTTCTGGTATGTTTTCTTACTGTCCTCTGCAAAAATTGGAGAACATGACATTAAATGGAACCTGTAGGAAATTGAATGCTGAAGTACTGACATTCCCGCAGAAGAACGTTGTTTCTTAAGGTTCTCTGAACTATTTGAGAACATTCCTAAAACATTACCAAATTTAAATGAAATGCAACCATGTTTGAACTTTTAGGAAATGTTCTGTTAAAGTAATGAACTACCAAGAAAATGTAGATTTTTTTTGTTAAATTCCTTAAAGGTGCTGAGAATGTTCCAAAGCCAAGTCACTATCCTGCACCCATCCCAGAAAGTTGTGGGAAGGTTGAATGAAAAGTAACCGTAGAACAACCACCTTCTTACCAAGCTCGAAGAAACATATGCTTATCCAAACATTATGCTAACTGGGTATCCTTTAATCTACCAAAGAAATACATTGTGTCCTCTTATCTTTTACCCCTGAAAGTGAATGCATTGGTTGGATGTTGTTTTCAAGTTTTGATGTGGCAGATGAGATGAGAGGATATAGAGGGAATATCAACGAGAAAGAGAAACAGGTGTTTGTATGAGCTGTGGGATTGTGAGACAGAAGCAGAGTCTCGCTCCTTCTCCTGCAGAGGGCCGCTGTTCATTCCTCTCACGCACAGGAAAATGAGCTTTGATTGATTGCTGGAGAGGCAGGCAACCTTTTGGCAGGCAGCACAAATAGCTATGAATTACAGAGTGCTGTGTAAACGAGATGGAGAGAAGGAGAGCGGGCTAGACAGAAGAGAGAGGGTGGAAGAAGAAGGCTAGTGGACAACAAACACACGGGAAGACAGGGAAAGAAAGAATATGAGAGTAATAATGGATAGTGTAGGGAGAGAGTGACATAGAGAGAAGTGGGGTGTTATAGGGAGGGAAAAACAAAAAAAAGAGAAAACCAGACAGAGAAAGGGTGGAAGGGAAGTGAAGGAGAGTGTGAGAAACAGAGAAAAAAACAAGCCTGTTATTGGAACCAAATACTCCAAGGTGAGTGTGCTAGTGTTTAGTCTTCAGCAAACATTTACACTTGACACACTCAAATCCAAAACAAATCCGCCACCTGAATTCATTAAATATTGACCAATCTGAATTGACAAAATATTTATCACAAACTGGAACTCCTCTCATATTTGGTTTAATAATATATGAATTTGATCACTTTGAATGCCTGAGTGATATGTTTAATATAGCTGGTAAACATGATTACTATTAGACAAACAGAAATGCAATATTTCAGGGAGCATTCTTCAGCTAATCACAACTTGTGACTGTGAGGTTAGCTCGATGCTCGTTATTTGTTTGACTTTCAAATTATCGAACGTCAAGCTAAGACCATAGTCCCAATCCTGCTTAGGCCTATACTTGCCTTATGACCCGGGGCTCTTTGGTCCAACACTGACAGGTAAGACATTGATTTACTATCAATCGTGGCCTAATATGTGTGGGGTTACATGCGGTGAGCAAAACATATCAACATCTTTCTTAGAAGACATTAGAAAGTTCATACTGTAGACGCCTGTAATAAGTTACGAAGCATTATAACCTGCCCGGATTTAAGTTAAGTGTTGCCAGAACTTTCACAGAGCTCATAAGAGGCGAACACTTCAAGCGTCAACAAAACTAAGGAGATGATTGTGGACTTCAGGAAACAGCAGAGGGAACACCCCCCTATCCACATCGATGGAACAGTAATGGAGAGGGTAGTAAGTTTTAAGTTCCTCGGCGTACACATCACAGACAAACTGAATTGGACCACCCACACAGACAGCATCTTGAAGAAGGCACAGTACAGGTGCATCAAAGCTGGGACCGAGAGACTGAAAAACAGCTTCTATCTCAAGGCCATCAGACTGTTAAACAGCCACCACTAACATTGAGTGGCTGCTGCCAACACACTGACTCAACTCCAGCCACTTTAATAATGCGAATTGATGGGAAATGATGTAAAATCTATCACTAGCCACTTTAAACAATGCTACCTAATATAATGTTTACATACCCTACATTATTCATCTCATATGTATACATATATACTGTACTCTATATCATCTACTGCATCTTTATGTAATACATGTATCACTAGCCACTTTAACTATGCCACTTTGTTTACATACTCATCTCATATGTATATACTGTACTCAATACCATCTACTGTATCTTGCCTATGCCACTCTGTACCATCACTCATTCATATATCTTTATGTACATATTCTTTATCCCCTTACACTTGTAAGGTAGTAGTTTTGGAATTGTTAGCTAGATTACTTGTTGGTTATTACTGCATTGTCGGAACTAGAAGCACAAGCATTTCGCTACACTCGCATTAACATCTGCTAACTATGTGTATGTGACAAATAAAATTTGATTTGATTTATTTGTTTGTGTGTGCTGCGTGTGTAGCTAGGTCCCTGATACGAGTGTGTTAATCCCTCTCCGCTCCATGTTCCTCGTGGACGATCATCATGAACCATTTCGGCCCTTCCTCTGCCTCAGCGACAGGTTAGAGTGTTGGGCCAGTAACCGAAAGGTTGGTGGATTGAATCCCCGAGCTGGCAAGGTAAAATATTGACCTATGGTATATTTAGATGGAGGAAAAGGGAAGGGAAGAACCAAAAAAAACTTGACAGGCGAGGTGCACAATATTCCTCTCAGTGCCAGCAGTGTTTCATTCACTCCAAAGCCAAGATTACTGAAGTACAGTGTGTTTGCTATCTCAGAGACCTCTACTGAAAAGGTCAGTGACACACACACACACACACACACACACACAAACACACACACATGCTCACAGCAATTCAGATTAGTCATCAGTGAACAAAATCTGATCGTGAGGAGAAAATAATGTTTCCTCACATGAGAGTAATGAGAGAGATAAGATGTGAAGGCCTAGGCCTATAACGGAAGGCTTTTATACTCAAGGGAAGTGGGCAGAATATTCTCCCTTTCATACTATTCGCTACAGTTGAGAAATCCCTTTTTGATCCCAAACCATGCAGGGATATAAGGGCAGCCATGGCTGCTATGGTTTCCGTGATCTCTTTAGCCAAACAGGAGCAGTGTTACATCACTCCTACATATCCCCATTAATGAGAACTGATTAGCCTGTTAGGGTGATGTAAGGGATTATGATTTCGAGCCTGATCCGTCATACAGGGAAATTGCAGGCTTCCATTATTTCCATGACCGGCAAAAAACTGTCAAAATGCAAGAGAGAAGCCCAGGGACTAGTTATTGCAGACGTGTGGATACAATACCTGTTGCTTCTGATAATCTTGTGTGTATGCCTTTGTATGATAGTAGTGTGAACCTTGAGTTGTTGGATTGGCACAAGGCCTTGTCCTTGTCAAATCTAATCTGTATCTACTGCTTCAGTGGTTTCCACAAGGACCGAAAAAAAAACACAGGAAGGGCTTTGAAAAATGTCCTTTGTGATGGCTAAATAGATCAAGGCACTTTTTTGGCATTTGATCTCTTCGAGCAATTGAACATAGGCCCCTTGGATGTAGAGGGAATGTCAAAGTTGACGTAAATGGATTTGTAACATGTGACCGTAATTGAAATGTGTCTCATTGAATACGGAATAAAACAAAAATCGGTCCGTGTCTCACAAGTGTCCTTTGTGAAGTAGCAATTGGAGGCCCCTTTGAAATTGATCTGCATGTGTTTACCTGTGTCAGGATCCACTCTCCTGGCCAGACTGCACCGGCCCATGATTATACTATCCGTGCGCTGAAGTTTAATCATATTACGTCTCCAGCATAATGGATTGTAGATGGAACTATAATCGGAAGGCCTGAATATATTTTTCTTTCCTTTTAAATTTACTGTAAATAAAAAAAGAATATCAAGGACCTTTTTTTTGGTTTTGTGTGGAAGGGCCAAGTCATTGAGAAGATGTCTAGCCAGTTTGTTCTGGTTAAATTCTGGTTAAATTCGAAAGCTCTCTATCTTGTGTGACTTTACAAAACAAAAAGCACTAGCCTGACGCATTGCAAGGGCATTGGGTGCACCAGTATAATCACTGGTGGAATAATTAATCCCTGACAGGGCACTTAGTCCCACATCTGCAACCACAGCCCTTTCCTCTGTCCCACCATCCCACCCTAGTTCCAGTGGATTGTCTTGGCCTCATGCACATTTCACGGGCAGTGGGTCAGTGTAAGCTGGGATAGGCTGCACCAAATGTCGGCTGTGGGAGTCTGGGGCGGGATGAGAAGCCCTCACTGGATCATAATGGATGATTAAGTGAGCCTGAGCCAGCGCCAACCAGGCAAGAGGCAAAATGACTATGTTTGCTCATTCCCAGTGTGTAGTCTATGGGCGGTTCAGTGTTAGGGGAGAATGGTACACTCAAGGTCCTTGGTTCAATAATGACAGAACAAACTGTGTTCATTAAGACAAAGGGGTGTTCTGAGGACAGTTGGAGTTCCCGAAACGCTTTATCACACAGTCGGATTTCAGCTGTGGAGGTTTTCAATTAAACCGTTTTTGACCTTCAGTCGTTTGGATGGAACTGTGTTGCTTTGCTTGATCTGGATGTGGTGGCTGTGATGGTTGTGGGGGAAAAGACGGTTGGCAGGTCCACAACTCACACGACACATCACCTTGTCTGTCAAAAACATGTTTGGCTCCTACGTTGTGAAGTTTGTACATGCAGTTGCTAAAAAACTTTCAACTATTTTGCGGTTTCTACTTTGTATTTGCTTTTGGAAAAGCAATCATCGACAGTAAAGCATCTCCATCTAAATAAATGGTTTTCTAAATGGAGGCTCAATGCTTGCTGCGCCCAAACAAATTGAATGAATCCCAGCATATTAACCTAAGGTGATGATCATTACACTTGAGTGTTTCTTGCAATATCATAGGTATAAATCATCCTTTAAAACAGCAGTATTACTTTCCTAATAAACCAGTTAATGGTAGCAATTCACAATAACCCAGCCAAACGTCCCGTATAGCTGTAATGAAATGATTAGCACATAATTCACAAGCTTTGTCTGTTGATATACAAAAAAGGACCCTACCTTTGAAGACTGCAGTGATGGGACACTGCCGCACGTCATGTGATGATAGACAGGAAAGCTGTGCCAGTGAGATAGCAGAGGAGCAGAGCTGCGGTCACTGGGGGAAACTGTCAACGGCAGTCATTGATGCGACAGTCAACATGGCGTTTTTAGGGAACTCCTTAGTCATGCAAGTGCATGCATAAAGCATCAGAAAATCTCTAACTGATTTCCAATGGCAGATCGGGAGATGCTTTATGACTGTTAAAAGATCATTTGACTTCCAGTTTGTTTAGTTTTTTTCCCTCTGGAACTGATGCATGGGTTTGTGTTGTGTTTTTTGTGTTGTTGTCAGCTGTGGAAATACCTGCCCAATCAAAGCGGACGGATATGTATTCAATGTGTCGTTCATTATTTACAATGCACAGGTGTCGGGGAACAGGTTTGACAGAAAAATAAAAGCCCCCTGGAAGCAGGTAAACAAACATCTGCTATTGTTCCAAGCAATAGTCCTGGGAGATTTCTTCTTCGAACGTGTGATGCCTGCTGCCATATCTGTCGTATGTACAGTATATTACGTACGGACTCAATGAATACTGTACCTGAAACTAAAGCAGAGTGGAATTTGTAAAATACGCTAAATTATTCAGCCTGGATCCTAACTCATTGAGATGCTAACTTGTGATGAACTATTTATGGCATTTTGAATGACTACAAATGAGTGACACAATGAGGGCCATGTTTGGATAGATGATGGAACATGCCTGCAGTTAAAATTGAAATGCCTTATAGTAAATTAATTATATAGGTTTACAAACCAAGTCCTAACCTGTTTACATTAACCAGGTTAACATGTATGCACGTGGAATTCCTTTGCCAAAAAAATTGTCTGTTTATAACTTATTGTCATATACAGAGTATCTTGTTTCTCGCAACTTGTCAGAGTCTGCAGTGATCCATTAGGTTGTTCATTTCCATGACCCTGTCAACCCTACAGGGAGACACTCGTGGAACATGTCAACACTGACTCCCAGTCCCAGTCACATGCACTTTGCTTCAAAGGGATGGCTTTAACAGCTGATGTCATGCCTCTTAGTGGCTGCGTGACACATCATTCCCTCCTGTTAATGTTGTGCCCTTCATTTGATACAGACATACAGTACACTTGGCTCGTACTGATATTTACGTTTTACTCTATAAATGGCATTGATTTTCAGAACTATTTCTGATATGGTGAATTTTAAACTAAGGTTTGGTTCGCAACGAGGTCGAACTGGCTTTATCTTATCTACATACATCCTAACTGAAGATGAAAAAAATATATTTATCTCTAACAAGAGTGAGGCAGGAAGTCTCTGCTTCATCTCATCAAGCAGAATACATATGCCAGAAGCCCAACCATCAGTGTGATGGATCTTTCCCTTTGGCAGCAAATGATGGCTACAGGGGAAGTCTAGACATGGTGACCTCCCCTTTAAAGCTAGAGAATTGCCATGGGGATGCCCATGTCTGTACATGCATAATGGGGAGATTTCTATAACGGTACAAGAAAAGGAGACTGTTGCTGCATCAACTATTCAAACCCCCTGACGTCTCTGCTGCTGGCAGAACTGTATACAGTATGTCCCATGTTTCAAATGAAAGAACATAGAGGCGAGTGGGAAAAGAGGACATGCAAATGCGTCTTAAAGGAAAACTGGGACATAAAATGTAAAGTAACATTTTTTTTTTTTTAAATAACAGGTTATATAACTGGTTAACTTTTATCCTTGGAGAGAGTGCATTTGTTTCATTAGTCCATTGTTGGCATAGTCCCAACACATTTTGCATTTCAGCAATCAAGTTTTCAAGATGTAGAACTTTCAAAGTACAGAAATACAGCCGCGTTGGAGCCAAATTCCCATTTTCTTTATTTGTGCTATATTTATTGTTTTGGTCCATTTAGAAAAAGGGTATTGTTTAATATATGTATAAATATTGCTTTATGAATTATGGAGTTATCATGGGTATTTCAAAGCATTTTGGAGCCTTTCCTGGACACACCTTTTTTTTCCCATGTTCTCCTTCCCTTTACCTATCTAGGCTTTTTGCAGCATGGGTTTACTAGGCCTCGAGTATGTCGGTACCTTACAGTTTTTTTTTTTACCGCTACGCTACTAAGAATGGTGCTCTTTGGTTTACAGTATAAATCGTATCACTTTGACTTTGATGTAATACAGCCTATGAAAATGTCCTTTTGTTTGGAAAATAAACGTTTGTGTACACTATTGGAGCTGTGGATTCCCTCTACTCTTGTTTGGAAGTGGGTCTGACAATGGCATCACATAGCTGTGGCCTGCAAGGCAAGTTTTGAATTGGATTACGAATTGCCTTTAGAGCCGCTATGAAGCATTTTGCATCATAGGATACAAAACGCCGCATCATATGATGTAAAATGCATCAAACCGGCTGCATTTCTATATTTTGAAAGTTATATACGCTGTATCTTGAAAACTTGATTGCTGACATGCAAAACATTGTGGAGCTATATCAACAATTGACTAATGAATCAAATAGCCCCAATAACATTTTGAGTTGGAATTTTCCTATCCCCAAGTTAAATTAACTTAAATAAACGTATATACTGTATTAAAGTAGTCCTATTGCAACGTAGAACACTGTGAACTTCAAAATCAAACGTTTTGCAAAATCAAACTGTTGCCTATTGCTGACATTCCTAAATTAGTTGCCTACAATACTCACTACTCATACTCAATACTCACTACTCATACTCAAATCAAATATTATTTTTCACATGCGCTGAAAACAACAGCTTTTTAAAATTTGATTTAACTAGGCAAGTCAGATAAGAACAAATTCTTACTTACAATGGCGGCCAAATCCCAGCCAAACACTAACAACACTGGGCCAATTTTGCTCTTCCCTATGGGACTCCCAATCATGGCTGGTTGTGATACAGCCTGGAATCGAACCAGGATCTGTAGTGAAGCCTCTAGTACTGAAGCCTCTGATACAGTACCTTAGCCCGCTGCGCCACTCGGGAGTCCCATTTTCACCTTGCAGTTAAATGCTTACTTGCAAGCCCTTTAAAAAATGTTATAATAATAATAAATCAAATAGAAAGTGTTAAGAAAGTATTCACTAAAATAAACTCAAGTTAAAAATATAGTGAGGCTATATACATGGGGTACTGGTACAGAGCTGATGTGCGGAGGCACCGGTTAGTTGAGGTAATTGAGATAATATGTACATGTAGGTAGAGGTAAAGTGACTATGCATAGATAATAAACAGAGAATAGCAGCAGAGTATAAATGTGGGGTGGGGACAATGCAAATAGCCCGGGTAGCCATTTGATAAACTGATCAGGAGTCTTATGGCTTGGGGGTGGAAGCTGTTAGGAAGCCTTTTGGATCTAGACTTGGCGCTCCGGTACCTCTAGCCGTGAGGTGGCAGAGAGAACAGTCTATGACTAGGGTGGCTGGAGTCCTTGGCAATTTTTTGGGCCTTCTTCTGACACCACCTGGTATAGGGGTCCTGGATGGCAGGAAGCTTGGCCTCAGTGATGTACTGGGCCGTACGCACTACCCTCTGTAGCATCTTGTGGTCGGAGGCTAAACAGTTGCCATACCAGGCGGTGATGCAACCAGGATGCTCTCGATGGTGCAGCTGTAGAACTTTTTGAGAATCTGAGGACCCAGTCTTGATCACGTTGAGGGAGAGGTTGTTGTCCTGGCACAACACTACCAGGTCTCTGACCTCCTCCCTATAGGTTGTCTCATTGTTGTCTGTGATCTGTGACACTGTTGTGTCATACGCAAACTTAATGATGGTGTTGGAGTCGTGCTTGACGATGCAGTCATGGGTGAACAGGGAGTACAGGAGGGGACTGAGCACATACCCCTGAGGGGCCCCTGTGTTGAGAATCAGCGTGGCAGATGTGTTGTTACCTACCCTTAACACCTGAGGGCAGCCTGTCAGGAAGTCCAGGATCCAGTTGCAGAGGGAGGTGTTTAGTCCCAAGGTCTTTAGCTTAGTAATGAGCTTTGAGGGAACTATGGTGTTGAACTCTGAGTTGTTGTCAATGAATAGCATTCTCACGCAGGTGTTCCTTTTGTTCTGTTGGGAAAGCTGATGTGGTGTTCTCCTCAATGCAATCGGAAGAATGCAGGAACATATCCCAGTCTGCGCTAGCAAAACAGTCCTGTAGCTTAGCATCTGTGTCATCTGACCACTTCCTTATTGAGTGAGTCACTGGTACTTCCTACTTTAGTTTTTGCTTGTAAGCAGGAATCAGAAGGATAGAGTTATGGTCAGAGACAGCAGGGGTACAAACTGTAAAACCCAGTTCCTACATAGGAATATAAAATTGATTTTATCAAACTATACTATGCTACATTTTATCTCTGGGAACCTCACACATTATTTACCTTCAGAGTTGAATGTATCAAACCAGTTGCCATGCTAAGGGTGTTTTGTTGTTGTGCACTCTCCTCAAACAATAGTATGGTATTTTTCCACTGTGATAGCTACTGAAAATTGGGCACTGCGGTTAGATTAAAAAGATTTTAAGCTTTCTGCCCATTTAAGACATGTTGGCTGCTGTTTACAACCTCATTCTAGGCACGTTAGCAACAACCATCCTGGTTTAGGGAAACCGATCCATAGTTAATTTACCCTGCATTAATTCCACGGCCACTAGGAGCTCTGCCTCTGAATGAAAATGTTATTGTTTGCTTATGGCCTTATACAGCTCGTTGAGTGCCTTCTTAGTGCAAGCATCAGTTTGTGGAGGTAAATAGACAGCTATGAAAAATATAGATGAAGGTCTACAGCTTATCATGAGATACTCGACCTTGGGCGAGCAAAACCTTGAGACTTCCTTAATATTAGATTTCATGCACCAGCTGTTATTTACAAATAGACTCAGACCGCCATCCCTTGTCTTACGAGAGGCAGCTGTTCTATCATGGACCGAAAACCCTGCCAGGTGTATGTTATCCATGTTGTTGTTCAGCCACGATTCGGTGAACCATAAGATATTATAGTTTTTATTGTCCCATGTAGGGATTGTCGTGATTGGAGCTCATCCATTTTGTTATCCAATGATTGCAGGTTGGCTAATAGGTCTGATGGTATTACACACAAGCCGTCAGACCCTTACAAGGCACCCTGATGTCATGACTCTCCTGGTCGAGGATCCAAGGCCTCAGATCAGTTTGGCAAACAGCTGACAGATAGCCAGACCCCCCTCTCTCCCACAGGAGAGGAGTGGGGAGCTAGGCCAGTTTTATGATACCTCACGCCAATCGTAAATCTTATGCAGCAGAGAACCGTCTCCTGCTCTTCAGTACCAACCAATGGAATGCCTTTGTCCTCCAGGAAATTTTTGCAGCAAAAACTATAATGTCCAAAAAGTGACTAATGGAAGAATATTTCTAAGATAGAAATGTTACGATTGGTCAGTGGGGATCTAAAGAATAGTCATGTCATATTGCTTTTCATTTTGTGATGTTATTACAAACTGTATGAACAAAATACAATAACTTAGGAAGGAAATCCCCTTCAGCTATTATTAAGTTACCATCCAATATGATGTTAATACAATATTAAGGACAATTAAACTATTTTTGTTAAGATAGGAATGTGATTTTAGTTTTCGAGATCATAATTTTTATGTCCCTTGCACATTAACTAAGCCAAGCCCCAAATGAGGTCAGAAGAGCATGTCAGTGTGATGGAACCACCCTTTTCGACTAGAGTGCTTAAAATGACTTGCTAAGAATTAACATATTCAGACCAGCAGATGCGAAACATGAGCTAAACGTCACAAAACTCAACATGAGTTGAAGAAGATAATCTCACTAGACAAAACATTGACAGTCTGCAGCTGTGCATGTAAAAGGATCTAGAACTTTGACTATCTATCCGAGAAAGGAAGGAGAAGATCCCATCTCAGACAATCATGGGTGCATCTGAAGATCTGTTCTATTTGAACACTCCACCACAAGACCAAGACAGCAGAAGAAGGACATTGTGACCTCTGGTGAACAACCAGAGCCTTAGACCCATCGAGCCCTTCCCATAGAAGGATTGATTGGTTGCAACAAAGAGATGACGAACAAAGACAACCGCACGGAAATACATTACTTACCCAGGTAGGTGGTGGTTCATGCGCAAGGAATTTGAGTAATGGGAGAATAGTTTTAGAAAGTAGCCACGATAAATGTCCCTTTCTCTATTTCTCTTTTTCCCCGCCCCCTCTCCATTGTGTAACAAGCCGTCAAATATTTTCAGTCCACTAGGGACTTTTCTCTCATGTAAGTGTGTATGTGTTCTCTGTGTCATTATTTAGTTAGTGAATAAATAAATAATTAAATGCATTTGTGTAGAACTGAATAATCAGAAAAGGCTGTTTTTTTTGCGGATTCAAGAAGTCTGCAATGTTCAGAATGAGACTGATATGAGGTAATGATTCATATATTACTGTTATCGATATATATCTTATATATATCATGTTGAGTTTAATTCGGGAGATGGAAACTTGTTAACTTCTTATGGCTGCAGGGGCAGTATTGAGTAGCTTGGATGAAAAGGTGCCCAGAGTAAATGGCCAGCTCCTCAGTCTCAGTTGCTAATACATGCATATTATTGTTAGTATTGGATAGAAAACACTCTAAAGTTTCCAAAACTGTCAAAATATTGTCTGTGAGTATAACAGAACTGATATTGCAGGCAAAACCCTGAGGAAAATCAAACCAGGATGTGTTCTATTTTGAAATCTCCATGTTAAATAGCCTGCCTTTGCTCCATTTAAAGGGATATCAACCAAATTCCTTGTCCTATCGCTTCCTCAAGGTGTCAACAGTCTTCAGACATAGTTTCAGGCTTTTATTTTGAAAAATGAGCCAGGTGTTCGCATGAGTTTGGGCAGACATTGCCTTTCCCTCTCCTACTGAAAAATACAGTTGCGGTTGATATATTATCAATTATATATTTTAAAAACAACCTGAGGATTGATTATTAAAAATGTTTGACATGTTTCTGTGGACATTACGGATACTATTTGGAATTTGTCTGCGTTGTCATGACCGCTCTTTCCTGTGGATTTCTGAACATAACGCGCCAAACAAACTGAGGTATTTTGGATTACAATAATCTTTATGGAACAAAAGGAACATTTATTGTATAACTGGGAGTCTCGTGAGTGAAAACATCTGAAGATCATCAAAGGTAAACGATTAATTACATTGCTTTTCTGATTTTCGTGACCAAGCTACTTGATACTAGGTGTACATAATGTTTTGTCAAGCGATCAATACATTTACACAAACGCTTGGATTGCTTTTGCTTTAAAGCATATTCTCAAAATCTGGCACGACAGGTGGATTAACAAAAGGCTAGGCTGTGTTTTTCTATATTGCATTTGTGATTTCATGAATATAAATATTTTTAGTAATATTATTTGATTGTGGCCCTATGCAATTCAGTGGTTGTTGATGACAATTATCCTGTTAACGGGATGGCAGCCATAAGAAGAACAACTTCTTCCGTGGCGCCCCAAATTCCTAATGAGTTAATTGTTACATGATTCATTTAATCGAGTAACAAATAAACATAGTTAGTTGATTCGATAAATAACAGTCATTACATTAGTCAAGGTCATGTCTCGACGCCAACCTACGTCCCCAATATCTCCGTCTCTTCTTCATGCGAATGACGGGGATTTGGGCCTTGTCGGGTGACTGAAGTAAATCCTTCCCGTCTGACTCTTCCCGTCTGACTGAAAATATTTTTACGGCATGAGTGATCGCTGTCCTGATATCCAGAAGCTCTTTTCAGTCATAAGAGACAGTGGCAGAAATAAATAAGTTACAAATAACGCAAAAAAAAAAACACACACAATAGAACAATTAGTTGGGAGCATGTAAAACGGCATCCATCTCTTCCGGCGCCATCCATAAACATTTTATACACAAGTCATTTTACCTCAGCAAATCCTGCTGCTTTCAATATTCACATTTGATCATCCTCCTGGACAAACTATGTACATCCATGTGGAATGAGTTAATGTTCCGGCTGCTGATGCCATGCAACATTGATGACCCGTCTGGAAATGCTGTGGCCCCCTACCTGGCTGGGCTGGTCCAGATGGGGCGATGGTTTGAGGCAATGTGGATTCTGAGGTGTCTATCCTGTCCAGATGGTGCGAGGGGCAAGCCAGCTGTAGGGAATAGCAGAGCTTTTATTAAAAGTCACTCTCTTGAGCAATGCTTTTATGTACCGTCTGATTACATAAAAGCTCGAAAACACTGCACAAGTGAATTTTCTCAGCTAAAGCTTGAAAATAATATACTCAGGGAGCAAAAACATGCACAAAGCATGTATAAAATAGTTATTTGAAAGGTGTAATTTACATGTATGATATGCTTTGTTTTTTGGAAAAATACTTGTTTTTAAAAAACACATACAGTATGTGCTGTGAACTCATACTGTGCATTTCAATGGATGCATCATCACAGTGCATAATTGAGAGTTCCCTTGGGTACATATACTATATTGTAAGAACTTAAAAACCCCAACTTAAAAAAAGAAGATGTTAAACGAAATTAATGCATTCCAATAGAAATTAAATGAAATCTACAGCGGCCAATTCCAGCTCATTACCATATTTGTACCTGGTAAGTGCTTGTAAAAAAAGTGAATTATGAGTCAACAGCTGCTCAATTTGCGATTGATTGCCATAATCACTGGATTCAATGGATCCACATATTTTTCATCATGAGGCTGTAGGTTTTAGTGTATTCAGTCATTGTGTTTACAACTGGCATAAGTGTACAGTACAACAGAAGCCCCCTGTCACGGACGTCGTAAGAAGCGGACCAAGGTGCAGTGTGGTGAGCGTACACCTTCCTTTTTATTTGAATGTCGCCAACAAAACAATAAACAATACAAATCGACCGTGAAGCTTAACAGGGCTAAATGCCACTAACACAAGTCAACTACTCACACTGAAGGAGGGCAAAAGGGCTAACTAAATATGACTCCCAATCAGAGACAACGATAGACAGCTGTCCCTGATTGAGAACCATACCCGGCCAAAACATAGAAATAAAGAAACATAACATAGAATGCCCACCCCATATCACACCCTGACCTAACCAAATAGAGAAATATATAACTATAAATAAATAAAAATATCTAAATAAAATAAAACGTCTCTCTAATGTCAGGGCGTGACACCCCCAAAGCTTAAGAATACGAAGCATATTGGCTTTTTATGACAATGTTTTTTTTTGCTAGAGGTTATGTAGTAACAAGACAATCCGCTTCCAAGACATCAAGGATTAAACAGATGCTACATATTAACATTTCGGCTGCTCTCCAGATCCCATAAGTCCCGACTCTAAGTACCACTTTGGGAAGAAATTAACAGCACAGCGATGGATTCAGGGGAAGAGCATGACCGCTCAATTCAAATCCCGAGAACTCATATAATTGTGTTGATTGAATTGATAGACCTAGCTCCACCTGTATTTTCCTAGAATAGAATGTGTGTGTGTGTGAGTACATATGTGCGTGCGTGCGTGCATATTTGTGCTTGTGTGTATTTAATAAATATAGAATGCCCAAAATAGTTTCGCCTGCATCTCAGAAATAAGTGAACCTGACATCAACATAAAGCCCTTATAAATAATAATAGTGAATGCAAAGAAAAGGAACCAATCAGACCGGCGTGACATTTACAGGCAGAATGGATCTCCTTTACGACCAGGTGATTTCTGCTTACTTGGAAATCCATTCCCTTTTGAAATGAGAAGTTTATGTGTCTATTGATTGAGAATAATTCATTCACTCCCAGTTGGTGCACGGTTACTAATCTCACTTTATGCGTCAAACACTCATTACAGATGATTCATAGAACAGACTGTAGGAATATGCAGTAAAATGTACAACAAATAGAGAATCATGAAAGAAAGCACAACATACTGAGGAAGCCCCCAGAGTTCCGTATTCCCTGCGTCAGACTGTACACAGCAGCTTTTGCCTTGTAACACCACATTCTCTATGTGTTCAAATATACTCAACATTATGAACACGTATCAAATGAATGGCTTACATACACAAACGGTTAAGGTAAAATGTGAATAGATATTCCAACCAATGAATAGGAAAGCACTAGCACTTAGGTGAGGACGGGGGCGAAAGGAGAATGCACTGGAGGCCACTCTGTGACAGACCAAGCTCTGTCAAGCCAGCCTCTTTCACTCTGCAAGGTCACTGGATCGCATTGGACAATTAGAGACATCGCTGAGAGATGGAGGGGCCTTGGCATAGCCATGGAAGGAGAGAAAGAGGAAGGCGGAGGAGAGGAAAAGAGGAAGGTAAAGGGGGTGGCTGCTGTCCCTCTCTCTCTCTCTCTCTCTCTCTCTCTCTCTCTCTCTCTCTCTCTCTCTCTCCCTCTCTCTCTATGGATGTCCTTGAGCTGCAGTGGGAACGTAGTGTGCAAAAGAAGACAATGGGCCCAAAGAGAGAAGCCATCAACCATGGTTAGAGAGCACAAAGAGAGAAGAATTTTCACTTTCATACAGTTTCAAATGAAATGTATTGAAACTACTTACGCCATGTGGGCTGATATACTGTAGCTCTGCGCTCAACCAACATTCACGAGACATTTGCTTTTGTCCTGTAGTGTGCACAGAACTGAGCGTCCAACAACAAGTCACATATGTTACTATCAACAAGTCTATGTCATCTTCTGGCAAATTACTTACATTTAACTCTTCCTTCCAGCCATCCATATTTTGCATAGGGAGGAACCTTGTTCGACAGTGACTGCATGAAAACCTTCCAGCGACCTCTCCATGTTGTTTGCCTGAGGACTCCTTTGTACAGGTGTTTCAAGGCAGCGTTGTCATGGAAACGCCGACTACTATCCTGTCTGTGCCCCTATGGAGAGTTCTGCTTCACCTGATCAACGCTCCCCCATGATCAACACCCCCCCCCCCCCCCCCACTCACACACTATCCCATCCCATTCAAATAACTAATAACTCCTTCCCACGCATTGAACAAGTCTACTCTATGTTCGTAGCTTCCTGTAAAGAGCGGGCCTAATAGAAGGTGACGTTAATGAGAGGGCTCGGCACAGCGACGTGATCCCGGCACACACTCCGTGCTGTGTACTTGACGAGGGCACTAATTGAATTACTTGATGTCTGATTTTCCTAACGGTAGTGGAAGTGACATTCCTGATGGTCTCTTGTCGAACGTCGTTAGCATGTGAAATATAGTCACGGCCTCGGAACAGGCTCTACTCAACTCACCTTGGAACAAAGTTCAGGTGGATTCACCAAGCAGACCAAGGTGTGTTTGTGGTATACCGTAGTGCAAAACATCAAACATTCTGTGGCATGTTGCTTTCACTTTTCACTGACATTTATGCCTGGTTATCATCTATCACCCTTCCTGGAAAGACTCCACAGTCTATTCTCTTTCACATAATTCTTTGTTTTTATATGAAAAGGTATTCCGCTTAGACACTCTATAGAAGGGAGAGTGTGTGTTTTGGTTTTCATCTCACATCCCGACCGTTGGTTAAAGTGGGGAATAACCCACACCAAATTCAAATCTGCTAATATCTAAAGAAAGTCAAGTAATTGAATGAACACGTTTAGCTCGTTCGTCGAATGCAATCACGGCCATTTCCATCCACTGAGTCGGAGTAATTAATAGCGCTGATCATCTCATTAGGAGAAAGTGCTGGAGGAAAGGGGGCTTTCGCCATCATCTCCCTCCTGCAAAGGTGGTTCTGAACATCATCCTACCTCTGTCTAACCTGCACAGTTGATGCCAGCCACACACACACACACACACACACCTCACCAAGTACACAATTAGACTTCCACGGTTTTTAAGATTTTCAAACATCCTCACATCACCCTACTCTGCAATATATTACAGCTGCTGTATTCAGGTTTGCTCTAATGGGATTCGGGATTCTGTCTTGTGTAAAGAATTATAGGTAAAGAAGCGGGTTCACACACGCTCGCTCACACACACACATGTTTGCGCACACCTTCACACGCACTTTCACACGTTCACGCACACACGCAAGCACGCACACACACACACACACACACACACACACACATGCACACACACACAAGCACGCATGCATGCACACGTGAAAGGGACTACAAGGGGAGATAAGTGAGTCCTATCTCATACAGAGCTGGTTATTGCAATCCTCACATTTACCTCGTCCAATATGTGCCAGCAGGCACCCAGGTGTGGGCTGAGACATGAGAAGTGCGATTGCTTTGCCAAAGTGTGAGCCCTGGGGTCATCCATCTGCTCTTTCTCTCCTCCAATGTCGCTGCAGCTCCACCAGTATCCCCCGCCAACCCCATATTCCATTCCCCCACCAGCCCCATCTACCAGCCCCATCTACCAGCCCCATCTACCAGCCCCATGCACCAGTCCCATCTACCAGCCCCATCTACCAGCCCCATCTACCAGCCCCATGCACCAGTCCCATCTACCAGCCCCATCTACCAGCCCCATCTACCAGCCCCATCTACCAGCCCCATCTACCAGCCCCATCTACCAGCCCCATGCACCAGTCCCCCGATCCCCGACTGCTAGGCTCCTGAGTCATAGGATGATGGGATATGATGCCTTCTCATTAAATTGTCGTGTTAAGGTTGTCCCGACCGGAGATAGCCTGCCTGTTGGGCTTTGATTATATAACAGAGGGGTAAAAAGGAGAAAATGTATGACACTAGTGACTAGTTTTAATCTTCTTCTCTCTGCCTACTCTTTAGAAGCCACTCCAGGAAAATAAACCCTGGCTGTAAAAGTCTGAATAAATACATTTTGAGAGGTTTGGAACAAAAGGGCAAATAGACAATAACCTTTGCGATGTCCCTGTGACTCGGAATATCAATTAATCACTGGCATGATTACATCATTAACCCCTTCAGTGCCCTGTGGCTTTAACACGGCAAACACCTCTTGACAGGGTGAACAGACCCTATGGGAAAACTCTCTCTCTCTCTTCATTCAATAAAGAGTTCAACCTTGAGGTCTGCAGAACTCAGGTTCACCCTTTCATTCTCCGGTTTCCCCTTTGATTGAGCCCTTCAGTTCATAATGCCCTTTTTTCATTTGAGCTTGAACCACTAGAAGGTTGGATCACTCTGCACTCTTTGGTATTGGCTCTCTGACGAGCTAGCAGCTTTCAGCCACCTGTAAAGGTACAAGGCTTCCCTGACTGCAGAGGGAACTCTAATCCAGTCTATCAACCAGGGAGAAGAAGCTTAGGGAGCAGGAAGAGGAGCAAAACAGAAGGAAGCATTGTTTTTTTTTTATCATGGCAGCTTTTTTTCTCAATTCAGCCACAATCCATTCTCTATCGCCAGAGCCCATCTTGACCGGCTTTTATACTGCCTTCCCACTAAGAAACATTAATTTATTCTCTGAATAGAGAGACCCTTCTAAAAACACACAATTTTCTCTTAACACTGTCCTTTTTTCATCAGCTTCTCCCTTTTGTGGATTCTTCATCTTTTCTTTTCATCTCTTTTTCATTGCAACAGGAGGAAGCCAGAGATACGTGTGCTCAGAGATAGACAACAACAACGTATAACAACCCCCCCAGGTCAAACACAGACGCCCACTCAACATGTGACTACTGAAGGTGTGAATACACCAGTACACGGATGAGAGTAGATTAAGAGAGCAAAAGAGAGAGAGAGAGAGAGAGAATAAGAGAGAGTAAGAGAGAGAAAGAGACATACAGTAGCCAGACAAATCCTGGGTGGCTATAAGATACTGTAAAGATTGAAGGCATATACCTTTCAAGTAATGTATTGTTTCATCTCAGCAGGGCGCAGATGAGCTTCCCTGAGACAGTTTTCTGACAGTTTGTGGAGAAATTCTTCGGTTGTGCAAACCCACAGTTTCATCAGCTGTCCGGGTGGCTGGTCTCAGACAATCCCGCAGATGAAGAAGTCGTATGTGGAGATCCCGGGCTGGCCTGGTTACATGTGACCTGCGGTTGTGAGGCCGGTTAGACATACTGCCACATTTTCTAAAATGCTTATGGTAGAGAAAGTAACATTCAATCCTATGGTGGACATTCCTGCAGTCATCATGCCAATTGCACACTCCCTCAAAACCTGAGGCATCTGTGGCATTGTGTTATGTGACAAAACGGCACCTGTTAGAGTGGCCTTTTCATTGTCCCCAGCACAAGGTGCACCTGTGTAATGATCATGCTGTTTAATCAGTTTCTTGATATGCCACAACTGTCAGGTGGATGGATTATCTTGGCAAAGGACAAATGCTCACTAACAGCCATGTAATCAAATTTGTGCACAGAATATGAGAGAAAGGAGATTTTTGTGCATATGGAAAATTGCTGGGACATTTATAAAATGGGACCAAAACTTTACATGTGTTTATATTTTTGTTCCGTGTAAATCAGAAATATGTTAGCATTCAAATGTTTAGATAAAGCCCTTTAGAGTGTGTGTGTGTGTGTGTGTGTGTACATCAGTATGTAAAGCAATATGTCAAGGTGTTTAGCTTGTCATCCGTGATTGTCTGTAGACCCTGCCACATACGTTACGTGTTTGAGCTGTTGAATTGCGACTCCATTTTGTCTCTGTACTGACATTTTGTCTGTTTGATTACCTTACAGAGGGAATAACTACACTGTTTTGTATTCAACCATATTCCCAGTCACCTTGCCAAGGTTAAATGCGATGATTCACGCTTTCAGCTTTGCACGAATGCTGCCATCTATTCACAGTTTCTGGTTTGGGTAGTTATTTATAGCCACAGTGGGAACATTATCCCCTATACACTTCATGATGAACTCAGTCACCATGTCAGTGTATATGTCAATGTTATTTTCAGAGGCTACTCAGAACATATCCCAGTCTGCGTGATCAAAACTATCTTGAAGCATGGATTCCGATTGGTCAGACCAGCATTGAATAGACCAGCGTTGAATATACCAGGGTTGAATAGACCTGCGTCGAATAGACCTTATTTCCTGTTTGAGTTTCTGCCTATAGGAAGGGGGAAGCAAAATGCAGTCACGATCTGATTTGCCGAAGGGAGGGCGGGTGAGGGCCTTATAGGCATCCCGGATGAGTGAGTAACAGTGGTCGAGCGTTTTAGCAGCGCAGTCAGTGTGTTGATAGAACTTCGATAGCATTTTCTTTAAATTTACTTTGTTAAAATCCCCAGCTACAATAAATGCGGCCTCAGGATATGTGGGTATATACACGGCTGTGATTATCAATCGAAGAGAATTCTCTTGGGAGGTAATACGGTCGGCATTTGATTGTGAGGTATTCTATGTCAGATGAAAAAAAGGACTTGAGTTTCTGTATCTTACCACAATCACACCATGAGTAGTTAATCATGAAACATACACCACCATCTTTCCTCTTCCCGGAGAGTTCTTTATTCCTGTCTGCGTAATTTACTGAGAACCCAGCTGGCTGTATGGACGGGGACAGTATATCCGGAGAGAGCCATGATTCCGTGAAAGAGAGTATGTTACAGTCCCTGATGTCTCTCTGGAAGAAGATCCTCAGCCTGAGCTTGTCTACTTTATTGTCCAGAAACTGAACATTAGCGAGTAATATACTCAGAAGCGATGGAAGGTGTGCGTGCCTCCTGAGTCGGACCAGAAGTCCACTCCGAATACCTCTTCTCTGCCGACGGCATCTTGGAGCAACCTCTGGGATAAATTAAATTGCGCTGAGGGGTACGATCAAAGGGTCCAATTCGGGAAAGTCGTATTCCTGGTCATAATGCTGGTGAGTTACTGCCTCTCTGATATCTGTGTGTGTGTGTGTGTGTGTGTGTGTGTGTGTGTGTGTGTGTGTGTGTGTGTGTGTGTGTGTGTGTGTGTGTGTGTGTGTGTGTGTGTGTGAGAGTGAGAGTGAGAGAGAGGTGGAAATAGCCCTCAATTGTCATTCTTGAGTAAAAGTAAAGATACCTTACTAGAAAATAACTCAAGTAAAAGTGAAAGTCACACAGTGAAATACAACTTGAGTAAAAGTCTAAAAGTACATGGTTTTAAATATACTTAGGTATCAAAAGTAAATGGAATTGCTAAAATGTACTGAAGTAACAAAAGTAAAAGTAGAAGCATAAATCATATCAACTTCCTAATATTAAGCAAACCAGACGGCCCAATTGATTTGTATATTTTATTGACAGATAGCCAAGGGAGGCACACTCCAACACTCAGACATAATTTACACATGAAGCATTTGTGTTAAGTGAGTCCGCCAGATCAGAGGCAGTAGGGTTGACCTACAGTACGCTCTTGACAAGTGTGTGATTTGGACCATTTTCCTGTCAAAATGTAATGAGTACTTTTGGGTGTCAGGGAAAATGTATTCATTAAAAAGTACATTATTTTCTTTAGGAATGTAATGAAGTAAAAGTAAAAGTTGCCAAAAATTGAAAGAGTAAAGTAAAGTACAGATACCCCAAAAAATGACTTAAGTAGTACTTTAAAGTATTTTTACTTCAGTACTTTACACCACTGCATACAAGTGTTCAATCAATTGTGTGTGTAGATGTAATAGGAGGTAATCAATAAGTGGGTTTGAAGTCTGACAGATTGTACTGGGCCGTACACACCACCCTCTGTAGCGCCTTGCGGTGGATGCCCAGCAGTTGCCATACCAAGCGGTGAGGCAGCCAGACAACTCAAGATGCTCACGATGGTGCAGCTGTAGAACTTTTTGAGGACCTTGAGGGCCCATGCCACATTTCTTCAGCTTCCTTAAAGGGAAGACTTATTGTCGTGCCCTCTTCACGACTGTGTTTGTGTGTGTGGACCATGATAGATCGGTGGGGATGTGGACACAGCCCTATCAATGTGAACGGGAGAAACGTCCCTCCATTTCCTGTGGCCCACGATCAGCTCCTTTGTCTTGGTGACGTTCAGGGAGAGGTTGTCCAGGCACCACACTACTGGATGTGTTGTTGCCTACCCTCACCAACAGGGGGTTAGGGTTAGCTGAGGCATATGGCTGGAGAAATGTAACCACTCTCATATTCATTGACAAAGCTACGGATGGAAGGATTGGCCATCCAGGATATCAACCTTATAGTTTTTAACCATGTTCTGATGCTATATAATGTTTGTTTTTATTTGCTTTCTTTTCAAACACTGGAATGGAACAAGCTTATACATTGGGTTCTGATGGGGGCACAACAGTTGAACTAAGCTCACGAGGCATTTATAAGCTGTATTCATACTTCAAGAATCAATGGGTACATTTAATTCATTCAGAAGTCAAAAAATGAATGATGCAACTGCAGATTGCCCTTCAATTTGTTGATAAAACAAGAAGGCTCACAAGTCATGCATCGGGAGGCAATTTCGGGGGTGTATATGTATATTGCGTACCCATGTCCAATTAATCATCATTTGAGTAATGAATGAATCAATTCTCATTTAAAAAGGAGTTGAGAATCACATACAACAATTAGTTGTTAATCTTTCTGAGAATGGTATTATCTTTGTCTGATTTACAAGCAGATTTTGTACAGTACAGTAAATATTTTTTATTTTTTATTTTTTATTTTATTTCACCTTTATTTAACCAGGTAGGCTAGTTGAGAACAAGTTCTCATTTACAACTGCGACCTGGCCAAGATAAGGCATAGCAGTGTGAACAGACAACACAGAGTTACACATGGAGTAAACAATTAACAAGTCAATAACACAGTAGAAAAAAGGGGAGTCTATATATACATTGTGTGCAAAAGGCATGAGAAGGTAGGCAAATAATTACAATTATGCAGATTAACACTGGAGTGATAAATGATCAGATGGTTATGTACAGGTAGAGATTGGTGTGCAAAAGAGCAGAAAAATAAAAATAAATAAATAAAAACAGTATGGGGATGAGGTAGGTGAAAATGGGTGGGCTATTTACCAATAGACTATGTACAGCTGCAGCGATCGGTTAGCTGCTCGGATAGCAGATGTTTGAAGTTGGTGAGGGAGATAAAAGTCTCCAACTTCAGCGATTTTTGCAATTCGTTCCAGTCACAGGCAGCAGAGAACTGGAACGAAAGGCGGCCAAATGAGGTGTTGGCTTTAGGGATGATCAGTGAGATACACCTGCTGGAGCGCGTGCTACGGATGGGTGTTGCCATCGTAACCAGTGAACTGAGATAAGGCGGAGCTTTACCTAGCATGGACTTGTAGATGACCTGGAGCCAGTGGGTCTGGCGACGAATATGTAGCGAGGGCCAGCCGACTAGAGCATACAAGTCGCAGTGGTGGGTGGTATAAGGTGCTTTGGTGACAAAACGGATGGCACTGTGATAAACTGCATCCAGTTTGCTGAGTAGAGTGTTGGAAGCAATTTTGTAGATGACGTCGCCGAAGTCGAGGATCGGTAGGATAGTCAGTTTTACTAGGGTAAGTTTGGCGGCGTGAGTGAAGGAGGCTTTGTTGCGGAATAGAAAGCCGACTCTTGATTTGATTTTCGATTGGAGATGTTTGATATGGGTCTGGAAGGAGAGTTTAGAGTCTAGCCAGACACCTAGGTACTTATAGATGTCCACATATTCAAGGTCGGAACCATCCAGGGTGGTGATGCTGGTCAGGCGTGCGGGTGCAGGCAGCGAACGGTTGAAAAGCATGCATTTGGTTTTACTAGCGTTTAAGAGCAGTTGGAGGCCACGGAAGGAGTGCTGTATGGCATTGAAGCTCGTTTGGAGGTTAGATAGCACAGTGTCCAAGGACGGGCCGGAAGTATATAGAATGGTGTCGTCTGCGTAGAGGTGGATCAGGGAATCGCCCGCAGCATGAGAAACATCATTGATATATACAGAGAAAAGAGTCGGCCCGAGAATTGAACCCTGTGGCACCCCCATAGAGACTGCCAGAGGACCGGACAGCATGCCCTCCGATTTGACACACTGAACTCTGTCTGCAAAGTAATTGGTGAACCAGGCAAGGCAGTCATCCGAAAAACCGAGGCTACTGAGTCTGCCGATAAGAATACGGTGATTGACAGAGTCGAAAGCCTTGGCAAGGTCTATGAAGACGGCTGCACAGTACTGTCTTTTATCGATGGCGGTTATGATATCGTTTAGTACCTTGAGCGTGGCTGAGGTACACCCGTGACCGGCTCGGAAACCAGATTGCACAGCGGAGAAGGTACGGTGGGATTCAAGATGGTTTTTAACCTATTTTGGGGGGTTTGCTCAAAACTACCTTTCTACTTCCATTAGTTAAAAAAAAACAGGTTAAATTCAGACGAGTCCCATGACACTTGTGGGGGTCGTAGTTCAAAACGGAGAACACCATCGTGTTCGTGAGAATCATTCGTTTGTAGCCCAAACTGTTCAGACACTACCAAACAGAAGTTGGCACGTCGATTATACCGATTTCAGACGAGTCTCCTGACACTGGTGGTGGTCGTAGAGCAAATCGTGTTTTTTGAGATTGTCCACTTTCCATAGAGTGGTGATAGTTTTTGTAGGTCAAACCGTTCAGACGTCTTTGTGAGCAGACCAATTGTCGCCATGTCTCATGGTCTGACAAATACCGCTCTAGCTCTGCCACCTTTCACCACAGATGCGGAAGTACGACATTGGTGGACGCAGTAGATTGAGACGCACCAATGCAACAAAAAAAATTGTGTGTGTGTGTGTGCGTCAACCGACTCTGGGGTTTAAGGTGTTTATCACGAAGCATATTTTATTTTCCATTGTGTTTGCTTGTGTGGTACTTGTCCTCTCTTTGACCCCTGCATATTCACGGTGGTCCAGCTCCCCCATGCAGTGTAATACCTGGAGACATGCCTCTCAGCCCATGTACTAGCATGGTCAGGACCAGTGATGGGTTCTGGCATCCTCACGGAAAGACTCACTGATGTGATGTGATGTGCCCCCCCCCCCATCTCCTGGGCAGATGGTGTGTGTGTGTGTGCGTACATGTGTAAGTGTGTAGGCTGTGAACGGACTGTTGACGGTATCTAGATACAGAAGTAGTCTACCCCTCACAGTAATACATTTCCATTACAGACACCGTCAAAGATGGCTGCATCCTTTCACACAAGCGAGCATGCGAGCAGGTAGGAGAGCGGTCCGAGACAGGACACACACTCCAATCCAGCAGCACACACTAGAACAGGACCCCTCCTGAGCCTCTCTCTGCTGGCTGTCTCTACTGCTAGTTCACTGAAGCATGGCAGGGCAGGCTCAGGGTTACACTGTTAGCATTCATGCTAGGACATGTCGGCGAGCGGAGTGGACAGAAAACTGTGCAGGTCTTTGAAATGCAAATGTGACTTGAACAACACACAACACATCTAGAGGGTGTAACTAGAACATGCACTATGCAAACATACGAGTATGACACTCACACGCAGATCCCCCCCCCCCCCCACATATACACACACACACACACACACAAAATATGGTCAGAGCTAAAAGCAGCTAACCTCAGGCAGCATGTCAGTCGGTGGGTCTTGAGTGACGTATTTTCGTTCCCACCTTCCCATGTCACTCTCAGGTTGCAGAGCCTGGTGTTAGTCACATCAAATAGAAATACTGCAGGTACAGTAAGTGTGAAGGGAGTGAAAGTAAGATAAACACGTATTTCTCACTGTCATGGCTTTGTTTCAAATCACTCAGACCGCATACATTATTATTTTCAACGCCATAAATGAAAATGTTCATTTCCAAAAAAAAGCTCAAATATTTGCTTAAGTATATTTTCTCCGTTATAAACTCCATCTCCACTGAAGGACACAGACTGTGTACAAACTTTCACATTTGATCAGAATGAACTGGGAGGCTGTGACAGAGCCATAATCCCACAATAGGGGGACATCAGGGATTTGTCTTGGGACAGATATAATGAGAGGCAATCAGGCTGGTCAGGGCATGTCGCCAGAGCTCAGGGATCCTCTCTGTTGCACTAACAAAAAAGTGAAACATTCTGTGATTTGCAAAGCTCATATCAGGAGCATGGCTGGTTTTCCCTGCATCCCAAGCCCAACTCTGACTAGCCAACCAGGAACCAGCAGAGGGGTTGCACGGATATGGGATGGGGTAGGGTTAGACGGCCTGATCATCCTCAACGCTCCTGTATAGTAAGGGTGGCATAGGCCTATTTCTAGTCACGCAATGACTCAGAGAAATGCCAAACACATTTAATCTTGTAAGACACTCTTGGCTGCACTATATCCCTTACATCAACTCTCCCTTTCTCCAAATCAAATAGGCAGATGTCTGTATGCATAATGCACACAGGAAAAGAGCAGAAGAATCGAGAAAAGAGATAGGAGAACATTAATTCTCTTTTTCCAAGCTAAGAAAGAAATCCCTGAGAGCTATCCAATTACTTTTTGCTTTGACTACATTCTTTAACAATTCGTCCACTTCAGCTAACTAATTAAATCGTTTTGACATCAAGTTCTATCATCAAACTATGTCTCCCTCCAACCCGGTCCTTTGCAGTAGATTTGCATGTACAGTACAGCACAGTATATCCACAGATTTTAAAACTGAGCCACACAAATATTTCAATGACACACACTTGTGTACAGAGATTAAGGCATAAAAAGTGGCTGGCCTTGCAAGAAGTACAACTTGCTGACACCTCAGCTGGGAGGAATGTTGTGCACTCTGGATGAGGAGAAGGAGGATTCCTGAGACCGTGCAGTGGCAGAAAAGTAGGCAAATAAATTGAAGTGTAAAGTACATACGCAGGGAGAACCAGAATACTCCACGATGGTTGAGCATGATCAGGGCGAAGATAGCCAAATGAAACGACAGGCCAAGATTAAATCGTAAAACACAAGGAGACAGGGCTCAGAATAGAATGGCTTTAGACAGAGCCCACTAGGCACCCACTGGTTGAAACAATGTTGTTTCCACGTCATTTCAATGAAATGATGTTGAGCCAACGTGGATTAGATGTTGAATTGACATCTGTGCCCAGTGGGCGAGGATCAGAGATAGGCCACGAACACATTTGAATTATTCTATGCAAAAGAGGAGAGGAGATGTGCATTGAGGAGAAGAGGGAGAGGCATTCTCTTCCAGAGGTGCTATAGGCTGCTGCCACCTGCCATTCCTGCAGGTATGGAGAACAGTAGGTTAGACATCAGAACCTGTACAACATCACTACGTAGGAGGAGAACAAATCAATCAATCGCTCCGCCCTCAACTTCCAAACTTGTCTCCGTGCTGTTGTGCTGCCTATCTGTCAAACTTTTCAGTTTTTACTTTTAATACATTTACCAATGTCTTAGTTTTTCTTTTCACCCCGGACGCTTTATCTGGACATGGTTCTACAGGACCTCTACCTGCCGAAAAAGCTAAGTAGTAACATTAACATTATGCCATCTAATTGCAGTCGCTGCACTCATAAAATACAGGAGAATTATCGCCTTATGTTGAGAACAGCCGTTTTGCAAGGACAACTTCAGAGTGTCACGCCCTGGTCTTTATATTTTGTGTTTTTTTTTATTATTTTGGTCAGGCCAGGATGTGACATGGGTTTATTTATGTGGTGTGTTTTGTCTTGGGGTTTTCGTAGGTATTGGGATTGTGGTTTAGTGGGGTTCTCTAGCAAAGTCTATGGCTGTCTGGAGTGGTTCTCAATCAGAGGCAGGTGTTTATCGTTGTCTCTGATTGGGAACCATATTTAGGCAGCCATATTCTTTGAGTGTTTTGTGGGTGATTGTTCCTGTCTCTGTTTGCACCAGATAGGCTGTATAGGTTTTCGCGTTACATTTATTGTTTTTGTATTGTTCGTTGTTCAGCTTCATTAAAGATGTATCGAATTAACCATGCTGCATTTTGGTCTGACTCTCCTTCAACCGAAGAAAACCGTAACACAGAGGCAATCGTTAGGCAAGGGTAATTTAAGTGTGGGAAACATTGAAACAGCGTCTGTGCCTCCAGTAAGTACAGATAGTAGTATATATCCCCCCGCACAGTCCCCGCAGCAGGACAATTTTCTCAAGGCTACTGGAAAGAAATGCTGTCGGCATGCTCAACCTGTGTCGCTCATTCAGCCAACAGAAACTTTCTACCGGTTCTCCCCAATAAGCAGCGAGTTGGAGTCAGAGGCCGAGCCTTCTCAGGTCTCTCCTCCACCTGTTACGGGGTCTGAGGCCGAACACTCTCACCAGTGGCTCGGAAGGATTGAAAACTCTAGTCATTGGCGAATCCATTACCCACAATATTAGACTTTAAAATAATCATCCAGCGATCACACTGTTTACCAGGGGCCAGGGCTACCAGCACCATTCTGAAGATGGTGCTGGCTAAGGCTAAAACTGGCGAGTGCAGAGAGTATAGGGATATTGGTATCCACTTCGGCACCAACGATGTTAGGATGAAACAGTCAGAGGTCACCAAGCGCAACATACAGGGATGCAAACTTTCGTCGAAATTCGTTGTTTTGAATCCAAAATAGGTGACCTACGTGATTCATGTAGATCCGAAGAGAAACGTTTGAGCAGGGGGGGTTGTTGTTCAGATCACACTACTGGCTGTAAGCGAACGAGTGATGCGCGTTTGGAGCAATACTGGCTGTATCCAAGGCTCAGCCAATCGTTCACATAACAGAATGCAGCACACAACTGAAGAGAGAAGAGACGGGTGAGAAGGTGATGAAGCTTACTTCATGAGCTGTAACTGAAAAACAACGGGCATTTGGAAAGTTTGAGGTGAGGGAGAAAGTATGGTGGAACAAGTATTAGCATTGTTAAGTGTCTTGCTCGCTGGATCGAATTCTCCGTTAGCTAGCAAGAGAAATGTTGAGCAACATTAGCCAACTTAACTGATCAAATAATTGAGTTCATAGTGTGAAATTTAGCTGGCTAATAAAGACAGGCAGCTAACAGTAGCTAGCTAATGTTACAACATTAGATGAGCTAACATTAGTAACCTAATCAATTCGCTGTAGTATTTACCGGTATACGACTCCTTGCCGCTAGTTGCTTACTGGACCCTGGCAATCTGTGTGAAATGTTGACAAGCTAACGAACTAACTACTATCTGTGAACTAATGTTTTCCCTCTACAGAATATGGATAATTTTCAGAATGAGAGAATTAGGTGACAATGAGGCGTTGCTTGGTAGACAAGTGGATTCAGGGATCAAGTGTAGCTGGAGCTGGGCCTGGCTTAAGCTGGATGCCACTGTTGATGTGGAAGGAACACCACACACTTTCCCTCTTTCTCACTTTTTCAATCCAGTGGATAAATGGGCTATGCCAGGTGTACTCTGCCTGAAAGAGATCAATTATGCCAACAAAGGGTCTCATGCTCTGCTGGCACATTGAAGAACATATATCCTCAGGCAGAAAGTTAACAATGTAATAATGTTGATATTGATATTTTGTTTTGTTGTTTTTTGATATTTTGTTGTGAATTTGCTTTTGTTGTGTTGAACTTGACAGTAACACTTATGTGTGAGGGAGGGGGGATAATTACATTTTTGACTTAGTGAACGTTATTTTTGCACACATTTAGCCTTGTGCACTTGGTCGATGTCTACTATAGTGACCACTCTAAAATAGCATAAATAGAATGCCTGTTTGTTTCATTCAATTTCGACTTGAAGATGTTTTTTTTCCCAAGTGCAATATTTAGATGTATTTGTGGTCACAAGCATTCTATTATAAAGACTGTCATGGCTAACTGCATATTAGTGTATTGTTTTTTCTCAAGACTTGAGTGTCATTTCCAGTAAAGTCAAGGCAACAGATAACATTGGATTACTTTCTTAAATTTTTTTTTAACTGTGAGTTAGGATCACATCAACCACTTTTTATTTTACACACAGAGACTGATCATGTGGATCAAATGTTTTGTTTAATTAGTTAAAACCTGCATTTCCCCCCTAGCAGGGATTTTTTGCATGGTTCAGTGCCAAAAAAAAGTGTCACCTTTTTGGGCCCTCAACAGTTTGCATCCCTGAACATAGCTTCAGTGTGTAAATCAGCCAGAAAGATGTGTCGGGATCAAGAAGTGGTGGAAAATGTACCCAATTGTCATACTTGAGTAAAAGTAAAGATTTCTCAATAGAGTAAAAGTATTTTAAAAAAATGTTGGTTTTAAACATATTTAAGTTTAAAAAGTAGAAGTAAAAGTATAAATCATTTCACATTCCCTATATTAAGCAAACCTGAAGGCACCATTGTCTTATTTTTTTAATTTACGGATAGCAAGGGGCACACTCCAACACAAATGAAGCATGTGTGTTTAGTGAGTCATTCAGATCAGAGACAGTATGGATGACCAGGGATGTTCTCTTGATAAGCGTGTGAATATACCATTTTCCTGTCCTGCTAAGCATTCAAAATGTAACAAGTAATTTTGGGTATGGAGTAAAAAATACAATATTTTCTTGAGGAATGTAAAAGTTGTAAAATATATGAATAGTAATGTACAGATACCCCAAAAAACTAGTACTTTAAAGTATTTTTACTTAAGTACAACTGGCATCGAATAATTGTCTCTGCTCTACAGCACTCACAACTCAATCGCTGATTGAAAACTGTTTTCTGCCCCTCCCAAAATATAGAATCTGTAGATAATTGGCCCTCTTTCTGGGACTCACACACAAACAGGACCAAGCCTGGCCTGCTAAGGAGTGATGAACTCCATCCTGGCTGGAGGGGTGCTCTCATCCTATCTATGAACACAGACAGGGATCTAACTCCTCTAGCTCCACAATGAGATACAGCTGAAGTCTGAAGTTTACATACACTTAGGTTGGAGTCATTAAAACTTGTTTATCAACCACCCCACAAATTTCTTGTTAACAAACTATAGATTTGGCAAGTCGGTTAGGACATCTACTTTGTGCATGACAAGTAATTTTTCCAACAATTGTTTACAGACAGATTATTTCACTTACAATTCACTGTATCACAATTCCAGTGGGTCAGAAATTAACATACCCTAAGTTGACTGTGCCTTTAAACAGCTTGGAAAATTCCAGAAAATTATGTCATGGCTTTAGAAGCTACTGATAGCCTAATTGACATCATTTGAGTCGATGGGAGGTGTACCTGTGGGTGTATTTCAAAGCCTACCTTCAGACTCAGTGCCTCTTCGCTTGACATCATGGGAAAATCAAAAGAAATCAGCAACAACCTCAGAAAAAAAATTGTAGACCTCCACAAGTCTGTTTCATCCTTCGGAGCAATTTCCAACGCCTGAAGGTACCAGGTTCATCTGTACAAACAATAGTATGCAAGTATAAACACCATGGGACCACGCAGCCGTCATACCGCTCAGGAATGAGACGCGTTCTGTCTCCAAGAGATGAACATACTTTGGTGCGAAAAGTGCAAAACAATCCCAGAACAGCAGCAAAGGACCTTGTGAGATGCTGGAGGCAACAGGTACAAAAGTATCTATATCCACAGTAAAACAAGTCCTATATTGATATAACCTGAAAGGAGGCTTAGCAAGGAAGAAGCCAATGCTCCAAAACCGTCATAAAAAAGCCAGACTAACGGTTTGCAACTGCACATGGGGACAAAGATCGTACTTTGTGGAAAAATGTCCTCTGGTCTGATGAAACAAAAATAGAACTGTTTGCCCATAATGACCATTTATGTTTGGAGGAAAAAGGGGGAGGCTTGCAAGCCGAAGAACAGCATCCCAACCCGTGAAGCACGGAGGTGGCAGCATCATGTTGTGGGGGTGCTTTGCTCCAGGAGGGACTGGTGCACTTCACAAAATAGATGGCATCATTAGGGGGGGAATGATGTGGATATATTGAAGCAACATCTCAAGATATCAGTCAGGAAGTTAAAGCTTGGTCGCAAATGGGTCTTCCAAATGGACAATGACCCCAAGCATGCTTCCAAAGTTGTGGCAAAATGGCTTAAGGACAACAAAGTCAAGATATTGGTGTTGCCATCACAAAGCCCTGACCTCAATCCTATAGAGGGCGTGTGGGCAGAACTGAAAAAGTGTGAGCGAGCAAGGAGGCCAACAATCCTGACTCAGTTACACGAGCTCTGTCAGGAGGAATGGGCCAAAATTCCCAAAATAGCTTGACCCAAGCTAAACTGTTTAAAGGCAATGCTACCAAATACTAATTGAGTGTATGTAAACTTCTGACTGACTGGGAATGTGATGAAAGAAATCAAAAATGAAATAAATAATTTTCTCTACTATTATTCTGACATTTCACATTCTTAAAATAAAATGGTGATCCTAACTGACCTAACACAGGGAATTGTTACTAGGATTAAATGTCAGGAATTGTGAAAAACTGAGTTTAAATGTATTTGGCTAAGGTGTATGTAAACTTTCGACTTCAACTGAAGGGTGCAGGCCAGGCAGCAGGCTGTTAGCCAGCCTGCCAGCTTAGTGGAATCTTCCACTAGCACAGTTAGTATAGTCAGCTCAGCTATCCCCATCGAGACCGTGTCTGTGCTTCGACCTAGGTTGAGAAAAACAAAACATGGTAGTGTTCGCATTATAAATCTCACTGGAATAAAGACCTCCTCCATTACTGTCATTATTGAAAGAGATTGTCAGTGGTGTAAAGTACTTAACTAAAAATACTTTAAAGTACTACTTAAGTAGTTTTTTTTGCTATATGTACTTATGTACTATTTTTTATTTTTGACAACTTTTACTTTTACTTCAATACATTCCTAAAGAAAATAATGTACTTTTTACCCCCTACATTTTCCTGACACCTAAAAGTGCTTAGCAGGACAGTAACATTTTCCAATTTATGCACTTATCAAGAGAACAACCGTGGTCATCCCTACTACCTGCTCTGGCGCATTAACAAAAAATGCTTAGTTATTAAATAATGTCTGAGTGTTGGAGCGCGCACTTGGCTATCCATAAATTTAATAAACAAGAAAAGTGTCTGGTTTGCTTAATATAGATGCAGTCGCACCCATAAAAACAAAACACTTTTGGCACAAGAAATGTACTCCCTGGTATATAGAAAATACCTGAGCCCTGAAGGAAGTCCAGAAAATTGGAACGGAAATAGCATCCACCAAACTGGAAGTCTTCCAACTAGCTTGGAAAGACAGTACCATGTAATATTGAATAGCCCTCACTGCTGCTCAATCATTCTCTTTTTCCAACCTAATTGAGGAGAATAAGAACAACCAAAATGTATTTTTGATAGTCTTGCAAAGCTAACTAAAAAACAGCACTCAACAAGAGAGGATAGCTTTCACTTCAACAGTAACACGTTCATGAACTTCTTCGATAAAAAGATCATGATCATTAGAAAGAAAATTACGGACTCCACTTTGAATCTGCGTATTTCTCCAAAGCTCAGTTGTCCTGAGTCTGCACAGAACTGCCAGGACCTGAGATCAATGGAGACACTCAAGTTGTTTAATCCTATATCTCTTGACACATTCATGAAAATAGTCATGGCTTCTAAACCGTCAAGCTGCATTCTGGACACTATTCCAACTAAACTACTGAAAGAGCTACTTCCTGTGCTTGGCCCTCCTATGTTGAACATAATAAAATGCTCCTATTCACCGGATGTGTAATAAACTCACTAAAAGTGGCAGTAATAAAGCCTCTCTTAAAAAAGTTTTTTATATTTTCCTGGTCAAGGCTATCGGCCTCTATCGAATCTTCCATTCCTCTCAACATTTTTTGAAAAAGCTGCTGCGCAGTTCACTGCCTACATGAAGACGAATAATGTTGTATACAAAATGCCTCAGTCTGGTTTTAGACCCCATCATAGCACTGAGTCTGCACTCGTGATGGTGGTAAATGACATTTTATTTGTGCCAGACCAAGGCTCTGCATCTACCCTCGTGCTCCTAAACCTAAGTGCTGCTTATGACACCGTCGATCTCCACATTCTTTTGGAGATATTACAAACCCTAATTGGTCTACACAGACAAGTTCTGGCCTGGTTTAGATTTTATCTGTTGGAAAGATATCAGTTAGTCTCTGTAGATGGTTTGTCCTCTGACAAATCAATTTGAAGTTTCAGGGTTCCTCAAGGTTCCGTTTTAGGACCACTATTGTTTTCACATATTCCACCTCTTGGTTATGTTATTCGGAAACACAATGTCAACTTTCACTGCTATGCAGATGACACGCAGCTTTACATTTCAATGAAACATGGTGAAGCCCCAACATTGCCCTCCCTAGAAGCCTGTGTTTCAGACATGAGGAAGTGGATGGCGGCAAAACAAACAGATCTTCTGTTGGATCTGACAATTAATCTTGATGGTTGTACAGTCGTCTCAAATAAAACTGTGAAGGACGTCGGCGTTACTCTGGACCCTGATCTCTCTTTTGATGAAAATATCAAGAATATTTCAAGGACAGCTTTTTTCCATCTTCGTAACATTGCAAAAATCAGAAAATATCTGTCCTAAAATGATGCAGGCACGTTAATCCATGCTTTTGTCACTTCGAGATTAGACTAATGCAATGCTCCACTCGGGGTTCTAGAATCTTGACTAGAACCAAAAAATGTGATGATTTTACTCCAGTGCTAGCCTCTCTACATTGGCTTCCTGGGGCCGATTTCAAGGTTTTACTACTAACCTACGAAACATTTCATGGGCTTGCTCCAATCTATCTCTCTGATTTGACCTGCCGTACATAGCTACACTACGGTCACAAGACGAAGGCCTCCTTATTGTCCCTAGAATTTCTAAGCAAACAGCTGGAGGCAGGGCTTCCTCCTATAGAGCTTAATTTTCATGGAATTATCTGCCTATCCATGTGAGAGATGCAGACTTGGTCTCGACCTTTAAGTCTTTACTAGAGACGTATCTCTTCAGTAGGTCTTATGATTGAGTGTAGTCTGGCCCAGTGGTGCGAAGGTGAAGGGCAAGGCACTGGAGTGACGAACTTCCCTTGCTGTCTCTGCCTGGCCGGCTCAACTCTCTTCACTGGTATTCTCTGCCTCTGACCTTATTACGGGCTGAGTCACTGGCTTACTAGTGCTCTTCCATGGCATCCCTAGGAGGGGTGCGTCACTTGAGCGGGTTGAGTCACAGACGTGATCTTCCAGTCCGGTTTTGCCCCCTCATGCCTGTGCGGTGGAGGAGATCTTCGTGGGCTATACTCAACCTTGTCTCAGGGTATTAAGTTGGTGGTCTGTTGATATACCTCTAGTGGTGTGGGGGCTGTGCTTTGGCAAAGTAGATGGGGTTATATCCTGCATGGTTGGCCCTGTCCGGGGGTATCGTTGGACGGGGCCACAGTGTCCCCCAACCCAACCCACCCCTGTCTCAGTCTCCAGTATCTATGCTGCGTGCAGGGGGCTAGGGTCAGTCTGTTATGTCTGGTGTAATTATCCTGTCTTATCTGGTGTCCTGTGTGAATTTAAGTATGCTCCCACTAAGGATCTCTCTTTCCCTCTCTCTCTCCCTCCCAGAGGACCTGAGCCCTAGGATCATGCCTCAGGACTACCTGACCTGATGACTCCTGGCTGTCCCCAGTCCACCTGGTCGTGCTGCTGCTCCAGTTTCAACTGTTCTGCCTGCGGCAAGGGAACCCTGACCTGTTCACCGGACGTGCTACCTTGTCCCGGATCTGCTGTTTTCGACTCTCTCTCTCTGTTTACTGCACCTGCTGTCTCGACCTCTGAATACTCAGCGATGAAAAGCCAACTGACATTTACCCCTGAGGTACTGACCCTGCTGGTAATCTATGAACGTTTGAACATCTTGAAGAACAATCTGGCCTTAAATGGCCACCCCTCAGAGCCTGGTTCATCTCTAGGATTCTTCCTAGGTTTCTGCCTTTCTATGGAGTTTTTCCTAGCCACCTTGCTTCTACACCTGCATTGCTTGCAATTTGGGGTTTTAGGCTGTGTTTCTGTATAGCACTTTGTGACATCTGCTGATGTAAATAGGGCTTTATTAATATATTTGATTGATCGATTGATTGATCTGGTTGGATGCTCAGTGAGATGCTTCATCCATATTTAGTATTATGTAGTCATGAATTATAGAGAAGGAATATGGAGGTGAAATTAGAATGTTGCATCAAATTTAAGGGGTTGGGAATGTAAAAATGCGTATTTGATGTGTTGTCAATGGACATGTTGGAACCACCCTCCTACAATTGAAAGTATGTGGGTTTAATTTCACACATTTTCATGGGTAACTCAGTTTGTACATTTAAGTCGCTGACCTAAAGTTCTGTTTTTGTACTGCAGTCTACCGAGAGAAGTGAGGGATGGTCAATGGGCACAAACTAAGACCCAGTAGGGGGATGGATCGATATTGGAGGGTGTCCTACTGCTGGCTAGACACTCCGTGACGTTTTGACTCTCTGAGTGACTGAGAGTCCTTTTGCCCGATTAAAAGTATTGACATTGCACTGTTTGAATCCTTGATTGCTTACAGTCCCAACCTTGAGCCAACTCCTTCCTCAGCACCTCCCTCCGAGCAGCTTCAATATGTCTCTCACAGAGAGATAGAAGAAAAATCTATGCCATTGATCTTATCTCATTTCGTCCGTTATTTGGTACAGTGGAATTTAAATGACGAATCAATGTTTCATATGTCTAGCTGACCACATGGGGTACAATTGAACCTTTTCAGATGAATACTCATGACACCTCATACTATCAACCTTAGTTATACTTCCATTTCTTGTTTCCTGTATATGTTAAGGCATCAAATAGATTAGCATTTACATTGACATTTAAGTAATTTAGCAGACACTCTTATCAAGAGCAACTTGCAGTTAGTGCATTCATCTTAACTTAATTTTAAGGAACTGACAATTTTTTTCAATTTATCACCATAAAATAACCAAATTGAACTGCCTGTAGCACAGGACCTGAAGCAATGGTATGCATATTCGTAATACCATTTGAAAGGAAACACTTTGAACTTGTGAAATTAATGTTGGAGAATATAACACCTTAAATCTGGTAAAAGATAATAAAAACAAAAAACATACGTTTTCTATTTTTTTTAAATGCAAGAGTAAGGCCAGAGTACAATATTGTGGTTTAGGCGCAATTTAGTTTTGGCAACTAGATGGCAGCAGTGTGTGCGCAACGTTTCAGATTGATCTAATGAAGCATTGCAATACTGGACAATATTTTGTGTCAAGTCTGCCCAAATGTGCAGAATTGGTCAATTGATACATTTTCAAGTACATAACTATAGAGAACATACAAAAATGATATGGTAATACAAAATGCAAGTTTACACACTTCCAGGAATGTCATACATGATGGATCATTAGCTTATACACTAACTTTCACACATCTACATGACTGGGCAGGGTGGGTGTGGAGCCAGAGACAGCAGGAGTTCAAACTGCCGAACCCAGTTCCTATATTTGAAAACAAAACTATGCTACATTTTATCTCTGGATCCTCAGGATGACAAATCAGAGCAAGGTCACTGAATGTAAGTGCATTATTTATCTTCAGAGGTGAATGTAAAAGTTTTTTGTAGTTGTGCACACTCCTCAAACAATAACATGGTATTTTTTCACTTTAATAGCTACTGTAAATTGGACAGTGCAGTTAGATTAACAAAAATGTAAGCTTTCTGCCCATATAAGACATGTCTATGTCCTGGAAAGTTTGCTGTTACTTTTATATATTTTACTAGGCAAGTCGGTTAAGAACAAATTCTTATTTTCAATTACGGATTAGGAACAGTGGGTTACCTGCCTTGTTCAGGGGCAGAACGACAGATTTTTTACCTTGTCAGCTTGAGGATTCGATCTTGCAACCTTTCGGTTACGAGTCCAACGCTCGAATCACTAGGATACCTGCCGCACTTACAACTGTCATGCTAATCACATTAGCGCACGTCAGCTCAACCGTCCCGGTATATGGACACCGATCCCGTAGAAGTTAAAGAGATAGCTAGGTGGGACAACCACATATCACAGGCATAGAAATCACCTTTTTCCTCAGTAACATAGCTATCAGTAGAGTCAGAGCGCGGGGGGGGGGGGGGGGGGGGGGGGTGCTAGTATGAGAAAATTATACACAACCACACTACAGCTATTCCTACACTATACTATTGCTTCATTCTTAAAAGTGCTCAAAGTACAGTACTTCATCATGTACAGTAGGGGAGAACTCAACTCATCTATTGTGTAACCGCCCACCTGATTCATTATCAGTGAAGCGTTTGAATAATTGACCATTTCTTTGAAGGCCATGAGATTTGATTGAAAGTCTAGCAGCGTTGATGAAATTATATTACTTGATGGCTAGTTCCAATCGCTCCTTCATTCTCCTATATTCATTTCTTTCCATTTCCTTGGCTTATGTCTGGGAATGACATACAAAGCCAGCAGCACTCTTCTCATACACATATACACACACACACACACACACACACACACCCTTCCCTCCGCGTTCTACCATCCCCTACCCATACTTCATGGATACAGACACGTTCTTAAATTTGTCCAGACATCCGCTGAACAATGTGCAATAATTTGCCAGACAACCGCTTAATGTTAACCTATTATGACTTTGAATTAGTCCAAATTAATATTATTTGAACGCGGCCTGGTAATCCAGACAAGGGCAAAGTTTTCATTCACGTCCACCTCAAAGTGTTAATGTGATTTACATACACTTTTTTTTGATTCCCCATGCAAATTCTGCTGAATAATGTGGTGGGGAGATATCTAGAGAGTGAGCAGGAGGAAATAGGATGAGAACCAGTGTTTAGCAATAGGAAAGAAGAAGGGAAGAAGGCTGCCCTGACATTTTCCATTATGCCGTGTGATTCATTCCCTCTCCTTATTTACATCCCACGGTTTCCCTTTCCTTCCGCCTGCCTTGCAGACTCCACACACGCCTCCGCGCAGGGGAACCATACGCTAGGTGAGCAGATGCATTACATTAACCCCGTGGACCTATGGATTCAACATCTCAAGTGAAAAGCCATGGCTTTCAAAAGGATTGGCGCCAGTGACGGACAGTTACAGCGTGGATGCATTTCACCTTATTCTGTTTGAAGTAGTGGGTCAATATTCAGAGCATATTTGTCTCGTCTTCCATCCCCAAACGTCTGTATCAGCATGTCCAACCTGTTTACATCTACAAGTGACTCTCATCACCCTCACTAACCCCATTTATTTCAAGCTAACCTTTGAATCTTAGACCACATGATAATTATTGATGAACCATCAATGAGGTGTCTCCCTTTTTCCTCCTCTCAACCCCACTTGACAGTTATCACACAACAAAAGGGTTTGAGTGGTTAGCAATGCGCGTGCAGGCACGCATATTACACACGCACACAAATATACATACACACACACACACACACACAAGTATCCTTAGTGTTTAACATACAGTGTCTCTTCACTAGGTCATTATTCAATTAATCAGCTTATGTGTGGTTTATCTACACGTAACCATCTACGCTCAGGGCTGTAATTGACACGAGGCGTACAAGCTTTAAGGCGGTACACAGCTCTGCCGTAAGTCACGCGAGCGTGAGAGCAGAGGAGGACCGTGGGTGATGATGGATGGCTGGCCCTTCAGAGGACACTATCATCGCCTCTCTTATCTTTCTGGCGGCGAGGCTGAGGCACGGTGGCAGAAGCCAGAAATCATTACACAGGCTCATGTCTGGGCCAGGCACAAACACCAAGCCTCGTCCGGCCCGCCACAACCCTAATGCAAATATCTGTTCCTGAGTTGAGATCTTATTGGACAATGATGGCTTGTTTCCTATCAGGCTGCTTGATATGTGTTTAACATGGACTGTGAGAGGGCGTCTGCAGTGCATATTTTTAATGGAGCTGCAGTCCTGCATGGATTTCACCTGGTTAAGTCAAGGGCATTAGTTCATTGTCATTTGTGTTGCATTACGTTCATATTTAGAAATACAGGTCATTGCCAAAATAAAGAAAATACTTGCATTTTATAAACGACACAAAGTATGTTGAAAGGAGGTGCTTCCACACAGGTGGGGTTCCTGAGTTAATTAAGCAATTTAACATCCCGTCATGCTTAGGGTCATGTATAAAAATGCCCAGTTGCCCACTATTTTGTTTACCATGGTTAGAAGAAGAGATCTCAGTGACTTTGAAAGATGGGTCGCAAAGGAACATAGGGGGTTTAAAGCTACTGTGTGTGTGTGTGTGTGTGTGTCAGTCACCAGATCTCAACCTACTTGATGACTTATGGAAGATTCTGGAGCGGCACCTGAGACAGCGTTTTCCGCCACCATCAACAAAACACCAAATGATGGAATATCTCGTGGAAGAATGAGTTAATAATTGAGTTCCAGACACTTCCAGACTCTAATATAGTTCCAGACACTTGTAGAATCTATGCCAAGGCGCATTGAAGCTGTTCTGGCGACCCATGGTGGCCTAAAGCCCCATTAAGACATTTTATGTTGGTGTTTACTTTATATTGGCAGTTACCTGTACTTATTTAAGAAATATAACATTTTCAATCAGAGCCGTGTAATCACAAATTAATCGTAGAAACTTCAGGATAGATTTCTTAACGTTTCAGGATTTCTTAGCACATTTCATATTGTCACCTCAGACCTCCATTTATTGAAGAAAAGCGATGAAATAGAGACAGATGAAGAAGAGACTGTGATAACTGCTCCAAAGTGGAACCATGAAGGTGTACATTACGTCTGAGAAAGACCGCAGTGGGTGTGAATGGGTTCAAAATAAACTTTCCGTTTAAAATAAGTACGATGAAATTCCCTCAAATACTGCTCATCCACATATACCCATCCAACGTAACAGGAACTCCAAAACACAACACTGCATTAATAACATAACCAGACTACCTGTTTTGATTTGAAAAGCAATGTCTTCCAGACACCCACGGCAGTTGTCATTAGATCCATGCCAGCGCTCTCCATACTTCCTTCACATTATCATCCCTCCTCTCTCTGGGTTGTCTCAAAATTAATTTATTCCGCTCCTCGACCTTATCCAAGACTCATTAACATTTGAACGCTCTCGGACGGTGTTCCAAAATGCGGGTCACCAACCTGTGCATTCCTAACGAACTGGGACGTCTCGAAACGGAGAGCTGCCATTGCCACCTCATCAGTGCCCGTTTACATGGCATCGCCCAGCGCCCATTGCCGCTGTGCACACTGTTCTGACTGGAGAGTATGTTGACCTATCTCTAATACCCAGAGGAAAAGGACCAGTGACTTAGGAGAAAACTGTTGATGTTACTCTTGCAAGCTGAGCAGTCAAAGTAAGAAAATCTATTCTTCCTCTGAGACCGGATTTGTGTCCTCCAGATGAGATTTGGGTTAATTTACAAGAAGTCTTTAGTCATTTTAGGTGTTAACACGACAGTGATCTCATGTCCTGATGCCTCCACCAATCGTATCACTTTGCTAATCACTAAGGATAAGGATGATTTAGTATCCATTCAATAAATTACTAATCTTGGTCAGAGGCAAGTGCCTGAGGCTTTTCTGTTGTTCTCGCAGGACTGATTATTCAAAACCAGAACAATGCCACGGCCCAGAGTGACTTAGAGTCACAGCTAGCTTAGTTGTTCACGGATGGTACAGTAGGTCCATGTCCCACAGGACAACAGTGTCTGGAGGGCTCTGGGCTCTCATTAATTACTACACTATTGCTGCTGTTATCATTTGGGGCCAGTTACATTGAAACAATGTTTTCAACTCCAGTTTCCACCGGAATGCTTTGCGATTGAGTTGGACAGGTTACGAAACCAAACCTACTTTGGTACTTACATCACATCCTAATCACGGAGCAATGTAGATAGATAACTGAGGAGTCTGTAGTGGGCTGGTGTGGCTCGCAGTTAGTGCTTTGAAGGCTAGCTAGCTGCAGTGGAGGAGTATATCACAGGCTCGCAATTGCAGACTGCACCTCTGTGAAGCCGGCATCAGACGCTGGATTTTACATTAGAACATCCATCCCCCTTTTCCAGACCATCCTGGGGCGAGAGAAATTGAGAGCCTCCGCATTGACATATAGGTCACATTAAGGTTACATATTTGAAGCAAGTCTTGACATTCAAAGTACTGGTATCTGTAGCAATGTGTAGAAGAAACCTGTTTTTAGATGAATCATAAAACAAAATGTCCTGTCTTTGGTTTAATCGCAACAGTAATACTTACCAGTATCGTTATTATACAGCACATGAAGTTCAACAGACTGTCAAAAAGCTTCAAATAACACGGGAAGAGAATTGAAAGAAGGGAAGAAAAAAACCGAATGGTTCTTTTTCATAAAATTAAGATGGCCTTTGGAACTCTCAGGAGCTTGTCTCTCACTTCCATCAAAGACGTTCTCATATGCAAATGAACATAACTTCTCAGTCAGTTCAAACACCGTCAGACAAGTCAGAAGTTTGTCATATTTCTTCATAAGTAGAGTATCTTTTCGCCTCCGGGAAAGAGTGGGGAAAACTCCCAAGATTAAATATGTGGACAAAAGTTGTGCTGTCGTCAGGATTAAATGTGAATGTTATTTGTATCTGATAGCCTCTCGTCCGCTGTGCAGAGCGAGACACTGGGTGTTGAAGAGTTGAGTCAGATAGTCGGCTCGTTGAGATTGCTTTTCGCCCTGTTCAACAAGATCACAACCGGCAATAACTGCCTACGTTAGTGGATTTCAAATTTCCGCTACTACTCATCAACGGAAGTATTCTGCCTTTACCATCAGATCCTAATCTGCAGAAAGGTAATGAAAATATGTTGAGGCTTGCAATCGATCTACAAAACAAACCGTAACTGCCAGCAACGCCATTATCATTTTGAATTGCTTGAACACATACATGCTCTGTTTTAGTCATTAAATAATGAGTGACTCAATGTGCCCGCCCATTGTGAACAGCATATGTCCTTTCTGACCCCCACCATGAGTTCAGGCATCTCCCTGGTCATCTGTTAGGACCATAAATGTCACCTGTCACCATCGAATACATACTGAACAAAAATGTAAGCACAACATGTAAAGTGTTGGTCCCATGTTTCGTTAGCTAAAAAGAAAGATCCCAGAAATGTTCCGTACGCACAAAAAGCGTATTTTTGTGCACAAATGTATTTACATCCCTGATAGTGAGCATTTCTCCTTGGCCAAGTTAATCCATCGACCTGACAGGTCGATACCAAGAATCTGATTAAGCAGCATGATCATTACACAGGTGCACATTGTACTGGGGACAATAAAAGGCCACTCTAAAATGTGCAGTTTTGTCACACAACACAATGCCACAGATGTCTTAAGTTTTGAGGGAGCATGCAGTTGACATGCTGACTGCAGGAATATTGCACAATAATTTAAAGTTAATTTCTCCACCATAAGCTGCCTCCAAAGTCGTTTTAGAGAATTTGGCAGTACGTCCAACCGGCCTTACAACCTCAGACCACGTGTAACCACTCCAGCCCAGGACCTCTACATCTGGCTTCTTCACCTGCAGGATCGTCTGAGACCAGCCACCAAGACAACTGATGAAACTGAGGAGTATTTAGGTCTGTAATAAAGCCATTTTGTTGGGAAAAACTCCTTCTGATTGGCCTGGTCTGGCTCCCCAGTGGGCGTGCCTGACTCCCAAGTGGATGGGCCTACACCCATGGCTGCGCCCCTGCCCAGTCATGTGAAATCCATGGATTAGAGTCTAATTAATGTTTTTAAATTGAATCATTTCCTTATATGAACTGTAACACAGTAAAATTGTAGAAGCTGTTGTGTTTATATTTTTTGTTCAGTATAGACAGAGGACTCTAGTGCCAAAAAGCAAATTTTAGCATGGGCAGAGCAATTGAGGACTTTCATCATTGTGAAGTAGACAACTGGGTGGGACTTCCTATAGGTTAAGGAAGGATCACATGATTCCATCCAGGTAATCAGGAGGGATCAGTCAATGAATTATGCTCGTGAGCAAACATTCCATAAGCAACCTTGGCTTTATACCTGTTCAAACAACACACTCCAAGTGGCAGTATGCATCCTTTCAGTTTGTTTGCCAACTTTGCCAACTGAAAATGAACTACTTCAAAATGGAGATGGTCCCAATGGTGCTGCCCATGTTCTCACAGATGCCAAAAGGGAAAGATACAATGCAATGTCTGTCTACGTCTATGCCTGTCACTGACTTGTCACATCCTGTCACCCCAGTCAGGAACCCTCTAATGGTGCTTACAAGACAACTTGTGCCACGTCACAAGTTGACTTGCTAACTGGTTAAACATGGCACGTGTATAACAACAACCAGTTAACAAGTCTGACATTTTCTAGTTTCCTTGTTCCGACTACCAAGTGAACGCAGCATTGGAACTTGGGGAAAAAATGAATGGCGTCAGTGATCTTCAGGTCAGAGAGTCAGAGCCCTAGGAAGATGACAGAGTTTCAACTTGGGATTCCGAGTTGGATAATTTTTTTCCCCGAGTTCCAAGGTGCCTTGAAAGCACTGAAGTCGGAAGTCGGAAATTCACAAGTTCCCAGTTGTTTTGAACAAAGCATAATACCTGAGAGATGTCTGATGTCCTTTCCTGCCATTAATGCTTGACGACCGGCGACCACTCCAGAGAAACCTCACAACGTCCTTGTATGTAGAGAGTCTGGAGATACGATATCTATTTGTCCTCCGGTTTATTGACTGTGAAATGGTGAAACTGAGAAAAATAGATAATCACTGAAATGTAAGTTCACCAAAATAACCATGCGGTAAGTAATTAAACAAAGAATATGTTACATACCAACGACGCTATGAAAGGCACAAGAAACTTGCAGATTAATGGAGATTACAAAGGTCATGTAAATATAACACAAGTATCATCTCCCATTACTGAAAAAAAAATCATGTTTACTAAGGTCACATGACAGGTATCGTCAAGGTCACTAAATGAAGAAACTGCTTACATAAAATCACCAGCAGGGGGAGACAAGCATGTGCCAAAAAGTAACAGAACAATAGACGTGCCATTGCGTCACATGCACATAGAGACAGATGAAGGGAATAAGAGATTTATGGGCGTCTTGATTGGCACCATAACTAAATCCCTGGATAGACGGTAGTTAAAGAATTTGTTTGAAACTCTGTCTTAGTGCTAAAACTTTGGCATTTCACATGATGTGTGGGTAGAGTATGGTTATGCTGAGAGTGGAAGATTATTTGAAATTAATTCCCTGCGAATGGGCAGTGGCAACCAGATTTAAATAACGGTGAGGATGATGACGCTGAATGATGACAGTGTAACAATGACGATGATGAAGGTGATTCTTATTTATTTTGATGGAAAAGAGGAAATGGTGCGGATGCTAGTGTTGATGTCAAAGACCAAGACGACACAAACAACAACATTCCCTTTCCCTGCTCAGAAAAACAACTCGGCCCCCATTTCTCAGCCCCAATTTCCTTTGAGAGGGGTAGAGGATGTGTCTGACACATTCCCTGTGTCTTGTATAATAGATGAATCTGTTACGTTTTGTAGGAAAGGGGGGTGTGACAAACACTCTGATGACATTCCCAGACTTCCCTCTTCTGTGGAGCCAAAAGGACCTGGGCTTGATGTCAGTGATCCTTCACATAGACGAGGGAGAGACGGCTCACACCGGCATCCAGCCGGACCAGGTGACAACTGCTTGCTGCCCATCCAGGAGGCTGTTCATAAAGGATGTTCCTTTCTCACGTTTGACCATCACATTCTCGATTTGTCGATAAGGTGTTTGGTTACAGTTGTTAAACCATATAGCCGGAGGGAGAACAAAAAAGCTCACTGCACTTATTGATGCTCTCTTCTCTTGGCTGAATGGTCTCCAGTCATTACTTCGCTTTGTGATGTTACACACAGCAGCGTTCACATTTTGTGAAGCACGGCTACTATGCCCACCACCAGCTGAGACCAAAGCTGACAGAGGAAATGCACGTAAATCACTTTTCTCTTCTCATTTGTTTTCATCATCTAGGGTTAATTCGGAAGTTTGTCAGATGTTTTTACCATAGTGTATGGGCGAGTCATTAATGGGCTAAGTTTGTGAAGCAGTCATTACTACCAGTCGTTTCAATATTCTGCAGATTGCCGATGTGTGGAACTATATTCTAAAATACAGTCTGGCAGACGACTGAGCAGCAAGCGCATGTGCCGATCAGTGGAAGCTGATGGGAGGAGCAATAGGAGGACTGGCTCATTGGAATGGTTAGAATTGAATTAATGGAACGGAGTCAAACGTGGTTTCCATATGTTTGATGTGTTTGATACCATTCCATTCATTCCATTCCAGCCATTACATTGGGCCTGTCCTCCTATAGCTCCTCCCACCAGCATCCTCTGGTGCCAATAAACATGAAATGTCTGAGTATAATCCAATGCAGAACTGACAATCAGCGTTAGTGCAGAAACTGTCCAAATCTATTCCACTACATAGTAGAGAAGGACTCATTGTATCAAAAAACTGCTAAATAATCCCTCGACTGGGCCTCTCCGCAAGCCTATAAGCCCCGGTGTTTTGTGCATGTACAGAACGATGATGAGCCTGAAACTACGGAAATGGATGGCACTGAACAAGTACAGTCAGAGTAAGCAAGATAAGGAGGAAGGAAGGGAGAGATTTGCAGAGAGAGAAGATGAGAGCAGTGAGTGAATCAGAGGAGGACAGTTTAGAGGAGTTAAGCAGAAATATAGCACATTGAACCAATGGAAAAAGAAGAGAGTGCGAGAAGGGGAGGTAGGGAGTAGAGAGAGAGGGCTGGAGATGGATGAAGTGAGAGGCATGACTTGCACAGTGAATGATTTTTCTCTGCACAGGGGGCGGGAGAGTGAGTGATTCGATGAGGAATAGATTTGCATAGAGAGCATGAGAGGAGAGAAGGAGAGCAGAAGATGTGTATCCTCATTTCACTGAGGATACAATCAACATCACAAGCCTTTTTTGGGTTGGAGGGTTTGTATTTTGTCCTGTAGTTCATTTCATGTAATTGGTCTATCCAGTGGGTTCTGGTAATATTTAATATTTGATTCTAAGATTTGTATTTGATCATGCATTTTATTTTTGCTGTTTGCTCTTTGTTACAGTGGCTTGCGAAAGTATTCACCCCCCTTGGCATTTTTCCTATTTTGTTGCCTTTGTAACAGTATAGCTTCCGTCCCTCTCCTCACCCCTACCTGGGCTCGAACCAGGGACCCTCTGCACACATCGATAACAGCCACCCTCAAAGCATCGTTACCCATCGCTCCACAAAAGCCATGGCGCTTGCAGAGCAAGGGGAACAACTACTTCAAGGTTTCAGAGCGAGTGACGTCACCCCGATTGTCACGCTATTGGTATGCACCCCGCTGGATTTAAGATTGTAATGATTTTGGGGGGGTTTGTATCATTTGATTTACACAACATGCCTACCACTTTGAAGATGCAAAATATTTTGTATTGTGAAACAACCAAGAAATAAGACAAATAAACAGAAAACTTGAGCGTGCATAACTATTCACCCCCCCTCCCCCCAAAGTCAATACTTTGTAGAGCCACCTTTTGCAGCAATTACAGCTGCAAGTCTCTTGGGGTATGTCTCTATAAGCTTGGCACATCTAGACACTGGGATTTTGGTCCATTCTTCAAGGCAAAACTGCTCTAGCTCCTTCAAGTTGGATGGGTTCCGTTGGTGTACAGCACTCTTTAAGTCATACCACAGATTCTCAATTGGATTGAGGTCTGGGCTTTGACCTAGGCCATTCAAAGACATTTAAATGTTTCCCCTTAAACCACTCAAGTGTTGCTTTAGTAGTATGCTTGGGAACATTGTCCTGCTGGAAAGTGATCATCTGTTCCAGTCTCGTATCTCTGGAAGACTGAAACAGGTTTCTCTCAATAATTTCCCTGTATTTAGCCCCATCCATCATTCCTTCAATTCTGACCAGTTTCCCAGTCCCTGCCGATGTAAAACATCCCCACAGCATGTTGCTGCCACCACCATGCTTCACTATGGGGATGTGTTCTTGGGGTGATGAGAGGTGTTGGGTTTGCGCCAGACAGAGTGTTTTCCTTGATGGCCAAAAAGCTACATTTTAGTCTCATCTGACCAGAGTACATTCTTCCATATGTTTGGAGAGTCTCCCACATGCCTTTTGGTGAACACCAAATGTGGTTGCCTATTTTTTCTTGAAGAAATGCTTATTTTTTTCTTTGAGCAATGGCTATTTTTCTGGCCACTCTTCCGTAAAACCCAGCTCTGTGGAGTGCACAGCTTAAAGTGGTCCTCTTGACAGATGCTCCAATCTCCACTGTGGAGCTTTGCAGCTCCTTCAGGGTTATTTTTGGTCTCTTTGTTGTCTCTCTGATTAATGCTCTCCTTGCCTGGTCTGTGAGTTTTGGTGGGCGGCATTCTCTTGGCAGGTTTGTTGTGGTGCCATATTCTTTCTTTTTTTAAATAATGGATTTAATGGTGCTCCATGGGATGTTCATAGTTTGGGATATTTTTTTTAACCCAACCCTGATCTGTACTTCTCCACAACTTTCTCCGTGACCTGTTTGGAGAGCTCCTTGGTCTTCATGATGCCGCGTGCTTGGTGGTGCCCCTTGCTTAGTGGAGTTGCAGACTCTGGGACCTTTCAGAACAGATACTAAGATCATGTGACAGATCATGTGACAGTTAGATTGCACACAGGTGGATGTTCTTTAACTAATTATGTGACTTCTGAAGGTAATTGGTTGCACCAGATGTTATTTAGGGGCTTCATAGCGAAGAGGGTGAATACATATACATGCACCACTTTTCCATTTATTATTTATTATCATTTTTGAAACAAGTTCTTTTTTTCATTTCACTTCACCAATTTGGACTATTTTATGTATGTCCATTATATGTAATCCAAATAAAAATCCATTCAAATTACAGGTTGTAATGCAACAAAATAGGAAAAATGCCAAAGGAGATGAATTATTTGGCAAGGCACTGTATTGGGCCAAAAAGATTGGAGAAGGGGTTTACCCATACGTCTCTGTTTTGGATAGATAACTCTTCGTTTTGTTGTTTGTTTAGTGTTTTTCAATTTTCCCAGACGTGGTTAGAGTCTATGGATTCTTCCAATACATTGAGCTGATTGAGCTGACGTGCTGTTCCTTCTTTTTCTGTGGTGTATCTCTGTATTGTTTTAGTGATTCACCATAGTGAAGGCGTAGGCTCAGGGTTTGTGGGTCTCTATGTTTTTGGTTGGACAGGATTCTCAATTTCTTTCTAAGGTTTTTAGCATTCTTCATCAAACCATTTGGTATTGCTGTTGATATGTTTAGATTTGAAAAGGAAGCTGAGAGATCAAATATACTGTTTATGTTTTCTACTGCAAAGTTTACACCTTTACTATTACAGTGCAATGTTTTGTCCAGGAAGTTGTCTAAAAGGGGTTGAATTTGTTGTTGCCTAATTGTTTTTCGGTAGGTTTCCAAACGACTTTCCTTCCATCTATAGCATTTCTTAACATTATTCAGGTCCTTTGGATGTGACGCCTCATGACTGAGTATTGCTCAGTTCAAATAGACTGGGATTTTGCTGTGATCTGATAGGGTTGTCAGTGGGTTCACTGTGAGTGCTCTGAGAGACTCTGGGTTGAGGTCAGTAACAAAGTCATCTACAGTACTACTGCCAGATTAGCTATGCGTGTAACTACCATAGGAGTCCCCTCGAAGCCTAACATTGACTATGTACATACCGTGAGACAGAGCTGCAGGAGTTGTAAACCGTTTCTCTTGGTTATGTTGTTTTAAATGTGGGGGAGGGAATGCTGTCATCTCCCAGGTAGGTTTTTGTTCCTCTGTGTGCTGAGTGTGTCAAGTTCTTGTCCAGTTCTGGCATTTAGGTCGCCACAGACTAGTATGTGTCTCTGGGCCTGGAAATGATTGATTTCCCACTCAAGGATGGAGAAGCTGTCTTCATTAAAGTATGGGGATTCTAGTGGGGGGGATATAGGTAGCACACAGGAGGACATTTTTCTCTTTTGAGATCATTTCCTTTTTGAATTTCTAGTGAGTTAGGTCTGCTCTTTAACAAATTAGCATAGCCCCTGAGTCCCTTCCCTGTTTCACACCTGGTAGTGTGGTGGATGGGACTACCAGCTCTCTCTGCCCTCTGTACCATGGAAGGTCGGAGGAGATAAAAAAAAAAAAAAGCTGATAGTGTGATCTTTATCCTTGATGCCAACATTGTGCCCATGACAAGCCAGGATCAAACCTTACCTTGAGGCTATACTTAGAGACATGTAGTCAGGAGAGGGATTATGGGTACATTTATAAAGTGGGATGGGCCCGATTTACAGGTTCTCCCTGTGGCCAATCACAGATTTCATGAGTGTGTGTGGTCTCAATATTCATGACGTGATTAGAGGAAGGTGTATTAATCCTTGATAAATTATTAACAAATTGCCGACACATATGGTCAAGCTCTTATGGTAGTTAATCCCTTGCAGAGGCATTTGATATAATACTGTACTGACATCTAGTGGAATTAAATCAGTCCTACACCTCCAAAAAGGGAAGGAATATACTGTGATGGACAGATACAGTCCCTTTGATAACCTTATCAATACCCTTCCTCATTATGCTTTTATTGTTGGCTCATGATTCAGAGTTACCTTTTCTTTACAGTGTTGTTTCTATGATGTGTCCAGTCCTTTGGATCCTGTTGTTTTTCTGTCACTGCCTGGTAAGTTTTGACCAGTTAATGTAATTAATTAATTTCAGGGTTGGGGAGTAACGGATTAAATGTAATCCGTTATATGTAAGGGATTACAAAAAAACGGTAACTGTAATCCGTTAAGGTACCAGCAAAAATATCAGATTACAGATACTTTTGAATAACTAGATGGTTACCTCTTGGATTACTTTTTAATTCAGAAAGGCTTTTTGCGGGGGAAAAAAATCTGTGACACTTCTCTGTTTTCTCAATGACATTCAAATTAGCGTTGAAAAAAGGAGCAAGTTTGAGTTTGTTCCACCTGAGCGAGTCTGACCAGAAGTCAGAGACCACTATGATCAATCGTGGGAAAAGAGCAAGAATAGGCTTTCGTAGACGACAGTCCAAGCTATGTCTTCCAATGATGTGACTACTGTTGGCATCCAAAAATTATCCAACATGAATAAACGCTTGGAGGTAAGGATGTCAGAAGTAGTGTAGTCTACAGCGATACGGATATCACTTATTGTTAACATCTACACAGCGTGTTGAAGTGAATCACATTGCTGCTCTCTCATTTAGCTATTTGCGCCTTACAGATTGTGGTTGTTGTTCACAAATCTAAATGTGTATTAGAACTCAATAACGGTTGAATTCAAGAAGCTTAAGCCGCCTATTAATAACTGTTTTTGAAACCAGTGGACAGCCAGTGACAAATGTGCTCTTGCAAGAGTTTGAATCTCAGCCTATAGAATAAAAGTGGGGCTTTTATTGCTCAATCTAATTAATTCTGATAAAATATATAAATCCATAGGCCTAGTGGATACATGCTCAAACCAGCACACTTTTGATAGCCTTAAAGGGGCAAGCTGAAGTTGCTACATCCAATATACAGTGCCTTGCGGAAGTATTGAACTTTGCGACCTTTTGCCACATTTCAGGCTTCTAACATAAAGATATAAAACTGTATTTTTTTGTGAAGAATCAACAACAAGTGGGACACAATCATGAAGTGGAACGACATTTATTGGATATTTCAAACTTTTTTAACAAATCAAAAGCTGAAAGACTGGGTGTGCAAAATTATTCAGCCCCTTTACTTTCAGTGCAGCAAACTCTCTCCAGAAGTTCAGTGAGGATCTCTGAATGATCCAATGTTGACCTAAATGACTAATGATGATAAATACAATCCACCTGTGTGTAATCAAGTCTCCGTATAAATGCACCTGCACTGTGATAGTCTCAGAGGTCCGTTAAAAGCGCAGAGAGCATCATGAAGAACAAGAAACACACCAGGCAGGTCCGAGATACTGTTGTGAAGAAGTTTAAAGACGGATTTGGATACAAAAAGATTTCCCAAGCTTTAAATATCCCAAGGAGCACTGTGCAAGCAATAATATTGAAATGGAAGGAGTATCAGACCACTGCAAATCTACCAAGACCTGGCCGTCCCTCTAAACTTTCAGCTAATACAAGGAGAAGACTGATCAGAGATGCAGCCAAGAGGCCCATGATCACTCTGGATGAACTGCAGAGATCTACAGCTGAGGTGGGAGACTCTGTCCATAGGACAACAATCAGTCATATATTGCACAAATCTGGCCTTTATGGAAGAGTGGCAAGAAGAAAGCCATTTCTTAAAGATATCCATAAAAAGTGTCGTTTAAAGTTTGCCACAAGCCACCTGGGAGACACACCAAACATGTGGAAGAAGGTGCGCTGGTCAGATGAAACCAAAATTGAACTTTTTGGCAACAATGCAAAACGTTATGTTTGGCGTAAAAGCAACACAGCTGAACACACCATCCCCACTGTCAAACATGGTGGTGGCAGCATCATGGTTTGGGCCTGCTTTTCTTCAGCAGGGACAGGGAAGATGGTTAAAATTGATGGGAAGATGGATGGAGCCAAATACAGGACCATTCTGGAAGAAAACCTGATGGAGTCTGCAAAAGACCTGAGACTGGGACGGAGATTTGTCTTCCAACAAGACAATGATCCAAAACATAAAGCAAAATCTACAATGGAATGGTTCAAAAATAAACATATCCAGGTGTTAGAATGGCCAAGTCAAAGTCCAGACCTGAATCCAATCGAGAATCTGTGGAAAGAACTGAAAACTGCTGTTCACAAATGCTCTCCATCCAACCTCACTGAGCTCGAGCTGTTTTGCAAGGAGGAATGGGAAAAAATGTCAGTCTCTCGATGTGCAAAACTGATAGAGACATACCCCAAGCGACTTACAGCTGTAATCGCAGCAAAAGGTGGCGCTACAAGGTATTAACTTAAGGGGGCTGAATAATTTTGCATGCCCAATTTTTCAGTTTTTGATTTGTTAAAAAAGTTTGAAATATCCAATAAATGTCGTTCCACTTCATGATTGTGTCCCACTTGTTGTTGATTCTTCACAAAAAAATACAGTTTTATATCTTTATGTTTGAAGCCTGAAATGTGGCAAAAGGTCGCAAAGTTCAAGGGGGCCGAATACTTTCGCAAAGCACTGTATATATATATAGTGGTTCCCCTTGCCCTGCAAGGGCTTTTGTGGAGCGATGGGTAACGATGCTTCGTGGGTGACTGTTGTTGATGTGTACAGAGGGTCCCTGGTTCGCGCCCCGGGTATGGGCGAGAGGACGGTCCAAAGTTTTACTCAGCTTCAAAAGTTTCAACTCACTAGCGCACATACGTGACACACAATATATCTGGATTATCTCCTGAAGTCTCACCACAGTTTATTACCACTTAGCTGACTGTTCCAGTCCCCCCCAGATACGGAAAACCTGGAGGGGCTCTCGCTGTCTTATTTTATGTCCACAGAGTTATAGCCGGGTCGGTTCAAACATAGGTTAATGATCCTCTTTGCTTACTTTAAACACACACACATACATTCCTTCTTCCACAATGGTTATAATTTCCAATTACCCCTTGTCCATGCTACATAACCTCTTTCTTAGGAACGAACATTAATCAGATATTGTAAAACAAGGTAGAGTTTAATTAGTTATAGTTCTATTTAAATGTACACATTGTTTAGTCATTATTCATAAAAATTCCTAACAGCTTGAGATCTCAGGTCCCATGTGCTATATTGGTTGAAAATGAGGCAGCCATGTATTTGCAGCGAGTGAAAGGGTGAGAAGAGGAACCCTCCTACCTCATTGTGGTGGGTGGGTGCACTGGTTGACCCTGTGCTGAGGGAAAGGATGGATTGGCACATGGCGTAAGACCTCCACTCCACAAAAGGCCTCAGAGGAGGACCACTGATACTGTATCTGTTTGATGTATGAGAGCAGGTTGTGGGTGTTCAGCGCAGAGGGAGATAGAGCAAGGGATTGTGGGATTTCCTTCCACTTCCTTGTCTAGTTTAACCGATTGGATCAAAGCACTGCAGTTATTTTTTCTTTGCAATTTGCAAGGTGTCTGTCTTCAAGTCCTCCGTAAGACTTTAGAAATCCTGTTAAGGCGACAAATCTGAGGATGAAACTTTCAAAGAGCTTTGGCACTATGGGCAAGCTATCTTATAGCCGACCATGTCTTTGCCTGGAAACCCAACCAGTGGTGATTTCAGCATGTACAGTGGGGAGAACAAGTATTTGATACACTGCCGATTTTGCAGGTTTTCCTACTTACAAAGCATGTAGAGCTCTGTAATTTTTTATCATAGGTACACTTCAACTGTGAGAGATGGAATCTAAAACAAAAATCCAGAAAATCACATTGTATGATTTTTAAGTAAATAATTTGCATTTTTATTGCATGACATAAGTATTTGATCACCTACCAACCAGTAAGAATTCCGGCTCTCACAGACCTGTTAGTTATTCTTTAAGAAGCCCTCCTGTTCTCCACTCATTACCTGTAGTAACTGCACCTGTTTGAACTTGTTACCTGTATAAAAGACACATGTCCACACACTCAATCAAACAGACTCCAACCTCTCCACAATGGCCAAGACCAGAGCTGTGTAAGGACATCAGGGATAAAATTGTAGACCTGCACAAGGCTGGGATGGGCTACAGGACAATAGGCAAGCAGCTTGGTGATGAGGCAGCAACTGTTGGTGCAATTATTAGTAAATGGAAGAAGTTCAAGATGAGGGTCAATCACCCTCGGTCTGGGGCTCCATGAAAGACTTCACCTCGTGGGGCATCAATGATCATGAGGATGGTGAGGGATCAGCCCAGAACTACACGGCAGGACCTGGTCAATGACCTGAAGAGAGCTTGGACCACAGTCTCAAATCCTGCAGCACACGCAAGGTCCCCCTGCTCAAGCCAGCGCATGTCCAGGCCCATCTGAAGTTTGCCAATGACCATCTGGATGATCCAGAGGAGGAATGGGAGAAGGTCATGTGGTCTGATGAGACAAAAATAGAGCTTTTTGGTCTAAACTCCACTCGCCGTGTTTGGAGGAAGAAGAAGGATGAGGTCAACCCCAAGAACACCATCCCAACCGTGATGCATGGAGGTGGAAACATAATTATTTGGGGATGCTTTTCTGCAAAGGGGACAGGACGACTGCACCGTATTGAGGGGAGGACGGATGGGGACATGTATCTCGAGATCTTGGCCAACAATCTCCTTTCCTCAGTAAGAGCATTGAAGATGGGTCGTGGCTGGGTCTTCCAGCATGACAACGACCAGAAACACACAGCCAGGGAAACTAAGGAGTGACTCCGTAAGAAGCATCTCAAGGTCCTGGAGTGGCCTAGCCAGTCTCCAGACCTGAACCCAATCGAAAATCTTTGGAGGGAGCTGAAAGTCAGTATTGCCCAGCGACAGCCCCGAAACCGGAAGGATCTGGAGAAGGTCTGTATGGAGGAGTGGGCCAAAATCCCTGCTGCAGTGTGTGGAAACCTGGCCAAGAACTACAGGAAATGTATGATCTCTGTAATTGCAAACAAAGGTTTCTGTACCAAGTTCTGCTTTTCTGATGTATCAAATACTTATGTCATGCAATAAAATGCAAATTAATTACTTAAAAATCATACAATGTGAATTTCTGGATTTTTGTTTTAGATTCCGTCTCTTACAGTTGAAGTGTACCTATGATAAAAATTACAGACCCGTACATGCTTTGTAAGTAGGAAAACCTGCGAAATCGGCAGTGTATCAAATACTTGTTCTCCCCACTGTATATGAATGGCTTTTCTTTTACAATCCTATCATAATCTAGGGTTCACTTGGAGGTTTTACAGATAGTTTACCATAGTGTACGGGCAAGGGATGATACCGTTTGCGCAGCTGTCGTTACTAACAGTCGTTGCAAAAGTGCAGATTGCTGCAGTGTGGAAACATATTCTAAAATAAATCTGTGAGTCTCTGAAAGCCAACAGCAGCAAGCAGTTCATGTTCCCAATAAACCTGAAAAAAATCTGAGTATAATCCGATGCAGACACTTTCCAAAAGTACTCCACCACAGAGTAGAGGTGGACTCATTGTATCAATAAAATGCTAAATAATCCCTTGACTGGGCCTCTCAGCAATCCTATAAGCCCCTGTGTTCTGTGCGTGCACAATATTTAGCCTTTACGATGGTGAGCCTGACACTACGGGAATGGATGGCACTGAACAAGTACAGTCAGAGTGAGCCAGACAAGGGGGAAGGAAGGGAGAGATTTACAGAGAGAGAAGATGAGAGCAGTGAGTGAATCAGAGGGGGACAGTTTAGAGGAGTTAAGCAGAAATATAGCACATGGAACCAGAGGAGAGAGGAGAGAGTGTGAGAAGGGGAGGTAGGGTGTAGAGAGAGAGGGCTGGAGATGGATGGAGTGAGAGGCATGACTTGCACAGTGAAAGGTTTTGACAGCACAAAGGGTGAGAGAGTGAGTGATTCGACGAGAAAGAGACTTGCATAGAGAGCTTGAGAGGAGACGAGAGGAGGGAAGGAGAGTAGAGGGAGAAGGAAGGCTGTAATGATCGTCATGGGTTGAAGAAGGTGAGGACCAAGGTGCAGCGTGGTAATTGTTCATGTTATTTTTATTAGAACAGAAACACTAAACAAAATAACAACGAGAGGCAAACGAAGCAGTCCTGTAAGGTGCAGCAACACAAAACAGAAAACAACTACCCACAAACCCAGGTGGGAACAGGCTAACTAAGTATGGTTCTCAATCAGAGACAACGATAAACAGCTGCCTCTGATTGGGAACCATACCAGGCCAAACACATAGAAATACGACACTCAGAACAAATAGAAAGAAAAACATAGAATGCCCACCCCATCTCACGCCCTGACCAAACCAAAATAGAGACACAAAAAAGGAACTAAGGTCAGAACGTGACAAAGGCGGTGGGGTGAAAGATGACATGTAGGCCCGAGACAGATTATGGGAGGGGAACAAAGGATAGTTTGGGAGTTGCAGATAAGCAATTAAACATCCTGAACAGACAAGCGGTTGCATTCACCAATGGGTGTATTCATGAGGTGGTATACTGCTATGATCAAACATATCCCTTGTCAGCATTCTCTCTTTCTTTCTTTCTTTTTTTTCTCTCTCTCTCTCTCTCTCTCTCTCTCTCTCTCTCTCTCTCTCTCATTTCAATTCAAAGGGCTTTATTGTCATGGGAAACATATATTTACATTTCCAAAGCAAATGGCATAGATAATAAACAAAAGGGAAATAAACAAGGGAAAAATGTGTAAACATTACACTCAATAAAGTTTTGAAAGAATGTGGCTGTGGGCTTAGGGTCGTTGTCCTGTTGAAATGTGAACCTTCGCCTCAGTCTGAGTTCCTGTGCGCTCTGGAGCAGGTTTTCATCAAGGATCTCTCTGTACTTTGCTCAGTTCATCTGTCCCTCGATCCAGACTAGTCTCCCAGTCCCTGCCGCTGAAAAACATCCGCACAGCATGATGCTGCCACCACCATGCTTCACCTTCGGGATGGTGCCAGGTTTCCTCCAGACGTGAAGCTTGGCAGAGTTCAATCTTTGTTTCATTTGACCAGAGAATCTTGTTTCTCATGTTCTGAGAGTCCTTTAGGTGCCTTTTGGCAAACTCCAAGCGGGCTGTCATGTGCCTTTTACTGAGGAGTGGCTTTTGTCTGGCCACTCTACCATAAAGGACAGATTGGTACAGTGCTGCAGAGATGATTGTTATTCAGGAATCTTCTCCCATCTCCACAGAAGAACTCTCCACAGAGGAACTCTCCACAGAGGAACTCTACTCCCCCGATTGCTCAGTTTGGCTGTGCTGCCAGCTCTAGAAAGAGTATTGGTGTTTCCAAACTTCATCCATTTAAGAATGATGGAGGCCACTGTGTTCTTGGGGACCTTCAATGATGCAGCATTCATTTGGTACCCCCAAATCAGCCCCTCGACACAATCCTGTCTCGGAGCTCTACGGACAATTCCTTTGAACTCATTGCATGGTTTTTGCTCTGACATGCACTGTCAACTGTGCTACCTTATATAGACAGGTGTGTGTCTTTCCAAATCATGTCCAATCAATTGCTTTTACCATGTGTGGACTCCAATCAAGTTGTAGGATCTTCTCAAGGATGATGAATGGAAACAGGAGGCACCGGAGCTCAATTTCCAGTCTCATACCAAAGGGTCTGAATACTTACATAAATAAGGTATTTCTGTTGTTTTATTTGAATATATATGCAAACATGTCTAAAAACCTGTTTTCGCTTTGTCATTATGGGGTATTGTGTGTAGATTGATGAGGGAAAAAAATAATTCATTCATTTTAGAACAAGGCTGTAACATAACAAAATGTGGAAAAAGTCGAGGGGTCTGAGTACTTTCCAAGTGCACTGTAGTCAAGGATTTTCTGTATTTTGGGTCAGTCAGTGGTCAGGTATTCTGCCACTGTGTACTTTATGTTCAGGGCCAGATAGCATTCTAAATTGCTCTGTTTTTTTGTCGATTTTTTTTCCAGTGTGTCAATGATACTGATCAAAAATATAAACGCAACATGTGAAGTATCTGTCCCATGTTTTATGAGCTGAAATAAAAGATCCCAGAAATGTTCAACATGCATAAAATCTCATTTTTTTCTTTCTCATTTTGTGCAGAAATGTGTTTACATCCCTGTTAGTGAGCATTTCTCCTTTACCAAGTTAATCCATCCACCTGACAGGTGTGGCATATGATATAGAAAGTTTGTAATCAATAAATTTCAATTATCTTAATCGGTCTGCAACCCAGAGGTTGTAAAGTTCTGCTTTTAAATGAAACAGACAGAATTCCCAGCTCACAATTGATCAAATCCAAGTTTATTTGCGAGGCCTCTCCTGTGCATATACAAAGACGTTCCTTTTATAACAATCTCTTATCAACCTACGCACATACATACACACTAACATTTTGGATTCTCTCTTTTTCTCCTGAAGTCTCGCCACAGTTTATTACCACTCAGCTGACAGTTCCAGTCCCCCCCAGATACGGGAAACCTGGAGGGGCTCTCCCTGTCCTATCTTATCTCCCCAGAGTTATATCTGGGTCGGTTCAAACATAGGTTAAAGAACCCCTTTGTTTTCTTTCGGCACACACGTACATTCCTCTCTTCCCAGGTCCAACCTAGTTGGACCTGTGTTTATTATTTTTACTCCTTGTCCATGATACATAACCTCTAATCCCCTAATAGTTTAAGGTTCCGGGTAGAATGATTTAGTCATTAATCTTAAACATTCATAAAATCATTTAAAACATATCAAGAAGCAGATTAAACAGCATACTCATTACACAGGTGCACCTTGTGCTGGGGACAATAAAAGGCCACTCCATATGTGCTGTTTTGACACAGAACACAATGCCATAGATGTCTCAAGTTTTGAGGGACTGTGCAATTGGCATGCTGACAGCAGGAATGTCCACCAGAGCTGTTGCCAGAGAATATAAAGTTAATTTCACTACCTTAAGCCACCTTCGTCATTTTAGAGAATTTGGCAGTACGTCCAACCGTAGGACCTCCAGCACATCTGGCTCCACATTCTGCGGGATCATCTGAGACAGCTGATGAAACTGAGAAGTATTTATGTCTGTAATAAAGCCATTTTGTGGGGAAAAACCTGTTCTGATAGGCTGGCCCTGGCTCCCCAGTGGGTGGGCCTATGCCCTCTCAAGTCCACCATGACTGCGCCCCTGACCAATCATGTGAAATCCATAGATTAGGTCCAGTAGGATGAAGCCGGGTTCTGCAGACTGTTCCGGTGCCCTTGCCAATTCATTGATATCAACGAGGGCAGAGCTCAAGGTGCATCCCTGTCTCACCCCACTGCCCTGTGGAAAGAAAATGTGTGCTTCTTTTAACTGCACACTTGTTGTTTCTGTACATTGATTTTTATAATGTCATATTATTTTTTTCCCCAACACTGCTTTCCATCAATTTGCATTGTAGATCCTCATGCCAAATTTAGTGAAAAGCTTTTTTGAAATCAACAAAGCATAAGGCTTTGCTTTTGTTTTGTTAATTTGTCAATTAGTGTCATGGTCTGTCGTATGGTATTTTGGTAGAAAGACAATTTGACATTTGCTCAGGACATTGTTTTCACAGGAAATATTGAAGTATGCTGTTGATGATAGTGCAGAAGATTTTTCCAAGATTGCTGTTGACGCAGATTCCACTATAATTCTTGGGGTCATAATTGTCTCCACTTTTGTGGATTGGAGTGATCAGACCTTGGTTCCAAATAATAGGGATGTTGCCAGAACTGAGGATAATGTGGAAGAGTTTATGAACAGCCAATTTTGAATTTTTGGCATGTATATTTTTTTGTTGTATACCATCAACACCACGGGCATTTTTGTATTGGAGGGTTTGTATTTGGTCCTGTACTCATTCAATGTAATTGGAGAATCCAGTGGGTTCTGGTAGTCTTTAATAGTGATTCTAAGTTTTGTAAATGATCAAATATATGTTTTTGCTCTTGGTTCTGTGTTGTGACCGAAAAGGTTGGAGAAGTGGTTTATCCATACACTACATCTCCATTTGTTTTTGTTGAGTCTGCTCCAAACCCCTGAAAGCCGGTAAGCTGGTGATCTGTATCCTTGATGCCAACCCTGTGCCCGTTACAAGCCAGGATCCAATTGTATCCTGATGCTATGCTTAGAGACATATGGTCAAACTAGGACATGGATGAATGGTAACCTGATGAAATGGGATGGGCCCGAGGTACGGCTCCTCCAACTGTGGCGCATCTCAGATTGTATGAGTGTGTGTGGTCCCATGGAATATCCATGAGATGATTCAAGGAAAGCGTACACGTTCTTGATTCATTATTAACAAATCGTCGACACACATTGTGGAGCTCCTCTCTTTTTGACCTCCCAGAGGAGTTTGATATGATACCATACTGACATCTAGTGGAGTTAAATCAGCGTTACGCGGACAGTGTGGGGAGGAATTTCCTGTAATGGACAAACACAATACCTCTGATGACCACGTCAGTTCATTTCCTGATTATGCTTTTATTGAAGGTTCATGATTCAGATGTACATTTTTCTACATGGTTGTTTTTATGCTGTGTCATGTCCATTTTATCTTGTTGATTTTCTGTGTCTACCTGGCAATGAATTGACCAGTTAATATCTTTGATGTGACAGAAGACACTCACCTGTTTAGCAATTTCCAGATTCCATCTTTGATGTTTGATTAAAATGCTAGAATGGAACAAGCATAGGCCTACTCTGATGGATTTAGGTTTTGCAACTGCTCTGTCCCATACCTACCTGCTCAGATTATCTTCAGTTAGTTCATTCAAATAGAGTTTATGGTGGAGAGAGCTTTGATCTACTCCTGTGAGGTGTGCATGATGAGCCCCATCCATCATAGTCAGAGAAGAGGACAGTCCTACTCTCACCTGAGGCAGACACTGGGAACACCAACATGGGTGTATTAATTAGTGGACACCGTAGTGAAACGTTTCGCTACAGACAGTTTTTTTTGCATCGAAAACAAGGGTTTCTATTGGACAAATTCAGGTAGGTCACTCCCCGTTTCATTACATTTGCTTTTATTTGCTTCCGTTCGGTTCCTAGTGAATACACCCCAGATATGTGGAACAGAGAGCCAAAGGAGATGCTGCATCTCCATGGCAACAGCAGCTCTACTTCGCCTCCTCATAGACAGAGGGCACTAGAGGCTAATCTGCAGTCTGCAGAAAGAGGCACAGCTGGGACATTTAGTTTGAATGAGAATATTATTGAAGGAGCTACATATGGTCAGGACATATTACTGCTTTTGTATCCTTCCAACTGGGACATACAAGATGTGTATAACAGCCTTTAAAATGCCCATGAACTGCTGTCAAACTTCTCAGAAGACTGAGAACACACAATGTGGTTTAGACAGCGGGTGTTCTGGGGAAGGGGAGAGGGAGGGAGGGAGAGAGAGAGGGAGGGAGAGAGGGAGAGAGGGAGGGAGAGAGGGAGGGAGAGAGGGAGGGAGAGAGAGAGAGGGAGAGAGAGAGGGAGAGAGAGAGGGAGAGAGAGAGGGAGAGAGAGAGGGAGAGAGAGAGGGAGGGAGGGAGAGAGGGAGGGAGGGAGAGAGGGAGAGAGGGAGAGAGGGAGGGAGAGAGAGAGAGAGAGAGAGAGAGAGAGAGAGAGAGAAAAAAGATAACAACTTGACATGTTGGTAAGAATGAACAAAAAAACAGAGTAAACTAGAATGCTATTTGGCCCTAAACAGAGAGTACACAGTGGCATAATATCTGACCACTGTGACTGACCCAAACTTAAGGAAAGCTTTGACTATGTACAGACTCAAGTGAGCATAGCCTTGCTGTCGAGAAAGGCCACCATAGGCAGACCTGGCTCTCAGGAGCAGACAAGCCATGTGCACACTGCCCACAAAATGAGGTGGAAACTGAGCTGCACTTCCTAACCTCCTGCCAAATGTATGACCATATTAGAGACACATATTTCCCTCAGATTACACAGATCCACAAATAATTTGAAAACAAACCCGATTTTGATAAACTCCCATATCTATTAGGTGAAATACCACAGTGTGCCATCACAGCAGCAAGATTTGTGACCAGTTGCCACAAGAAAAGGGAAACCAGTGAAGAACAAACACCATTGTAAATACAACCCATATTTATGTGTATTTATTTTCCCTTTTGTACTTTAATTGTTTGCATATTGTTACAAAACGTAAAAAAATATACATCGTATGACATTTGAAACATCTTTCTACTTTTGGAACTGCTCTGAGTGCAATGTTTTCTGTTCATTTTGATTGTTTATTTCACTTTTGTATATTATCTACTTCACTTGCTTTGGCAATGTTAACATATGTTTCCCATGCCAGTAAAGTGTCTTGAATTGAATTGAGAGAAAGAGAGAGGGGGGGGAGGTAGAGAGAGAGAATTCAGACAAGTAATATGTTCTCTTTATGAATTTCCTACATAGTACACACGTGATCCCAATGTCTATAATGTACATAGAAAGAGAAAGTGAGTGTGTTAGTGGGTCAGTCAGAGGAAAAAGGGAAGATTGATTCAAGAGAAGCAGAACGTAAAGTCGTATTTCAGACGAAACCGATGTGTCCTTGAAACCATTTATTCACGGCGCCTCTAAGAGGATGTGAGAAAGTGGGACTATTTGAGTCACAGTGGCGAGTAGAAGTTTCCATGGCGTGTTTGTTTTTGTCCCATGACATGCATTACTTTTAAGGGAAAATGTCATGTTTGTTTTTGTCCCATGACATGCATTACTTTTAAGGGAAAATGTCATGTTTTTTTTTTTTTTTTCTTCTACCAAGTGGGATAAAAGGACCCTTCGTCACACGTGAATAAACAGGCATAACTAAACAGTAGTCCAGACGATGCTCGCTAAATATCTCACGGGTGTATCAAGAGAGTCTCACCGCAAAAAAAGCAGATGTGGTTTTTTTGCAGCTCTTTCATGGTGGCATGCGTGTGTTTTCTGACGTACTGGCAAAAAAAGGACACATCTGAGGCACTTTTTGAAGGTGTGTGTTTTTCTTCTTCTTTCCTGAAACGAAACAGTTGACCACAGCCAGACATGCAAATCTGCCCCCCCCCCCCCCCCCGTCCCCCCGTCCCACCTACACACACATATGCACAGTTCAGGGAAGGTGGACCACCAGTATCTTGCTGTGACTTTTTTGAACCTTGTAGCTGTAAGCATTTCCACTGTGACAAAGAGAAGAGGCCCATTGACCATTAGAGACCAGGGTGGACTTCCTTTAAAATCCAAAACAGAGAAACAAATATGTAAACCATCAGAGAGGCAACTATAGGTAAGACAATGGTAATGTAAAAAAAAAAAAAAGGAGCATTATTGAAAGTGTTGGTCACCCAAGAATATGGAAATATAATGGTTGGCACATTGGCAACATGGCTGTTCTATCTGTGAAGGAGATATACTGTAAGTATATGATAGGCAGACTAGTGCAAATCACATTTTGAATCCTTGTGTATGTCTAAATGGTAATAGTCTAAATGAAGAGTTCATTTCCGAAACAATACATCCACAACTTTTATAAATTGTTGATTTTTTTTTGTCAGAAATGATTGCCAACGGGCACATTCATGGTTGTGTAAAATATTTCTGTTCTCAGATTTTTTAAATTATTGATTTTAGATGTGTTTGATACATACTACCGTTCAAAAGTTTGGGGTCACTTAGAAATGTCCTTGTTTTTGAAAGAAAAGCACATTTTTTTTGTCCTTTAAAATAACATCAAATTGATCAGAAATACAGTGTAGACATTGTTAATGTTGTAAATGACTATTGTTGCTAGAAACGGGAGATTTTTTATGGAATATCTACATGGGCAACGGAGGCCCATTATCAGCAACCATCACTCCTGTGTTCCAATGGCATGTTGTGTTAGCTAATCTAAGTTTATCAATTTAAAAGGCTAATTGATCATTATAAAACCATTTTGAAATTATGTTAGCACAGCTGAAAACTGTTGTTCTGACTAAAGAAGCAATAAAACTGGCATTCTTTAGACTAGTTGAGTATCTGGAGCATAAGAATCTGTGGGTTCGATTACAGGCTCAAAATGTCCAGAAAAAAAGAACTTTCTTCTGAAACTCGTCAGTCTATTCTTGTTCTGAGAAATGAAAGCTATTCCATGAGATAAATTGCAGAGAAACTGAAGATCTGGTACAACTCTCTGTACTACTCTCTTCACAGAACAGCCAAACTGGCTATAACCAGAATAGAAAGAGCAGTAGGAGGCCCCAGTGCACAACTGAGAAAGAGGACAAGTACATTAGAGTGACTTGTTTGAGAAACAGATTTCTCACAAGTCCTCAACTGGCAGCTTCATCAAATAGTACCCACAAAACACCAGTCTCAATGACAGCGGTGAAGATTCGACTCCGGGATGTTGGCCTTCTAGGCAGAGTTGCAAAGAAAAAGCCATATCTCAGACTGGCCAATGAAAATCAAATATTAAGATGGGCAAAAGAACATAGACACTGGACAGAGGAACTCTGCCTAGAAGGCCAGCATCCTGGAGTCACTTCTCCACTGTTGATGTTGAGACTGGTGTTTTGAGGGAACTATTGAATGAAGTTGCCAGTTGAGGACTTGTGAGGCATCTGTTTCTCAAACCAAACACTCTAATGTCCTTGTCCTCTTGCTCGGTTGTGCACCGGGGCCTCCCACTTCTCTTTCTATTCTAGTTAAAGCCAGTTTGCACTGTTCTATGAAGGGAGTAGCACACAGCGTTTTACGAGATTTTGAATTTCTTGGCAATTTCTAGCATTTCCTTCAAATTACTAAAATGTCAAATGGAAATGTTTTACATACATGTAAAGGCACTATTTAAATATTGATGTCACAAATGTATAATTTGTACATTTTTTATATTAAAAATGTAGTTATTTGTTACATTTGACAGTGTCAAACCTAGCAGTACTACTTATGTCTCTGAGAGTGAGACGGATGTATAGCAATTTGCAATTAAAAACATGATTATTTGTCTCTCTGAAATTAAACCAGTGACAGATTTTAAACAAATACATGTCTGTCATTGAACAAACCCATGCCATGATTAGATAATGGAAAAACACACCAATCTCTTTCAGAATTTCTTTATACAATAAAAGCTCATTTACCAACATTTCTGAACGTAGATGTATTCTGTTTTGGAATGAATCTCTTGAAATGTATTCACGTTTAGTGAAACACGAGATATAATGAAAGTACTCTTTGTTTGTTTCTTTTGTAGAGCACAAATATTGTCAAGCAATGGGGAAGACCACATTGAGAACCGTAATTGTCTGTGGTGAGCAAGTATTTATTCATGTGTGTGGATCTTGAATTGCAGTATCACTCTTATGTACCTCAAACGAATAAATATGCATGTGCATGTGCGTGTGTGTGTGTGTGTGTTTTAGTATCCACAGTGTATAGTGCTTTAGGTTGTGTAGTGACAGGCCCAGACCAGAAGAAGGTTCCTGTGGGCTCTAATGTTCGACTGTCCTGCGACCTCACTCAGTGTTTGAAAAGTCTGGGACATCACCAAATCAGTGCGGAGTGGGAGTTCATTGACAAGGTAAATCCCTCAAAATATATAATGTCACAACAAATGTAGCGTTTAGGATTGCTGGTGTAATATCATGTTTTCTAAAAAGTGACATGCAGTTGAAGTCTGAAGTTTACATACACTTAGGTTGGAGTCATTAAAACTCGTTTTTCAACCACTCCACAAATGTCTTGTTAACAAACTATAGTTTTGGAAAGTCGGTTAGGACATCTACTGTGTGCAGGACACAAGTCATTTTTGTAAACAATTGTTTACAAACAGATTATTTCACTCATTGTATCACAATTCCAGTGGGTCAGAAGTTTACATGCACTAAGTTGACTGTGTCTTTAAACAGCTTGGAAAATTCCTGAAAATGATGTATTGGCTTTAGAAGCTTTTGATAGGCTAATTAACATAATTTGAGTCAATTGGAGGTGTACCTGTGGATGTATTTCGAGGCCTACCTTCAAATCCAGTGCCTCTTTGTTTGACATCATGGGAAAATCAAAAGAAATCAGCCAAGACCAAAGAAAATTTGATTTAGACCTCCACAAGTCTGGTTCATCATTGGGAGCAATTTCCAAATGCCTGAAGGTACCACGTTCATCTGTACAAACAATAGTTCACAAGTATAAACAACATGGGACCACGTAGCCATCATACCGCTCAGGAAGGATACGCGTTCTGTCTCCTAGAGATGAACGTACTTTGGTGTGAAAAGTGCAGATCAATCCCAGAACAACAGCAAAGGACCTTGTGAAAATTCTGGAGGAAACAGGTACAAAAGTATCTATAACCACAGTAAAACGAGTCCTATGTCGACATAACCTGAAAGGCCGCTCAGCAAAAGCCAGACTACGGCTTGCAACTGCACATGGGGACAAATATTGTACTTTTTGGAGAAACGTCCTCTGGTCTGAGGAAACAAAAATAGAACTGTATGTCCATAATGATCTTCGTTATGTTTGGAGGAAAAAGGGGGAGGCTTGCAAGCCGAAGAACACCATCCCAACCGTGAAGCACGGGGGTGGCAGCATCATTTTGTGGAGGTGCTTTCCTACAGGAGGGACAGGTGCACTTCACAAAATAGATGGCATCATGAGTAGAGAAAATTATGTGGATATATTGAAGCAACATCTCAAGACATCAGTCAGGAAGTTATAGCTTGGTCGCAAATATGTCTTCCAAATGGACAATGACCCCAAGCATACTTCCAAAGTTGTGGTAAAATGGCATAAGGACAACAAAGTCAAGGTATTGGAGTGGCCATCAAAAAGCCCTGACCTCAATCGTATAGAAAATTTGTTGGCAGAACTGAAAAAGCATGTGCGAGCAAGGAGGCCTACAATCCTGACTCAGTTACACCTGCTCTGTCAGGAGGAATGGGCCAAAAATCACCCAACTTATTGTGGGAAGCTTGTGGAAGGCTACCCAAAACGTTTGACCCAAGTTCAACTATTTAAAGGCAATGCTAACAAGTACTAATTGAGTGTATGTAAACTTCTGACCCAGTGGGAATGTGATGAAAGAAATAAAAGCTGAAATAAATCATTTTCTCTGCTATTCTGACATTTTGCATTCTTAAAATAAAAAGGTCATCCTAACTGACCTAAGACAAGGCAGTTAACCCACTGTTCCTAAGCCACCATTGAAAATAAGAATTTGTTATTAACTGTTAAATAACAGTTAACTTGTTAAATAAAGGTAAAATAAAATAAAAAAAACAGGGATTTTTACTACGATTAAATGTCAGGAATTGTGAAAAACGGAGTTTAAATGTATTTGGCTAAGGTGTATGTAAACTTCCGACTTCAACTGTAAATATGTAGTATATGTTCAGTACTATTTGTATTTGTACTAATCTTGAGCACCAAAAAATTCACAATAACAGGACTCAATGGATAAAGCCCGGCACTGTCTCATATACCACTACCATAACCAAACTGTCACCGTTGAACCCAGAGTGTCTCTGGTTGGGAACATCTCTGAAGGTGACTTCTCGATCCTGCTGGTGTCGGTGACAGTCCAACGTAGTGGCACCTACCTGTGTCGCCTGCGTTCTCCACATGGCTATTCAGACATTCATGAGAGTCACACACAGGTCACAGTGGTGGAGAGATCAGGTACATACTTCATCTTGAACGATAACAACTGGACTTGCTAAGCAAGCATTAAAAACAATTACATGTAAAAAATAAATGGTGTATATGTTGTGTAAGTGTATATGCTGAAAAAGGAGTTGGGCTATACAAATCAGGTTGACAGATTTATCTTTCGTCTTTACACCTTGATTTTCCCAGGGCAGCACAGGAGTTTCCCAGGAGATCTCCATAAACCTGGTGTAAACCATCCGGATTGGCTGTTGCCTCTCTGCTGCGTGCTTTTTTCACTCTTCCTGGTGGGCGGAGTCACAGTGGGAATATGCGTGTGTCGGAGGAGGTCACCGCGGCAACAAAATGACAAGTGGTGAGATAATGCTAAGAGAGACCAGCAGGTGGACATGAGAGAAAGGAGAAGACAGGGAGAGAGCAGAGTCAAAAAAACATGTACAAGATATGCCTATTTTAGAGGCAGAGATAAATAAGACAAATATATTGGAGACATGAAACGCCATACAAAAACCAATGAAAGCTACATTTTTTTTGGTATGCTCTTTCAGTCACATCCAGGTGAACGTAACACGCGGAGAAGACACACGGGAAGCCAATGGAAACAAGGTAACTGTTCTTACCTGACTTGCCTAGATGAATAAATGTTAAATAAAAAAATAAAAAAACACATGCAAACAATAACATACAAGCAATTAATGCAAACACACAAACCCGCATGCAAAAACTCAGGTAACACTCGTCGTCTGAGTCTCTCTCTCCCTCACTTCTTCTCCCTGCTTCCCTCGCAGTCAATGAATAAACCAATGATAACCCATCCCTATGTGCTGCACTGGTGTCTTCACCCACTCTGATTTCCCAGCTGTGTAACATTTCCCTCTGTAACACGGACTGTACCTGCTCACTCTAACACGACCACAGGACACAAACTGCTATGTCACGCTCCAGAGGCTCAGGGCCCCGCCCCCTCCCACACCCTCTAGAGGAGAGGGCATCTACGTTACCATGGTAAGCACACTGTGTACAGAACAGAGGCTTTAATTAATCTATTTTGAGATGACAATACAGCCATTTCTGACATACAATAGACAGGTTTTAAAAATGTTTTTATCACTTGCCTGTCCTTGCACATGAATGTGTGTGTGTGTCTACGTGTGTGAGCTCGTGTGCATGTATGCATGTTTGCGATGCATCAGAGTAATCTCTTACGTATCTCTCTCCTTCCTGAATCTAGCACGGCACTCCCGCTGGGCCTTCAGGTGTCCATTCCAAGCCCCAGACTCACCCCAGCAGAAAGACTCTCCCAGAGGAGTGGCGGCAACAGGAAATACCCACAAAGCCCCAACACTGCCCTTGAACACCTCCAACCAACCCCTCCTCAGAAGACTCAGACACAGGGAACTGCTGTGTTGAGACTATCAGCTCGGCGATTTCAAATCACCATTGATCCTTTGCGCCATTGCCGAAGAACCACTATGTTTGGTTCATTTCAAAAGAGGTGAAAATCTGTTACTTTGGAAGAGAATCCAGAACCACCTATATCCAAATTGATCTCTGACACTATAATCAGAGTGGTTATTGAAGTTAGGAAAAAGAAGATTCCTATAATTTAGCTATATCAAGATAACGTATTACGATTACTTAGAAGATCCTTCCTTCTTGCTAATAGTCCCATGGGTGCAGACGAGCCCTCTCAGCTCTTAAGTGTAACCCTAACAGAGATGAAACAGTTATTATTGTTTGACCGGTAGGGATTTTAAAAACAGGAAGTGGGGAGAGAGGTAATCGTGCACATGGTTTCCTCCACCAGCTGTAACACTCTGTAGCAATTACCCAGGGGACATCCCACAGGATATATACAGGACATTCGCAGGACATTGCATAGGACATTCACAAACCATGCACAGGACAATCCATTACATGTGCCCTCCCTATAGATACTTTTTTGCAAGGGTGTGATTTGTTTTTCCTAACTTACTGTCTTGGTGTGAAGTTTGTAAGTTGTTTTTTTATCGATAAAAAAAATCAATCAATCAACAATGATTTTACTAAAACTGTTGTTCAAAAGTGGCTTTCCCGTCTTGCACGTGGCAGTTCGAGAAATAGGTAGATACTTTCACTTCCACTTCTGTTGAGATGCTAGATTGTTTTTGTTTGATTATTCAACAAGCATACCATCTCTCTGTTATTGGTAAGCTGATTTGCTATATAACCGATTGGTGAGCAACATTTGATGTAGCCTTTGAAAATAGGTCATGTCACCATCTGCAATGACTTGACCACTACACAACGTGTCCTTTGCCTTTAGGTCCAGAGTGCTCCTCTCTCAAAGTTGTGGCTGAACGCTACACTTGTAGATCAACATTATTGGGCAGCTCAGTTTCAATACAGATCAATGGTCATTGATGCCCGTCGACAGCAGACTTGAAAAAGATTGCATTTCAAAATCATTACACCACTGGATTGCACATCACTGGATTGCGTATCATTACGCCACTGGATTGCACACCACTGGATTGCGTATCATTACACCACTGGATTGCACACCACTGGATTGCATATCACTGGATTGCATATCATTACACCACTGGATTGCACACCACTGGATTGCATATCATTACACCACTGGATTGCACACCACTGGATTGCATATCATTACACCACTGATGGGGCATGACTGCAGTTAACACGTTGTATTGAAGTCTTAAAAGATGCAAATCATGATAGTACATACAAAAAAATGCATCATATCATCTTCCCATCAATCTCCTCCACTGTTTATCTAATGCTTACCCTTCCCTCTCTTTTTTTGCCTCTCTATCTCTCTGCCCTTTTCCAAGTGTGATGTGTGAACGTCCTTGTTTATTTACTTGTTTCTGCTCTAAAGCCTCTCAACTCATCCCCTGAATCCCCAGAATGATTGCGTTCTCATCTATGGTAAAGGTCTGTGCCAAATGGCACCGCCTGCTGTCAAATGCTGCCTTCTCTCAAAGGGCACACGAACAAACACACCACCTGCAATCTGTTGGGATGGCCAAACTAGAGCCGTGGAGTCCTTTACACTCATAGTTACTCCTGTAGTGGCACACCTGAGTACCCCTGTGGGTTTTGGGCTGTTTTTACTGTAGCAGGAGGAATGTTCTACAAAGAATGATAGGGCTGTATTTGACAAGATTAGATCCCATCCTCATGATTTTTCCATGATTAATTGCTCATCCCTGTTTATATTTGTATCACTTTCATTTAATCCTCTATCTTCAGTATTTCCCATTATGTTCCCTGCAGTAGCTATTCGTGTCTGGCGCCACTGTGCTTGACTGATCAGTAAGGGGTTTAATACCGAAATCTCTCTTTTGTCGGTATTGATCTTTTCATCCTCATCCGTTCATCCCACTCTTTCCCTGCCATCTATCTCTTCCCCACACCCGTTAACCTCCATATTAGAGCTCCCTTACTCCCTTGCGTTCTTCCTCGGTACCTATTTGTTCCTGAACTTGCTATTGATGAACAGAAAGGGAGGGGTAAGGTCTTGCTGCGGAGCAGGTTGAATATTTTGTTTGTTTAGCTACCACGACCACTCCGTTCTTCACATTATCTTTTTCCCCAGACTTCCCAAACTCCTCCTCCCAGGAAACGGAGAGACAGTGCTCATAAACACACCCTTTGCCTCTTTACATGTCTCTGTTCATTCTATGACCCCGTGTAGAGATATCACGAGTAAAATGCTAAGAATCAAACATGACCTTAATTAAAAGATCATCTATAATTTCCTGGGAAGCTTTCTGATGCTATATCGGAGTTGCTCTCCTTGTGAGGTAATAACACATGTCGACAGACAGCAAAGTGAACTCCTCTCAATAGTTGCAAACAAAGACTTTAATAATGCTAAGCCTTTTATAATCCGATTCAGCGCAGACTAAAAGGCCCCGAGGTCTGTTGTCCACAGGCTATGCTGAAATATGGCCAGTATTCATTCAAACTGTGCTCTACCGGTGTGAAAGCGCATCCTACCTCTGCACACTGAACTACCAAACAATGCACCCTTTTAAAGGGAATTTCCCCAATCTTCACGGAGATCGTGTTCATGGTGAACGCTGCGAATGCCAGCTCAAGTGTGGGTGAGCTTTTAGAAGAGTCACCTGTGTGTCAATCTGAACCACACAGTAAAAAAAATAATCTAAATGTGTCCGTTTAAGCGAAAGATATCTGCTGTTTTACGTGGGCTGCGTCTCAGTCCACCACGTCAGCCCACGCCGACCTTCCACATCTGCGGTGGAAAGCGGCAGAGCTACGGCGCTGTTTGTCAGAGCAGGAGACATCCCACGAATCCGTCCTTCCATGAAAACGTCTGTAGTGTCCAAACGGTTTGGCCTATGGACTAATACGACTATTGAAAGACGAGACTCTCACAAACACGATGGTGTTCTCCCGTTTGCTCTATGACCCCCACACGTGTCATGGGACTCGTCTGAAGGTAACCCATACAAATGATTGGGAGTATGGAGGTAGTTTTCTGCCAACAAAAAAAAAAAGAGATTACATTTGTGTCCCATAAAATTTTCCGGAGCTTTCTTACATCTCATAGATTTAGGACAGACACCTCAACACATTATTCCTTCTGATTTGTTGTTTTACTGTCTTTTTTTAGAAATGTGTTATTCAATGCATTTTTTGGGCCATAGTAGTAAAGGCCAGAGGCTTTGACTTTTAGAGGTTAAAAGGCACCTCCGACATCGCCTAAACATGACCAATGCATTTGTCGGATTGAATCCCGGACGGTGTTATTGTGCGTTGTTTATGTGTATAGCAGTCCAACTGCTCAGTGAATAATTAGGACAGAAATTGTTGACAAAACAACATCCTTAATTCATGAGAATTCCCAGGGCACTTCGAAAACTGGAAACTCTATATACAAATACACATGCTCACAAAGTAAGCAGAGTCGTAACTTTGATAGAAAAATAGGGGGGAGGGCATTTGATTTGCCATTCAAAGCTAATTTTGTGCATAACCTCTAGACACAAGTGTCAAAAATAGTGCAAAAATACAATTTCAAAATTACATTTCTATGACTGCAATCAAACAATGGTCTTTATTAAATTGTCTCGGGATGATGACGTCATGAAAAAATTCCTGTCCTTTCCTCAATGGTCAGACTATCTCTGTGTGTTCCCGACGAGGAAACTTGGCCTGTTCCACTGACTCTGACTCTCTTTCCAGCTAGACCACAGCACTGTCTTTGGTGGGATTAGCTCAGCACGGGCACACACAGATGTCCCACAGAAAGAGAGAGAGAGAGAGTGAGAGAGAGAGAGAGTGGGGTGGGAGAGAGATAGAGAGATAGAGAGAGAGTGGGGGGGGAAGAGAGATAGAGAGAGAGAGAGAGAGAGAGAGAGGGAGAGAGATGCAGGAGTGAAAAGAAAAAAAGAGGGTAACACACAAAGACTAAAACACAGTCCAATGCAAAGACTATCACTCACTCACACAGACAGACAGACAGACAGACAGACAGACAGACAGACAGACAGACAGACAGACAGACAGAGCCACACTGACTGTCATACAGGTGAATCAGTTATGCTGACCTGATTCACCTATTCAAAGGCTTGATGATTACTTGACAAGTTGAATCAGGTGTGTCAATAACTGTGGAATAGGTCAAGTACATGGAACTGCTGTCGGTCCCCCAAGGAAAAGTTGTAAAATCCCTGGTCTCGGACACACAGAGATAATAGGAGATCAGTATAATTGTTTCAGTTAGCTAGCCAATAGCATATTTATATTCCATATTTATATTCATCACCTATACTGAAAGCATGATCCACATAGTCTACTTCATGGGAGAGTGAGAGTCGACACATGTGAAGTGATTCTATTTTGAGCCCGATCAAACAAACAAGGAAAGACGCGATTATACTGTATGATTAAATCCCAGTAGTTTATCTAAGGGCATCAGTGAGTTATGAACATCAAGTGCTTTTCCAAATGATTATGTTAAGTTGAAACGGTAGATCATTGCGAGTAAATGTAGTTTAATGTTTGTTCATTGAAATAGGAGATATGAAAGGGGGAAATGGAGAGCTAGAGAGGGAGGGAGATAAGAGTAGGGGATTTGATTCAATTTCCAACCTCCCTGCCTTCTTTTGAGAGACACCCACAACCATATAATCAACTATTTCTACAGCTACAGTCACTGCCAGCCATATCATAGCACTGAAAAAAGAACACATATTTTAAGATTTTTTCTAAAGTAAAAAGGAAGATTTTACGACATTTCTATTTTATTATATATCGTGACGTTTTACTACAAGGAGATACAATGCATTTTACATTACAAAAGCGAAATAAGACGTGGATGCCAGCTATCAATCTGAGCATCGTGGGATTGATGGTTTATATTATGGGTAAGTAGGCTACAACGGAAGCGTCTAATGTAAAGTTAACAGCGGATCGATATTTGGAAAGATGAGTGACAGAGGCGCAATTGTACTCACTTGGATCAAATGTGCTCCGTTTTCTCCCGCGTTGTGTGTGTAAGTGTGCGTGTGTTTGTGTGCGTGTGTAGATGAGCGACATTTAGATATTCCTGAAATCCTGTATGATTATGGTAGGCTACCTAATTAATAGACTGGTGGCTCACGAAATCCGCCGCTTGTCATCACTATAAATTACCAACTTCCTCACCTCCAAGGCTAACACTTTACCCTCGCCATTAGTAATAATATCTAATACGCCTTTATGCTATGTCAACAGACTCTGTTAAGTAACCTTAACAGTAGACTAAACGAAGGTTTTTTTTTTTTTTACTCCAGAGACAAACGTAGTGAATCACAATAAGCGTAATTCCAGTGTCCCAACGCCTGATCTATATCGAGGAAAAACCGAAACAACGTGGGGATTTATTATTGGCCCGCTATCTACCCATAGCTTAGTCAGAATGTGTAACAGTCGTGTAAGTATCAGGGCTCAGGCAGATCCAGTGATGCTCTCTCTACTGATGCAGGTGCGGGGTGGAGTGGATGGACGCTGACGCACGGACACCGCGTGTCTCCATCATCTCTGCACTAGAGACGCATCACTAGCAACATCGCCTTGCGTACAGGCTATTTGTAAACAGGCCTTGAATCTGAAAGAAATTGTCGTTTATCCTCAATTTAAAATAAAGAACTCTTCATAGTGTTTGCTTTCTCATAATAGCGGGTCTACGGTCAACTGGCTATGACGAAGCCTATACTGAGTTTAGCGCATCTGGGCGGATACAATAATCTATTCACATTGCCTCACTAGTTTAGCCTATATTTCTCGTTCATTTACATAGCCTACACTTACACTTACACTTACACCTACACTATTATTCGTATCCCAAATAGCACTCAGGTAAAGGTGGATAGTGAAAGCTCTGTTTTGTGCTCAGCAGAGGCCTGCTTGGCAACAGGCTACGGATGCGTAATGACAGCTCATGAGATGAATATCACGACCTGTATTAATGTTGATGCCATGACACCATTAAGCCTATGCAGTAGCCTAAACCGTTATGTTCCACACGTGCCTGTTGATACCTGTGTTATCATAATGCTGTAGAATATTACAAATAAAAAAGTAGGTTAAAAATGTGGAAAATATATATTGGAAAAAATAGCATTGGCATGCAGTGCCTATGGCCTAACACTTTCAAACTGTTGTGATGAAGCAACTGTGTGTGTGTGTGTCATCTGGTTCACACTGTCTGGTCCTTGTGCAGTATGCAGCAGAAGAGATGACTAATACCACACCAGCCTCTGAAACCTTCACCATTTTAGAACGGTCATAGTATTGTCATGCTGCTGCGCCTCCTAGACTTCGACACCAGGGGGAGACAGTGCCACGCAGACATTGTACTTCATAGACCAACAGCAATGTCTAGCAGGCAATGCTGGCATGCTGAGCTCACACACACATCCTCTCATGCTGTTTCAATGAGCAATTGGTAATCATAGACGTTTAGGAGCTCACAAATGCTATTTAACAACAGTATGGATTATTGATATGGAGGACTAGGCTACACTGGATGACTAACAACCAAGAAAATGTGTATTATCCATTCGGTATTGGGATCTTTGAGTGCACCTTATAATTTCATCCACAAGGGGGCAGGCTAATCCACAGCCGCTGTATAGCCCAGACTGTAGCCTGTACCACACCGTGGCTATGCAGCATTTTAGTTTGGAGCTGGCAGCATTTATTTCGTAGGATAGATCATACATTTTCATTCTCAGGATAGTGCCATGAGGCTGCTCCTTTTGAATGTGAGGAAGCCGAGAGTAGGAGTAGCTGCTCCGTCATGGAAGGGATGCTGTCGGGTACATGATTAGATAAATCTGTAAGGTACAGATGCGTGGTGCGGGGTGTCGTTTGTGATCCCATAGACTCCTGCATCATGACCTTGCCTGTCAGCAGGTTCACCTAATATTGTGCCCTGTGTCATATCAAAGACACGTACCTCAGCCATCAAAAGACAGAGATCCAATACATTTTGACCACTGTTGCCTCCATAAAGCCAAACGTAAAAACATTATGACCAGCATATTAAGGCCAGTCCCTCAGTAATGTATTACACCACATCATCCTTTCCCCTATTGAACTCACCAGTCATTGAGTATGCTGAGCCATTGCCTACAGCCAAACACACACACACACACACACACACACACACGCATTCACACTGAACACACACAGGACCAAGGACATTGGCAGTCACTTTTATTCGGGGCTATGTATCACTGGGCAGCTAACGGGCACCCGAGGTCACGGGGAGGTCACGGTCTATGAGACAACCTGGTCCATCAACCACCTTGTCAGCAGGCAGGTAGTGTTTAGAAAGTTGTGCCCTTGAGGTTTCTGCATTATGGTACATTTGCAGAAAACGCACAAATTCTATGGTAGCTATGTCAGACATAACACCCCATTACTTTACATGTAGAGTATTTAAATAACCCTATGTAACTTGAATGCCTAGAATTAGAAAAACTCTCAAAATACATGGCTCTGGTCCGAACTAGTCTTGAACCTGGTGAAAGAGCAGAGGCAGAACCACAGTCTCAGTGGATTGGGGATGTCTGTTAGTTCGTGACATTTCCTAACACTGACAAGTATATTTAAAACCAAGTACTTTTAGACTTTTACTCAAGTTGTATTTCACTGGGTGACTTTCACTTGAGTCATTTTCTACTAAGGTATCTTTACTTTTGCTCAAGTATGACAATTGAGTACTTTTTCCACCTCTCTCTCTCACTCACACACACGCACACACACACACACACACACACACACACACACACACACACACACACACACACACACACACACACACACACACACACACACACACACACACTTATTGAACCATTAAGTTTGAGAGTAGCAGCAGCGTAAAATAAGTTGGGGGGCAATGCAAATATTCTGGGTAGCCATTTGATTAGATGTTCAGTAGACTTGTGGCTTGGGGTTGGAAGCTGTTTAGATACCTCTTGGACCTAGACTTGACACTCAGGTACCGCTTGGTGTGCAGTAGCAGAGAGAACGATCTATGACTGGGGTAGCTGGAGTCTTTGACAATTTTTAGGGCCTTCCTCTGACACCGCCTGGTATAGAGGTTCTGGATGGCAGGAAGCTTGGCCCCAGTGGTGAACACACTACCCTCTGTAACACCTTCAGGTCGGAAGCTGAGCAGTTGCCATACCAGGCAGTGATGCAACCCATCAGGATGCTCTCGATGGTGCAGCTGTAGAACCTTTTGAGGATCTGAGGACCCATGCCAAATCTTTTCAGTCTTCTGAGTGCCGTCTTCACGGCTGTCTTGGTGTGCTTGGACCATGTTAGTTTGTTGGTGATGTGGACACCAAGGAATTGAAACTCTCAAGCTGCTCCACTACAGCCCCGTCGATGAGAATGGGGGTGTGCTCAGTCCTCATTTTCCTGTAGTCCACAATCATCACCTTTATCATCACCTTCTGGCACCACACGGCCAGGTCTCTGACCTCCTCCCTATAGGCTGTCTCATCGTTGTTGGTGATCTGAAAACATAATGATGGTTTTGGAGTCGTGCCTGGCTGTGTAGTCATGAGTGAACAGGGAGTACAGGAGGGGACTGAGCATGCACCCCTAGGAGCCCCCTTGTTGAGGATCAGCATGGCGGATGTGTTGTTACCTACCCTTACCACCTGGGGGCGGCCCGACAGGAAGTCCAGGATCCAGTTACAGAGGGAGGTGTGTAGTCCCGGAGTCCTTAGCTTAGTGATGAACTTTGAGGGCACTATGGTGTTGAATGCTGAGCTGTCGTCAATGAATAGCATTCTCACATAGGTGTTAGGTGTAAAAGGGCAGTGTAGAGTGCAATAGATATTGCATCATCTGTGGATCTGTTGGGGCGGTTTGCAAATTGGTGTGGGTCTACGGTTTCTGGGACAATGGTGTTGATGTGAGCCATGCCTTTCAAAGCACTTCACGGCTACAAACGTGAGTGCTACGGGTCGGTAGTCATATAGGCAGGTTACCTTAGTGTTCTTGGGCACAGGGACTATTGTGGTCTGCTTGAAACATCTTGGTATTACAGACTCAGACAGGGAGCGGTTGAAAATGTCAACGAAGACACTTGACAGTTGTTCAGCGCATGCTTGGAGCACATGGCCTGGTAATCTGTCTGGCCCAGCGGCCATGTGAACGTTGACCTGTTCTAAGGTCTTACTCACATCGGCTGCTGAGAGCGTGATCAAACAGTTGTCTGGATCAGCTGGCGCTCTCATGCATGTTTCAGTGTTATTTGCCTTGAAGCGAGCATAGAAGTAATTTAACTTGTCCGGTAGGCTTGTGTCACTGGGCAGCTCTCTCCCTTCGTAGTCTGTAATAGTTTGCAAGCCCTGCCACATCCGAGCCGGTGAAGTACGATTCAATCTTAGTCCTGTATTGACGCTTTGCTTTCATTTTTGCTTGTAAGCACGAATCAGGAGGATAGATTTATGGTCAGATTGGCCAAATGGAGGGCGAGGGAGAGCTTTGTACGCGTCTCTGTGTGTGGAGTAAAGGTGGTCTAAGAGTTTTTTTCCCTCTGGTTGCACATTTACCATGCTGATAGAAATGAGGTAAAACTGCATTAAAGTCCCCGGCCACTAGGAGCGCCGCCTCTGGATGAGTGTTTTCCTGTTTGCTTATGGCCGTATTCAGCTCATTGAGTGCGGTCTTAGTGCCAGCATCGATTTGTGGTGGTAAATCGACAGCTACGAAGAACATAGATGAACACTCTCTCGGTAGATAGTGTGTTCTACACACATGTATGCTCACACACACAGACACACGCACGCACGCACACACACAGTGGATGAATGCAATGTCCTGTTAGCTAAGAAACCACAGGAAACTACAATCCTACTCTCCCCGCAAAACACACTCAGAGTTTAGTGGAGGTATGGTAGAACCTCAACAAAAGCTTGCATTCTCTCCCGTGCTATTACAGTTTTTTTTCGATTGCTAAACGACAGTGGACACAACTGGAGTCACATGTGCAAAACTCTAACTACAGTCTGCACAGCAGCAGTTCATGTGGACCAAACTCTAGTTCGTTTTTCATTGCTTGAACACAGTTTTCAAAACTCTACACACTTATCCCATGACTTTAACCACAACCTGCACAACACTGTGGATTTACAGCACTTTGTTCAAATGCTAACACACTGCTGTCAAAACTGTGAACCACACATTCAAAACGGAATAGATTTCAGCCTTGTGCCTTTCAAACATTGCTGATTGCAATTTCAGCTGAAAGGCTAAGCAGGTGTCTTGTTTTAGACTTGTTAGTGAACACACACACATATTACAGTATATATACTATTGAAGCAAACTGCTAATTTTCATTTACCTTAAAGAATTGTTATGTTCTAAAAAAAAATTATAAATCATGTGAAAGAATGTCACTCTTTTCTTTGAAGAAAATATTACTTTGTATGAAGTCACTGAAATTGTTAAAACTGTGAAAAGTTTGTATTTTCTGTATTGGTGTTTGATGCTAGTGTTTTTACTCTCAGTGTGTTCTGAGTGACAGTGTGTGTTATCTCAGTGAGGGTTGTGCATAGTGTTTGGCTGCACTGAGCGTGTTTTGAGCCATGTGTTAAGAGTTGTGTTGCTTGGAATGAGTTTAGCAGGTGATGTGAACTGTTTAGCTCAGGTGACTGTTGGTAGTGCAGACTGTAGTTAGAGTTTTGCACATGTGACTCCAGTTGTGCCCACTGTCGTTTAGCAATCGAAAAAAAACTGTAGTGTTTAGGCTAGCTTCGCAGCTGCATCTGAAATGATAGGTGTAGTAGTGCAGTTTTGCATTTACACTCTTAAAAAAAACAGGTGCTATCTAGAACCTAAAAGTGTTCTTCGGCATTCCCCGTAGGAGAACCCTTTGAATAACCCTTTTTGGTTCTAGGTTGAACCCTTTTGGGTTTCATGTAGAACCCTTTGCACGGAGGGTTTTAGAATTAACCAAAAAGGGTTCACCTGTGGGGACAGCCAAAGAACCCTTTTGGAAACATTTTGTCTAAGAGTGTAACCTTTCTTTATTGTATACGCCATATGTTATGTTAACTGTAGAGAACACATCTTGATGACCTGAAGTTATCTTGGTGCATGTGTGTGTGTGTGTGTGTGTGTGTGTGTGTGTGTGTGTGTGTGTGTGTGTGTGTGTGTGTGTGTGTGTGTGTGTGTGTGTGTGTGTGTGTGTGTGTGTGTGTGTGTGTGTGTGTGTGTGTGTGTGTGTGTGTGTGTGTGCGTGTGTGTGCGTGTGTGTGTGTGTGTGTGCGACCATATGTATTTAGCTGCCTCACAGCAATCCAATGACATTTGAAAGTCGTTTCTACAGCACCACAGAGCATCTCGTCCTTACCTTCACTTTTACGATGACCTCGAGCCTCTGGGGGGAAAAAATGAGCTGAAAGACAGAGAGAGTGTGAGAGTGAAGAAGGGAGGAGGGAGGGAGAGGGCCCTACACTGCAGTATTTCCTGCCTTGTGATCGCAGATGAAGTAGTGCAGCATGAGCAAACGGTCACATGGGTGTTACACACCATTGACACACTTGCCTTATAGGATGAGACAATCTCTCTCAGAGTGCTACACATATTGTGGTATTATAGTTCAATATGTGTGTGTATCGGCCTATAGTTTTAGACAATGATGTTGGCATCAGACATACTCTCAACTCCCAGTAACACGTACGGAAAACATGTACATTTGTCCAAGATAGCGTTTAACTCAGAGATCACCTTCAGCGGTGATGAAGTGCGTCAGAGTTTCGAGCCAGGCACTGTTCGTGTATGATCAACGTCAACTCCTCATGCATGTGCTCCCCACTGACGTGATGTAACTCTCCCAACCAAAGCCTCTTGCACAAGACTTTTGTTGGACTCCCCCTTTAAATTACTGCAGAACCAAGTGCTACTCAAGTTTGGTTAGCTAATCTCTTGGTGTTGGCAGTGAGCTACAGTAGCTTCCAATTACTTCCTATTATGTAGACTTTGAGTGTCGTTAAGACATGCCAGCTGGCTAAGCAGGGATGGGATCAGCTGATTGTGTATGTACAGTGTAAGGATGTGATGGACATAATGTAAATTAACCCCCCCTCGGTGTGGGAATGTACTCACCCTATAGATGCACAAGATACAGTACAGTGTACGATCTTAATTTGATCACTCTTTTGTTGCTGAATAATTTCCCTACACGGCAGAAAATGCAACCTTGTAGGGTATTTGAGGTTTGAAAAGGCTTCTAAAGTTTGTAATTTCCACTTTAAACTACAAGCATACTTGAAAATGTATCAACCCTTACTGTTTTCTGTTGATGCAGGGTTATTTTTTTCTGCTGTAGCAAACAGGCTCAAATCCTACATCTGTATATAGCTCATTGGAAATATACAAGGGCAAGGTATAGGCTGGGAAGACATTCACATATCACTAGTAAATACTAGCGCGCAGGACTGAGTGATGACTCTGCAAGTACATGTGCTGTGGGCTGTGTGCTGTGTGTGACGTACAACTTGTGCATATGTTTTGCCAATGTGTAGCTATGGGTCGATATATGAGCATATGTGTGCGCGTGGGGGGGGGTGCGTCATGTTTGTATGTATATTGTGGGATGTCAGCCTATTTGTCCCCCCCCTCTCTAAGAAGGTGCTGTGCTGCAGTACTTCCAGAGGACACCTGATTCAGAGAGAGGAAGGGAGGGGAGGGAAGACAAGAGGACAGGGAGGCTTTGAGGGAGCCGAGGGACAGGACACTAACTGCACCACTACAGCACACAAACAGTGAGAGAGAGAGAGAGAGAGAGGGAGAGAGAGAGGGAGAGAGAGAGGGAGAGAGAGAGGGAGAGAGAGAGAGAGAGAGAGAGAGAGAGGGAGAGAGAGGGAGAGAGAGAGAGAGAGAGAGAGAGAGAGAGCGTAGAAGGTCTATCTGCAGCAGAGACCCGTACGATGAAGAGTGAGTGCAGCAGCAGTGGGAGCTTGTCCAGGAACACAAAACTCGGCAGACTGCAGAGGGAACGAATGGTGCAGAGCCAACACACCCATCCCACCCCGGCATCATGCACGTGCTTGCACTCACTAACAGCCACACTCAGACCAATACACACACATCCCACTGAGGCACCCACAGAACACACACATGCATGCACACACAGGGCACCCTTAGGGGGTCCTACTGTACCTCCTTGCCCGTCCAAATAAAAGATTGAAATAAATATTTATTTGACCGAGACGTGCGCTGACAGAAAGACGCATCAATCTCAGATAAAGCATCCGACCGAGCAAAACAGCACCCCTCTGTCTCAGTATGTATAGACCATGAATTTGATGCTGTCTGGACCAAAAAAGGGTGACATGTAATACTAATTCTGTCCAGACAGCATCAGACACATGGGCTACATATAGTAAGACAGAGGGGGGCACTGTTTCGCTCATTCAATGCTTTCTCCGATGAGAGAGTTTCAGCAGAGACGAAGAGGTGAAGCGAGCGGGCTCACTCTCGCCAAAATTACTGTGGATTGTTTCAAATCACACGTGTGTAGGCCTATGCCTATTTGGGAAGCCCACAATTTGGGCAGTGCATGTTGCAATATGTCGAGCTGATTGAGTTGCGGCAGTCAGTGAAAAGCATCTAAAATAGGTGTGAAGATAATGTGTCTTGGGAATAATGTAAAATGTTGCAACAAGAAGTAAGGGAGGGGTGTGTGGCAGAGATATGGCTTGTCTTTTTCCAAAAGTAAGACATGGCAGAAGCTCTGCTTCTAGCTCTTAAACAACTTTGCAGTATTTTTCTTTTTTGTGGGTTGTTTCTTACATTATTAGACCAGAACATTTTTTGTGTTATTACATACAGCCGGTAAGAACTTTTGGATATCAGAGTGGCGTTAACTCACCAGCATTATGACCAGGAATATGATGGAGAAGAGGTATTCGGAGTGGACTTCTATTCTGACTCAGGGGGTGGGCACACCATCCACCGCTTCCGAGTATATTACTAACTCATGTTAATCTCTGGATGTAGATGAGCTCAGTACAAGGATCTCCTTTCAGAGAGACATCAGGGACTGTAACATACTCTGTTTCACGGAATCATTGCTCTCTCAGGATATACTGTCCCCATCCAAACAGCCAGCTGGGTTCTCAGTTCTCATCGCACTTCTAATCACGCAGATAGGAATAAAGAACTCTCCAGGATGAAGAAAGGCGGTTGTGTATATTTCATGATTAACTACTCATGGTGTGGTTGTGATAACTTACAGAAACTCTAGTCCTTTTGTTCACCCAACCTAGAATACCTCACAATCAAATGCCGAACATATTACCTCCCAAGATAATTATCTTCGGTTATAGTCACAGCCATGTATATTCCCCCTCAAACCAATACCACGACAGCCCTCAAGGAACCTCACAGGACTTTCAGTAAACTGGAAACCACATATCCTGAGGCTGAATTTATTGTAGCTGGGGTATTTATCAAAGCAAATTTGAGGAAAACGTTACCGAAGTTCTATCAACTTATGGACTGTAGTACTCGAAAAACATTAGATCACTGCTACTCGCATTTGGCAAATCAGATCACAACCCCATTTTGCTCTTCCCTTCCTATAGGTGGAAACTCAAACAAGAAGTACCCGTGCTAAGGTCTGGTCAATGCTGGTCTGACCAATCGGAATCCATGCCTCAAGATGGCAAGGGGACCGGGAATATGGTTGAATACAAACAGTGAAGTTATTCCCTCCGTAAGGCAATCAAACAGGCAAAATGCCAGTATAGAGACAAAGTGTCACAATTCAACGGTTCAGAGAAGAGACGTATGTGGCAGTCTACAGACAATCACGGATTACAAAGGGAAAGCCAGCCATATCGCAGACAATGACGTCTTAATCCCAGAAAAGCTAAACACCGTCTTTGCCTGTTTTGAGGATAACCTAGTGCCCGCTCCCAAGGACTGTTGGCTCTCATTCTCCGTGGCCGACTTGAGTCAGACATTTAAGCGTGTTAACCCTCGCAAGGCTGACGGCCTTATGGCATCCATAGCCGCGTCCTCAGAGCATGTGAAGACCAGCTGGCTGCAGTGTTTACAGGCATATTCAATCTATCTTTTGGTAAATCCGACCACAAATCTATCCTCCTGATTCCTGCTTACAAGCAAAAATGAAAGCAGGAAGCAACAGTGACTCGTTCTATAAAAAAATGGTCAGATGAAGCAGATACTAAACTACAGTAACGTTTTTCTGGCACAGACTGGAATCTGTTCCGGGATTATTCCATCACTGGCTTTATCAATAAGTGCATTGAGGACATCGTCCCGACAGTGACTGTATGTACATACTCCAACCAGAAGCCATGGATTACAGGCAACATTCGCACTGAGCTAAAGGGTAGATCTGCCGCTTTCAAGGTGCGGGACTCTAACCCGGAAGCTTATAAGAAATCCTGCTATGCCCTCCGACGAACCATCAAACAGGCAAAGCGTCAATACAGGGCTAAGATTGAATCGTACTACACCGGCTCCGACGCTCGTCTTATGTGGCAGGGCTTGCAAACTATTACAGACTACAAAGGGAAGCACAGTCGCGAGCTGCCCAGTGACACGAGCCTACCAGACAAGCTAAATCACTTCTATGCTAGCTTTCGAGGTAAGCAACACTGATGCATGCATGAGAGCATCAGCTGTTCCGGACGACTGTGTGATCATGCCCTTTAAACAGGTCAACATTCACAAGGCTACAGAGCCAAACGGATTACCAGGATGTGTTGTCCAGGCATGTGCTGACCAACTGGCAGGTGTCTTCACTGACATTTTCAACATGTCCTTGATTGAGTATGTAATACCAACATGTTTCAAGCAGACCACCATAGTCCCTGTGCCCAGGAACAGAAAGGCAACCTGCCTAAATGACAACAGACTCGTAGCACTCACGTCCGTAGCTATGAAGTGCTTTGAAAGGCTGGTCATGGCTCACATCAACACCATTATGCCAGAAACTCTAGACCCACTCCAATTTGCATACCAATCGAACAGATCCACAGATGATGTCTTCTCTATTGCACTCCATACTGCCCTTTCCCACCTGGACAGAAGGAACACCTATGTGAGAGTGCTATTCATTGACTACAGCTCAGCATTCAACACCATAGAACTCTCAAAGCTCATCATTAAGCTAAGGATCCTGGGACCAAACACCTCCTTCTGCAACTGGATCCTGGACTTCCTGACGGGCCGCCCCCAGGTGGTGAGGGTAGGTAGCAACACATCTGCCACAGTGCTCCTCAACACTGGAGCCCCCCAGGGGTGCGTGCTCAGTCCGCTCCTGTACTCCCTGTTGGCCAGGCACGACTCCAACACCATCATTAAGTTTGCAGACAACACAACAGTGTTAGGTAGGCCTGATCACCGACAACGACGAGAAAGCCTATAGGGAGGAGGTCAGAGACCTGGCCAGGTGGTGCCAGAATAACAACCTATCCCTCAACGTAACCAAAACTAAGGAGATGATTGTGAACTACAGGAAAAGGAGGACCGAGCACGCCCCCATTCTCATCGACGGGACTTTCGTGGAGCAGGTTGAGAGCTTCAAGTTCATTGGTGTCCATATCACCAACAAACTAGAATGGTCCAAACACACCAAGACAGATGTGAAGAGGTCACAACAAAGCCTATTCCACCTCAGGCAACTAAAAAGATTTGCCATGGATCCTCAGATCCTCAACAGGTTCTACAGCTGCAACATCGAGAGCATCCTGACAGGTTGCATTACCGCCTGGTACGACAATTGCTCGGCCTCCGACCGCAAGGCACTACAGAGGGTAGTGCGTACGGCCCAGTACATTGCTGGGGCTAAGATGCCATCCAGGACCTCTACACCAGGCTGTGTAAGAGGAAGGCCCTGAAAATTGTCACAGACCCCAGCCACCCCAGTCATAGACTATTCTCTCTACTTCCGCATGGCAAGTGGTACCGGAATGCCATTTCTAGGACAAAAAGGCTTCTCAACAGTTTTTACCCCCAAGCCATACAATTCCTGAACAGGTAATCAAATGGCTACCCGGACTATTTGCATTGTGTGCCCCCCAACCCCTCTTTAATGCTGCTGCTACTCTCTGTTCATCATATATGCATAGTCACTTTAACTATACATTCATGTACATACTACTACAATTGGCCCGACCAACCAGTGCTCCCGCACATTGGCTGGCAGGGCTATCTGCATTGTGTCCCGCCACCCACCACCCGCCAACGCCTCTTTTACGCTACTGCTACTCTCTGTTTATCACATATGCATAGTCACTATAACCATATCTACATATACATACTACCTCAATCAGCCCGACTAACCAGTGTCTGTATGTAGCCTCGTGTCACGCCCTGGTCTTAGTATTTTGTGTTTTCTTTATTATTTTGGTCAGGCCAGGGTGTGACATGGGTTTTGTATGTGGTGTGTTTTGTCTTGGGGTTTTTCGTATGTATTAGGATTGTGGCTTAGTGGGGTATTCTAGGTAAGTCTATGGTTGTCTGGAGTGGTTCTCAATCAGAGGCAGGTGTTTATCGTTGTCTCTGATTGGGAACCATATTTAGGCAGCCATATTCTTTGAGTGTTTCGTGGGTGATTGTTCCTGTCTCTGTGTTTGCACCAGATAGGGCTGTTTAGGTTTTCGCACATTTATTATTTTGTTAGTTATTTCATGTATAGTGTCTTTATAAATTAAAGAACATGAATAACCACCACGCTGCATTTTGGTCCGCTTCTCCTTCACAACAGGAAAACCGTTATACCTCGCTACTGTTATAGCCTCGCCACTGTATATAGCCTCGTTACTGTTATTTTTACTGTTTTTATTTCTTTACTTACCTATTGTTCACCTAATACTTTTTTTGCACTGTTGGTTAGAGCCTGTAAGTAAGCATTTCACTGTAAGGTCTACCTACACCTGGTGTATTCGGTGCACGTGACAAATCACTGTTGGTTAGAGCCTGTAAGTAAGCATTTCACTGTAAGGTCTACCTACACCTGGTGTATTCGGTGCACGTGACAAATCACTGTTGGTTAGAGCCTGTAAGTAAGCATTTCACTGTAAGGTCTACCTACACCTGGTGTATTCGGTGCATGTGACAAATCACTGTTGGTTAGAGCCTGTAAGTAAGCATTTCACTGTAAGGTCTACCTACACCTGGTGTATTCGGTGCACGTGACAAATCACTGTTGGTTAGAGCCTGTAAGTAAGCATTTCACTGTAAGGTCTACCTACACCTGGTGTATTCGGTGCACGTGACAAATCACTGTTGGTTAGAGCCTGTAAGTAAGCATTTCACTGTAAGGTCTACCTACACCTGGTGTATTCGGTGCACGTGACAAATCACTGTTGGTTAGAGCCTGTAAGTAAGCATTTCACTGTAAGGTCTACCTACACCTGGTGTATTCGGTGCACGTGACAAATCACTGTTGGTTAGAGCCTGTAAGTAAGCATTCCACTGTAAGGTCTACCTACACCTGGTGTATTCGGCGCACGTGACAAATCACTGTTGGTTAGAGCCTGTAAGTAAGCATTTCACTGTAAGGTCTACCTACACCTGGTGTATTCGGCGCACGTGACAAATCAACTTTTATTTGATTTAATTTAGTAGGCCTGATGACCAATGATGAAACAGCCTACAGGGAGGACGTGAGGTCACTGACGGAGTGGTGCCAGGAAAATAACCTCCCTCTAACGTCAACAAAACGAAAGAGCTGATCATGGACTTCAGAAAACAGCAGAGGGAGCACGGTTACAGTAGTTAATGCATGTATGTATTAAATACAGTAATTTCTGTTAATGCATGTATTAATTACAGTAATTTTCCTGGCCTGTAGGAAAATGCCCACTTGGCAATGTCTGATGTCTAAACTCACCACGTCCACCACTAATAAGCCCATCTTCTCAGTAATCTTTTCTTCACATCACACGTTCTAAACGAAGTCTGTTTTTTTTTCCATTGCGAATGATAGTTCCTCAGTATTTGAAAACTATTTCCAACACTCCTGTCCTCGATCACCAAGCGATTATCCCATTGGAAACGTTATAAAAATCGCTGTCTGTCCCAAGCTCACTGGCGTGGGAACCTCTGAGAGTCTGGAAGGGGCTAGTTGATACAATGCTACAAGTTCACAAGCGACAGCTTACTGCCGGACCCAGTTGATGATTTGATACATTTTTGCACTATCAATAGCTCAAGTCAAAGGGAGGCAGAGTCGAGAGATTAATGCTAATTTCTTTAGCCGCCAATGGACCACAGTGTATCAACGTGTCCATATGGCCTTAGTTTAATTTCTACTTTTATATTTTTGTAATTTTACTTCCGATTTTTATGACTAACCCCGTGACAATGATTTGAAATGCTGAGCTGAGGATCTCAGTAATAGTTTCTTCACCTCATACATTGTAAACAAAGACAGTTTTTTTAAACATCCATTGCGAATGATAGTTCCTCAGTATTTGAAAAATCTTTCCAACGCAAGCAAGCGGGTGCACACATAGGAGGACCCGTGAAAAAACGTGCCCACCTATGGATATCAAAGGCCCTTCCAACCTATTCGTTCTGGTGCCTAGCCAGCACACACACAACACACACAAACACACACAGAAACAAACAGACGTGCTAATGTTCACACTAATACTGTGCATTGTCATCATACGCAGTACACAGACACAGCACTGTAGGCACACACAGGTATACAGCACAGTTCTGCCTCAATGCCTCAATGAGTTATGTATTCAGGAGATTCAGCCAGACTCGTTTTCGGCAGCTTTAAACAAATGCTCATGAAAGGTGTGTCTGGAGCTGCGTTAGGAGTAACCGGGAGCAGGAGTGAGTCACTGTGTGCATACCGAGATGTTGCTACGGTTCTGGTTCTGGGCTGCGCAATGCCTCCCAGGTTGTGAGGACAACTAGTGTCCAGAACACGACTGCTAAAGCATTATTCTAATACCGCTCTCACCGTCTGCTAATGGTGGTCACTTTACAGAGGATTTCACTGACAAAAAAATTAACCCTTTGAAATACGCACCGTGCGCGTTTGTTTATGTGACGATCGCCATACATATGTGTGTAATCGGAATGGTCTTTCTCCTGAATGAACTCACTGCTTCCTGCGGAACAGCAAACAATCAACACCCATACTTCCATGTGTAGCCGATCTGTGTGTTTCTTAACCAATCCTCTCCGTCTCCCTCCTTCCCCCAGCCTGCCCTGCGTCCAGTATGGATGTGCTGGTCCATAACCGCATCAACGTCCTGAACGGCACCATGGTGAAGATCCAGTGCATCTTCACCTCCTGCTACAAGGTGGACGTCAACAAGTTTGCCATGAACTGGACCTACCAGGAGAACACCAACGAGACAGAGGAGATGGTGAGAGACCAGACTGTGTGTCTGCCCTTGTCTTGTGTCAATGTCCGGCAGATGCACAGTGTCCATTTCAGGACACCCTCAGTCTCAGATTGACTCAAGGAAGGTGAGGACTGGCTCAAGGAGGGGTAAGCTGTAAGGCTAAAATGGACACCATACGCCTGGCTCTTTCTTCACTCTGCCATGATATACAGTAAGACAATTCTTTTTTCTTTTGCATTCTCCATCCTCCTTACGTTTCCGGTGTCAACTCCCTCTCCTCTCTCTCTCCTGTCTCCGATCTGCTTTTTTAAAAGCCAAGCTTTCTCCAACTATTTCGACGTCTTTCATTTGACTTTTATTTATTTCGCCAGGATAGTCTACAGATGTAGGATCTTAATTTGTTCAGCATTGCCGTAGCAAAATCATCCTGCCGCAACAGGATTTTAACGTTAGGTCCATAATGTTGCTTCTTCAAGTGGTTAGGCTATGAGCTCGACAAAATTAGACTGCAGTACCTGAAAAGTGCAATACTGTTAATATAACCGTGTATTATTGCGGGTTTTCAGTGAATGTATGTAAATCACGAAGCTCATCTGGATTTCCTGCAGTGCGGGAAAATTCTCAATAGCAAAAAGAGTGAAGAAATGAAGATCCTACATCTGTTCTCAGTAATAATTGCCACTGTTTTCCAGGGAGTCCTGGGTTCAATAACAACGACATGTTTCCTGTCTATCTTTCTGCTAATCACTCTCTTCTTCCTCCTCTCTCCTCCAGTTCATGACCTATAAGAAGGGGATGATGCCCATGCGGACAGACCGGTTCAGTGACCGGGTGCAGTTTGTGGGTAACCTGGAAAAGAACGACTTGTCCATCACCCTCTCTGATGTCCAGCTGTCGGACGAGGGAGTCTATAACTGCTACGTCCGTAACCCCCCTGACCGCATCCAGGGCCACGGAATCATCAACATGTTTGTCGTCACAGAACGTAAGGGGGAAAGGCGGGGAGCAAGAAGAGGGACAGGGGGCAAGGCGGGGAGCAAGAAGAGGGACAGGGGGCAAGGCGGGGAGCAAGAAGAGGGACAGGGGGCAAGGCAGGGAGCAGGAAGAGAGACAGGGGCAAGGCGGGGAGCAAGAAGAGGGACAGGGGGCAAGGCGGGGAGCAAGAAGAGGGACAGGGGGCAAGGCGGGGAGCAAGAAGAGGGACAGGGGGCAAGGCGGGGAGCAGGAAGAGGGACAGGGGGCAAGGCGGGGAGCAGGAAGAGGGACAGGGGGCAAGGCGGGAGCAAGAAGAGGGACAGGGGGCAAGGCGGGAGCAGGAAGAGGGACAGGGGGCAAGGCGGGGAGCAAGAAGGGGGCAAGTTACTTTGCTGTTGCTTCGCGAGTCTGAAAATACATGATCTAAGTGATTGATTTTTTGTTGTGTCCTCACACTGGTTAAATCAGCCCTTTGCCAACTGTACACTCTATTTACAGAACTATCTCACCTCCCCCCCCCCCCCCCACAGTGCCTCCCCCACGGGACTCGACAATAGCGGTGGCGATCGGGGCATCAGTCGGCGGTGCGCTGGCTCTGCTCATCCTGTCCATGGTGGTGGTGAAGTGTATAAGGCGCCACAAGAAACAGGAGCTCATCTCTGACGAGCAGAAGATGGAGGAAGAGGGCAAGCTGGATGCAGAGGGGGGCACCGAGGAGGGAACCAAGTGAGAACCGCCCTTTTGTTGAAGTTCTCTTCAAGTGATGTCTTCTTCTTTAGCCGTCCTATGTCTTCCTCGATACCTCTACAGATGTAGGATCTTGATTTGAGCCAGTTTGCTGCCGCATTAAAATAATTCTGCAGCAACAGGAAATGGGAAGTTGGAAATTCTTCTGGAATTTTACATATGTGTAAGGGAAAATCAAGTTTGAAATTTCTAAGTGGAAATTACAAACTTCAGAAACCTTTTTAAACCTCAAATACAGCACAAGTGTAACATTTCCTGCATTTCCAGGAAAGTTGTGCTGCAACAGGGTGATCATATTAAAATCCTACATCTGTATATTGCTTTGCTCTAGGACTCTTTCTCCAAGGTTGTGAAATTCTAATGACGCGTCCCCGGATTTGCGCTATTCTCCTCTTTCTTTCTTTCAATTCTCTTTGCTGTTTGTCCTTCTCTCTAGCGCTCTCGCTCTCGTCTTCTGTCATCTACTTGAGGCAATGCCTTTGAGGCAAAACTGGAGAGTCTTAAAATCTACTTCAATTAGCTTTCTCTTTCAGCTGTACGTATGTGCGCTGACGAGGGTGGTCCATCGTTTATACCTAACAAGTCACAACATTCTGGAATAACCCCAGAAACGTCACAAAATATAGATGCTATGGAAACACGTGCCAGAAATATGTCCGGTGTAAAGTGGATTCATACATTTCTCTTAAAACATCCTGACAATGTGTGTGTGTGTGTGTGTGTGTGTGCGTGCGTGCGCGTGCCCCCATATGTATGTGTGTATATTGCCATGAGCCAGGAAGCTATAACCGGCCTGCATGGTCCTGGAGGCCCAAGGTTCGCTGGAGCCACACCCCCTCCCTCACGCTGGTAACAATTTGTGATTGGTGTTTTGTGCTGGTCATGTGACCCCCGTTACCCAAGAAAAAGTGGCCAGTTATGGCCTTCTACCCCAAACCTTGATGTTTATCCCGCTCTCTCATTACCATGGTGATGGGAACTTCCAATTCTGTTTGCTATTTAGCTACGATAATAGTAGTGTGTCCTTGGCTCATGTCCTGTATGACCACTGATGTGAAAGGACAATAGATTAAAACAGTGTGCTGTCGTCTCATGTATCAGTGGCCGTGAAGGACGGGAGACATGGAAAGGACTGTTGAGACACAGTCTCACTCTCAACCTCTGTCCTGATCTCATCCAATAGAACGGTCAATCCTATCCTACCTTTCCCCCTCTGGTCTGCTCTCCCTTCTACCTTCAACCTATTTTCTACCTGATGATCTCTCTTCCAGGCCTTAGATCGGATCAGTTCTGATTCTGAAAGCCTGTAGGGGCTCAATCCTAACGTCAGATACAAACACAGAACTTTTCTGCACAAATCTGTCGTCGAACACGATTCATGGGGGAAGGAAAAGTTACGTGTTCTCACTGTATCTCAAGTTAGATTTGTGTCCATTCGTTTGCAGTCAGGTGTTTGTTTGACCTGACACGTGGCTGTAGACTCCGCCATGCAAGGTTCCAGGATGAATTTCGGTCCTACTTTATTTGGATAGGCCTGGATTTTCATGGTCATACTATCAGCAAACCGTCTGTTGATAAGAAACTGCTTGCTCGTGTTTTAAGGTTAGGTTTAGAATAAGGGTTAAGGTTAGGGCTAGGATTAGGGTAAGTGTTAAGTTTAGGGTTACTATAAGAGTTAAGTGAGAGATAGGGTTAGTAGATAGTTAGTTGAAATATTACTGATAGTAGATAGTAGATGGTCTTTAGAGCATCTTCAAAGGGACTAAGCACATGTGTCACAGCTTTTTTGTTTGCAAGCTATGGGAGTCTACAGCCATGTCTCAGGGCAATGTGTTTGCATGTTTTTTACTAGGTTTTGAGTGACTCGTATCTAACCTGTTTCCCACACTAACTCCATGAGAGATCCAACCCTGCCTGCTTCTGCACAGTAGCTATTGCTGTGTTTGCGTTGTGACCCTAGCCAATGTGGTGTGGTGATGGGTGTGTGTGGTGCAGTCTGTGTTTGGTGTATGGGATTGTACAAGTTAGTCCACGGCTCTTCCCCCTGGTCCTACAGTGGGATGTAAATAATGTACAACAACAATAGCATGGAAATCAGATTTTAAAAAACAAGTCCGGTTGGCTAGACAACCAGTGCCTACTTTAGAAAGCACTGACCTAGACGTTTAAACCATCTTGTCTTCTACCCTCACGTGACTTTATTCTGTGGGACATATCTTCAGTGTGTTGATCTTAGGGGTGCTGTTTCCTTGTATATGTTCAATAGCTGGATGTGATGTACTATATGTACTGTATCGCTGAGCTCATATATATCTCTGCTCTCTTCTCTCCCTGCCCCTCTGTTTCCGATGAACCATAACCTTCAGGAAAGCATTCCTGCCTGAAGATGTATAGCGACCCTTCCATGAATCCTTGTCCAGCATCTGCCTCACCCCACGCCCCCTCCTTCCTTCCCCTTGCCCAGCCAAACAAAATTGCCGTTGTGGGAAGCCGACGCCAGCCACGCTACCCACGCCACCCCTGCCTCTGTCTTCAGTCGGCCATCTTATCTTCTCTGACAAGAAGCCACAAAAGGCGGAGGAGGCTTGTGGACGGCAGCCTCCAAACGACATTCCTCTTTCCCCTTTTTCCTCGCTTCTAGTCTCTCTTCAAATACAGACGTAGGACATGTGAAGTGCAATGCAGGACATTTAAAATGTGTACTGTATTTGAGGTTTAAAAAGTGTTCTGAAGTAATTTACACTTGGACATTTGTAATTTACACTTGGATATTTTAGACCTGATTTTCCCTTACGAAAAATGTATCAACTCCTAGAGAAATATCAATTCATTATGATTCACGTAATAATTAACATGTCCTGTCGCTGCAGGATTATTTTCCTACTGTAGCAAACTGGCACAAATTAAAACAGCCGTGATTACTGGGAAAGATCCTGCTCTCTCTCTCTCTCTCTCCCTCTCTCTTGCTCTCTCTCTCTCTCGTTCTCTGACTCTCTCTCTCTCTTTTTCCTGCTCTATCACATTACTTAGAGATGCATAATGGCTGGGGCAAAAAAAGTTCCCACAGCTAGTGTGTGTCCAAAATGACAACCGTTCTGTGTGAGAATGGTATGGATGGATTGTTTTTGTCTGTGTGTGTTTGTTTTTTATGTACAAGGGTATAAGCTTGTGAATGACCTTCAGATGTCACTGCGGGCAGTGTGGGTGTATACACGTGTGTGAATATGCGTTTGAGTGTCCTTAGAGTGTTTGAAGCCAGGGATGATTTTATCAGTCGCCAACCCTTCTGAACCCTCACCTCCAATATGATATTTTATCCTGTGTTGCTTCCTCATACTAAGTTACTACTGCATCATATATTAGCATGATGTTTTTTTGTACACATATTATGACTGGCACAATTCTGCCTACGATGGATGGATCATTAATCTGTTGGTCTTTGATGATATTGTAATACACATTGCACAAAAAGCCCAATCCCCAAATGATGTCCCCCTTTTATCCACCTGCAGTAACCCTTGACACTCAAGTGAGCACGCAGACACATTGACTATACGCGAACCAACACGTAAGCTTCGACCACCACATACAAGCCACGTAGCTGTTTTGCACGTAGCTGTTTTTTCCACAAAAAGAGGCCTACACATACACACAAGCTGAGCACTTTCAGGGAAAACAGAATAAGAGTAACATTTATATACAGATACATATATTTCTAAGTTTTGTCCTAATACCAAGTTGTACTCTAGAGGTGTGCTTTGATTGCTGTCGCTAATTCAGGTGTGGTTGTCGCCGTCTTAAACGATCAATGTTCGAATGTATGAGACCTCTCTCCGCTGAGGTACTTGATCTGGGATGTTCTTCGGACGTTACATATTTAGCTGAATGAGCATTGCACTTGGTTGTGATTGTATTTGGGAGACAACGTGAGATGTAATTACTATACAATCAATCATTCCACGTTCCACCCATTGCGTTTCAAACTACCTTCTGAGACGTAGGGCTTTAATTACATTATCATGAGAGCGTGATCATGTATGCAAGTCTGTGAAGGATCACAAAAAGTATCCAAAAGGACAGGTGAACGTTGGAATTGCTCAACAACATCACAACCGCAAATGAGTAACATTATTTATTGTAGACAATGTTTGTAATATGTCGTCTTCATTTGCTCCTTGTGTCTAAAAGTCTTGGCTTTGTATTTTTTTTTCAACAGACATTGTTGGGGGAGCAGACAGGCTATGGGAGTGTAACTGTAGTTATATGACTGGGTGCCTCTGGTACTGTCCGATGTGGTTTAAAGGGCTAAAGCCAGGGGCCACGCTGATTCTGTGCCCAGGAGTGCCCTACCTCATCTGGAGGTAGTCTCTGCCTGTCTCTGCCTGTCATTGGCCGTCTCTGCCTGTCTCTGCCTGTCATTGGCTGTCTCTGCCTGTCATTGGCTGTCTCTGCCTGTCATTGGCTGTCTCTGCCTGTCATTGGCTGTCTCTGCCTGTCATTGGCTGCCTTTACGTTATTCACTGCCAAAGCATGTTTCCTCTTCTACTTTTTATTTGTCTCCTCAGATCTCCTAGCCGTTCTAGTTTTAGATTTCTCTTGGGTCGAGTATTGTACTTTGACATTGTTGAATTTTGTACTTTATGCCATGACGTGGTGGTTGTTCTAGCTGTGGAAACTGTTGTAGCCATCATTGCTTGGTCTTTGGGAAGTTGGCCTGAGTTTGAGGAGCTCACATCTGAACGATCATTAATTAAACAGTGGAAGGTCAATGCTGATCTCTACCTGTAGGGCGTACACGCTACCATTCTAGACTTACTTAATGGCTAATGTAAATTAATTCAACTTATGGGCAATTGTGAGTGTGGTGTGTAAATCAGCATGTAGGGAGTCTGAGACATCAGCTGGAATCATGGTGAGAAATGAGTCTGGGAAGATTGTTGCCACAACCAGAGACCATAACTAAGTCACAATCTGACTTACTTATCCAAAGTAACCTCAAGAATTACAAATAATAATCATTTATATTGTACTGTATTTTATACACGAACACACACCGACACACACTGCTACCGACGGCTAGGGGACAAAGCAATTACATGTAGCCTGATGAAACAAACATCACCTCCATTTCCCCTGTCACTCACTCTGACGTCTCCCCTGGACTCCTGAATGCCGGGATAGCTAGCCGGGATAGTCCCAGAGTTTTGCGTTTTGACTGTCTGTCTCCGTGTGGTCATGCATGTTTTTGCTGCAGTTGTTCCTCTGTGACGCATGGCTCTAACCAGGACCCTCTCGCACCGAACACCAGAAATGCTTGTCTCTAATAATGAGCTGTATTCATTATTGTATTTTGAAATAAAAAATGAGCATAGAAATATTACAGTGTGCCTTTTATTGTCAGCAATTGTTTTACGAACCCCTGACAAATGAGCTCTAAAACGTCCCCGTGGAATTACTACCGGTGAGAAGGGGTGATTAATGATAGCAGGTGAAGTGTGGAGGCTGTGAGGCTGGGTTATGGCTGATGCACCAGTGTGCTGTGTGTAGCTACTACTGTTAGACAGCACCGTAGCAACATCCAAATACTTAATCTTGCTGGATAGAGAGACAAAAACAGCAACTCAAGCTGCAGTTAGGTTCTCTCTCTCTCTCTCTCTCTCTCGCTCTACACTTCCTTTTTTTCTCTCCCTCTGGCTGTCTGAAAGTGAGACAAATAGAGAGAGGAAAGTCAACTTTTCTGCTGGAGCCTGGAGAAGAAGAGAGGGGGGGGGGGGGGGTGAGGGAGAGAGGATGGATATGTAACACATGTAGTGCAGGTATCTGGGTCTCAGTGGGAGGGTTCTTAATAAATGGGCCTGGCAGGGGTTAAGATAACAGCAAGGCCAAAAGATCACTGCAGAGTGTTTCGCGGTAAGCCAACAGAGGGGTCTCCGGCACAGACAGGACTGAAGGTGACACACACATGCAAATTAATGCTCACAAACTCAGTTATAGACACACACTCTGTTTCACAGGTCAAATCCTACTCAGACGTGCTTGGTCAAAAATGCAGCAGCTGCTGTCCAGTGTCAGCAATTAGGTATAGCGCTAGTCAGTTAGGCGTGTGTGTGTGTGTGTGTGTGTGTGTGTGTGTGTGTGTGTGTGCGGAAGGAGAGGGAGCTGCCAACACTAAAAGTATTTTGCCATGAGTGCACTACTTGAATCAGTCAAAACTCCTAAATAGCCCTCAGTAAATCTGGTCTCAGAATATAGAATTAGGAAGAGCCTAGCCAAGCTGCATTATTCATTCGTTTCTCTATTGGGATCTTAACTGTATTACATAACAAACAATACAACTAATTCCTCCAGCTCTCCAGTCCTCAGCTCTTAAGTCATCAGCCCATTGGAGTTATTCTCGCTTTCTCTTTCCTCCGCTCCCTTAAAACACCTCTCAATTCCGGGAAATCCTGATCAAAAGAAATAAAGCTTATCTGAAATCGGACTCCATCTCTAAAATCTATATTTAGTTCCCGGTTGTCATGCGGATTATAAAAGACATTCCTCAGCCGAACTGGGTCTGATGAGAGCCACATATTGAATAATAAGCCCAAGTTTAAATTATTGTTTTCACAAACTGACAAATATACTGTATGCACTTGTTGGTCTCAGACAAAAGTACTATTTCTGTGAAAGGTTAGAATAGTTTCAAAACCACTCTTGATGAATATTAATAACACGGAGCATCACTAAATGTAAACAAATTTGAAACAAAATTAAATAGTTATGAATTTACCCAAACATGCAACAACATGACTGTTGTTTCTCAGTGCTAGACAAGATTGGTCTTGTTTACTTGGAAAACTCTATGTTGTGGCCTATTGATAGGTTCAGCTCCGTTGTGCATAACTCTGTCTGGTTTGCCCATTCACTATTGACCATGAAAATAGCCAACCCCACATGAGTCCTTGCCTCCTCTTTCCCAGAGTACCAAGGCTTTGGGCAAGTCTGAGGAAGCCTCCTAAGAGAACATGGTGGTGGATGCTGGAACTCTGTCGGGCTGAGGATACATCCCTGCTGGACCCCAGCCATTTAACACAGTCATCTGACTGCAAAACCAGCAACCTGGACTTCCAAACACCTCAGAATGATACTGTTAACTGCTTTAAAACAAACACATCAGTGTTTCTTTACTTGCCTATTTTGACGATTGTGGTGTTGTCAAATTGTTAGTGGGTTAGCCGTCAATGCACATAATATCTTACCCATCACAATAAAAGCTTGACTCCCCCATGATGACATGACGACAATTAATGGTAAATCCTGTCTCGCAAAAAAAGTTGTCTACAGACGACTCCCCAAAATGCATTGTGTCCATGCAAAGATTGCGGCCAATTGTAACGGATCATGTCCATCAGAAAAACAAGCTGTGACTCTTACAGCCCAGATGTTTTAATTTAGTGCCGTACCAAGATAGACAAAACATGTTGATCCTGGCATCAATCAGGCACCAATCAGATTTGTACGTCATTCAAATCATCAGATGTTTGGGTCAATGTTTGTCCCAAAAAATGTCATCGGTAAAAAAAAATCACGCTGATGTTTTACCGTAGTCCATCAATATCATGGGGTTATTGAATCTCTGACATACTGTACTCCATTTCCTTACAACAGTCATACTGACTCCAACTTCTAAATACACCAACGAGAACACTGCAGTCCATCTCACTGAACAGTACATTTGCGAAGCTCTTAGCAGACATACACTTCAGTCTCATCTGAGACCCGGTCTTCAATTATGGATGCCACAAACAGAGGTTATTGGCTGAACGTAGTTTGCGTACACTATAGTAATAGCACTCCGTGCAAACTCTTACTCTCCCACATAGAAGCACACCACACAGTGCTGAAAATGAAGACACTGAAGTTATCGTGGAGCCGTCACCTGAGAGGATTCAGTTTACAATTGCTTACCGAATACAGACGAATACAAAGTTGAATGTATCGTGTATTGTACGACGATGATTCTTCAAATATTGTAGCCGGTGTAGCAAACCACACTTGTTCTGAAATCTCAATTTTTTTGTTGTTGTTGTTGCCTCACTCATGACATGATGCTGCAGTAAAATGCAGTAAAGCAAGGCATGCCTCCATCAGAACTTACAGGTACACACAGTATTAGTTCTTACACAATGACGTCACTGCCAGCAATTACACAAGAACATATCATTTGAACAAACTACCTCCTCAACCTGTCGCTATTTTATTTTACTCCACACGTACAGCAATCCCGCATACACACACACGTTGGATTACCATCCCCCGATGCAAAACACTGAACATACACGAGGATAACTATAATTAGGTCTGTGTGGCCACAACCTTTCACCAGAGCCCCGACGTAGCGGTTCAAACCTTCAGACAGGACGGTCACTCACCTTGTCACGGCCCCCGTGGCAAAAAAAATGAAACCGACTCACTGTCAACAGATGACTCCTCACACGCATAACAACGAGTGAAAGAAGGAACAAAAATGAGAACTTACGGGCCCACCCTATCCACATCCCTGTCCTCGCATGTAGGCCTTGTTCTGAGCACTGTACCTTCACCGGGTTGCTACGAGCAAGAGATAGAGTGTGTGATAGAGAGAGTGTGTGTGATAGAGAGAGCGTGGGGGAGAAGCGGAGGGAGGGAGGGAGGGACGCTCTGTCCTCCATGCCTTTCTTTGTCTCGTTGAGTTCTTACTGGGATGGCTAAGGTCACATTCTTACATCTCAGGTAGATGAGGCTCGAGGCACCATTTTACCTTCTCAAAGGGAGGGGATACAGTGAAGGCAGAGACCAAGAGGGAAGGAATGATAGAACGAGAGAGACTAAGGCGAGTGAATGCTAGGTCAGTGCTGAGCATTCTGTATGAGTAAATGTCTCTGAAGACTTTTCCCTCCTCTGTCTCCCCTCCAGCTGTCTTCCAATGCTGTCCTCCCTCGCTTCCCCTCCCCTCTCCTCCCCTCTGCATCCCTCTGCATCCCTCTGCATCCCTCTGCTGCCCAACCCTCCTCTACTCTCTCACGCTGCCAAAGAGTGCTGCTTCATCATGCTCCCCTCAGTTGCAGTAGCACAGGGAAGCGGTCACTTTCTTGTCCCTCCCACCACTTCATGTTGTTCCGTTCGTAGATTTACAGACAGTAGTTTCACAGGATCGCTATGGTTCCCTCTCCTCAGCACCCATAGCTCTCCTTTTTGGTCTGTCTTCAGGTGAGGGGGGTATCTCTGGGCGTTTCTTTCTCATACTCCGTAGGGCTCCGTTGTGTGCTTCAGAAATCCAAATTCTCAGTTTGTTCCGTTTAAGTGCAGCGACAGCGCTCAGTGACAGAGTTCAGAACCCCGTCTAGTCGGCGTTGTTTTGCTTGCTGCTAGTCATGAGCGCTATAGCTACTAGGGCATGTATCACCCACTGTATCCACTCTCTTCACTGTCCGTTCCCCCAAATATCCTCTTTTCATTTATACTCTATCCCCAAACCACCCCCCCCCCCCCCCCCCCCCGCCACACGCCATGGTCTCACCTATCCCGTCCCGACCGTCCGACTCCCCTCCCTCCTTCTCTTCCTCTCTCCCCTATCCTATCTCTCTCTCAGTTGCTAGCAGTCACACCTGCACTACTTCCTCGGCCCAGCCCTATACTGCAGAGTACATTATGGGAATTGCTTTCTTGCCCAATCCCCCCCCCCCCCCCCCCCCCCCCCCCCCCCCCACCCCCGTTCCTCAACTAACACACATAATCACATAATGCTGCAATATGTATCCCAAGGTCACATCTTCCTGAACTCAGAAGGACTGCATGTGTGTTTGTGTCGATGTGTGTGTGTGTGCGTGCGTGCGTGTTGGCTTTGTCTACATGCACGTGTGCACGTATGATTTATGTGTGTGTGGTGGGAAGGTGCCGAATCCTAAATCTATCCAAACCACCTGGAACATGTCACTTCTACAGCACTGTAAACTGCCTCAGTGACGGCGTCAATATCAAACCACTCATACAGCTCCTCACGGCCATTGTCAGCTAAAACAATTGCATTATGGTGAATGAGGTGGTTTTATTAGAACGGAACAATGAATAATTCAAGTCGATGATCCACTGCTGATTTGCTAATGTAATGTGTTATATGAGGAGTGTACTGGAATGTGGAGGGCATTGGAGTGTTTCCACAATATATAATTCAATTAACACACACACACACAGTAATATGAATTATTTCTGTGATTCTGCTCTGTTATTGGACTGTGCCTGGCAAGGTTTTTCCTATATATTAATAATCGAAATATTGATTTACAAAAAAAGGATGGAGTCACCTTCCCCGGGAGACCCCTGCATTGCGTGCCGCACACACATGCACGAACGCATACACGCAAGCACACTCACAAACGCACACACACTTTCCCTGCCAGGGTGACAGCTGTTCCCAGTTCAAGGTTGACATCATGTTGAATGACAAGCATAAATCACCTCATATAGAACAGTTCACACACACACACACACACACACACACACACACACACACACACACACACACGTTTACACATTCAAGAGTATTGGTTGGAAGGACTGAATTGGAGTGTACAGTATGGGAGTGTCTTTATCAAAGTGCCCATGTTCGGCTACAATATTGCTTAATATTTAGCATTTTTCTTAGTATCCTCATTTACATAACCATTTACCCTTGCCCCTTGACCCTCTGGATTCTGTCACGTGAACCCTCATAGGTCAATTACAGTGACACTTATTAGGGGGTCTCTCTACCTCTCACCTTGCAGCACCCCTCATCTCCACATCCCTCTCACACCCCTACACAGCAACATAGTTCCCCCCAGGCATCAAGCGCCCACCGCCTTGGGAATGGGTCACCCGACACCTACTCCCACTCAACCGGTGACAGGGGGTGGAGGCCACGCTTTCAGGGCCCTCAATCATATGGGTGATAGGGTAGGGTAGGGTAGGGTGGGGGTGGGGGTGTGAGAGTGAGAGAGGCAGAGAGTGAGGCGTGGTCAGTCAAGTTCAAAGCAAAATGTACAGGACATTCTGTACGTGCACACAGGAATCAATCACCGTGATTGTGATTACGATAGCCTTAGTGGTATTTTCAGATTTTCGTCATTATTTGGAGAGTTTGTTGATAGAGTGAAACGCATTTGTGATAAAGTACGATCAATGCGACAGAGATGTTTTAGCAGTGTTATAAAGACCCATACAATCTGAACGTGTATCAATGACGGCATGTTACTATGCATACATCAAATATCTGGCGTGGCATCTGATCTGGCAGTCGACCTCAATGACTTCACTGGTTACAACCTGCGTTGCAGGAATCCCTCGGATTTTAATCTCTCCGAGAGAAAAAATGAACTATCCTTGTTTGAAATCCAACTGGATTGAACATGAACTGATGGAACGGTACAAGGAATTAGATGAGTCATGGAGACAAGACATGGCAAATCTGACCATAATTCTGACCATATTTCTAGATTTAGCTTACAAGCTAAATCTAAAGCAGGAAGTACCAGTGACTCACTCAATATGGAAGTGGTTAGATGATGCAGATGCTACGCTACAGGACTGTTTTGCTAGTCCAGACTGGAATACATTTCAGAATTCATCCAATGGCATTGAGGAGTATTCTACCTCAGTCACTGGCTTCATCAATAAGTGCATCGATGATGTCATCCCCACAGTGACCGTATGTACATTTCCCAACCAGAAACCATGGATTACAGGCAACACCTGCACCCAGCTAAAGGCTAGAGTTGCCGCTTTCAAGGAATGGGACACTAATCCACACATCTATAAGAATTCCCGATCTTATGAACAATCAAACAGTCTAAGCGTCAATACAGGACTAAGATTGAATCGTACTACACCAGCTCTGATGCTGGTTGGATGTGGCAGGGGTTGAAATATATTACAGACTACAAAGGGAAACCCGGCCGCGAGCTGCCCAGTGACGCGAGCCTAACAGACGAGTTAAATGCCTTTTATGCTCGCTTCGAGGCAAGCAACACTTAAGCATGCATGAGAGCACCAGCTGTTCCAGACGACTGTGTGCTTACACTCTCCATAGCCGATGTGAGCAAGACCTTTAAATAGGTCAAGATTCACAAAGCCGTGGGACCAGACAGATTACCAGGATGTGTACTCAAAGCATGGGCGGACCAACTGGCAAGTGTTTTCACTGACATTTTCAACCTCTCCCTGACCGAGTCTATAATACCTACATGTTTCAAACAGACTACCATAGTTACTGTGCCCAAGAAAGCAAAGGTAACCTGCCTGAATGATTACCGCACAGTAGCCATGAAGTGCTTTGAAAGGCTGGTCATGGCTCACATCAACACCATCATGCCAGAAATCCTAGACCCACTCCAATTCGCATACCGCCCCAACAGATCCACAGATGACGCAATCTCAATCGCACTCCACACTGTGAGAATGATGTTCATTGGATACAGGTCAGCGTTCAACACCATAGTGCCCACAAAGCTCATCCCTAAGCTGAGGACCCTGGGACTAAACACCTCCCTCTGCAACTGGATCCTGGACTGGCCGTCCCCAGGTGGTAAGGGTAGGCAACAACACATCTGCCACGCTGATCCTGAACAATGGGGCTCCTCAGGGGTGCGTGCTTAGTCTCTTCAAGTACTCCCTGTTCACCCACGACTGCGTGGCCAAGCATGACTCCAACACCATCATTAAATTTGCACAACAGTGGTAGGCCTGATCACCGTCAACATTGAGACAGCCTATGGGGAGCAGGTCAGAGACCTGGCAGTGTGGTGCCAAGACAACAACTTCTCCCTCAATGTGATCAAGACAAAGGAGCTGACCATGGACTATAGGAAAAGGAGGGCCGAACAGGCCCCCATTAACATTGACAGGGCTCAACTGGAGCAGTTCAAAAGTTTTAAGTTCCTTCGTGTCCACATCAGCAATGAAGTATCTTTGTCAAAACACACCAAGACAGTTGTGAAACCTTTTCCCCTTCAGGAGAATGAAAAGATTTGGCATGGGTCCCTAGATCCTCAAAAGTTTCTACAGCTGCATCATCGAGAGCTTCCTGACCGGATGCATCACTGCCTGGTATGGCAACTGTTCAGCATCTGACCGTAAGGTGCTACAGAGGGTAGTGTGTATGGCCCAGTACATCACCGGGGCCAAGCTTCTTGACATCCAGGACCTATATACTAGGCGATGTCAGAGAATGGCCCAAAAATAGACTGTTCTCTCTGCTAGCACATGGCAATGGAACCGGAGTACAGGACCAAAAGGCTCCTTAACAGCTTCTACCCCCAAGCCATAAGACTGCTGAACAATTAGTCAAATGGTCACCCCCCCCCCCCCCACCCCTTTGTTTTTGGCTATGCATTATCACTACACATGACCTCAACTAACCTGTACCCCCCCACATTGGCTCGGTACCAGTACCCCCTGTATAGAGCCTCGTTATTGTTATGTCATTTTCTTGTTACTTTTTGATTTGATTTGATTTCTTTTTTTAATTTTCTGTTTAGAAATGTTACAATTTTGAAATGTGACTTTAGTAACAATATTTTCTTAACTCTATTTCTTTTGTGTAATCTTGTGATCTTGTACGCATTTCACGGTAAGGTCTACTCCCGTTGTATTCGTCGCATGTGACAAATACAATTTGATTTGATTTGATCCAGGATGGAGGTGGGTATAGATGGCAGAGTACCCAGGGAAACCTTCCTAAACCTGGTCAGGGGTGCAGTGGTAGACAGGTTGGATTCCAGGACCCTCCAGTGCAGGGCTGAACCCAGCACTGTGTGTGAGATAGCCCCCAGATGCATTCAGCCTGAAGGCCCCCCCTTCTACTCCTCCCCTCTCCCCTCCGTCCCCCTCCCCTCTTTCCCTCTCACTCTCTCGCTCTGTCCTCCATGACTCTTCTGTAGTGGCTCCCCCTCCCCACTCATTCGTCCCTGTGCCGGCTAGGGAGACACATACTGCCTGCCTGCTGCCTGCAGCATTTGTGCCTGAGCTCCAGGCTCTGCTGTCCCCTCCGCTCCCTCCCCCCACATGCAGCTCTCCATCAGAGGGAACGATGACATCCTCTCTCCCCTGACTGCCTCCGACTGCTCCACAGCTCTGCGGTGCAGACGCTCACTCTCTCTGAGTGAGTTTTTTCCCTCCCCTCTGCCTGGTCTAGCTCTCAGGCTGTGGGATTCAGTGGATAATCAGTGTGTCGGCGAGCAAGAGTGAGGGACTGAAGCAAAGAGAGAGAGAGAAAGCCTGGATCAGGTGCAGCAGCCTTGACTTCGTCTGTCTCTTTCTGTCTGTTTTCTGCCTGGCACATACAGAAGTGTAGACAGAACTCATAATTCAGCAATTAGCCTTCCTTCACCCTCTTTCTCCTCCTCTGGTACTCATCGCAAAGAAGGAGAGAAGAGGAGGGAGACACTCATCGCAGGACTTTGCAGAGTGACAAGTATTGTTTTTTTTTATTTGCTCGCTCTGCGTCCTACTTTGCCCTACCCCTCCCCTCTATCCCACCCGCACCCCTGCTTGCTCCAGCCAACACACACCCGCACACCCAGAGTGCGTATCCAGGGGCAGACAGACAGATAAACAGACGGACGGACAGATAAACAGACGGACGCAGTAGGATATGGAGTCCAAAGGAAGCGGGAGGTTCTCTATGTCCAGGTGTTTGAGCTCAGGAGACACCGTCCATGCCAGTGTTGTCGTCACACTTCTGCTCGGTGAGTCCAAGAGCTGACTTTATACTGCCATTTCTCCTCTCCTCTCCTTAACCCTCTCTCTCTCTCTCTAACTCTCTCTTGCTCTCTCTCTCTCTGCACCCGTCTTCCTCCATCTACCCCTGGGGTGCCAGCCAAATCACTACAGTTCCTGCCGAGCTTGCAGAAATGTGTCCGACGCCGGCAGACAGGGTTGCATACTTATTGCTTGTAAGCCATGGGGTTTATTTGGATACATGGCTCCTGCTTTTCTATATTGGGAGACTCTGAGTCGTGTGTTTTAGCCACGCCGGGGCAGCGAGTGCTGGTTCTTTGCTATTTTACGGTTCACTAAGAGAGTGTAGATTCTGAGTCATTAAGAAGATGCTGGTAACAATGGATCCTGTTTAGAGAAAGTGGAATTATGGGCACTGCCAATGGACCTGCCAAGTCAATGAGTATGATCATGTCCAATATTTACATCTTTTGCCATGCTTTAGGGGGGGTGATGGAGAGAATGATCCATGGGACAAGACAATATACATCTAGATGAGGCAGTGGGATGGAAGATGTCATGTGAGGTACACAGTTTAGTTGTCAAAAGATAGCCCTTTACACTGTCTTCCCATCAGAGGATCTAGTGATGCAGATTCTACTGCACACTTCATTCTGCCACGCTACATTTACACATGCCACTTAATCAGGCACACATTTACATTGGTGTTAATACAGGGAGGGAAGTGTATCAGAATGTACGGAGGAATATCATGTTTTGTATTTACACATTTTGGGGAAAACATATTTAATATACAAATAAAAAGTCTGATTATGAGCAGGTTGGATCAATAACTACTCAAAATCGCAGGATATCCGTGCATTATCATTCTCTGCCATCTTCTTCCTGCTATGTTTTGTACAGACTAGTGTGACCACTAAGAATGGTCCAATAACCACATGGTACCCTACATTTAAATATCTGGGTGATTTGATGTTTTTTTGATACAAATTGCTGTAGTATATAGATTAGCTTTGTAGTAGAATACCCGACAGCCAGATATTGTATCATATTCCATATTGTTTTAACATATAGTGCTGCATAATGCACAATAACACAGTATAGTTACTCAAGCTTTAGACAAACTATGCCCTATGTATTGGAGAATCCACACATGATCACGTCAGTTTGCTATCGCTAATTGTTAGCACGTACTGTAATATGGACACAATTATTCGTGGGATAACTTAAGACTCCTCAGCATCTTTTGAGGTGAGTGCCTTTTTGGCACCGACGCCAATCCAGCATCAAATAAGAACAAGATCACACAAAACATCTTAAAATATGTTTACGAGTCTAAATTAGCATACGATTCTAAAGAGGCCGACACAGCAGAGAGCTACCGATAATAAATAGGCTTTTTTCATATTTCTTTGAGATGGAATCTGACATGATATTAGATTAAGATATACCTGATAAGTAGCATCTCTTGCCTGTGTGTATCACTTGGCCAGTTGTCTCTGGATTCTCTGCCAGCCGACTCATCCTTGGCTCTGCGTCAAGGGGAAGTACAGGTATTTTTTCAACAGCTGGGGGGCGAAGGGTTAATGTGCTGGGTTAATGTGCATATATATCCCCCAAGCGTACAGTGGAGGGTTTAACCTCCAATAAAATGAGTGGGGTTCACATATCAACCAACCAGGCCTAAGACAAGCCAACACCCCATCGAGACATCCATCAGAGACCCGGGAAGGGTCTTTAATGTTGCTGGAACGTTTGTGCGACCAAAATGTCCCCATAGAAAGGCCCGGCAGTTATATCATTAGATCCTATGGTCGTTCTACATTAGCAGAGTTGAGACTATTTGACTACAGTATGAGAGATGTTTGCTGTGAGACTTGCACTTCACATCAGGTGATGGACAGAAGGTCAGGGAATTACGATATTTTAGTTGCACATTAGGTTGTAGCCAGGCAAACACCCAATATAAGGCTTAAAGATGCGATCTCAAACTTTGGGATAATTTCAGCCAGTAGTTTTGAAAGTGGTGCTCACGAGCCAAATGCGGACCCCATTTTTTTGTATACTATGTCATCCAATTCTGTACAATGTTATCCCATTGGTACGATATGTTACTTGCTGCATTTTCAACAAAGAAAATATTGCAATTTGTATGATATGTTACAAATTTGTTGTGCTTAAAGATGCCATATGTAACTTTTTGAGTAACCCGACCAAATGTACATACAAATGTGAATTACAGTTGATATATCTGTCATTCTCATTGAAAGAAAGTCTAAGAAGTGGTAGACCTGTTCTGTGTGCACTATTTCTATGCTCTTCGTTCTAAAGTTTCATAATTGAGTCTTTTACATTTGGCTTTGTACATCAGCTTCAAACAGCTGAAAATGAAATATTTTGGGGTTATTGAAACTATAGGTTACACCGGTTTAGATAGTACAATGATTCTCTACATTATGAATTCTTATTCTGTTACGTAAACTGAAATTAAGCAAACTATTTGATTTTTTTTTTGCAACCAGAAAATGGCAGAGCAATTTCTGCACCTTTAAGATCCCGGAGTGCATCCTTACTAAGGTCTGTGCAGTCCTGATGAAAAACCAAGCCCCTTCTCGTCTGTTTGTGCTTGAAGTGAGTGAGCAGGCGTGAAATGGCCAACATCTCTTCTGACATTATTGATCTATTTTTCCTGTAAGTCTAATGGATGAAAACTACTTGTACGACACACAGGAACTCTCACCCTCAGCAAGACAAATGGGTAATCAACGTAGGGGAGAGTGGACTAAGTTGAGACATCTTTACTATGTCAAGTAAATATAGTGTTCTTTGTAACAAAGATATCTACATATATTTCAGGACGTTGTGTATCCCTGGAAATAATCAGAATTGATGTAAACATAACAGTTTTGAAAACATAGCTTGTCCAAAAAAAAGTGGTCTCTTGGCACAACTTACGTATGGAGTAAGTTGAGCATAGGGATAGGATAAGTTGAGCTGCCTTGGGGTAAGTGGGTGTTGGTGTCCTGTGACAGTGAGTGATGGTGCTGGTAGGTCAAAGTTAAATTCATGGAATGGGGGTATGGTATATTGTATATCTTAAATGTATGCCTACATTCATATATAGATCTCTCTGTTCAATATCACTTACCCTTTCATTTATTGACCAGTTGTCTGGGACAGGGATGTTGTTTCAATGTGCATATTCGTAGGGCAGTAGTCAAGGCTTCTAAGCCCATCCGACTGGGCACACACTGGATGAATCAACGTTGTTTCCAAGTAATTTCAATGACATTAAGTTGAACCATCGTGGATTTGAGGACTGTGCTCAGTGGGATGAAACTGGTCTGCAAAATTCTTGATATGTTTAGCAAGCTCTGACTCCATGTTATCAGATGGGATGGCGTATCGCTGCAGAATGCTGGTTAAGTGTGCCTTGAATTCTAAATAAATCCCTGACAGTGTCACCAGCAAAGCACCCCCACACCAATATATTTTGATTTGTTTAAAACACTCTTTTGGTTATTACATGATTCCATATGTGTAATTTCATCGTTTTGATGTCTTCGCTATTATTCTACAATGTAGAAAAACCCTTGAATGAGTAAGTGTGTCCAAACTTTTGACTGGTATTTGTGCATATTTTTTCAATGTACTTCTTCAGTGTCATTCAGTCTATTTTTTCATCATGTGTTGCTGCTTCAAAGGACTTCTTCCCTTCTCTTGTTTCCTTGGCTGTTCTCTCATGGACCTCAAGGGGGGCTAAACCACTACTTGTTTTACATGTGCATGCACAGGGCATGATGGTGTCTACTCTGTAACAATAAAACATGCATCTTGAGTTCATGTGCATGCACAGGGCATGATGGTGTCTACTCTGTAACAATAAAACATGCATCTTGAGTTCATGTGCATGACACATTGGAAAAATACTATGCATATTATGCATAGAACTGACTAAATGCAATTATCATTTGTATGGGGTATGTGGCCATTGGCTCAACTTGCCCCATGGACATTAGCTCAACTTACCCCAAGGCAAACATTTTGACCATATTAACCCACACAGCTGTGCACTTTCATGCTTGATTTCGGACCTCCTCTTGTAGCTTATAGAGACCCCGACTGATGCATAAAACAATCTTAAAACAACCTACTTTGGTTAAGATACAGTACTCGCATCCTAAAACCTATGACACAGTGCACTCATTTGAGTTTGTGACAGACTGAAAAACAGCTTTTATCTCCAGGCCATCAGACTGGTACCACTCGGGACTCTACCCTGCACCTTAGAGACTCATTGAACACGGGTCGTTTTAATACTGTTTACAAACTGTTCTACCCACTTCATATGTATATACTGTATTCTGGTCAAGGCACATCCCATATAACTACTGCTGTGCACACCTTTTCTATTCATATACGGTCTATACATACCATCATATACATATATATTTATATTCCGGACTCTGGCATTGCTCATATTGATATTTCTGAATAGTATAGTGTCTTGACTTGACTTTAACATTCATCTGTATATTTATATAATCAACAACTGTTTCATTTTTACCTGATTAAAATGATCATGTAATAATTAACTCATTCGGATTTGGGGCACCACGAGAGCGGTTCTTTAAAGAGTTACCATCTCCCGAATGAAACTCTAAAAGGTCTTTACTTATCAATCTATAAACAGTCAACGTATTAATCATAACCTCGTATCACACCATCATTCGGAACAGCCATAAACTCCTTGCATTTGCAAAAACCCGAGCCTTACTATGATTCAGTACTACACAAATAGGTTTAATAATTTATTTACTAGCTAATTAAATGGTAACACAGGATAAACATACACACTTAATATCTTAAAAAAGGGGGGCAGAGAGGCAGAGAATGACACTTAACATTGATTGGTACATTTAGAAACTACTCTCACTTACAGTAATCATATACTTTGCACATGAACCGCCGCCCTCTTTGAGTAAGAAATCATGAATGTATTTACATGAAATGTCTTGGTTTTCTGGATTTCTCTCAGTGGACAGGGCCGCCTTGGAAAGGGAGTTGGACCTTTTCGCTTATAAGGCTCTGATTGTTCAAAATGGTTCTGGCAAGTTTCATACTGTTGTCCTTTTGTATAGTTGTCTGTTATCTGGTGACTTGTCATGTAGTCCTGAACAGAACTACAGAGTTTATTTTCCTTCCATTCGCTCCTTGAGTTGCTGCTTTGAAGATAGGCTAACCAGCCAGGTCGATTGGAGAGTAATACACTGGTTTGAGTAGAGTAGTAGGATGGTCCTACTTAAATTTGCTTTGGTATTTACATTACTTAGAAATTACATTACTTAGGGCAGCTAATCAACCGCACCAGTGATTGTCCTGGAGGTGAGTTTAGCATATAATTGACAGCTTTGGAAAGAAAACACTCTGACGTTTCCAAAACTGCAAAGATATTGTCTGTGAGTGCCACAGAACTGATGTTACAGGCGAAACCCAGATCAAAATCCAATCAGGAAGTGCCACATTTTTTGAAACCGCCTCATTCCAATGACTCCTTATATGGCTGTGAAGGAGCTAGGAGTCAGCTTTCGTTTTCCACGTTTTCCCCAAGGTGTCTGCAGCATTGTGACGTCTTTTTAGGCATTTCCATTGGAGAATGGCTGTAAGAGACCATATAGGGCGAGTGGACGCATGGTGTCTCCCGGAGAAAACCTTGCGTAAAATACTGAGGTAGCCATTTTTCCAATCGTTTCTTATGAGAAACCAACTGCCTCCACGGATATATTAGCGAATACATATGTTAAAAATACCTTGGGGATGGATCCTAAACAACGTTTGCCGTGTTTCTGTCAATATTATGGAGCAAATTGTGAAGAAAGTTTGGCGTTATAGATAAAGTATTTTCGGTCGATTTCTCAGCCAAGCAGGATGATCAAACGTGACGTTTTTCGCCTACAAAAATATTATTTTTTGAAAAAAGGAACATTTGCTATCTAACTGGGAGTCTCCTGAGTGAAAGCATCTGTTGTTCTTCAAAGGTAAATTATTTAATTTGGTTGCTTTTCTTATTTTTGTGAAAATGTTGCCTGCTGCCAGCACAGCCTAGCATAGCATTATGCCATGCTAAACTTAAACAAATGCTTGTCTAGCGTTGGCTGTAACGCATATTTTGAAAATCTGAGATGACAGTGTTGTTAACAAAAGGCTAAGCTTGTGTTTCAATATATTTATTTCATTTAATTTGCGATTTTAATGAATAGAAAAAGTTGCGTTATGCTAATGCTTATAGTTGAAGTATTTTTCTGTCCATTTCTCAGCCAAGCAGGATGATCAAACGTGACGTTTTTCGCCTACAAAAATATTATTTTTGGAAAAAAGAAACATTTGCTATCTAACTGGGAGTCTCCTGAGTGAAAGCATCTGAAATTCTTCAAAGGTAAATTATTTAATTTGGTTGCTTTTCTTATTTTTGTGAAAATGTTGCCTGCGGCCAGCACAGCCTAGCATAGCATTATGCCATGCTAAACTTACACAAATGCTTGTCTAGCGTTGGCTGTAACGCATATTTTGAAAATCTGAGATGACAGTGTTGTTAACAAAAGGCTAAGCTTGTGTTTCAATATATTTATTTCATTTCATTTGCGATTTTCATGAATAGGAAATGTTGCGTTATGTTAATGCACTTGAGGCTATGATTACGCTCCCGGATACGGGATTGCTCGTCGCTAGAGGTTAATTATCACCGTGTATTTTATGGATGGGGCACACTGTCCTGGTTATGAGCACATTGTCCTGGTTATGAGCACACTGTCCTGGTTATGGGCACACTGTCCTGGTTATGAGAACACTTTCCTGGTTATGAGAACACTGTCCTGGTTATGGGCACACTGTCCTGGTTATGAGCACACTGTCCTGGTTATGAGCTCGTGACATCCTGTTGATCCACAGATTAGTCTGGACTGAGCCACAATCATGGGGAGGGCCGGCAGCACCAGCTGCCCTGGTGTTCATAACCATACTCGTCTTAAGCTGGTCTGTGCCCCTGCCAATACCAGCACCCACACCCCGGGCTGATGTCATTTCCTCTTCAGACACACGCCACTCTTTCAGGCCGAATAGTTATTACAGCCCGGCCAATACCGTAATAATTCTCCCTTCCCCCACTCGCAGAAACACATGTGCACACACACACAAACACACCCAGAGTGAGAGCGAGAGACACACAGTTTTGAATGTCATCAACCCTCACCCACATACAGATCTACTGATCTACTCCCCAGAGCTACATAACTCCACTGGCCACACACGGACACTCAGCACTCCTCCCCAGTGTGCAATTACTGCACCGTGCTGACGGCCTGTACATAGCAACGTGTTGTAATACTAACACTATGCACTGGCATTGTTTGCGACATTAATCTACATGGATTGTAACATGTAATCATAGACTCCTTGCTGTGGTCCGTGGTTGTAATGTTAGACTGAAAAACTGCAGTGGCATTTGTTTTTGTATTGCACACCTGCTGAAGTGATGGTTTGAATTGCTGTACTAAAATCATAGGTGGTTGGGCCATGGTTGGGCCATTTAGATTTACTGGAGGTGTAATGGGGTGCGTACTGGCGGCAGAGAAGTCAGGCGCAGGAGAGCGGAAACTGATTTACAACGGTGTTGTTTAATCAACATAAAACCACCGTCAACAGAACAATACATGAAATGGGTCAAACCAAACCCGGTAATCACCAGCATACCGTGCACAAGCACTACAAGAAACAATTCCGGACAAGAACATGGGGGGGGGAACAGAGGGTTAAATACACAACATGGAATTGATGGAATTGGAACCAGGTGTGATAGAAGACAAGACAAAACCAATGGAGAAATGAAAAGTGAATCGGCGATGGCTAGAAAGTCGGTGACGCCGAACGCCGCCCGAACAAGGAGAGGGACCAACTTCGGCGGAAGTCGTGACATGAGGATTGTGTCTGTCAAGGTTATGAGGGAATGTTTGATGACATCATGAATTAAGGTACCTTGGGAGAATAGGGTTGATTAGGAAAAAATGAAAACTAGGACTGCATCAAGCGTTTTTCTTGAATATTTCCTTTAAAAAAAACAGTCCAAATGAACCAGAAATCAAGTTCCGTTTTTTTATTTTGTACGAAATGTACGTTCTAGTAAATCGTCCAGAGATTTCCCATATAGGTTACAAGGGAAATGAGTTATGGCTGTAAATTGAGAGCCTAAATACAGCACATGAAATTTTACACCAAAAGGTCAGCGCTGAGGAGTTTGTTTTAATGAATTCTCATCCCCTGGGTTGGAGGATGCTTGCTCTGGTACGTGGGTCTATTGTGGACTTGAATTCTTGTGTGTTCCTGTTTTCAAATAAGTTGAAAGGTGCCTCACACAGTCTGTAATAGTACCCCTGCAATTGGAAACAATTTCAAAAGATAATGACTAAGGGCTGATGTGCTCAACAAAAACTCGTAGGAAAATGATCTCCGTCTTGGCATCCCAGGCCATTATGCTCCACTTTCAGTGTTTTATCGTTACGTTAGACCACAGGTAAAGGTAGACAATAGTTCAAAATCTGCCAAGACTCACATTTACTGGGAAAAGAAGATACCGTCTTTCAGAGAAATCCAAATTCTGTTCTGTTCTAATAGGGGTCCGTTGTCATTATGTGGTGTTGCTGCTGAGGTGAGTCGTGTTCTCTTGAGAGGGTTGGAGGGTTCAGCTAAAATGACACTGGATACCTCTAGCATACGCGTGTTTCCATGTTTGTTTGTTTTTTTCCCTCCAAAACAACCTTTCCTTGGCTTTCTCCAGTGTAGCTGAAGCAACGTTACCGAATTGTCAAAGACACCATCCACCCCAGTCATAGACTGTTCTCTCTACCACCGCATGTCAAGTGGTACCGGAGTACCAAGTCTAGATCAAAAAGGCTTCTCAACAGTTTTTACCCCCAAGCCATAAGACTCCTGAACAGGTAATCAAATGGCTACCCGGACTATTGGCATTGTGTGCACCCCAACCCCTCTTTTTACGCTGCTGCTACTCTCTGTTTATCATATATGCATTGTCACTTTAACTGTACATTCATGTACATACTACCTCAATTGGGATGACCAACCAGTGCTCCCACACATTGGCTAACCGTGCTATCTGCATTGTGTCCCACCCACCACCCGCCACCCGCCAACCCCTCTTTTACGCTACTGCTACTCTCTGTTCATCATATATGCATAGTCACTTTAACCATTTCTACATGTACATACTACCTCAATCAGCCTGACTAACCGGTGTCTGTATGTAGCCTCGCTACTTTTATAGCCTGTCTTTTTACTGTTGTTTTATTTCTTAACTCACCTAATACCTTTTTTTTTGCACTATTGGTTAGAGCCTGTAAGTCAGCATTTCACTGTAAGGTACACCTGTTGTATTCGGCGCACGTGACAAATAAACATTGATTTGATTTGATTTGACAGCGATCCAAGAAGGAACAATGTCTTCCCCTCTGCACTGTTGTTTGGTGTGCTGTAGCTGAGAGAGCAGTGTGCCTGTAAGAGGGCCAGAGAGACAGAGAGAGAGGCCTGCTGCACAGGCTGCGTGTACTTACTGAACTTCAGCCTCACTTTCAGGTCTATGGAGTGACTCACGGGCTTCTGTTTGACTGCGTTATAAAACCCTCCTGATGCATGTCCATATGCAATAGAGCAACCTACATCTGTAGTCACCAAGTGGAGGGCTCATGGGACCAGATGGATAACCAAGCGCCAGGCTAAGGCCACACGGCCACTAGTAAACGCACACGGGGAGGAAGATGGAGGAAGAGAAATTGAATGAGAGAAGGGTCAACTCAGTGAAGAGGTAGGAACGTGAAGAGAGATGGAGAGAATAGAGAAATAGATGTATTTTGCCGGAGCTTGGTTACATTAGGAGCTCCCATGAAAGAAGGGATGAGTTAAAGTTTGAGTGGAAATAGAGAGTCTTCCCCAATGTCTGACGCAGCCTGTAGAGACAAGTGGTGGCGGGCCTGTAATGAAGAGGAGAGAGAGACGAGAGGAGAGGGGAGAGCCAAGGGCAGATTAATTATTAAACAACTCTTTGAGTTTTTAGTGCAATGAAGGGATGTACAGGGCAGGGGTGAGGAGAGGAGGAATAGTTAGCGAGAGATTCTGAGTGATGGTGGGACGGAGGTAAAAGAGGCAGGGGCTAATGGTTTAGATGGGGAAGAGAGGGACAGGGACAGGGGGGAGTAAGACTACACAACGAAGAATGATAGAAGGGAGATAGCTAAGTAAATGGAGGGCTGTGTTCTTTCTGTTATTTGTTTTCTGTTCTTTCTGAAATGCATCACTCCTACGACCACTTCCTGGGTTCTGGTACAGGCAGTTCAGATGGGGATGTTTTGAAGAAGGGTGCCCTTTCTCTGTTCCCAACTCCCTTGGAATAGAAATTACAACAGCAGTTTGAATGGAGCATCTGACAGGGAGTTCCAGGCCAGCAGTCACTTTACATTAGTGATCAATCCCCGGGCGAGATGAAAATGGCAAAAGGATGAGATTAGGAATATAATCCAGCCTTGTCCCCACACAAACCACTGTCTCTGTCGCTCATTTTAGGATCATAACTGATCTAACTTTAGCGACTGGTGTATCCCCTTGGTCATCGGATGTGTGTGTTTGTGTGTGTGTCTGTGTGTGTGGGGGGGGGGGGGGGGTTTAAGGACAGCTGTTCTTGATTTAATCTGAGATTAGCATGAGATAACACAGCTGTGATGCATTCACAAGGGCCACTAAAGGAGTCAGGAGAGGACAGGGAGGCTACCAGCTTGGGTTGCTAGTCCAGACAGATGTAGTTTAGAGGACAAACAAGTAAACACCTCACAGAGACGCAGACAGGTAGGTTTAAGAATTTAGGCACACACACACACACCCCACATGCTTAAAAATGTGCTTAGTCGTGAAATGAGCAGTGCGATAGACACTAGCTCTTAGACTACAAGGCAAATATCATGTATCAGGTGCGCAGAACCCTTCTTCATTCACTGGATATTACAGTGTTGTACAGCGGTAATGTAAAACTCTCAGACTACGGTAACAGCAGTGTCACCACAATTGTACGTTGACTGTGTCAACAGAACAAACAGTCTGCCGAGTCACAGCTAATCGACGAGGAGTCAAGCCTTCGCAGTAAACACACCGGTCCAACGGCAGCCTGTTTCTCTCTCTCTCTCTCTCTCTCTCTCTCTCTCTCTCTCTCTCTCTCTCTCTCTCTTAGAGGCAACGATTGTGTTGTGTGTCTGTGTGTGGGTGGGTGTGTGTGTGTGTTCGTCTGGGCACGTGTGACAAAGTGATTGGAGGTAATATATTTGCCAGGCAGCAGGCAGGCAGTCGAGGCTGGCGAGCAAAAGGGTGTTTCTTTAATTAAAACCACTGAGAGATTAGTTCTGTCCTGCCCTCCTGGGACCCACAACACACACACGTGACTGACCGGCCATGCTCTCCCCAACCGAGCTAGCCCAGCACTGCTGGCATCATACAGCTCAGAGTGTCGGCCAAACCCGGGCCTCAGAGCCCTTGAGCCCCCTTGGGCCCAAACCAACACCACCACAAAACAGTTGCCTATAAATTGTGTAAAGATGAGGAGTGGATGAGCAGAGAGAGCGAGGGAGAAGGAGGCAGAGCGAGAAACAGAGTATTTTTGAGCTGCTGCAGCATTACTCTGCTGCATTACAGAGAGAGCGTGAGCGAAATGGATGGAGGGAGGGATATATTGCGACGCTGAAGAGGGAAGTGTGCGTGCGTGCAAGGGTTTGTGTGTACCATATGCCTATGCATCCCTAGAAATAGGTAAGGGAGATAACCCGGGAAGGCAAAATTGAAATAATGCAAAATAGAGAGCTTGGATTGTTTTGCAGGGACCCCTCGCTCATTCTCCTTCTGATTCCCTCAGTCAGTTCCCTCTCTTTGCTGAACTGTGATTGATGCTAGCGTCTGTCATTCTCAACACTGTCATTCTCAGCCACAGCGGCCCAGTAAAAAGAACAATCTGTCAAGATCTGACAGTGGATTGGGTGGGTATAAACTATATGCCAATAGCGGCAACTAGCCCCCTAGGTGGAATTCACACCATATTGATTACACAATGCAGATTACAGGGTTTAGATTTCAGATGCAATATAAATATGACCGAGACTATTTGGACTGAAGCGGCTAGAGGCTAGGGACTAGGGACAAGGAGCTAGTGTCATGTCCGTTGCAAGGAGGAGACCAAGGCGCAGCGTGGTAAGCGTACATTCTTAATTTATTAAACAAATGCAACACTGAACAAACTAACAAAAGTGAAGCTATACAAAACGAGTGCTGACAGGCAACTACACATAGACAAGAACCCACAAAATAACCAAGGGAATATGGCTACCTACAGTGCCTTGCGAAAGTATTCGGCCCCCTTGAACTTTGCGACCTTTTGCCACATTTCAGGCTTCAAACATAAAGATATAAAACTGTATTTTTTTGTGAAGAATCAACAACAAGTGGGACACAATCATGAAGTGGAACGACATTTATTGGATATTTCAAACTTTTTTAACAAATCAAAAACTGAAAAATTGGGCGTGCAAAATTATTCAGCCCCCTTAAGTTAATACTTTGTAGCGCCACCTTTTGCTGCGATTACAGCTGTAAGTCGCTTGGGGTATGTCTCTATCAGTTTTGCACATCGAGAGACTGACATTTTTTCCCATTCCTCCTTGCAAAACAGCTCGAGCTCAGTGAGGTTGGATGGAGAGCATTTGTGAACAGCAGTTTTCAGTTCTTTCCAGATTCTCGATTGGATTCAGGTCTGGACTTTGACTTGGCCATTCTAACACATGGATATGTTTATTTTTGAACCATTCCATTGTAGATTTTGCTTTATGTTTTGGATCATTGTCTTGTTGGAAGACAAATCTCCGTCCCAGTCTCAGGTCTTTTGCAGACTCCATCAGGTTTTCTTCCAGAATGGCCCTGTATTTGGCTCCATCCATCTTTCCATCCATCCATCTTCCCTGTCCCTGCTGAAGAAAAGCAGGCCCAAACCATGATGCTGCCACCACAATGTTTGACAGTGGGGATGGTGTGTTCAGCTGTGTTGCTTTTACGCCAAACATAACGTTTTGCATTGTTGCCAAAAAGTTCAATTTTGGTTTCATCTGACCAGAGCACCTTCTTCCACGTTTGGTGTGTCTCCCATGTGGCTTGTGGCAAACTTTAAACGACACTTTTTATGGATGTCTTTAAGAAATGGCTTTCTTCTTGCCACTCTTCCATAAAGGCCAGATTTGTGCAATATACGAATGATTGTTGTCCCACCTCAGCTGTAGATCTCTGCAGTTCATCCAGAGTGATCATGGGCCTCTTGGCTGCATCTCTGATCAGTCTTCTCCTTGTATGAGCTGTAAGTTTAGAGGGACGGCCAGGTCTTGGTAGATTTGCAGTGGTCTGATACTCCTTCCATTTCAATATTATCGCTTGCACAGTTCTCCTTGGGATGTTTAAAGCTTGGGAAATCTTTTTGTATCCAAATCCGGCTTTAAACTTCTTCACAACAGTATCTCGGAACTGCCTGGTGTGTTCCTTGTTCTTCATGATGCTCTCTGCGCTTTTAACGGACCTCTGAGACTATCACAGCGCAGGTGCATTTATACGGAGTTCAAGTTCAAAGTTCAAGGGGGCCGAATACTTTCGCAAGGCACTGTAAATATGGTCCCCAATCAGAGACAATGATAAACAGCTGCCTCTGATTGGGAACCAATTCAGGCCACCATAGACATACAATAAACCTAGACTTACAAGAAAATCTAGATATACAAAACCCCTAGACAAGCCAACTAACATACCCACCCTAGTCACAGATTGGTAACAGATAATTCTAACAGATAATTCTGTTACAATTTCAGATTTGAAAAGCAAGGAAGTAGACCAAGATGTTAAACCCTCAATTTTTGTCTAAGTTGTTGGCAAAGTGGTCAAAGTAGATGATTTGTGTCAAAAGTTGCATTGACATTGAATGGAATGTCGAAAGTGATGATGTCGCAATGGGAAATCTCTTGAAAGTGGACGGAGGACAAAAAAAAAGACAAAAAGTTTCATAGTTTAAAAAGTATAAAATATATCAAGAAGTTGGATACAAGTGAAATGAATACTCAGGGAGAAAAATGTGTAGATTCACATGCAGAGCACGGCAGATGTTTATTAAGCCTTCGCAGAAGGCCGGAATCGTGGTCGCAGGCAATGGTCAAACACAGGCAGGCAATGGTCAAACACAGGCAGGCAATGGTCAAACACAGGCAGGCAATGGTCAAACACAGGCAGGCAATGGTCAAACACAGGCAGGCAATGGTCAAACACAGGCAGGCAATGGTCAAACACAGGCAGGCAATGGTCAAACACAGGCAGGCAATGGTCAAACACAGGCAGGCAATGGTCAAACACAGGCAGGCAATGGTCAAACACAGGCAGGCAATGGTCAAACACAGGCAGGCAATGGTCAAACACAGGCAGGCAATGGTCAAACACAGACAGGCAATGGTCAAACACAGGCAGGCAATGGTCAAACACAGGCAGGCAATGGTCAAACACAGGCAGGCAATGGTCAAACACAGGCAGGCAATGGTCAAACACAGGCAGGCAATGGTCAAACACAGGCAGGCAGTCAAACACAAATATCTCACAACCATACATACAGGAAAAAAAACTTAACTAAATAGGGAGCTGATGAGACTAGGTGAGAAATGAACACAGGTGAAATCAATGAACAAAAATGAAAGACAGGGCTACCTTCCAGAACACAAAGAAACAGGGCTTCGTTCCCAGAACACAAAGGAAAAGAACAGGTTGACTAGGAAAAGAAAAGCAGAACCTTACAACAAGCAACTCAGTCCAGACCAGTCTGCATGTTTTAAAGTTTGAATGACACGTTCCAGCTTAAATGGCGTAAGAGGAGTAGCGTGCTAAAGAAAAATGATAAGAAGAAGTCCGTTGAAGATTTTAAGTGGGGACTCTTGCTTCGCAAGCCCCATGAACTAGCTGAAACAAGCCGTCTGTGTTCACGCTTCGAGTCATTTCTGCTAGCTGTCTGACCGACCAAAGTAACAACAACACACAGCCTTTTGCGTTTTTCGTCGTGGCGTTGCCAACCCACTAGCCTGGGTACCAGTCTGTTTCTGCTAACATTCCAGTCCTTGCGTCTCATATGCCTTGTTTAGAGTGGAATGTTTACAGAAACAGACTGGTACCCAGGCTACCAACCCACCTGTCTATTGACAGAAATTATTTTCATTGATTCATCGTTTCAATTATTTTGGAAAGGGCAATGTTTTATTTCATTTTCACTTTATGCTTATGGTAACGCAGGGGCTAGGCTGAGCTGAGCTAAGCTGAGGTAATTAGCTGATTGGATTGCTTGGTTCTTCTGATCTGATCTATTGCCATGTTGTGCAAGGCTTGTGGGACTGCAGTACTATAGTCTTCAGTCATTTACCGTCCAGAAAACACTCACTCGTACCAGGGTTGGTAACAGGCCCACCCATACACTCGGCACACACACTCACTATTTCTTTTCCAGAATGAAATATTGAGATGGGATTCGAGAGGATTTAAAAATAGCCCCTGTGCAGTCCTCTCAGCGCTGACGCCAAGCCGCGTGGTGAGAATACCACCGCCCGCCATGCTGCAGCGTGCTGCACGGCATGGCCCACAGGACCAGACAGAAAACAACCTGCCTCTTCTCTCTCTCTAGCTTTCTCTCTTTCCTCCTCCACTCTCCCTCTTTGTCTCTCCCTCTCTCTCTCTCTCTCTGTCCCTCCTCCTGCTCACTCCCACACACACGCATTTCCTCTTTTCCTCTTTCACCTTCCGTCTCTCACTCGCTCTCCCATGAAAACATGTTTGAGTAGGTTACTTGATTTGGATGCAGTAGAATGCAGAGGACTCAAATATTTTGGAGACCACGCGGGTTCTTTGACTAGGGGAGGCATGATGACTTATCATGGGCACACACTCAAACACACACACACACGCACACTCAAACACGCACACACACACAAACACACACACACACACACACACACACACACACACACACACACACACACACACACACACACACACACACACAAACGCAGACACACACCGGTGTGTCATGTTAAACAGGTCTATGTTGGCCTAGGTTGACCAGCCAGGTCACGTGATACAAGTCAGTATTTGACGTCCATCCATGTCTGAGGACGTCAGGTGATGGCATAGAAACCGACCACTAGGGGGCAACGGTGAGCGCTGTTACCTTCAAGTGGGTTTCTGTTTTGCTAGAGCGTTGTGGGCGGTGATAACAGATTGGTGTACCCATCCGCCTCTTATTCCAAAGGTTGAGATCCAGCAATAAAAAGTTAGGCTTAAAACAAAACTATCTCATTCCTTAACCCTTAACCCTTGACCCTTAACCCTTCCTTAACCCTAAGCCTCATTCTTTAACCCTTGATTTCAGAGTTAATGCCTAAACTTCACCTTAAACAACTTCGAAATTTGACTTTTGAGGAACATCGGTGAATATCTCATTCTGACGTGAGACTGTGAGAGCTTGTTGAGGTTGACTGCGTGTGTGTGTGCTGTTCCCCAGTGCCAGCTCCTTGGGTAAGTGATGATAGTAACAACCATTTAACAGCCAGGCCTCTATAAAAATAGCCAGAGATAAGAGAAGACGGTAATGTAAGCTACTGCTGCTGGTGAAAAACAAATGATGTCCTCACACTTTCCCTTCCTTGTTCTCTCTTTCTCTCTCTGTAGAGAATTTACATTTCTGTCTTCCAGTCTGCCACATCATTGGATCCAAAATTGTTTAATTACAAATCTAATCACATTCTCTCTCTCTCTCTCTTTCTTTCTCTTTCTCTCTCTTCTTCCTTCCCTCCCACCTCCGTCCTTTCCAGGGGTATGGTGTGCTTCAGCGCTGGAGGTTTCAGTGGGGAAGGTGCCCTTCATGGAGGCAATGAACGGCAGCACGGTGCTGTTACCATGCACCTACTCCAGCTGCATCGGCATTAAGAACCTCTACTTCAACTGGCAATACAACGACAACGGCACCTTCATGAAGGCAAGACACTGACCGAGAGGAGTTATCTCCGTCACTAACACCCCCTCAGTGAGCAACTTGACCTCCCGCTCATATCTCAACACCTCTCCCCCTCACCTCTGTTCTCCACCTCTTTCCCCCTCTCCTTCTCCCTCCTCTTCTCCCCCTCCCTCTCCCACCTCTTCTCCTCTTCCTCCCCTTCTCCCCTCTCCCTCTCCCCCTCCCTATTCCTCTCCAGCTGTGTGAGGCAGTGATCCCCATGGAAGGTGTGGAACCACGGGTGCAGGTGTACCACGAGCGGATAGAGTTTGTGGGCAGCAGTAAGCACAACAACATCTCCATCCTGCTGTTCAACGTGACCTTCGAGGACGAGGGAGAGTACACCTGTTTCGCCCGGAATCCCAAGGAGAAGCATCGCAACCATAGCGCCATCTTCACCCTGTTCGTGGTGGATGAGTGTAAGGCACTGCACCTTCCCTTGACTGCATACAACATACTCACCGACGACATGTTCATAATTTAGGTTTAGGCCACATGGTCACCAGTCGGTTTGATGCCTTCAGGTGGAAGTAGAGGCAAATATCTGATTCTTTTGTCATGTGTCTAAGTTTCACATTGTATATTTAGGCAATGAGGCACGAGGGGGTGTGGTTTATGGCTGCGGCTAAGGGTTGTTCTTGGACACGATGCATCGTGGAGTGCCTGGACACAGCCCTTAGCCGTGGTATATTGGCCATATATCACAAACCCCCGAGGTGCCTTATTGCTGTTAGAAACTGGTTACCAACGTAATTAGAGCAGTAAAAATAAATGTTTTGTCATACCCGTGGCATACGGTCTGATATACCACGGCTGTCGGGCTAATCAGCGTTCAGGACTGGAACTACACCGTTTATAATTAAGCAATAATGCATGAGGAGGTGTGGTACATGGCCAATATACCACGGCTAAGGGCGGTTCTTACGCACGATGCAACGCTCGAGCCACCCAGCATATAATGGCTCAAGAATAGCTTGATATCAGTTCCATGGTCAAGTGTTATGTTGCAGCATGATCTATGTATTTTTTTTATACACTAGAATCAATTCCTTGGAAGTAAACGCTATATGGAAAGGTATCATACCTCTTCATGAGTGGATTAATCGATCACCGAGCTCTGTGGTTGTGAGACTGACCACACCATCTCTATCCTTCCACCCTTCTCTCTCTTCGTTGCCTGGTAAAAGATGTTTGCTGGTTGGTTTTTCTTCAATGTTTACAGATTCACCTTTGACCTAATGTCAAAGATCTGCGTCAAATGACTTCTTCATATTCTCCTAGAAGGTACGCCTGGCTCTCATTATAGGGAAACAGCTGAGTGCTATTCTTATAGAACCCTCTCTTCCTCTCACCATCCCATTCTTCCCTCCCGTCCGCCCTCTCTCTTGTCTCCCCAGTGAAAGTGGTTGACAATACCGTAACCACCATCATCGTGTCTGTCGTGGGCGGGGTCATTGGCTTGATCGTCGTTGTCATGGTGACAAAGACTGTGGTGCTCCTCATTCTAAAAAAGTCTGCAGAGAAGAAGTAAGTGATGACAACTCAGTTGCATAAGTGATGACAACTCAGTTGCATAAGTGATGACAACTCAGTTGCATAAGTGATGACAACTCAGTTGCATAAGTGATGACAACTCAGTTGCATAAGTGATGACAACTCAGTTGCATAAGTGATGACAACTCAGGTGTATAAGTGATGGCAGAGTATAAAGTTAGGATGTATTATGTGAGTGTGTGCAGCTGAAAAAATAAATAATACATTTCAGATACAGAGATAGCGCACACAGGCTGGGAGCAGCACAGGAGCAGCCACAGAGTGGCGCCCGTTGAGCTGTTTGGGAGTTAACTGCCTTGCTTAAGGGCATCTGAGATATTAATGCCAGCAACCCTCTGGTTGCCAGCTCACCCCCTTCACATTTTTCCCGTCAGCGCTGGGATTCGAACCGACAGCTCTTCGGCTACCACCTCCCCCCTTTGAAACTGTCATGGAACATTGGTATGCATGCCTTTATCAACATTTCTTTACTTGCCTTTTGTTTTTCACACTGACTCTGACCTCTCTCTCTCTCTACCCCTCTCTTTCTCTCTCTCTCTCTCTCTCTCTCTCTCTCTCTCTCTCTCTCTCTCTCTCTCTCTCTCTCTCTGTCTCTCTCTCTCTCTCTCTCTTTCTCTCTCTCTCTCTCTCTCTCTCTCTCTCTCTCTCTGTCTCTCTCTCTCTCTCTCTCTCTCTCTCTCTCTCTCGCTCTCTCTCTCTCTCTCTCTCAGTAAAGAGTGCCTTGTGAGCTCAGGACAGGACAACACAGACAATGAACTCAATGCAGCCAAAGCGGACAACAAAGCCACACCGAAGGCATGAAACATATACACCTGTGTATATGTACATACAGCATATGTCTGTACATGTACACATGCAAATATATTGCACATACATAGAAAGAAAGCTATTATCAATGGACTGTTTTATCTTTATCTAATGACACAAGTATAACATGAACCAATGTGAAATCAAATGTCATATGTCATATGTGCTTGAGATTTGGGGAACATGACAGGTGATCGGGGCTGGATCAGACACACTCCAATGACACACCTTATGTGTTGTGTATTCAGATTGGGGTTTAATTGCAGCATTTATCTGAATCAGCTCAAAGTCAATTTACTGTACAAGCATTTCTGGAATCAACATCGACGTCTCACCAGTTACTCATTCATGTTCACGACGTAAAAACGGCAGATTGACGTTTATTGGGATGAATCTTGTCATGGGGGCAGAGCTGAGCATTTTCCGCTAGGTTTAAGGTTAGGATTTATATATAAGGTTAACAATGTAATTAAGGTCAGGGTTAAGGTAAGGTTTAAACCAGAGGAGGCTGGTGGGAGGAGCTATAGGAGGACCGGCTCATTGTAATGGCTGGAATGGAATTGATGGGAGGAGCTATAGGAGGACCGGCTCATTGTAATGGTTGGAATGGAATTGATGGGAGGAGCTATAGGAGGACCGGCTCATTGTAATGGCTGGAATGGAATTGATGGGAGGAGCTATAGGAGGACCGGCTCATTGTAATGGCTGGAATGGAATTGATGGGACGGATTAGAACGTGGTTTCCACATGTTTCATGTGTTTTGATACCTTTCCATTTATTCCATTCCAGTCATTACAATGAGCCCGTCCTCCTATAGCTCCTCCCACTAGCCTCCTCTCTGGTTAAAAAATGACATTTTAAGACTTTGTGGCTTGGCCAGAAGTGACCACCCTGCAGAACTGCCTCCAGGACAAGATTCATCCCGATAAATGCCAACCTGCATTAAAAACACAAACTCACACAGTAACTCCCATACTGTCAAGTTTTACTAACTGCCATTTTGTATATCTATAACAGCTATATAATATATACTATATATAATATTCTGACCATCTCTTCAGCTCTTTTGATTAAGAGCCATATTTAAGGTTGCCAATGGAGATTCTTTATACTCTCTGCAAACCTTTTACAGGGAGCGAACAGCTTCCCTCCTTTAACTATAAGGAACGTTTACAGTCCATTTTTGATGCAGAACAAATTTCATACAGTGTCAATTGTGCCTATTCCATAGGATACACAGTAACTGAAAGATGTTTGCCACAATTCTCAACGATACAGTTACTGAGGTCAAGGCTCTTCATTAGATCTGCATACTGAACACAAATACTGTTCAGAAGCTTCGGGAGGCAAAGCAGTGGCCTGGTCATGAGGACAACGTCACTGCAGAGGAAAGGAGTGTGATAAAGGAGAAGAGGAAGAAGGGAGTCATTGGAGTGTAATGTTAGATCCAGCACAGAAATGGTTTGAGTCATTTTTGCATTAGATGAAGCACGGGTGCCTGTTTTCACTGCCTGCTCCCTTCGCTTTTCGGGAGCCTCAAAACCGCTGTGAAAAACACACCAAAAAACGTATATATATATATATATATATATATATATATGAAAATTAATTCAAGTTTATGATGCCGCTTCTAACAAATAACAAATGCATTTTCCGCATGTGAATGTTGCTTATATATGAAACACGTCCATACCCCGGGAAAGACTGCTGTCTAGTGTGCTGTCATCACCTGGCCTGTATGTATAGTGAATCTGTAGGCTACTTCATTCACATCCACTTCACCCCCATAGGACTAACATGCTAATGAGGCTATTGGCCTAATACAGGACAATGCCCCACGACTTCAACAGTGCAAAACATCGTATTGATGACTCTGATGCCAAATACCAAGCAGGCTCATCATCAATACCCCTTGACCTTGTGTCCCGTATTCAAATCACCATATGAACCAAATTCCCCATTATTAATGTGCATGATTATTTTATGAATACCCACTGTTGTTGGTTGTTCCCCCAGAAATAGAGACAGCTGTGGGCGTCGGGATTTGAGCTACGGACCGCAATGGCTCAAGTAGCACAAAGATCCATTGTCACTCAATCCAAGCATTCCCCTTAGGACTCTGTCCCCTCAAGAATGAATGTCATCTTGCCTCGCTAATGAAAATCATGCAATTCTCAGAGCGATAATAGTCCACGACAAAACCAGGGCAAAGCCATAACATATCTGTTTAAATGCATTTATTTCCAACCTGTTTCGAAGGCAAATGTGTCATTAGTTTGTCCACATTTGGGTCAAATTCAGAGGTGCCACTTGAAATGACGGGCCACACCTCTATACATCCACGTGAGCATAAAGTACCATTGTGGTTGCAGAGCCAGGACTATACATGAATGTCCACTTCGTAGGGTTTACTCATCTGAGATGGAACTGTAAATAGGCCCCTCCATCTCCTCTCCACACCTTCTCCTCGCCCTGAGATCATACAATGGGCAGGGGTTTTAGGGAGAGGGTGGTGCTGTAGACCTAGGAGGAGGGGCATGGTAGGCACTTTACTAACATAGGGTATCCTTATCGACGTCTGGAATGTGGTGGACGTGAGGAATAGAGAGAGGTGTGCTAGGAGACTTTGCAGGTAGGGTTGACTGTAACCAGATTGTGTGTGGTGATAGCGAGATAACGGGTTTGAGATGGACAAGTGGTCTGTCCCGGCGTAATCCGTTCTCGAACCTCCCTCCTTCTATTCCCTCACCGTGTTGAGGTTGGCACCTTCGGAAAGGTCTTCCTTATCACCTGACCTGCAGTACCTTTTTTCCTTATGTCACCACAAGGGGCCCCGGTGACGTGGAGAGCCAGGGCACGCTGTCAGGCAGAGCACTGCCGTACCCATATCCCACGGTTGTGATTTTAATCCTATAGGATGGGTTGATGGATGCACTAGTGGCACTGGACTTACGTTTGCCAAGTAATGTCGTAGCTTTAGAGAGCACAAGGCAGCCGACGGGATACAGCAACGACATTTCCGCGGGTCCTTGCAGAATCACGTATCACCTTGTTCACTATTTACCCGCCACCGTGGTTTCCATATTTCATTCGTACTTTAATGGGCGCAACGAGGTTGACAACTTGAATTTGTTGTGGCCGCGAGACAGCTTGTGAATCCGCTCATGGATCTAGGATATTGGGTAAGGTGGTGCGCTGTCTGTTCTATGCACGGTTGTACCAACTGTTTGTGATTATGTGGTCCATGGTGGCTCTTCTGTCCATTGTGGTACCCCGTAGAAAACCAGAAACACGCAGAGTCGTGCGCACACACACACACACACACACACACACACACACACACACACACACACACACACACACACACACACACACACACACACACACACACACACACACACACACACACACACACACACACACACACACACACACACAATATTGGTTCCATGTGAAGTCAGTGAACCGTTACTCCTTTGACATTGGAGGAAAAGCACCAAAACCTGCCTCTTGGGAGAAAAGCAATACTGTTCAGTTGATCCTTGTCTGTCAGTGTCTTTGTATTATCAAGCCTCTGTTGGTGTATTCAGAAGGATCGCGTCGATGAAGAAAAATGATTCCTAAGGCTAGTTACTGCGTTTGTATCTTGTTTTCAGCAGATTCATTTTCCCTTCTCTAACTTCAATCAGATCTGAGAATGTCCAAAAGAATACCATCGGTATTTCATGTCTTGTGTGTTACTAAGTACGGAGTTATCGTTCACTGTTTCAGTATCTCTAGAAGAACACCGTCTGTTCAAGCCCCTCAGTATGTTCAGTTCCGCAAGCTCTGCGCTCGACTAGCCATGTCTGAGCTGAGATCCACAAGCTCTGAGCTCGACTGTGCGTGCCTGAGCTGCGGGGCGCAGCAGTGAGCACGCCCAGTGTAGTGCTGCTCTAGAGGCAGTCGCATAGCAGCAGTGATGCATTGTGGATCGCATGTTATGGTGGACTAAAAGCTGCGATCAGCTCAAGTCTGCCTCGAACCGTGGCAGATCCACACGACTCACCCTGAGAGCCAACGCCTCAGGCAGCACAGACTAACAGCATGGCTGGTAGTATTATGAGTACTGTTATAGCAGTCTCATTAAGCCCCATTTGATACACTCTCATCAAACTTGCACAACCTTGAAATTCAACAAATGACGTTATGTGAATGTTCTGCAGCTCAAAAAAAGAACACTCCAAGTTTCTAACAAAGCATTGTAGATTACATTGCCACAGGGTATATTTATCCAATATAAAGATCGACAATGGCAGTCAGGGGACAGAAATAGATATATATCCACTCAGTCCTAACATTGTCTGCTTCGTATATAGTAGATGTAATAGTCGTCTGATTTGATACTGATATGGGTCTCCTGCGGCCCACTGCCGGAGCGACTCCTACTCACACTGCCAGGCCAAGAGTTTGTGAAGTCTGCTCTCTGCTTCCCACATTCCAGTGCAGAGAACACCCACTGTTCCAACCTGCAGCATGCCGTACAGAACAGTACAGGTCCCCTGGCCAAACTGCATTCTAAAACTCCTTTTCTATAGGCTCAGTTGTGCGCTGTTTTAGCCCACCAAGGCCAAGTGAAACAAACAAGCCAAAAAAAAAAGTATATATTTGAATCCTTATTACAATGGGTGTGCATGTGCATTTGTAGCCAACTCAAGCTACCCGCAGCACAGTTTACTCTATATTTAAATAGATGTGACTTTTACTCTGAGCTCACAGGTAGCCAGGTTACTGCTTGTTAGAATCACAACATGCACCTATAGGTGTACACCGTTTTTACCCATCATCCTCTACTCCAAGGAGCTGTCCAGGGTTCTGAGGAGGGGCTGTTTTCACTCCCTCACTGGCCTCACCCACGGCGTTTACTGCCTGTGGGTAGTAGTCGCTACACGGCCAGGCTTGAATGGACTCAAGTGGCAATATCACCCTAACTGATGACTAAGTGCACTACAAGTGCTGTACTTCCATAATGTCTTGCTAAATTGTAACGACCACTGTCAAGCCCAAGCTGAGTATGAGGGCTATAATGTGGCTCGTGCTGAAGAAAACAGCTCGCCCTCTTACCCACCAAAACATACTCACCCACTTACTGTGAGGCAGTCCATGACTGACCCAACTCAACTCCCTCGGTCTCCAACAAGACGCTTCGTTGAACTATAAAGTGAATGTGCAACTCCCCTTAATATTTCTCTGTAGTAATGTCCCACATTCTCCCCTCTCATAACTATGCACCTCAATCATTTTTTTCTCTCTGGATTGTAGAAAACAAGTACATATATATATATATATATATATATATATATATATATATATATGAAATAAAGGTTTGCATAAAAGGAATTATTGTCGTATTTGTGTCTGTCTGTTGCTGAGGCTGTGGAGTAACTTGACTGTCACTACTGTCTTGTAACTTCCCCATATAGCCAACTGGATGACTCAGGCTTACACGTCATGAATACAGGGTTTAATCATTACAGTCACATACTTCCGAGACATCCAATTCCTCAAAGTTCATCCCAATCTGATCATTTATTTAACACAGGCATCCCTTTATAAAACATACCAACAACGTGTGCAATACAGACATTCTGATCTTACACAGACAACAACGTCTGCGTCGTAATACAATATGTACAGCTATACAAAGAAAGGAAATGTTCACAATGTCAACAACAACAAAAAAAACACGTCATTAATCAGAACCTTGCAAATGTGCATATTGTAGGGATTATTCCAATTGCACACTGGAAGTCTATTGGCAGACCGTGAATCTGACCACCTGAAAGTGCACAAGTGAATCCATGATGGGATTTACAGCACGGTATTTCGATGAGACTAATGACCCCTCCATTGACATATACTATGAAGAGAGCTTCACGTCACGTCACAGCACCCATACTCATTTAACATTTGGTTAAAAATGCACATTTTCACCTGCATGGCACATATACTTTATCTACACATATTTTCATGAAGACATTTCACCCATGGAGAGTCTTCTCGCCACCTCGTTGACCAAGAGAGACGGCAGAGGCACTTGGTGAGAGTCCTGTCTCAAGTGCTCAGCCATGTGAAAAGCCCAGGCTTCGTCCCAAATGGACCCCTATTCCCTTGACAGTGCACCACTTTCACCCGAGTGTTCTGATCAAAAGTCGTGCACTTTAAAAAGGCAATAGGGTGCCGTTTGGGACGCGGCCCCAGACCGACTGTCTGTCTTACACTGCCACGTCAGTGGTCCCTGAGATACCTAAAAAATGGCACAAGCCACTCTGTGAATAACCTGCTATAGTAAACAAGGAGTGCAAGTGTGTTTGCGTCGGTGCACTTTTGTGCCTATCTGAGTGTGCGGGCATGTGTGTGCGTGTTGGTTTGAGTTATGTATTGTTGTAGGGGTTTTAAAATTGCACTTTGAAGAGGATTCCTCTTCTATTCCCATGACAGAGCACTATGTAGATCCGCTGAAATTCGGGTAGCCCAACGCGATAGAGCCTCTTGGTCATGGTTTGAGGCTTCAAGGGTTTTTCTAGAACAATAAAGTACACATGGTCAAACCATTACATTGTGTAAAACACACTATCAGGGCAGCAGCATACCTCATCTAGACTTTACATAGAACAAAGTGCAAAGAAACACTACTGAAATGCACTAGCTCCTTGCCTCTCCTGCATGAACAGACATATATTACATACCTCCATGACAGTGTGGATCCAGTTGAGCATATCGTCCACGTTACAGTAGACCCCTGGTCGACCCTCTCTGGCACAGCCGATCCCCCAGCTCACCACCCCCACCAGCTGCCATTGTTCTGACAGGTACACAAGAGGACCACCACTGTCTCCCTACAACACATGACCCAACAATGGCATTAGGTACCCCGGAATTACGCACTATACACATATGGCAACTGCCAAAGTTGAGGGTGGATACTCGACAGAGTGTCATAAGGTCTTCGCGTTTTGTTTTCTTACAGGACGAGTCCATCAACGTATTCACGCCAAAATCTATCTTAGTCTCTCTTCTGTTTTTCGCAAAGCGAACATTCCACTTCGTACCTGACATGCGTCCACTTTGCCCTTCAGGTAACCAGCGCAAAGCATCCTGGAAGTGATTGAGGAACCGTAGACAGTGGGACTGGAGCACTGAGCGCTGTCTATAAGGGGAAGGGTAGCCTTCTGGAGGACAGGAGACACTTTACCTGAGAGAGAAAAGGTGACAGAGGGATGAGAAGGAGAAGAGGAGAAAGTGACTACTAACATTCTGTGAGAATCACTTTGAGCATGTGTGCTTGTTGGATAGAGATGAAGAGGGTAATAGAAAGGCAAGTTTTGTTTGCTCTGTGCTCACCCTTCTCCTCCAGGTAGCCCCAGCCTGTCACCGTCATAGTGTCTCCTGCCTTCAGTCCCAGGTTCTTAGGGGGCAAACACACGGGCCGACGAGAGTCTGGTGGAGGAAACAGAACTTTAATGACATAAATCAATCACAGTCTACTCTCATTACAGTCTAAATATACAGTATTTCCCTAGAGGGATGTCCCATGCTGCAAGACTCATTGAAATTGACAGTTTGATAAATTGGCCACTAGAGGTCAGAATCTACCATGAATGCATTCTCTCTTCCTGGAATCGAACTGCTTTTACGAGTAGATATTTCCATGTCATTATGTAGTGCTTTAGCATTCATTTTGAGAGTGCTGGGAAATGTTCTTTGTGTTAAGTCAATTCAAAACAAGAATAGGTGGATGTGGGGCTTTTGTTATGTCTAGCCTTTGAGAAACCGGGAACTGTCCAGCAAATTCAGTACCACAGTCTGTGCGTTGCTAAAATGTCACGTTGGGGACATACTTCCTACAGTGATGGGTTTGGTCAGCCTCATCATGGCCAGGTCGTAGTCGTTGCGGGCTGCGTTGTATTGTCCGTTCAGTATGATCCTGTCTACATATGAGCCTCCCAGGGTGCCCATGTATGTCCTCCCAGACACCACCTGCCAGCGACTCAGCTCTTTCTTACTACTGTAGGACCAGGAGAGGGATGAGGTACAGGAGTTAACAGCAGAACCTCTGTCTCTAGATGCTTAAGCATAGTATACGATTGCTTACTTTATGGGAGTTTCCACATTGGACGGTCAGAGTTAAATCGTTTATGTCTGGTTAGCTGGTTAGCTGTAGATATCCAGAGTGGATACGCACACATTCTAGGGTGTATGTGATTTTACATTTTTGTAATTTAGCAGACAGCAATTAGGGTTAAGTGCCTTGCTCAAGGGCACATCAACTCATTTTTCACCTAGTTGGCTCAGGGATTCGAACCAGCAGCTTTCCGGTTACTGGCCCAACGCTCTTAAACGCTAGGCTACCTGCCACCCTATTGGGTGTCCAGTGGTACTGACCCAGAGAAGCAATGCGCTGCTGTGACGACCCAGCGCGGTGACACCAGTGACCCTCCACAGGTGTGTTGTCCGTTCTGCTGCAGGCTCACCTGCCACGGCCACTCTTCTATAGATGCATCCACACCCCCCACGATACGGTCCGATCTCCCCCGCTCTCCACAGTCTGACACACACACAGGGGAAAGACAGTTTAGTAAAGTACAGAAGTTGCCTTGTACGCAAAGGTAGTTTGACGAGAAAATATAGAATTGGCAGTGGGGTAAAACGCAAATTAGAACTTTGGCAGTTAGCGTTGCTACCTGTTAGTTAAGTAACACACTCAATCTAGCACGGACCCTTTACAAAGTGGCTTGTTGCTTGGATCCTGTCATGTTTGCCTGCACTCTCCATCACTGTCGGAGATGGAGATTGTAGTCCGAACCTATCTGTCTGTCTCTGTGTGTCAGTCTTTCTGTTGCTATCTCTTGTATAACTCAATTCCTAGAGAACTTGGATGATAAATATCACTCAAGTCTTTTACCAATGATCAGTCGGGGGAAAGAGTGGGGGAGTCCAGTAGAGTGGGAGAGGAAGGTGACAAAGTGCATTCGGAAAGTAATCAGACCCCTTGACTTTTTCCACATTTTGTTTGTTACAGGTTACAGGTTACTATTCTATAACGGATTCAATAGTTCATTTTCCTTATCAATCTACACACAATATTTTTACAAATGTATTACAAATAAAAAACAGACATTTCACATTTACAGAAGTATTCAGCCCCTTTACTCAGTACTTTGTTGAAACACCATTGGCAGCCATTAGCCTCGAGTTGTCTTGGGTATGACGCTACAAGCTTGGTACACCTGTATTTGGGGAGTTTCTCCCATTCTTCACTGCATATTCTCTCAAGCTCTGTCAGATAAGATGGGGAGAATTGCTGCACAAATATTTTCAGGTCTTTCCAGAGATGTTTGATCGGGTTCAAGTCCGGGCTCTGGCTTGGCCACACTTGGGCATTCAGAGACTTGTCCTGAAGCCACTCCTGCGTTGTCTTGGCTGTGTGCTTAGGGTTGTTGTCCTGTTGGACGGTGAACCTTCGCCCCAGTCTGAGGTCCTGAGAACTCAGGTTTTCATCAAAGATCTCTCTGTATTTTGCTGGGTTCATATTTTCCTCGATCCTGACTAGTCTCCCGGTCCCCGCAGCTAAAAAAACATCCCCACAGCATGATGCTGCCACTGCCATGCTTGACTGTAGGAATGGTGCCAGGTTTCCTCCAGACGTGTCGCTTGGCAATCAGTCCAAATAATTCTATCTTGGTTTCATCAGACCAGATAATTGTTTTTCCATGGTCTGAGAGTACTTTAGGTGCCTTCTGGCAAACTCCAAGAGGGCTGTGATGGTCCTTTTACTTAGGAGTGGCTTCCATCTGGTCACTCTACCATAAAGGCCTGATTGGTGAAATGCTGCAGAGATTGTTGTCCTACTGGAAGGTTCTACCATCTCCACAGAGGAACTCTGGAGCTCTGTTAGAGTGGCCATCGGTTTCTTGGTGATCTCTCTGACCAATGCCCTTCTCCCCTGATGTCTCAGTTTGTCCAGGCGGCCAGCTCCAGGAAGAGTGTTGGTGGTTCCAATTTTATTCCATTTAAGAATGATGGCGCAAACTGTGTTTCTGGGGAACTTCAATGATACAGACATGTTTTGGTACCCTTCCCCAGATCTGTGCCTCGACACAATCCTGTCTCAGAGCTTTACGGACAATTCCTTCAACCTTGTGGCTTGGTTTTTGCTCAGAAATGTACTGTCAACTGTGGGACCTTATATAGACAGGTGTGTGTCTTTCCAAATCACGTCCAATCAATTGGATTTACCACAGGTGAAACAGGATGCACCTGAACTCCATTTTCAGTCTCATAGCAAAGGCTCTGAATACTTATGTAAATAAGGTATTTGTTTTTTATTTTTAATAAATGTGCAAAAATGTCTACAAACCTGTTTTCACTTTGTTGTTATGGAGTATTGTGTGTAGATTGTCGATTTTATTCAATCCATTTTAGAATACTGTTGTAACGCAGGGGTGGTCAACTCCAGTCCTCGAGGGTCACATTTTCGACCACTTTTCCTAGCAAACACAGCCGATTAATCAAATTGCATTCTAAACTGAAGCTCATGATTTGGTGATTATTGGAGTCAGGTATGACCCTCGAGGACAGGAATTGCCCACCCTTGCTGTAACGTGACATCAAGTCAAGGGGTCGTGACTACTTTCCGAATGCACTGCAGTGTGAGGCTGGGCATCAGAGGCAGAGGCTTACCGGAGCAGGTCAGGGAGATCACAGATCCTGAGTTACACACCTGGCTGGAATCAAACAGAGAGGGGAATTCAACACAGAGTACATACACACATCCCATGTGGTGTGCATAGAAACACATTCAAAACGCGACTACCAAACATCATAGGTCGACATTGAGACAGATTCCAGAGTTAATCTTCAGTGTTGGTTTAGTGTCAGTCAGACATCACATACTCGTACTTCTTGTTTCCTCTAATTACGGAAACAAGGACGGGGAAAGAACAGAAACTCCTAAATGGTTTGTGTCAGAAAAACAGAGAGCATTGCACAGTCAGAAACACACGTCTCTCTCTCGAGAGAGATGACTGTAACGTGTACGCTGGGAGTTGGAGAGTGTGCGTAACAATGACTCAGTTGTACACGTCACAAGTAGAGAGAGAGACAAGAAAAGGAAGCAGAAGAAAATAAAAAAAAGAGGACCTGTTTTTCCAGTTCCTTTGGCTGTTTTAGAGTAAACAGACATGGTGGTGCCATCCAATCTGTCATGAGTGGCATTCATGCCTTCTATTTGGCATGTCACATCTGCCTGAGCCGAACTAGCCATCTTACTACAAACAGTGGCAGGGGGATGGGCGTGGACCAACAGTAACACTACATAGTGAACAGTGCAACAGTGATGCAGGCATAGCTGCATGGTCAATATAGTCATTGACTTTTATTCAACTTTTATTTTACAAGGCGGTTCAATACAGAACAAATGACTGTTTACAATTATGGCCTGGCGAAAATAAGACAAGTACCATAGGAGGAGTACAGACAGAAGTACCCAAAGTGGGATCATTCATTTAGACCTGTTTCAATTCTCCATTTATTAAGATAATTATCCAACCGTATTTGATACCAAGGAACTGTGTATATTTTTACTGATTCCGTTCTCCTTTCTGTTGAAACTGAATCTCACAGCTGGAAAGTGTCCGAGTGAGCGTCAGAACACAGTAGAGTCACACCACGGTAACAGGCTCAATTACCACCCGGCTTCTAATGCTTACCGGTCAATGACAGTCTGGTAAATGGGCGTGGTTTCGGCTGCGACCCTGACCCCTGAGAACGGTCCTGTCTTCAGGGACGAGGACAAGTTCCTCACTGAGATGGTACTACTGACGGGTTTACTGTGGGAACGAGTGGAGACGGAGAGATATTTTAAAGACATTTAAGAGAAACTGAATATGTTAAGGGGGAAACTGTAGCTAAGCTGCTAGGTGAGTGAGTGAGTGAGTGAGTGAGTGAGTGAGTGAGTGAGTGAGTGAGTGAGGTTGGGAGGAGACCCACTAGGTGTAGCCCAGCTGTTGACAGGCTTTCTCTGTGTGTAGCTGGGTCCAGTCCTCACTACACACACTCCTCCATCCTGTCCCGGCACTGTAGATCTGGAGAACACTCTGCTCAGAGACCAGACGCACTGCACAGAGAAATGATGAGAGAGAGAGAGACAAAGAGAGAGAGAGAGAGAGAGAGAGAGACAAAGGGAGAGAGAGAGACAAAGGGAGAGAGAGTGACAAAGAGAGAGACAGAGACAAAGAGAGAGAGAGAGAGAGACAAAGAGAGAGAGAGAGAGTGACAAAGAGAGAGAGAGAGAGAGAGTGACAAAGAGAGAGAGAGAGTGACAAAGAGAGTTAGAGAGAGTGACAAAGAGAGAGAGTGACAAAGAAAGAGAGAGAGAGCGAGAGAGAGAGAGAGCGAGAGAGAGAGAGAGAGAGACAAAGAGAGAGAGAGAGAGAGAGAGAGAGAGAGACAGAGAGCGAGAGAGAGAGAGAAACAAAGAGAGCGAGAGAGAGAGAGAGAGAGAGAGAGAGACAAAGAGAGAGAGAGAGAGAGAGAGAGAGAGAGAGTGACAAAGAGGGAGAGAGTGACAAAGAGAGAGAGAGTGACAAAGAGAGAGAGAGAGAGAGAGAGAGAGAGTGTGAGTGTGTGAGTGAGTGAGTGAGTGAGTGAGTGAGTGAGTGAGTGAGTGAGTGAGTGAGTGAGTGAGTGAGTGAGTGAGTGAGTGAGTGAGTGAGTGAGTGAGTGAGAATAAGAATGAGAGGAAACATATAGAAGTGACACAGAGACAGATGTATAAAGATGTATAGATGGAGTGGTGTGTGTGAGTACCTGTCCGTGTGTGTGTGTACATGTATGCATGCTTGTGTGTTTGTGCATGTGTGTGTGTGTTTACCTGGAAAGGTAGTGTTGACCGTCATGTTGGTCACACAGGTGAGCTCGTCCTCTCCTCCTGAACAGTCCGCCATCCCATTACACGCTTTGTCCAGGGGAATGAACTTCACAGACCGGGAGCAGAAAAAGTACTTACTGTTGATCAGCTGTGCGACTGGGGACAAAATGGAAGGGGTGGGGGGTGAAAGGAGGAGAGAGTACAGAAGACAGATACAGGTTCTTGAAATAATATGGTTTGGCGACTGAAATGAAACATTCTCGCTACTGTTTGATTGTGAATCATTGAGCATTTGCACAGAGGGGGTAAAGTACTAGTATGTCTTGTGTTAGCAAAGGCTGGGAGAGGGTGCAGAGGTGGGCTTGAGTCCCAAACGGCACCCTATTCCCTACATATTGCACTACTTTTGACTGCGCTACTCTTGATCCCTACTACGTAGGGAACAGGGTGCCGTTTGGGATGCAGGTATGATGGGTGTTGAAGCTGGACTCACTGAAGTATCCAGCCGTGACCAGGATCCCCAGCACTACCAGTACCATCAACACGGTGATCAGGACCCTCTTCCTCGACGAGGACTTCCCTTTCTGGGAGTTCGGCGCCGTCATGACTTTTCTTTTCCGACCAGGCCGCACTACAACTGAGAGAGAGGAAGATAGAGACAGAGCAATCAGCATTTTGTAGCTATTTCAAACGTAGACACGTGCAACTAAAGCATAATTGGACAGTATGACATTGCATAGTATTCGGTACTTGTGCAATATTATTTCAAAATGTATCAATTCCACAACAATGGCTTACCTTGTTGTCTAGGATTTAATGGTCTATTGCTTTCTTCAGCGAGCCAGGTGTCAGTCTGGAGAGAGAGAGAGAGAGAGAGAGAGAGAGAGGACAGTGAATGAGACAAAGGGAATCTTACTGTGCTCAGTGCAGAATGTGTGACAGTGTGTACGAGTGTGAGGTTCTCGGGCCGAGAGAAGGGGAGGCATGACAGATTGGATCAGGAGCACACACACAAAACACAGTGTGCCTCCCATCACAAGGTTGTGTTTGACTGTCACGCCTAGTGCTGTGGGCACAATTCCAAGGCCCGGTCCGACACAGAGACAGAGACAGTCATATGACACAGGCTCAGGTGTGGCTCTCTGCTCTTTATGTAGTTGCTTTACGCTGTTCGATTCCACTCCATTTAAGGACAATAGATCTTAAATGGTGGAGCATGTTATATACACACAGTAATATAATGAGTCAAGCTATAGATTACTTAATTAAAGTTATGCAATTGACAGCTCTGCCCAGGCTTTACTGTTCTCTAAATGACACTGTGTTCATGATTATATAATTGTTCAGTTGTACAACAACGCAAGTACCTGCCATCATAGCTGTCATGAGTCATAGGTCATTACCCCGGTGGATGAAACCACCTGACGACTGGTGAAACAACCGTCACGACCCGAAAGCAACAACATCCCAAAGTACCAATGACAGGCCTCTCAAGCAGTCTGTTAGGTATCTACAGTACTGGCTGTTTAGTCAGATCTCTCCAACTGGCGGCACAAATACTGTACAAATCTGTCACCAGACTAATACACTACGTGTAAAGTCTGCAGACTGTCACCTGGTCCTTTCTGACACGCTGAGCAACAGCGAACTCAAGTCCTGCTGAGACTGAGGCTGTCCTAATATGGCTTCCCATACAATACGCCATCCCGCAGATATGGAGGGTCATACTGACGGAGGGACACTGACGGAGGGACACTGACGGAGGGACAAGGAAAGTGGTTGCTATAGGGAGGGACAGGGCTCTTAGTGGCTGGGTAAACACAGTTCTTACCTGCTGCTGGTCTTCTGTATTTACAGTTCTGTGCTTTTGTTTACAGATTATACCATTAAATCCCAAATCCAAAAAGACTTCTTTTAGTTTTTTTATTGGTACAGTGGCTTGTGAAAGTATTCACCCCCTTGGCATTTTTCTTATTTTGTTGCCTTACAACCTGGAATTAAAATAGATTTTTGGGAGGGTTGTAATCATTTGATTTACACAACATGCCTACCACTTGAAGATGCAAAATATTTTTTATTGCGAAACAAACAAGAAATTAGACAAAAACAAACAGAAAACTTGAGCGTGCATAACTATTCACTCCCCCAATGTCAATACTTTGTAGAGCCGCCTTTTGCAGCGATTACAGCTGCAGGTCTCTATAAAGTATGTCTCTATAAGCTTGGCACATCTAGCCACTGGTATTTTTGCCCATTCTTCAAGGCAATACTGCTCCAGCACCTTCAAGTTGGAAGAGTTCTGCTGGTGTACAGCAATCTTTAAGTCATACCACAGATTCTCAATAGGATTGAGGTCTGTGCTTTGACTAGGCCATTCCAAGACATGTAAATGTTTCCCCTTAAACTGCTCGAGTGTTGCTTTAGCAGTATGCTTATTGTCATTGTCCTGCTGGGAAGGTGAACCTCCGTCCCAGTCTCAAATCTCTGGAAGACTAAAACTGAATTTCCCTGTAATTAGCGCCATTCATCATTCCTTCAATTCTGACCAGTTTCCCAGTCCCTGCCAATGACAAACATCCCCACAACATGCTTCACTATGGGGATGGTGTTCTCGGGGTGATGAGAGGTGTTGGGTTTTTCGCCAGTCATAGTGTTTTCCTTGATGGCTAAAAAGCTCACTTTTAGTCTCATCTGACCAGAGTACTGTCTTCCATATACATGCCTTTGGCGAACTCCAAACATCTTTGCTTATTTTTTTCTGGTCACTCTTCCGTAAAGCCCAGCTCTGTGGAGTGTATGGCTTAAAGTGGTCCTATGGAAAGATACTCCAATCTCTGCTGTGAAGCTTTGCAGCTCCTTTAGGGTTATCTTTGGTCTCTTTGTTGCCTCTCTGATTAATGCCCTCCTTGCCTGGTTCATGAGTTTTGGTGGGTGGCCTGGCAGGTTTGTTGTGATGCCCTATTCTTTCCATTTTTTAATCATGGATTTAATGGTGCTCTATGGGATGTTCAACGTTTCAGATATTGTTTTATAGCCCAACCCAACCCTGATCTGTATTTCTCCACAACTTTGTCCCTGACCTGTTTGGAGAGCTCCTTGGTCTTCATGGTGCCGTTTGCTTGGTGGTGCCCCTTGCTTAGTATTGTTGCAGACTATGGGGCCTTTCAGAACAGGTGTATATATATATATACTGAGATCATGTGAGAGATCATGTGACACTTAGATTGCACACAGGTGGACTTTATTTAACTAATTATGTGACTACTGAAGGTAAATGGTTGCACCAGTTCTTATTTAGGGACTTCATAGCAAAGGGGGTGAATACATATGCACGCACCACTTTTCCGTTTTACTTTTTTTTCTGAATTTTTTTAAACAATTGTTTTTTTCTTCACAAATGTGGACTTTTTTTGTGTATGTCCATTCCATGAAATCCAAATAGAAATGCATTTAAATTACAGGCTCTAATGAAACAAACTCGAAAAAACGCCAAGGGAGGTGAATCTTTTTGCGCTGTATATGTTGACATCAAGCAACATGGTAGTGAGCCATTCTCAAGTGGTATTCATATACAACGTCCCCTATTTTCACAAATCAGCTTCCAGTGAAATCCCATCATTTGCATCAAGTCTTCCTGTCTATTCTCCATGGAGACGGGTCTAAATCTGGAAACTAAAACAGAGGGATCTACCAACATAGAGGAGAAGAACAACAAAACAACTTCAACTTCGTAGAAAAAGAGAAGTCGGACAGAAACGTTCAGAAACGTTACAGCCTTATTTGAAAATGGATACAATTGTTTTTCCCCCTTATCAATCTACACACAAAGCAAAAACAGGTTTTTAGAAATATTTGCAAATGTATTAAAAATAAAAACTGAAATATTACATTTACAACATAAGTATACAGACAGTTTACTCAGTACTTTGTTGAAACACCTTTGGCAATGAATGCAGTCTTGAGTCTTCTTGGGTATGACGCTACAAGCTTGCCACACCTGTATTTGGGGAGTTTCTCCCATTCGTCTCTGCAGACATACTCAAGCTATGTCAGGTTAGATGGGGAGTGTCGCTGCAAAGCTATTTTCAGGTCTCTCCAGAGATGTTTGATCGGGTTCAAGTCCGGGCTCTGGCTGGGCCACTCAAGGACATTCAGAGACTTGTCCAGAAGCCACTCCTGTGTTGTCTTGGCTGTGTGCTTAGGGTCGTTGTCCTGTTGGAAAATGAACCTTCGCCCCAGTCTGAGTTCCTGTGAGCTTTGGACCCGGTTTTCATCAAAGATCCCTCTGTACTTTTCTCTGTTCATTTTTCTCTCGATCCTGACTAGTCTCCCAGTCCTGACCGCTAAAAAACATCCCCACAGCATGATTCTGCCACCACCGTGCTTCACCATAGGGATGATGCCAATTTTCCTCCAATCTTGATTTCATCACACCAGAAAATATTGTTTCTCATGATCTGAGAGTCCTTTAGGTGCCTTCTGGCAAACTCCAAGCAGGCTGTCATGTGCCTTTAACCGAGGTGTGGCTTCCGTCTGGCCACTCTACCATCAAGGCCTGATTGGTGGAGTGCTGCAGATGGTTGTCCTACTGGAAGGTTCTCCCATCTCCACAGAGGAACTCTGGAGCGCTTTGATTGTGACCATCGCGTTCTTGGTCACTTCTCTGACCAAGGCCCTTCTCTCCCAATTTCTCAGTTTGGCCGGGTGGCCAGCTCCAGGAAGAGTCTTGTCGGTTCCAAACTTAATTTTAGAATGATGAAGGCCACTGTGTTCTTGGGGACCTTCAATGCTTCAGACATTTTTTGGTACCCTTAACCAGATCGGTGCCACGACACAATCCTGTCTCGGAGCTCTACGGACAATTCCTTTGACCACATGGCTTGGTTTTTGCTCCGGCATGCACTGTCAACTTTGGGACCTTATATAGACAGGTTTGTGCTTTTTTCAAATCATGTCCAATCAATTGAATTGACTCCAATCAAGTTGTAGAAACATCTGAAGGATGATCAATGGAAACGGGAGGCACCTGAGCTCAATATAGAGTACCATAGCAAAAGGGTCTGAATACTTATGTAAGTAAGGTATCTGTTGTATACATTTGCAAACATTTCTAAAAACCTGTTTTTGCTTTGTCATTACGAGGTATTGTGTGTAGATTGATGGGATTATTATTTATTTTTTAAATACATTTTAGAAGAAGGCTGTAGCATAACAAAATGGGGAGGGGGGCTGTGTGTGTCAGAGAGGCGGACACACTGTGCCTGACTGTAAGCGTCCTATGGCAAAGCCTCAAATGAAGTAACTGCTAGACATGGGTTTGCGTTCAACTTGCCTTGGAGTTCTTCCACATGTAACACAACAGTAAGACCAGAGAACACAAGTTTACCGAAAAAGCTAATTTCATATTGATATTTGATTCACATACTGTATAATCTTCCATTATATAAACATAATTTGGACGGCTACAGGGTATGGTACCAGTCTTTCATTAAGGAAAATGCTTACTCGTTTAGGAAAAGTGTTGAACGACAATGGCAGATAAGTGAAAGAGATCGCTCCCGTACGATTAGCATTAAACACAACACGGGATTGCATGCCTGTGCACACGGACCGTATGGAAATGTTGATTTGAATTACACGCTCACACGCACAGAGACGTGCGAGTGTGTCATTCAACACTCTTTTATGATTTGCATGAGTCATAGGGACGCTGCTGGTTGGTGGAACTCTGCACGTAGATGTACTGTAAACACAAACGTATCTAGGTGAACATCAGCAGGCTGTGTGACCAGGAAATATGGTTACAAAGAGCGAGCAGAAAGGAGAGAAAGAGGTGGGAGAAGAGGAGGGTGAGCCAGTTCAACTTGACATGTGACTATACACATCTTGGAGCTGACTGCTGACTGCCCAGTACCAAACTCAACAGAAAAGCCTGCAAGGTTTCATCAAAGGTGACCAGCAATATACAGCGCGTAGCAAACTATCGAAAACAGAGACTCCTAGTGACGGGTAGACCATATATAAACTAGAGATCACTAACTGCTGGCCCTTCTCCATTCATTGTGCATCTTGAAGGATCGCCTACTTTGCAACACGATATCTAAAAGCACAACCAAAACCTGACTCAGACAATCTGCTGTATGTCAATGATGACCTCATTGCAAGAATTCAATTTGACAAACAGTTGGCATACACTTACAAGGTGTGGTGGAATAAAATCCCAGAGAGAGAGAGAAATATGCAGAGCGAGACAGAGACACAGAGAGAGAGAGAGAGAGAGAGAGAGAGAGAGAACGAGAGAGAGAGAGAAATATGCAGAGAAAGACAGAGATAAAGAGAGAGAGAGAAAACGAGAGCGAGAGAGAGGATAAGTTAAATATATAGAAGTGACATGTAGACAGATGTATGCAGATGTACATGCTTGTGAGGGAGCAAGACAGAGGTGTGTTCAGGTAGTTTGGCCCATTTGGCTAATGCAGTAGAGTAAACACTGGGACTAGACCCAGTTTGCATTTGAGGAAGCACCTAGGGAAGCAGAGCTGGGCCACAGAAGGTTTCACTGATAAAATCACTTGGCATGTTTCACCTTGGCGTATTCAAAGGTGCTCTCTCTCCTTTGCAGATTGCATTTTAATGTGAGAGAGCAAGAAAGGCCTTTAGAGAAGTTACTTGTGAGTTTTAATCTCCAGCAACAAACACACAGACACATTCATGCATACACACGCAAATGCACACCAGTTCCGTACACGAACTGACCGCTGATCACTTAGTCTTTCTGGCACCAAGGCACATCGTCTTCCCTACGTAATGCTGCAGGCTGACCACAAAAACTACAGACGTGTACAATCCCAATAACCCGAATCTACGTCTATTTCACACATATCGATCTCACAAGAATCTAGACATTGTCAGAACAGTCGCCTCAAAATGAGACTTTAAAACTTCAACATGGTAATACTTTAAAATGCACTTGAGGATCGCTTTGCTTTGCAAGGGACTATTTGCATATATAACAATTGTTCGCTAAACACACGGACTGTACTTTCATAGACAGATACACATGGCCATGTCATCCCATATGTTTAGTTTTTCTCTAAAGTCTCACCCCTGTGAACCTGTAAACCACAACTGAGTCCACAGTAAGAGCTGAGTGACAGGTGATTGATGATACTCCACCGGCGATTGGCCTGATCCCCTATCTTCACAGACTGTGGTCTCCATCTCTACTCACACTCATGGTGCTGAAGTCCCCTCTCAGCTGGCCCAGACTCACAGGTCACAGGGTACAGAGGATGCACTGCCCTTCGGTCTCTGGAGCGAGTAGAACTCCCTTCGACAGAGTCTCCCTTCCCCTTCGTCTTGTGCCTCCTCTCCCTCTACCTCCACAGTTTTACCTCTCACAACTCTGTGCCGGTCCGTATGGTTATTCTCGCTTCCTTCTCTGTCTCTCTCTCTCTCTCTCTCTCTCTCTCTCTCTCTCTCTCTCTCTCTCTGTCTCTCTCTTTCTATCTTTCTCTCTCGCCCTCTCAAAACCCTGTTCTTTGTCCCTCAATTCACCTGCGGCGAAACTCGATCTGTCCTGCAGGCTGCCTAACTTGCCCTGCTGCTGTAAAAGTATGCTGCTGTATTAGCGACTGCCGGTGTGTTCCTGTGCGTATCCGTGTTGCTGAAATCCACAGGGATTTGTTGTGAGTGACCCAGCCCCATGCTCGCCAAACAACACCAAACCATTATCTGTAATAGGACACCTTATGCCCTCCTCTCTCTCCATGTGTACTTCCTCTATCTCTCTCCTCACACAAACTAGCTCGACTGATCTGGTGGCGCTTTCTCTCTCTTTTTCTGTTCCCCTATCTCTCGTCCATGAATGTATGAAAAAATGCACGTGCACAAATAAGCGCGGACACACAGGAGCAGACACACGCAGACGGGCAAAGAGCGCACGCGGGCGTACACACGCGCACGCACACATTCAAACACAAGCACCTGGTGTGTGTAGTGAGTCGCCTTCAGGTCAGGGCGTGGGCCAGTCCTGTCCTGTTGTTTTGACTGAATAATTAGGAGTCTGTAGAATCAGTCGGAGTTCCAGTCCGACGATGCTCTCTGAGCCAGAGGACATATGTCTCATAACCCAGGAATGCATACGTGATCACAATCATATTTTGGGACGGAGACTGTTTTTTCTACTGTAACTCCCCTTGTTCAAAAACCCTCCTCACTCGGGGATTTGACAATCGTATTGCCATAAAAGCTTGATATAATATCCCTCCACCCCTCAGGCTAAGTGTGGCACAGAGGTGACATTTCTGGAAATGTTTTAATTGTGTCACTGGAGTAAATAATCGGTCCGTTTCCTTCTGGGTTCTCAATGTTTCCTTCCTTCCAGTCAATGGTCAACAATAGGTCCATTTTCCTTTGATGTCAACTAACAGCTTGCATACTCTAAGTGATTCATAACCCAATAACTTACTTCACTGTGAGCCCGACTGTTTCCTCATTGAACAATGCTAACAAATGAACTCTGACTACCAATACAGATCTGTGGTTTTGTGGTCATGCTACACAAAAGCATCAAGGAGTCATACCTAAGGTTTACATATGTACTCAAGGGATCAACACAGTCAAAAACCAGTCTATGTTCGTGCAAATTGCCTGGTTTACTTTTGCAGAACCTATGCGGTCTCGCGTTGTCCGAGAGGTTATGTGAGAGTGAGCAAGAGAGAGGGACAGTTAGAGAGAGAGAGAGAGACAAAGAGAGGACAGGATAAAAGAGAATGGTCCTCTGTTGAGAACAGAAGCTGATTGTAATCCACGATGACCCACGGTGTGACCCCTGGCCCTCTCATCACACTACTGTTTTCCAACTTCAGAACAAGGAAGTAATGCAAGTGCAGAGCTTTCTATTGGTTTCAAAGTTCGCCTCCATTAAATAAGCCCCGCCGAACCCAAATATCTTCTGAATAAGACGTTAATATGTCAGCAATAGATAGCAAAACGCTGTTCCATAGTACAGTACAAATCGACGTGTCACCGTGAACTGTTCATGTTATTGCCACCCAACTGTGATAAAAAAAAAAGTTCAGACACGGAAAGGAGGGAGACAGAGACAGTGAGTGAGGGATGCAGAGCGAGAGAGAGTGTGAATTTGTGACAGTAATGACAGTATCTGACAGTGTCAAACCAAAGATGATTTGACCGTCAAAAATACCCAGTCAACATATAGGAGCTATCCAAACCAAATTAGCTGCTTGTGAGTGTTCCTGACCAGTGGATATTTGCATAGCTAAATTACAACAGACGAAATTTCCATGAGGTCGATTCATGGGATTTGGACGGCATTTTACAAGTACACTATGTATGCATAGTCTGTACAAAATTGTCTGGGATTGGTTAAATATTATCCAGACTGGCACTGCTGAACTAACGTTACCCTCAGGGCTCTATAGTTGTGTGGAGTGGTTTATTACGTTTGCTTTAGTGTCCCAATACCTAACCTTGAGTATCTCACAATCACTATATTTAAATCTTAGTGCAAGCTCAATCAAAATGGACATTGACCGTCCTCTTACCGAATATCATTTTTATCAATGTTCTCTCCTGACCTGGCGTGGCTTCTGTTAAACAGACATACCAAACATCATGAGGTTCTACAGCCATTGTTCACTCTCAACACTCATATAGAAATACAATAAAGCCTGCACAAGCAATGGTGCCCCCACATAATTGCATTACACTAAAATGCACAATAATGCACAGCCTGGCCTCATAGACAAGACGTAACATAGTAAATGTAAATCTGGGACCCTCAAATTAGTATGATACGTTACGTTTGGTATGGTTACACGAGACAGAAGGTTACTTATTGCAAAAACAAAAGTAGGGTGGTTGGACGGGGTGAATGGGTAGGTGTATAAGTAAACATCTAACAACCCAAATGTTTTGTGTTCATCAAGGACAACTTGAGCATTTTAGCTTATTACCACTTTTAGCTACTTTGCATCTAACCCTTCCCCTAAAGCCTAATCTTAACAATTGAACCTAACTCCTAACCCTAACCTTAACCCTAACCTTAACATTAATCAGCCACACAAATTGGAATACGGAACATATAATACATTTTGTAAATTCGTAACGTTTTATATGAATTGAAATTCATAAAATATTGAATGAATTGCAAATCGTAACGTATCATGCGAATTGTAATTTGTAACGTATCGTACAAAATGGATGAACCATATGTACCATTTGAAACGTAACATATCACAATAATTGGAGTTTCCTGAATTTCATTTTACTATGTTACGTCAAGCCCTGAGTCCAGGTTGCAAAACACAACAATACACAACACAACATTGCTTATTGAACCCCATAGAGTCTATTGACGTACCGGTGCATCAATCTAAGTAACACAATATAAAAATCCCCATCAAAATCTGTCAGTTTTACGTTAGAAATATCTGCAATCTGTGGCAGCCTTCTGCATTTGCATGGAAGGTGGCTGAGCAACAGCGGTGTTTGTCAGACCATGAGACATCCCAAAAATGTGTCTTCTCACAAAAACCATCTGTAGTGTCCGAACGTTTTGGCCTACAGATTATTATGTCCATTCTATGGAAAAGGGGGACTGTCAATAGCACGACCCCCACAAGTGTGAAGGTAACCGGTACTATAGTTAAAAAATGTATGGAAGTATGAAGGTAGTTCTGTGCCTACCCATATATATATATATATATATATATACATATATATATATATATATATATATATATATATATATATATATATATATATATATATATATGTCAGCCACTGTATATATATATTCCTGAGCTTTCTCATATTTCCTAAATATAGGACAAACACTTCAAGACCTTATTCCTCATTATTTATTTTTTGACTGTCTTTTATGAATGTGCTATTCAACGCATTTCTATGGGCTATATATTTAATAAAACATTTAATAAAATAGCTTTTGATAAATATTTGCATACCTACAATTCAAAATCAAATAGCTCAATGATCTTGAAACAAGATGGTCATTCCACGGCTTAGAATCGTAAGAATTAAATGATCAAATTGTGTCACTTACATGAGGTTAACCAGATCACTATTGACTGTCAGTCTTTCACCCTCGGTCCTAATCAGGTGGTCTCTGGTTGTTGGAGTCGATGTGTGCCTGGTGGTCTTTAGGGGTCCACCTGGATCCTTGTAGTAGGACTGCAGAGGTAGAAGTGAGGCTTTGAATATGCTTGCACTTCTCCACACCTCCTCTGTCCCTTTGACTACAATGTTGAATATAAGGTTTTTACATGCCAGAATCTACTCTCTCTTCCTGCTTCCTTCCCTCTCTCATTGTTTGTGTTGCTCAAGCCTGCCTACCTAGGGAGAAACCTTCATTTTATGCGATCCCACCTCTCTCTCTCTGTTTAAAAAAAACAACATATTCAGACTCGTTTCTGGTCAGTGTGTTGTGTCCTCTCACTCTCACGTTACGCACCACCTCCTGTCTGTGTGCTTGGAGGTTTTGGATATAAGGAAGCAGTTCAGGGAAAATACTGCTCTCTGAGGAAGATTTCAAACGGAATTGGATCATAACATTTTAAGTTGTCGAACGTCAAGGTTAAAATAGTTAACAGGCAGGTCATGCACGATACTCATACTCTCTCTGTGAAGCTTTTTCTTTGCCACCTGAAGGTATCCCCTCTATACACAGCGGTGTAGGTGTATGTAGTAAACGGTCAGACCCCTACCCCCGATGCCAACACTATTGATCAGTAACTATGGGCTCAGAGATGGGAACACAGTCTCAATAGTCTCGTTCAACAGTCGTCAGCTCTGTGTAAGTGCTGTGTCGACAGTGCCTTGTCTTTTTTTTACACATTTTGTTGTGTTACAGCCAGAATTTAAAATGTACTAAATGTAATAAAATCCTATCACAGGCCTTAATACAATACCGCACAATGTCAAAGTGGAATTCTGCCCCCCCCCCCCCCCCCCCCCAAAAGAAAAATAATACAAAATGTAAAGTTGAAGTTTCTTGAGTCAATAAGTATTCAACCCCGTTGTTATGGCGACCCTAAATAAGTGCAGGAGTAAACATTTGCTTAACGAGCCACGAGATAAGTTGCGCGGTGTCACACCCTGATCTGTTTGAACTGTCTTGTAGTTACCTCCATCCCCCTCCAGGTGTCGACCAATTTCCCCCATCTTCCACTGTGCATTTATACCTGTGTTTTCTGTTTGTCTATTCCCTGTTTTCTAGTTTTCTGGGTTTTGACCATTTTCCCTGCCCTGACCCTGAGCCTGCCTGCTGTTCTGTACCTTGTGACACTGCCCTGGATTACTGACCTCTGCCTGCCCCTTGACCTGTCGTTTGCCTGAACCCCTGTTTTTGTAAACAGGGTTATCCTGGGGGCTAACTCTGTGGTCAATAATAGCATGATTTTTGAATGACTACCTCATCTCTGTACACCAAACATACAATTATCTGTAAGGTCCCTCGGTCAGGCAGTGCAATTCAAACACTGATTAAACCGCAAAGACCAGGGAGGTTTTCTAATGCCTCGTATTGAAGGGTACTTACTGGTAGATGGGTAAAAAAAAAAAAGACATTGAATGTCCCTTTGACCATGGTGACATTATTAATTACACTTTGAATGGTGTGTCAACACACCCAGCCACTACGAAGACACAGGCCTCCTTCCTAACTCAGTCTTCATTTTTGCCAGAAACAGGGAGAATAATTCACCTTTCAGCAGGACAATAACCTAAAACAGAAGGCCAAATCTACACTGGAGTTGCTTACCAAGAAGCTAGTGAAAGTTCCTCAATGACCGAGTTACAGTTTTGACATGAATGATCAACTACCAATTTGACAGAGCTTGAAGAATTTTGAATTGACAAATCTTTCACAATCCAGTTGTTGAAAGCTCTTAGAGGATTACCCAGAAAGAGTCACAACTGTAATTGCTGACTCAGTGGTGTGAATACTTATGTAAATGACATACTTCTGTATTACATTTGCAATACATTTGTAAAACAAATTGTCCTAAAAACACGTTTTTCACTTGGTCATTACGAGGTATTGTGTGTAGATGGGTCGAGAGAGGAAAACACATGTCATCACTTTTGAATTCAGACTGTAACACAACCAAATGTGGAACAAGTCAAGGGTCATGAATACGTTCTCAAGGCACTGAATATCTCCTGAGGCACTGAATGGGCTCGTGGCTTTGTGTGTAATCTATATTTGTGTGTCTTTTGTGGTTGACGGGAACCAGTTTATTGAAATCATTCATTACACGGCCTCGGTTTCGTGTGTCTTTCAACCCACCTTTCTCCATTATTATTGTATGTCATACTTATCACATTGTCTTACCAAAACGTCTCCTTCCTGGTGTGAGGTAAATCACTACTCTCCCTTACTGGCAGCCGTGCCTATCTTACCCAGAAATGAGCCAGAAGAGGAAATGCTCCGATGATTAGCATGTAGCCTAAGAGTCTTCCTCAGGGGGAACCGTTACCTCATTCTCAAGCTCGTCTCTTCACCCTTTCCATCCCTCTTCTTTCTATATATATCTAGCTCCACCAAGGCAATAAAACACGAAAGACTATGAATTCATTTTCAACTCTTTCCAATGGTGTTGTGCAAGGATTACTCAATCATTTGGGCCATGCTCAAGGAAGGATGTGATGATCACACAGCATTGGGGATCATTCGGGAAAGCTTCGTGGGTTTGGTGAGTCGGGGTTGGTGACACAAAGGTTCCGCGGAGACAACACAGACAGGAGTAAAAAAGACAGGAAGTTAACGGAGAGAGGACTTTTGGGTTGAATTGTTTGGGTACAAATAAAACATAATTTTTAAAAAAGCTCATAAACACATGTATGAAAAGTATCTGAGAACCCCAAAATGCATGTGTGTAGGTGGTCAGCATAGGAACTTGGTAATGAGGGGTTAAAGCCCTCTCCTCTGGGAAAACCTTCATACATTACAGGGGTATGAGGGTTGTCTCTCCTTTCTCCCCTTTGTGGGCTTAAAAGGAAATTACAGGTATGTGGAAACTCCCACTAGCCCAGGCCTACGCCAATGCAATGCTTCAACTATGTGGAGCGCAGTCAACAAGTGCACACTTCAGGACGAAGGAGATATTATTGAGATGCAACAATGGAAATTCCGACATCAAATCACAGATGCACAACATGCAGTATCACAGTCAGCCAGCAGGTGTCTCCCTTACCTGGACTGTGAGTAAGGTGGCAGATACACCGCTGTGTGTCAAGCCTACCATTGAAGCCTCTTGTCAACAGAGTGTGAAATGAACAAACCCCAATGCTGCTCTACCCTTAAGACAAATAGTATATGCGAAGAGGATGTCACTATGTTAAGGGAATACATGCATGGGGAATTTTCAAGGCACGTTGTAATGTTCAAATTATTGCAGGCAAGGTGTTTCTGGCCTGAGTCTGAAGGCTACTCACAGCTCTAAGATGGCTGCAATGTTTTTGCCATGTCAATACCTCTGCCATGTCAATACCTCTGTATCAGTGACGGATTTGTGGTACTCCATTTAAAATAACATTTTAAAAAACGTAGCGTTTTTAAATGACCGCTAAAAGTGACCTGAACTTTTAGAGTAAGAAAATGAATGCCAGATGGCATTGCTTACCCGTTCACATTGTCCCAAGTACGAGAGTGAAACAGAGGACACAGAGGAGAAGGGAGAGAGAATGTCTGAATGTGGTGCTGAATAAAGAGAGTCAGGATCAGGTGATGAAATGTCACATGCTAAAATAATAAACGGCTAAAAGAATAAACGGCTAAAAGAATAAACGGCTAAAAGAATAAACGGCTAAAAGGATAAACGGCTAAAAGAATAAACGGCTAAAAGAATAAACGGCTAAAAGGATAAACGGCTAAAAGAATAAACGGCTAAAAGAATAAACGGCTAAAAGAATAAACGGCTAAAAGAATAAACGGCTAAAAGGATAAACGGCTAAAAGAATAAACGGCTAAAAGAATAAACGGCTAAAAGAATAAACGGCTAAAAGGATAAACGGCTAAAAGAATAAACGGCTAAAAGAATAAACGGCTAAAATAATAAACGGCTAAAAGAATAAACGGCTAAAAGAATAAACGGCTAAAAGAATAAACGGCTAAAAGAATAAACGGCTAAAAGAATAAACAGCTAAAAGGATAAAGATGGACCAGTTCCCAGAGGGATCCTAGCTGCGAAGGAGCTGGGAACGTATTGAAATACACATGACAAAACATTAGAGTCGATTCCCCGGTCCAAACATCTAAGGACAAGGGTTTAATAAAGGACACGTGTGCCAAACACGAATCAAGTGATTGACAGAACATTCAGGAAAAGGAGAAGAGAGGAGAGGAGCGAGAGAGGGGGACATCCAAAATGAAAGCCTGGCTATTCAGCGATGGAGAAGAAAAATCTAAGCCACTAGCTTCTACTAAAGGAGCATAACGGTTCAAATGTTGACTGTGGTGTGTGTTTACTTCCTTTACTGCAGTATGTGGCCTAAAGTGCCCAGTATATTCAACTTTATTTCTGCTACTCTTAAAACTTTAAGTACGTTGTTTTCTCAAACTGTTGGATACTGTTGGTGATTTACTGCTTTTGAGTTGTCAACTCCACAGATGTTTAGTGATACCTGTAGAGTAGCGGAGAGAAGTTCCACAGGACACGTCTTTGCACTTTTACTGAGGGATTCAGATTGTTGGCTAATTGTTCTTTTACCGCTCGAGCACGGAAGCTTGAACTCTGTTGGCCAGGTTTCCGGGATTACACAGCCATTCGTTGAGCTGCTGCTATTGTGTCTGTCACACATTAGCCTTGAAAGCTACTCAAACATAAACAGGTACGTAAACAGGTACATAAACAGGTACATAAACAGGTACATGAACACTTAGCTGCCGTCAGCTGATGTAACTCTTCATGTAAAAGTCACCCGGGGAAACATTGAGGGACTCCTGGGATGTACAGTGAGTCAACACTGTGAGTGAAGTGTAACTCAGAATGCGTCTTCGAGTCCTTCCCCATCTAGAGTTGTTGATGTGGATAGATAATACATGTGTTGGGTGGTTAATATACTGCCTGTCCAGTGTTTCTCCTCTCAGACCCTGATGGGAGCTACGAAGATGGTGGTGTCTGGGTGCCAATTTGCCGGTCTTCCCAGCCAACTAATTCCGACCAGATTTAAATGAGACTGGGGTGTGTGTGTGTGTGTGTGTGTGTGTGTGTGTGTGTGTGTGTGTGTGTGTGTGTGTGTGTGTGTGTGTGTGTGTGTGTGTGTGTGTGTGTGTGTGTGTGTGTGTGTGTGTGTGTGTGTGTGTGTGTGTGTGTGTGTGTGTGTGTGTGATGATTCATTTACCCATTCATCTTCAGACAGCTCGTTCTAAATCAATAAGAAAGCAGTTGAAGATTTGGGTGGTCAGGAAAAAATTATCTGTGACCTTGAATTGACCTTGTGATCGGTAGTGTGTGAGTAAGCAATAATGTACTGTTACTAACTGTCACTTTAACCTCCTCCACGAGATTGTTTGGCTCTGAACTTCTCCACGAGCATGTCACGACCATGTGGGATTTACCATATCCTCTCTCTCTCTCTCTCTCTCTCTCTCTCTCTCTCTCTCTCTCTCTCTCTCTCTCTAGAGCATCACTCTCTCTCTCTCTCTATAGAGCATCTCTCTCTCTCTCTCTCTCTCTCTCTCTCTCTCTCTCTCTCTCTCTCTCTCTCTCTCTCTCTCTCTCTATAGCATCACTCTCTCTCTCTCTCTCTCTCTCTCTCTTGAGCATCACTGAAAGACAAAGTGCTACGTGAATGTGTTGACAACCAGTTTACTAATGGGGATGGTAATGGTGGTAAATCGTTCCTCTACAGAACGACACTCCCTCTTGTGTGAGCGTTTGTGTGAGAGCTGTGTTGTTTATTAAATGACCTGATGTGTGTGTCCACAGGACGGTAGACCTAAATAAGTGTCCCCCTCCCTTCTCCGTCAGCGGCTGTATGAAGTTGAGGACCTGCGTCACACAGGAGAACATCTCTGTTGACTACAGTCTCTCGCTTTCTGTCTCTCGCACTCTCTTGCTCGCCGGTATCGATCTGACCGTCGTCGTGTGTTTGAACATAAAACGCTGTCTCCTGTGAATATTCTGCAGCACGCCTCTGTAGAGGGGGCAGCAGTAGCCTTGAGGTTAGAGAAGCAGGCCAGCGACCGGAGGATTTGCCGGTTCAAATCCCAGGGCTGATGCGGAGGGAGCTGGTAACAAGAGGGTTTCTGGCATCAATATCTCAGGTGCCACCTACCGCTAATGTTCCCTTGGAACTTAACCCCCTAACTCTTTATATGGGTCCTGCGCTACGGTTGCCCTGTGCTCCAGCCTCTCTAGCCATGTGCACATATATCAAGGGGTTGGATATTTTAAAATAGCAGAAGACAAATGTTCGTCTCGCGTGGACCAATAAAGTTGACCTTGGACTTACATAGCATAACCTTTGTGTCGCTTGAGTGTGGCACTGTAGGCTGATGCAGAGTAACGGAGGAGGGTGTGTTTGAAAGCATGACCCCCCTGGTACGCTCACATAAGACGGAGCATACCAGTTATCTCGATGTTCCTAATGTTCTCTCTCTCTCTCTTACTCATATCTCACCACACAAACCTCAAACAACCCACTCTCTCTTCACGGCATACGCCAAGCAGAGTTAATACAAAACAGGGAGTTCATTTGAACTTTGGAGCAATACCACATTTTTGTTTCAGTCGCAATACAAAAAAAATAATAATAATAAATGTAACTACTATTCCACCGTCACGCTTTGTCCTCTTTGGATGAACCAACAAAAAAAAAATGTGTGGGTTCGGGTGTCTCTATCGATCGTGGGAAAACATGGAGAAGTGTGAGACTAAGGGGTTGGTTGTGGAGGAAAGAGTGATGATGACGAAAAAAAGAGAATGGCGCCTTAGCTGCTCGTCAACAAGTTAACCACAGAAAGTCACACATCTCCTTTCTTATAAGCTGGAGGTGACATTCCTCTGAAGTCTCCTATCAGGTCGGTTTGATCGTTTATGCATCATTCTTTGCCTTTGTTTTTCCCACGTACCTGTCTCTCGGATATGTGTTTCTATACCCAGTTCTGGTATTTGGAATCAAGCGTATTCGTTAAGGACAGATAACACTCATTTGTAAATGCATGTGTGACTGTGACTGTGTGGGTAAAGCAATTGACATGTTGAGGATATTTCTTTGAAGTCTCGGCTCCTTGTGTTGTTGAAATATGTTTTGCAAATATTTCCCTCTCCGATATTAACTGGCTATCTTCCTCTAAGATCTTTTGGCCTGTCCCCTCTGTGTGACAGAACAGAGATCGACCTGGCTCAGAACATGTACAGAACTTCGTGGAACACTGGATCTATATGAGTGACGATCGGTGTCCATGTAGTCACAGTAGGCAGATCCTCAGTTTGCTCTGACGAAGGAGACGGTCTCTGATCTACAGCAGCTTCTGAGTGGAAAATACTGCACGACGTGTCACCAGTGCATTTCCATACTCATGGCCTATCCCGATCCCATATGATATATTTTCATCCTCGTGTTTTTCCCCCTGCAACCTCTGCTGTTTTCTATGGAAACCCATGGCAATCAGGAAACCTGAGAGAGGTGTGGTGGGAGTTTCGAACAACCTCATAAGATATTGGAAAGAAAATTGTAATTTGTTTGTTTTGTTCTTAATCTGTGGTTGAGCTCGTGTTGGAGTGATATGCCTGTGATGGTGAGAGTTTAATAAGGCGGTGTTTACCATCACAGGTGACACTGCATATATAGGGGTGATATATCAGGTAATCTGAGGAGGAGATTTTTTGGTTTAAATCTCTGCTCCCTTTTAGAGCAGACAAGAGTTCCTCACCCTCGTGGCTGCTGTGCAGGTCACAGATAGCCCTGGTGGTTTAAATATAGGTCCTACGGTTCTCAGTGTGTGGGACAAAATAAGAGAGAAATTATTCCATGTGTTTGATACATGTGAAATGACAGTCAATATTCGGCATGTGAAGACTACATTGATTCTGATAATGTCAAGTGTCTTCTTTTTTTGTGTGTGTGGGGAGGGGGGGGGGGGGGGGGGGGGGGGTCATGCTCTTGATTTTAGTGAGAAAGTGCAAATACCTGTACAATATTCTGATCTTTTCTATTTCAATAAAACTAGGTTATAATGTGTAAATGGTATTGCATGAAACTGTATGTTGGTTAATGAATACAGCTGGAGTTGTCTGCTTATCATTTGATAAGGTGTAACCCCTGATAAAAAACTTTCTGAGTAGTGTTAGAGACTGAAAGAGGAAGTGGCTATCTATTTTGGCCCCCCTCTAACCGCCAATCTAGTTTAGAATCTAGTTTGGGAAACCACTAATCTAGTGAAGAATTTCCCCAGTATCAATATTGGCCCAGGGTCATCCCGGTTTGGCCGTGGTAGGCCGTCAATGTGAATAAGAATTTGTTCTTAACTGACTTGCCTAGTTCATTTGCCTAGTTGTATGTCTGTTTAACCTGACTTGCCTAGTTGTATGTCTGTTTAACCCCATTCACATACTGTCTGTCTGTTTAACCCCATTCACATACTGTATGTCTGTTTAACCCCATTCACACTGTATGTCTGTTTAACCCCATTCACATAGTGTATGTCTGTTTAACCTCATTCACACACTGTATGTCTGTTTAACCCCATTCACACTGTCTGTCTGTTTAACCCCATTCACATACTGTATGTCTGTTTAACCCCATTCACATAATGTATGTCTGTTTAACCCCATTCACATAATGTATGTCTGATTTACCCCATTCACACACTGTATGTCTGTTTAACCCCATTCACATACTGTATATCTGTTTTAACTATTGTGTGTGTTTTTTCACGTGATTTGTAAATTATTTAGTACAGAATGTTTCTGCCACTGTCTCTTGCGACCGAAAATAGCTTTTGGATATCATTACAGCGATTACTCACCTCGTACTGGACAACGGCTTTTTTTATTTAACGAGTCAGACGCGAATGATTTATTTCAGACACCCGTCAAGGCCCAAATCCCTGTCATTCGCATGAAGAAGAGACGGAGATATCGGGGACGTAGGTCGGGGTGCCTTGTAAGGATCCGACGGCGAGTGAGTAATCCCCCTCTACCATCAGTCCTATTAGCCAACGTGCAATCATTGAATAAACAAAATGGATGAGCTCCGATTAAGACTATCCTACCAACGGGACATAAAAAACTGTAATATCTTATTGTTCACCGGCTGAATGACTACATGGATAACATACAGCTGTCTGGGTTTTTGGTCCATCAGCAAGACAGAACAGATGCCTCCGGTAAGATAAAGGGTGGCAGACTGTGACTATTTGTAAATAACACCTGGTGCACGAAGTCAGAGGGAAAAAAACTCTATACCACCTATACTCCACACATAGAGATGCGTACAGAGCTCTCCCTCGCCCTCCATTTGGCAAATCTGACCATAACTCTGACTCGCTCAATAAGGAAGTGGTCAGATGACGCAGATGCTAAGCTAAAGGACCGTTTTTTTCTGGCACTGACTGGAATCTGTTCTGGGATTCTTCCGCCACTAGCTTCATCAATAAGTGCATCGATGATGTCATCCCCACAGTGACCATACCCCAACCAGAAGCCATGGATTACAGACAACATCCGCGCTGAGCTAAAGGGTAGAGCTGGCGCTTTCAAGGAGCAGACTCTAACCCAGACGCTTATAAGAAATCATGCTAACAGCATCAGCTGTTCCGGACGACTGTGTGATCGAGTCTGTAATACCAAATACGTTTCAAGCAGACCACAATTGCAAATAAAATACCATGTTTCTTCACTCTAGTTAATCCTGAGTAGTCACTTACAGCAGTCACTGACAATGTCAACTGTTGTTGACAAAGTGATGTGCGGCAGGACGAAAACAAGGGGTTGAGCTGCTTTTCAAAACGGCAGACAGCTGTCGCCTGCTGGCTGCTGCTGGTTGGTGGGTTTGAGCAGGAGATTTGAGCAGGAGGCGGAAAGCCCCCTTTCTGACACCCCTTCACCCATTTCAACTGACAAGAAGCGTTTCACCACAAGTGAAACAAGTGTGGGAGGATAAGGAGAGAAACAGTTGACTTGGTAGACGGGGTGGATTACAATGACAACGCAAAGACGATCATTGTAAAGGACTCTCCATGCTCTCTGCGAGTACACATTACACAAGTTAGAATGTTCAGATATTTATCAATGTTGTTCGGACCTCTCTGATGAGTTTTCTACAGAAAATGCACACATTTTACCTCATAAGCCCCCCCCACACACACACTATAAGAAACAAAACACTGTGTGCACCATAAATGAGAGGGCTCTTTCTAACGGGTGGTTTATAGGTAAATTATTACTAATAACTGCAGCTACTGAAAGCTCGAACAGAGTGTCGTTTGGCCTGTAGTCCACTGACCTTAGCTGTGAAAATGTTATTAACGTGTTAATCTGAAGTAATGTTCTATATTGTCTTTTTCTGAGGAAGGATCTTAAATGTGTATATATTCATCTCCGTATGGAAAGATCATACACACAGTGTGTGAATGGGCTTAAACAGACATACAGTATGTGAATGGGGTTAAACAGACATACAGTATGGGAATGGGGTTAAACAGACATACAATGTGTGAATGGGGTTACATAGACATACAGTGTGTAAATGAGGTAAAACAGACATACAGTATGGGAATGGGGTTAAACAGACATACAGTATATGAATGGGGTTAAACAGACATACAGCATGTGAATGGGGTTAAACAGGCATACAGTGTGTGAATGGGGTAAAACAGACAGACAGTATATGAATGGGGTTAAACAGACATACAGTATGTGAATGGGGTTAAACAGACATACAGTACATGAATGGGGTTAAACAGACATACAGCATGTGAATGGGGTTAAACAGACATACAGTGTGTGAATGGGGTAAAACAGACAGACAGTATATGAATGGGGTTAAACAGACATACAGTATGTGAATGGGGTTAAACAGACTTACAGTATGTGAATAGGGTTAAACAGACAGACAGTATGTGAATGGGGTTAAACAGACAGACAGTATGTGAATGGGGTTAAACAGACTTACAGTATGTGAATGGGGTTAAACAGACAGACAGTATGTGAATGGGGTTAAACAGACAGACAGTATGTGAATGGGGTTAAACAGACAAACAGTATGTGAATGGGGTTAAACAGACATACAGCATGTGAATGGGGTTAAACAGACATACAGTATGAGATGGGGTTAAACAGACATACAGTATGTGAATGGGGTTAAACAGACATACAGTATGTGAATCGGGTTAAACAGACTTACAGTTCAACAGACATACAGTATGTGAATGGGGTTAAACAGACTTACAGTATGTGAATGGGGTTAAACAGACAGACAGTATGTGAATGGGGTTAAACAGACAGACAGTATGTGAATGGGGTTAAACAGACTTACAGTATGTGAATGGGGTTAAACAGACAGACAGTATGTGAATGGGGTTAAACAGACAGACAGTATGTGAATGGGGTTAAACAGACAAACAGTATGTGAATGGGGTTAAACAGACATACAGCATGTGAATGGGGTTAAATAGACATACAGTATGTGAATGGGGTTAAACAGACATACAGTATGTGAATCGGGTTAAACAGACTTACAGTTCAACAGACATACAGTATGTGAATGGGGTTAAACAGACTTACAGTATGTGAATGGGGTTAAACAGACAGACAGTATGTGAATGTGGTTAAACAGACAGACAGTATGTGAATGGGGTTAAACAGATATACAGTAAGTGAATGGGATTAAACAGACATACAGCGTGTAAATGGAGTTAAACAGACAGACAGTATGTGAATGGGGTTAAACAGACAGAAAGTATGTGAATAGGGTTAAACAGGCATACAGTATGTGAATGGGGTTAAACAGACTTACAGTTCAACAGACATACAGTATGTGAATGGGGTTAAACAGACATACAGTATGTGAATGGGATTAAACAGACATACAGTAAGTGAATGGGGTTAAACAGACAGACAGTATGTGAATGGGGTTAAACAGACAGACAGTATGTGAATGGGGTTAAACAGACAGACAGTATGTGAATGGGGTTAAACAGACATACAGTATGTGAATGGGGTTAAACAGACATACAGCATGTGAATGGGGTTAAACAGACATACAGTATGAGATGGGGTTAAACAGACATACAGTATGTGGATGGGGTTAAACAGACAGACAGTATGTGAATCGGGTTAAACAGACATACAGTATGTGAATCGGGTTAAACAGACTTACAGTTCAACAGACATACAGTATGTGAATGGGGTTAAACAGACTTACAGTATGTTAATGGGGTAAAACAGACATACAGTATGTGAATGGGGTTAAACAGACTTACAGTATGTGAATGGGGTTAAACAGACAGACAGTATGTGAATGGGGTTAAACAGACAGACAGTATGTGAATGGGGTTAAACAGACATACAGTATGTGAATGGGGTTAAACAGACATACAGCGTGTAAATGGAGTTAAACAGACAGACAGTATGTGAATGGGGTTAAACAGACAGAAAGTATCTGAATAGGGTTAAACAGGCATACAGTATGTGAATGGGGTTAAACAGACTTACAGTTCAACAGACATACAGTATGTGAATGGGGTTAAACAGACATACAGTATGTGAATGGGATTAAACAGACATACAGTAAGTGAATGGGGTTAAACAGACAGACAGTATGTGAATGGGGATAAACAGACAGACAGTATGTGAATGGGGTTAAACAGACAGACAGTATGTGAATGGGGTTAAACAGACATACAGTGTGTGAATGGGGTTAAACAGACATACAGCATGTGAATGGGGTTAAACAGACATACAGTATGAGATGGGGTTAAACAGACATAGAGTATGTGAATGGGGTTAAACAGACAGACAGTATGTGAATGGGGTTAAACAGACTTACAGTTCAACAGACATACAGTATGTGAATGGGGTTAAACATGTTTATGTTTTATCTGTCGGCCCCAGCCGCACTTAGGCTCTGTGTGTAGTTAATCCGACCCTCTCTGCCTAATCAATCGCCATTCTACCTGCTGTTGTTGTGCTAGCTGATTAGCTGTTGTTGTCTCACCTACTGTTTTAGCTAGCTCTCCCAATTCAACACCTGTGATTACTGTATGCCTCGCTGTATGTCTCTCTCAAATGTCAATATGCCTTGTATACTGTTGTGCAGGTTAGTTATCATTGTTTTAGTTTACAATGGAGCCCCTAGTTCCACTCTTTATACCCCTGATACCTCCTTTGTCCCACCCCCCACACATGCGGTGACCTCACCCATTACAACCAGCATGTTCAGAGATACAACCTCTCTCATCATCACCCAGTGCCTGGGCTTAACTCCGCTGTATCCGCACCCCACCATACCCCTGTTTGCGCATTATGCCCTGAATATATTCTACCATGCCCAGAAACCTGCTCCTCTTATTCTCTGTCCCCAACGCCCTAGGCGACCAGTTTTGATAGCCTTCAGCCGCACCCTCATACTACTCCTTCTCTGTTCCGCGGGTGATGTGGAGGTAAACCCAGGCCCTGCATGTCCCCAGGCACCCTCATTTGTTGACTTCTGTGATCGAAAAAGCCTTGGTTTCATGCATGTCAACATCAGAAGCCTCCTCCCTAAGTGTGTCTTACTCACTGCTCTAGCACACTCTGCTAACCCTGATGTCCTTGCCGTGTCTGAATCCTGGCTCAGGAAGGCCACCAAAAATTCTGAGATTTCCATACCCAACTATAACATCTTCCGTCAAGATAGAACTGCCAAAGGGGGAGGAGTTGCAGTCTACTGCAGAGATAGCCTGCAAAGTAATGTCATACTTTCCAGGTCCATACCCAAACAGTTCGAACTACTAATTTTGAAAATTACTCTCTCCAGAAATAAGTCTCTCACTGTTGCCGCCTGCTACCGACCCCCCTCAGCTCCCAGCTGTGCCCTGGACACCATTTGTGAATTGATCGCCCCCCATCTAGCTTCAGAGTTTGTTCTGTTAGGTGACCTAAACTGGGATATGCTTAACACCCCGGCAGTCCTACAATCTAAGCTAGATGCCCTCAATCTCACTCAAATCATCAAGGAACCCACCAGGTACAACCCTAACTCTGTAAACAAGGGCACCCTCATTGACGTCATCCTGACCAACTGGCCCTCCAAATACACTTCCGCTGTCTACAACCAGGATCTCAGCGATCACTGCCTCATTGCCTGTATCCGCTACGGAGCCGCAGTCAAACGACCACCCCTCATCACTGTCAAACGCTCCCTAAAACACTTCTGGGAGCAGGCCTTTCTAATCGACCTGGCCCGGGTATCCTGGAAGGACATTGACCTCATCCCGTCAGTTGAGGATGCCTGGTCTTTCTTTAAAAGTAACTTCCTCACCATTTTAGATAAGCATGCTCCGTTCAAAAAATGCAGAACTAAGAACAGATATAGCCCCTGGTTCACTCCAGACCTGACTGCCCTCGACCAGCACAAAAACATCCTGTGGCGGACTGCACTAACATCGAATAGTCCCCGCGATATGCAACTGTTCAGGGAAGTCAGGAACCAATACACACAGTCAGTCAGGAAAGCTAAAGCCAACTTCTTCAGGCAGAAGTTTGCATCCTGTAGCTCCAACTCCAAAAAGTTCTGGGACACTGTGAAGTCCATGGAGAACAAGAGCACCTCCTCCCAGCTGCCCACTGCACTGAGGCTAGGTAACACGGTCACCACCGATAAATCCATGATTATCGAAAACTTCAACAAGCATTTCTCAACGGCTGGCCATGCCTTCCGCCTGGCTACTCCAACCTCGGCCAACAGCTCCCCCCCCCCCGCAGCTACTCGCCCAAGCCTCTCCAGGTTCTCCATTACCCAAATCCAGATAGCAGATGTTCTGAAAGAGCTGCAAAACCTGGACCCGTACAAATCAGCTGGGCTTGACAATCTGGACCCTCTATTCCTGAAACTATCCGCCGCCATTGTCGCAACCCCTATTACCAGCCTGTTCAACCTCTCTTTCATATCGTCTGAGATCCCCAAGGATTGGAAAGCTGCCGCAGTCATCCCCCTCTTCAAATGGGGCGACACCCTGGACCCAAACTGTTACAGACCTATATCCATCCTGCCCTGCCTATCTAAGGTCTTCGAAAGCCAAGTCAACAAACAGGTCACTGACCATCTTGAATCCCACCGTACCTTCTCCGCTGTGCAATCTGGTTTCCGAGCCGGTCACGGGTGTACCTCAGCCACGCTCAAGGTACTAAACGATATCATAACCGCCATCGATAAAAGACAGTACTGTGCAGCCGTCTTCATAGACCTTGCCAAGGCTTTCGACTCTGTCAATCACCGTATTCTTATCGGCAGACTCAGTAGCCTCGGTTTTTCGGATGACTGCCTTGCCTGGTTCACCAATTACTTTGCAGACAGAGTTCAGTGTGTCAAATCGGAGGGCATGCTGTCCGGTCCTCTGGCAGTCTCTATGGGGGTGCCACAGGGTTCAATTCTCGGGCCGACTCTTTTCTCTGTATATATCAATGATGTTTCTCATGCTGCGGGCGATTCCCTGATCCACCTCTACGCAGACGACACCATTCTATATACTTCCGGCCCGTCCTTGGACACTGTGCTATCTAACCTCCAAACGAGCTTCAATGCCATACAGCACTCCTTCCGTGGCCTCCAACTGCTCTTAAACGCTAGTAAAACCAAATGCATGCTTTTCAACCGTTCGCTGCCTGCACCCGCACGCCTGACCAGCATCACCACCCTGGATGGTTCCGACCTTGAATATGTGGACATCTATAAGTACCTAGGTGTCTGGCTAGACTCTAAACTCTCCTTCCAGACCCATATCAAACATCTCCAATCGAAAATCAAATCAAGAGTCGGCTTTCTATTCCGCAACAAAGCCTCCTTCACTCACGCCGCCAAACTTACCCTAGTAAAACTGACTATCCTACCGATCCTCGACTTCGGCGATGTCCTCTACAAAATTGCTTCCAACACTCTACTCAGCAAACTGGATGCAGTTTATCACAGTGCCATCCGTTTTGTCACTAAAGCACCTTATACCACCCACCACTGCGACTTGTATGCTCTAGTCGGCTGGCCCTCGCTACATATTCGTCGCCAGACCCACTGGCTCCAGGTCATCTACAAGTCCATGCTAGGTAAAACTCTGCCTTATCTCAGTTCACTGGTTACGATGGCAACACCCATCCGTAGCACGCGCTCCAGCAGGTGTATCTCACTGATCATCCCTAAAGCCAACACCTCATTTGGCCGCCTTTCGTTCCAGTTCTCTGCTGCCTGTGACTGGAACGAATTGCAAAAATCGCTGAAGTTGGAGACTTTTATCTCCCTCACCAACTTCAAACATCTGCTATCTGAGCAGCTAACCGATCGCTGCAGCTGTACATAGTCTATTGGTAAATAGCCCACCCATTTTCACCTACCTCATCCCCATACTGTTTTTATTTATTTATTTTTCTGCTCTTTTGCACACCAATATCTCTACCTGTACATAACCATCTGATCATTTATCACTCCAGTGTTAATCTGCATAATTGTAATTATTTGCCTACCTTCTCATGCCTTTTGCACACAATGTATACATAGACTCCCCTTTTTTCTACTGTGTTATTGACTTGTTAATTATTTACTCCATGTGTAACTCTGTGTTGTCTGTTCACACTGCTATGCCTTATCTTGGCCAGGTCGCAGTTGCAAATGAGAACTTGTTCTCAACTAGCCTACCTGGTTAAATAAAGGTGAAATAAAAAATGTAAAAAAAAAACAGACATACAGTATGTGAATGGGGTTAAACAGACTTACAGTTCAACAGACATACAATATGTGAATGGGGTTAAACAGACAGACAGTATGTGAATGGGGTTAAACAGACATACAGTATGTGAATGGGGTTAAACAGACTTACAGTATGTGAATGGGGTAAAACAGACATACAGTATGTAAATGGAGTTAAACAGACAGACAGTATGTGAATGGGGTTAAACAGACAGAAAGTATGTGAATGGGGTTAAACAGACATACAATCTGTGAATGGGGTTAAACAGACAGACAGTATGTGAATGGGGTTAAACAGACTTACAGTTCAACAGACATACAGTATGTGCATGGGGTTAAACAGACAGACAGTATGTGAATGGGGTTAAACAGACTTGCAGTATGTGAATGGGGTTAAACAGACATACAGTATGTAAATGGGGTTAAACAGACATACAGTATGTGAATGGGGTTAAACAGCCAGACATTATGTGAATGGGGTTAAACAGACATACAGTATGTGAATGGGGTTAAAACAGACATACAGTATGTGAATGGGGTTAAACAGACAGACAGTATGTGAATTGGTTTAAACAGACATACAGCAAATAAAATAACATTTAGGGGCTCTCCAAAATAACATTTTATTTGTCACACCCACCAAATACAACAGGTATAGGTAGACCTTACAGTGAAATGCTTACTGACAAGCCCTTAACCAACAATGCAGTTTTAAGAAAAAAGTGTTCAAGAAAGTGTTTACTAAAATGACTTCTAAAAGGACATTTTTAAATGAAGATGAAAAAAAGTATACAAACAAAAAATAATTAAAGGAGCAACAATAAAATAACAGTAGCGAGGCTAAATACAGGGGGTACCGGTTAGTCTGGGTAATTAAGGTAATATGTACATGTAGGTAGAGTTCCCGGAGAGAACAGTCAATGACTAGAGTAGCTGGAGTCTTTGGCAATTTTTTGGGCCTTCCTCTGTCACCGCCTCGCATAGAAGTCCTGGATGGCAGGAAGCTTGGCCCCAGTGGTATACTGGGCCATATGCTCTACCCTCTGTAGTGCCTTGCGGTCGGAGACCGAGCAGTTTCCATACCCGGGGGTAATGCAACCAGTCAGGATGCTCTCGATAGTGCCGCTGTAGATCTTTTTAATTAAGGATCTGAGGACCGATGCCAAAAAGCTCCAAAAATACTTAAATAGCCACAAATAGAATTAGGATTGCTGATCTTTTCAGTTAGGAAAAGGAGTGTTTACTTGAAATTACATAAAAAGGGTGTGTAGACATATTGCATGACTCCCCGCAGTCTAGAGTGCTAAACAAACCCTTGTGTGTGTGTGTCTCACAGTGTCCTCCGTTTGTGGACCTTGTCAATCAAATATCACTTCCAAATCACCAAGAGAAGGAGGCATAGTGTTCACGCTGCAGTTCAGTCCTCCCTCCGCTAGGGGTAACTCTGATAAAGCTGCCAGGAGCGGGAAGGATTCCCCTATGCATGTAGGCAGGTAGGAAAAGGTTACTGAGTCCTCCAAGTTTACCACTGTGTCTATGTGGAGATTGTTATTTTTATAACTAGAGCTTGTAGATTCCATCTCACACATGTCTCCTGTGAGATTGCTGCAGTTTAGCTGCTCCTCTGTCAAACTAAACAGGGGTACAGACTGTCCATCGACACTCCTCTCATTGTGTCTTCTTGTCTGGCACCAAACACATTGGCTTGCCCCTAAACAAACGCATGCCACGTGACCAGACCTGTATCCCACAACAGGATCAGCCATAACTGTTTCGCATGAGATTTGTTGAAAACTCTGCTCTGTCTCAACAACATGGGCGTCCACCGAAGAGGGACTCTGGCTCTGGTAGCCACCCCCTGTGACCATTACCATCTCAGGCAAGATTTCACAGTCCCCCTGTAGACTTCCAGCACACCCTAACTGGCAGCCCATCCCCACCCCACTGTCCTCTTTCAGGTCGATGTCGGTGTTTGTCTTCCCATCCAGCAGGGGTGGCTCTCCAGTTCCACTCCTGCTGCTGATGGCACTCTCTGGTGCTCCCAGGCTTCCACAGCCACTGTCTTCTTGCTTTGCCACACTCCCTCCATTTCCATTCCCAGAAATGTGTGATTCGGTGCAGGCCCCACTGTCCAGACCCGCTCTTCTGTCCTCTCCTTCTTCCTGCTCTCCCTTGCCTGCTGTAGTTGACCTCTCGTCAGCCAACCAGACCATGGCATCAATTCTGGCAGTGTTCATGAACCAGCCTTTGTCTGTGACTATCTCCACTGGGTCGTTTCCCACACAGAGAGGCTGCCAGCCGCTGCCTGTGGATTTCTGAGGTAAAAAAAAGGACCAAAAAAAAGGAAGTGATTGATAACAGGAAATAGAATGACAGTTTTTAGTTTTTATTAATATCATCAGGGTAAACAGACAGTTTATATGAAGACTTATTAAAATCCTGGGTGTTTTCCATCTGTGGAGTTGCAGGAAATGAATATACTGTACGTGGTAGAACAAAGCACCACTGAACTTCTCTTCTGAGCCATTCACATTGTGTTCATATTCTTATATTTGATTATTGTGATTATTTCTTATTGTTGTTTGATTATAGAGAAGGAACCTGCAAGTAAACATTTAGCTGAAGTGTCCTTTCCCTCAAGTGTCTTTTCCCAGAAGTGATAGACATATTCAGTTCTGCATGAGTGAAACTGTTCAAAGAAACTTACCAGTGCAACAGGAATTTTCTCAGGGCGCCTCAGGAAGTAGCAAAGGCAAAGGGACAGGATGACCAGGACCCCCGTCACACTTAGGATGGAGAAGGACACCACAGCAAGGATATACCACTCTGATGAGAAACAGAGCATGTTTTTAGCCGCATGACTTTGAGGCAGTTTGGCCGGTGCATGACACATCAAAATGTCGAGCCATATATGGCCATGTAGGGCTGTGTAGTCTGAGTTGTATTTACCTTGCTCCGGCAGCAGGAGGCACTGTTCAGGGGAGAGCTCACTGGTGAATTCTCCTCCGTTGCCTGCGACTTTGAGGCTGACACAGTACTCCTGTCCCCAGTCAAGAGACCCAAACCGAACCTCCGCCTTATCCTCGTCGTCTTCGTCCTTCAAATGCCGGATGACGGTCTGCAAGCCAATAAATGAAAAAGGTCAGTCAATACAGTAACAGGAACAGATGAACTAGGATGAACCGCACGTCATAATAAATGCTATGACTTTAGAAGTACCGTTACTGGTATGTTTTAAGTGTGATCTGTGTTTTACTGTCCTTTACCTTCTGGCCCTGACCTTTTCCCTGTAGGTAGATAGTGTAAGTAAGGCCATATGGGAAGATCTTTTTAAGTAATGGCTTCCTGTGAACACGGACTGTTACTGAGCTGGAGGTGGCCAACAGCGTACTGGAGGGATGCTGCAGTTTACCTGGGAGAACAGGGGTAGAGGAGAAAGGTAAGCAATGGATGAGCTTTTGGCAGTGTGTCACTATAAGCTAGGAAGAAATGAGCACATTTCCGAACGCAATACCTATTCTACTCGGCCACTAAAACGTCGCTGTGCTTGACTTACTTTCTCTGGGGTTGAACTTCTTCGACCGTGACCATTCAGAGACGTTGTTCTCGGTGACCAGTCGGACCCGGACCTTGTAGACCATGAAGAAGTCATCGATAAGGTAGGACAGGTCACAATATGTCAGCTGGGTCCTGTCACAGCTGGTCACGTTGGTCCAATTAATATTGCCATACCTGAGGAAAGACACATCAACGTAGCTAGATTAACCTTTGTTTTTTTTTTCAGATATGAGGAGAAGGTGGTATGCAGGAATGATTGAAAAGGAGAAAGGTGATGGTGCGGATCGGGAGGACTCGTAAGATGGATGCAGGCTGAAGTGAGGTAGCTAAGTGACACGTCTGAGAATGAAAGGATGAGTGAATTAGTTGGAGGTAAGGAGTATGGGTTATACCTGGCCATCTGCACCTGGTACTGAGCCAGTGGCGGGGCCCCTTCAGGGGGCTCCCAGAGCAACGTCACCTCCCCGTCCCATATGTCCACCATCAGATTGACTGGCATCATCAGTAGGTCTTCACCTGTCACAGTTAAAACATTCCAAATGTTACGGAATATCCAGGCATATTTTTTTTATGAGATTTTGAAAGTACAAACAAATTTATAGGAAGACCGGGTGTACAGAAGAGCAATAAGTTGTTGGCGTGTTTCCCAAAAAGGACAGAGTTTCATCAGGGGTTTTCTAAACCAGTTTCGCTATGAAATGTCGCAATGTGTTTATTATTAATACATCGTCAAATTAGAACTACATCACAGGATGCCAATTGAACGACACATTTTCTCTGTTGGCTCAAAGTTGAACTGGGTTAACATTGACTAATAATTGAATTATCAACCCCATTCAGAACTTAGTTCGTTGTTCACGTAAATGGGCATTTACACGTTTAAAATCGAAGTGTGTCCAGAAACATGTTCCATTTTGATAGGCAGGACACGTACACACTGAAATAATGTACATCGTGCTGCCTCAAGCACTCTTGAAAGCCAGACTAAGATGTACATTTCAAAGTGCAATATTAAAGTTCTTACATTTAGAGAGTCTATTAAGAGAACAAGACAGCCTTAGCTAGCCATTTAAAATACCTGGTAAAAGCTTTCATTACCTGACACACAGTCTGAGATGACCAGGAGAATGGAAATCCAAAAGGTCCAATCCATTTCCAAAGTATTTTTTGGTTCTCAGATAACCAGGGTCATACTACTGTAGATGATGTCAGCACACGTCTGGCGTCCCTCATCAGCTCAGCCTTCTCTCTGACGACAGGAGACGGGAAGGCTCAGTTGGACTCCTACGTTATGATCGGAGAGGCTTTACTCAAGCTACAGTTAATAGTTGACATGATCTGTGTGACGGTGTGAGGAGGACGTGTGTTTTATTTCCCCTTATGACCTCCCAGCTCTCTCTCTCTCTCGCTCAGCTGACAACGGGCTTCCTGTTCTGACTGTAGCACGGCACTTCCCTCCTCTCGCTCTTCGCCCCCCTTTCTGATTTGTCTCTCCCTTCCTCCTTTCTGACAGCCACCTCTCTTTCCATCTCCCCTCATAGAACAAGGGGGTTTTAATCACTGCTTGGGACATGTCATCCATTTGTACGTGGATATTTATTGCAGAGATTGTCATTTGCTCATATTTATCTGATGGGATAAATGAGTGTGTGGGTCTGTGTGTGTGTGTTTGTTTGCGTGTGTGCGTGTGTGTTTCACTTGTCGTACTGTTGTTTTAACATAACGTAGGGGTTCAAATGGGGTCCTAACCTGGAAAGAAAAATGTTACAGTATGTCTCAATGTTCAATTCATGTGAAAAATGTTTTTTGTTTTTTTTTGCGAGTGTTAGCCATGAACGTCGCCCACCCAGTTGATTTCTCAATCACTGGAATAACGGATTCAGAAAGGAACTCCAAAATATATCTGTTCGTTCCATGACTAACCATCTCAGTACTGCTGATGTATGTAGAAGGGGCCTTTTTTCCCCCCTGGGGCCCAGAGTTTTTCCTTCTCTGTTAACCTAACCAGGAAAACTCTGGATCATATGGCATTGATAAGTCAATTGTAAAATGGTTTCATATGGGCTATGATGGGAGCAGTTTTTCCTTATCAGGTCACACGTCTTTTTTTTAACTCCTGAAAAAAAAAAACTCCTGGCCCTGGGGGGGATGAAACCCATGTCAAACTGCAACGACCTTATATTTGTTCATATTCATTATATTTAGACTATATTAAGAGGGGGATTTCCTCTACCCAGAAACAGAGACAACAACTGATAGACAATAGAAGTCACAGGGCTGAGCTTGCTTTATGCTTGTTTGCATCACGCAGGCCTATGCAACTGTAGGCCTAATAAAAATGTACTCACGTCTGTCATCACTATTATGTTGACTGATTCATTCCAGTTAATTATTTTGGATTGAAAATGTATATAAGTTTGAATATAAACCACATTTGATCACATTCACATTTTCTCCTGACACACAAATGGACTATAAATACATAACGTTACCAAATAGTTTACCCTGACCAGATGTACTGGGCGCGTAGGCTGTATGCAGCTGGTCTAATTAGTAGCCTACAGTTGATCAGACTGAAAATACTCTCGTTTTCATCCCATACAGCAAGTCAGATCTGTAATGTTTCGGTGTAGCCTAGGCTGCTGCAACATTTACATCATTCGTTTTTTTCTTGTGTCTGGCCGGAGTGATTTTGTGTTATCATCTTTGCTAAATAAATACAGAAGGGAAGTGGAAAGCCTGCTTGAGCACGAAAAAATGTGCTTCGCCAACCTCTGTCTTTAATGTCACCTTTTAATGGATTTTCCCAGAAGCTTGATTCTGATGTGGGCATTTATATGCTTCCTGCTTTTGTTATGCATGTTAGCTGAACGATCGATGTTCTTCAGGTTACTGAACATCCCTTCCACCCAAAGCTCAAGACTTTCCAAAAAGCAGGAGAGGCCAGCAATACAGGCGGCTTGATGAAAGGCTCCCTGTTAACCACCTATACTTTTGATACCAGTTGGTCTTGAACCCTCTCACCTTCTCACCCTTCTTCACGAAACTGATCTCAGGCAGAGGTCCACCCTCGCTTTTAATTCACACTTTGTCCTGTGTACCCCAGAGAATGAAAGTGGTTCTTCAGCAAAAAGTCCACAACATTTTCGGTAGCGTTGGTCATTCTGCCATTCAGGCGGTGAAAACTGCACGCTCGCCGCTTGCGCTGGTATCTAGTGCTACTGCTACTTGCTACTGGAGATAATATGCAGTTGCAGCAGTGTATATGGTGACTGTGAAAGTGTGTGTTTGTGTGTATGTGTGTGGCATCAGTATGCATGTGTGCGCTTTACGTGTGTGTGTTAGGGTGTCAGTGGAAGTATGTGTGTGTAGAGTCCAGTTTGTGTGCCTACAGTCAGTGCAAGAGAGTCAATGCAGGTAGTCATTTGATTAGCCATTAAGGAGTCTTGTTTAGTAGCATACTGAAGCCACATGGCTTGGGGGTAGAAGCTGTTCAGGGTCCTGTTGGTTTCACACTTGGTGCACTGGTACCGCTTGCCATGTGCTAGCAGAGAGAATCGTCAATGGCTTTTGTGGCTGGAGTCTTTGACAATTTTTGGGGCCTTCCTCTTACACTGCCTGGTGAAGAGATCCTGGACAGCAGGGAACTCAACCCCAATGATGAACTGCACAGTACACAGCACCTCGCGCTTAGATGCCGAGCAGTCTTAGATTAATTATTTTAGATTAGTGTGGATTGTTGTGAATTGTTAGATCCAACATCTGCTAAATATGTGTAAGGACCCATGACAAATCTTCTCCAGGATCCAGTTGCAGAAGGAGGTGTTCAGGTCCCAGGGTCCGGAGGCTGGTGATGAACATGGAGGGGACTATTGTATTCAATTCTGCGTTGTAGCCGATGAACAACCTTCTTACATTGTTTTTATTTTGTTCAAGTGGGAGAGGGCAGTGTGGAGTGCAATAGAGATGGCATCATCTGTGGATCTGTTGCAGCGGTATGTGAATTGGAGTGGGCCACGGTGTTTAGGATTATGGTGAGCCATGACTTGAGCCATGACCAGACCTGTAAAGCATTTCATGGCTATAGATCTGAGTGCTTTGAGGCGATTCTCGTTTAGGCAGGTTACCTTGGCGTTCTTGGGCACGGGTACTATGGTGGTCTGCTTGAAACAACTTTGTGTTACAGGCCGGGTCAGGGACAGGTTGAAAATGTCAGTGAAGACACCCACTAGTTGGTCAGCGCATGCTCTGAGTATGCATCCTGGTATTCCGTCTGGACCCGCGGTCTTGCGAATGTTAACCTGTTTAAAGGTCTTATTCGCATCGGCTACGGAGAGCGAGATCACACATTCTATCGTCAGAGAGAGGATGCGAGGTTTGAGTTTTCTGACAATGTACAGAAGAGAGAAACTGCTTTCTCAGAATCAAAAGCATGACTAGAAAACAGAAGTAATAAGGGTGAGCATGTGGAAACTGAAATCCCCTGACGGGCCCAAAGAATTTCCTTGTTTGAAGAAGTAAAACCATAATGGTGTGAAACTAAACATTGTGAGCATTTTGGTGCATGACTCTGCATGCAGCCGTGTTGTTGGGGTGATGAGTGGACAGGTCTAGGGACAGTTTGGGCCCCTTGAGGGGACACAGCTCCAAGAGCGGACAAATTGTCAAAAAAACCCACACTGATTTTAACATGTTCAAATGCATCAGGTACAGTTGTATTGCATAAGGGCCCCACCATGTGGGCTTAAGGAATACTACACCCCCTGAGAGAGTGCGTAATCAACCCAAGTAGCAACTCTCAAATCGCTTTCAATGGAAATGCACAGAACTGTGGTCGTGTTCTTGGTCCTCAGATAAAGGGCCGGAGAGGGCACGACTGCCCAAACAGGCTTGTTGAGACTCATGTTGTAAATAAAGAAACATGTCTGTGGGACCCATTTTCAATGTTTTTCAACAATAAAAAAGGATACAACTAACGATTAATTCAACCTGAAACTCATTGGCCTTGCCTAATGTTCTGTGATGAACATGTAAAAGATCACCATTTCGTTGAGTGCACACTGTGCACCCCCTACACATTTATATTACATATGTGCATTTTCGGGTCCACTGGTAACAAAAGTGTGGAAAAGAGTGTATGTGAAAACAATTCAACATTTTGCAAAAATATTTGCTGTGTGCCTTCACTCTGTCTTCCTCCTCCCTGGGCCTGCTGTTTCAACATAGCACCAAGAACCTGTCTGTCTCCCTGCCTGTCTGCCTGTCTCTCACTTTTCTCGCACTCTCTACCAACAGCTGCACCATTGAGAGCATCTTGACTGGCTGCATAAAATCAAAATCAATGTATTGGTCACATACACATATTTAGCAGATGTTGTAGCAGGTGTAGTGAAATGCTTGTGCTCCTAGCTCCCGAGTGACGCAGTGGTCTAAGGCACTGCATCTCAGTGCTGGAGGTGTCACTACAGAGCCTGGTTCGATTCCAGGCTGTATCACAACCGGCTGTGATTGGGGGTCCCATGGGGCGCTGCACAATTGGCCCAGCGTCGTCCAGGTTAGGGTTTGGCGGGGCTAGGCTGTCGTTGTACATACACATTTGTTCTTAATTGACTTGCATCGTTAAATAAAGGTAAAGAGAAAAAAACAGTGCAGTAGGAACTAACAATTCACAACCAATCTAAAAGAATGGATCTAAGACTGCTCGGCATCTAACCGCAAGGCGCTATAGAGGCCCGTATGTATGGCGCAGTTCATCATTGGGGTTGAGTTCCCTACCATCCAGGACCTCTTTACCAGGCGGTGTAAGAGGAAGGACCCAAAAATTGTCAAAGAATCCAGCCACAAAATCCATTGACGATTCTCTCTGGTACCACATGGCAAGCGGTACCAGTGCACCAAGTGTGAAACCAACAGGACCCTGAACAGCTTCTATCCCCAAGCCATAAGACTACTAAACAAGATTCCTTCATGGCTACCCGGACTACCAGCATTGACCATTTTTTGCACTAACTCTCTTGCACTGACTCTATGCACACAAACTGGACCCTACCCACACACACACACACACACATAATTCCACTGACACCCCAACACACACACACACACTACATACGGCCAAATACACATAAAGCACACATGCATACTGATGCCACACACACACACACACAAACACACACTTTCACAGTCACCATATATGCTGCTGCAACTGCATATTATCTCCAGTAGCAAGTAGCAGTAGCACTAGATACCAGCGCAAGCGGCGAGCGTGCAGTTTTCACTGCCTGAATGGCAGAATGGCCAACCCTACCGAAAATGTTGTCGACTTTTTGCTGAAGAACCACTTTCATTCTCTGGGGTACACAGGACAAAGTGTGAATTAAAAGCGAGGGTGGACCTCTGCCTGAGATCAGTTTCATGAATAAGGGTGAGAAGGTGAGAGCGGTTCAAGACCAACTGGTATCAAAAGTATAGGTGGTTAACAGGGAACCTTTCATCAAGCCGCCTGTATTGCTGGCCTCTCCTGCTTTTTGGAAAGTCTTGAGCTTTGGGTGAAAGGGGTGTACTGTAACCTGAAGAACATCGATCATTCAGCTAAAATGCATAAAAAAGCAGGAAGCATATAAATGCCCACATCAGAATCAAGTTTCTGGGAAAAAGCCGCATTGATCATAAACTCAGCAAAAAAGATACGTCCCTTTTGCAGGACCCTTTCTTTCAAAGATAATTCGTAAAAATCCAAAGAACTTCACAGATCTTCATTGTTAAGTCTTTAAACACTGTTTCTCATGCTTGTTCAATGAACCATAAACAATTAATGAACATGCACCTGTGGAACGGTCGTTAAGACACTAACAGCTTACAGACGGTAGGCAATTAAGGTCACAGTTATGAAAACTTAGGACACTAAAGAGGCCTTTCTACTGACTCTAAATAACACCAAAAGAAAGATGCCCAGGGTCCCTGCTCATCTGCGTGAACGTGCCTTAGGCATGCTGCAAGGAGGCATGAGGACTGCAGATGTGGCCAGGGCAATAAATTGCAATGTCCGTACTGTGAGAGCGTTACTTGTGAGACGCTACAGGGAGACAGGATGGACAGCTGATCGTCCTCGCAGTGGTAGACCACGTGTAACAGCACCTGCACAGGATCGGTACATCCGAACATCACACCTGAAGGGACAGGTACAGGATGGCAACAACAACTGCCCAAGTTACACCAGGAACGCAGAATTCCTCCAGCAGTGCTCAGACTGTCCGCAATAGGCTGAGAGAGGCTGGACCAAGGGCTTATAGGCCAGTTGTAAGGTCTGTCCTCACCAGACATCACCGGCAACATTATCGCCCATGGGCACAAACCCACCGTCGCTGGACCAGACAGGACTGGCAAAAAGTGCTCTTCACTGACGAGTCGCGGTTTCGTCTCACCAGGGGTGATGGTCGGATTTGCGTTTACCATCGAAGGAATGAGCGTTACACCGAGGCCTGTACTCTGACCCTCCAACATGACAATGCCACCAGCCATACTGCTCGTTCTGTGCGTGATTTCCTGCAAGATAGGAATGTCAGTGTTCTGCCATGGCCAGCGAAGAGCCTGGATCTCAATCCCATTGAGCACGTCTGGGACTTGTTTGATCGGAGGTTGAGGGCTGTTCCCCCCAGAAATGTCTGGGAACTTGCAGGTGCCTTGTTGGAAGTGGGGTAACATCTCACAACAAGAACTGGCAAATCTGGTGCAGTCCATGAGGAGGATATGCACTGCAGTACATAATTCAGCTGGTGGCCACACCAGATACTGACTGTTATTTTTGATTTTGACCCCCGTTCAGGGACGCATTATTAAATTTCTGTTTGTCACATGTCTGTGGAACTTGGTCAGTTTATGTCTCAGCTGTTGAATCTTGTTATGTTCATACAAATATTTACACATGTTAAGTATGCTGAAATTAAACCCAGTTGAGAGTGAGAGGATGTTTCTTTTTTTGCTGAGTGTATAATGGATGAAGGTCTGCTCATTCAAAATGCGCAACACAAGGAGAAAGTACGAAGAAAAAGGGATGTTCTCAAGCGGTTTATCAACACCGCTGCGTTTTGGGACGTGCAAGAACTGGCTTTCGAAGGACATGACGAGAGGGAAAGACGTTAAGATGCTTTACTTGCTGAACATATGGAACTTTGGACTGGGATTTATGGGGATGCCGAAATCAATTCAGAACGATTTGATAGCTTCCATCGCATCATGCATTAAAAGGTGACATTAAAGACAGAGGTTGGCGCAGAGGCATTTTTTCGTGCTCAAGCAGGCTTTCCACTTCCCTTCTGTATTTATTTAGCAAAGATGATAACACGTAATCACTCCGGACAGACACAAGAAAAAAACGAATGACGTAAATGTTGCAGCAGCCTAGGCTACACCGAAACATTACAGATCTGACATGCTGTATGGGATGAAAATCAGAGTATTTTTCAGTCTGATCAACTGTAGTCTACTAATAAGAGCAGCTGCATACAGCCTACGCGCCCAGTACATCTGGTCAGGGTAAACTATTTGGTAACGTTGTGTATTTATAGTCCATTTGTGTGTCAGGAGAAAATGTGAATGTGATCAAATTTGGCTTATATTCAAACTATCCGTTTTCAATCCAAAATGATTAACTGGAATTAATCAATCAACATAATAGTGATGACAGATTTTTATTAGGCCTACATTTGCATAGGCCTGCTTGATGCAAACAAGCATAAAGCAAGCTCAGCCATGTGAGTTATATTGTCTATCAGTTGTTATCTCTGTGTCTGGGTAGAGGAAATCCCCCTCTTAATATAGTCTAATTATAATGAATATGAACAAATATAAGGTAGCTGCAGTTTGACATGGGTTTCATCCCCCCCAGGGCCAAGAGTTTTTTAAAACCGTGTGACCTGATTAGGAAAAAACTGCTCCCATCATAGCCCATAAGAAAGCCATTTTGCAATTGATTAATCAATGTCATACCTTTATAGGGTCCAGAGTTTTCCTGGTTAGGTTAACAGATAAGGAAAAACTCTGGGCCCCAGGGCGTAACAATTGCCCCACCACTCTGGGACCTACGTTGCCACCGGTCTGCTTGCAGTTGTCAGATATGTGAATGATCAGGGATTTATTCAGGAATGTTTCCTGGGATACTTTGATCTGTCAAGTGGGCGAGAGGTCAAAGGTGAGGTTAACTTCCTGGATAAACCCGTTGCCCAAACCGACGACGGCGCAGCTGTAATGGAATGTATCTGCTATTTGTATTTACAGCGAAGTCCCCTCTTGTTCCCTGAGTAAGAGGTGATGACCACTCCACTACCACTGACAACTTTCTCCTGACATGAACTGAAGCCATGTCTCATGTGCCCGCTCATCCACTGTTACATTGAACGTTTCCTCTCCAAGCACTATGAGTACCCCTATCAATGTTCTCTCATTACTGTATGTAGAGTCAATCACATACACAATCACATTATTACACATCAGAGATTTTACTCCATGCTTGGACTAACTCATTCTTAGATCTTTTGTCTAACTGTGTAGTGTGTTGTGTGATTGTTTTTAGTATTCCCAGTCAAATCCTGTCCTGCCCTCGGTGGAAGAGCTGAGCTCTTCTCTAACACCATCCGTCCACGATGAGCCTGTCCTGCACTGAAGCCTACAGTATGAGCACCTCAACCCCTGTCCTGCACTGAAGCCTACAGTATGAGCACCTCAACCCCTGTCCTGCACTGAAGCCTACAGTATGAGCACCTCAACCCCTGTCCTGCACTGAAGCCTACAGTATGAGCACCTCAACCCCTCTCCTGCACTGAAGCCTACAGTATGAGCACCTCAACCCCTGTCCTGCACTGAAGCCTACAGTATGAGAACCTCAACCCCTGTCTTGCACTGACGGCAAGCCTCTGAACACCTCAACCCCTGTCTTGCACTGACAGCAAGCCTCTGAACACCTCATGCCTCACACCCTCAATCAACCGCTGCTGTGAACCCTTCCCAACACGGTGTGAGTAGCCCTCTCATTCCCACTCCCCATCATTTTGTACTACAAATCTCTTTATTAAATACCGTGGGTCTCCCATCCTCCTCAATTTTTCAAGTCACCAACCTCCACTGATGTACATACAGTAGCTACCTCAACTTCCTATTATCCCCCCCCCCCCCCCCCCCCTGCACATCGACTCAGTCCTGGTATTCCCTGTATATAACATGTTATTTTTACCCTTTATTGTTTTGAGGTATTCAATGTGTATTTATTCCTATTTTTTTTATTTTAATTTTGTATCTTTATCTTTAACTCTGCAGAGTTAAGGAAGCATTCCACAAATCATGTGACAAATACAATTTCATTTCATTTGATGATTCTAACCTCTACTGTCTCTCACGCTCTGTCAACTCTCCATTTCCTTTTTCTAGTAATTCAACATCGGTACTTTTTCTCGAACGGTCTCTCAATTGGTTTCTCTTCTGAGAATGGACACCACTACACAAATGCAGCTCAGGTGAGTTGAGACAACAGTGGTCTCACCCGTAACAATGAGCTCTCCAGCGGAGAGCAGCAGACTGAGAGATAGCAGAATGGAGGTACCATGCACTATCACCCTCTAGTGGCGATAAGTCGGAATGTAAGTTAATTGTCAAGCTGAGGGTCACGTTCGCAATCTTTTGATACGCTTTTTAAGATGCACTCTCCTGGAATGTCTATATGTCTATGTCTTGTGAACAGACAGCATAAATGAACACATGTTCACTTTTGATGGCTATTACATTAGCCAACCGTTACTCATCCTCAAGGTCTGTGTTCATTGCCTTGTATTAACATACTGTACTATTAGATCACAAATCAAATCAAAATGTATTTATATAGCCCTTCTTACATCAGCTGATGTCTCAAAGTGCTGTACAGAAACCCCAGCCTAAAACCCTAAACAGCAAGCAATGCAGGTGTAAAAGCACGGTGGCTAGGAAAAACTCCCTAGAAAGGCCAAAAACTAGGAAGAAACCTAGAAAGGAACCAGGGTATCACCCTCTGTAAATGCTGATTTGAAGTCTGCTTCATATTCTGCTGAAAGGCGTCATCATTTGTTATGGTAAACTGGACCATAGACGACGGTTGGAAGCTCTTCCCTTAGTGGAGACATTCAGAATCGTTTGTTTACTTACCGCCGTCCGTCCTTTTCTGTTTGTTTCTGTTTGGAAAGGTGTAGAAGTTTGATCCAATGAAAATCAGCAACATTCTCGTCAGAGGATTTCAAAGTTGACCCTAAGATCATTTTACTTGACAAGTTGTGTGTGGGCGCGCATGTATGGGTGGGCGTCTGCATGCCTGTGCTTTCTCTAGGAGAAGGAATGCAGTCTGAGCTCATTCGGTACACCTTGACCTCACTAATCAACTGTTTGATGCAATAATGAGTAAGATATCGGAGGTTCATGAACTGCGTTGACACGGGCGCCATTCTATTTGTTTTCCTGAGCACGGTTAATTTCGTCGACATCCCTGTGTTACTGTACGTGACTGTGAAGATGAAGTTTGTGAATGGGCAGCAAGATTTTGCTCTGTACATTTCTTTGAGTTTCATAGATGTTTCAACTCAATATTTCAATATAATGTCGACATACTTGATTGGATCCACTGCTATGTACTTGGAACAAACTCTGCATCGCACAAGTTGCGACTTTTCTGACTGACAGAATTTTTGAAACTGAAGACATAAGAAACATATCAGCCACATCAATGTAATGTGGCTGTCTGAGAGGGCGCCGTTTTTGGTCCCTGGCTCTGATTGCCCAGCTGGTGTCACCTGAGCCGGAATGGAGCAGACCACACTGTGTGAATCAATCCTTGTCTCTCCCTGGCTACAGTGAAACCGGTCTGGTAGGTGGGAAAGTAGCGCACTGGGACACACCCATTTCTGTGAAGAGGAGATGAGAGAGGGAGGGGTTGGATGGAGGGGGGGCAGTCCCACCTGTGCGGGCTAAGTGGAGGGGGTTCAGGGACAGACAGTGAGAAGAAAGGAGGAGGGGAGTGTCAAATGTGGCGTCAGCGTGCGCTGATCACTGTTCTGTGACTGTTTGAGTGGCCCTGTGAAAAGCCTCTCCTACCAGGTCTCACCTCCACTCTCCTCACTGCTCCCCCAGCGTCCGATGGCAAAGCATGACCCTGTAAGTTCCTCCTTTATCCTCTCCTCCTTGTTCTCTGCTTGTCTGGTTCTTTGTCTGTTTCTCCTGGGCTGACTTCTATCACCTGCCTCCAAAACAACACTATTTTCTTTCTCGAACACACTGAACATACTGTACTCGTACTCTCACTGTCAGGCTGGGTTTTTTTTTTTTTAAGTAAAAGTTTCCCTCGTGTATGGCTGGTGTTCTCAAAGGTTGTGCTTTTTGCCACATCATGGACAGATTGCAGGACATGTGAACAAATGCGTTGGTATGCTACTAGGAGCTAAGCTAGAGGCACAGGGTCAAGCTGGTGTGTAGCTGGAGCCCCATATGACCTCATTGCGGTGGCCTCCTGTCTCCGATCTCTACTGTGTTGCTTCGCATGGTGTGTTGAACGTATGCCGAATCCCCCATGTGGAAAATATTGTGTTGAACGTCGGGGTCCTTCATCTAAATGGTGTGTGGATTTATGTCTCAAACGAGTCTATTCGCCCGGTTTGTGGAACCAGAATACGGGGGCAGAGAGCAAAATAAGACTTAGGCCCACTCCGCCCTGCTACTGTTGAGTTCCATCTGCAACAGAGGATTTATCTGTCTCGATTAGTGGATCAACAATCAATGTGGGCTGGTTCCGTTTTACCTATTTGTCTACTATTTTAAGCTCTAAGGGACTCTTTGGTATTGACGTTCAAAGTTACCGTATTTAACAACGTTATTGTTTATAAGTACAGTCTGCCATTTGAAATGTAACTGGAGCCTAAAACCTCATCATTTTACAGTAATTACTGGAAAATGCCAAGGGGGGAACCAGTGTCTATTGACCTCTGTCGATTCCGTTGGGAATTCAGGCTAACCCGGCTCTTACACTAACTGAACATCCACGTACAAGTACTCTGGTTCATTTGCATTGGCGTTTTGTGCCTATGGTCATGAAACTGGAGCCGTTTACCAGAGAAAAGGTTTAGGTTATAAACCGGTATTATTACTGACTGAGCCAAGGAGTCTACTCTATGTCACCGAGACAGATAACAGTAAATTCCATCTTTGTTTATTGTTGTGCTTGGGGAGGTATCAGGTATATTGTATACATTCATGGTAATATAGGAGGAATGACCATGACAGCACACAGATGTGTGTTAAACAGTCACATAGTTTGGGGGAACTAAGGATAGAGGTCCATGAGATGAACCCTTTCTGTGCATACTATGGATTCAGGTCAAATGGCACCTTCCATGGACTTCCTGATCAAATACAGCAGGTGTTTGAAAATGGAGATATAGCAGCTTATAAACCAGACAGTGGGTGTTTTGGGGATTTTCAGATAGAGAAGACACAATACGGTACATGCCTGCCTCTTGGCTTCCTATGGAGCGTGGTGGGTCTGTGTGACGGTTCTTTTGATTCGGGAGGGTGTTTTTTAAATGTATTTATAGTGCTTCTGGTCCATTCTCTAGGGTGAGAGAGTTAGTGGGCTTGACCGAGATGCCCTGTAACTGACTGAGTTCTTCGGGAAAAAAAAAAAATATTAGGGTTGACAAGTTACCATGGAAACCCCAATGTAGACACAAGTCATTTTTGGTTAGCACTCTTTATCCTCAACCAGACGAACACTTCAGTATGATCCAGACCTATAGGATGTAATGAACTTTGTGACCCTTGGGATCATCACGACAGCCTAGCCCCTACGAAATCAAAACTCTGACTGAAAATCTTGTAATGTTGTGTAAATGTTGTGTCCCCACCAATCCTCAGCACGTCTAGATGCAGAGCAGAGCACACTACTAATCTGTTGTGGGAATCAGTGTGGAGGTCATGCATGTTGTACCATCAGGAAGCAGATTCTTTCCATGTCGGTCATCGCAATCATAAACATAGCCAATGGCAGATCAGCCAAAGTCCCAACATCGAACTAGTTAGGGAAGTTAAACGCAATGTCATCCCTCCCAAGTGGCACAGCGGTCTGAGGCACTGCATCTCAGTGCTTGAGACGTCACTACAGACACCCTGGTTCGAATCCAGGCTATATCACAACCGGCCGTGATTGGGAGTCCAACAGAGCGGCGCACAATTGGCCCAGCGTCATCAGGGTTTGGCCTGTGTAGGCTGTCATTGTAAGTAATAATTCCCCCCCCCCAAATAAACACACAATGTAAAGTGAGAAGCCATCAATGAAAAGAGAGACAGAACTCAAAACCAATATTGACACCCTGGCTGTCTGTCATCCAGCCTCAGGGAGAGAAAGCACACTATCAGACTGACTGACCTGCACCTGTGTGGATGTGGGTTACAAATCACCTGTGTGGACGTGGGTTACAAATCACCTGTGTGGATGTGAGTTACAAATCACCTGTGTGGATGTGGGTTACAAATCACCTCTGTGGATGTGGGTTACAAATCACCTGTGTGGATGTGGGTTACAAATCACCTGTGTGGATGTGAGTTACAAATCACCTGTGTGGATGTGGGTTACAAATCACCTGTGTGGATGTGGGTTACAAATCACCTGCGTGGATATGAGTTACAAATCACCTGTGTGGACGTGGGTTACAAATCACCTGTGTGGACGTGGGTTACAAATCACCTGTGTGGACATGGGTTACAAATCACCTGTGTGGACGTGGGTTACAAATCACCTGTGTGGATGTGGGTTACAAATCGCCTGTGTGGATGTGAGTTACAAATCACCTGTGTGGATGTGGGTTACAAATCACCTGTGTGGATGTGGGTTACAAATCACCTGTGTGGATGTGGGTTACAAATCACCTGTGTGGACGTGAGTTACAAATCACCTGTGTGGATGTGGGTTACAGAACACCTGTGTGGATGTGGGTTACGGAACACCTGTGTGGATGTGGGTTACAAATCACCTGTGTGGATGTGGGTTACAAATCACTTGTGTGGATGTGGGTTACAAATCACCTGTGTGGACGTGGGTTACAAATCACCTGTGTGGATGTGGATTACAAATCACCTGTGTGGATGTGGGTTACAAACTACCTGTGTGGACGTGGGTTACAAATCACCTGTGTGGATGTGGGTTACAAATCACTTGTGTGGATGTGGGTTACAAATCACCTGTGTGGATGTGGGTTACAAATCACCTGCGTGGATATGAGTTACAAATCACCTGTGTGGACGTGGGTTACAAATCACCTGTGTGGACGTGGGTTACAAATCACCTGTGTGGACATGGGTTACAAATCACCTGTGTGGACGTGGGTTACAAATCACCTGTGTGGATGTGGGTTACAAATCGCCTGTGTGGATGTGAGTTACAAATCACCTGTGTGGATGTGGGTTACAAATCACCTGTGTGGATGTGGGTTACAAATCACCTGTGTGGATGTGGGTTACAAATCACCTGTGTGGACGTGAGTTACAAATCACCTGTGTGGATGTGGGTTACAGAACACCTGTGTGGATGTGGGTTACGGAACACCTGTGTGGATGTGGGTTACAAATCACCTGTGTGGATGTGAGTTACAAATCACCTGTGTGGATGTGGGTTACAGAACACCTGTGTGGATGTGGGTTACAAATCACCTGTGTGGATGTGGGTTATAAATCACCTGTGTGGATGTGGGTTACAAACTACCTGTGTGGACGTGGGTTACAAATCACCTGTGTGGATGTGGATTACAAATCACCTGTGTGGATGTGGGTTACAAACTACCTGTGTGGACGTGGGTTACAAATCACCTGTGTGGATGTGGGTTACAAATCACCTGTGTGGACGTGAGTTACAAATCACCTGTGTGGATGTGGGTTACAGAACACCTGTGTGGATGTGGGTTACGGAACACCTGTGTGGATGTGGGTTACAAATCACCTGTGTGGATGTGAGTTACAAATCACCTGTGTGGATGTGGGTTACAGAACACCTGTGTGGATGTGGGTTACAAATCACCTGTGTGGATGTGGGTTATAAATCACCTGTGTGGATGTGGGTTACAAACTACCTGTGTGGACGTGGGTTACAAATCACCTGTGTGGATGTGGATTACAAATCACCTGTGTGGATGTGGGTTACAAACTACCTGTGTGGACGTGGGTTACAAATCACCTGTGTGGATGTGGGTTACAAATCACTTGTGTGGATGTGGGTTACAAATCACCTGTGTGGACGTGGGTTACAAATCACCTGTGTGGATGTGGATTACAAATCACCTGTGTGGATGTGGGTTACAAACTACCTGTGTGGACGTGGGTTACAAATCACCTGTGTGGATGTGGGTTACAAATCACTTGTGTGGATGTGGGTTACAAATCACCTGTGTGGACGTGGGTTACAAATCACCTGTGTGGAAGTGGGTTACAAATCACCTGTGTGGACGTGGGCTACAAATCACCTGTGTGGACGTGGGTTACAAATCACATGTGTATGTGATACAAACAGGGACAGGGGACAATCACAACTTCCTTTTGGAGTTTGCTGTTCCGTTGTCTCCATGGGAGCCACCCTTCTTCTCCGTGGCAACAATAGAGACTCCCGGGGGGGGGGCAATGTGAGCTCGGCTGCGGCCCTGGCGACGATGATTAGCTCTATTGTCTGAGATGCTTGAAAGCGCTATGGGGAGCAGATGAATATAAAGCAGAAATGAGAGCATGTTAAAGAGAGGAGGAAATGAATAAGGGGCCCTTTGGGAATCTTAGCACATTGTTGCCCAGAGACATGGGCACTTCTATTGTGCTTGAGTTGGTTATTCAAGTCTTGGGATCTCACACTTGCTCGATAAGGACGATATTATTATGGCCGACAATGAGTTACATCTAGCCTGAAGATACTAGAATGCCCTTTTCACCAATTATCAACCATCTGTAAGCCCTTTTCGCAATCAACGTGTATGCTCTAGGTAGCACCCCATACACTATTGTTTATGGAAGAATCAGGAGGTTCCTGCATGGTAGTTTTTACAGGGGATTTTCATCTCAATATCAAATCATTTCTGGGGAACATTTTAGTGTCTGAATGTAATCGTTTTTCCTTAAAATTGTCGAGAAATGAGCGAAAAAAGATTTATCCCAAAATATTTTTGCTAGGACTCTCTGGGAGTGGTCTGATTGGGGAGGGGGAAAGCTGTTATTGCCAGAAAGGTTTGGAAAACTATTTCTTGTTGGTCTATTAACGAATTTACCACATGGTGATGTCACCAGGCAGGCCAAAACTCCATCCCACCAAAAACAATGACATTTCAGACGGTCATTTCCAACAGCTCTTACATTAAAAGGGCATTATCATCTTTTTCACAATGTATTCTTTTAAAAAACACAGGGAAATCACGTTTTTGACTGCACTGGGACTTTAAAACCAATAGCGTCTGGTGATGTCACTTTGAAGGTGCTGTGTAGATTGTAATATCAACCAGCAACCATCAGGAAATAAAACATCCCTTTTTTTCACACATTTATAGTGTTCATATCATCCTTTTTTTGTACAATATGATACAAAACACCGGGCCTTTACGTTGGGTGTTGGGTGTTTGATCCGAATATTCGTTTTGTTTTTCTCTGTGTTCTCCCCTCCAGAACGAGCTCCCTCCTCCATACTACTCTGTTGAGGTGCACACCCTCCCGCCCCTCCAGTCCTATGAAGAGCTAGTCTATGGAGCGGGTCCAAGACACACTCCTCCCAACCAGCTATACTACATCCCCCAGCATCCCCCACCAGTGGCTGCGCAGCATGTCTGCCAGCCCAGTATATGTGAGTAGCACTCTCTATATTCTGCAGTTCTGTCCCAGTCCAGTTTTCTCCACTCCTTGTTTGCTTTCAGGGGACTACAAACCATCAGTGAAAGTCGTGTAAAATAACACAAGTTGAAACAGAAGTGTTTTATAAAAACATCCTTGTGAAGTGTGATTTTAACTCCCTCATGTCTCTCAGCATTATATGGTGGCTATACACTGAGTGTACAGAACATGTTTTATTTATTTTACCTTTATTTAACTAGGCAAGTTACGAACAACTTTTTATTTTCAGTGATGGCCTAGGAACAGTGGGCTAACTGCCACGTTTCAGGGGCAGAACAACAGATTTTTACCTTGACAGATCGGGGATTCAATCTCGCAACCTTTACGGTTACTGGTCCAACCCAACCCTCTAACCACTTGGCTACCCTGCCGCCCCAGGGTAGTAACATTAGGAACACCTGCTCTTTCCGTGACACAGATTGACCAGGCGAATCCAGGTGAAAGCTTTGATCCCTTATTGACCTCAAACATCAGGTGGGAGTTCTGCTGGAATACGTTCCACCTCTTCACATTCTGTTTTCCTCTTCACTTTCCTATTCCCCCCTCCACCTGAGATCTGTTCATCAGACCTAGGACAGATGTAGATGATAGTTGACATGTAAAATAGGAGACGGATTTTATCATTACGGATCCAACACCTTTTTTCTTTTTTTGTTGTTGCCTGAGATGACATACCAAGATCAAACTGCCTGTAGCTCAGGACCTGAAGCAAGGATATACATTTGCTTGATACCAATTGAAAGGAAACACTTTGAGCTTTGTGGAAATTAGAAATTAATGTAGGAGAATATTTCACATTAGATCTTGTAAAATATATCTGGTAAAAGATGATACCGTCATCTTTGAAATGCAAGAGAATGACCATAATGTATTATTCCAGCCCAGGTGCAATTTAGATTTTGGCCACTAAATCAAATCAAATGTATTTATATAGCCCTTCGTACATCAGCTGATATCTCAAAGTGCTGCACAGAAACCCAGCCTAAAACCCCAAACAGCAAGTAATTCAGGTGTAGAAGCACGATGGCAACAGTATATGTGCAACGTTTTAGATGTATATGTGCAAAGTTTAGTTCCAATGAACGCATGTCTGTTCAAAATATTGTACCAAGAAGGCCCAAATATGCCTAATAGGTTTATTAATACATTTTCAAGTTCATAATTGTGCACTCTCCTCAAACAATTAGCATGGCAAGCTTTCTGCCCATATCAGCTATGTCTATGTCCTGGGATATTTTTTTTGTTACTTACAATCTCATGCTAATCACATTAGCCTACGTTAGCTCAGCGGGGGGGACACCGATCCCGTAGAGGTTTTAAGCGGTTGCGTGTGGTACACTGAGTGTACAAGACATTATGAACACATGCTCTTTCCATGACATAGATTGACCAGGTGAAAGCTATGATCCCTTATTGATGTCATTTCTTAAATCCACTTCAGTCAGTGTAGATGAAGGTGGGGAAACAGGTTAAAGAAGAATTTTTAAGCCTTAAGACAACTGAGACATGGATTGTGTGTGTGTTCCATTCGGAGGGTGAATTGGCAAGACAAATGATTGAAGTGCCCTTTAACGGGGTCTGGTTTAAGGGTGTAAAGAACTGCAATGCTGCTAGGGATTTCACGCTCTACAGTTTCCCCGTGTGTTTCAAGAATGGTCCACCACCCAAAGGACATCCAGCCAACTTGACTCCAATGCTTCCTGTAGTTGTGTCAAAATGGGCCAGCATCCCTGTGGAAGTCTTTCGACACCTTGTAGAGGTCATGACCCAACGCATTGAGGCTGTTCTGAAGGCAAAAGGGGCTGCAACTCAATATTAGGAAGGTGTTCCTAATGTTTTGTACACTCAGTGTATGCTCTCTATATGGTCTCCTGAGTAAGATATATCTATTTGATGTGTATGCTGTGATTGTTGTTCCAGCTCTTTCTAACAAGAAGAAGAAAGGTAAATGCTGCCACCATAGTGCCAAGTGCTTTGGTGGGTCAGGAGGCATCGTTCTGCTGCTCCTCCTGGGCCTTGCCATCTGGCTCGGAGGTAAGGCCAGGGTTGTCTTTATATTTATTCATATGTTGTTACTCATGTACATGTATGCCTGTTTATTCATTTATTCATAAGCTACTCTCTGATTCGGCAGGGGTTAAATGACACATTTTGGTTGAATGAATTCAGTTGTGCGACAGACTAGGTTTCCCCTTTCCCTACTGTATTTGTACAGGCATTGACAGTCTTCCTCTTCTATCTCTTCCTCCATCTCTCCTCTTCCCCCCACCCTTACCTGTTCTCTGTGCCCCCCAACCTAGCCCATCCAACCTTTCCATCGTCTCCCTGCTCTTGGTCTATTTCATTTCATGTCTTTCTCTTTCTCTCTCTCTGGGTAGTGCGTTACGGTACCAGGTTGGCAACTGCGGCTGTCACCCTTAACCACCATGACAGTGAGGATGAGGGGCATTATGAGAAGCAGTTGAGCGTGCCCGTTCATGACACCTGCTCCAACTCCACAGTCCAATGTGACGGTCTGCGAGACTGCCGACTGGGCACCGACGAGTCTAACTGTGGTAAGCACACACACGCACATAACAGACAGACATAAAGACAAACATGCGTGCAGGTAGATGCGCAGAAAAGAAAGCCAGGCGGGCAGGTGGACGTACACTCGACGTCTGCCGAGAGGACAAACATAACCCTTTCTTGTATCTTAGTATTCCATCCCTCCTCTCCTTCTCTCTCCAGTGAGGTTTGGGGCGGACGGTGCTCTACAGGTTAGAACGTCTCAGGACGACCGTTTCCTCCCAGTGTGTTACCAGGGATGGGACCAGAGCTACGCCAACCGAACCTGTGCCCAACTGGGCTTCAGAAAGTAAGATCACCTTGTTTCACAGCAGACGTCTTCTGAGCTTCCTCACAAAGTAACTACTTTCTCTCACAGCAGCCATGCTATACTTGGCATTTAGAGAGTAACCACTTTCACTCACGACAGCCATTTGTGTACGCCACCTCTCACGTGGACTACTTTCTCGCACCGACATTTGCTCAGTGGCGTCTCATTTCGCTGCTGCCATTTTCAGTATTTACTCTCAGATTGAATCTCTGCGCTCCTCTCTCTCTCCGGGGTTGGTGTGCCTGTGGCAAATTGGGTTTCTGGGAATCCTTCATGGGAGGGGAATTGATTCTAGTATCGCTTTGGCAGACAGATTCTAAATGTGTTTGTGCGTGTGGCGACCATGCAGGTCCTTCGCAACCAAGGCCGTGAAATCCCAGCAGTCCATTGGTCTAACCCTGAACAACAGATCGTCTTTACCCATCCAGGGCCAGGTCAGCGTCGGGTAAGAGAGCTCAACTCCTCTACAAATCTTAGCACTTTTGTATTTGCTCATTTGAGTCCCAGTAATGTTGAGGGAATGGTGGTGTTAAGTCATTCCCTGTCATTACCTGTCATGACTGTTTGGGACGTAATGCTATGTCATCATCATACACCGCATTATAAGCCTCGCGAAAGAGGTTTCAAATCAACTGTAACCATGCTGCCTGTTTTCCAACGTGGTTTAATGTTAGATCCTGAGTTGCTGACATGATTCATCTTGTGTTGCTGTGTAGCTCTTCCTGCCCTGACCAGAATACGGTCTCTCTGAAGTGTATTGGTAAGGAGCGCTCATCGGTTCATATTTCACATATTGCACTCAGGCAGGCCTATATCAACCTTCTGTTTGAAATATGACTTCTAGTTCAATTAGATACAAACTTTTTGACCACTTCTCCCCTTTTCCCAGATTGTGGACGTCAGCAGTTGACCTCCCGGATCATAGGGGGCACTGTTGCCAAGCTGGGCCAATGGCCCTGGCAACTGTCTCTACACTTTGGTAGATCACATATCTGTGGAGGGGTCCTGGTGTCCCCTGACTTTGTGGTGACAGCTGCCCACTGCTTCCCCAGGTCAGTGACTAGAGGACAACAATGCTCAGTTCCAAACGGATCCCTTGGCTCTAATTCTAGACACGCTATGTAGTTCCTTGGTAATAGCTCCACCTTACCCTCTCTGCTGCGTTCATGACAAGTCGGAGTGACATCCGACTCGTTTTGAACTCATTGAGAATGCCAATTGACTAACGGCAAGCTAGCTACTCTAACCCTGAACAGAAAGTACAACTATAATGCTCGTAAACAGTGTAAAAAAACAACAACATATAGATTGTTTTTTGATGAAATTACTTTTCGTTGTTGCATTTAACTGCCCAAAATGTTGTTGTCAAAGTCATTTCCTTAGTCAGAGTTCAGCATGTCGGGACAAGCACAAGGACAGGTGAAAGAGGTCAGGGTGTGACACTCAGATGATGCGAGGGTCCTTAACTTTGAATTACTAGTCAGAGGGCCGATCAAATAGATTTCAAGCTTGTATTTCAGAGTTTGCGACATGTGGTTGACGCGTCATTAGCCATAAGTATAACGTCAGTCCTTTAACTTACACATTCACATGTAAAACACAGACTAGTAGTGGATCTGTGCAGCAACTTGCTCAGTGTGACTCATCACCTCAACAACCCTCACCTTGACAACCAAATCTCCATAACTCAATTAAACACTGTATTACCATAATAATGATAATAATAATGACGTGAATTAACATCTATTTTATTTTTTTCCCTCACCAATTGAAGGTTGTTCCCCCAGTTTCTTGACGCCAGTAAGTGGCTTGTGTACGGAGGAGTGGTGTCTCAAGACCAGCTTCCTTCTCCCTACCTCGTGGAGAAGATCATCGTGAATGAGAACTACAACAACGTAACCAACGACCAGGACATCACCATTCTGAAGCTGGCCTCCCCAGTGGTCTTCACTAGTGAGTCCAGGTCTATTCCTTGTATATCAGAGAAACGCTAGGGAAACACTAGCATCAATGTTGGGACAGCACTGTAAAAACATTTGCCCTTTGCCTCTAAATGTCTGCGATGAATCCACTGTCAGAATGGTAATCTCATTTGCAGTGGTGTAAAGTACTTTAAGTACAAATACTTTAAAGTACTACTTAAGACATTAAGACATTTTTTGAGGTATCTGTACTTTAATATGTATATTTTTGCCAACTTTTACTTTTACTACATTCCTAAAGAAAATAATGTACATTTTCCCTGACACCCAAAAGTACTCCTACATTTTGACAGGAGAATGGTCCAATTCACACACTTATCAAGAGAACATCCCTGGTCATCCCTACTGCCTCTGGTCTTGATGGACTCACTAAACACAAATACTTTGTTTGTAAATTATGTCTGAGTGTTGGGAGTGTGCCCCTGACTAACCATAAAAATAAATAAATGGTGCCATCTGGTTTGCTTAATATAAGGAATTTGAAATGCTTTATACTTTTACTTTTGACAATTAAGTACATTTTAGCAATTCCATTTACTTTTGATACTTAAGTATATTTAAAAACCAAATACTTTTAGACTTTTACTCAAGTAGTATTTTACTGGGTGACTTTCAGTTTTACTCGAGTCATTTTCTATTAAGGTATCTTTACTTTTACTCAAGTATGACAATTGAGTACTTTTTCCCCACCACCGCTCATGTGTGTGTGTGTGTGTGTGTGCACACGTGTGTCATTTTTGTCACTGTGTGTTCTCGTGTCTGAAGCCTGTATGCTGCTCTGTTTGTCTAACTTCCTGCGTGTATGTTTGTTTTTCAGATGCAGTTCAGCCTGCCTGTTTGCCAGCCTTTGACCAGACATTCCCCCGTGGAACCAAATGCTGGATCTCGGGCTTCGGAACAATAGATGCGGGATCAGGTAGGAAGAGAGAGACAAGGGAGTGGAGAGAGGGAGAGATGGACTACACTCAAGGAAAGTGCATACAGAATGCTTATCTAGAGGGAGACAACAGGGATGGACTGGGAACAGAATTCGACCCCGGACATTTCTAACACACTTCTATCCTCGAGGCCCCCACACCAGCCCTTTTAAAAATTATTATCAGCCAAATAATGACCATTTTGCACAAGAAACAACAACAACTTAGACAGGCCCACTAGGCTATAAAATGAACCAGTCCGTCTGGTATTTTGCAGAATTGCTCTATGGCCTGTCCGACGTGGAGAAAGGAGGCTACACATCATTCATCCTATCTCAATGTCTTCTCATTGCAGGAATCTATGATATATCCAGTAGAGCAACGGTTTGCCTAGAGCAACTAGCTATTGTGTCCCTAGCTGAAGTGTGTGTGTGTTTGGAGAATGACTGTGTACTGTATGTGTCCCTTCACAGCGAAACTCTCCAAAGCCCTGATGCAGGTGACCGTTGACATCATCGAAGTGCGTGTGTGTAACAGCTCCAAGGTATACTCTGGCAGTGTATCCAACAACATGCTGTGTGCCGGTGATCTCAATGGGGTCAGGGACTCCTGTCAGGTACATGTCCAGCTGCTGTAGTTCAGTTCACCCTCTATTTACAGGCCTTAGGACTCATTTGTTAACCTCACTCATTTATTATAAAAAAGAAGAACATGAGAACATGCTTACCTCCATGTAAATTTCAGACCATGCTTACACACATTTTATAGTGGCTGAAGTATTGTATTGCAAGCATGTACAGTATTTTGTACAAACGTGGGATATGATGACAGGCAACAACAACAAAAAACATCATTGTAAGATGCAGTTAGTGAGAAGAGCGAAAGTGTTTAGTTTTTGGAATCTAAAATAATTAGACACAAATCTATTTCCTATTTATTTTATTTTTAATAACCATTGCAGAAAAAAAATCCTCACCTTCTCTGGCTGTGGTGCATTCCCGAAGTAATAAAAAAAATACCACGCGCCTCTCTCATTTAATTGGGCCTAGTAAATAGACAGGCTATGTACTTCAAGTTTTGCTGTAGTCTGTCTATACGATCGCATTGACGGCGCGGTTTATAACGTAACAGTTGAATTTAACAGGCGAACAGACAGTTGATATTCTACATTGAATTATGAATGGAACTACTGTAAGTAACCTACTGTAATTTCTATTTTTTGTTGTTGTTGAGTAGCCTAGACAATGTTTTAGAATTTGGAAGCAGTCCAGCATATTTAGGTTGGTGGGAAATGTCAAAGCAAAACTGTTGACTTTAAAACGTTCTGCTGACAGGTCCTCAACAATTAGCCATTGTTTGTTTCTTCTTCAGAAACTGTCACAGTCCTTTGGCAAATACAGCATAGGTTATTGCAAAATATTTTCATATTCTGTCAACACCTCCAAAAACATTTGATCAAATCTGCAATTGCTCTTTCTTTCCAGAGTATACAGCAAATGAAAGGCGTTATTGTCACCTTAAAGGGGGAACGGAGGGTTTTCGTTCACACGCAGTTTTACGACAGGTCGGATTTATAACGGAAAACAAGTGTATGTACGTACGGCGCGCACCAAGTTTATAAATCTCAATTCACGTAATGGTTATTTACGCAACGGTTTAAGAAGATGTGACACCCGTGGTGGTACAATGTACCGCTGGCAGCATGGGTTCAATTTTGGCCCACTACTCGTTCAACGCTCTTTCTCCTACCTTTCACCGCTATTAAATTAAAACAATATATATCTCTCTCTATACAATTAACATACAAAATACTTTGAAAATATATATATATATACTGTCCTTTTTTTTTACAGCCATAGATGCAGAGTTTGGCAAACTGTCCTCCCTATGGACACCAGATGTTCTACGACAGCAACATTCTGTATTCTTCCCAGAGTCTAACTAACTCACTGTCTTAGAACATTTAGTGCCAACATTATTCATGATATTTCTGAACTTCAATAGTCCAGAGCTGTCCTCTCCTGCACAAACGCTTGTCGTCATCTTAGCTGCCTTGGGGCTGATGAAAATAGCCTCTCCCACCGACTCAAATTCCCTTCTACCTCATCTGCTATCCACCACTTTAAAACATACAGTGATATTGTATCAGGTGCTTTCCACACCTCGGCCCCTGTTCACTCATCCCTCCTCTCCATTCCTCTCAAAGGGAGACAGTGGTGGTCCTCTGGTGTGCCAGACCAGTGACAACCTTTGGCAGCTGGTGGGCGTGACCAGCTGGGGCAGTGGCTGTGGGCAGAGTAACAGGCCGGGAGTCTACACCAAGGTGTCCAGCCTACTACCCTGGATCTACAGCAAGATGCAGGTGAGATGAAGAGAAACTACCTCGATTGCCTGTGTTCTATCAAACCACAGCATGCAATACACACCTAATACCCAGCTCACCCTCCCTTGACTTACATGTATGTGAATTCTCATTGTTCCCTCTGCAGCTGGAGAATCCGTGATGTCACTTCATTTCCATTGACCTCCCCACATGCTCTCTAAAGACCGCTCGCAGCCTGCTTTCTCGTTCCTCTCGGAACATCACACCATGAAGTCCTATACCAGGCAGACAGACAGACAGACAGGCAGACAGACAGACGGACAGACGGGCGGACGAAAAGGTGGCCAATAGCTAGGGGAGTACCAGGAAAGGCCTATTGCACATTAACACAACACCATTCGTTCTTGTGTTCTTCTTGTTCCTTTACCGTACCTTCTAAAATCACAAAATGCATTACTGTATTTATGCCTGACGGCTGCTACACTGTGTATAATATGTAAATCTACACCAATACATTATGTTCCCTGATTCCAGTTTTGTGTTTGAATGATTTTAATTCCCACGACATTTTTTTTTTACTACCTTACAGTAAGTATGTTTATGATATTTACCTGAGAAAGGCGGTTCTACGATGGCTGGCCTCTCTTTTCTAAGTCTATGCAACCCTCATATCCACTAACGCCTCCCATATCTCCAATGTTTAAAAAAAAAAAAAACATTTACAAATATTTTTTGGGGGGGGAGACTGCATGCTTATTTCTGTTGCATCTATACGGAATTTAGCGGTGCAATGTGATTTGTGATTCATCTCCAGAAATTGTTTTGTGTGAATTACGCGAAACTCATGGGAAAGAAAGGAGTTGAACTAATGTAATAATCTGTCCCTACTCACAACTGCGCAGGAGTCCTTTCAAGTCTCTTTCTTATTGTTGACTAATGTGGATATCACCTCTTAGTGCCATAGTCAAATATAGTTTTACCCTACCGTCCCTGAACGCAATGAAAAAGAAAACAAGTGACCCTCCCCTATAAACAAAATAATTATGAAAGCGTAAAGTGGATAGCAGAGAACATGCCTACCACATATCCTCACTAATAGGACAGCGCAGAGCCTTAGATATGCGGTTTTATCAATTGTTCTTAGTGGATTCGCAGACCACCCCGGATAAGGGTATCCATTATAATAAACGCATTACGTGCAATTCATTTTACATGACTGGAGACAAGCAGATACTTTTTTAATACCACAGCAGAGCATGACAACGACTGAGTACATGCTGCAGCACAGGAGACGTTTTGATTTCTATACAGGATATTGTTTTTAAAAAAAAGAGGATAGTCTAAGTTTAGAACAGTGCTGAAGTTGTCAATCAATTGTAAAAAAAAAAAAAAAATGTAGCGCAACAGAACCAGTTACAACTGACGTATCTGATCATCAATGAATTCAAGAAAAAAAAACACTTGTTGTTTAACACAGCAGCCGCATATCATCAGGTATGGTCTACAAGCACTTCGAACTGTTTTTCATGTGGGAAACTATCATTTTCAAACGTATTCTATTTTATTCCATGATATTGTTGTCACAAAATAGATTCGTGTTGACTGTGGCATGGAAATATATGAGCATCTGCTAGGCTAAATGAATGAACTAGACACGCATAGCTCACGGCATGATCCTCAAACCAAAGACGAGCTAAACTTGTGTTTCTAAAAGTGAATTCAAAGGTGCTTTAGAATGAGTGTAAAGCCTAATAACGCATTTTTCGTTTCATTATTATTATTTAATTCTAAGTATGTTTTTTTTTTTTTTTTTGATCTTAAGCTAACAAGGGGTAAGCCTATGTTTTAGCCATATTCTTTAACAAAAGCCATAATACCTCACATACCCCCTCAATTCGAGCCCAGGTTAAAACTCAACACACCATCTCTTCACTGACACTGAGATATTTAAGGAGTGCGTGGTGACTGAAGGAGTTGGCCGACAAAAATCTACATCTTTGGATAGTAGACTATAATTTTGTCTGTCTTGAATAGGAAGAAATAGGCTCCAACACAAAGCCCTCTTGTTATTAGCCTAAAGTCAAAATTAAAATGAAGACTTTTTGAATGAATTAGGCCTTCTCGAATTAGCCTACTTTCAGCAACCATGCGCTGTCTATTTGCCGCTTCATAGTAATGTAAGTTATGTAAATTGCTTAAATATGGCTTATTGTGAGGTCAATAACTCTGATAAATGGCTTCATTATTGGCAACGGAACATATTGTTTTTACTATAATCAATTATAGCAGGAAACTTACCACCGGTCTCAAACTGAACAGGACATCAGTAGGCCTAGTCTGCGTGGACAGATATAGCTTCTTTTTTTTTTTTTTTTTTACAAATCAAAACGTTTGTCTGGAAAGAAGCCTTTGACTCACCTTCTGAAGTGCCACCATACACAGCACAATCATTGGTTAGGCAACACAAAAGGGTTTACATCCAGCCAAGTCACCCATGATACAAGTCAGTATTCGACATCCATCCATGTCTGAAGATGTCGGGAGATGACATGGAAACCGGACATTAGAGGCAACAGTGAGTGCTGTTACCTTCAAGTATGTAAGCATCTGGCTCTGGTGCCAACTGTTGCATGTTAAAATCCAGCGATAGAAAGTAGTTTTTGAGACCGTAACCATTCCTAGTTAATGCCTAACCTTAAGATTCGGGATTTGATGCCGAAGCTTAACACTAACATTAAAATGGTGAGTTAATGCCTAAATTTAACCTCAATCACTTTCAAATTTCAAGTTTTAAACAACTTAAAAATTTGAAGTTTGAGAAACATGGATGAACATTAATTCTGATGTGAAACTGTGAGAGCTAGTTGTTACATCAGCAAAATCAGGGCAGCCTGGCGCCTCACATCGCGTTCCTAAGAAACTATGCAGTATTTAGTTTTTTTTATGTGTTATTTCTTACATTGTTACCCCAGGAAATCTTAGGTTTTATTACATACAGTCGGGAGGAACTATTAGATATAAGAGCAACATCAACTCCCCAACATTACAACCAGGAATACAACTTTCCGGAAGCGGATCCTCTGTTTGGTCCACCACCCAGGACAATGGATCGGATCCCAGCCAGCGACCCAAAACAATGGCGCCGCAGAAGGGGAAGACGGAGTGGTCTTCTGGTCAGGCTCCGTAAACGGGCACATCGCGCATCGCGCATCGCTCCCGAGAATACTACTCGCCAATGTCCAGTCTCTTGACAACAAGGTAGACAAAATCCGAGCAAGGGTTGCCTTCCAGAGAGACATCAGAGATTGTAATGTTCTTTGTTTCACGGAAACATGGCTAACTTGGGATACGTCATCAGAGTCGGTACAGCCACCTGGTTTCTTCACGCATCGCGCCAACAGAAACAAACATCTCTCTGGTAAGAAGGGCAGGGGTGTATGTCTTATGATTAACGAGACGTGGTGTGATCATAACAACAAACAGGAACTCAAGTCCTTTTGTTCACCTGACCATGAATTCCCTACAATCAAATGCCAACCGCATTATCTACCAAGAGAATTCTCTTCGATCATAATCACAGTCGTGTATATCCCCCCCAAGCAGACACATCGATGGCCATGAAATAACTTAATTTGACTCTATGTAAACTGGAAACCACATATCCTGAGGCTGTATTTATTGTAGCTGGGGATTTTAACAAGGCTAATCTGAAAACAAGGCTCCCTAAATTTTATCAGCATATCGAATGTGCGACCCAGGCTGGCAAAACCCTGGATCATTGTTATTCTAACAAAGCCCTTCCCCGCCCTCCATTTGGAAAATCTGACCACGACTCCATTTTCTTGCTCCCAGTTTATAGACAGAAACTAAAACAGGAAGTGCCCGTGCTCATATCTGTTCAACGCTGGTCCGACCAATCAGATTCCACGCTTCAAGATTGCTTCGATCACGTGGACTGGGATATGTTCCGCATAGCGTCGGACAATAACATTAATGAATAACGCTGATTTGGTGAGCAAGTTTATTAGCAAGTGCATCGGTGATGTTGTACCCACAGCGTCTATTAAAACCTTCCCCAACCAGAAACCGTGGATTGACAGCAGCATTCGCGCAAAACTGAAAGTGCGAACCACTGCTTTTAATCAGGGCAAGGTGACCGGAACATGACCGAATACAAACAGTGTAGCTATTCCCTACGCAAGGTAATCAAATAAGCTAAGCATCAGTATAGAGACAAAGTAGAGTCGCAATTCAACGGCTCAGACACAAGAGGTATGTGGCAGGGTCTACAGTCAATCACGGACTGCTCCCAGACAAACTAAACAACTTCTTTGCTCGCTTTGAGGACAATACAGTGCCACTGACATGGCCCGATACCAAAACGTGCGGGCTCTCCTTCACCGCAGCTAATGTGAGTAAAACATTTAAAAGTGTTAACCCTCGCAAGGCTGCCGGCCCAGACGGCATCCCCAGCCGCGTCCTCAGAGCATGCGCAGACCAGCTGGCTGGTGTGTTTACGGACATATTCAATCAATCCTTATCTCAGTCTGCTGTTCCCACATGCTTCAAGAGGGCCATCATTGTTCCTGTTCCCAAGAAAGCTAAGGTAACTTAGCTAAATGACTATCGCCCTGCAGCACTCACTTCCGTCATCATGAAATGCTTTAAGAGACTAGTCAAGGACCATATCACCTCCACCCTACCTGACACCCTAGACCCACTCCAATTTGCTTACTGTTCCAATAGGTCCACAGACGACGCAATCGCAATCACACTGCACACTGCCCTAACCTATCTGGACAAGAGGAATACCTATGTAAGAATGCTGTTCATCGACTACAGCTCAGCATTTAACACCATAGTACCCTCCAAACTCGTCATTAAGTTTGAGACCCTGGGTCTCGACCCCGCCCTGTGCAACTGGGTCCTGAACTTCCTGACGGGCCGCCCCCAGATGGTGAGAGCAGGAAACAACATCTCCACCCCGCTGATCCTCAACAGTGGGGCCCCACAAGGGTGCATTCTCAGCCCTCTCCTGTACTCCCTGTTCACCCATGACTGCGTGGCCATGCACACCTCCAACTCAATCATCAAGTTTGCAGACGACACTACAGTGGTAGGTTTGATTACCAACAACGACGAGACGGCCTACAGGGAGGTGGTGAGGGCCCTCGGAGTGTGGTGTCAGGAAAATAACCTCACACTCAATGTCAACAAAACAAAGGAGATGATCGTGGACTTCAGGAAACAGCAGAGGGTGCAGCCCCCTATCCACATCGACGGGACAGTAGTGGAGAAGGTGGACAGTTTTAAGTTCCTTGGCGTACACATCACGGACAAACTGAAATGGTCCACCCACACAGACTGCGTGGTGAAGAAGGCGCAGCAGCGCCTCTTCAACCTCAAGAGGCTGAAGAAATTTGTCTTGTCACCAAAAACACTCACAAACTTTTACAGATGCACAATCGAGAGCATCCTGTCGGGCTGTATCACCGCCTGGTAGGGAAACTACTCCGCCCACAACCGTAAGGCTCTCCAGAGGATAGTGAGGTCTGGACAACACATCACCGGGGGCAAACTACCTGCCCTCCAGGACACCTACACCATCCAATGTCACAGGAAGGCCAAAAATATCATCAAGGACAACAACCACCCGAGCCACTGCCTGTTCACCCTGCTATTATCCAGAAGGTGAGGTCAGTACAGGTACATCAAAGTGGGGACCGAGAGACTGAAAAACAGCTCCTATCTCAAGGCCATCAGACTGTTAAACAGCCACCACTAACATTGAGTGGCTGCTGCCAACATACTGACTCATCTCTAGCCACTTTAATAATGAACAAGTGATGTAATAAATGTATCACTAGTCACTTTAAACAATGCCACTTTATATAATGTTTACATACCCTACATTACTCATCTCATATGTATATACTGTACCATGTACCATCTACTGCATCTTGCCTATGCCGTTCGGCCATCGCTCATTCATTAATCTTTATGTGCATATTCTGATTAATTCCTTTACACCTGTGTGTATAAGGTAGTTGTTGTGAAATTGATAGATTACTTGTTAGATATTACTGCATGGTCAGAACTAGAAGTACAAGCATTTTGCTACACTCGCATTAACATCGGCTAACCATGTGTATGTGACAAATCAAATTTGATTTGGGAAGGCCAATTCAATACAGTGTGTAATGCAGTGTATCCTAGTGTTTATATACACTATTCCAAGAGCGCAAAAACTCAGGAAGTACATTTTCTTAGAAATATAACTTGGCCCTGTGCTTCTCCGAGCATGCTCTTCGTATAGCCCATAGTATAGGCTATGGATCATTTCATTGAGACCACACTAGGCGCACTTGATATTCCACGCCCAGCAGAGAAACAGGGACGAGGGTCATCATCAGGAACTCATCGAGATACTATAATAAGCAACTAATTCTCAAATCCTGAGCAATACAACATTTGATCAATTTGATCAATTACAAATTACATGACCCTCCCCTGGACTAAATTTAAAAAAAGACTAAACCCTCCCCCAGACATTGTGACTGCTCCCTAATGTAAATTTCTCTTTCTTTCTTTCTTTCTTTCTTTCTTCTCAAACATGAGCAATATGACATTTCATTGATTTCAAATCACATAACCCTCCCCTGGACTAAATTTAAAAAAAAGACTAAACCCTCCCCCTGACTGAAATTGAAAAATCATGACCCCCCCCCCCCATTCTTCCTCCAGGTAACAATTGTGTACATTTCTACTGCTCCCTAATGTCAATCTCTCTCTCTCTCCAGTCTCCCAATACTGATGGTTTCAACCCAGGCTACACTGTAGCTTACATCAAAAACACAATCAGTGTATATTTGTAACCGGTTGGCGCGCCGAAAGCTACGGGTAGATGGCTAGATGCTCACGAACATCAACAGTGGGTCGTGTGTGTGAGGTAGAGAGAGTGGGAGACAGACAGACAGAAAGAACGTGATAGACATCAAGAGACCTTTTGTAATCAATACAAACAGAAGAAACATTGAGATTCTCCAACAAAGATATTGGCAAACTATTTTTACGTTTTGCATTCTAAGTGCGAGAGACGATCAAGAAACCTTCGTGGGACTGCAATTGAACAGTGAGAAGGCACAGATTATAAAAATTGAAACAATAATTACGCTTTGCGAGAAGAAGCTGATCATTGTCGTGGATTGGATTGGGGTCAATCAATTTGTAACCCAACGTCAAGAAAATAGAAAGAGGTAAGAAGATTAATTGGGCATGTTTGTTTTTCGACATAATTCAAAAGGGGCGCGTGCGTTCTCATGTCTACAGTGTGTTATTGTCTGCCTAGTTGGAGCTAAATATTTGGAATCTGGTATCTGGTCAAATGAGTGGGATGTATTGGCTAATAAATAATATAGGCAACATTTAATTTCCTGAAATATTGATGTGAATAATGTATTGAGAACTTGTCTCAATTTGTATAGGCCTATGCATGCATAATATAAGTTGCATGATGGATATAAAATATATATATATTCACACATTGCATTTTATTTTACAAAAATAACGTCTGTAAGAGCATTATTCTTTTTTCAAATAGGCCTAAACTATGAAGGTCTCGACTTGTTTTTGTATGCAATAGATTCTAGTGCCGTGAGGGTGTGTCCTTTTCACAGTATGATGTTAGTTCAGCCAAGTCGTCTCGTGCAGGGCAGGCACACAATATTCAACCGTTTGTATAATTAGTCCTAGGCCAAATAGGTCTAAATGGTATGTAGAACGAATTATTTGAAGCGCCTGAATACTCCCCTGTCCACAATACTGGCAAGTCTAGTGGTAAAGCCACAGGTTAGGATCGGTGAAAGTGGCAGACTCGCGGAGCTCGCGCCAGGCACGGTGTCCATGATCAGCTAGCTACACTATCTCGCCTTTGCAAATTCTAAAACACACTCATGCACAGTTACGCAAACTACGGCTATGTCGTAATGTAGGTAACACCAGAGACACACTATAAGCAATGCTATAATATACCAACTGATACAATTATTCGTGAGTTAGTGTCCCTCCCAGTCTCCATTTTGGGCAGTGGTCGGGTGCGCGAAAAAAGCTTATCTGTGGATGATGGATATGTGGTAGGTAGCCTACAATAATTAAACTGAGGCACTTGTGTTCGTTCATCTGGTTGTCATGAGCGGTAGGGGCGTTCCACCAAATGATTACCTTTTGGGTAGTGTAATTAAGTCCCAAAATGTTTTTATTTCACCTTATTTTAACATTATTTCAGAAACAACACGGTCGACATAATGTAAACGTAATGTAAAATACGTTTTAGCATTTCAAGAAGTTAAATTGAAAAATGAATATTAAGCGCTTATTAAGTGCCAAATAAAGTAACAGGTTTGATGATTTAATCTTAAATAAGCCATATATGCCCCTGTGACAGGGGGAATCGAAGCTTGCTGTGTGCAACAGGGAGCGGCAGTTGAATGCAAGCTTCATAAAAATATGTTCATTTGTAGCCGGTCTTTGTGGGTAATGTATTATGGTCGACCCGCTCAGTTTTCCACCACAAAATACCCGAACATGTCCAAAAGGAGTAGAACCAGCTCACCTGCCTTAACACTATGATTTGATTGTTAGATGTGCAATGTTTCTTTTGAAAAAATATATTTAAAAAATAAATGGTTTCACCATATTAAAACGAGAGTTCAGTTCACGGAGCAGGGTTGATCTCAAAGCAACAAAATAACTAGGGCTTTACAATGATGGGGGAAAACCTGGAGAAATGTTGGGAGTTACGTGGGTTAAAATCTTCCTAGAAGTCAGAGGGTGCGCTGAGGGGCATGTCAAAAGGCAGAATTTTGTTACTTTAGCAAATCTTTTTTTTCATGATAAAAATCTGATTTATGGAATTTGACATGTGGTCTGTATTAATTAAAGGGAGCTTAATATAATAGATTTAAATTAAATATTACTGCACAATTTCTACTTAAAATATGAAAAGGCACTCTTCTAGTGGAACGACCCCATTGTATAAAGGCTTATGTTGAGCGTGAACAAGGATTAATTAACGATTGAATCTCATCACTGTGTCCCACCCCTTTCTTCTCTTCTCACGTACTGAAGTTTTTCATGACAATACCATCTCGAGCCCACCTCCCTCCAACTCGGCACACATCCCTCACCGACAGTATTTGGTACTTCGAATAGTAGTCAGCTGATGGAAACAGTTGCCATAGCAATACCATGGCAGTAGGCACGTCCAATGTCTTGTTGTCATGGAGATTTACAATCACGGTGATGGCAAAGATGCTAAGCCATAAGGCATGGGTCTTGCTCCGGAAAGGATCTTGATGCCCTGTATTTTGTGCTAATTCATCATTTGCTTGTTCAATTTGGGTTGTATTATAATACGTCTGGAACACATAATGAGAATGAGAAAGTTGTAGTAAAGCGACAGATGTGGCACGCACACACACGCCTGAGAGCTAATCAGAGGCAGCGACATTGTGGAGAGCTATAGGTAACTGCCAAAATAAAGGAAACACTTGAGTAAATGAGAGTTCTGGAAGCTCTGGTGTGGGTTGCTTTTTCCTGGCATGGTAAACGGCAATAAAATCATAGCCATTCTGGTGAACCATTTCTATTCATCTCTTCCAGGATGATTATGGCTATGCCTCCATAGGATGACAATGCCCAGACACTTGTAGAATCTATACCAAGGTGTATTGTTCCAGAGATGCATTGTATACCAAGGTGCATTGTTCCAGAGATTTCTGTAAGTCTTTAGCTGACACTAGGCTTCTTCTTAACCTCATTCTGTGCTGTGCTCTTGCAGCAATCTTTGCAGGACGGCCACTCCTAGGGAGAGTAGCAACAGTGCTGAACTTTCTCCATTTATAGACAATTTGTCTTACTGTGGACTGATGAACATCAAGGATTTTAGAGATACTTTTGTAACCCTTTCCAGCTTAATGCAATTCAACAATTCTTAATCTGAGGTCTTCTGCGATCTCTTTTGTTCGAGGCATGGTTCAAATCAGGCAATGCTTCTTATGAATAGCAAACTCACATTTTGTGAGTGTTTTTTATAGGGCAAGGCAGCTCTAACCAACATCTCCAATCTCGTCTCATTGATTGGGACTCCAGGTTAGCTAACTCCTGGCTCCAATTAGCTTTTGGAGAAGTCATTAGCCTAGGGCTTCACATACTTTTTCCCAACCTACACTGTGAGTGTTTAACTGATGTATTCAATATAGACAAGAAAGATTCAATCATTTGTGTGTTATTAGTTTAAGCGCACTGTGTTTTGTCTACTGTTGTGACTTAGATGGAGATCAGATGAAATTTGATGACCAATTTAGGCAGAAATCCAGGTATTTCCAAATGTTTCACATTTTGCCACTGTAGATATGGGAACTTTTACATGAGTCTGGGTGTCCCAGAGAAATAGCGATCAGTACCAAATTGACATAGAAATAACAATAATGGGTAAGATCCATAGAGGAATCATGCTCCAGCAGTTCGATCACAATGCTCCCAACTTTCATTTCACACAACCATACACTCTAAACTCTTAGAAAAAAAAGTGCCATCTAGGATTTAAACGGGTTCTTTAGCTGTCCTCATAGGAGTACCCGTTGAAGAAACCTTTTTGGTAACAAGTAGAACCCTTTCGAGTCCCATGTACAACCCTTAACAGTTTGAGCTCCACGTAGAACCACGGAACCAAAAAGTGATCTACATGGAACCCTTTTGGAACCATTTTCTTTCTAAGATCATGGCCTAGACACTCGCAAACAAAGGCGCGAGCGTTGAGGTGTGAAAAGATTCACACTCACACAGAGAAGGAAGATAAACAACGGGTCACAACACACGACATCATTTCCACTATGACGTTCATTCCGATGTCTTCTTCCACATGCATAATTCATCATTCATGGTCTTGGGCTCGAGTCATAGCTCCCTCCCTGGGGATTGTTGCTTCTGTAGATGTCCACACCGACGTCACCCCAGGATGCCGCTGCTTCTGCCTCCGTTTCTGCCTGCCCTTCCCCCCTCTGCTCTACCCATCCCCCTCCTAGCTCAGACAAAGCGAGGTGCTGGCAGCACCATGGGACTGAAACGTGACACATACAAACAATGGCGTGACAAAAGTGGGTTAAGGAGAGGCATAGAGGCCAGTGAATCGGGTGGCACTTCTCATTTCTAGCGAGGGAGGTGAACTCGAGTGTCTGTGTCACTAGCGCTGGCCTGGCTGGCGGTGCCACACCCCAACAGCAGCTTTCCCACGGGATTCTTAGAGATATGGCCAAATTGTCAACCTCTGATCTGAGAGGTAGAACTGGTTGAATTGCACTTTCCCACTGGGTGGAATTTCAGACTATTGACATTATGTTTTTCTTGCCCTCTGGTCCTGATCGTTAGACAGTGGACAGCAGGTCATTCCTCACTGTCAGTTAGGGCTAGGCGACGTATAGAATTAACTCAATTATTTAGAATGCATGTTTTAGTGCGATTCCAAATGCCTGTATGGCAAGATTCACATTTTTACATTTGTTTTGTTTTCATGAGCGTTTATGTCCGCTTGTTCTTACGTTGTCTTTTTTGGTCTCGTCTCCTTCGCTCCTTCTGTGCTGTGTGCACCTTCCTATGTCCACACCCACACACCAAGTCCCTCCCCTTGCCACTCACAAAAAACAAAGATGAGGGATCACTTCTTCCTCTCTGACAAGCGGTTTCCACTCGCTATTTGCATTTGAGGTTTGTTCCAACAGAATCGGTCATACGGACACCGCAACACATGGAGACATTATTTTACTGTAATAGAGGAGACGTTAACCTTTCTAACCATAAGTTTGTTATGTCCCACCTCTTCAAATTGCGCGCAGAACAGACACTACTAAATAGGAGTATCAATGAAGGTTGATTCTGGAAAATGTTGCCTAAGTATAATTTCAAAAGCCCTTAATTCAATTAGATTATTGCTGACTGTTTGAAATACGGTGCATTTGACCTTGAATTGTGCAACAACGTTTATTTAGAGGTACAGTATAGATTGTGAATCGGCCATTATAAAAAATTGGAAATATGATTTTTAGGCAATATTGCAGAGCCATAATATTCAACTCTGAGGTAAACACTACTGAATTGACCTCAGTGGCTTGTATTTGCTATCATGCCCCAGCCTCCTCCCTCGCCCCATTCGCTGTCAGCCTTTTCCTATCCCTCCTTATCAGCTTGTTGAAAAGGTTAAAAGGGTTTTGAATATAAATACTTAGTTCTGGTTGGACTAATAGCTTGTACTGTGCTGCTCAGTCCTGTGTTTTGATTGTGTCTAACATAGTGTAGACTAGTAGTAGAAGTCTGGAGCTTTGATAAGGGTGCCTAATCCCCCTAAATGTCATCCAAGGTGTCACTTCGCCTTTACCTTTGCTATGTTAACGCGCTATCAGTACCATTAGCAAGGTAGCTTATGTGTAAGAGTTCTAAGTGGGGTCCTCTATGCCTCCCTCTCTACATGCATACATGTATGCATACATACATACATACATACACACACACACACACACACACACACACACACACACACACACACACACACACACACACACACACACATACATACATACATACATACATACATACATACATACATACATACATACATACATACATACATACAGTTGAAGTCGGAAGTTTACATACACTTAGGTTGGAGTTATTAAAACTCGTTTTCAACCACTCCACACATTTCTTGTTAAGAAACTATAGTTTTGGTAAGTTGGTTAGGACATCTACTTTGTACATGATACAAGTCATTTTTCCAGCAATTGTTTAGAGACAGATAATTTCACTTATAATTCACTGTATCACACAAAGTTGACTGCCTTTAAACAGCTTGGAAAATTTAAGAAAATTATGTCATGGCTTTAGAAGCTTCTGATGGGCTAATTGACATCATTTAAGTCAATTTGAGGTGTATCTGTGGATGTATTTCAAGGCCTACCTTCGAACTCAGTGCCTCTTTGCTTGACATCATGGGAAAATCAAAAGAAATCAGCCAAGACCTCAGAAACAAAATTATAGACCTCCACAAATTTGGTTCATCCTTGGGAGCAATTTCCAAACGCCTGAAGGTACCACATTCATCTGTGCAAACAATAGTACGCAAGTATAAACACCATGGGACCACACGGCCGTCATACCACTCAGGATGGAGATGCATTCTATCTCCTAGAGATGAACGTACTTTGGTGTGAAAAGTGCAAATCAATCCCAGAACAATAGCAAAGGACCTTGTGAAGATGCTGGAAGAAACGGGTACAAAAGTATCAATATCCACAGTAAAACGAGTCCGATATCGACATAACCTGAAAGGCCGCTCAGCAAGGAAGAAGCCCCTGCTCCAAAACCACCATAAAAAAACAGACTACGGTTTGCAACTGCACATGGGGACAAAGATTGTACTTTTTTGAGAAATGTCCTTTGGTCTGATGAAACAAAAATAAAACTGTTTGACCATAATGACCATCGTTATGTTTGGAGGAAAAAGCCAAAGAACACCATCCCAACCATGAACCAAGGGGGTGGCAGCATCATGTTGTGGGGGTGCTTTGCTGCAGGAGGGACCGGTGCACATCACAAAATAGATGGCATCACGAGGAGAGAAAATTATGTGGATATTTTGAAGCAACATCTCAAGACATCAGTCAGGAAGTTAAAGCTTGGTCGCATATGGGTCTTCCAAATGGACAATGACGCCAAGCATACTTTCAAAGTTGTGGCAAAATGTCTTAAGGACAACAATGTCAAGGTATTCGACTGGCCATCACAAAGCCCTGACCTCAATCCTATAGAAAATTTGTGGGCAGAACTGAAAAAGAGTGTGCGTGCAAGGAGGCCTACAAACCTGACTCAGTTACACCAGCTCTGTCAGGAGGAATGGGCCAAAATTAACCCAACTTATTGTGGGAAGCTTGTGGAAGGCTACCCGGAACGTTTGACCCAAGTTAAACAATTGAAAGGCAATGCTACCAAATACTAATTGAGTGTATGTAAACTTCTGATCCACTGGGAATGTGATGAAAGAAATGAAAGCTGAAATAAATCATTCTCTCTCTATTATTCTGACATTTCACATTTTTTAAAGAAATTGGTGATCCTAACTGACCTTCAGATAGGGAATTTTTACTCTAATTAAATGTCAGGAATTGTGAAAAACTGAGTTTAAATGCATTTGGCTAAGGTGTATGTAAACTTCTGACTTCAAATTAACATACTGTATATTTTTATATATATATATATTTTATCTATATCTATATATCTATCAGATGGGTAAAAAGGACAGGATGTGATGATTGAATAAGGAAGAGGATAGGAATGCTGTGTTGAACAACGAGAGGGTGTAAAGTCAAAAGTCACAACGGCGCTTGACGGTGTTGAGGTTGTAGCAGCTGTTAAGCCTCAATCACCACTCAGATGAACCCGCCCCCCTCTCGGAGAAGACCTCGGCCACATCTGTTGATGTCTATTACCCTTCACCACACATCCTCATCCACTCTGTAGACTTCCTCCCTGCCTGTGTATCCCCTGCTTATGAGTAGCCCAGGGTTATAGGGCCTGGGATGGGTGGTGACTGACTGAATGAGAGGATCATGAATGCAACATTGTCCTATTTAGTGCAGCTATGGAGGGTGGTGGGAGTAGACGCAACATCACAGAGCCAGACATAACAACCCACTAATGTTTGCTCTGTGGTGACTGGTGGTTGAGTGCTATGGTCCCAGTCATAACCCAGAACCTGTCTGGATATAGAAAACAGCAGGCATATTAAGCACACATACTGTTACCGGGTAGAATTGTGATAACATGCAACCAGGTAAAACATGCAGCCAGTTTACGGACTAAAATGAATCCACGTAACTGTGTGTAGAGACTTACTGTACTCGACTGAGAAGTCAGTTTGGCTTTTGCATGCGTTGCTCTTAATGCCATGAATGACAAATATGCAAAACGTGTAGATCAGTGAATAATTGCCTGCATTCAACATGACCAACATAATGTGTGCTCTGAAGCCACTCTCCACCAGTTCATTAGGCCATTTGTTACCCAATTACTAAGTGCCCTATCATTAAGGAAATGACCTGCATCCAGAACATGACTCCTCCCAGAAAAAACGTCAACCCTGTGACCATGGGGCTGGGCTCGCCACTTAAAGCTGTTTCAAGGGCAAGGTCTTTAAGGGAGTTTGGAGGTGAACAGTGGACAAGCAGCATCTGGACTGTGATGCTATGCTAATGGCTTGGGTCCTGTTTAGACGAATGTGTTCTCTCCCCTTGCAATCTTCATGGTGGTATCAATAAAGAATACGCTCCATGGGAAGTGGGGCACAGAACATGGAGAACAGAGATGGAAAGAGAGACGGGAAAAGAGAGGAGAGGAGAGGAAAAACGATGGAGGGATTGGTGTCATCTCTTTGCCTGGAGGGCAAGTTTCTTTCCATAAAAAGCCTGAATCTACTGTGGTATTGTAACCATCTTGTCTTTTGTCTGTAGTGGGCCCATCTTCAACCCATTACTCTCATAACTCTGGCAGCTTGGCAACTTTTACATCTAGTTTCTATTCCCACCAAGATGTATGTGTAGTACTGGTTTGAGAATGTTTCTGAAAAATAGACACTTGATTGGTAAAAAATGAATGGACCAATACCAATCTGTCTGCAGGCATTGGGGCTCACAGCTGCCTGATTTAGTATCATTATCTATCTACCAGTGTATGTTTCATTTAATGTTATGTCATAAGAATAAAGTTTAGTGGGTTACACAACAGGTTGGTTCAATAGACGGGTGATGTGGGGGCTGTTTTCCAACCTTGCATATGTGTCTGTGTGAGCATGTGTGTCTTGGTGTGTATGTGCGTGGCATGCAACCAACTAACACAGTTCTCTCTCGCTCTATTTCTTTCTCTCTCTCTTTCTGCAGTTACCATGGAAACTGTTCTGTTCTTCCTCTTTTCACTCCTGGTGTATGTGGCTGGTAAGTGCCCCCTCCACCACCACTAACACCACTACCACCAACACCACTACTGCTCTATCCACAGAGAGGCAGGAGACACAGGGGGAGGGCCATGGCATGACATGGCAGGCATGGGGTTTTGACTGAACATTAATGGACTGACTTGTTCTAGAGCCTGAGGCTTCCTTCATTTGCATGCGTAGTACAGTGTGTCTGTGTGTTGATATGTATATCCCAAGTATAATGTAATATACTGTATATCCCAAGTTTAATGTACTATACTGTATATCCCAAGTATAATGTACTATACTGTATATCCCAAGTATAATGTACTATACTGTAAATTCCAAGTACTATGTAATATACTCCATATCACAAGTATATTTAGGCCATGACACACACACACATGCATTAACTGTAACTCTGCCACACACACACACATTATTATGCCATTAAGATTCTAAGTTTGAAGTCATGGGTTCAGTACATCACTGGAGAGAGCAACTGAGCCATCCATGTCATCTGGTGTTATCCAGACTTTTGTTTGTCTGCCAATCGGACGAACCTTCCACATTCTATTGCTTTGGCTTTTTCCCACCTGTCTTCAGTTCACATTCTTTTCCACCTCCCTCTTTTCCTGCCCTCCTTTCTTCTCCCCGTATCCCCTCCATCCTTTCATCTGTGTTTTGTTCACACCGTCTGTTCTGGTTTCTCTTCCTTTCCTCCTTTCTTCTTTTGTCTCTCGTCTCCGTCTCCAGACTATACATTTTCCTCCATTAATCCTCTTCCCTTTCTCCGTCTCCAGATGTACATTTTCCTCCATTAATCTCCCTCCCACTATAATTCCTTGTTTTTCGTGCACTCACTCCCCATTCAGTGTGACTCTCTGTCTGTTGATATGAGTATACATGCTGAGTAGAGTGCGCGCACACACACACACACACACACACACAATGGGGTTGTGGAGCAGATATAAAGTCTGGGGTTTGTGCACTGGGCCAGACAGTGTTTGTGTACTGGGGAATTTAGGAAATGAATTGACACAGGGAGCGAGGGTTGAAAGAATAGAGTAGGGGAGGAGGAGGAGGACGGGGAGGTAACTGAGGTAGTCCATACAACAAATCATCCACAAGGCCAGTGCCATTGCACAACCGGATGTGAATACCGTAACCTGTCAAGATCCCTATCCAAGCTCTGGATGTGAATACCGTAACCTGTCAAGATCCCTATCCAATCTCTGGATGTGAATACCGTAACCTGTCAAGATCCCTATCCAAGCTCTGGATGTGAATACCGTAACCTGTCAAGATCCTTATCCAATCTCTAGATGTGAATACCGTAACCTGTCAAGATCCCTTTCCAAGCTCTGGATGTGAATACCGTAACCTGTCAAGATCCCTATCCAATCTCTGGATGTGAATACCGTAACCTGTCAAGATCCCTATCCAATCTCTGGATGTGAATACCGTAACCTGTCAAGATCCCTATCCAAGCTCTGGATGTGAATACCGTAACCTGTCAAGATCCCTATCCAAGCTCTGGATGTGAATACCGTAACCTGTCAAGATCCCTATCCAAGCTCTGGATGTGAATACCGTAACCTGTCAAGATCCCTATCCAAGCTCTGGATGTGAATACCGTAACCTGTCAAGATCCCTATCCAAGCTCTGGATGTGAATACCGTAACCTGTCAAGATCCCTATCCAAGCTTTCTCTCTTGCTCTCTTTCTCTCGCTCTCTCGCTCTCTCTCAGCAGTCGCAGACCCATGTGCCGAGGGTGAGTAGCCTGTCTGTAATCAATGTGTTTAACCATGTTAGCCCCATTATACTACTAGGTATGTACAGCATTGAAAACTGCTACGATCGTTAGATGTTCTATATGGCTTGTATCTAATTTCCTTGCCTTTCTCAGTGCCTGTATTTTCAGATGGTGAAAAGGAGAAGAAAGAGGTGGACCCATTTGTCTATGGTAAGTAGACCCCTGTAAGTGGGTCTTGATGCTCTTCCCCATCAACTGACAATGTTGCAATAGCCATGAAAGAAGACTTTCATAAGTAGCCGTCCCTCCTCTCTGTGTGTCTGTGTAGACTATCATAGCCTGCGGATCTGTGGACTGGTCTTTGGTGTGGTACTCTTCGCGCTGGGCATCCTCCTCATCCTCAGTAAGTCTTCATACTTCAGTAAGTCTAACTACGCCACACATACTTATTGGCTCTTTGATTGTTGATTTTAAGATCATGATCATGACTTGTTGTGCGTTCTAGGCCGAAAATGTCGCTGCTGTCCCAATCAGGAGAAGAAGCTCAAGTAAGTCAGCAATTGTGCCTGATTGGTCGATTATATTTCTGCTCTGTTGTTATGGGGCTGTGTTCTCCATCTCTGGTCACCATGACATCCAATGTCTATCGCAGGGCCCCTGGAGACGAAGAGGCTACGGCAGAGACCCTGATCGTGTCCAAAGGTGAGAGATTTGTCTCTACCCACTCACCCCTCACACACCCACTGGAACAACCTTGACACCAATCCATAGATGTGTTCAACCATTGGGAATGATTCTTCGTAGTCGATGCCTAGGTTCCCCCTATGTTTCGGCCACTTTGAAATGACTACTCCAACCTCGATGACTTTTCATGAGGTCATATGAGTTTCCTTGATTCCCCCTCTTCTGTCCGAACACAGCTAAGGAGCCGGAGCCAGAGCCCGAGCCTGAAGCAAAGGCTGAGAACTGAGTCAGCCCAACCAGACTGCCTCCCCACCTGACTGACGATCAACCATATCTGCCACTGAACAACCAGTGGTGGAAAAAGTACCCAATTGTCATATTTGAGTAAAAGTAAAGACTCCTTAATAGAAAATGACTCAAGTAATAGTGAAAGTCGCCCAGTAAAATACTACTTGAGTAAAAGTCCAAAAGTATTTGATGTTAAATATACTTAAGTATCAAAAGTAAATGTAATCTCAAAAATATATCAAAGTATAAATCATTTCAAATTCCTTATATTAGGCAAACCAGGATGGTCATGGGCACAGTTCAACACTCAGACATCATTTACAAACAAAGCATTTGTGTTTCGTGAGACCGCCAGATCAGAGGCAGTAGGGATGACCAGGGATGTTCTCTTAAAATGTGTGAATTGGACAATTTTACTGTTCTGTTAAGCATTCAAAATGTAACGAGTACTTTTGGTTGTCAGGGAAAATGTATGGAGTAAAAAGTACATTGTTTTCTTTAGCTGTAAAAGTCAAAGTTGTCAAAAATATAAATAGTAAAGTACTTAAGTGGTACTTTAGAGTATTTTTACTTAAGTACTTTACACCACTGTGAACCACTACCTAAGGACCAACACAATAATGATGATGACGATGGCAACAAAGATGATGACGCTGACAAAGATGATGCAGAAGAATTGTGAAGAATGAAGACGATGCAACAGGAATACTGTGCGACCACAGGACAAGGGATAGGAGTGTGTAGAGGTGGGTGGGGGGGGGGGGATAATGCAGATGTAAATCAACCTTGAACCTATTGTTCCGTGCTCTGTGCCCGTGTACGTGTCTCAGTGATCTCGTGTGTACCTGTGCCTTTCTGCGACAGTCGGTCTCCAGTTTGTCGTCTTAGCCAGTGACACCTTTTTGCAGATCGCCTTTACCACAGTTCTTAATAATTAGAGATGTGTCAAGAAATGTTGTTCGTGTTTGTGTTTAGCTTATATTCTGTGTTTCTATCGTCTTTAGGTTCTAGAGTTTACTGTTTGCTATATTTTATCAGAGTTGTTATTATCACTTTCACTCTTGTAACAATTGTCCTTAATGACGTTTATCACGTGGTAGATTATATACAATATATACACTACCTTTCAAAAGTTTGGGGTCACTTAGAAATGTCCTTGTTTTTTTTTTAAAAGAAAAGTGCATTTTATGTCCATTAAAATAACATCAAATTGATCAGAAATGCAGTGTAGACATTGTTAATGTTGTGAATGAATATTGTAGCTGGAAACTGCACATTATTTTAATGAATATCTACATAGGAGTGCAGAGGCCCATTATCAGCAACCATCACTCCTGTGTTCCAATGGCACGTTGTGTTAGCTATTCCAAGTTAAGCATTTTAAAAGGCTAATTGATCATTAGAAAACCCTTTTGCAATGATGTTAGCACAGCTGAAAACTGTTGACCCTAATTAAAGAAGCAATAAAACTGGCCTTCTTTAACCTAGTTGAGTATATGGAGCATCAGCATTTGTGGGTTCGATTACAGGCTCAAAATGGCCAGAAAAAAATTACTTTCTTCTGAAACTCGTCAGTCTATTCTTGTTCTGAGAAATTAAGGCTATTCAATGTGAGAAATTGCCAAGAAACTGAAGATCTTATACAACGCTGTGTACTACTCCCGTTACAGAACAGCACAAACTGGCGCTAACCAGAATAGAAACAGGAGTGGGAGGCCCCGGTGCACAACTGAGCAAGAGGACAAGTACATTAGAGTGACTAGTTTGAGAAATGGACCCCTCACACGTCCTCAACTGGCAGCTTCATTAAATAGTACCCGCAAAACACCAGTCTCAACGTCAACAGTGAAGAGGCAACTCCAGGATGCTGGTCTTCTAGGCACAGTTGCAAAGAAAAAGCCATATCTCAGACTGGTCAATAAAATGAAATATTAAGATTGGCAAAAGAACACAGACACTGGACAGAAGAACTCTGCCTAGAAGGCCAGCATCCTGGAGTCGCCTCTTCACCATTGACGTTGAGACTGGTGTTTTGTGAGTACTATTTAATAAAGCTGCCAGTGAGGCATCTGTTTCTCAAACTAGACAAACTGTTTCTGGCCATTTTGAGCCTGTAATCGAACCCACAAATGCTGATTCTCCAGAAACTCAACTAGTCTAAAGAAGACCAGTTTGAGCTTTTAGCAGTTTTCAGCTGTGCTCACATAATTGCAAAAGGGTTTTATAATGATCAATTAGCCTTTTAAAATGATAAACTTGGATTAGCTAACACTATGTGCCATTGGAACACAGGAGTGATGGTTGCTGATAATTGGCCTCTGTATGCCTATGTAGATATCCATTAAAAATCAGACGTTTCCAGCTACAATAGTCATTCACAACATTAACAATGTCGACACTGTATTTCTGATCAATTTGAGGTTATTTTAATGGACAAAAAAATGTTTTTTTTTTTTTTTTTTTAAACAAGGACATTTGTCCCAAAACTTTTGAACTGTAATGTACATGTAATATATACTAGTATAAATACCCTATACACAGTATACAGTTCTAGCTATATATATTTCAATATATGTGTGCATGTGTGGGTACATGAGTTTGGGTGGTTTGTATGTGTGTCTGAGAGGTTGTGTGTAATTTGGCTGTGTTGTGCCTCACGCACACGAGAATGCAACTGCCACAGTTTGCTGACCAAGCACAAGAATGCATCAGAGTTAACTAGGAGCTCACCAACAGTAGTCACTGTAGTGAAGTGAGCTCCTACATCAGCTGTATCACTGCCTTGTCCTAGACAACCGTCCAATCTAGTCTCCTGCTCTGTCATTGGCCGAGCCGGGGCGATTACCGCCCTCAGAGGCAGGCTATGATTGGACGGTTCCCACACCCACACCAGTGCGGCAAATCTGTGTCCTCTCATTGTTTAGTTGAGAGGTTACGGTAGCCGGTTGAGCGTTGTGTGATCGACCATGCGTTTAGTTAGTGAGAGAGCGGGTCTTACGTGTGACTGAGAGAGTGTGTGTAGATACTAAGTGTGCCAGAGTCATAGTTTTAGCCGCCAGAATTAGGTGAAGGAAATCAAAGGAAAAGATCATTTGCTCTGTGTCAGACGTCAGGTAAAAGCTTACGGTCACGCGGTCAGATGCATGGAGTCTTATGCAGAGTGTCATTGTTACAACCAACAACAGCAACAACAACAAAACACACTGTCACGACAATAAGTAACTAGCTCTGTTCACTCTGTGCACGAGGTTGTACTGTATAGCTGTATTTTGTGCTTTTGACATCGAAATAAAAGAGTCTATCGCCAATAACCTTCCCCTATTTGTTTACTTCTACAGTTTTAGTTGTAATGTTATGGTTTACATGTGTAGTTGACTTATTTGGAGAAAAATAGCCACCAACCACTGATTCTGATTCTGTTCATAATTGTGGTAAGCTACAAAGTCACACTACCAAGAACTACAACACAATGACAGTGCAATAAACCTGCCCATTTCTAACTCAAAGTCAATCAAGGTTGCGGGAGTGCTACTTCAAAAGTAGGGTACAAAGTGGCGTGCATTTCCTCCTAGGTTAGTCACAGTAATGTGAACACACTGCGCCTCAAATGATTCCAAAGGTTACCATCTCACACTATATATCGGCTCTGAAGGCCACGCTTTATAGGCCTATAAACATGTAAATGGATGGCTGGTGGGGTAGGGAAGGCCGTAAGGCCGGACAGGCTGAATTATGGGGGGGGGGGGGGGGGGTAGACGAGGAAGGAGGTGACTGGACTGCAGCTGGCTACAAGAGGCAGAAGGAGGCACAACTGAGAGGATCTCACATACCCAGAGGAGCCTCCCAACACCACAGGTGAGTCCAGCCTGGATCTCCCGAATGTAATGGCTAGAGATTGATAGACCGTCGGTGCTTCAAATACATAATACTCGGTGATACCGAGGAGTACTTGTTGGATGAGTGTATACCTACTTGTTGAATTATCGTTTATTTAACTCATAAGCAATCACTGCTCGCTAGTTTGGAAATACTGTGGAGTTGGGGAAAGGGCCAGCTTTTCATGCATCATCTGCTTTTGATTCCAAACTTTATCATATCAATAACATGGTGTATTACTCTTCTATACATTTATATTGATCAGTGGGAAGGGAAAACTGTACTGGTCTAAAATGACACTGTATAACATTATCGGACAAGCGATAAGCTTTTATTGATGTTGACTTTTGTCAGGGTGCTCTACAAATCACACCAAATGTTATTTGTCACATGCGCCGAACGCAACGGTGGTAAACTTTAGCGCAAAATGCTTGCTTCATGAGCCCTTCCCAACGACGCAGAGTAAAAAAATAATAACAATCCCATATTGAGGACATGTAAAGCAGTAATATTCTTGTCCCACATGAATGAATGCCTTTCAGAGGGTGATTGTAGGGGGTGTCAAGGTTAATGAGTTGACGTTTAGGCAGTTGCTAAAGTATGTCACACATGCATCGAAAAACCACACACACAGAATACTTGAACACGTACGTTTACACACAGGCACATACACTGTCACATATTTCACAACTAGTACTTACACACGCGTGAGACTGTCCGAACAAAATGGACTCAGGGATATTTGGATCTTACAATCCATGTAAGTTAATGATTAAAGGCACAGAGATTTAGATCAAAAGAACAGAACAGTGTACTGTGTACTGTGTGTGTGTGTGTGTGTGTGTGTAAATCAATATCTTTACTACCCTCTCTAGCAATTAGTCAGATATCAAGGCTAAATATGAAGAACCAGCGAAACCAATTTGTTTGGACTTCTAGAGTTCCTAAACCTGTCAACAGACTTTCATATAAGCTGGATAAAACCCTTAAAAAAACATTCCCCAGATGTATTAAAAACAGATTATTGAATTGTAATCTGTCTGAATCCATAACCACGAGACAGTGGGTTTCAGAACTAACAGAATTCCTGTTTTCATTGGTAATGCTACTGACATAAATTATTTGCTAACTAGACAAACAAAAATATGTTACATATTGACTCATTTTACCCCGTCAGCGATGCTGGTGTGAAACCAAAAACAGATTTTCTAAGCATACCATACTACAATGAATGACTAGGGACCCAGCAAATGTTATTGTAGACATGGATATAGCTTTTGTATATCTCATGCTCATTTCCTTCATCCTAACAGCCACTCACACAGACCAGCCATCATGTCTGCCGCCGGAGGTACGTTTTACATCACTGAATTTCAATTACCGGTACTAGACACAAATAGCCCGTTTTGTCCCCCGAGAAGTTTAACGTTTTGACTCTCCTTGTTATATTATAGTTCATGATGATTTTCCATTATACATTTCATTTGTCCTATATACACACACAAAAAAAGATTTACAACCTGGAGATCATGCCCATAGGTGTCCCCTCCGGTCTCAGGTCTCTGTTATACCATGGGTTTATCAGGCAATAGCCACAACCTGTGGCCTGATCATGTTTCATGTACATCATTAGCCAGTCAGGTAACGGGCAGAACGCCACAGGGAATCATGTGCTAGCTCATTGTTCTAGCCACATAGTAAACATTCATTTACTATTTACTAGCTCCGCAGTGCACTGCAGTACATATCCCAAAGCACCTTCACAAACTCAAACAAACCACTCTGTCACTACTGCCTCCCGTTGACCGAGTGAGAAACAACATATTGGTGTGATCTGCTCTGGGAGATTTACCTTGACTTTCTGTGGGCCAGGTTTACTTTTGAGTCGGTCTTATATTGTTAGAAACCGGGTCGTGCGAACCCTGGATGCTGATTGGCTGAAAACCATGGTACTGAAAATGAGACAATATACCACGGGTATGACGCAAAACCACTTGTTTACTGTTCGTATTACGTTGGTAACCTGTTTATAATAGCAATAAGGTACCTCAGGTGTTTTTTGGTAGCCCCCAAACCTAGGCCCCCCAGATGGCAAAAACAGCCACAGGGCTGGGACAACAGTACGTTTCTCTGTCTATTCTATTTCTGTCACTCCTCTGAGTGTACCGGCCTGTAGAGTGTGGATATCCTCTTGGATCTTATCTTGTGTTCTCTGCTCTCTCCTCAGCTCCCGAGTACGACCCTGATGCAGAATTTGTGTATGGTAAGAGACAACAAAATGATACTGCACAAAAATGGTTTTCTGATGAAGATAGTCATTTGGTAATTTCATAATGCCTAATGGCACGGAGAGAATGAGTGAGAGACAGAGAGACAGAGAGACAGACAGACAGAGAGAGATATGTTACCATAGGTGAGCTTATGATGAGTGTGTCCTCTGTGTTGTAGACTACCAGACTCTTCGTATTGGAGGTCTGACCTTCGTTGCAGTCATCATGATCCTGTCGGTTCTCCTGCTGGCCAGTGAGTCTCCAGGCCAGACTGTGTGTGTGTGTGTGTGTGCGTGTGTGTGTGCGTGTGTGTGTGTGTGTGTGTGTGTGTGTGTGTGTGTGTGTGTGTGTGTGTGTGCGTGTGTGTGTGTGTGTGTGTGTGTGTGTGTATGTGTGTGTGCGTGTGTGTGTGTGTGCACTCTCTCCAACCTGACTGATTTAAAGCGATTAAACAACCCCACCTTAAACCAATTTATCGATAGTGTTCTCTATTACCTTGCTGTCTGGGGGCATGGGGAGTGCTGTAATAGGCTGCATCATCATTACTCACTGATTGGTTTTCTCTCTCATCCCCTAGGCAACAAAATCCGCAGGTGTGGAAAGCCCGGGGTGAGTGTCCTCATATCAGACAATGGAATACAAATAAGAGGAGATATAGGCTACATCTTGAGTATGAGAGGCAGTCCACATCCCTCCTCCACCGGTCAATCAATGAATATGTGGTGTTGAAGAAACCGTAGGGATCCATTGAGCAAGTTGCTCTCAGAGAAAGCAGTTTGTGAAGCAGTATTTAAGTGACATCTGCTGGTCATTTTGAGACATAGAGTAAGGGGTCTTGAAGACAAACTTGGCTGAAGAGCTTGGCTCCTATAAGGAGCGTAGGCCGTTGATGAATGCCCTCCATCTCACTCGGTTTGGGACACATTTTTCCAGGTCACACCAGTTGTGGCAGCTCTCAGTCATTTCTGCCTTGACTTCTCTCCTCCAAGTGTTTCTTGGGTACTGGAAGAATACGAGATTATTCATGAATGAGGAATCATGGTCCACAATGTACTGTACAATACCGTACTCCTAATGAATCAGTTATACATATTACTACTATATGTAATAGTACCAGTAATTCAGGCATTCATTTACAGTCGTACCAAAATCCACAAGTTAAATACTTGTCTATGTTAGATCTACTACACCTGAAGGGAGGAATATAAATGGCATTGTAACAGTCACTATTTCCACAAGAGAATATCCAGTGAAGATCCAGTGAGCTCTGTTGTTAACGTCTTGTCCCTCTGCTATGTGTGTTCCAGGAAAGAAAGGTCGAAGAGAAACCCCTAGCGTAGGACGGCTGGGCGCTTGTATGTTGTTGACTGTAATGTGTGAGGCTGCATTCCTTTTTGTATTGATAAACTGTGGACCCACTGTCGCTGTCCTGTGTTTTACTACAAAGTATGTTTGAAAATCAACCCGTGTGAATGTGTTAGGGTGTTCTACCGGGACGGCCAGGTAGCCTATCCGTGAAGAGCGTTTGAAAAATCTGTCCACGCGCCATTGAGCAAGGCACTTAACCCGAATGGCTCCTGTAAGTCGCTCTGGATAAGAGCATCTGCTAAAATGCAAAGTAGTCACTGGGATTGTAACTCTATGGTGTTAGGCATATACTGACTAGCCAACTAGTTCTATAGCCTCCGTGTTAGCAGAAGCCTACAATGAGCCACTGCCAAGTGGTCTCGATATTAAATGGCTCAGAAAGTTAAGTGCCCAGTAACCATAAAATGTGATGGTTCAAACCCTGCTGTCGCCTCTCAATTGTTTCGGTAATGAATGAAGTTGGAGACTGTCCCATCCATACATGTAACATATGTGGCCACAAGATGGCAGCAAAACATATTATTTGGCCATGGCCATAGACTTGTCTTGCGCTATTTATCACACCTGAAAAACTACCGTTAGCCAGATTCCATTGCAAAACGTTTCATCTGTTTAATCCGAAAGCTGTTGAGTTCCGAAAGTGTAGTTCAGTCGTGTCCTTAATTAAAAATAAAAAAAAACACACAAAAAAAGCGGGTGGAAGAAGTTGGATGGAACTTACTTCCGCTTTGGAGCGTGGAAGAATTGTTCATTTACAGATGTGTGCAGCTTGTGCCAAACACTTCGTACACTATTCGGATTGGAAAGGCAATGAGCGGAAACCATAAAATTAAAATGAACTACAATTTCCGTTTTTTTAAGAACCCAACAGCTTTTACGAAACGTTGTGCGAGCGTTTGGAGTAAACGGTTTCTGTTGCGCATTTTAATAGACCAGTAGGCTTAGCAGTGTCCTTCTGTAAACACCATCCTCCACCCCCACAACAGCCACACTGTGTTAGGGCGTACAAACACACACATACATACACATACCCACTAATTTAGCTGTCATCATTATATTGTGAACATAATCTTTCGCTCTCTTTCAACGTGTTCTTGATCACCCTCTCTCTCTCACACACACACGCTCATGCATGCACACAGGCAGGAACACACACACCTACCCTGTAGGCTAAATGGGTGAATGAATATCTTATGGACATTTTACAAAACAGCCAAAATTGTGGCATAGAGTCTCAGCTATTACAAATCATCCCATCTTTTATGTGCTATCCTTTCCATGAATTCCCATGTCATAGGCAGGCCTAAAATAGCCTAGATAGTGACTACCTCTACCAATTTTTTTATTTGACCTATTTTATAGTCACATCATTATTAGCCTATGTAGTCTAAGTTAGAGTAATGGATGTTATTGTACAGTTTCCAATGTCACTGACCGTAGACCATGCCTAGTGCAACGATTTTTGTCTTCGGATGAGGAAGAGTAGTCGGACCAAAGCGCAGCGTGGTAAGTGTTCATGATTGTTTATTGAACTGAACACTAATACAAAGTAACAAGAGAATAAATGAAACCAAAACAGTCCTGTAAGGTGCAAACACTAAACAGAAAATAACTACCTACAAAACCCATGTGGGAAAAAGCTACCTAAGTATGGTTCCCAATCAGAGACAACGATAGACAGCTGTCCCTGATTGAGAACCATACCCGGCCAAAACAAAGAAATACAAAACATAGAAAAAGGACATAGAATGCCCACCCAAATCACACCCTGACCAAACCAAAATAGAGACATAAAAAGCTCTCTACGGTCAGGGCGTGACACCTAGGCTAAAGATGAGGCCTAGACGACGTGAAATGTGTTGCACCCAATGACTTCGGAAGGTATTCAGACGCCTTGACTTTTTCCATATTTTGTTAGGTTACAGCCTTCTTCTAAAATTGATGAAATCGTTTTTTTCCCTTCATCAATCTACACACAATACCCCATAAAAAAACTGAAATATGACATTTACATAACTATTTACTCAGTACTTTGTTGAAGCACCTTTGGCAGCGATTACAGCCTCGAGTCTCGGGTATGACGCTACAAGCTTGGAATACCTGTATTTGGGATTCTCTCCCATTTTTCTCTGCAGATGCTCTCAAGCTCTGTCAGGTTCGATGGGGAGAGTTGCTGCACAGCAAGTTTCAGGTCTCTCCAGGGATGTTTGAGGGTTCAAGTCCAAGCTCTGGCTGAGCCTCTCAAGTACATTCAAAGACTTGTCCCGAAGCCACTCCTGCGTTGTCTCTGGAGCTCTGGAGCTCTGTCAGAGTGACCATCGGGTTCTTGTTCACCTCCCTCCCCCAATTGCTCAGTTTGGCCAGGCGGCCAGCTCTAGGAAGTCTTGGTGGTTCCAAACTTCTTCCATTTCAAACTTCTTCAGGATTGGTGGGTCCCCTGCGGGACGGTTGAGCAGATGTAGGCTAATGTGATAAGCATGAGGTTGTAAGTAACAATAACATTTCCCAGGACATAGACATACAGTGCCTTGCGAAAGTATTCGGCCCCTTTGAACTTTTCGACCTTTTGCCACATTTCAGGCTTCAAACATAAAGATATAAAACTTTATTTTTTTGTGAAGAATCAACAACAAGTGGGACACAATCATGAAGTGGAACGACATTTATTGGATATTTCAAACTTTTTTAACAAATCAAAAACTGAAAAATTGGGCGTGCAAAATTGTTCAGCCCCTTTACTTTCAGTGCAGCAAACTCTCTCCAGAAGTTCAGTGAGGATCTCTTAATGATCCAATGTTGACCTAAATGACTAATGATGATAAATACAATCCACCTATGTGTAATCAAGTCTCCGTATAAATGCACCTGCACTGTGATAGTCTCAGAGGTCCGTTAAAAGCGCAGAGAGCATCATGAAGAACAAGGAACACACCAGGCAGGTCCGAGATACTGTTGTGAAGAAGTTTAAAGCCGGATTTGGATACAAAAAGATTTCCCAAGCTTTAAACATCCCAAGGAGCACTGTGCAAGCGATAATATTGAAATGAAAGGAGTATCAGACCACTGCAAATCTACCAAGACCTGGCCGTCCCTCTAAACTTTCAGCTCATACAAGGAGAAGACTGATCAGAGATGCAGCCAAGAGGCCCATGATCACTCTGGATGAACTGCAGAGATCTACAGCTGAGGTGGGAGACTCTGTCCATAGGACAACAATCAGTCGTAAATTGCACAAATCTGGCCTTTATGGAAGAGTGGCAAGAAGAAAGCCATTTCTTAAAGATATCCATAAAAAGTGTCGTTTAAAGTTTGCCACAAGACACCTGGGAGACACACCAAACATGTGGAAGAAGGTGCTCTGGTCAGACGAAACCAAAATTGAACTTTTTGGCAACAATGCAAAACGTTATGTTTGGCGTAAAAGCAACACAGCTGAACACACCATCCCCACTGTCAAACATGGTGGTGGCAGCATCATGGTTTGGGCCTGCTTTTCTTCAGCAGGGACAGGGAAGATGGTTAAAATTGATGGGAAGATGGATGGAGCCAAATACAGGACCATTCTGGAAGAAAACCTGATGGAGTCTGCAAAAGACCTGAGACTGGGACGGAGATTTGTCTTCCAACAAGACAATGATCCAAAACATAAAGCAAAATCTACAATGGAATGGTTCAAAAATAAACATATCCAGGTGTTAGAATGGCCAAGTCAAAGTCCAGACATGAATCCAATCGAGAATCTGTGGAAAGAACTGAAAACTGCTGTTCACAAATGCTCTCCATCCAACCTCACTGAGCTCGAGCTGTTTTGCAAGGAGGAATGGGAAAAAATGTCAGTCTCTCGATGTGCAAAACTGATAGAGACATACCCCAAGCGACTTACAGCTGTAATCGCAGCAAAAGGTGGCGCTACAAAGTATTAACTTAAGGGGGCTGAATAATTTTGCACGCCCAATTTTTCAGTTTTTGATTTGTTAAAAAAGTTTGAAATATCCAATAAATGTCGTTCCACTTCATGATTGTGTCCCACTTGTTGTTGATTCTTCACAAAAAAATACAGTTTTCTATCTTTATGTTTGAAGCCTGAAATGTGGCAAAAGGTCGCAAAGTTCAAGGGGGCCGAATACTTTCGCAAGGCACTGTATCTGATATTGGCAGAAAGCTTAAATTCTTGTGCATCTAACTGCACTGTCCAATTTACAGTAGCTATTACAGTAAAATAATACCATGCTATTGTTTGAGGAGAGTGCACAGTTTTGATCATAAAAAGTTATTAATAAACAAATTAGGCACATTTGGGCAGTCTTGATAAAAAAAATAACAGAAATGCAATGGTTCAGTGAATCAGACCAACATTTTTGCAATACGCTGCTGCCATCTGGTGGACAATACGTAAATTGCACCTGGGCTGGAATAATCCATTATGGCCTTTCTCTTGCATTTGAAGAGGATGGTACAATTTTTTAAATTATTTTTTTTATTTGTATTATCTTTTACCAGATCTAATGTGTTATATTCTCCTACATTCCTTTCACATTTATACAAACTTCGAAGTGTTTCCTTTAAAACTGTGCCAGGAAAATGCCTGTCTTTGCTTTAGGGCCTGATCTACAGGCCGTTAGATTTGTGTATGTCGTTTTAGGCAAACATTTAAAAAGGGTCCGATCCTTAGAATGATGTAGGCAACTGTGTTCTCGGGGACCTTCAATGCGAGTATCATAGGGAAGGGTCTTAATTTTTATGTAAATAAGGTATCTGTTTTTAATTTTTTTACAAATTTGAAAAAACATCTAAAAACCTGTTTTTGCTTTGTCATTAAGGGGTATTGTGTGTAGATTGATGAGGGAAAAAATATTTTATCAACTTTAGAATAAGGCTGTAATGTAACAAAATGTGGAAAAACTGAAGAGGTCTGAATACTTTCCGAATGCACTGTATATGCCACTGCACATATCCAGCTGAAGTCAGAAATTTACATACATTTAGGTTGGCGTCATTAAAACTCGTTTTTCAACCACTTCACAAATATCTTGTTAACAAGCTATAGTTTTGGCAAGTCGGTTAGGACATCTCCTTTGTGCATGGCGCAAGTAATTTTCCCAACAATTGTTTACAGACAGATTATTTCACTTATAATTCATTGTATCACAATTCCAGTGGCTCAGAGGTTTACACACACTAAGTTGACTGTGCCTTTAAACAGTTTGGAAAATTCCAGAAAATGATGTCATGGCTTTAGAAGCTTCTGATAGGCTAATTTACATAATTTGAGTCAATTTGAGGTGTACCTGTGGATGTATTTCAAGGCCTACCTTCAAACTCAGTGCCTCTTTGCTTGACATCATGGGGAAATCAAAAGAAATCAGCCAAGACAAAAAAAGTAAGGAGACGCGTTCTGTCTCCTAGAGATGAACGTACTTTGGTGTGAAAAGTGCAAATCAATCCCAGAACAACAGCAAAGGACCTTGTGAAGATGATGGAGGAAACAGATACAAAAGTATCTATATCCACAGTAAAATGAGTAATATATCGACTTAACCTGAAAGGCCACTCAGCAAGGAAGAAGCCACTGCTCCAAAACCGCCATAAAAAAAAGCCAGACTACGGTTTGCAACTACACACGGGGACAAAGATCATACTTTTTGGAAAAATGTCCTCTAGTCTGATGAAATAAAAATAAAAATGTTTGGCCATAATAACCATTGTTATGTTTGGAGGAAAAAGGGGGAGGCTTGCAAGCCAAAGAACACCTTCCCAACCGTGAAGCACGGGGGTGGCAGCACCATGATGTGGGGGTGCTTTGCTGCAGCAGGGACTGGTGCACTTCACAAAATAGATGGCATCATGAGGTCGGAAAATTATGTGAATATATATAAGCAGCATCTCAAGACATCAGTCAGGAAGTTAAAGCTTGGTCGCATATGGGTCTTCCAATTGGACAATGACCACAAGCATACTTCCAAAGTTGTGGCAAAATGGCTTAACGACAACAAAGTCAAGGTATTGGAGAGGCCATCACAAAGCTCTGATCTCAATCCTGTAGAAATTTTGTGGTCAGATCTGAAAAAGTGTGTGCCAGCAAACCTGACTCAGTTGCACCAGCTCTGTCAGGAGGAATGGGCCAAAATTCACATAACCTATTGTGGGAAGCTTGTGGTAGGCTACCCAAAATGTTTGACCTAAGTTAAACTATTTAAAGGCAATGCTACCAAATACTAATTGAGAATATGTAAACTTCTGACCCACTGGGAATGTGATGAAAGAAATAAAAGCTGAAATAAATCATTCTCTCTAGTATTATTCTGACATTTCACATTTTTAAAATAAAGTGGTGATCCTAACTGACCTAAGACAGGGAATTTTTACTAGGATTAAATGTCAGCAATTGTGAAAACTGAGTTTAAATGTATTTATCTAAGGTGTATGTGAACTTCAGACTTAAACTTTGTATATGACAAAACACACATCACAACAAGAGAGACAACACAACACCACATAAAGACCACAACATAGTAAGGCATCAACACATGACAACACAGCATGGTAGCAACACAACATGACAACATGGTAGCAACAACACAAGACAACATGGCAGCAGCACAAAACATGGTACAAATCTTTTTGGGCACAGACAACAGCGCAAAGGGCAAGAAGGTAGAGACAACAATACATCACGCATAGAAGCCACAACTGCCAGTAAGAGTGTCCGTGATTGAGTCTTTGAATGATGAGATAAAACTGTCCAGTTTGAGTGTTTGTTGCAACTCGTTCCAGTCGCTAGCTGCAGCAAACTGAAAAGAAGAGGGACCCAGGGATGTGCGTGCTCTGGGGACCTTTAACAGAATGTGACTGGCAGAATGTGTGTTGTATGTGGAGGATGAGGGCTGCAGTAGATATCTCAGATAGAGGGGAGTGAGGCCCAAGTGGGTTTTATAAATAAGCATCAACCAGCAGGTCTTGCGACGGGTATACAGAGATGACCAGTTTATAGAGGAGTATAGAGTGCAGTGATATGTCCTAAAATGAGCATTGGTGGCAAATATGATGGCCGAATGGTAAAGAACATGTAGCCGCTCGAGAGCACCTCTCTCCGTAATCTAGCATGGGTAGAATGGTCATCTGAATGAATTTGGCGGTGGGGTGAAAGAGGAGCGATTATGACAGAGGAAACCAAGTCTAGATTTAACTTTAGCCTGCAGCTTTGATATGTGCTGAGAGAAGGACAGTGTACTGTCTAGCCATACTCCCAAGTACTTGTATGAAGTGACTACCTCAAGCTCTAAATCTCCAGAGGTAGAAATCACACCTGTGGGGAGAGGGGCAGTCTTCTTACCAAACCACATGACCTTTGTTTTGGGGGTGTTCACCGTGGGTCAGAAGGGCAGAGAAAGCTTGTTGGACACTAAGAAAGCTTTGTTGTAGAGCATTTAACACAAAATCAGAGGGGGCAGCTGAGTATAAGACTGTATCATCCGCAAATAAATGGATAAGAGAGCTTCCTACTGCCTAAGCTATGTTGTTGATGTAAATTGAGAAGAGCGTGGGGCCTGGGATCAAGCCTTCGGGTACATCCTTAGTGGCAGGCAGTGACTGAGACAGCAGATGTATTGACTTTATACACTGCACTCTTTGAGAGAGGCAGTTAGCAAACCAGGCCAAAGACCACTCAGAGACACCAATACTCCTTAGCCAGCCCACAAGAATGGAATGGTCTACTGTATTAAAAGCTTTGGCCAAGTCAAAAACAAAATAGCAGCACATAATTTCTTAGAATCAAGGACAATGCTGACATCATTGAGGACCTTTGAGGTTGCAGTGACATATCCATAACCTGAGCGGAAATCAGATTGCATGATATAGACATCAAGATAGCCAGTCAGTTGATTATTGACAAGTTTTCCAACACTTTTAATAAACATGGCAAAATAGAAATAGGTCTAAAACAGTTAGGATCAGCTTGATCTCCCTCATTAAATAAAGGATGAACCGTGGCTCCATTCCAAGCAATGGGAACCTCCCCAGAGAGAAGAGACAGGTTAAAGAGGTCAGAGATAGGCTTGGCGATGATAGGGGCAGCACTTTAAAGAAGAAAGGGCTTAAACCATCTGAACCAGATGGTTTTAAGGGGTCAAGTTTAAGGAGCTCCTTTAGCACCTCGACTCAACTTTGTACTCTATGCAGCCAGCTGGTTTCTCCACGCATCGCGCCGACAGAAACAAACATCTTTCTGGTAAGAAGAGGGGCGGAGGCGTATGCTTCATGGTTAACGTGACGTGGTGTGGCCACAACAACATACAGGAACTCAAATCCTTCTGTTCACCTGATTTAGAATTCCTCACAATCAAATGTCGACCGCATTATCTACCAAGGGAATTCTCTTCGATTATAATCACAGCCGTATATATTCCCGCCCAAGCAGACACATCGATGAACGAACTTTATTTGACTCTTTGCAAACTGGAATCCATATATCCAGAGGCTGCATTCATTGTAGCTGGGGATTTTAACAAGGCTAATCTGAAAACAAGACTCCCTAAATTGTATCAGCATATCGATTGCGCAACCAGGCCTGGAAGAACCTTGGATCATTGCTATTCTAACTTCCGCGACGCATATAAGGCCCCGCTCTCCTTTCGGAAAAGCTGACCACGACTCAATTTTGCTGATCCCTGCCTACAGACAGAAACTAAAACAAGAAGCTCCCGCGCTGAGGTCTGTTCAACGCTGGTCCGACCAATCTGATTCCACACTCCAAGACTGCTTCCATCACGTGGACTGGGATATGTTTTGTATTGCGTCAGACAACAACATTGACGAATACGCTGATTCGGTGAGCGAGTTCATTAGAACGTGCGTTGAAGATGTCGTTCCCATAGCAACGATTAAAACATTCCCAAACCAGAAACCTTGGATTGATGGCAGCATTCGCGTGAAACTGAAAGCGCGAACCACTGCTTTTAATCAGGGCAAGGTGACCGGAAACATGACCGAATACAAACAGTGTAACTATTCCCTCCGCAAGGCAATCAATCAAACAAGCTAAGCGTCAGTATAGAGACAAAGTAGAATCTCAATTCAACGGCTCAGACACAAGAGGTATGTGGCAGGGTCTACAGTCAATCACGGATTACAAAAAGGAAACCAGCCCCGTCACGGACCAGGATGTCTTGCTCCCAGGCAGACTAAATAACTTTTTTTGCCCGCTTTGAGGACAATACAGTGCCACTGACACGGCCCGCAACTAAAACATGCGGAATCTCCTTCACTGCAGCCGACGTGAGGAAAACATTTAAACGTGTCAACCCTCGCAAGGCTGCAGGCCCAGACGGCATCCCCAGCCGCGCCCTCAGAGCATGCGCAGACCAGCTGGCTGGTGTGTTTACGGACAAATTCAATCAATCCCTATCCCAGTCTGTTGTTCCCACATGCTTCAAGAGGGCCACCATTGTTCCTGTTCCCAAGAAAGCTAAGGTAACTGAGCTAAACGACTACCGCCCCGTAGCACTCACTTCCGTCATCATGAAGTGCTTTGAGAGACTAGTCAAGGACCATATCACCTCCACCCTACCTGACACCCTAGACCCACTCCAATTTGCTTACCGCCCAAATAGGTCCACAGACGATGCAATCTCAACCACATTGCACACTGCCCTAACCCATCTGGACAAGAGGAATACCTATGTGAGAATGCTGTTCATCGACTACAGCTCGGCATTTAACACCATAGTGCCCTCCAAGCTCGTCATCAAGCTCGAGACCCTGGGTCTCGACCCCGCCCTGTGCAACTGGGTACTGGACTTCATGACGGGCCGGCCCCAGGTGGTGAGGGTAGGCAACAACATCTCCACCCCGCTGATCCTCAACACTGGGGCCCACAAGGGTGCGTTCTGAGCCCTCTCCTGTACTCCCTGTTCACCCACGACTGCGTGGCCACGCACGCCTCCAACTTAATCATCAAGTTTACGGACGACACAACAGTGGTAGGCTTGATTACCAACAACGACGAGACGGCCTACAGGGAGGAGGTGAGGGCCCTTGGAGTGTGGTGTCAGGAAAATAACCTCACACTCAACGTCAACAAAACTAAGGAGATGATTGTGGACTTCATTAAACAGCAGAGGGAACACCCCCCTATCCACATCGATGGAACAGTAGTGGAGAGGGTAGTACGTTTTAAGTTCCTCGGCGTACACATCACAGACAAACTGAATTGGTCCACCCACACAGACAGCATCATGAAGAAGGTGCAGCAGCGCCTCTTCAACCTCAGGAGGCTGAAGAAATTTGGCTTGTCACCAAAAGCACTCACAAATTTCTACAGATGCACAATCGAGAGCATCCTGTCGGGCTGTATCACCGCCTGGAAGGGAAACTGCTCCGCCCACAACCGTAAGGCTCTCCAGATGATAGTGAGGTCTGGACAACACATCACCGGGGGCAAACTACCTGCCCTCCAGGACACCTACACCACCCGATGTCACAGGAAGGCCATAAAGATCATCAAGGACAACAACCACCCGAGCCACTGCCTGTTCACCCCGCTATCATCCAGAAGGCGAGGTCAGTACAGGTGCATCAAAGCTGGGACCGAGAGACTGAAAAACAGCTTCTATCTCAAGGCCATCAGACTGTTAAACAGCCACCACTAACATTGAGTGGCTGCTGCCAACACACTGACTCAACTCCAGCCACTTTAATAATGGGAATTGATGGGAAATGATGTAAAATATATCACTAGCCACTTTAAACAATGCTACCTAATATAATGTTACTTACCCTACATTATTCATCTCATATGTATATGTATATACTGTACTCTATATCATCTACTGCATCTTTATGTAATACATGTATCACTAGCCACTTTAACTATGCCACTTTGTTTACATACTCATCTCATATGTATATACTGCACTCAATACCATCTACTGTATCTTGCCTATGCCGCTCTGTACCATCACTCATTCATATATCTTTATGTACATATTCTTTATCCCCTTACACTTGTGTCTATAAGGTAGTAGTTTTGGAATTGTTAGCTAGATTACTTGTTGGTTATTACTGCATTGTCGGAACTAGAAGCACAAGCATTTCGCTACACTCGCATTAACATCTGCTAACCATGTGTATGTGAGAAATAAAATTTGATTTGATTTGACGATTTGATTTAGCAGGGCAGGGGAAAAAGAGGGAGGAGCATCGGGATTGTCACATTAGAAGGGATGGGAGATGAGGAAAATGTTGGACGTGCATGGAGTCATGGCTGAGTCAAATAGGAATCCTGACTTAATGAAGTGGTGATTAAAGAGCTCAGCCATGTGCTTCTTGTCAGTAACAACCACATCATCAACATTAAGGGACATGGGCAGCTGTGAGGAGGGTTTATTCTCCAGATCTTTAAACGTTTTCCAGAACTTCTTGGGGTTAGACCCACAGAGAGAGAACTGCTCCTTAAAGTATCTAACTTTGGCCTTCCGGATAGCCTGAGTGCACTTATTTCTCATTTGCCTGAACGATAGCCAGCCAGCCTGAGTATGCGTGTGCCGAGCCTTTCGCCATATGCAATTCTTGAGGTGGAGTAACTCTGTAAGATCACGGTCGAACCAGGGGCTGAACCTGTTTTTATTTCTCATTTTCTTTATGGGGGTGTGTTTGTTAACAATACCAATGAAAATATTAAAAAAGAAGGTCCAAGCGTCTTCAACAGAGGGGATCAAGCTGATTCTATACCATTTCACAGAGGCCAGTTCATGAGGGAAGGCTTGCTCAGTAAAGTTTTTTAGCAAGCATCTATGACAAATCAGGACAGGTCGTTTCACTGAGCAGCCATTACGAACACAGGCTGTATAACTGTGATCACTAAGGACATTACAGAGAACACCAGACTGATACCTATATCAGGATTAATTTGTGAGGATAACATCAAGGAGAGTAGCCTTTTCTGGGTGTTTGGAGTCATACTTTATGGGATTAGTAATAATCTGATAAAGATTTAGGGAGTCCCATTGCTTTAGGACTTGGTCAGGTGGTTTCTGCATGTCCTAGTTTAGGTCACCGAGCAGGACAAACTCAGACTTAGTGTAAGGGGCCAGGAGAGAGCTTAGGGCAGGTAGGGTACAGGCCGGTGCTGATGGAGGACGATAGCACCCAGCAACAGTCAATTAAGAGCTTTTTGAAAGTTTAATGCTTAGAACCAGCCATTCAAATTGTTTGGGCACAGACTTGATGGAGACAACCGAGCACTGAAGGTGATCCTTGGTAAAGATTGCCACTCCCCTACCTTTGGAAGATCTGTCTTGCCGAAAAAGAATATAACCAGAAAGGTTAACATCAGTATTAAAAACACTCTTCCTTAACCACGTCTCAGTAATGACCAACACATCTGGATTGGAGCTGTGAACCCACACTTTCAATTTATCCATTTAGGTAATAAGCGTCTAGTGTTAACGTGCAGAAAACCCAGGCTTTTACGAGAGCAGGGTGTACATGCACATTTCCAGATATCATCAACAGTAATACAATCAAGGCACGGCAGATGACAGCGAGAGCTCTGCAGTGCTGATTTATGACATTTGAATGTGCATTAGATGGCAACAAGATCATGTTGTACAGCAATTTCATCAGGTAACATGAATACAAAGCCGGCGAGAGGTGGTTAGAGTAGGATGGGAGGCCAAAAGACTATATAGCCAATAGAGAGTCAGAGTTGAGTGTGGGAACAAACATAGTCTGTCCCACTGTTGGGTAAACAAGAAAGTTCATAGTCAACAAAGCATGCAGGAGTCATGAGGCAAATAGCAAAACAGCTGAAATGCCATTGAAAATCACTCACCCCAACAGTGAGTGTGTGCTACAGACGAGCAAGAGCTCGGGAGGGGGGGGGGGGGGGGTGGCGCAGGAGGAGACAGGCCATGGCAGACGGTGAACAGAACGCCAGGTGGAATCCAAGCAGCAGCGCAGCAGGCAACGGGAGTAGGTGTCACACCCACTTGGGAGAAGCTATTATTTCTGGAGGCAGATTTCTTGTAGAAAATGCCAGTGAATGGTCTCTGAACAGTGGGGAGGGGGCTTCAAAGGCCTCTGGATATTGGTGGGGTTGGCTGTGAGAGACTCCTGCCATTTGTTGGGCTCAAAGGCTTTGACACCTCTCAGTTCACACCTCAGTGCTAGTTGTAGTTGTATCTGGTCTGTCTCAGATCCAGTTTGAATGGTGTCCTCGGGTCTCTGCTGTTTGTTTGACAGAGCACCCTCTGTATAGCTTGGAAAAGTAATCCTTGGTAGTCGCAATCCATCCAGGTAATTTTGTCCAAAGTTAGGTTGTAGGTTTGGATTTTTGATCTGGAGTAAAAGTTATGCTGTGGAGGGTAGAATCCTGTATATGTCCCTGCCGAAAAATTGAAGTTTATCTAACTCCATATCTATAATTTTGTTTAAAAAAACATGTTGAAAAATGCACATGCATCTATCTCTCTCTCTTATTATGCATAACCCACCATTAATTAGCTAAATATAAGGCTAATACTGCTATGATGTCTATATGTGGACCTATATATCAATCTTGAACAAATCAAAGTGTATTTGTGCGCTGAATACAACAGGTGTAGTAGACCTTACAGTGAAATGCTTACTTACAGGCTCTAACCAATAGTGCAAAAAAGGTATTAACTGAACAATTGTTAGGTAAAGAAAAAAAAACTGTAAAAATACAGGCTATATACAGTAGCGAGGCGACATACAGACCCCAGTTAGTCAGGCTGATTGAGGTAGTATGTACATGTAGATATGGTTAAAGTGACTATGCATATATGATGAACAGAGAGTAGCAGAAGCGTAAAAGAGGGGTTGGCGTGTGGTGGGTGGGACACAATGCAGATAGCCCAGTTAGCCACTGTGCGGGAGCACTGGTTGGTCAACCCAATTGAGGTAGTATGTACATGAATATATATTTAAAGTGACTATGCATATATGATAAACAGAGAGTAGCAGCAGCGTAAAAAGAGCGGTTGGGGGGTTTTAGGAGATTTAGGAGTTTTATGGCTTGGGGGTAAAAACTGTTGTGAAGTCTTTTTGACCTAGACTTGGCACTCCGGTACCGCTTGCCATGCGGTAGTAGAGAGAACTGTCTATGACTGAGGTGGCTGGGGTCTTTGACAGTTTTTAGGGCCTTCCTCTGACACCACCTGGTGTAGAAGTCCTGGATGGCAGGCAGCTTAGCCCCAGTGATGTACTGGGCCGTACGCACTACCCTCTGTAGTGCCTTGCTGTCAGAGGCCGAACAGTTGGCGTACCAGGCAGTGATGCAATCAGCTCTCGATGTTGCAGCTGTAGAATCTTTTGAGGATCTCAGGACCCATGCCAAATCTTTTAAGTTTCCTGAGGGGAATAGGCTTTGTCGTGCCCTCTTCATGACTGTCTATTTTTAAATTCTAGTTTGTTGTTGATGTGGACACCAAGGAATTTGAAGCTCTCAACCTGCTCCACTACAGCCCCGTCGATGAGAATGGGGGCCTGCTCAGTCCTCCTTTTCCTGTAGTCCACAATAATCTCCTTAGTCTTGGTTACGTTGAGGGATAGGTTGTTTTTCTAGCACCACTCGGCCAGGCCTCTGATTTCCTCCCTATAGGCTGTCTCGTCGTTGTCGGTGATCAGGCCTACCACTGTTGTGTCGTCTGCAAACTTAATGAAGGTGTTGGAGTCGTGCCTGGCCATGAACAGGGAGTACAGGAGGGGACTGAGCACGCATCCCTGGGGAGTTCCAGTGTTGAGGATCAGCGTGACAGATGTGTTGCTACCTACCCTCACCACCTGGGGCGGCCCGTTAGGAAGTCCAGGATCCAGTTGCAGAGGGAGGTGTTTAGTCCCAGGATCCTTAGCTTAGTGATGAGCTTTGAGGGTACTATAGTGTTGAACGCTGAGCTGTAGTCAATGAATAGCATTCTCACGTAAGTGTTCCTTTTGTTCAGGTGGGAAATGGCAGTGTGGAGTGCAATAGAGATTGTATCATCTGTGGATCTGTTTGGGATGTATGCAAATTGGAGTGGGTCTAGGGTTTCTGAGATAATGGTGTTGATGTGAGCCATTACCAACCTTTCAAAGCACTTCATGGCTACATACGTGAGTGCTACGGGTCTGTAGTCATTTAGGAAGGTTGCCTTTGTGTTCTTGGATACAGGGACTATGGTGGTCTGCTTGAAACATGTTGGTATTACAGACTCAATCAGGGACATGTTGAAAATGTCAGTGAAGACACCTGCCAGTTGGTCAGCAGATGCACACGTCCTGGTAATCCGTCTGGTCCCGCAGCCTTGTGTATGTTGACCTGTTTAAAGGTCTTACTCACATCGGCTACGGAGAGCGTGATCACACAGTCGTCCGGAACAGCTGATGCTCTCATGCATGCCTCAGTGTTGCTTGCCTCGATGCGAGCATAGAAGTGATTTAGCTCGTCTGGTAAGCTCGTGTCACTGGGCAGCTCACGGCTGTGCTTCCCTTTGTAGTCTGTAATAGTTTGCAAGCCCTGCCACATAAGACGAGCGTCGGAGCCGGTGTAGTATGATTAAATCTTAGCCCTGTATTGATGCTTTGCTTGTTTGATGGTTCGTCGCAGGGCATAGGAGGATTTCTTGTAAGCTTCCGGTTTAGAGTCCCGCACCTTGAAAGTGGCAGCTCTATCCTTTAGCTCAGTGCGAATGTTGCCTGTAATCCATGGCTTCTGGTTGGGGGTATTTAAGTACAGTCACTGTGAGGGCGATGTCCTCGATGCACGTAATGATAAAGCCAGTGACTGATGTGGAATACTCCTCAATGCCATAGGAAGAATCTCGAAACATGTTCCAGTCTGTGATACCAAAACAGTCCTGTAGTTTAGCATCTGCTTTATCTCACTTCATTTGTAGTGTGTGAAACCTGCACAATGTGGGAACCTGCACAATGTTATTACAATACATTATTTCGATACATTATTTTGATAAATCTACCCCAGCCAGGTGCAAATTGGGAGAGGGACACAACAAACAAATAGCTTGGCATGTGTGGCTCCTTACCACAGACAATCAGTATGGCAAAAATAATCTCTGCTCAGAGGGCCTTAGAAATATTTTTTTGCAGAGAGAGAAGCTAGTATGGAAGAAGTGTCTTCGACTTTGGAAGATACAGAATTTTCCGAATTTGAGGATCATGTCTCTGTCAATTCGTAGTCTGACAGTGACTTGGAAATAGAGTATGAGATAAACCTCAGCCAGCCCCAGGACCAGCCCATCAGCAGCCAATCCCAGGACCAGCCCGTCACCAACCAGCTAGCAGCTTGAAGGAGGAGAAATAGGGTTTCAAAAAATTGTGAAATTGAATCAAATCAAATTTATTTATATAGCCCTACATATATCAGCTGATATCTCAAAGTGCTGTACAGAAACCCAGTCTAAAACTCCAAACAGCAAGCAATGCAGGTGTAGAAGCACGATGCCTAGGAAAAACTCCCTAGAAAGGCCAAAACCTAGGAAGAAACCTAGAGAGGAACCAGGCTATGTGGGGTGGCCAGTCCTCTTCTGGCTGTGCCGGGTGGAGATTATAACAGAACATGGCCCAGATGTTCAAATGTTCATAAATGACCAGCATGGTCAAATAATAATAATCACAGGCAGAATAGTTGAAACTGGAGCAGCAGCACAGCCAGGTGGACTGGGGACAGCAAGGAGTCATCATGCCAGGTAGTCCTGAGGCATGGTCCTAGGGCTCAGGTCCTCTGAGAGAGAGAAAGAAAGAGAGAATTAGAGAGAGCATACTTAAATTCACACAGGACACCGGATAGGACAGGAGAAGTACTCCAGATATAACAAACTGACCCTAGTCCCCCGACATAAACTACTGCAGCATAAATACTGGAGGCTGATACAGGAGGGGTGTGGCCCCATCCGATGATACTGTGGCCCCATCCGATGATACCCCCGGACAGGGCCAAGCAGGAAGGATATAACCCCACCCACTTTGCCAAAGCACAGCCCTCACACCACTAGAGGGATATCTTCAACCACCAACTTACCATCTTGAGACAAGGCCGAGTATAGCCCACAAAGATCTCCGTCAATGGTCTTCTTGCCCAAGGAATGAGCCACGCCTCATGGCTGCCAATGTGATAAGGATGCAACCAGGGCCGACGTGGATGGCGGTGACTCATGTGCAGGACATAAAGTCGTCTTTTGAACTGTTCTTCCCAGACACCATCCAGAAAATCATTCTGGACTGCAGTAATTTGGAGGGAAGGTGTGTTTTTGGAGAGAGATGGAAGGAGATGGACCAAATCATTTACATGCATATTTTGGGGTTCTTATTCTTGCTGATGTTTTTAGAGCCAATGGGGAATTCACAGAATCCCTCTGGGATGCAGGAAAAACTGTCAGGAAACTTTTCCGTGCAACAATGTCGTTGGACAATGATCACATTATTTCCAGGATTATCCGCTTCGATAACCGAGACACCAGACCAGCTCGGCGTCAGAGAGACAAGCTAGCTGCAATCAGGTCAGTGTAGGACAAGTGGGTGACCCGCCTTCCCCTGTTTTACAACCCTGGGCCCAATGTTACTGTTGATGAGCAGCTTGTGCCATTTATGCTGCCCCTTCAGGCAGTACATACCATCTAAACCTGCAAAATATGGAATCAAAATCAAATCAAACTGTATTTGTCACATGCGCCGAGAATAGAACAGGTGTAGACCTTACATTGAAATGCTTAGTTACAAGCCCTTAGCCAACAATGCAGTTTTAAGAACGAAAAAAGTGTTAAGAAAGTATCTAAAATAAAATGAAGCAAAAAAATATATTAAAAAATCAAATAAAAAATAATTAAGGAGTAACCACAAAATAACAGTAGCAAGGCTGTATACAGATTCAATGCGCAGGGGCACTGGTCAGTCGAGGTAATTGAGGTAATATGTACATGTAGGTAGAGGTAAAGTGTCTATGAATAGATAATAAACAGAGAGTAGCAGCAGCTTAAAAATGTGGGGTGGGGTGGGGACAATGCAAATAGTCCGGGTAGCCATTTGATTAGATGTTCTTATGGCTTGGTGGTAAAAGCTGTTAAGAAGCCTTTTGGACCTAGACTTGATCTGGGCTGCCTGTGCTTCATCAGACAGTGGGGCAAAAAAGTATTTTGTCAACCACCAATTGTGCAAGTTCTCCCACTTAAAAAGATGAGAGAGGCCTGTAATTTTCATCATAGGTACACTTCAACTATGACAGACAAAATGAGAAAAAAAATCCAGAAAATCACATTGTAGGATTTTTAATGCATTTATTTGCAAATTATGGTGGAAAATAAGTATGACCACCAAGCCTAGATTGAACAGAAGACAGCTGTCTACATTTTTCATCAAATGTTAAAATGTCTCACCTCCAAACGAGTTGGGAAGGACTGTTTTCTCCTGCCAAGCCAATGCTACGGAGTGAAAAGGAATCAGGTGCCCACTTTAGCCCCCTTAAAACACATAAGAAAACAAATACACGTGAACATATTGATAAAAGTCACCTTGTCCTAGAGAGATTGAAATGGTTATCAAAACACATCGCGACAGGGTAAGCCTACACGAAACACAGCCCCCCTTATTTGAAGTGTTTCTAAAATCCCCTATGGGAAAAATTTGATAAATTTCCCTGTTTGACCACTAGGTTTTATGGGTAATAGTCTTCCAATATATGTTAAGCCTCTGGTTGGTATTTTAAACTCAACGACTTGTGACTTTTTTTGACAGACTAAGGGCAAAAATTCTGCATAATATAAATGAATTATTTCCTCATTTACCACAGAAAATCTGTTGCAATTTACCCAAAACTTTGTATGAATGGAAACTAATGTTAGTGTAGCTGACTTATTATTTTATTAATTTCCTATTTATGTTATTAAGAACTGTCTGGTATGGTCATTTCTTATCAAGATTGGGGGTAAAACTCCAGAATGTCCATATTTGAAATTTGTAAGTACATTAAAGCAATGAGGGGATTTAGTTATTTGTGCCAGAAGGAAATGGGCCAGAATCAATCCCACGCCTATGTGTGCACGCTGAAGGAAGCAGCCCTAACCGCCAGACCACCCCAGGCCAAGAGTTAATTTGTATATTAGGATTCACTAGACACTTACATGTTGTAGCCTAATGAGACCCATATCTATATTGTGTTATTAAGCTATGTAAAACGACGGTTGTTGATGTGTATGCCTGCAATTTAGATACATTTTTGTACTTTTGAATGTTGCAGTAATAGAACCTAGGCTTATAGCAGCTTACGTTTTCACATCAGGCTGTTTACATATTAGATATCAGCAGGCCATTGGCTGCCTTCATAGCAAGGGATATGTATGGGAGTTCTGATTGGTTACAAGTTAAGCATTTCAGCTAATTTGCCTGAGCAGACAGTGTTGAAATCAGTGGAGGCTCATCAGAGGAGGAAGGAGAGGACAATCATCCTCGATGATTTAAAAAAAAAATGTAAATTGTGAAACATTTAAAAAGTATACTAAATATAATCACGTAACCACATAATTGATTGAAACATACTATTTTGCAATGAAGATCTACAACAGCCTCAACAGCACTCTGTAGGGTAGCACAACGGTGTAGCCAGAGGACAGCTAGCTTCCGTCCTCCTCTGGGTACATTGATTTCAATACAAAACCTAGGAGGCTCATGGCTCTCACCCTTTCCTTAGACTTCCGGAAGTCATCCGGAAGACATCCTCCAACCTATCAGAGCTCTTACAGCTTGAACTGACATGTTGTCCACCCAATCAAAGGATCAGAGACTGAAAGCGTAAGATACAGCTAGCTAGCACTGCAGTGCATAAATATTATGTTAGCTAGCTGGCTATGACTATACAAAACTGGATCTCTTTCAAGTCAAGGTAAGCTTTTGGTTTAACTAATTTATTGCCATCGGGGCCGCCGGTGTAAGTGCTAATCTGCTTACTGACTGTACACTTTAACGTTACTGCTAGATTGCAGTAGGTTTACTAACACGTTAGTTTTATTAGCTATGTTGACTATGACGTTACTTTAACTAATATGGTGACAACGATGTAGGCTGTGTGTAGCAGTTATGACATGGTTTGGCTTGGAATGTTTTTTTTGCCTTTTTTTTTTGTCACATACAGCTGATGTGTTGTGCATTGTCCACAATCTACAAAGGGAAAAGGTGAGAGGAGGAGAGCGCATTGATGCGAGAAGGAATACAACGTGGCTGTTATGAAAGTGAACTATGTTTATGCGTGATCATCGGTGTATTCATTCTGACAGATCTGTTGAAAAACATTTCTTAAAAGGAACAAAACGGGGATAAACATACCTGTATTTGTCCAATTGAAACTCTCGTTTTCAACTGTTGGACTAATGATTACAACCTGTATCAGTTAGATGCAGGCAAGAGTGTGCAAGGCGGAATTGAATGTGTCACTGTCTGTCCATGTGTCACTGTCACCTCTAATTTTTGTCTTGCCCTGTGTGAACCTACGTTGTAAACTTTCATTCATAGGCTAGGTTGTAGCAACCTCATGATGGGTATAGGGAAATTCAAGTATCATGTAGTAGCCTAAACCTATCGCTGTTACATTGAACTGGGTGAATGAAATACGAATGACAGTCATCCAATATGCTGTAATAGAAATACGGCCAAGCTCATTAAGAAAAAGAAAATGTCCTCCCTCGTCTTAAACGGCACTGACCGCCACTGGTTGAAGTATACTTTTTCTGAGAAAATGTGAAAGAATTGAAGGTGCCAACAAATGGTCATGGTCATCTTAAGAATGTTTTATTGTTAAATACAACCCAAAAAATCAGCTCCTCCCTCGACAGGGATGGATCAACTTAAAAATGTCCAGTTTCGGACCACCTGCTAAATGAGAATATTAGGCCTACATAACTGTGATGTGAAGAGGAGACTCAGCAACTCTTGGAGGACAGTGGAAGTTGACAAAAGTGCTTCAGTAAAACAAATGCTTTTCTGCATTGAGTTATAGGTGTAAAAATGTATTTTTGTTTTTTATATATTTTGAAATGGCCTCCTTTGGTCCAGGGACCAATCACGATCAGAATAAAACATGAAGCATTGTGATTGGTAAGTTAATTAATTGCCATTTTTTTCTTAATAACCAGTCCAATCACATTTTTTGGTTTTAAATTCCCATTGTGAACTGTAGGAGGCCTTTCGAAATATATAAGTGTCCTTCATTGTTCCACCAGTGGAGGTTGGTGGCACTTTAATTGGGGAAAACGGGCTTGTGGTAATGAGTGGAGCAGAATTTGTGGGATGGCATGAAATAAATCAATTACATGGTTTCCAGGTGTTTGATGCCATTCCATTTGCTTCGTTCCGGCCATTATTATGAGCCGTCCTCCCCTCAGCAGCCTCCTGAGTTTTCCACCTGTTACTCCGACCAAGGGATAAACACGATCGTTTTACAGAAGCACTTTCATCGATTTTTACTGTCCTCTAAGAATTGCTGAATTTCCTGTTCACTGGCCTATTATTGTCATGTATTGTCATGTTGTGTCTTTCTGTCCTTTCCTTTCACCCTGTCTCCCTCTGCTGGTCGTATTAGGTTACCTTTTCTCCCCCGCTTTCCCCCAGCTGTTCCTTGTCTCCTCCTAACAACCTCATCCACCCCTTTTCCCACCTGTTCCCTTTTTCCCTCTGATTAGGTCCCTATATCTCTCTCTGTTTCTGCTCCTGTCTTTGTCGGATTCTTGTTTGTTGTGTTTCATGCCTGAACCAGACTATCGTCATGTTTGCTGTAACCTTGTCCTGTCCTGTCGGAATCTGCCGGTCTGTCTGAACCTACCTATGTTTGGTTATTAAAGAAGCTCTGTTAAGTTAATTCGCTTTTGGGTCCTCATTCACTCACCGTAACAGAAGAATCCGACCAAGAATGGACCCAGCGACTTCGGATCCTCTCCACTCAGCCGTCGGGATCCAGGGAGCGATGCTAGGCAGACACGAGCAGGAATTGTCTGCTGCTCGACATGCCGTTGAGACCCTGGCCACCCAAGTCTCCAACCTCACAGAACAGGTTCACCATCTCCGCCTCGATCCACCGGCCACATCCAGGGCTTTCGAATCTCCGGAGCCCAGAATCAATAACCCGCCGTGTTACTCTGGGGAGCCCACTGAATGCCGCTCGTTCCTCACCCAGTGTGATATTGTGTTTTCTCTCCAGCCCAACACTTACGCCAGGAGCACTGCTCGTGTCGCCTACGTCATATCTCTCCTTACTGGACGGGCTCGTGAGTGGGGCACGGCAATCTGGGAGGCAAGGGCTGAGTGTACTAACCAGTATCAGGACTTTAAGGAGGAGATGATACGGGTCTTTGATCGATCTGTTTTTGGGGAGGAGGCTTCCAGGGCCCTGTCTTCCCTATGTCAAGGCAATCGATCCATAACAGACTACTCTATTGAGTTTCGCACTCTTGCTGCCTCCAGTGGCTGGAACGAGCCGGCCTTGCTCGCTCGTCTTCTGGAGGGTCTCCGCGCAGAGGTAAAGGATGAGATTCTCTCCCGGGAGGTTCCTTCCAGCGTGGATTCCTTGATTGAACTCGCTATTCGCATTGAGCGACGGGTTGATCTTCGTCACCGAGCTCGTGGAAAGGAGCTCGCGCTCTCCGTTGCCCCCCTCTCCGCATCACTACCATCTTCCTCTGCCGGCTCGGGAGCTGAGCCTATGCAGCTGGGAGGTATCCGCATCTCGACTAAGGAGAGGGAACGGAGAATCACCAACCGCCTCTGTCTCTATTGCGGTTCTGCTGGTCATTTTGTCACTTCATGTCCAGTAAAAGCCAGAGCTCATCAGTAAGCGGAGGGCTACTGGTGAGCGCTACTACTCCTGTCTCTCCTTCAAGATCCTGCACTACCTTATCGGTCCATCTACGCTGGACCGGTTCGTCAGCTTCCTGCAGTGCCTTAATAGACTCTGGGGCGGAGGGCTGTTTTATGGACGAGACCTGGGCTCGGGAACATGACATTCCTCTCAGACAGTTAAGGGAGTCCACGGCCTTGTTCGCCCTGGATGGTAGTCCTCTCCCCAGGATTCAGCGTGAGACGCTACCTTTAACCCTCACTGTTTCTGGTAATCATAGCGAAACCATTTCTTTTTTAATTTTTCGTTCACCTTTTACACCTGTTGTTTTGGGCCATCCCTGGCTAGTTTGTCATAATCCTTCCATTAATTGGTCTAGTAATTCTATCCTCTCCTGGAACGTCTCTTGTCATGTGAAATGTTTAATGTCTGCTATCCCTCCTGTTTCCTCTGTCTCTTCTTCACAGGAGGAGCCTGGTGATTTGACAGGGGTGCCGGAGGAATATCACGATCTGCGCACGGTGTTCAGTCGGTCCAGGGCCACCTCTCTTCCTCCACACCGGTCGTATGATTGTAGTATTGATCTCCTTCCGGGAACCACTCCCCCCCGGGGTAGACTATACTCTCTGTCGGCTCCCGAACGTAAGGCTCTCGAGGATTATTTGTCTGTAGCTCTTGACGCCGGTACCATAGTCCCCTCCTCCTCTCCCGCCGGAGCGGGGTTTTTTTTTGTCAAGAAGAAGGACGGGTCTCTGCGCCCCTGCATAGATTATCGAGGGCTGAATGACATAACAGTGAAGAATCGTTATCCGCTTCCTCTTATGTCTTCAGCCTTCGAGATCCTGCAGGGAGCCAGGTTTTTCACTAAGTTGGACCTTCGTAACGCTTACCATCTCGTGCGCATCAGGGAGGGGGACGAGTGGAAGACGGCGTTTAACACTCCGTTAGGGCACTTTGAATACCGGGTTCTTCCTTTCGGCCTCGCTAACGCTCCAGCTGTCTTTCAGGCATTAGTCAATGATGTCCTGAGAGACATGCTGAACATCTTTGTTTTCGTTTACCTTGACGATATCCTGATTTTTTCACCGTCACTCCAGATTCATGTTCAGCACGTTCGACGTGTCCTCCAGCGCCTTTTAGAGAATTGTCTTTTTGTGAAGGCTGAGAAGTGCACTTTTCATGCCTCCTCCGTCACATTTCTCGGTTCTGTTATTTCCGCTGAAGGCATTAAGATGGATCCCGCTAAGGTCCAAGCTGTCATTGATTGGCCCGCCCCTAAGTCACGCATCGAGCTGCAGCGCTTTCTCGGCTTCGCGAACTTCTATCGTCGTTTCATCCGTAATTTCGGTCAGGTGGCAGCTCCTCTCACAGCCCTTACTTCTGTCAAGACGTGCTTTAAGTGGTCCGTTTCCGCCCAGGGAGCTTTTGATCTCCTCAAGAATCGTTTTACATCCGCTCCTATCCTTGTTACACCTGACGTCTCTAGACAGTTCGTTGTCGAGGTTGACGCGTCAGAGGTGGGCGTGGGAGCCATTCTTTCTCAGCGCTCCCTCTCTGACGACAAGGTCCACCCATGCGCGTATTTTTCTCATCGCCTGTCGCCGTCGGAACGTAACTATGATGTGGGAAACCGCGAACTGCTCGCCATCCGGTTAGCCCTAGGCGAATGGCGACAGTGGTTGGAGGGCGCGATCGTTCCTTTTGTCGTTTGGACTGACCATAGGAACCTTGAGTACATCCGTTCTGCCAAACGACTTAATGCGCGTCAGGCGCGTTGGGCGCTGTTTTTCGCTCGTTTCGAGTTCGTGATTTCTTATCGTCCGGGCTCTAAGAACACCAAGCCTGATGCTTTATCTCGTCTCTTCAGTTCTTCAGTAGCCTCCACTGACCCCGAGGGGATTCTCCCTGAGGGGCGTGTTGTCGGGTTGACTGTCTGGGGAATTGAGAGGCAGGTAAAGCAAGCGCTCACTCACACTCCGTCGCCGCGCGCTTGTCCTAGGAACCTTCTTTTCGTTCCCGTTCCTACTCGTCTGGCCGTCCTTCAGTGGGCTCACTCTGCCAAGTTAGCCGGCCACCCTGGCGTTCGGGGTACGCTTGCTTCCATTTGCCAGCGTTTTTGGTGGCCCACCCGGGAGCATGACACGCGTCGTTTCGTGGCTGCTTGTTCGGTCTGCGCGCAGACTAAGTCCGGTAACTCTCCTCCTGCCGGCCGTCTCAGGCCGCTTCCCATTCCCTCTCGACCGTGGTCTCACATCGCCTTAGATTTTGTCACCGGACTGCCTTCGTCAGCGGGGAAGACTGTTATTCTTACGGTTGTCGATAGGTTCTCTAAGGCGGCTCATTTCATTCCCCTTGCTAAGCTTCCTTCTGCTAAAGAGACGGCACAAATCATCATCGAGAATGTTTTCAGAATTCATGGCCTTCCGTCAGACGTCGTTTCGGACAGAGGTCCGCAATTCACGTCTCAATTTTGGAGGGAGTTTTGCCGTTTGATTGGGGCTTCCGTCAGTCTCTCTTCCGGCTTTCACCCCCAGTCTAACGGTCAAGCAGAACGGGCCAATCAGACTATTGGTCGCATCTTACGCAGTCTTTCTTTTCGCAACCCTGCGTCTTGGTCAGAACAGCTCCCCTGGGCAGAATACGCCCACAACTCGCTTCCTTCGTCTGCGACCGGGCTATCTCCTTTTCAGAGTAGCCTCGGGTACCAGCCTCCGCTGTTCTCATCTCAGTTCGCCGAGTCCAGCGTCCCCTCCGCTCAGGCTTTTGTCCAACGTTGCGAGCGCACCTGGAAGAGGGTCAGGTCTGCACTTTGCCGTTATAGGACGCAGACTGTGAGGGCTGCTAATAAGCGTAGAACTAAGAGTCCTAGATATTGTCGCGGTCAGAGAGTTTGGCTCTCCACTCAGAACCTTCCCCTTAAGACGGCTTCTCGCAAGTTGACCCCGCGGTTCATTGGTCCGTTCCGTATTTCTCGGGTCATTAATCCTGTCGCAGTTCGACTTCTTCTTCCGCGATACCTTCGTCGCGTCCACCCGGTCTTCCATGTCTCCTGTATCAAGTCCGTTCTTCGCGCCCCCGCTCGTCTTCCCCCCCCCCCCCCCCCCCATCCTTGTCGAGGGCGCACCCATCTACAGGGTCCGCAGGATTTTGGACATGCGTCCTCGGGGCCGTGGTCACCAGTACCTCGTAGATTGGGAGGGGTACGGTCCTGAGGAGAGGAGTTGGGTTCCCTCTCGGGACGTGCTGGACCGTGCGCTGATCGAGGATTTCCTCCGTTGCCGCCAGGTTTCCTCCTCGAGTGCGCCAGGAGGCG